>NC_039364.1:216130687-217372097 GCF_003573695.1 Papaver somniferum | reverse complement strand
CTTTCTTCTCCACCTTACCCCTCTGCAGAACCATCACCCTGCAACTGCCGCACCACCATCATCACCACCACTCCCTGTCGCCACCAAACACCACCATACCACCTCCGTCATCATCCTACACGTGATTGAACACCTTCCCCCATCATTCTAGCCCTTTATCCCATCAACTCATTACCTAACCTAAACCCTAGGTTATGGATTGATGGATTAACGTGTGCTAGAGAAGCAATTGAAGGCATGGAGAGGTAGAGAAGGACAAGGAGGGTAATGGGTCGAGCTCAATTTGATGTGGCTACATCAAATTAGGTGAGTAATCACCAACCCTAGCTACTGTCAGTTTGGGGATTTTTATTGGAAAACCCTAATGATGTAATTGGGTATAAATTGGGACTATGGGTTGTGTTAGAAACTATGCTTGGATTAGCCGGCATCCAGGACTTTCATGTCCTGTTAATGTTAATGTTTTTTTCTCTTTAATGTGTTTCAGTTCAGTTTCATGTTCATGTTTCAGTTAAATTTCAGTTATGTTCATTGTTAATTGTTCATTGTTCAAAAGCCTAAGTTTAAGGCCAAAGCCCATTTACATTTCAAAGACCAACTGAGCCCAAGCTCAGTTCCTTTTATTGTGAACAAACCCATTAGTACTTTAAGCCCAAAAGGCTTCAAAACCCAATAGCAATTTAGGAACCCAATTAGCTAAAACACTTCCAAAACACACCCGATCTCTGTGGATCGACCCGTACTTGCACGAGCTACAACCGACGACTGTGCACTTGCGGTATTACTGTAGGCCCCCGTTTTTATTGCGCTTAATTTTATACATATCTCCGGGCCCACCAAGTTTTTGGCCGGGGATAATTTCTAATACCCTTTTCGAGGCCTGCCAAGTTTTTGGCGCCGTGCCGGGGATTGGTGCTGTGTTTTTTTGTTTTTTTATTAGCTATTTTTGCATTTCACTGCATAGCATTTGCATCTGCATCTGCTTCACTTCATTTGCTGTTGGACCTGCTGTTCTGAACCTGTTTTTTCTCTGCTGGGACGCCACCAAGGAAAAGAACCAAAGCCCAACTGGGTTTTTGCAACAATATCAGAGCAGCTGGGCTGTGCTTAAAAGGTAACCCATTTAAGAGAACCCGAATTGTGGGCTTCCAATTTTTTAATTGTGGGCTTGTAATATTAAAGCCAATTTTTGGGCTTCTCTTATTTTCTGTTGGGTTTGTAATAATTTATTTGTGGGCTTGTATTTGTTTTTTTGTGGGCTTGTTTAAATTCTTTCATTGGACTTGTATTTTGGACTCTGGGTTTAAACCCAGCTGAGCTTAAACTGATTGTGGACTTGTATTCCACTCAAAAGTGGACCTCGAAACCAAAGTTTTAAAACAAACGTCGGGCCTTAACCAACTGGGCCAAATTAAACTTTCAAAATTAAAACTTAGTGTTTCTTGGGCCGCAGCCTTCCATTCCATTAGAGGACAAACAGTGGGCTTGCTCCCATTCAAAAACCAAATTTTATTGTCCAAATTTTATTTTCTTTGTTAAAAAAAAAAAAAAAAAAAAAATTTTATTTTTCTCCCATTTAAGTCCAATTTTAGTGTTTTGAAACTTTCCATGTCTCTACACTTTTTCTTTTGGGTTGATCCTCAACTCTTTAGACTTTTAGTGTATGGTGAATTTTTTTTTGTATATAATCCAGTAGATAAAATTTTAAAAACCCTTTTGTTCCTTTTGTATATATTTTGCTAATCCAATATGATCTCGGCTGAAATATGTTGGATTGTTTGCCTTGAATAACGGAGTTTTAATTCTGCTTTCGCCGAAATCGGGTATTCTCTCTCCTTTTACTCTACTCAGCATGTCCCTTTCCATATGTTGCATTTTAATTCTTTCCATATTTTGAAACATTGAGGACAATGTTTAGTTTAGGTTTGGGGGTATAGAGTAGATACCATGATAATTTGCCATAATTGAAAACAAAACTCCATCTTTTTGAAAAAAAAAAAAAAAATTCAAAATTAAAAATTCAAAAAAAATTAAAAAATGAAAAATCATAAAAAAATGGAGCTCATTTACCTTGAAATGTTGACTCTTGTGCAAATATGTATTATTATTAGGAGTCTTAGTCTAGATATTTAGGCACCCTGATTCTAGCACAATTCACATAGTGATAAGAAACTTGCACGCGCACGATCTACCAATACATGTATGGCCTCGATCTTCAAGGTGTTGGATAGGAAGTTACGATTGCCAATCACTTTAGAATACTGAACGAAACTGGACTAGCTTGTTCTTTGGTTGGTTGGGATAGAAGGTGGAGGTTACATTAAGAAAAACAACCATCGAATTTAACTGGGTGCATCAAAAAGGGCTACCTCTTGCAAAGTGTCATGTAATCTTTTGTTTCTTTTTGTCA
The DNA here is from genome assembly GCF_003573695.1 of Papaver somniferum. Taxonomy (NCBI): domain Eukaryota; kingdom Viridiplantae; phylum Streptophyta; class Magnoliopsida; order Ranunculales; family Papaveraceae; genus Papaver; species Papaver somniferum. The sequence goes on along the minus strand of NC_039364.1, from coordinate 217,369,687 downwards.
TGTATCAAAAGTGTTTACTCTTAAAAAAAAAAAAAAAAAAAAAAAAAAAAAAAAAAAAAAAAAAAACGATGTATATATTCAGGAAAAAAAAAATATATCAGAAAAAAAAAAAAAAAATCAAGTATTTATCAATTCCATCATCTCTTGTTCCAAAAATAAAAAGAGAATTGTCAATGTAAATAAGAGTCATGTAAATAGTCATCTTTTGTGTTTTTGTGTTGTAAGCAAGGAGGGTGTATGCCATTGATGTACAACGCGAGTAATTGTGAAATACCTCCAACTCATTCACAATTCTCGTAAAGTCCGGACAGCTAGCTAGATTTCGACCTCAGTTCTTAGCCTGAGAAACTATCTCTTGGTGATTAGTAGTCATGACTTCAGATCTTTCTTTACACATGTGTAGATACACTTTACACTCTTATCACATGTCTTTTTTTGTTATCAGTGCTAGGATTGTGCCTTCGATAGCTAGATTGACATCTCCATTTTGCTGTGAGCTTAACTGTTTTGCACATGTCACGTTTGATGGAATCTGAGCTCATATTTTGACCTAGAACTTTGTAGGTACGTTCTAAGCAAACCTTCACGAGACTTCAACTCGTCCACTGGGACACTTAGTGGTTTAAAAGGCTTAGTGCATACGCTAAATGCATTCGAGAGACCAGCGACAGTGGTATAGTTAGGATTTCCTTAGTTTTGTTTTACTTGAGTACAAGTAAAATTCAGGTTTGGGGGTATTTGATGAGTGCCAAATATTGTATATATTTATCCCTTTTTGTTGGCATTTTAACTCATCTTTTATGCATTAATTCTACATTTTATCCCATATTCTGTATTTTCATTGTTTTCAAGAATAATATTTTTTATTAATTAATTTTGCATTTTTAGGTAATAAATAAAGTTCGGATGAGTCGCGGAGCGAAAAGAGCAGAAAAGTAGTGAAAAGCCGGGAGAAACTACGCAAGGAAGCCGCGAAGAATGGTGCGCACAACCTCATTTTCTACACACAAAAGCGCCTCCGTTCTCAGCCATCAGATCAGTTCTCAGAAGCATCCGACGGTCGCTCCCTCATAGATCATCAAAATCTGATGTCTCTGCCGAGCACCACAGCGCTGAAATTCCAAGCCTTCAGATTAGATGGTAGTTGAATCCAACGGTCGCTCCCTTGCTGTTCATCAACGTTTGATATCTCCGCTTTACACTACAACACCTAACCCCATCTAGAGCCGTTAACTTCGTTGTATCAAAATATCTGACGGTCGCTACCAACCTCATCAGTAGGAACCATCCGATCTACCTACCATCTTCGCATCCCACGGCTAAGCGTCGCAGATCATCAAACTCGATACACTCGCCTCACACCCTAGCGACCGAGCACCTACACCTCACCCAAACGCACCCTTCTCCCAAACCATCGAGCCACTTTCTTCTCCACCTTACCCCTCTGCAGAACCATCACCCTGCAACTGCCGCACCACCATCATCACCACCACTCCTGTCGCCACCAAACACCACCATACCACCTCCGTCATCATCCTACACGTGATTGAACACCTTCCCCCATCATTCTAGCCCTTTATCCCATCAACTCATTACCTAACCTAAACCCTAGGTTATGGATTGATGGATTAACGTGTGCTAGAGAAGCAATTGAAGGCATGGAGAGGTAGAGAAGGACAAGGAGGGTAATGGGTCGAGCTCAATTTGATGTGGCTACATCAAATTAGGTGAGTAATCACCAACCCTAGCTACTGTCAGTTTGGGGATTTTTATTGGAAAACCCTAATGATGTAATTGGGTATAAATTGGGACTATGGGTTGTGTTAGAAACTATGCTTGGATTAGCCGGCATCCAGGACTTTCATGTCCTGTTAATGTTAATGTTTTTTTCTCTTTAATGTGTTTCAGTTCAGTTTCATGTTCATGTTTCAGTTAAATTTCAGTTATGTTCATTGTTAATTGTTCATTGTTAATTTCAATTATGTTCATGTTAGTTGTGTTAGTCTCCTGTTAGTTCAATTCTGTTAAGGTTCTGTTAGATTCTAGAATATCCTGTTAATGTTTCTGTTGAATGTGCAATGTCATGTTAGTTCACTGTTAATTTGTCATGTCAGTTAAATGTTCACTGTCATGTAATGTTATGTTCCTGTGAATGCTAGGCTAGATACATTTCAAGCTTTGATGTGATTGTGCAATGGCAGAAATCAGTGCTTATAGCAAGCTGATTTTCTTGCCATTCCTTGTGTATGCTTAGATTGCAATGTGCTGATTGTGCAATGGAAGAAATCAGTGCTTATAGCAAGCTGATTATCTTACCATTCTATTTGTGAATGCCTGTATTCTTGCCTTAGTATTGCTTCATTTCAGTTTTTTTTCCACATCCTTGCCCTTGGCTTTAGGCCTTGGTTCATCTTATTTTGTTTTGCTTTTGTGCATTTTGTTTTGTTTTTGCTGTTTAGTTTTTCCATTGCTTTTGCCTTGTTGTTTCTTCCCTGCCCTGCAACTCTGTTGCTTCTCTGGTTTGCTTCCAATTTGGCCTAGAGCCACTGTTTACCACTCCTTGTGCTGCTGTGCACTGCTTGTGCAGCTGCTGCTGTTTTGCATTGTCTGCTACCACTGCTGCATTGCTACTTCTTTTTCTTGGCCTTGCTGTGCAGCTCTTTCTCCTGCAGCTGCTGTTGCTGTTGCCCTCCCTGTGCTGCCTCTGCCAAGCTGCTGCTGCTGCCTTTCTGCAGCTGTTGCTACCACCCCACTTCTGCAGCTGTTGTCTGCTGCAGCTCCATTGTTGCTTCCTCACCAAGCCCACAGTTCACTAAGCCACAGACCCTCAAGTCCAGCCCCAGTCCACAGTTACTAAGCCCAGATTTGAACCAAAAGTTAAAAGCCCAAGGTTTAGTTCACTGAGGCCCATTTCATTAAGGCTCAAAGCCCAGTTTAGGTTAAGGTTAAAAGCCCAATCCAATTAACTGTGGGCTTAATCAAAAGCCTAAGTTTAAGGCCAAAGCCCATTTACATTTCAAAGACCAACTGAGCCCAAGCTCAGTTCCTTTTATTGTGAACAAACCCATTAGTACTTTAAGCCCAAAAGGCTTCAAAACCCAATAGCAATTTAGGAACCCAATTAGCTAAAACACTTCCAAAACACACCCGATCTCTGTGGATCGACCCGTACTTGCACGAGCTACAACCGACGACTGTGCACTTGCGGTATTACTGTAGGCCCCCGTTTTTATTGCGCTTAATTTTATACATATCTCCGGGCCCACCAAGTTTTTGGCCGGGGATAATTTCTAATACCCTTTTCGAGGCCTGCCAGTATCAAAGCAGGCAAACACGAAAAGATCTAACAATCTGTGTTTGATGCGATCCAACCTATAAGACATGAGTCAAAGTAGATTTAAGCGAGAGCGAAAACTAGAGAAAGACTCGGTTAACGTGTCACAAGATATGTGCTCAAAAGGCAATAGTTCTTCAATTTCAGGTTGCTCAATTGATGATGTCCATAACGAGATATCTTTGAAATCTATACTTGAGATTTCTGATAAAAGATCAAGTGTAAAAACATCTGAACTAAAGGAATTGAGCAAACAATTTCTTATTTGTTCTAATGATCTTCTTTCAGCACTTGAAAGAGAACGAGATTTAACTTTAAGTTTTAAAATCTCGATGAAGAGCATAACTTGCTGAAAGAAAAATTCTCACAACAAATTCAGAGTCTTAAACACAAAATATGTACTAGGCTTTCTCAAGCTGAGAAAGATCGTAATGCGGCTCTTAAAAAGGTACATTTGTTGGAACAGAAACTTGTTGAATCTGATGCAAGGATGAACTCTCAACAAAAGAACTTTGAAGAGAAAGAAGAAGAATATCTCTCACGAGAAAAACGCCTTGAGGCTGATCTAGCTAGTGCTCTTGATAAAATCAAGACGTTGGAAGAAGAAGATTTGGATCTTAAGAAATTCAATGTTAGCTCAAACAATTTAACCTCAATGTTAGAAGCAAGTAGAAATCATCGTGATACACGAGGATTGGGCTATAAGGGAATAAATTCTTCAAGTATTAGCAAAGAGGTAAAATTAGTTAAAGCTACAAATTCTTCTAAACCAGAGGCTTCCACTGATGTAAAAGATGCTCGTAAAGAAGGAAAACCAGTCAAGCCTAAGAATCATGTTCAACTATACTCTTCAAGTACGACAATCAAAGAGAGCACTTCTGCTAATGTCAAGAAAGAAACAAAGTTGAAGAAGAAGAAGAAGAAGAAGAAGAAGAATTTCCAATCTCCAATGCAAGAGGATCCAAAAAAAGGTAACATTAAAACTAAGACTTCGTATGTTACTAAGCATTGTTGTTATTGTGGTAATAAAGGGCATGTGGAATGGGGATGCAGTATTTGTAAGATAAAAGATACACTTTCTTTCGTATCAAACTAATTGGCTAATATTGCTCCCCAAAGGAACTCGGATCGATATTGTCCAAAGTATAGGCGAAAGAATTATTATAATGGTAGTTCAAATTTTTCCTATAGCTCGACAAGGCCATCAAATAAAAGACTCGGATTTAGAAAGAAAAATCACCTTGTAAATGCTAAGACAAGATCTGATGTTCCAAATTGGAGTAAAGTTGTTTCGCAAAGTATTCAAAAGGACAATCATCCTAATGGCATGAAGGAGAAAGCTGCTCCAGCGAAACCCAACTCTAAATGGGTCTCGAAGTCCTTCATAGCCAAGAAGGGACCAAAAGTTAGTCACAAGAATGACTCTCAGCTGTTAATTATTGGTGACAATAATTACAAGAGTTTTCTTGAAAGACTAAAGAAAGACATCATGTCTGAAATCTCTTGTACTAGTGAACGTTATGATTATGACACTCTTCATCACAAGTCAAATAAGAAAAATAAGAGATGGAATAAGAGAAAACAAACCAAGCAAAAGGTCAAGAATGATGATTCGTTCTTAGTCACTCGTGACGAACAAGACAAGGATCAACTCAATACAACCTAGTTGTGTTGGAGTGTGCATGCTCACCTTTGTGCTCAATCTTATGAAAGGCGAGGAAGCATGTAAAACTGAGCACATGATCTCTCGGTTATTATATGACTAATTAACATCTTTAGGGAGATTTATTTTCTTCTATTCTCATACCCTCTCTATCTATATTTGAACTTTTGATAGAAACGGTAATTCGAACTTTATTATGCTGATATCTTCTGTTCATATATGTGTAGCTCTTGTTTATACGGTTAAAACGAGCCAAAAATCACTGAATTCAGACATCGTATGCAAAAGTTATGTCAAAAACAGTGTAGTATTGTGATCCTTCACTAGTAACATATGGTAACCGATCCTAGTGAGAGGTGCAACATATGGTAACCGATTCTAGTGAGAGGTGCAATACGAAGGAGTGTAAAATTGTTTTACCTATAACTTCTTCGTCCGAACTCGGAATGACCTCATTCTTTCTGCGTTGGTTTCGTAATTTAATTCCCTACAAGATTGAGGTAATTGCAATACGTGATTTTCTGTTGAATATTTATGGTGTATTGCAAATTGGATTTATGGGATATTTGATTTCGGTTTTCATAACCTTAATATTTGATTGATCTCATATTGTGTGAACCCTTATTGTTTGGGTGACTTTTTGATTTAGCAGGATTAAGTTCTAGCCCATGTTGGTAGGCTTTATCAAAGGATCATGAGGGGTTGTAATTGATACAATATGTGAAAAAGTCACAATATGTTGAATCGTTTGGTTTAGCATAAAAGCATATGTGTTTCGGGGTTTTCAACTTTTGCTATGCATAAGTTAAAATCGGGTTTCAACCTTTCTCTAGTAAAGGTTGGTTGTTGTTGTTATTTTGTCTTGCAAGAGGATGACAACATAGTGATATTTTGGTATCAATTCTCCCTGGGAAGATGCAAACATTATTGGAGAAGAGGATGCGAAATTTGAGGTAACGACTTTGTTAGTTAATCGATTTCCTATTTAAGAAAATCCTGATTTTATTGCATATATTTATTGATTTTTCTTAACAAAATTTCGGTGCAATTGATGTTTTATTCCATTATTTGTGTATGGATGTGTGTGTGATTCACTTGTTTCCGGTTAAGAAAAACTACTGTTATCTTGCTTTACTGTTTGGTATCAATTATTTAGGCTTACAAAATTTCGGTGCAATTGCGGTACTTTAATGTCTATGTTGTTTTAATTGCTTCCGGTTGAGGTAAATAATTATGCAAGTTGATTTACTTGGTTTGTATGAATTGTTTATGGCTTAACAAAAGAGTTTTCGGGATGAATTGTTTAGTCCAATTCGATTCCGGATAAGAGAAACTAAGTTAATTCTGATCTTAGTTAGACTTATCAAAGTGGAGGTTTCGGTTATTCAAGTCTAATCGAATGCCTTAACAAGAAATGCTAGTTAACTAACATAGTACTTGCCTTGTTTATAATTGAAAGGTCTAAGTTATATGGATAATTAGAACCTGATGAGAAAAATAGAGTTAATTCTGATCTTTATTTTTGTCTTATCAAACAAGCAGTTGTATCTGTACAATCGGTTTAGCAAAGGAACTAAGGTGCTTAGTCGATTTTTGGTTTGCTAAACTATTAGGGAAAATTGCTTCGGCCAATTGTTTCCTTGGTAACATATCAAAACAAAATTACTTTGTAGTTTCGGTTTTGATACTGGTTATCAAAAATGGTGTGTAGAACCCTCGTGCTTAACTCTTATAAGTTTTGCAAGTCTCTTTGTAAGATTTGTAAGATCCTTTCAGTTTGCTTTTTATTTGCTCGTACCTTTGTTATTTTGTGGGAGAAATATATAGAGTAAACAAGTGATACTTATATTAATTTGTATTGATTTGGTATCACTAAGGGAAAGGACAATGGTGTTTAAACGTTATATCTAACGAAAAGAGTAAAGCATAGACTAAGGGGGAGTAACATATCATATGATGAGAATAACAAAGACGTGCGGATTGAAAATCTACCTATCTTACCTTTAGGGGGAGTGTTAGCTTTGTTATTATAATGTCAACATCTGCATTTAAAGGATTGAATGTATACAAATTATTGTGTTGTTGAATTTGGGAATCAAGCGTATGTGTAATGATCTTGTAATTTGTTTATCCATATGATGTAAGAGTTTTGTCACTAAAATCGACAAAGGGGGAGATTATTAGATCATAGCTCGGTTGAACCCACCAAGCGTTGGTATGTCAAGTTTGGTTGTCATATTTTAGTGAATAAAAACTCACTTAAAGAGTCGCTTGATTATATACTAGAGTCAACTTCGTATAGGTTAGCTTGAAAGTATTAGGATATGATACATTACAAGTATTACGTGAAGACTTGAATAATGTGAAGAAGTAAGGAGCTACAACGACAACATCATCCTTCCACTTGAGGTTAGTAATATTTGACTTGAACTGTTTCATCCCCTAACGTATCTTTCAAGTCGTGCATATTAAAAACATATCTGCGAAGCTACGAATGATTATACTCTAGTTAGACATAGTATTAAGGAATACAATATGAAGTATAACGTTTATCTTTTGAACTTCGTATATAAGACATCGACATAATCATATGAGTGCTATTGTGATTATGTATGAGTATGAGGTGAAGATTTTATCCTAGGAAACAATGTTTTTACATTTGTTTAAAGGAAGTACAATTCACAAACTCGTGTTATGAATCGAAAGGGAAATCGCTAGGCTTATTGGTATTGTTATTCATTGCAAATCTTTTGAATTACCAATATGTGTGTTTAGTATAACCGCTCATGACTTGTTTATGTTCTTGGTAAAACTATTCACAAGGCCTGACTTTTGTATTGGTATGACTTTTAATAGTGAAACCGATCTTAGTAATCACCTGAGATGGTATGATCGATTTGTTGTAATTGGTATGACCAACTCTAGGCAAAGAGGAACCGATCCTAGTAAAAGGTGCAACCAATCACAAAAGGGGAATCGATCCTTGTAAGAGGTGCAAAAAGTTTCTAGTTGTTGGGAACCGATGTTATGAACATGTGCAACACGTTTTTAGACATTGGGAACCGATCCTATGGACATGTTCACCAAATACAAGTTAGATACCATATATATGTGGGAACCGATCCTAGTACCTAGTCAACCAAGTTTTGGTAACTAGTGTGACTAATTCTAGTACCCACATGGAGGTAGAACCAAAACTTGTTTTGGTAGAACCGTGAAACCCATGTTTGGTGATTTGATACGATAATTAATCACATAGTTCTTCGAAGTCAGATGAACCAATTCTAAACTTGTTTGGAAGTGTGGCAAATCGGTTCCAAGATTGTAAGTATGAAAAAGGACTTACAAAGTAAAGATGTCGACATACTTTGAACATGTGCAATAACGCTTATCTTTTATTGTTCAAAGATATTCCTTAATAGTTAAAGGAGAATCCCGGATCAAAAATAAATTGAGAATCTTTTAATTAAGGTTTTTAATTTTATATTTGGAAAATAAAAATTAGTAATGGTCATTTACTAGTTGGAGATTTTCTAAGAGATTTCGATCAATATTTGGACAGTGCATTTCCACGAATTATGGAAACCGAATTTGGAATATATTGCATATCTTGAGAATATTTTCGGTTTTGGAAATTCCTTGGTGTCCAAACTTCCTTGATCTATAAATATTGAAGTTTTCATTTCGAGCAAACTAATCCTCAGAGCCAGCAAAACTACCTAGTTGTGTTGTTACTGGTGGAGTCGCCTATTCGGAGAGGAAAGTAACCTAATTGGGCGAAATCTCTTACGACCGCTCAGTTTAAAAACTTCTTTGGGATTGAGAAGCTCTATTAATACTGTTGGTGGGAAACTAGATAATTGCAGTTTATGTTTTGTTTTCGATTAATTTGAATGACTAACGGTTATTGAACTTTGATTGCACCTAGTTTGTTTATGCTTGAGAATCTTCTCTTCTGATATAAGATTCACTCAAACTAGATCGAAGTTTCAACGGGGATCTTTAGACTGTTTGTAGATCTAAAGACGTCTTGTGATAATCCATTGTTAACAGACTCCGTTCTGTGTGTGATTGATCACAAGAGATTCAAGTTAATTGTGTGCAGGTGTTTATTGAAGATCTAAGAATATTTGAAGACGAAGAAGATTTCTGATTTGGGTTCATAATCTTTGGTGTGCACAATACTTGTTTCGGGAAAAGATGATCCAACTATTATCGGTTTATCTTTGTGATAGATTTGATTGATTATTTGAGTAGATCGGCATCAATACGTTTCTTCGTGATTAAAAGTATTGATTGCAAAAATCTTGACAACTACTTTGGTAATTGTTATTGGATAGATCTAAGGACCTGACAAAGGAGTTTATTGAGATAAACGGAAGAGCCTTTTGTCGAACTCATATCACTTGGTTGAAAAGATTGTTACTGAACAGATTTGTTGTTCCTTTACTGATTGGAGTACGAACCAAAGGAATTGTTCCAAGTGCGTGACTTATTGCAAGTTTGAGGCGCGGGGATACAGACGAAACTAGGTGAACTATAGGTTTAGTTGCTTGGTCTCAACTATACGAAGTTGGTTTAGATTTTGTATAGCGACTTAATCCTGAGAGTATTCAATTCTGGACAAGGTCCCGAGGTTTTTCTGCATTTGCGGTTTCCTTGTTAACAAAATCTTGTTGTGTCATTTACTTTTATTTTCCGTAATTATAATAATTATTATTATAATTTAAAGTAAATTGCACAAAAGTTAATTCCTATTTACTTGATAGCAATCCTATTGTGTTTGGTTAAGTCCGGACCTTTTATCAAGTAAATATACATCGATGTTGTATTGTCTCGATCTTTTATCCATACACGATCACACAAAGTGTGAACCGATTAGTTGTATTGTCTCGACTCGGTCCATACACAATCAGTTACGGAGAAAGGACTTATAGGTGGAAAATTTTTAGATTGAGGTATATTTGGGTACCCTCGTCTTTTCACATCCTCTAAAAAAGTTTCAATGATTGAAATAGAGTTTAGAACTATTGGATTATAAACATAGTGTGCATTCTTTTATGTATCTGATCCATGATCGGAACTAGAGTATGCATACCCGTATGCACACTTGTAGTTGTGAAATTCCGTGTACCAAGTACACATACCGGTACACATACTTGCGTAAGGTATAGGTCCAGGAATTTCTGTTGGGTTTTGGAAGTGTACTAAGGTATGCGTATCCGTTCGCATACCGGCGAACCCAAACTCAGACCAACTACTTAGGTATGCGTACCCGTATGCATACTTGAGTGGTTAAAGTTCTAAAATCGGTTGGCTCATGAACTAATACATTTATATATTAAGGAATGCATTCTTTGCAAACCGTGGCTATAATGTTCATGAACTGATTCAAGTGAATCAAACCGATTTTGCTTCAATTGTGTTCTTGTATGCTTTTATGGGAATATAGCAATTGAACAACTCTTTAACTAGTTTCATTTGAGTCATTTGAACTAGTTACGGTTAAGATGAATAAGGTTGATATGAGAGTGTTCATATAGCTAACCTTGGTTAACTAGTGTTGAGCCAACATGGTGTACACGTTTAGGTGCGGTTGCTCAAACCTAAATGAAGGTACATTTCATTTGTGTATAACAAGCTAAGTATGATCTAACAGTTGAAGATATTAGCTTGAATATAATCAGGTTTTCATCTAATGACGAATATTTAATGCTTTGTTACCAAGGTAACTTAGATTGCAAACCCTGATTTGAAAACTATATAAAGGAGAACTCTAGCAACTGGGTGTGATACTAGTTGTATAAGCTAGAGTCGATTCTCCTTTAACCTTAGTTTTTTCATGAAACCCTGTAGGTTAACGACTTAAAGACTTCATTGGGATTATGAAGCCGAACCCAACTATTTTCTCTGTAGTTGCGTACGTGTTCTGATCTTACTTCTTCTATCGTGATTGAGTATTATCTTTTCTAAGATTTGCTTGAGATTTATCTCCGATAGGTAAGATTAAAAGTAGTCACAAACATCTTCGTCTCATCGTTTGTGATTCCATAATATCTTGTTTCGCTACCATATGATTAAGATTATTGTGAGGTGATTGATAATATACTAGGTTGTTCTTCGGGAATATAAGTACGATTTATCAATTGGTTCCTGTGCACCTTGATTTATCAAAAGACGGAACAAAACTCGTGGTATTTTTGTGGGAGACAGATTTATCTATTCCAATAGACTTTTTTGTGTGAGACAATTTTTTTTATCAAGTCTTCGACTTTGGATCGTAGAAACTCTTGGTTATGGGTGAGATCAGCTAAGGGAATCAAGTGCATAGTATCCTGCTAGGATCAGAGACGTAAGGAGCACGACTGTACCTTGAATAAATGTGAGATTGATTAGGGTTCAACTACATTCCAGTCTGAAGTTCATTGATAGTAGGCTAGTGTCTGTAGCAGCTTAATAGAGTGTGGTGTTCAAAGCTGGACTAGGTCCCGGGGTTTTTCTGCATTTGCGGTTTTCCTCGTTAACAAATTTCTGGTGTCTGTGTTATTTCTTATCCGCATTATATTTTGTTATATAATTGAAATATCACAGGTTGTGCGTTGAATCGATCAATTGTTAAATCCAACATTTGGTTGTTGATTGAAATTGATTGATCCTTGAACATTGGTCTTTGGTACCGTTCAAGTTACTTCTGTTATATTCAATCGGGCTCGCAAATTTTTATTTGCTGATTGCTAATTGAATTGAGAGATGTAAATATAAAACTCTTTGATATACTTTTCTCTAGATTGAGTCTAACTGTCTAGTTGATTCTCTTGAAAGTATATTGGAGTTTGTCTATTTAAATTGCCAAACGAAATATTGGGTGTGGTTGTTAGACCCCCGTTTTTTCACAATTGCAAGTAGACCAACTTAATGATCCTTGACAATATGTATATAGAGTTAATATCTCAACCTCTACTCAATCAGTATATATATAGACGCAAGGTCCGTGAACCTGATTGTTAAGTAGAGTACTTGGATGATCTCAAAAATCAATACCCAAGATCAATTTATTCGTATCCAAATAATTCAATTGGAGTTTTGCCAAGTGATTAAACTTGTTATCTATCTTTCAAGATACGAATTCTACAAGAAATTAGTCTCGTAATCGATTACAATTAAGCGGACGTATTTACTTAGATTGAATACGTACACAGCTGTATAAATCCAATTATAAAGATAAACAATATTATGCGGAAAAGGAAAAACACAAGACACCAGAAATTTTGTTAACGAGGAAACCACAATAGCAGAAAAACCCAGGACCTCATCCATATTAAACACCACACTGTATTAAGCCGTTACAGACACTAGCCTTCTATCATACTTCGGACAGGAATGTAGTTGAGACTGAATCCACCCTCTAAATGATTCAGTTACAATCGTGCTCCTTACGTCTCTTGAAACTCGCAAGGTTCTATGCACTTGATTCCCTTAGTTGACGTCCTTTACATCCTAAGAGTTGCTTAGGCCAAAGTGAAGACTTTCCATACCAACCTGCCTCTAACAGATAAGCATATTTGATTTCCGTTTAGATCAAAGATCAAGGTGTGGAAATCTGTTTGCAATAGACAAAGCTAGCAAACCTCACAAATACGGAACTTACGACTCTCGAAGAGCATCTTAGATTCTTAACCACCTCTCAAGAAAAATCATCGAAAGATCAACTAAGATCGGTATTTAGATATCTATCTTGAGGAATCACAAAGTCTGAGATGAAGAGAACTTTGCGATTACTATATATCTTGCTTGAAAGAGATTATGATAACCTCGATAACAAAAAAGCAATATCAAGATTCACGAACTATATACCAAGGTAAAGATAGCTGGACCTGACTTCATAAATCCCCAAGCGAAGTCTTTTAGTCATGTATCAATAAAAGACGACTCTAGAATCAACTAGGACACAAAGTGTCATGGATTGAATTTCTCAGTCGATAAAGATGCTTTATTTGTAGTTTTCAAAGACCAAGGTTAGCTTAGAATTCAATTTAAGATGACTTGCATGTGTCATTACACTTTTCCGTCTCCTCTCTCCAGAATCCTCTCCATAACCGTTTTTTTTTTTAAATAATTATCTGAACCTAGTTTTTTCATGATCTTCTTCTTCTTCAAACCTAGATTTACTAGGATTGAATCTGATATATCAGATTCTCCGAGTAAATTGGGGTTTGTAATTTTTTAGTTATTTTCTTACTTTCAATAAAAAATCATATTGTGATTTAGGTTTTAAATTTTATTTTTGTGTTACTGATCTTGTGTATATAATGGCTATTTCATGCCATCAAATAATTTCAAGTGTAATCACCATTATTGCGTTTTGTTATAGCTTGTGGGCTCTTGTATTGAAATCCGATGAGAGATTGAGCAAATCTTTGAAGACGATCGATCCTGATGTGACGATGATCAAGGTTTGTATAAATAAGATCAATGGCTATTGGAATGGATTGTGATTATGAAGATTAGCGTAAACTACTTCTTCTGCAAAGGATTTTATCTTAATGAAGAAGAATTCTATAAATGGTTGAAGAATAATCAAAATATCATTATTCAGACTAGTCTTTTCCATTTTATTGGGTTTCATGTAGATCAAAAAATTTACACTGTAAATTGGTTATATGAGTGTACAATGTATAATGATGAAACACGAGGGTATGTATGTATACCACTTCTACTATGTAACAATCCAAGCCTTAATTTGAATGAGGTAATCAAATAAATAAATTTAAGGATTTTTGGAAACCCCTCTTTCCGTCAGAAAAATAAATAAATTAAGAACTTGAGAACCATACAAAATATGTCTTCAAACTACAATAGAAGACTATACACATAGGTTCGATTACGGAACCGTGTATAATGGTCGTTCAATTTGGCAAGTTATCCAAAGAACTAAAACCTATTTGATGTTCATTTAAAGACCTACGAAATTAATCATGATTCACATACATTAGTGTTTAAGTGATTAACGAAGTCTTAAAAGTGTTTAAGAGAATTTTAGCAATGCTAAACATATTAAATAATAAGTCTTTAAAGCATTTGCTAAATGTTGTCGGGACAGTTGGTACAACGATTCTCCAACCGTAGGGATTATTCACGAGTCAGGGTGTTACGATTCGTGAATCGGGTTCACCAACTGTTAGCCAATTTATCCAACTTATAGAAATCAGTTCACCACGGTTCGCCAACCTGGTTCATGAATTGTTCCCAACTGAACTTTCGGTTTGCAAACTGGTTCGCCAACCTTCTTGTATATTTATATCTCAAATATCTATGGTTTGCAAACTAGTTCGCCAATCTACCCTGAGTAGAAATTTCAGTAAGTTCATATTGCTCCGTTATGATGTTTCAAACATTCCCAAGTGATATAATCATTTGCATGGGAAATTTTCAATTGATCCACAAATTAATTCATAAAACTAATATTTTTAAGGACCTTTGAACATTTAATTGTCAAATCATATTCCGAGATTTTTCACAAGACAAGCTTGACTCAAAACATCTAATTTGTAAATATACTTATAAGTCATATGACATAGTCTCAATAGATAAAATGATGGTATAGTGAGTAAAATAGAATTGATCAGTCTTCACACACCTGATACAGAAGTTCTCCAAATGTCTTCGTCGATCTTCAGTCTTTAAGGGTGATCTCTGATACTCAACTGCAATTCTAACCTATCTGAAACTTGACTTAGTATACTAGAAAGTAAGATTTAGTTTAGATCACCTAACATTGACAACAAGCTTGAGATAGTAAAACTTGTGGGTTCAACCGAGCAAAGCTCTAACAATGCTTACTTGCATCGGTTTACATAATATGATCATCAAGGAAACCCGACGTGATCCTACCTATAATAGTTTTGCTCAACTAAAATATTAAATCATTGTAATTATTATCCTTTTCTTCGTCATTTTCATCAGAGTCGCTGCTAGATGGACTTTTTGTTGGCTTTCTTCATCTTTTATTTGTTTGTGTACCTTTTGCCAGAAAATAAATTGTTGGACATTCTTTTTTGAAATATTCATTGAAAAACTTGTTTGCATTACAGTAATGTATATCCTAAAACAACTTTTTTGAAGTTGCTTTCTCACAAAATTGTGTTGTGCTGATATAGCAAATTCGTTTGCACACTTGTTCTCCATGTACTCATTCGTGTTAAAATAGCTTCTTAAAGTTGATCCTTCTTGGGTTTTTTAAAAAACTTTCAGCTCTTTTAATTCTTAACCCATACCTCTAACTCTTTAGATTAAGGCAATTCATGTGGAAATTTCTATATTATGATTTTTTTTGTCGGCCAAGTTTGTGAAAAAACGAGCTTTTTCACTATGAATAAATGTATTCAATGGCATAAGAAGAAGCGCGCAGCTAAGGTTGGGAGGCGCGACATACATAACTCGTTAGTGGTTGGACATCATACACGGGAGGTTGAACATGAGCTGCAGACGGTGGAACAAGACTCACTGGCTCCAACGGTTAAATTTCCAATGACGCTAAATCAACGGCTTTAATTTTCAAACACTATAAATTTATCTATTTAAATCATTGTCGCTCACACCACTCCACTCTCTACTTCCCAATTTCTTAAACAAAATCTTCTATTTGTTCTTTATAATTCTTAGTAAAAAATTATACGAGAAGAACGAAGGTTGTCATGAACATTTTATGGGGAAAAAGAAATTAAAAAGATGAAAGAATATTGGCATCTTCTATAAATGTCGGTTATACTCAAAATCGTATGTTTAGTTTGCTTCGCGAAATATAGTTGATGGTCATGATTTAATTCCATGTCATATGTCAGGGCATCAAGACCGATCTTCATATCATAGAATGAGAAGATGATACAAAGACTTAAATATTTTTTATCTAGCGGTACCCGGTCTAGTATGCGAAAGAGTAAATATATATCTCTCGTGTCAATTTTATTTTGTATATCAAAAAAAACACCACGGCGTTATTTTTTAAATATTGGTAGAATGGTAGTTGATACATGCGTTGTATTTCATGGATTTTGAAATTGGTAAGTTTATTAACCAAAAATAATATTTATTCTTAAACAATTGTTTATTAAATCAAAACAATTAAATGATATCATTGTTGTTATAGGAATCACCCCACTTGATTTTTATTTCATTTGTGGAATATCAAGTGATGTGGGAGCCTCATTACCATTCAACCAAAATGAATGGATGCCAAACCAAAAACGGAAGACGGTTCTTCCGTTGTTTTTTGAATCCAATGTGCGAGAAGATCATAAATATTTGAAAGGAGATGGATACACTTTTCAGAATTGAAGGCTTTCCTACGATCCAGGAAGGCTCAACTAATACAATTACATATGATTAAATCTAAAGAGTGTTTGTGTCCTAGTTATTGAATCAAATGTTCTTTTCCCAACTCAACTAGTATTTCACACATACATTGGCTTTAATATTTACAAGATCTTCATGTCGCACTGTATTATGATTGCGGGTCTGCAATTTTAACAGAAATACATTACGACCTCGATATAACATCCAATGGTCGGATGAGCCGTATATATCTATGATTCCTAGCCAGATGCCTCTAGATAAACTTTACTCAACGACCTACCCCCATAGATGTAAATTCTTTATTATCTTTATCATCTTCATAAAGTATGGCTCAATCAAATTGGGTTTTGCCAAGTATAACTTCAGATTGTGATCTAACCACAATCTCAATAGTTTTGAAAGCTATGGAACATAATTCTCCTTATTACATTGTAGATGCCATTGGAGATCGATTGAAGTTAAAGCTTTACAATTATGACGGGTAAATCAATAAATGACGGCTTTACACTTGCAGACGGTCCGAAAATAGCAGGGGGTACCATTCTGTTGGAATTGAGTCCTTCTGTAAATCCTGATGTTCGTGAAAATTCTGGCAGTACTTCTAGGAACAATGCGTCATGGTATGAGAATGTGGTAGAAGCACAAGTGACAGAAACTGAACCACAAACTTTGTCTGATTCCCAACGTCATGTAATTCAACTAGATCTGAGACCACTTCCAACTTGGAACTCGAATGAGGCTTATCATCCTGCTACACCACAAGCAACCTCTTCTACGTTTCTACCAATAACTTCTGGTTTACAACCACCCACTTCTGCTTTTTCAACAATATGGATATATGAGTAAATATACAAATTTCCGGGTCTTGGACTTTGGAATCAAGATGAAGAACATTAAATTACATATGATTTAAATTACATTCGATTTAGATGACCATCATACTCAATAAACGTCTTCATTTGTGATGTAGTTGTCATAACAACATTCAACAAAATGGGTTTGAACTTATCCAACATATTAAGGATTTTTAAACAACCTTCGAAACGAAAAATATCATTTTTCATCTTTGTCATTCCTCTACAGACCTTCTTACCAATTCTCAACATCAGTTTTACCCCTCACTCTTAATCGATCGACTTGCATTATTAAAGATACAAATTCACTTACTTTTCTGCTAATTATCTCAAAACGAAATTATAAGTCACATTTAGCGTGAAAACTCGGGTTACAGTTGTCACCATAGAACTTTTCGTAAACACTTTGCCGGAAATTCACACTCGGTGTTTTTGTTCCAGCAAGCTAAGTTTGTAACACATAGTTTCTGCAAATAGCTAAATCTTATTCTCAAGAGTATTGAGCTTGTAACAAGGAACGAAAGATCTTTCAACAAACTAAATTGAAATTGGAAGAAATATTATGTGATGTTTGAGGTTTGAATGAGGTGTAATTTGATATGATGTGAGAAATTAGTATCTAGAGAGAATTCAAAGAGAGCCATTGGATCTAGCAGTTATGCAACGTAACTTTGGCCACACGAAGGGATAACAGACGTCGGCGGTTGAACTTAAACACCACGCGCATGATGAGACATGCGTATCTTGTTCAGCCGCAATGCACAAACCCACAAATTTGTTTGCTTGCTATCCATTTTTCATGTTTTCTTATTCCATATTGGGAGCAAAATGGGAAAATCTAAGACATTTCCATAGGAATTTCCCTTGCCATCATTGATATCGACATATGAATATGCAGAGAGATTAACATTAGTTATGCAAGTAGGCCCTTAAAATGTTGTTTCCGATGAGAAAACTGGTGAACCGATTGGGGGCACTTGAGAAACATGTAAAACATATAGAGATCTAGTTGGTGGAGCAAAATCATCCAACAAGTTAGGGTCAAATATTTTCAACGCCTTTAGGATGTTTTAACAACTTTCATAATGATAACCTTTATTTGTATTCTTTGACGGTCCTCTCTGCATCTTCATTCCTGCAATGTACGATAAACAATTTATATTTTAACAAATTCGATTTGTAAATTAAATTTTTTGAATTGTTCTTACCCATCGACATCATCTCCATCGATTCATTTGTGTAACCGCAGCTACATATTTAGTAACTTATATGTTGATAGCATGAACTAAGACAACCTATATACACCACGAGCTTTTCCCAGCCACAATATTTATTTATTTTGAAATAAGTCCCCCCACCCCACCCCACCCCACAAACTTTAGTTGTCACGCACCATTGGTAGCATCTTGTGTAAAATCTACATAATTCCTACAAATAGATTCATCTTTTCCCATTTATAACTTTGAACCACGAACTTTTGCACCAACTTGGAATGATCTTAGTTAGGGTGGTGTTGCCATTTTTTATGAAAGTTTGAATTGAAATAAATTTTTTATAAAAATACAGAAAAACGAGTTAAATAATAAGGTTAGATAACATGTATATAAAAGAATTTGAAATTAGTCCATCGAGTGATTTAGTCGTTGAGCAGCAATGACATTGCCTAGCGGCTGAAGTGATGCCGCTCAGTGGCAATGCCAAGGCTCACGCATGAGCAACCAAAAACTCCCATATGGGGCTTGAACAAGCATGAAGTCAGCCCCCTAGCCAACTGGGGTTATCTCTCATCATTTCCTTTTATCACACGGTTACTTTAATTTCATTCCATCTACTTTTACCAACTCCCCTCTTAGACTTTTCAAAAAAAAGAAAACTCCCCTCTTAGAAAGAGAGAGAGAAAGAGGAGACCTAATCTCCCAGTCTCTTTTCCTCTCGAAAACCAGGTCCAGATTAAGCCGCCGAAATCATCCATTTGTCTTCCACACCAACCGCATTATTTTCGTTTCATTGTGTTCTTGGATTTGATTTTATCCTTTTTAGAGAATGTCGTCTGTGAATTGGGAACTCAAAGGTTGTTGCAAGCAGGATCAGAAGATCTTTCTTGCTACAATCGGAATCTGTACAGTTGTAATTCTTGCTCTATGGAGGACAATACTGTTAACACCATTCAAACTCATCACTGTATTTCTTCACGAAGCCAGTCATGCTATCGCTTGTAAACTAACATGTGGTCATGTTGAAGGGATCCAAGTTCACGCAAACGAGGGCGGAGTGACACAAACACGCGGCGGTGTGTATTGGGTGATTTTACCTGCTGGTTACCTTGGTTCATCGTTTTGGGGAATGGTTTTCATTCTTGCATCTACAAATCTTCTTACTGCTAGAATTGCTGCTGGATGCCTTGGTGTTGCGTTGCTTATTGTACTCTTCGTGGCAAAGAATTGGACTCTGAGAGGACTCTGCATCGGATTTATTATTTTCCTTGCAGTGTTCTGGTTTCTGCAAGAGAAAACAAGTGTCCGTATTCTTCGGTACATTATTCTTTTCATTGGTGTAATGAACAGCTTGTTTTCGGTTTATGATATCTATGATGATACCATTTCTAGAAGAGTGAATTCTAGTGATGCTGAGAAGTTTGCAGAAGTTTGTCCTTGCCCTTGCAATGGTGTTGGATGGGGAGTCATCTGGGGACTTATATCGTTCATGTTTCTTTGTGGAGCTGTCTACCTTGGGCTTGTTATATTGTCTTGAGTTTAGGTATTAATTGCTCCATCAAGAGCAATTCTGATTGTTAGTAGCTTTAAGTTAGGTGTGTCTGATTATACTATTCTTTCTGCACATTACCCTCACATGGGGTTGTCATTGTTTATTTTTGACAGAGAAGCGATAACTATTCATTGTTAAGCTCATGTCCAATTTCTTTACAACTACATGGATTGTTTATAGTTTCAGTTCATTCAAGCTTCATTGTTTTCCTATTTTTCTGGACGCACATTAAAGCTACATCACAGAAGTTTTTATTTTACTTTTTAAAAAACAGAACAAAAACATTTTAACTTTACTCTTCGGAAAAGAGATGTAGTAGAACCTCCATTACCACAAACTTGGTTGGTCTTCAAAGACCACCACCACAACATTTGCGGTATCAGAATAATGAGCTACTATCATATGGGTCTCACCGATTTCACCACAGGCAAAGAAAACGTGAATTTTGCTGGCTCAAATCTGTGATCACCCTTGTCGAGGGCTTCAAATGGGTCTCCAGTCCAGCCTCCGGGCACATGAAACTAAGGATTATGGAAAATTCTGTGGTGGGTTGAAAGAAACAGATAAATCTCAGACTTCGAATTGAACCTGTGTCTTTATCTGTTTCAGATTCTGTAGTGACTATATCCAGAAGGCACTGTAAAAACAGTAAACCTTAGACTCTATCTTCTCTTCTTATTTCTCTCTATAGATGTGATAGTAAATTAGCATGAATGACGTGTTTTGCAAGAACATTAATTGAAGATTTGAGTTTTTCTTTCACACATCCAACAATAATATGATGCATTCACATAATAATCTCTGACGAACTGCAATAAAACTACTGCATCAATCTTGTAACTATAACACAAATAGAGAATACAAGTTCCTTCCTCTCTTCTAATTTCTATAACTCTTGACTAACCCGAACTACACTAGTAAAATAGAAGTTTCTTTTACATAATTATTTCTTGAGAGACTGTTTGAAACTAAATAGAGGCGCACACTGACCAGTTAATGAATCAAACACAGAGAACAACGCCACTTAGAAAAGATTCCAGCAATGTCGTCAGTTCATGGATTGAAAACGTTTCATGATAATCATGCTCATGTCCATATATCGTTGAGCGCAGTTGGAAAGACAAGATGATTCACTAGAGCTGAACTTAGCCCCAGGGGTACTGGTTATGCACTTGTCCCAGCAAGCATCTGTGAGCTTAGCCACCATTTCGTTCAGCATTGCTCTTTCTTTTTCTTGCTGAAACAAACAAACAAAAAAAATCAACATTCAATTGAAAATCTGCGTCCTTAACATAACCCAATTTTCATTCTTTCATCTGTGACCAACTTAATCAGATTGGGATTCAAAAACAATAACAAACTAAACAAACACTGAAAAAGTTGTGTCACAATTAAATGAAAGCAAACCTACAAATAATTTTTGTTTTACCTGATTACCTTCTCTGATCAATTCATTGCTATTATCAAATCCAAAACAAAATACATTCGGCTAATAGTTGGGTAATGCATAATTTTTACCAAAAAGTACTTTACAAGAGATTGATTTTTGTGATTTTACTTTTCCTCCTAACAATACTTACCGAACTAAGTATTTTAAGATATAGGTTTGATGATAACATCTTCTGTTCAATCTATGGTGACTTTACCTTTTACTAAAACCCTAACAAAAAAATCCTATTATAAGTCTCCAAATTTAGACTAGATCACAACAAGAAAGAGGGAGTTTGATGTAAGCTTACCTCAATAAACTGTTGTAATGCAGGGCTGTTCATGCCGTCCATACTGCTATGCTAATGGTTGTTCTTGGTTGTTGTTGAGAAGCCTCCTCCTTTTCTTCCTCCGCTATCAAAAAAATAGTTGAAACTGGAAACCCTAGAGTCAAATGGGGATGCTTCGAATGAGAACTTGTGGACCTTGTGGTGGTCCATGGATCCTATGGGCTGGATATACTCGGTAGTGCTAAATCCAATATTACAACTGGGCTTGAGCTATATGATTTGAGACGGGAAACTTAGGGGAAGACCCAAAAAATATAATATTCTCATTGTCAGGCCCACAATTAATTTTAGGTACCGTGACATCCATAATTATTTTCGTGACACTCATAATTATATGAAGTTATTAAAAATGTCTGCATGACGGATTATGGCAACGCATCAGGGGTATAATTGGCAACGCAACTTGGACATAACATATCTAAAAATCCGCGCCTTGAAATTTTACAAATTTTATATCGTTGGAAATCTTTTTAAGAGAGCTGCGCAACGAGTACAAACAAGAATATCAAATTTTTGTTTTTCACGAAAAAATCGGAGGTGATCATCATGTTAGGCAAAATTTTCGAAAATTTCATACATAATTATTATGCAGCCACCAAAAAAGATGCATAACACGTTCTGCAGACGCATAACGAATTATGCAACCATTTTCTCCACTGCATAACAAATTATGCATATGCACAACTCTATAACAAGTTATGTAGCCATTGTATTAGTGCGTACATACAAAATAGATGCATAATGCATTATGCATCTATTTTCTCGATGCATAAAAGATTGTGCAACAATTTTCTCGATGCATAATGCATTATGCAGCCATATTTTCGGATGCATAACAGGTTATGCATCCATTTTCGCGACTGCATAACATGTTATGTAGATATTACTGTAGGTGCATGACAAGTTATGCAGTATTTGTTTTTGTTGGTTTTAATAGTGACAAAAAAGTTGTTGCATAATGTGTTATGCAACCTTTTTCTGAACTGCATAACAAGTTATGCAACAAATTTTGTAGATGCATAATAGATTATGCATCCATTTTCACGACTGCATAACATGTTATGCAGACATTTTCTCGAATGCATGACAAGTTATGCAGTTATAACAGCATCATCATCATCTTTCCTGTTTCAATATCTCCCATACAAACCAAAACTACATAAACACCCAATTTAGTTCATTGTTGTTGAACTTCCGGCAACAATCCGTACGAAACCAGCCAAAAAATATCTTACAAAGTAGTTTAAGAATGAAAGCTAATATTCACGAGTTAGATTTCTGGATCAAGTTTAACAACGAGTCCTAAGCAATGGAACAGGAAAAACCCCTTCTTCCATTCCACCTTCAACAAGTACAAACAAGTTTATAAAACTTACAAAGAAGAACGCGTAATCGAAGATATCCTTTTATACGTTCACTGTTATGTGCTACTATTGTTACAACAAAGTTATTCCCATCGAACCACTTGCACAGTTAAAGTGCAAAATGATTTAAGAAAAACTACAGGTGATTAATTATAAACTACCTGGATCTTCTTAGTCGTCTCTGTAGTAGCTTTTCTTTTCATGTGTTGAAAGTACTCACTGCGCTCTAATCAGCAAATCTAGGAAGTATTTGTTGTACTTGTCCAGTCTAATATATACTTGCATTGGATTCAGAAACTGCAGGCCGACTATGTTTATGCTGATGAGTGCTAAAAAGTGCATATTTCTATATCTTTTTCTTGGCAATTAACTCATCTTTTGTGCTCTAATTCTCCATTTTATCCCATATTCTGTATTTTCATTGTTTTCAAGAATAAATACTTTTCTTAATTAATTTTGTATTTTTAGGTTCTAAATAAAGTTTGGATGGAATTACGGAGCGAAAAGAGCAGAAAAGTGGTGGAAGCCGAGAGGAATTACCCAAGGAAGCCGCGAGGAATGTTGTGCACAAGACCAAAAGGCTAGAAATGGGCTTAACAAGGAAGAATTGTTATTAAAGAAGATATGGGCTTGGCATACCCAAGGTCCAAAACCCTTACCCAAACCCATTTCCTATATCCATACCCGTTTCCATTTCTAGCCATCAGATTGGATCATCTCAGCATCCTACGGTCGCAGCATTGTCAGTACATCAAAGTCTGAAGCTCCTGTCTAACACTACAGCACCTAACCCCATCTTGAGCCGTCAGTTTCGTTGTATCAGGCATCCGACGGTCGATACCAGCCTATTCACTTGTAGCCGTTAGATCTATCTATCATTTCCGCATCCCACGGCTCAGCTTCGCTGGACATCGAATTGGCTACACCCGCTTCACACTGTAACAACATACACCTATACCCATCTCCAAACACTCCCCTCCTTCTTTCCATCGAACCCATCTTCTTCCTCCCACTCCCTCTGCAACTACTCCACTGCCACCACCAACTCCGTCTGCACCTTCCATACCGCCACCACCTTCATCATATCACTCTAACAACCAACACCCATCACTCTATCTACCTATTACATCAACCTCTCGATCTTTTTCTCTCTAAAACCCTAGTTTTATGGGTTGATGAAATAAGTTAGGTTAAAGATGAAATTGGAAGCAACAGGAGATGTAGGATACACACAAGAGGGATGGGTCGAAATCAAAATCAAATTTCAGAGAGTTGGTATGATTTAATTTCGATTTAGGTGAAACCCTAATTTTTGGGGATTTTGATATTTTTATGTTGCAACTATAAATAGGGATGTGTGTGTGTTGTAGAAGGTATGCCTGGGATAGCCAGAGCTTCACCCAAGAGGACTGGACTAGCCAGTTCCTCAACTGTATTATTTTCAATTGTTTTGCACAATGTTTGTTATGTTCTGATTTCATGTCTAGGGTTTAGATGAAACCCCAATTCTGATGTTAAGTTGTTCATATTCTAGACAGTGTTCTTGTTGTGATATAATGTTGTGGATAAATATAATCTAAACATGTCAGCATTTTAATTTCACAATGTATGCCTTGTATCCATTGTAGTCGGGTTATTTCTATGTTGAATGTGTTGCAACTCATGCTTAACAGATTGTTGTTCATAAATTTGACTAATTGTACTTTAATCAGACAGTTAGTACTTTGTAGGAACACCTTAGTTGCGATTAGAATATCCTTCAGGATTGTTTAGCTATCTAAGAGGTTAATCCATAGTTAGTTGCATTGTGAGAAGGCAGCTAGAACTAGGATTAGGATCATCTTAGAGACACTGAACCATTCTCCTAAGACCATCCTTTGATGAGCAGCATGCATAGAACCTCAACTGCCATCTAGATAGTTACATGAGGCTAGAACTTCACTATTATCTATACAAGGAACAAGACTCTATTAGAACTAGGAGGACTTAGCTTAGGAAAAGGGTGGATTCAAGATCCTAGTCCCTCCCATATCACTGCCATTTAGAATTCTTTAGGAAATCACTTAGAAAACAACATATCACCCTCCTTGTCCCTGTGGACTTTCCCCTACTTGCACACTAGCTTCATCAAGACCCTGTATACTTGTAGGTAAAACATAGGTTGTAGTTTTAGGTACTCTTTTCCCAGCTACCAAGTTTTTGGCGCCGCTGCCGGGGACTGGTGTTGTGTTGAAGTTGTTTTCTTGCTTACATTCCTGCATCATAACTTGCATATTCATCTTTGCATTGCATTCCTGCATGAGCATTTAGTGTAGCATCTAGTGTAATTTTCCTGTTCTTTGTAGCTTGCTCTTAACTGATAACTCTGTTGAGTAACAGGTGCCTTCTCCAACTGACCTGTTGCTTGCCAAGGACCTGTTGGCTGTTGCTGCTGCCAACAGCTGCTGTTGCTGAAGCTGTTGCCCCCGCTGTTGCTGAAGCTGTTTCCCCTGATGTTGTTGCTATGACCTTGCTGTGAGGGCCACAAACTGACCTGGTGCTGCTGCTGTTTCCTGCCAGGCCAAGCCTGTTGCTGTTGCTGAGTTGATCTGGTGTTGTTGTCTGCTGCTGCTGTAGCTAGACCAAAACACAACTGGGCTACACAAGCTAAGGAAAAGAACCAAGCCCAACTGGGTTGTGCAACTAAAAACAGAGCAGCTGGGCTGTGCTTAAGCAAGTAAGCTTAAACCCAATAAGAGAACCCAACCTGTGGGCTTCCATTTTTAATTTGTGGGCTTGTAATAATTTTTTCCATTTTTTTTGTTGGGCTTGTAATTTAAGTTAACTTTTGGGTTTGTATTTGAGCTTAACTGTGGGATTGTCCCTATCAAAATTTTGGGTTTCAAAAACCCAACAAACAACCTAAACAAGTTTAACTGAACCTACCAACTCAGCTGGGCTTCGTTAGTTTCTGGGCTTGCTGAAGTCGTCAGTGGGCCGTGTACCCAAACTCTAGGCCGAGAGTTGGGCTCTGTTTCACAACAATTTTTCCAAAACCCAACAGTGGGCTTGGCCTTTTATCCCATAAAACCAAAGTTTTCAAAACCCAATAAACCAAAGTGTTTTCTTTTCCCATTAAGTCCAAATTTTCTAAAACCCATTAAAAACCAAATTTCTTTTTCAAACCCGACAAAACCAAATGTTACCCATAAAAACCAAATTTTTCCCAAAAATCCAAACCCATTAAAAACCAAATTTTGGGCTTTGTAATATAGTTACTTAGCTTTTGAGCCCAATCATGTCTAGATCTTGGTCTACAGTTGGGGAATACAACAAATCCCTTAGAGAACTTGCGTATGGACATACTTCACGTCATGAGCCTCCCATAGACCATGATGCCAATAGTTATAGGAATTATTATGGACATTTTCAAAGTCCCGAGCTTCAATACATGAACCCTACTGACTATTCGCACATGCATCGTTCGCCACAACGTGAAAATGAAAATTTTTCTAATGCCTCACTCACACAATCATCTCTTGTGGATCAATTAGAAGCTCGAATCGCAACTTTAGAAATGCAATCACATGAGGAATCTGTCACATCTAATTTTCTTAGGCAACCTGAAATCTATGCATGTCCCGCATGTGGTAGTTTAGACCACCCTGTTGAGAATTGTCATATTTTGCATAATTTTAGGCAATCTAGAGAAAATCCAAGGTATGAAATGCCCATAAATTGTGAGAATGGTAGTCATTGGGACCATAATCAATCCTTTGAGGGTTGCGATCAATATTTTGTAAACCCTAATGACCATGCACACATGTACCATTCACCACAATTTGAACATGAAGAGTTTTGTACTCCCATGAATTTAGACTTCACCACAGAAGCTTTCAGACTCAGTGAGCAAAACTTTGATAGATCTACATCACGAATTCAGGCATATTTAGATCAGATTTTGCTTCACCTACAAAAGGAGGAAACTCATGAGGAAATGTATGTTGTCCCTAATGAAGTGTCTAGTCCCATTCATGTAAATGATGTTGAATATGAACCTAATTTAGAGGAACATAAATCGACTAATGACACCACCACTGTTAATGAGGACCAATATGCATGCTACCATGATGATGATTATGATGATTATGATGATATGTTAGAAGAACATGAAAATATTGTGGAACCTGTTGGTTCAATAACATATGGCTTCTCGCCCTCGAGCTTCATGAATGTTGTTTTTTCTAATACTCATTGTAATTCATATGATTTTGATATTGACATGGGATTCGTACAATTATTCTGTGAATATGAGCATGACATAGGAATAGCTGAATCTTCTGTAGACACTAATGTTATTATGCATGAAAATATAATTGATGTGTCTGATTCTCCACCTAGGTCACATTGTGATATTTCTCCTGATTTGCCGATGCATGAGAATAAATCTGTTGATGATGTTGATTCTGATTGTGGGCTTGCTAATTTATTTGATGAATGTGAGCATGTTGTGACACTTGTAGAAGACTTAGGAGATATTGATTTGATTAATAATGATGTGACTATCGTCCTGCCTGAGTCACAATCTAATGGCCTTCCACCCAACCTAGATTTGGTTTGTACCGATATTGTCAAACCAACTTTTCTGAAAATTTCCAACCTAGGTTTGGAAATGTGTGCCTCTCAAGTCCTCTTGGACTATTTTGCATCTAAATACAATACTTTTAAGGAGCCACAGTTGGAATTAGCATGTGTACCCGTCCCTAGCAAAGTTCATTTCGAGCTAGACCTTGTGCATGATGAACCCCCAAAACTGCGAGATTTTGTATCCAAAATTTTATCTGTTGAAAAATCCAGGTTTGGGGGTAGCTCATTTTGTTTCACAGCTTCACTTGCATGCCTATCATATTATTATTGTGTGAAGCTGTTGAAATGTCTACACTTCGTCTTTTGGGTTGATCCTCAACTCTTTAGATTGTTAGTGTATGGTGAATTTTTTGTATATAATCCAGTAGATAAAATTTTTAAAAATCCTTTTGTTCCTTTTGTATATATTTTGCTAATCCAATATGATCTCGGCTGACATATGTTGGATTTTTTCCTTGAATAACGGAGTTCTAATCTTACTTTCGCCGACATCCGGGTATTCTCTTTCCTTTTTCTCTGCCCAGCATGGTCCTATTCGTATGTTGTAATTTTATTCATCTTTTGAAACATTGAGGACAATGTTTAGTTTAGGTTTGGGGGTATAGAGTAGATATCCCGATAACATGCTATATTGAAAAATTTGAACTCTTCCTTTTTGAAAAAAATGAAAAAATCAAAATAAAAATTAGAAAATGATAAAAAAACATAAAAATGGAGCTCATTTACCTTGAAATGTTGACTCTTGTGCAAATATGTAATTTTTAGGAGTCTTAGTCTAGATATTTAGGCACCCTGATTCTAGCACAATTCACATAGTGATAAGAAATTTGCACGCGCACGATCTACCAATACATGTATAGCCTCATCCTTGAGGTGTTCTATCAGAAGTTTTAGTTGCCAATCACTTTAGAATACTGAACGAAACTTGACTAGCTTGTTCTTTGGTTGGTTGGGATAGAAGGTGGAGGTTACATTAAGAAAGACAACCATCGAATTTAACTGGGTGCATCAAAAAGGGCTACCTCTTGCAAAGTGTCATGTAATTTTTTGTTTCTTTTTGTTATGTATCAAAAGTGTTACCATGTTAAAAAAAAAATGATGTATATATTCAGAAAAAAAAAATCAAAAAAAATAAATAAAAAATCAATCAAGTATTTATCAATTCCATCATCTCTTGTTCCAAAAATAAAAGAGAGTAGTCAATGTAAATAAGAGTCATGTAAAGAGTCATGTTTTGTGTTTTATTGTAATAAGCAAGGAAGGGTGTATGCCATTGATGTACAACGCGAGTAATTGTGAAATACCTCCAACTCATTCACAATTCTCGTAAAGTCCGGACAGCTAGCTAGATTTCGACCTTGGTTCTTAGCCTGAGAAACTATCTCTTGGTGATTAGTAGTCATAACATCCGATCTTTCTTTACACATGTGTAGATACACTTTACACTCTTATCACATGTCTTTATTTGTTATCAGTGCTAGGATTGTGCCTTCGATAGCTAGATTGACATCTCCATTTTGCTGTGAGCTTAAACTGTCTTGCACATGTCACATTTGATGGAATATGAGCTTATATTTTGTCCTAGAACTTTGTAGGTACGTTCTAAGCAAACCTTCACGAGACTTCACTCGTCCACTAGGGACACTTAGTGGTTTAAAAGGCTTAGTGCATATGCTAAATGCATTCGAGAGACCAGCGACAGTGGTATAGGTAGGATTTCCTTAGTTTTGTTTTACTTGAGGACAAGTAAAATTCAGGTTTGGGGGTATTTGATGAGTGCTAAAAAGTGCATATTTCTATATCTTTTTCTTGGCAATTAACTCATCTTTTGTGTTCTAATTCTCCATTTTATCCCATTTTCTGTATTTTCATTGTTTTCAAGAATAAATACTTTTCTTAATTACTTTTGTATTTTTAGGTTCTAAATAAAGTTTGGATGGAATTACGGAGCGAAAAGAGCAGAAAAGTGGTGGAAGCCGAGAGGAATTACGCAAGGAAGCCGCGAGGAATGTTGTGCACAAGACCAAAAGGCTAGAAATGGGCTTAACAAGGAAGAATTGTTCTTAAAGAAGATATGGGCTTGGCATACCCAAGGTCCAAAACCCTTACCCAAACCCATTTCCTATATCCATACGCGTTTCCATTTCTAGCCGTAAGATTGGATCATCTCAGCATCCTACGGTCGCAGCATTGTCAGTACATCAAAGTCTGAAGCTCCTGTCTAACACTACAGCACCTAACCCCATCTTGAGCCGTCAGTTTCGTTGTATCAGGCATCCGACGGTCGATACCAGCCTATTCACTTGTATCCGTTAGATCTATCTATCTTTTCCGCATCCCACGGCTCAGCTTCGCTGGACATCGAATTGGCTACACCCGCTTCACACTGTAACAACCTACACCTATACCCATCTCCAAACACTCCCCTCCTTCTTTCCATCGAACCCATCTTCTTCCTCCCACTCCCTCTGCAACTACTCCACTGCCACCACCAACTCCGTCTGCACCTTCCATACCGCCACCACCTTCATCATATCACTCTAACAACCAACACCCGTCACTCTATCTACCTATTACATCAACCTCTCGATCTTTTTCTCTCTGAAACCCTAGTTTTAGGGGTTGATGAAATAGGTTAGGTTAAAGATGAAATTGGAAGCAACAGGAGATGTAGGATACGCACAAGAGGGATGGGTCGAAATCAAAATCAAATTTCAGAGAGTTGGTATGATTTAATTTCGATTTAGGTGAAACCCTAATTTTTGGGGATTTTGATATTTTTATGTTGCAACTATAAATAGGGATGTGTGGGTGTTGTAGAAGGTATGCCTGGGATAGCCAGAGTTTCACCCAAGAGGACTGGACTAGCCAGTTCCTCAACTGTGTTATTTTCAATTGTTTTGCACAATGTTTGTTATGTTCTGATTTCATGTCTAGGGTTTAGATGAAACCCCAATTCTGATGTTAAGTTGTTCATATTCTAGACAGTGTTTTTGTTGTGATATAATGTTGTGGATAAATATAATCTAAACATGTCAGCATTTTACTTTCACAATGTATGCCTTGTATCCATTGTAGTTGGGTTATTTCTATGTTGAATGTGTTGCAACTCATGCTTAACAGATTTTTGTTCATAACTTTGACTAATTGTACTTTAATCAGACAGTTAGTACTTTGTAGGAACACCTTAGTTGCGATTAGAATATCCTTCAGGATTGTTTAGCTATCTAAGAGGTTAATCCATAGTTAGTTGCATTGTGAGAAGGCAGCTAGAACTAGGATTAGGATCATCTTAGAGACACTGAACCATTCTCCTAAGACCATCCTTTGATGAGCAGCAGGCATAGAACCTCAACTGCCATCTAGATAGTTACATGAGGCTAGAACTTCACTAATATCTATACAAGGAACAAGACTCTATTATAACTAGGAGGACTTAGCTTAGGAAAAGGGTGGATTCAAGATCCTAGTCCCTCCCATATCACTGCCATTTAGAATTCTTTAGGAAATCACTTAGAAAACAACATATCACCCTCCTTGTCCCTGTGGACTTTCCCCTACTTGCACACTAGCTTCATCAAGACCCTGTATACTTGTAGGTAAAACATAGGTTGTAGTTTTAGGTACTCTTTTCCCAGCTACCATATGCAGACACATGAAATCTTTTGGATTACCTGCAACATCCTTAGCGCATATTGTGTATTTCATCCATCATTACTGCCTTTCTGATTTCAGCCATTAATACTATCAATACCTAGAATTGTTCTTGCTGATTTCTGAAGAGAAGATTGAATTCAAATGCTAACATAAAAAAGAGATGAACGAGAATTGCTTCTGCTAACCACTTCCATTAACATCAGACCCCGTTTATCCATGGACTCCTTTTCGGTTTGATAGAAGCTGAGGAAAAGAGAAGAGAAAAATTCCATTACTTGAAAACCAAAAGAAACCCTTTGAATCAGTAAAGGAAATCATATAGAAACCTCAAATTGAATCACAATCCCATAAGACCAACCTTAGTTGCATCAATCAGATCTAAAATATAATTTTTATCAAGAGATCGAGATTAAAAACCTTACGGATTCCACAACTTTCCTTTATAAACCGTAATTACACCATCACCGATCCATTGGGAGTGAGCACTAAGAATCATAATTCAAGTGTTGATGAAGAATTACACTTGGGAAGAATAAGAAAACGAATTGAAGAAGTAGTTTTTTCCTCTGGAAAAGAGCAAAACAGAATTTCATAAATTATGGGTTTGAGAATAATTTTCTTACATGAAATGGGTGCGCGCCTGAAGTTTTATGGATGTGGGGTGGAGAAAAACTGAAAAATGGGTCTCCCTGTAGTTTTCACATTTGAGACTCGTGTAGCAGTTAGGGGTGAGTATTTATACTACGGTTTAGTCCAAAAACCAGTCCAAAAGTATTGTGTCCGGCCCTAGTTAACTAGGTCCAGATTAGTCCAAAAAAGATGCAAAGACATTAATATATTCCGCATAGTTTCTGTAGTGCACACGTGATGTGCATTAAAACCGTACTATAACTGACAATTCAATTAGAAGCCGCCACGTTATTCATTAATACCAGAATAAAAACTGGAAAGAAAAAAACGAGAGAAAAAGAAACAAAAATTAGTGAAGATTCAAATCAAAATCATCATCAGAAATCTTCATCATCAAATCAAAACCCTAATTGATGAACAAATACGGTCCAAAGTCATGGTTAAGAAGACGCAACAACAAAACAACCCAACGTCGTCATCTTCTAAACATAAATCAGCGATTGAAAACAAATCAAGAGCTTCAAAGAGACAAAACGATAACACGCATCAAATCCAACATCTAATCAAGTAGCACAAAGTCCAAAATCATCATCAACCAAAACGAAATCAACGATTGAAGAGAGATCAAGACCTTCAAGGAAGAAACAACAAAGAAAAAAATATTCAACATATATTCAAGTAGCAAAAGGTAAGATCACCTGCTACTTTCATGTATTGGACTGTTATGTGTGCATGAGTGCTATTTTTGTTAGATTTGTCGTGATAGTGTACCGATTTGTACACCGACGTGCTGTTTCAGGGATGTATGGATTGTTATGTGTATATGAATGCTATTTTTGTTAGATTTACTATGATAGTGTACAGATCTGTACATTGGCATGTTGTTTCAGAGATGTACCGCATGTTATGTGTGAATGAATGTTGTTTTGTTATATATTTTATGATAGTGTACATGGTGTGTTGTTTCAGGGACGTATGGACTGTTATGTGGGCATGAATGTTGTTTTTGTTAGATTTTTTGCGGTAGTGTACAGATTTGTACAACAACATGCTATTTTAGAGGTATATGGACTATTGTGCGAGTATGAATTCTATTTTACTGAGATTAGTTTTGGTTGTGTACATATTTGTATACCTGTATGATAGCTCAAAGGTATATGGCTTGTTCCGTGGGCATGCATGTTCTTTTTATTAGAATTTTTCAAGAGTGTACATACTTGTACAATGTTGTATCATGTCATGGGAATATGACATGTTTTGTGGTTTTGAATGTTGGAGTTTTGCCTTTTCTGGATGTGTGTACATACTTGTACACCGCTGTATCATCTCGTGGGAATATGACTTGTTCTGTGGTTTTGAATTATATGGTGTGCCATTTTATAGGTGTGTACATACTTGTACACTGTTGTATCATGTCATGGAAATATGACCTTTCTTGTGTGAGTATGAATATTTGATTTGTAAGATTTATGTAGGTGTGTACATACTTGTACATTAGTATGTTATGTCATGGATATATGATATGTTTTGTGGGTATGGATGTGGCTGATTCTATAATTTTCAAAGTTGGATTTTTTTGGGTGTACATACTAGTACGCTAGTAAGCTATCTCGTGGATATATGGCATGCAGTTTTTGACATTATATTTGTTTGATTTTTGTAGGTATGTACATACTTATTGGAGATGGTAGCATCAGAACCTGCATAAACCTGTCGGTGGTCCTGCCAAACTGTATAATATTGCAGAAGATAAAGAATATGGAGATTGGCGTGCGAGTATGGGAGCAACAATTTGCTTCATTTTTTTGTGATTTTCTTAAAATTTTGACAACTATGTTTCTTAACCTTTTTAAACAAGTATTATAGGTAAAAAAAAAAACTTGTCAATTAATCTTATTGCTAGTGTGAATATTGATGTTTTGAATGTAGATTTGTGTCAGATTTACATGGTATATTGTAGGTAAGAAAAATCATGTAACTGACATGTTAGAAAATAGAACTGTGCATGATGTTATATATATATATTAACATGTTAGTAAACTATTCATACCTGCAGAAATAAAGACACATGTACTTAAGTAAAAACCAAACTAGATTCTTAAAACAAATAAGATAGGATCATCCATTGTAACAAGCTACATGAAAAATAAATAAAAAGAACATAGTTCATAAAAAACAACAACTATAAGTCGTAAGATAGGAGGATAGTTCATCAAGGGATGGTCAAGTAAGGAACTAAATGGACATCAAAGTTCTTCTTTACTTCTCCCTAGAAATTTTAATTTTTTGAGTTCTTCGTCTTCCAAATGAAGTCTTATATATGGGACTAATGACATTATCCATAAGAGATTTTACCTGTCTCTTAGACATCAACTTGATAATCTTCAACCTGGAAAAAAAAACATAGAATACCAATCAAAATCATCTGGAAAAAACAAACAACATAAAGTTACAGAACTATGTGCAGATTCAAACCAAAACAATAGAATGTGTATAAATATGTAAACATTAAGAAAAAAACATGTGTACAACTATGAACACTTAGTTGCAGAACCATGCGCATCTTCAAAACAATCAACCTGTGCACATCCATACCCGTAAAAATGTAATATACAATGAGATATGACAAGGTGCGCCATTTATATATACTAGTGTACAAATATGTACACCTTTATAGAAACCTGACAAATTCTAGCATTTATATATATTAAACCGGACATGCCACCCATTAATCAAAGAGTATACTAGTGTACAAAAACATGTACACCTCTAAAAAACCTAACAAAATCTAGCATTCGTACCCACATGACATGCTACATATATTCATTATAGAGCATTTCAGTGTAAAAGGTGTACACATCTACAAAAAAATAAATAAATAATCTAGCATTCATACCCACAAAACATGCCATGCATTCATCAAATAACATACTAGTGTACAAGTATATACACATATACGAAAAATAACAAAAATAAAGAGATTCAAACAAAACATCCCATGCATGCATCACAGAGAATTTCAGAGTACAAATATGTACACATATACCTAAATAAGGCCGAAAGCACAACATGATTCAAAAATAACATACACAACCTTTTCGGACATGGTTGATACCTTGCATATTACAATAACATATTTAAAAACATATATGGTGTACATTAAAGTGCATGCACATGCTATATAAACTGAAACATATACTAGTGTACAAACATGTACATCCCTACAAAAAACTAACAAATTCTAGCATCATACCCACATGAAATGCCATACATTCATCAAATAGCATACTAACACAAAGATCTAGTATCCGCACCTACATATGACAGTCCATATATATTCATCTCAAACCATTTCAATGTGCAAACATGTACACATCTACAGAAAAATAACAAAATCTAGCATGAATACCAACAAAACAGATCATGCATTTATCACAGAGCATACTAGTGTACAGGAGTGTAAATCTATATTATAAAAAGAAGTGATGTTTGTGTAGACTGATAAATCCGGCCATCGATTTCGTCATCCGGCGGCGGAAATCGTGAGTTGGGCGAAAGATATTTTCGTGCGTCGGATCCCTTGGTTTCCCGATATTGTTAGGGCTCGTTAATTAATTAATAATAGCTTGATTTCCAAACGTGGGGTTGCTTTTAGTTTGGCACTGTTTCCGGAAATACGTGGGGTTACTTACTTTGACACTGTTTCCGGAAATAGATATTGTCCTAATTATGGAACCAAAAAGTCTTATCCTAATTCTGATACTAAAGAGTCCTATATAAGACTATGCGTGTTCGTAAGTATTCCATTCATATCAAAAATGCGTTCAAACCAACAAGCTTCAAAGAGGAAATTTATTTCATCCAACAAACCATACGTTCAAACCAAGAGGGAATTTATAAACTCTATTTTTTTTTAAATACAGTGTCTGAGGACCCGAAGA
This sequence comes from Papaver somniferum, assembly GCF_003573695.1. NCBI lineage: Eukaryota > Viridiplantae > Streptophyta > Magnoliopsida > Ranunculales > Papaveraceae > Papaver > Papaver somniferum. The sequence continues at coordinate 217,333,722 of NC_039364.1, read as the reverse complement.
AAATGAAGGACTCATCTTCAAACAACAACATCTGACAACACTATGTTTGATGATGCAAGCAATATGGAAATATGATGGTAACTACATGGCTAAAGCAACTAAGAGCAGGTGCAAAGAGATAATGATAGATAAATGTTAAAGTACATTCATGCACTCCTAGGCTTTCTATACATGGTCACGTAAAACCTTTCAAGCCACACTACGTTCAACTATTTCTATTAGTTCTTTACTATATCTCTAAGAGACTTTAGTTGTCATTTAGTCTGAATATTAAGATATTAACAAATGCGTGCAGACTAGCCGTGTATAAAGTGTACATGGTTAGGGCATAAGGAAATATTATTGCATTGCAGCATCGTTACTTACTGTTTTGATGATTATATAAGCAATACATGACTAATGAGATTCTCAAACAATGGTGCGACCCACTCTTGCTCATGCCCAAACGGTGAATCTTTTCGAACTTCTATTCTAATGCACAACAGATTGTCGGCCTTTGTTGATCAAGTTGTATTTGATAAAAAATTTTAAACACGGCTAACCTTAGGGGTCGTGGTGACTAGATATCCTAATATAATTAAGATTTCCTATTCTATATTAAATTTCCTAAAAATTAATTTTAATGTTAAATACTAATTTTCAAAAGAATTTAATGCTACACACGGGACTATAAACTCCTGCTAATTTGATATGACCAACCAAATACGTGGATCGCGGGGCATAAGTTTTCGGTTCAATAATCACGGCTAATGTTAATGTGTGGACTACCGTCATGACTAATTTGATCCGACCAAACAAAAATCGGGACTTTTTAAGGGACTACGGCCGGGGCTGTTAGCCCTGGATAATTTGGTCATAACAACAAAACAAGGGGGTGCGGGTCCTAAATTATGAGCTTAATAATCACGACAAATTTTAACGGTAGATTTTTTAATCCATGGATGAGGATGTAACCCCTGATATTATGACCTTATCAACTAAACACGACCCCAACAATTAAATGCTGACTATAATTTTGTGGAAGGATACTAACCAAACGACAAAAAAAAATCTAAAAAGATTGACCAATATATAGCGCTGACTGATTTCACCCGACCAACAAAACACTGTAGACCCTAGTAACTAATAAGCTCAACTCTATAGATTTCGTCCAAATCAATATTAATTTTATATTGAGACTACGTTTCATCCTAGATATTTTAACCCAAGGACGGGGCTGTAGGCCCTGGATGATTTAACTCGACCAGCAAAACAGCAGGCCGCAGGTCCCGTTTAATTTTCATGCTCAATTCCCGAGTTGTAGCCCAGGTAACATCCATATGACCCGACTAATTAAACTCGATATTATGATCCGACTAACTAACACATTATGGCTTACGCTATGACATAGCTAACTAAATACAACCACAAATTTTACAGGCCGGCTAAAATTTGTAGGGGATACTAACCGACCGACCAAACAACGAACAAAATTCGAAAAAGGTTGAGCCCCGGCCGTAGGCCGGGGTGATACCTAGTATTTATATAAAAATAACAAAAAAAAGCCTTGATTCAGACAAAACAACCCATGTATGAATCACAAAGAATTTCACTATACAAACATGTACACAAATAGAGCCGAATACTTATATTAATTCAAGACAATATAAAAAAAATCTTCTCAGACATGGTTGATACCTGCATATTACAGAATCCAAAAACCAAAAATACGGATGAAGACATTAAAGATCTAAATGACATATAAAAGATCTCAAAAATAACTATTTTTAGGTTCAATCAACACACAAATGATAAATCAAATAACTAATAAAGAAGATATGAGTCATATCTAAAAAGATCTCAAAATTGAATTCACTAACACATAGATTTAACATCAAAAGATCTGAATCACATTTAACATCAAAAGATCTTAATTTTTCGAATCAGATGAAGACATTCACAATAAACGGAAACATATATAGTGTACAGGAAAGTAAATATTCTATATAATCAAAAAAATCAATTACTCTATCAATTATTAACTATAAATAACTTTCAGCTTGATAATAAAACACACAGATGAAAAAAATCGAAAAAAACAACAACTGAAGATCGAATCGATTTCATATCATACATCCAAAAACAAATCAAAAGAAATATCAAAACCAAAAACATAAATCAAAAGAGTTTCATGAAAAATCAAAACCTAACAAATAACAAAATCAAAAGATCGAAAGCATGATGAAAGACAAAATCGATTTCATCTCATGCATTCAAATAATTGAAGAAAAAAACAAAACAAAATCAAATAAAAGATGAAATTGAAATATGAGGTCCCTAATCTTTGATCGAAATCTGATGAAGAAACGGTTGAATCCAAGAAATCGCCTCAAAATATCTTTATGTCTCACTCCTGATTTGAATATGAGATCTAAAAATTTAAAACTCATTCATATTCTTATATCCTCATACGAAAGGGTAATTATGGTACCGGAATCGTTACGAGTTTTGATTAACTCGTTAAAAATTTGGACCAAACTGTTAAGCCGAGGTTTTTTTGGACTAGGGAGTACTAGGCTTGAGGACACTGGACTAAAGTGTCAAAATCCCAACGAATATGGGATTAAACGTCAATTTCTACAATCCGAATATCTGACCCGTCCCCCCCTCTATTTTTTTGCAGAAGGGTGTCCAACATGTATATTAGTTGAGATGAGTGCGGGTACAGTTTTGGAATCCAACATATTTTGGATTTGGTGGGGGTGTTGTCGTTAAAATCTATTGGACACCTATGCCCCATTAAGATTATAAGTATTATTTTCGTAGATATGTATCTAGTATGTTCCGTCGGTATTTCCACTTTGATTACGTCAAAATATTAAGGAGAGTGGAAGAAATGTCATGACTACCCTTATTAAATGATAAATTATTGCTAAAATTAAAACTAACATGTCAATATATATAAAGAAAATATATATAGGGTTTTACTGGCGATAAACTCTGTAGATTAAAAGTTAGGGTTTTTCACTGAATTGATCTCATCCCCGATTCACTTTTGTTTTGATTCCTTTTCTTTTTATTTTTATTTTGTGATTGATTCACTTTTTTTTTTGGTTTTCTCTATCGGCTTTTATTTTCTTTCCAGTTTTTCTTCTCGGCACAGGGTTTGGTTTTCCTTTTAGGGTTTTCGGAGAAATCTCTATTATGCCTGCGTCAGCACGTTCTTCTGATACTCGCACCTCTCAGCTACCTCCTCTCTCACCTCAGCTTGCCGAGCTTCAGAATCCATCTCCTTTCACAAAAGATGTTGTTTTGCAGAATGGGCATTGTCATTGCCCGTTAAAAAATGTTGACGACTGCCATGATGGGCTTAATGAAAGAGGTTATGCTAGGGGTTTTATATTCCGTCACTTGCAGGACAAGCATTTTTACTCGAAAGATAATAACAATAGTTACAAAGCTATAATCTCTAATGACCTGCAAGTCTACTGTGCTTGGGGAAAGGTCCTCCTCCACCTTCGTATGTGTTTATGCAGTAATTGCATGAACCTGTATGCTTGTAGGACTCCTTGCAAAGGCCAGGAAGAATGTCATAGTGACATTATTACCGGTCCTATCAATGGATCCTTTGCAGATTTTATTATACATAGACATGGAGTGAACATGCCAGCTAGTGCCGACATACTTGGATTGAACAAGCCATTTGTTAATGGGAGAAAAGGATTTGCTAGTTTTTAGGAAAGTGAAGATACGACCATGCGGGCGTGGATTCCTCCACCGAGAAAATTGCTTAAACCTTTTTCAAATAAATGCACTGCATGAGAGTGCTTTGAGTTTGAGAGATCAATCTGTAGGACTCCGGCTTAAACCAAGAAAATGGTCGTTCCAGAGTTAATTCGGTAACAAAGAAGGATGAGGGTCAATCTGTAGGAGGGATGCTGAGAAGTGTGTGAGATCAATGATGATCGAGGATTGTGGATGTGTTGACGATTTCTGCAAGTGAGATGTTGAGTTCGAGTAAATACTGATTGATTGATTGAATTATGCTATGTTGAGAGTTCTTGTTTAGATGAGAATTCTTGGTTGTTCAATCATGGATTCAAAGACTCATTTATATTGCAAAAATAGTAGACACATTGATCCCAGTAAGTGTGACGTTTGCTGGAGTGAAAGAGTGGAAAAGTGGGAAATCGTGGTTAAACCAGTTCCATGTCGTGCAGATACTTGGTGATAAGTGCATAAGTAACATGATTTTAGTGTTTATTGCATGAATTGTTTTAGTTAGATTTCTTGCATATTATCTTTGTATTACTCTTGTTTTCCATTTTATTTGTTTCTTTAGGTGAATCATTCAAAGTTAATGGAAAAGTATGCAAAAGAGTTATAAAGTGAAGTTCTCCAAAGACCCAAGTGTCTAGAGACAAAAGAAGTAGAAGAAGTGCAACGAAGAGGAGCAAAGAACGTCGAAAGCATAAGAAGGACTAGAATACCAACTTCAACTCATCCAAATTAAGGATTTCTTATCACCATCTTGAAGAGAACGGCGAAAGAATGAGATTATTCCGAGTTCGAATGAAGAAGTTACGGGAAAAACATTCGAAAGAAAAGAAGTGAAACACACAGCAAAATAATCGGGAGATAACTGAGAAAATTAACTACCGATTATAGGCAGTTTCAGCATCAGGAGAAGTCCGTTTTTGATCTCCAACAATCGGTAGATAATAGGGGAATCGCGCCTACCGCTTATAGCAAGTTTTGGACACAGTAAAAGTCATATTTTGAGCTCTAATAATCGGAAGATAAGGACGGTGCCATGACTACAAAATTCTAAAAACTTTCTACAGAGAACAAAGAGTATCCCAGTACTCTTGTAGTATTTGAAGTACACGTTTGTAGCGAGCTCCACAGTATCTCTTAATTTAGTAGTTGCTTGCAGATATCGCTTGCATATTTTCTAAACCTCTTTTTAGTAATCCAGATCTGACCATGTTATATCCCTTTACTTGTTCATTATGGATAGATTTACCTTGGCATGCTCACATTCGGAACATTAACACTTTCCGCTGTGGTTATAGGCTTCAGTTGCTTTGATTAGACCCTGGATGTGGTTTTAAGGTCAATTTTCTGGTATAAACTGGCTTTCAGGCGTCCCATTGAAGAGATCTTGAAGCTGCTTCCTGGACCACATTCTGAAATTAAGAGAGTGAGATTCTACTTTCATCAAGCATTCACCTTTCGATTGTCATTTTTCTTTGTTCATATATATTTATACGATTTCCTACTTCTCGTACAGGGCGGATATTCAAACACCCCATCGTTTGACACGCTTCCTGGTGCTCAAGCCACATTTACAAGTATGTCCAAGGATATTTTTTCTTAACTTGAATGTGATGCACAAATCAGTTTCTTTTAGGTTAAGTTTTGAATTATTGCCACACCCATTTTGTAAAAGCTGACATCTTTGTACTGTATTACAGAGTTGCGGATGGGAAGCGCTCCTTATTACTTGTTGTCTTTGTTGGAGGAGTTACATTTGCAGATATTTCTGCTCTTCGTCATCTCAATGCTCAGGTACATTTTAAGAACATCTGAAAACAAAAGGGTGCAGTAACTGTTGGTTAAACTTCAACATAGAAGTCACTAACAAGCTGGTTAGTACAAGATTAGGAAATTGATGTAATCCTAAGGGAATTAGAAGTCATCTAGTTCCAAGAAAAGGAAAGACATGTAATAACGTAATAGCACTAGGAAAAGGAATTCATAGTTCTATATATATATGATCACCAAAGTTGTGGTTGATTATATGAGCAAGATTAGAGCTTGTGTTTAGTTTTGAGAGATTTTCTAAACATCAATAAAGAGAGTTGTCTTTATATAAGCTAAGTTTCATCTTGCAGTTTCCACTAATTGGTCAGAGCTTGTTTCTGAGCCATGGAAAACGAAACCACCATTGTGGGTGGAAAACAGTTCACGCCACCATCAATACAAGTTCCAATCCTCAACGCCACAAACTACACGTTATGGTCCATGAGAATGAAGGTACTGATGAAAATCTACAAAGTTTGGGAAAAAATTGATCATGGTACATTGGACCCAGACAAAAACAATGTTTCCATTGGATTACTCTTTCAAGCAATACCATAATGTCTTGTTCTACAAGTTGGTGAACAGGAAACTTCAAAGAAAATTTGGGATACAATAAAGGCACGTAATCTCGGAGCTGATCGAGTTAAAGAAGCTCGTCTGCAAACCTTAATGTCTGAATTTGAAAGAGTGAAGATGAAAGACACTGATACTATTGATAGCTTAGCAGGAAAGCTATCAGAGATAGCCTCAAAAGCTGCGTCACTTGGACAATGCATTGATGAAGATAAACTGGTAAAGAAGTTTCTCAATAGTTTACCAAGATCCAAGTATATTCATATCATAGCTTCTCTCGAACAAGTCTTAGATTTAAAGAAGACTAGCTATGAAGATATAATTGGAAGATTGAAAGCATATGAAGAGAGAATCCTTGATGAAGAAAACAATGGAGAAACTCAAGGAAAACTCTTATACACAAACTCTTACCAACAAAACTCTGCGACAAGAGGAAGAGGTCGTGGAAGAGGTGGTAGAGGAAACAGAGGCCGAGGAAGGGGATGAAGGTTTAACTCACAAGATAGAACAACAAGTCAGAATGATCAAAACCAAGGGAAAGAAAAGAAGGATAGATCAAACATTATTTGTTACAGATGTGATAAACCAGGAGACTTCTCCTCTGTATGCCCTGAAAGAATACAAAAGATGGAAGAAACAAACAAGAATGAAACAAGGGAAGCAGATACAACTCTTTTCATGCACGAAGTTGTATTCTTAAACGAAGGGAAACTAATACCAAAGAACTACGAATCAAAGGATGGAGAAGTAGGAATATGGTATTTAGATAATGGAGCCAGCAATCACATGACTGGTAAGAGACACTACTTTTCTGAACTCAATGAGAAAATCAAAGGACAAGTGAAGTTTGGGGATGAATCTTTTGTAGAAATTGAAGGGAAGGGATCAATTATATTTCAGAGCAAGAACGGAGAATAGAAGCTTGTCACAAACATCTACTTCATCCCAAACTTACAAAGCAACATTCTAAGTTTAAGACAAGCTACAGAAGTTGGATGTGATGTTAGAATGCGATAAGATTATCTAACAGTTCATGACCCAAGTGGAAGACTTTTAGTTAGAGTCTCACGTTCAAAGAATAGACTCTACAAGATAAGTCTCATGATTGGAAGGCCATTATGTCTGAATATGAGACTGGAAGATCAGACATGGAAGTGGCACGCAAGGTTAGGACACATAAGTTTCAGGACCTTAAAAACTATGTCTCAGAACAAGATGGTTCGAGGGCTACCACAGATAAACGATGAATCAAGGATCTGTGAATCATGTTTAGTTGGGAAAAAAACGCGTCAAGGTTTTCCAAAAGAAACAACATTCAGAGCCTCAAATCCATTAGAGCTTCTTCATGCTGATTTATGTGGTCCTATTACACCATATACACCACAACAAAACGGAGTGGTGCAGAGGAGAAACATGACTCTAATGGAGATGACAAGAAGTTATTTAAAGGCTATCCAGGTACCTAATTATCTATGGGGAGAAGCTGTACGACACTCCACATACCTAATAAACAGGATACCTACGAAAGCTCTGAAAGACATGACTCCATATGAAAGCTTGCGAAAGATAAAACCAAACATAGATCATTTAAGAGTGTTTGGTTGCAAAGCATACGCAAAAGTTGATTCTGTAACTCTTAAGAAACTGGATGATCGATCTCAGACTCTTGTGAATCTAGGAATTGAGCCTGGATCCAAAGCTTACAGATTATTCAATCCAACAACGAAAAGAGTGATAGTGAGTCGAGATGTGGTATTCGATGAAAAAGCAAACTGGAACTGGAAAGAAACTAATGATGGACCAAGTAGGGATCCAGAAATGTTTCACATGAGATGGGGTCAAGTAATTGATGAAGGCGAAGGACCCATAATCATCAATACCAATGGAAACAATGATGTTAATCAAGAAGAAGAAGAGAATAATGAAAACACTGAGAATAACGAAGAAGTAGAAGAAGAAGAAGAAGAAGAGATCGATGAAATAACTCAACCCATTCCACTGCGAAAATCAACAAGACAGATACAAAAGCCACAGTATCTGGAGGATTATGTTCTTCAAGCTTCATAAGAATGTGAGATTATGCTACTTTCTGTTAATGATGAACCAAGGAATTTTCAGGAAGCAAAGGTCTCAAATAAATGGACACAAGCATGTAGAGAACAAATTATTTCAATCAACAGAAACAAGACTTGGTTTCTAGTTGATAAGCCATGTGGGGTAAAAGTGATTGCAGTCTATGTAGATGATCTATTTTTGACTGCCAACTCCCTTAAGGTGATCAATGAGTTCAAGAGAGAAATGTCATCAAAGTTTGAGATGTGAGACCTTGGAAAACTCACTTATTACCTTGTCATAGAAGTCCATCAAGGAGTAGATGGGATTCAGATTAAACAAGAAGCTTATGCAAGGAGAATTTTGAAAGAAGCAGGACTTGAAACTTGTAATCCAACTAAGATACCAATGGAGTTTGGACTTAAAGTTTCAAAGGCACAAGAAGAAGCTGAGATTGATCCAACGAGTTATAGAAGAAATGTTGGATGCCTTAGATACTTGTTACACACAAGACCAGACTTGGCTTTCTCTGTGGGAGTAGCAAGCCGTTATATGCAGAGTCCATGCAAGTCTCATGGTGATGTAATAAAGCAGATATTGAGATATCTAAGAGGAACAATCAGCTATGGATTGAAGTATGGTCGAGGAGGATCAAAAGGAATTGTTGGGTATAGTGACAGCAGTCATAATATTGACCAAGATGATGTAAAAGGTACAACTGGTCATATTTTTATCTAGGAGAAGCACCTATTACATGGTGTTCACAGAAGCAAGACACTGTAGCCCTCTCATCCTGTGAAGCTGAGTTCATGGCCGCAACAGAAGCAGCTAAACAATCAATATGGCTTCAAGAACTGTTAGGTGAAATCAAAGGAAGAGAACCTGAAAAGTTCTCATCAAGATTGATAATAAGTCTGCAATTGCATTCACTAAAAATCCAGTGTTTCATGGGAAGACGAAACACATTCACAAAAGGTATCATTTCATACGAGAATGTATCGAGAAGGAGATCATCAACGTTGAACACATACCAGGAACTGAGCAGAAAGCAGATATATTGACAAAGGCATTAGCTCGGATCAAGTTTGAAGAAATGAGACAACGGATTGGATTACAAGATATGTCACAGGTAAGGTTGAAGCTTAACGGGGAGAATGTTGGTAAAACTTCAACATAGAAGTCACTAACAAGCTGGTTAGGACAAGATTAGGAAATTGATGTAATCCTAAGGGAATTAGAAGTCATCTAGTTCCAAGAAAAGGAAAGACATGTAATAAGGTAATAGGACTAGGAAAAGGAATTCATAGTTCTATATATATATGATCACCAAAGTTGTGGTTGATTATATGAGCAAGATTAGAGCTTGTGTTTAGTTTTGAGAGATTTTCTAAACATCAATAAAGAGAGTTGTCTTTATATAAGTTAAGTTTCATCTTGCAGTTGCCATTAGTAACGTTTTCCTCAAATGTGGAAATTTGAAATCCCAATGATATATGGATATACATTGAAATGTTTTTTTTTTTTTGTGATTATACGAGATTAAAGAGAAGGTTGATATTCACTATCCTATTTCTCTCTTGAAAAGCTATTAACATAATGCTTGGTGCTTTTATGATCTCCAGGAAGGAATGGCATATGACTTGATCGTTGGGACGACAAAAATGGTGAATGGGAACACTATAATCCAGACATTCATGGAAACCATTGGTTAAACTAAAATTACTTAGACTATTTACAGATACATAACATTTTATTTTCCTATATCTCTTGTAAATATCCATATCTACATGTTAGTGTGAATCGTTTATGCACAGAAGGAAAAAAAATCAATCAACTTACAAATGGTATATGTTTTGCCTTTTAGAACATGTTTCTTCTTATTTGCATCTCAGAAAATTCTCATTTCTTGTTCTGCCAAGGGTCTGAGTCGTCTGACAGACTTGAAATCGAGCACAATATTATGCAAAGAACCATAGTACATAATACTTTATTATACAAGGCTTTTCCAATTACTGTTGGAACCATTGGTTGGATCAAGAAATGAGAACACCTCTCCTTTTCGGTTGGAACCATTGGTTGTTTAACAAGAACCATTTTTTTGGGATCATGGATTTTTTGAGGGGACCGTAAGACATTTAGAAGTAAACCAAAGCACCCCTTATCCAAACATCTATGTTAATACCGAAATAACCTCTTATATTAATTTAATTATTTATTAATTTTTAATTTACTTTTTTTACAATTTTATTTTTTTTATTCTTTTTTTTTTTCAATATTTAAATATTTATATTTTTTCTTTTATTAGGTTTGAGTATTAATCATCAAAATTGAGTAGTAAATATCCCACATTACTCTTCATTCGTTTTTTATTGAAAAATTGAGTACTAATCATCAAAATAGGGCGAAGATGGAAAACACTGTAGCAAGTTCGGTTAGCAGAAATTTTAAAAAAATTTAGTTGGTATCCAAACTTTCTGAACATGAAGAACACTTCGGCTAATACAATTTTATTTTTTTTGCAACCGAACTTTTGTATAGAATACCAATTACAGAGTTCAGTTAGTTCGCAAAAAAAAATTTCATAACCGAATTCTTCTCTGTAAACTCATATGTTTAGTTCGGTTAGTTCGCAAAAAAAAATTCCTTAACCGAACTATTCTCTGTTTAGTTCGGTTAGCTCGCAATTTTCTCCCCTAACCGAACTTTTTTGTTCATATAGTTCGGCTACTTATTATTTATTCCCTCCTAGCCGAACCAACACAAAAAAAAGATGGAAAAAAATTTAAAATTAAAATTAAACAAAAAATTGAAAAAGTTAAATAAAAATATATTTATGTATTTAATTAAAGGGTAACGAAGTCATTTTACAATTTTAGGACACCCCTTATAACTATGAGGTGGATGGGCTAAGTAAACCATGGTCCCCGAAAAATCATTCTTAAAGGTCTGTAAGATTCAAAGGAGGTATGTACTCATATACTGCCATAATTGGGCTATTAAACATCGGCTTTGCTAGATACACCGTGATTTAAGCACCGTGTGTGCACCGAGAGGGATCTGACGGTCCCAGATCCTGTGTTCTCAGCATCAGGAGGGGGGTGGGCAGATGTGGGCCCCACCTCCTCTCACACGGTGCTTAAATCACGGTCCATCTATCATTTTCGATTAAACATTGGGCATGTTCCATTTGTTGCACTCATTATGTTGATCGTCCGGGACTAGATTTTTAACAATGCATGTATTCTTGCATGCAACGCTCGTGGTAAAGCGCCGACGCTCACAATCCTATGGTCTGGCTGCCCGTCCGATTTCGTACGCATGCCCCAAAGCCAAAATATCTCATAGACGAGATTTATGATCCTAGTTAGGGTTACGTTAGCAAGTTCAAAATTTGAATGTGTTTTAGTGGACGACTTCCTGGTCTTGGGATTGTTTCGTAGCTACTTTATAGGATCTTTTGTTTTAGTGGATAGTGTCTGTTTTTAAGAGATTAAAACTTGTAGCCTATATATCTTAAGGTTAATACTAGACCGTATCAAATCCCTAAATTATTTTTTATCAACCAGAAAACAGAAGCCGAAGAAGAAGGAATAACAACATGTCAAGCCTTCCGGACGAAATGTACCTCGAGATTCTGAAGAGGGTGCCACTGAGATCAAAGTGTATCTGTAAGTGCGTTTGTAACTCTTGGTTTCCAATTATTTCAGACCCTGATTTTGATAAGATACATTATGATTTTACGACGAAAGATTATAAATACCATTTAATGGTTGAAAGTGATTCATTGTCATCACCATTGGATGAGAGTAGTTTTAATACCGTTAGTCATGATTCATTGTCATCACCATTGGATGCTCCTATTACTGAAATAGAACACCCCTGCAAAACTTCAAAAAGTAGGATTAAATTGATAGGTTGGTGCAATGGCTTAGTTTGCTTCTAAGAAGAGAAACAGGTGAATATAGGCCATCCACTCCTTGTTGTTGTGTTTTGTTTCATATGCTAGGACCTTAATTATAACATTAACACACCATGTAATGCAAGTGAACTATGTTGTCCTGTCTACAGGAGGAACACATAAGTTTGGGTATTGTTTGAGGAAATGGATTCATTCAACAACACTACTGTTTCAAACCACCCGACTATCCTAGAAAATGGTCAAGCTTCACCAACTGAAATATTCGGTTCTTTAAATAATATGATGAAAAAGATTGCAAAAATTCTTGTCCAGACTTATCAAGCAAGTATGTAGGATGTTTAATCATTTTTGTTTGTTCATTAATTTTCTTTAATGGGTTATTCTTGAGTTGATCCTCCTAGTAGCTAGTTTGTTTGTTCATCCTTAACTGTGGGTTTTAGACAATATATTTCTTATTAATGTTGTCATTTAGTTTCTGTCATGGATTTACATTTCTTGCAATGGTGTTAGTATGTTATGTCATACTGGTAAACTCTATCTGTTTCGCATTGGATTTCTGTTTGGTTGTTATGTCCTGAGAAATTTAGGAGAAATGCATTGTTGATTAGTTCAGGAGAACAAGATAGAAGCTTGGGAATCCTTATTGCTGTCACATTTTGTTGATTAATGCATTGTTATATTCCTCTTGATAGTATACTGAAGAGATTGAAAGTGGCAAGCAAGATATTTTGTATTCTTTAGTAAAGTCACCAAAATGTGGAAAAAAAAATTACAGCAAAAGATATTTACTAACTTTTAGTTCTTATTGAGACCTCAACTTACATTTTTGGTGATAGTTTCTCTAGAATCAATCTAGGTTCTTCATTGCCTTTTGAGCATTAGATATAGGCAGAGCGAGAGCGACAAGGGGACTTATTTCCTTGAAAGCAACTTTCAGCTACTTTTAAATAATAAGAGTTCGAATCTCTCTAGTCACAGGTTTAGATAATACAATCTTTCCAAGATCCTTGTGTAGTCCTCAAAGTTTTCTGTTTCTCCAGCAACTGCCGAATAAACCTGTCAGAATAAATTGTGACTTCAGTGGCATAACCACATTTACACTTGCACAGTCTTGCGAACTGGTCACGTAATTTTCATGGCCTAAAATTGGTTTAACTCATGGAATTACTTTAAAGTAAGGGTTATTTAACGAATGGTACCCAGCAAATGATCAACACCTAGTTTTGGTACCCAACATTTGAAATATTAAGGGTTGGTACCTAAGACTGATGTTGACTGTCAAGTCAAACAGTTGACTAAACTATCTGTTACAAAAGTAATTAAATTAATTAATAAATGCTATTTACTTAACGTGGTTAAGCTGCCGTTAGCAACGTGGCTTTTCAAAAAACGTGTAATCAAAACAATTTGATCTTATGGTTACAAATATATTGATCTAACGGCTTTTAATTGACCTAAAGTTGGTGGTGTTCTGTTCGTTTAAGACTTTTGTCGAACAATTTCTGTGCGTCATTCTGCTAATGATGATATCAATTTGTTGTCGTATTTGCTACCCTACCCCTTGTTTATCTTCTTCTACCTGCAAATTCGAGTCCTAATAAGAACCCAAATTTCATAATCATACAACACAATAAAAAATTCAAGAATCTTCTTCAATTGTTCTTTAATTATTTCATCATCTTCAATTTGAATTTTCCCAATGTTCTCTTTTTGTCCTCTTGCAAACTCTATTTGTTTGAATCACCAGACCGGCAGAACCCATGGCAGTTAGCACCATCTTGGTCGTGTTTTAATTTCTAACAGCACGTCTCATCTCTAATTTTCCGGCCATAAATTCAGTCCAGGTCTCTCGTGATTCAGACATAAAATCAATGGCAGACACATCTGCTGGCTGCTAAATTCCACCAAAGCCATATCAATTCAAGCCCATCATTAAACACTTCCCTCCCCCCTTTAGAAAATATCCATCAGAACTACTATCTTCTCCACTTGTACATCAATGGGAGCAACATCTTCTTCATCTCTTATTTTTCGGTTAAAATTAAACCCATCTTGTGATTCTTCACAAACCCTCGAACACCCATGTATCCATGGCATAAGACTCTTCTTTCTAATGATTTCTCGACTAAACTCTGTCCAAATCTGTTAGTTAATTAATACCCAAGTTTCATAAGGTTACCACGAATCAATTACCTCGAAAATAATCAGCAATCTCCATGTTGCAGACACCATTTGAATAGCAGAAGATCCCCTTGCTTCTGATAACGGATACACCTGATCAGCAGGAGAGTCCTATTCTTAGGCAAATATTTTCTATTCAGAGTTAGTTCCTATTATATAGGATCAGTCATATTTGTATGTATATATGCAAAATCTCATTAAATGAAAACGTTAAGGATTTTACATTCTTTCATGGTATCAGATTACGAAAGTCCCTAATTCATTCTTCCGCTCCTTTTCTATGGCTAGTACTTCTACCACTTATGATATTCCAAACCTAGAAAAACAACTCCAGTTTATCACAGTCAAGCTAGATGATGAAAACTTCCTCATATGGAAGAAACAAATCAAATCTCTTCTTGCCTCTCTTGATATTGACAACTTCCTAGATTCATCTGTTCCACCCCCTTCAACAGAAACTCTAAATGCTGAGACCCAAAACACCATTCCCAATCCTCAGTTTATTCAATGGCGTAAAGCAGATAAAACTCTCCTCAAATTCCTTCTAGCAACCTTCTCTACAAATCTCCTTGCTCGAACTCCTACCTTTGACACTTCTCTTGAACTCTATCTTTACCTGGAAAAAGCATTCACCTCTCAAATCACTTCACGAACTCATCAGCTTCTTACACAACTTCAACAAATTCAAAGAGGCAGCAAAACAATCAATGAATATCTAGGAGATATCAAACAAATTTCTGATTCCCTTGCATATACTCCTACTCCTGTCACTGATCCCAGTCTTGTGCATCATACTCTACATGGTTTAGGTCCTGAATATGCCCAGTTTGTTACTGCCATTGAAACAAGAGAAAAAGTTCCAAGTTTTGCTCAGCTGTATCCTCTTCTTATCAACCATGAAAAACGTCTCATTCAATCTAATAATCTCACACTCCATTCTCAAACATCTGCACTTCTTGCTCGTACCCAAACTCAAGCCAACCCCTTCCCTTTACATACCACAAACCATTCCAACACATCCCGTTACCCCTCTGCCATGAACAACCAAACTAATTATTATTCTTATCGTGGTGGTAGAAATAGTGGTCGTGGTGGACGTAGTAATTATGGCCGTGGTAGTCGAGGAGGAGGTCGCAATCAAAGTCGAGGAACTTATGGAGGTCGATTCTAGCATCAATATGCCTATCCACAGCAGCAATCTATTCTTGGTGCGCCACCTACGTTTTCTACTTCAACTTTACCTTGTCAAGTATGCAACACCACTGGACATGCAGTTCTTCAATGTCCCCATCGTTTTGATCACTCCTATCAGGCAGCAGATCTTCCACAGATTTTTGCTGCAATGCAACTTAATGGCACACCATATGATCAACATTGGTATCCTGACTCCGGTGCCACACATCATATGACTGCAGATGATGCTCCAATGGTGAATCGGTCTCATTACCAGGGAACTGAACATGTTGCTGTCGGCGATGGTAATCTCCTTCCTATTCTACATACTGGTAACATTAACCTACAAACTCCATTACATAAATTTTCTCTCCAGAATGTACTCCATGTTCCTCATATTCAGAAAAATCTCATATCTGTTTCCCAACTCACTAAAGATTCTAACTGTTCCATTACCTTTGATTGTGATGGTTTTGTTGTTCAGGACCGGGTAACAGGGAAAATACTGCTCCAAGGACCCAGTAAGGCTGGTCTCTATCCACTTCCCATCAATAAATCATTTTCGAGTTGTCTTTCTTCTGTTAGTGCTAATGTAGGAGTGAAAACAACTGCTGATGTTTGGCATAAGCGACTGGGTCATCCTCATCTTCATATTCTCCAATCATTAGCATCCACTAAGTCTATTCCTTTAAGCAAACCTAAACTCTCAGGTATTTGCGAACAATGTATGCATGCCAAACATCACAGGCTATCCTTTGTTTTGAATGAAAATAAATCCAGTCAAATTCTGTTTAAGATTCACTCTGATCTTTGGGGACCTGCTCCTGTAACTTCAAAGTCTGGTTTTCATTATTTTTTGCTTCTTGTGGATGATTGCTCACGTTTCACTTGGTTATATTTTCTGCGTCAGAAATCTCAAGTTTATCAATGTTTCATAAATTTTAAGCTACTTGCTGAGAATCGGTTCAATGCATCCATTAAAATTTTGCAAAGTGATGGAGGTGGAGAGTATGTTTCTCACTGCCTTCGTGACTATTTGGTTTCCAATGGAATTTTCCATCAGTTTTCCTGTCCACATACACCACAACAAAATGGTGTTGCAGAACGCAAAATACGCCATATCGTAGAGACGGGTCTAACTCTACTTTATCAAAGCTCATTACCAAAAAAGTTTTGGCCTGATGCTTTTAGCACTGCCGTGTACTTGATTAACAGAATGCCTACTAAAGTTCTAGCTGGTATTTCTCCCTATGCTAAACTCCATAATCGATCTCCTGATTACACTTTTTTGAAAGTTTTTGGGTGTCGCTGTTACCCATTCCTTGTTCCGTATCGTCAAAATAAGCTAGATTCAAAAACCAAGTCTTGTATCTTCTTAGGTTACAGTGATTTTCATAAAGGGTACAAGTGTTTTGAACCGATCTCTAATCAAGTTTACATATCTCGCCATGTTGTTTTTGATGAACTCTCCTTTCCCTTTGCTACTCAAACAGATAGTCTCCATCCTTGTAGTACTCCTATTAGCATATGGCTACATGGTCTTCCAAATACTGAACCATTAGCTTCTGATTCCTTAATACCTACTAGCCAGACTACTCAACCTCCAAATATCCCAGTTGTCCCTTCTCCTACAGAAAATTCTTCTCCCACCTCTCATTATGAGTCACCTTCACCCATCCAAAACTCTATATCCCATCAACCAACAAATGATTTTTTTTCTGCATCTATTCCTGTTCCAACTCCAGAATTGTCTCATGTTGCTTCACAGCCTTCTCCAGTGGATAGTCCCTTGGATCCTGCAGCTTCCTTACCTGACCCGGTACCTGCTCCACGTACCATTGTTACACGTTCGCAATCAGGTATTCACAAACCCAAAATTCCGTTTTCTCTTCTTGCTACTAAACATCCAATTCCGCAGTGCTTCATAAATGTTTTGCAGGCATTACCAACCGAACCTACATGTTTTACCACTGCATCCAAAAATCCAAAATGGCTACAGGCAATGCTTGAAGAATTCAATGCACTTCTTTCCAATCGTACTTGGTCCTATGTTCCTTATGTCTCTGGCATGAACTTGGTTGGATGCAAATGGGTTTATAGAATTAAACAAAAATCTGATGGAAGTATTGATCGTTATAAATCACGACTTGTTGCCAAAGGCTACTCTCAACAATTCGTTATTGATTATGAAGAAACTTTCAGTCATGTAGTAAAACCAGTTACAATTAGGCTTATTTTAAGCATTGCGATCACTGAATCTTGGCCTATTCGACAGATTGACGTAAAAAATGCCTTTCTCCATGGTTCTTTAGATAAAGATGTCTATATGCTTCAACCTCCTGGTTTCATAGACAAGGATCATCCTACCCATGTATGTAAACTTCACAAATCTCTTTACGGTCTCAAGCAGGCACCTCGTGCTTGGTTCCTAAGGTTTACTTCGTTTCTCCTGTCACTTGGTTTTGTGGCTTCCAAGTCAGACTCCTCTCTATTTACTCGACAGTCTGGTCAAGGGATTTTAGTTCTCCTCATTTATGTTGATGATATTTTATTAACAGGTTCAGATCCCTCACTGCCTAATCTTATTAATGATCTTCATAGAGAATTTTCCATGACTGATCTTGGTGATGTTCACAATTTTCTGGGCATGGAACTAAACAGATCTAAGTCCGGTCTCCATCTTACTCAGAACCGTTATACTCTTGATATTCTAAATAGAGTAAATCTTCTAAACTCCAAACCAGTTTCCACCCCATGTTCTTCTGGAGGAAAATTATCTATGCATGATGGTGTTCCGTTTGCTGATGTTACCTTGTATCGTAGTTTGGTAGGAGCATTACAATATCTATCGTTAACACGACCAGACATCACTTATTCGGTAAATCAAGTGATTCAATTTATGCACTCTCCTACTGATGTTCATTTCTTGCAGTAAAAAGGATATTACGATATCTCAAAGGCACTCTGGGACGTGGTCTGTTCTTTAGTGTATCATCTTCATATCAACTGCGTCCTTTTAGTGATGCGGATTGGGCAGGAAATCCAGATACTAGACGTTCTACCACAGGTAGTTGTGTGTTTCTTGGTAATCATCTTATCTCCTGGTCGTCGAAAAAGCAACCAACAGTTGCTCGTAGCAGCACGGAAGCAGAATATCGTGCTCTTGCTCTTACTACGGCTGAAATGACCTGGATTCAGTATATTCTCAGAGATCTGTCCATTGTAATGCTACAAACTCCTATCTTATATTGTGACAATATAAGCGCTACATACATGGCTATCAATCCTATAATGCACTCACGGACAAAACATGTTCAGATAGATTATCATTTTGTCCGTGAACGTGTGGCTCGTCGATTGTTGAAGGTTGCTTACATCTCTACTCGGTATCAACTGGCGGATTTCTTCACCAAAAGTCAAGTGGCATCAAGACATAAGGACCTCTCATCCAAGCTCTCACTTAAAGACTCTCCTATGCTCAGCTTGACGGGGGGTGATAACGGATACACCTGATCAGCAGGAGAGTCCTATTCTTAGGCAAATATTTTCTATTCAGAGTTAGTTCCTATTATATAGGATCAATCATATTTGTATGTATATATGCAAAATCTCATTAAATGAAAACGTTAAGGACTTTACATTCTTTCATCTTCAACTAATCATTGAATTTTTCAATACCAAAATCTTAACTGATATACACATAATCCCAAAAACCCATGTAACTCCTCATTCGCTTCGTAATCCTCCCAATTGATGATGGTAGTATAGGCAGTGGTGGAGGTCTGCTCGGCTGTAGGGAAGAAGAGGTAATGGTTAATTTAGAGATGGGCGTTAGGATAAGAATAGGCATTTTTAGCAATCATAAGGCCAATAAGGTAATAGCATACATTCTGTAACATAACTGTAACAAGGTTTAGTCCACCATTTGACTTGACAATCAACATCTTTTTTAGGTACCAACCCTTAATATTGTAAATGTTGGGTACCAAAGCTAGGTGTTGATCATTTGCTGGGTATCATTCGTTAAATAGCCCTTAAAGTAAACATAACTGGAGTACATGAAATAAATTTAAACTGCAAATTGATACTGAGAGAGAATCTTACGGTGAAGTAAGCAAGGTAAGGTCACTGCAAGAGTCATAATATATTAGTATATCCACATTTTTATATTTAATCAAAAGCATGAAATATGTAAGCGAGATAAACTCAGCCCGAAATCTCAAATGTGTATATAGAAAACTATATCGTAATACGACTTATGTCTCAATATAGGAGATAGAGTAGAAATAGACTTTCCAAGTGATAGATGAGTTTCAGTCTCCACATAAATTTTGTCAAAGAAGTTCCACAAGCTTCCCTTAGTAGTTCCTCTCCGTGAAGTCTAAGCTCAACTACACAATCTATGTCATAGTCCGAGACATCTATAAATAGGCTAGAAATCAAGACTTATAGTTTTGATCACTAACATTGACAAACATGCTTGAGATAGAAACACATGCGAGTTCGACCGAGCAAAGCTCTAACAAACACTTTTCCAATGTCAATAGTAATACATTTCCTAGAGGAAAACACAACAGAAGGAGTAGCTAAAGAAGAATTCCAACAAATCCAAATATTAGCTTTTCTGTGATCACAAGTACTGTGAACTATTTGGTGGTGCATTCCAGGAAGTTTTATTCTATTTTTTTGAATGATAATATATTTTTGGTTCAGCTATCCAAACTAAAATAGGATTTATTTGATTGATTAAAGCTCTAAGTTTGTCTTTGGCCTTATTTCTCTTAAGGCCTCTGACATTCCAAAAGATTACTCTTAACATCCCGCCCTGCTAGAAACTAAAAAAGGTGTTGGCACCCGCAACATCCCACCTTGCTCGAAAAAATTGCTTGTACTCAAGCATGAAAATCTGGAAAAAGAAGTAGTACTCATCATCATCTTCCCAAGTAGCTTCTTCTGTTGGACGATCCTTCCATTTAATCAGCCACTTAGTGCTTGCATGAGTTCCCTTTTTGAACATGTTACGTTCCAAAATTGTATTTGGTTCCCATTTATCATAATTAATGGTAACTGGCAAAGTTGTATCAACCAAAATTGAAGAACTAAGTTTCAAATTCAGCTGTGAAACATGAAACACCGGATGAATACGACTTGTATTAGGTAGGTCCAACCTATAAGAAACATCTTCAATCATCTCCAAAACACGAATTATTCGTGCGTTCATCCGTGGACAAAGTTGAGCTGATGGAGATAGGCCTGGGAGATTCTTCATTCCCGATATTAACGATTTTGATCTCATCGGTCGTGGAGTTGGTGCCATCTTGTAGCTGTCGTGGAGCATACAACACCTCTTCCTGTGGTTCGTCGTTGTTGTAGCATTCCACTGAGCGGAGAGACTGGGTAACAGTTTCCCCTGCTAATTGCTAACAGCGGCGTCGGTACACAGTTTTCCCTTTCTGATCACGGCTCGCCACAAAAGTTCGCGCCCTCTTAGTGTGAATGTGGGTCGCGGCTTCACTGGATGAAGAAGAACGCCTTGTCAGCAAAGATGCATCGTGGGACTTAGCTCTCAATGATGCAAGTCAGTCCTGATATACGCATTTATTTGATCTTGATTTTCTATATTGTTAGTACCCATTTTTGTATTTATTTTGGCATTTTATGTTTTGTAGGTGTTTTTGGAGGAATAAGATTTTGCGGCGAAATTGGCTCGAAAAGTGGTTTTTGCGTTCTTGGGAGAAAACTACTAAAGGAACCCCTCATTTGGATAAGGGGCACATCACTGCTAAAGGGAGTCCAGCGCTGGATAAGGGCCACCTTCATCTTTATCGTTCAAAAATGAAAAAATGACGGGAAAAATGGATGCTCGTCTGCGAACTTCCCTGGATCGAGTTTGGTGAGATTTTAACGGGATTATCTTGCTGGACTGGACTGTATTGGCCTGTTATAGCTAAACAGGCTTTGTAATGGGCGCTATTTCGAATAAAAACGAAGATTTCTACAAGTCAGGGCAAGAAGAAATAGTCGGGTGTTCTGTTTTTTTGGAAAGTACAGGGGACGGAATTACTATCGGGCTTTGTGATTTTGTGGAAGATACGCATAGAGTCAAATATGAAAGAGTTTGGACTTGACCAAGATACCGCGTGACAAGATTTGCAGGCAATCTCGACAAAACAGGAAAGAGTTGTTATTCTCGGGTTGATTTTGTGGTTACCATGGGAAGTTACGTGAGGAATAGGAGATAATATATCCTCTATTGGATTAGATTCCATATTTGGAGGTGGATTAATTCAGGGAAGGCGTAAACAGAGAAAGAAGAGGAGAGTTATACGTAACTTGGCCGTGGGGAGAAGAAAAATATATCGGAGATATTCTTTGGATTTGTTCGATCTGGTGAGGTATATATAGGTTGTTTCGAATTCCAGAGAAGTGATAGGGAGTTTGGGGGAAGTTTCTGTGTCGCTTCAGAGCGGAAATTCAAGCTGCAGGAGGAGTTGCAGTAGCAGCAGGAAGAAGACGAAGCTGAAGAACATACAGCTGTGCGGGACAGTCGTTCATAGGGTCTTAAATTTCGAATCCTGTAACAGTCCATTAGTAACAATTATCTTCAGCTTGCAACAATTCCTTGTAACACTCGATCTGTAACAATTATAACTGTTACGATTGAGCTGCTTTCATTCTGATTCTCGCATACCTTCAATAAAAACACCTTTTGAGCCATGAGATATTATTTTGAGCGTGTTTTCACCATGAAGAGCTAAACCCCAACACTGGGACGATGGAGGAAGCCTAATATCATAGGGTAATTATATTTAATTCTTATATGACTTTTGCACTAATTAAAATTGAATTATGATTTTGATTAATTAGTTGTCATCTCATTTGATGGGTCATGCTTGCTTAGATGTTTTGATGTCCCATGCTTAGGATTTACAACTAATGTTTTGAGAATCTGCCTTGGCAAAAATAAGAGTCCATGTCTTTATTGATCTATAATTGTTAAAAGAATTAATATTTGAACCTTATGTTGTGAGTTTGGTGGAATCCTAAGTCCCGGTTTCTCCCGATACTGCTACCATATTTTTGTATATATTTATTATAATTAGTATTTAAGTCTAGAATCGAGTCTACACAAGTCCGAGTTGAACGAAATTTACTTATCACTTAAAAAACTACATCATTTTTGGCACCGCTGTCGGGGACTTGTATTTAGGTTTTAGATTTATTTTTTTGTTTATTTTTAGATTATTTTTATTTTGTTCTCTTTTACGCCTTTGGTATTTTTCGATTCTTTTCAGATTTGGATCTAAGCTACAAGGAAAGAAAAAGTGATATAAAAGGAAAGCATCACCAAAGAAGAAAAGAAAAGAGGAGTCCAAAAGGAGTGAAGAATATTTTGTATATAGTTATTTTGTATATAATTATTTTTTATTTTATTTCTTTTTATTTTTAGAAACTGTATTAGGGTTTGATTTGTTGTAATTTTTCTTTTTCTTTTTGGACATTATTTTGGACTTGGACATTATTATTTTTAAACCCTAAAGAAGGGTTAAAATTAAATATAAACTGTTTGCAGGGAACGACGACAGTTACGATACAGTCTCGTCCCCTCAGGTTCGTACACTGACATAGGATTTGGTGGCCTGAGTCGACTTCAATGGTTCATCGCTCGTCTGGTACGGGAAGTAAGACTCTATCCACCCACGAATCCCCTGTCAGTGGGTTTTATTTTGTGATACAACACATGCACACACCAATTGCATCGTCAGGCACCGATTATTAGGAAAACTCGTGGTTTAGTACGGTGAACCCTTTGGGCGTTATCATCCGAAACACCACAAACCTCGGCCTCGTACCTTTGGGTATATTTTGCTATAGGTAACCTGAGCTTACCCAATTTAAGTCGACCCTGCATTTGCACGTACACAAAAGTATGTCGAACTGGTATTACAATAGCCAATATAATGATTATCCGACTGATTTTCAAAATGGACATTTCAACTTCGACGATAGTGTGAATAGTGGTTGGGAGCATCCACCTTTTCAAGGTTATGGTTCATACCATGGTGAGCCCAATTACTATTCGCACACCCACCAGTCATACGAGCAAAACAATCCCTTTATTTCTCTAGAAAAGGCTCTCAAGAGTTATACCTTATTTGTGAAGAAAACTTGTAACATTCTTCCAGACGAGCAGTCAACAAAGATGTCTCTAGAAGAGACTCTTAAGCAATATACTGAGAGTACAAATAGGATTGTAGAAAAATTGGCTCAAAATAATCTTAATTTCCAATACAATGATTCCAATAGTACCCTTGAAAATGAGGATAGTTATTTGCATAATCAAGATGACGAGGATAGAATTGGTAACACTACTTTAGATGAGGTTCAACCATTTTCATGTTATTATAATGATGATTATGATGAGGATAGTGTTGATGAAGAATTTGAAATAAGTAGGCATAGTGATCAGGAATTTGTTACTCCAAATGAACTTTATAATGATAATGTTATTTCTGGTTCAAATCCCGATAATTTTAATGATTATTCACCTATTCAAAAGGACGAGGATTTGAGTAGAGATACCACTTCTTTAGATGATATAGTATTTCCTATTGATCACGAAGATAATAATGGTTTAGAGGAACGGGTTTCTTTTGAGTCTAGCGATTTAGAAACAATAGTCTTAGACAAAGAAAATGAACTCGTAGAGATGAGTGAGGATGAACCTGACTTAGAAGAATCAATTGACCTTTTTCAGGAATCTGACGACCGAGAAATTAGGGAAATTGTGACTGGTCTTTCTAGAGACACCCAAAACTCTAAGTTTGGGGTTAATTATCATTCTCCATGCGCTTTAACTCTTAAAAGGGTCCCTCACTTGGGACTTGACATATGTGCCTCAACCATTTTACAAGATTATCTTCATACACGTTTTCCTGAACCTAGTGATGTCCATAAGGAAGTTCAATTATTAGAAACCCATCCTCTGGTTGATGTGGTTTACCCAGGCTATAATACCCAGATTGATTTTGTTTTCCCACCAAAAACTTTTCTTTCAAATGTGGGAAGGTATATGTGTCAGTTATTAAGTTCTGAGACTAAACCTAAACACTTTAGGAAAATAGAAACGATACATTTGCTTAAGAATGATCACCACCCTCATTATGGTCAACTGTGTAAGTCAAATCTGATTGACTTAGAGGATCCTCAGTTATTCAATTTATTATTATGTGCTTCTAAGTTCTTATTTGAGTTTTTCCAGACTTTACAATCTGATAAATCAGATCTTACTTATGAGGAGGTGCAACCCATGAAAATATTTTATTTGGACCTCTTTATAGAACTTGAACCTGAACCATAACTAGATGTAGTTGTCTTAAACAGGAAACTAGGAAAGGTTGTGCTATGTTTATTCACTTTCTTATTTTTCTGCAGTTTCCTTTTATCTGTGATAACACTTTTTGATGCAAATGATCCACAGTTGTTTCGGTTATTGCTTTATGATATGAGGTGATTAATCCTTTCGTATGTCTGGATGAAGACGTTAAACTTAGCACTTCTTGGGAGGTAACCCATGCTCATGCAACACGGTAATATCTTTCGTTAACTCTTTTGCTTCAAATGGTAACAATTTCTCCTTGTTTATGTTTTTAGTTTTATCTTTAGAACATTGAGGACAATGTTAGATTTAAGTTTGGGGGTATGGGAGAAACTTTTTAGTTGCATTAATAAACTCCAGAGCCTATAAATTTATGCTTATTAAGGATGGCACTAAGCAATCTAAGTGGATGGAAGCATCTTGGTTGTAGGAGTTGAGGAACCAATCTGATTAGATGGAAACATCTAAAGAGTCTATTCATAAAAGCACAGAGCTCAGGTATTAGAAAAAAAAACATGGTAGTTTCGCCATATCTCGTT
The DNA here is from genome assembly GCF_003573695.1 of Papaver somniferum. NCBI lineage: Eukaryota > Viridiplantae > Streptophyta > Magnoliopsida > Ranunculales > Papaveraceae > Papaver > Papaver somniferum. The sequence goes on along the minus strand of NC_039364.1, from coordinate 217,308,341 downwards.
GAATCCTTTTCACTTTTGTTTTTATTTTGTTTTCTTTTTAAAATATGTTTCTCTAAGTGATTAGGTGGGGCTCACGATTCAAGTTGTTACCACTGCTAGGGTGAAATAGAGTGACTGAGATACCAAAAAAAAAAAGACCATACCATTAGACCAACCGGAATAAATGCAATAAAGTCGACCACTGGTACCCTTGTATATGCCAGTTGTGTTGACCTAGAGTTAGGATTATCGACCACTGATACCCTTGTATATGCTAGTGTGTTGATATTACTCCAGACCAGTATCTCAGTCCATGAGGATAGGTTTATTTTGGCAGTGGCCTTCAGACAGATATGGGAAACACCGTTCACCTTAGTCAACATCAAAACCATCTATGTTTTTCTCTACACCCATCTTCTTAATCTATCTATGTGATTGGTTGACTCCGGTTATGATGTCCAGAAACTATCTGAGTAGAGCTTTGTGACCTATATAGGAATTTTAGTATGCTTGAGTGCAAACTCGTGTACATCAATTGGAATTTCGCATCAGGGTACTTCCTCCTGTAGTCAATGAGAGTATGCCAACCAAAGAGATTTTTTAGTGCCTTCCAAGGTTCTTCATAGATAGCTAAGGTATGGAGTAAAGGTTTTGTGGGTATATCTTTAGTAAGCCCTCCCGAGACTATAACTCAGCCACTAGGGCCACCTAGGGGTTTAAAGGCTTATTGCATATGCTAAATGCAATCGACGATGTCTGCCACAGTGAGTTCGGATTTTATTTTCTAGATTTGATTTGCTCGAGGACTAGCAAATAATAAATTTGGGGGTATTTGATAGACGCATTTATGTGTCTATTTTGATCTCGATTTTCTATATTGTTAGTACCCATTTTTGTATTATTTTGACATTTTATGTTTTGTAGGTATTTTTGGAGGAATAAGATTTTGCGGCGAAATTGGCTCGAAAAGTGGTTTTTGCGTTCTTGAGAGAAAACTACTAAAGGCACCCCTATTTGTATAAGGGGCACATCACTGCTAAAGGGAGTCCAGCGCTGGATAGGGGCCACCTTCATATTTATCGTTCAAAAATGAAAAATTGGCGGGAAAAATGGATGCTCGTGTGCGAACTTCCCTGGATCGAGTTTGGTGAGATTTTAACGGGATTCTCTTGCTGGACTGGACTGTATTGGCCTGTTATAGCTAAACAGGCTTTGTAATGGGCGCTATTTCGAATAAAAACGAAGATTTCTACAAGTCAGGGCAAGAACAAATAGTCGGGTGTTCTGTTTTTTTGGAAAGTACAGGGGACGGAATTATTATCGAGCTTTTGTGATTTTGTGGAAGATACGCATAGAGTCAGATGTGGAAGAGTTTGGACTTGACCAAGATACCGCGTGACAAGATTTGCAGGCAATCTCGACAAAACAGGAAAGAGCTGTTATTCTCGGGTTGATTTTGTGGTTACCATGGGAAGTTACGTGAGGAATAGGAGATAATATATCCTCTATTGGATTAGATTCCATCTTTGGAGGTGGATTAATTCAGGGAAGGCGTAAACAGAGAAAGAAGAGGAGAGTAATACGTAACTTGGCCGTGGGGAGAAGAAAAATATATCGGAGATATTCTTGGGATTTGTTCGTTCTGGTGAGGTATATATAGGTTGTTTCGAATTCCAGAGAAGTGATAGGGAGTTTGGGGGAAGTTTCTTTGTCGCTGCAGAGCCGAAATTCAAGCTGCAGGAGGAGTTGCAGCAGCAGCAGGAAGAAGACGAAGCTGAAGAACATACAGCTGTGCAGGACAGTCGTTCATAGGGTCTTAAATTTCAAATCCTGTAACAGTCCATTAGTAACAATTATCTTCAGTTTGCAACAATTCCTTGTAACACTCGATCTGTAACAATTATAACTGTTACGATTGAGCTGCTTTCATTCTTATTCTCGCATACCTTCAATAAAAACACCTTTTGAGCCATGAGATATTATTTTGAGCGTGTTTTCACCATGAAGAGCTAAACCCCAACACTGGGACGACGGAGGAAGCCTAATATCATACTTGGGTAATTATATTTAATTCTTATATGACTTTTGCACTAATTAAAATTGAATTATGATTTTGATTAATTAGTTGTCATCTTGTTTGATGGGTCATGCTTGCTTAGATGTTTTGATGTCCCATGCTTAGGATTTACAACTAATGTTTTGAGAATCTTCCTTGGAAAAAATAAGAGTCCATGTCTTTATTGATCTATAATTGTTAAAAGAATTAATATTTGAACCTTATGTCGTGAGTTTGGTGGAATCCTAAGTCCCAGTTTCTCCCGATACTGCTACCATATTTTTGTATATATTTATTAGAATTAGTATTTAAGTCTAGAATCGAATCTACGCAAGTCCGAGTTGAACGAACTTTACTTATCACTTAAAAAACTACATCAGGTCCTCCTCCTGGATTGACGCCCACGTGGGGAGTGGGATGCAATGAACTTTTTCTGATTCTTCCCGCGGAGTTTCCCCTGGTTCAAACAATTCCACTCCACATATCGTTGCGTAAGGAGACAACGATGCAGGAATACGAACGACTTATTTATCCAGCATAGTCTTCAGGCACTGATGATACGTCGAAGGGAAAATCATATTGTCATGAAGCCACGGTCTCCCTCGTATCATATGGTAGTCCGGCTCCTTTTCTATGACTTCGAATTTCACCTTTGATTGAATGGGCCCTACAGATAAATTCACTGACATACCCGTACGTGTTGGTTTGGTTTCCTTCAAAGTCTATCATCGTAGTAGGATGTCGTACGATCTTGCCTGGGCGAACCTTGGCCGTCCTGAGAGTCTTGAGAGTAATCACATTCGAAAACGCTCCCGTGTCGATGAGGGCCCTCTTGAACTATGAATCCTTTATGTGTGCAGTAACATTTAGGGCCCGGTTGTGACCTTCCTCCGTTATCATGTCGTCTTCTGTAAATGTGACATTATTCACAGACATCTCTGGTGTTTTCGAGGCTTCTGGACGCAAAGGAGTTAAATGCGCGTCTAGGGTTATCTGGTTGATTGCAACAAATGTCTCCTCCCGCTGATTCTTCGAGAGGTGTAAAAGTTCGCATAGACTTTCCACTAGAGAAGCCACTTCCTGATCTACTGGCCTCTGGTTCATAGTGAAACTATTGACTTGAGGAGGATCGTTGCGAGGATCAGTCCCCAGTGTAGAAATCTCCATGACAGGAGAACCGCTCATATCTGATGTCATCTTGATGAGGAGATCGAGTATGTTGTTTATTGTTTCTTTGACCAGGTCCATGTTCTTCGTGTGAATCTCCTTCACCCGTGCTAACTCGATCAATGTTGGAATTCTTCCGGTTACACCATCAGAAACACCGTTGGGAAGAGGGGTATCTTCATTGGAGGAACTTCGACCGGGATTTGAAATTGTTGGGGGAGTCCTAAGACAAACCACTTTGAAATCAGCCAAATGGGATTGGGTATTGAAGAAATTGACTTCACAACCGAGAGATTAATCTCCCACTGTGGTCGCCAATTGTTTATGGGTGAAAACTATTTCTGCTGGTTTTGGTAATTTTGGTTGTGTGTGGATGAGAAATGAATCTAAACCCTAAACAAATGCACTGCACGGGAGTGCTTTTGATTCGAGAGATCAATCTATACAATTCTGGCCTAACCAATAAATGGTCGTTCCAGACTTGATTCGGTCACAAAGTGAAGGAGATGGGGTTGATCTTAGGGAGGGAAGCGAAGAAGGTGTTGAGATTGTGAAGGTGTTGGTTGTTTATGACTTGTATCAGAATGATGAACTGGCTTGCACAAATGTAAGCTATCATTCTGGGTGTTTTCTGAATACTATGACAACACTTGATTTTTTCCCGTCTGTGCTTGTATCTTGTGTTTTTGGAAATAGGTTGAGGAACCTATTTATACAAGTCATTGAGCGCAACCCTCATCTCATAGGAAGTGTAGGAAGTGAAGTGATGGAGTAGTGGGGTCGTGTAGAAGTGTTACACAATCACGTCTTTGCCCACTTCGCTTATCACTGTTAACCGTACGTCTTTCCCTGACACGTTCTTGTAATGGTGCGTCGCACGCTGTAAACCGCCAGACCAATACCCCAGTTTGTGACATGCTTGATGTCTCGAATGAGTGGATCGTGGGACCCACAGGAAGTAGCATACGATGCTAGGCTAAATAACTGAGTTATTTAGGAAATCGATATTCACGAAATATCGTGTATACTCTATGCATGTAATGCATCGAATACAATCAATATGTATGAAGCATCATTTTTTTAAAGCTTGACCGAATAAGTCGCGGATCAAGCGCCTTAAAATAGCATCACGTCCAACCATCTTCGAGTGATTGTTTGGAGGCTGCTTGGGAGAGCCATGTTTTGGTCGGTCACTCTCTGTGGAAGAGTGGTGGACGGTGATCATCGGGATGCTTTATTGTTTGTCTAGCTTTTAATCTAGGCTGTCTGACCAAGCTGGAAAAGTTGGACGGATGAGATGATCTGCGACATGCGTTTACGACCGTTGATGGATTTTAGGGTTTTAAAGAGGTGCGCAAGCATCACTTTTTGGCTTGACCGAAATCAAGCATGGACACCTCTTTTGGTGGGACCGACCGGGCTTGCGTGTAGACGGCTGGCCGGTGTACAAGTCCATGCCACTTCGTCTTATGGAGGTGCGATCTAGGCCACTCAATTTGTCTGGCAAAGATGAGTGGTCGTGATCGATTTGCGACATAAATCCATTGTCGCGAAGGATTTGGAAGCCGTGTCGACATGGCTCCTATGGGAGCGCGTTTCGAGGCGTTCGGCCATGGTTGGCCTAGGCCGATCTTGCATGCACATAGGTGGCCCACGGTGATCTCGTTGATACTCTCGGGACCTCTTAAGTTTATATCTACACCCTACATCCAGGCTTGTGAAGATGGATGGTCGTGATCAAACTACGGCAGTTATGCAATGCCGCAAACCCTAATTAGGATTTTGGAACAGTCACGCGTGCGCAACTTTGGCCAAACGGTTTGGCAGGTGATCACTGTCGTATGCGTCAAAAATAAATTACACTTTCTCACTACTCAAAATATATAATATAGCAAGGGTAAGAAAGGATTGTTTCCACAGAGAGGACTTGGTTGTATATATGTTTCGGTTTCCTATAGGTAACAAGGGGGGATTTTCTGATTTTTATAATTGAACAAAACTAAAAGCAAACAAAGCAACAAAGCAAGCAATTCAGAAATGTGTGAAAGTATTGGTCAAGGATTTCGTTTTCATTCACTAACACGTTATTGTCTTAATAACTAGAATTGATATTTAATCTCTCATTATCAAAGCCCTAAGATACCTAGTCGAAAGAATATCCCGCAATTTCCTCTTATCATCACACATACATGTAAAACGATGCAAGTATGAATTCTACCAAAAGAATAACCTAATGCCTTGCGCTAATCAAGTTCAATTCTCATGGAGCATTAAGATTCATGAAATTAGGCTAATCAATGCAATTGAAATACATTGCGAAAACAATTCGAACAAAGGTCATGGTTCTCATATGATTACTATGATATATTACTATAACCTACAATCATATTTATGCTACTTGTGTTCAAGGATTATCGCTCGATGATTAATCCTAAACTAGTTATAGATATGGATATGAGTTCTACCAATTTGCAACTTGACAAAACAAATACTCAAATCATGTTGCAATACATCAATCATGCAACTATATTTTCAGAGAATCATGAACGATAAATATGAGACAAAACTAATATATTAAACCCAAAATCATGTTATGTGAAATCAACTTAATCCATAAACCAATAATAAAATTAACTACTCATGTTCAAGGAGTTCATCACAAGGATATAGAGAAAAGTTTTCATGTTGTAAAACCCTAGAAACGAAAGTAGAGGAGAAGAGATAAGATATCATGATATAGAAAAAAGTATTCTCTTTTATTATGTTTCTCAATTTCCATAAAGGATACTATTTTTCAATTAGGTCACGCCTCATTCTTCTCAAAAGTCCATCTCCACGTGGTCCACCGAGCCCATGAGTTAAAACATCTCCTCTGGAAATTCTGGGTGCAAAACTGGGTCGTCGGATTGCTGACGTCATTGTCGGTTTCCGGTCACCGTTGTCGGAATCCGGTCATCTGAAAATGTTCCCAGTCACCTGAGTCATTGTAAACTGTCATCTGAAAAATATATACTTCCAGCAACTCAATTCTTCTTCTCTGCAGTCCATACATCCACAAAAATCATCTAAGCCAATTTCTTGTTCTTGCGGAACCGTGCCCAATAGCGCAACTCCAAACACATATATCCTGCCGTCAACTTCCACATCACACTGGTTCTATCTTTATGATTGACTCAAACTTTATGATCCATGCTCTAATCTCTAACATCCGAAAACCCGGCCTATGCTCACCGGCTCACCATTCTCGCTGTGTTTTCGCATAATTTCTGCAGTTCTGGAATTCTTATGCAGGCCCATCCCATCTTATCCCAGCTCAGGCCATAAACTCACATCGTACCATTCACACTCATTCATTCAATCTGCTTCTACAACTGCTGCAATTCTGCATTTGATGCATAACCAAAACTGTCATCACTGCTTTGCAAGCCTTCACCTGCAACCATTTCAAGCACTAACACTACACTTTCTTGTCTGCATTCCATCCACCACCCTCTTCACTTCCATACTTAACTTCACCAGGACCACGACCAGCTTAACCTCTTTTGTTCATTCCCTGCAATCTCTGCCATTTCAAGTGCCAATTCAATTTCATTACCAGTATATCTGTTACTTCTCACCGATTCCTCCTTGTTCTTGGGTTCACTGCAATTGCAATTGCAGCTGCAAGCATGCAACTCATTCTGCCACATAACTCAGCTCATGTCTTTTGTAGCTCAGACCCATATACTTCCGGCTCCATTATCTCAGCATCGCAGTCGAAGCATCACCCATCAAGACCAACTACATCTCATGTTCTTCCTACAACTCTCACCAAGCTTAGCACTGCATCCTTTCCTGCAGCATCGTCTCAATCTCATCTGCAATATCACCTCGATCAGCAACAACAACTATATCTCATACTCGCCTGTGGCTCCATGTGCAAAGGGTTTTATTGACTGCAACCGCAATTCCCTCTCGGGATCAGCTTCAGCTGCACAGCACCATCAGCACGACCAACTCCATCCATATCTCCATAGCATCAACCACCAGTTTCCTGCAATTCTTCATAACATAACAACACTACCAATTGTTCAGCTCAATAACATCTGCACCACCAGTACCCAGCTACTAATCATTCTCTGCAAGCCAACAGCAACAACACCGTTTCATTGCCTCGGATCGATTTCATTTCCTTCTTGTGCACCAGTTTCCAGCTGCAATACCAACTTAAACTGCACCTGCTTAGCTTCAGCACCATTATCACCTGTGACTCCAGCTGCAGCAACAGAACTACCACCATTCAAGCCACGGTTCTTCTCCCTGTTCTGGAAGCATCCGCATCTTGCCAAATCTACATCCATGAAATGAACAACAACGCTTGTAATCTTCATCTGCAAGAACACCAACATAGACCTAGCCACTGCCATTTTCTCATCTTCCCATCTATAACAGCAGCAACATACACTTGGACCTCAAGCCAAAAGCACAACCTGCAGCATCACATTCATTCTTAGCTTCATCTCAGTCTTATCCACCAACATCACATGATGTAATACCCAGCTCAGGCCAATTCCATCTCTTGTCACAATCTCAATCAAGCCACCAGGTCCTATGAGCATCAGCATCATTTCTTCTTCATTCTTATCCTGCAAGTTCACCAGACCACCACCTAACTCAGCACTACCAAATCTCGTCAACACTGCCATCTTAATTTCTTCTTAAAACTCACAGAACCAACCACCAAACCCTAATTTATCTTCCTTGCTCACAGAATCCAATTCAAACCACCACCAGAAGAATTAAAGCAAACCCCATCTTCATAATCCTGATTTCTCGACCAACAACTTTCTCAAATCAACAGCATCAACTACCAGCAGATCTAACTTCCAGGTTCAGGCTTCTAATCCAACAATCAACAGCAGCAGCTGTTGCTCCTCCATCTTGATTTACGATCTCAGAAAGACCTATCTCAAATTACTACGACATCAACAATCTCACCATTAACACGATCTCATCTCACACAACAGTAGAGAACCAGGAAGGGGTAGAAATGAAGAAGAGAATTTGAGGAAAAACTGTTCCTTCCTCTCGACTCGGTTTTGGTCCATATAAGTGGAATATCTATAGATACCCGTAGAATGGATGAGGGCCACCTGCTGAAATGCATATCTCAGTTCAACTATCGGGCATGCGAGACTGACAGTTCAATTTTCATTCTTGTTCTAGAACTAACAAGATTTTTACACATAATTTTCTCATTCAAGGATGGAATGACTAATTCGTTCGCCATTGGCTTCGTCTTTTCGCTCTGTTCGAGATGATGAGAAGAAGTTCTGGATTTGAGCGAGTTTCACTTCTTTTTGCTCCAATGACTCCAAAGTACCTAAATACTCAAAAGTAAACATTAGGTACATAATTTACAATAAAACTCGCAAAGAAAGCATAAATACTATATATAAAGTTAGGTGTTTTAGACACCTATCAGCAGGCCATGCTCCTCCTTTGGGGAGACCGACCATGTGGGGCCCACATTGGGCTGGTGTTGAACATATGTGCACCTCCTTGACGGTCCTAGTAGCGATCTAAGCCATCCAAATATGCTTGCGAAGTTGAATGGTTGTGATCGATTTAATACGCTAGTGGAGTTTCCACGACCCTTTAAGCATTTCGCCAGCCTCACTTCGAGCAAGCGTTCATTGCTCTAGGGATAGGTCGTAAGAAAACCGATCAAGTGGGTGAGGAGTGGGCCCGCTAATGTGTGTATTAGCGCTTCACTGATCAATCGCAGGATGATCTAATCCGTCCATCCATGCTTGCGAAGTTGGACAGTCATGATCGTTTTAAGACTTCCCTGAACAATCTATGCTCGATCGAATCTCTATAAAGCAGCACGACCACCCTACTTAGGGTTGGTGTTTGACGTTGCTAAGATACGCTCATGTGACTTCTGACCGGCTAGGGCATAAGTGGGCCCGCCGGTGGTCATCATGACAATCGCCTATTCTTGTCAGGGTTTGGCTAGGCTTGTTAAATTGCGCGGCCAACTTGTGTGACCGCGATCGATTCTGAGACTGATATGGACAGTCTAGATTCCCTTTAGGGAATTGAACATGCTCGATCGGGATAATACAAGCACGCCGATGTGAGATTCTCTTTGTTAGAGAGTGACATAGCATGTACGGGTATTTCATGCATGTCTCGAATTTGGCACTTGGAGATTCATGCTACTCTGTTGAGAGTGAACACTCAGTCGTCATGTCATGCTAATAATGAAAGTTCGGCGTAGAACAACACATGAAATACTAGGGTAATCATGCATTAAATGATGCTAAAAAATTCACAGAATATTTGGGATCATTGCTATATGCACCATTCTGAGTGAATTTCATGCATTCATTGAATTGCTTCGAATAAAGCGAAGAGGTACTCATCACTTGTCAACCAGCTTTACCCTTTGCAGGATGTCAGTGCATTAAATTAGGTTTTACAATTTTAGCCCTGAACTAAAATCCACCATCAACAGCAGGATGTCAACACATTAAAAATTGGTTTTACAATTCTAGCCTTGAACTAAAATCCACCATCAACACAAGGTTTAACAGAGGAGAAATATTTTTGATCTTTAGTGCATATAATTTCTAGATGATCCTGATTTTCACACAAGAAGACCAAATTATTTGGTAAGTCCTTGTGGTTTTCCACATCATACTTTTCAGAGTGATTTGAGAATGATATAGAATCAGGAGAAATTTGTTGATAATGCTTAACAGAATTAATCGAAGAAGTTCGATGTTTCTTATTAGTATCACAACCATGAGTGATAACAACTTCATGTCTTAAGTTAAACAGTTCAAATTCCAGATCTTCAATCTTTTTAATCAAATTTTTTTTTCCAGTTGAAACACTTCTGGAGAAGCAAGATTGTGCATCATAGAATAATCAGGACTGCTGGGAGGACAGGTGTGATTATCAACAAAGAGGTTAAGAGAACTATCACAAATATCGTCCTCAGGACAGTAGCTGAGAGTAGCCATCCATGCTTTAGTTAACTCACTTAACTTCTCATCAGAACTTTTGGAAGTATCACGAATACTTCTATAGCACTTAGAACAAGTTTCATGATCATAGTATTTCTGAACTTTTCTATCCTTTTTTTTTGATTGTCTGGGCTTTCTTTTGAGACTTTATTTTATTTCGTCTAAGAGTTTTCTTAAGTTGTTGTATAAACAGTGACAGAGTTGAATTAAAGCAATTCTCATCCCTTGTATCAATCAATTTAGGACGTCGAGACTTTTTATCAGATGTAGCAGCATGGTTGCTTAACAAGTGACGTTTTTCTCTTTGACAGAGTTTAAGCTCGAAAATCTTAAGCTTTCCAACAAGAATATTTCTGGAAAGTGTATCAAGGTTATTTCCTTCAACGATGACATGCTTCTTAGAATCGTATCCAGATGGCAGCGATCTGAGAATTTTCATAACAATGTCCTTTTCAGGAATAGTCTTACTCAATGCAAAATATGCATTAACAATTTCAGACACTTTGTGATTAAACTCATCAAATGAATCTTCATCTGCCATACGAAGGTTTTCCCAATCGAAATTAAGGTTTTGAAGACTATCTTCCTTTTCACTTGTATTCCATTCGAATACAGTTTCTAAGATATCCCAAGCATATTTAGACCGAGTGCATGTAGTCACATGGTGCTGAAGATCTGGGGTAATGACATGTATGATGGCATTCAAACCGTCGGAGTTTTGCTTTGCATCAAGTATCTCTGCAGCATCGTATGCACCAATGTTCTTTGGAACAGTCACATTCCCTACTGCCACAACGGGAGCATCATAGCCATTAACTACATAAACCCATGATTGGAAATCACGCGCATGAAGAAAGGCACGCATAGCAATTTTCCACCACAAGTAATTTGAGCCATCGAAGACTGACGGCACGTTTATAGAGATAACACCTCTGGACATATCAGATCGCTACAAACACAGACTTGTAAGGTCTTTAATGTGTTTGTCTGCTCTGATACCAATTGAAAATGCGGGGGTCTAACAACCACACCCAACAATTCGTTTTGCAATCTGAGAGGACTTACTCCAATACACTTTCTAGAGAATCAACTAGACAGTCAGACTCAATCTAGAATAAAGTATATCAAAGAGTATAAATATCTCTAAATTTTTATTCAATCTGCAATCAGCAAATAGAAATCCGCGAGTCCGATTGAATATAAGAGGAGTTACTTGAATGGTACCAAAGACCAATGTTCAAGTGTCAATCAATGTAAATCAACAACCCAAGGTTGGAAATTCTAATTGATTGATCTTAACGCACAACATGTGATATTTCAATTATATAACAAAATATAATGCGGAAAAGAAACAACACAGACACCAGAATTTTGTTAACGATGAAACCGCAAATGCAGAAAAAACCCGGGACGTAGTCCAGATTGAACACCACACTGTATTAAGCCGCTACAGACTCTAGCCTACTACCAATTAACTTCGGACTGGACTGTAGTTGAACCCTAATCAATCTCACACTGATTCAAGGTACAGTTGCGCTCCTTACGTCTCTGATCCCAGCAGGATACTACGCAGTTGATTCCCTTAGTTGATCTCACCCACAACTAAGAGTTGCTACGACCCAAAGTCGAAAACTTGATAGACAAATCTGTCTCACACATAAAAGTCTATAGGATTGAATAAATCTGTCTCCCACAGATAAATCAAGGTGAACAGGAACCAATTGATAAACCGAACTTATATTCCCGAAGAACAACCTAGTATTATCAATCACCTCACAATAATCTTAATCGACTAGCGAAACAAGATATTGTGGAATCACAAACGATGAGACGAAGGTGTTTGTGATTATTTTTCTATCTTGCCTATCAGAGATATAAATCTCGAGTCAATTATTTCAATTGTACTCAATACGATAGAAACATCAAGATCAGATCACGCAACTACAAAGATAATAGTTGGGTCTGGCTTCACAATCCCAATGAAGTCTTCAAGTCGTTAACCTACAGGGTCTCGAAAAGAAACCTAAGGTTAAAGGAAAATCGACTCTAGTTATGCAACTAATAACACACTGGAGGTGTGGGGATTAGGTTTCCCAGTTCCTAGAGTTCTTCTTTATATAGTTTTCAAATCAGGGTTTGCAATCCAAGTTACCTTGGTAACAAAGCATTCAATATCCAACGTTAGATGACAAACCTGATCAACCAAGCTAATATCTTTCAACTGTTAGATCGAACTTAGCTTGTTACACACAAATGAAATGTACCCTCATTTAGGTTTATGTAACCGTACCCAAACGTGTACACCATGTTGGTACACAAATAGTTAACCGAGGTTAGCCATATGATTACTCTCCTATCAACCTTATTCATCTTAACCATAACTAGTTCAAATGACTCGGATGAAACTAGTTAAAGAGTTGTTCAATTGCTATATTCTCATAGAATTATACAAGAACACAATTGAAGCAAATTCAGTTTGATTCACTCGAATCAATACATGAACATTATAGCCATGGTTTGCAAAGATTGCATTCCTTATTGATAAATTTTAGGCTCATGTACAACCGATTTTAGAAAGTAACCTACTTAAGTATGTGTACTGGTATGCGTACTTAAGTAACCGGATTTGAGTTTGTTTTAGTTTTCAAACTCAGCAGAAATTCACGGACGTGAACTTTCCGCCAGTATGCGTACGGGTACGCGTAATTTAGGTAACCGGATGAGTTTGGTTTTGATTTTCAAACTCAACCGAAATTCACGGACGTGAACTTCCTCCAGTATGCGTACGGGTACGCATACTTACCCAGTCTCCTACAACCTTTTTGTATACACACAAGTATGCATACTTTAGGCTCCCGGTTTTGGACTTATACACTAATGTGCGAACACACTATGCTTATATCCAGAGATGGTTACAAGATTCTAAACTCTTTATTCCAATCATTGAAACATTCTTGTATAATGATAATAGCCGTTTTCACACATTATTAGCATCAAAGCAATTTTCAAGATATTGAAATAATCATTATCGAAACATTCCAAGCCTACATCAAATAATTGTATCACACAAACCATGTAAGATGTTCGGAAATTTTCTCATGATATAAGATGAACTTGGTCGAATCGAAAGCTTACCAACACATATTTCGAGAAATATGTAAGCGAGATATACTCAGCTCGAAATCTCAAATGTGTATAGAGAAAACTATATCGTAACACGACTTATGTATCAATATAGGAGATAGTAGAAATAGACTTTCCAAGTGATATATGAGTTCAATTCTCCACATACCTTTTGTCGAAGAAGTTCCACAAGCTCCCCTTAGTAGTTCTTCGTCTTCAAATGATGAACTCCGTGAAAACTAAGCTCAATTACTCAATCTATGTCCTAGTCCGAGACATCTATAAATAGGATAGAAATCAAGACTTATAGTTTTGATCACTAACATTGACAAACATGATTGAGATAGCAACGCATGCGAGTTTGACCGAGCAGTGCTCTAACACATGGAATTCAGCTGAGAATAATCCATGAAACGGAGTAGTGAGATAAAATAGATTATTTTCTAGGAATTCAATTGATGAATGTTGCGCTAGAATTAATCTATGAGTTGCTCTATACTAGTATGCAATATGTCTAGGAGCGTTGTGTTTATTCGAGAATCGAGGTATGAGATGATAGCGATATGATACTCGTTCTGAATATTAATTCTGTATAGTCGGGGAAGAACATTGCGACATCTTGAAGACGTTAACGCTCTATACTAGTATGCAATATGTCTAGGAGTCGTTCAATCATTGAGATTATATACATGTTCATTCTAATATAGTCAGGGAACATTGCGACATCCTGGAGACGTTAACGCTCTATACTAGCATGTAATATGTTTAGGAGCCGTCCAATCATTTTCGATTCTATATTGAAGTGTTGATGAAATATGCGAAGTGTCAAGAGCTCAGCTGAGAGGCTTTACGAATCACATATTCATGCCTGCTCTGAGTGGATGTATGCTCAGTCATATATTATGACATGAGATTTCACGTCTGAATCCTAAAATATGAATTTAACATACGTGTCTGAAGTCGTGTCAGAAATATGCAAAATTATGATTTACGATTTTAGCCTTTATCGAAAATCCACCATCAACACCAGCTGATACAGTGTTGGACGTGTCCATAGAAAGGGGTGATGGTAATGCAATTGAGGACGAGTCTTTTTCCTTTTCTCCTGATCTGCTCAATGTTGTTTTCCAAAGACAGTTCACCACTGTGTCCAGCATACCTCATCTGTGCAGGTTGGTCTTTTCTCGGACTTTGAAGGGTTGCCTTGACAGAGTGTTGTGTAATTAACCCAGCTGACCTGACTGCATGGATACGGATCATACTACTTCTCATCTGTACCTTGACGTTTTACAGGCCTAAACGTTCATCTGAAGAGAATTCGAGCAACAGAAAGAGGCTTCAGGTCACTGATGTTCATCCGGCTATATCGGCTTGGAAAGAGCCTAATGGTTGCTACACGCTGATCTCCAAGTTGTTGCACCTTCCAGGCCACTAATAGTCCAATAAACAAGCCGGTAAAAAAAAGCCAGAAGCTGCCAATTTGAGTGCGTGCCGGAAGAAAATTTTCTATGGGCACTATGTTATGTTTTTCCTTCGAATGGTGTTGCCCCTCACAACGAGAATACCTTGACTGAATTGCAATATAAACATCCGGCTGCTCCTCCAACTTCAATTCTGAATAAAGATGTCAGCATTGACCCTGTCACGATTGATTCAAGGGCGGTCTTTGGCACCATTAATAGTTTCCCCAAAGGAACTTCATGTGGTCGTGATGGTTTGCATGCACAACATCTAATTGACATATTGAGTGGGGAAGCGACGGCAGTTGCGGATGAGTTGTTGGCTTCGATGACAGGATTGTCAACCTTCGGTTGGCAGGAAAATTTCCTAATGTCTTGGGTGGGATCATTGCTAGTGCACCCCTTACACCATTACTCAAACCCGGGGGTGGGATTAGGCCTATTGCGGCTGGTACTATTTGGCGTCGATTGGTATCTAAGGTGGCTGCCTTTTCCGTCGGTAAGGATGTGACATCTTATTTCGGGGATCATCAATTTAGTATTGGTGTGCCGTGTAAGGACCCTCAAGCTCGTCAACACTATCAGACCAATCAAGAGACAAATTAGTCGATAATGACTCGATTAGCTTAACACGAACGATAATTAATAGAAACTAATCTAACAACGATTTAGATACGTAACTAGTATCGTTGAATAGATCTTGAAAAATTACGTGGAATGATCTACTCGAACGTGTCATTCGGATATCAGACGAAGAAGATATCATCGGAACTGTGTGAAGAGAAAAATAGTCATTTGGTGATTTAGCCGACCCAGCTGCCCTTATCCTTTTGAGGAGTGTTCTGTTAACCAAATTTGGTCTTATCTACCCAATCGATAGGATAAACTTGTATCCTTTCTCTTCTTCTTTCTTCTTCTTCTTCTTTCTTCTTCTTCCCCTGTCCGACCTCTGCAGAATCGATGAGAGTTGTGTGTTAGAATCATTGAAGTAAATTATATGTTGAAGCTACTTAGTCGATGACGAAGATGGTATGGTTGTAATCTATGAAGAAGATCAATTGAAGATTGATTTAGTTTCGGGATAATCTGAGAAGAACGAAATTAGGGTTGACATAAAGATTGAGAGGTGAAATAGGTTGCTGTGAGATGAGGAACATGAGGGTTGTAGTTGTATTTAAGTTATGAAGGTGATTCAGTGAAGAATCAAAGGGTTAGAGTTTCTGCAAATTGAATTGAAATTCAATTTAGGGTTTCAAGAGATTAAACTCAGAGAAGATGGAATTGATGTACAAGAGGGATGATTGAAGATGGGTATTGTGTTGATTAACAGTTGAGGTGATGGGTTGATTAATCAGAGAATTAGGGTTTTGAAGTGAAGTTCAGAGAAGAATTGGAAGATAAAGTTGATGGTCTAGGGGATTAATTTGAGATGGGTTCGACAAGAATAGAACATATGATTGAAGAGTGGTCTGAATTTGATAGTTAAGGTTTGAAGTTATGAATCTCAGGTTGAATTGAAGCTGAGGAAGAATTTGGAGATGATCCTTGTATCACGAAGGTGATGACGTTATTATTGGTGCTGATTCAGAAGACCTATCATGATGTAATGGATTTCTCATTAACTTAGTAAAGTATTTATATTCTGTTTTGAGTTGTCAGATTGTTCATGATAGAAGAGTTAAAAGAATTTATTGTATATGAGAGTTATAAATCATTGGTGGTGATGATATTGATCTAATATGAAGATTTTTGAAGTTGCAGGAGATATATGTATGAGCTGTGTATGTGTTAGTATGAAATGAGAATGAAGTTTGTTGTTGAACTGAGTTGCAGGTGGAATGAGATGGTGATGTTGTCTGTGTAGTTGGATTTGTGGTAGGCCTCAAAGATATTATATTTAAATGCAAAATGGTCCCCGGCAGCGGCGCCAAAAACTTGGTGGGCCCGGAGATGTATAAAATTAAGCGTAATAAAACGGGCCTACAGTAATACCGCAAGTGCACGGTCGTCAGTTGTAGCTCGTGCAAGTACGGGTCGATCCACAGAGACTGGGTGTGTTTGGAGTGTTTAGCTATTTTGGGTTCTAGTTGGCTATTGGGCTTTAGGTATCAAAGGGGTGTGGCACCAATGGGTTATGAATACCTTTTGGAACTGTTGGGCTTTGAATACCCTTTGAGTAAATTGGGCTTAATGGGTTTGTTTTTAACAATGAAATGGTTTTGGGCTCAGTGGGCTTTTGGATTGACTGTGAACTTATGGGATTTTGGTCTTTTGAATTGCACTGGGCCTTGGGATTAAACCTGGGCTTTTAGCCTTTGGTTTCAATGAACTGAACTTGGGATCAGTGTTGAAGTGAGCTTTGGGCTCAGTTGGCTTGTATGAGGATCTGGGCTTGACAGTGACAGGCCTTAGCTTGGAAAGTGAACTGTGAGCTGGGCTTTGGAGAGGAAGCAGCAGCAGCAGTGCAAAGAGGAAGGAAAGCAGACAGCTGCAGTAGCAAAGCTGGTTGAGGTAGCAGCAGCAGTGGAAGGGAAGCAATGCAGCTGTCAGACCAAGATAAGGCTCTAGGCCATGACACAGGCCAAGGCAGACTAGCACAAAGGCTAAGTCAAGATAGTTAGCTCTAGGACCAAGCTGAGACAGGGCAAAACAGGGTCAAGGAAGTGCAACAATGCAGTGAGTGAACATGTGAGAAAAAGGCATCAAGCCAAGACAATGACATAAAGAAACCAAGAAGCATAGGGCAAGGCTGCAGTGCTTATGTACAAAGTAAGGTTACAGTGACAGTGGCAATGGTGTTGCATATTTACAATGTGGTAATGGCAATGACAGTAGAGAAGCATATACAATGGCAGTGAAATGGTGATTGTTAACAGTGGCAAAGTGCAAACGAAGCAAAGTAAGTTACAAAAGAAAGTGGTAAAAGAAAAGTGGCAGTGAAGATGATGTGAAGCAATGGTATTGAAGTAAACCAAGGCTATGAGCCAAGGGCAGAGAGGAGGTTGCAGTTGTGGCTAAGCTAAGGCTTAGAATCCACCTTGTGTCCTAGCTAAACAATGCAAAAACTTAAGCATCCAACTAGAATGGGAAGAAAATCAGCTTGCTCACTGATTTGCCCCTAGCATTGACTGTCTTTTGACAGAACAATCAATCACAGGCATATCAGAGCACCAACTTCTTCCCATTACTCAAACAAAGCAGGCCTTCCTAGCAATTCATCATTCATTAGTGCACTAAGGGTTCATCTGAGCCTCAACAGTGAACTCAGAACATAATTAACACTACAATGGAACTAAACATGATTAACAGGAACAACACACATTTAAACAACACACATTTAACAGGAACAACACATTTAACAGGAACACATTTAGAATGGCAAAACAGTAACACACATTAACAGGAACAACACACATTTAACAGGAACAACACAACATTTAAACTACTAAAAAGGGAATGAAAATTGCAAAACAAGAACCCTAAAAATTAACAGTGAAATTGAAATTAGAATTAAACCAAAAATTGAAATTAAACCTAATTGGTAACTTGGCTAGTCCAAGAACACCTCTAACAGTGATACCCAACCCTCAATTTATACCCAAACATTAAAATTAGGGTTTCCCCCAAATCCCAAAAATTAGGGTTCCCAAAATAAGATTTACCCAATTCGACGCTGACCCATGCTCTGCAATTGTTCCCTATGCTCCTCTCCATTCTTCTGATGCCCTAAATCGAGGTGTTGCATCAAACCCACATCTAGGTCAGTGAGATGCGTGTGGGTTAGATACAACAGCTAGGCTTAGGGGGATAGGATGCTGCTGTTGTCGGGTGGCGCTACTGGAGATCATGGTGTTGTCGGATGGTTGTGGTGGTGGTGTGGTTCGAGAAGAAGGTGTAGCTGGTGGAGGTGATGGAGTTGCAGAGCAGCTCTCTGTTGTTTGGGAAGAAGAGAGGAAGAACCCGATGGAGAAGAAGGGTCCGTTTGTTTTGGGGTAATAGGGTTCGGTTGCTAGGGTGTTGAGCGGGTGTAGCGAGTTTTGATGAACAACAAGTAAAGAGCGTTGGATGATCCCATATAGATTGAATCGAACGGCTACGATGGAGAGGTATGTGGCGACCGTTGGATTATGAGATACAACAAAATTGACGACACCAGATGGAGTTAGGTGTTGTAGTGTTAAGCGGAAGTATCGAGGTTTGATGCGCAGGCAAAGAAGCGACCGTAGGATCTAAATGTGATCTAATCCGAAGGCTTGGAATTTAGGTACTATGGTGTTTTGCAGGGACTTCAGATTTTGATGAACGATGAAGAAGCGACCATTGGATGATGAAATGGATCCGATCTAACGGCTGAGAATGGAGGCGGGTATGGATATAGAAAATGGGTTTGGGTAAGGGTTTTGGGCCTTGGGTATGCCAAGCCCATATCTTCTTTAAGGACAATTCTTCTTCTTCAAGCCCACTTCTAGCCTTTTGGTCTTGTGCACAACATTCTTCGCGGCTTCCTTGTGTAATTCCTCCCGGCTTTTCACTACTTTTCTGCTCTTTTCCGCTATGCTATTCATCCAAACTTTATTTATTACCTAAAAATGCAAAATTAAGTAAGAAAAATATTTATTCTTGAAAACAATGAAAATACAGAATATGGGATAAAATGTAGAATTACTGCACAAAAGATGAGTTAAATGCCAACAAAAAGGGATAAATATATACATTATTTGGCACTCATCAAATACCCCCAAACCTGAATTTTACTTGTCCTCAAGTAAAACAAAACTAAGGAAATCCTACCTATACCACTGTCGCTGGTCTCTCGAATGCATTTAGCGTATGCACTAAGCCTTTTAAACCACTAAGTGTCCCTAGTGGACGAGTTGAAGTCTCGTGAAGGTTTACCAGAGGTGTACCTACAAAACCTAAGGACAAAATATGAGCTCAGATTCCATCAAATGTGACACGTGCAAGTCAGTTAAGCTCACAGCAAAATGGAGATGTCAATCTAGCTATCGAAGGCACAATCCTAGCACTGATAACAAAAAAAAGACATGTGATAAGAGTGTAAAGTGTATCTACACATGTGTAAAGAAAGATCTGAAGTTATGACTACTAATCACCAAGAGATAGTTTCTCAGGCTAAGAACCAAGGTCGAAATCTAGCTAGCTGTCCGGACTTTACGAGAATTGTGAATGAGTTGGAGGTATTTCACAATTACTCGCGTTGTACATCAATGGCATACACCCTCCTTGCTTCTTACAATGAAACAACAAAATGACTCTTTACATGACTCTTATTTACATTGACTACTCTCTTTTATTTTTGGAACAAGAGAGGATGGAATTGATAAATACTTGATTTTTTTTTTTTTTTTTTTTAAGAAGGAAACACTTTTGATACATAAACAAAAGGAAACAAAAGATTACATGACACTTTGCAAGAGGTAGCCCTTTTTGATGCACCCAGTTAAATTCGATGGTTGTTTTTCTTAATGTAACCTCCACCTTCTATCCCAACCAACCAAAGAACAAGCTAGTCAAGTTTCGTTCAGTATTCTAAAGTGATTGGCAATCGTAACTTCCTATCAAACACCTTGAAGATCGAGGCCATACATGTATTGGTAGATCGTGCGCGTGCAAATTTCTTATCACTATGTGAATTGTGCTAGAATCAGGGTGCCTAAATATCTAGACTAAGACTCCTAATAATTACATATTTGCACAAGAGTCAACATTTCAAGGTAAATGAGCTCCATTTTTATGATTTTTTTAATTTTTTTTTTTTTTAATTTTTATTTTGATTTTCAATTTTTTTTTTGGAATTTTTCAATTTTTTCAAAAAGAGGAGTTTTGTTTTCAATTATGGCATATTATCGTGGTATCTACTCTATACCCCCAAACCTAAACTAAACATTGTCCTCAATGTTTCAAAATATGGAAAGAATTAAAATGCAACATATGGAAAGGGACATGCTGAGTAGAGTAAAAGGAGAGAGAATACCCGATTTCGGCGAAAGCAGAATTAAAACTCCGTTATTCAAGGCAAAAATCCAACATATTTCAGCCGAGATCATATTGGATTAGCAAAATATATACAAAAGGAACAAAAGGGTTTTTAAGAAATTTTATCTACTGGATTATATACAAAAAATTCACCATACACAAAATCTAAAGAGTTGAGGATCAACCCAAAAGACAAAGTGTAGACATTTCAACAGCTTCACACAATAATAATATGATAGAAACGCAAGTGAAACTGTGAAACAAAATGAGCTACCCCCAAACCTGGATTTTCAACGGATAAATTTTGAAAACAAAATCTCGCAGTTTTGGGGGTTCATCATGCACAAGGTCTAGCTCGAAATGAACTTGCTAGGGACGGGCAAACATGCTAATTCCAACTGTGGTTCCTCAAAGATATTATACTTAAGCAAAATAGTCCAAAGGACTTGGGAAGCACACAGTTCCAACCTAGATTAGGAATTTTCAGAAAAATCGGTTTGACAATATGGGTACAAACCAAATCTAGGTTGGGTGGAAGGCCATCAGATTGTGACTTAGGTAGAAGAATAGGCATATCATTATCAATCAAATCAAAATCTCCTAACTCATCTACACATGTCACATCATGCTCACAATCATCAATCAAATTGGCAAGATCACAATCAGAGTCATCAACATCATCAACAAATTTATTCTCATGCATCGGCAAATCAGGAGAAATATCACAATGTGACCTAGGTAGAGAATCAGACACATCAAATATATTTTCATGCATATTAGTGTCTACAGAAGATTCAACTATTCCTATGTCATGCTCATCTTCACAGAATAATTGTACGAATCCCATGTCAATATCAAAATCATATGAATTACAATGAGTATTAGAAAGAACAACATTCATGAAGGTCGAGGGCGAGAAGCCATATGTTATTGAACCAACAGGTTCCACAATATTTTCATGTTCTTCTAACATATCATCATAATCATCATAATCATCATCATGGTAGCATGCATATTGGTCCTCATTAACAGTGGTGGTGTCATTAGTCGATTCATGTTCCTCTAAATTAGGTTCATATTCAACATATTTACATGAATGGGACTAGACACTTCATTAGGGACAACATACATTTCCTCATGAATTTCCTCCTTTTGTAGGTGAAGCAAAATCTGATCTAAATGTGCATGAATTCGTGATGTAGATCTATCATAGTCTTGCTTGCAGAGTCTTAAAGCTTCTGTGGTGGAGTCTAAATTCATGGGAGTACAAAATTCTTCATGTTCAAATTGTGGTGAATGGTACATGTGTGCATGGTCATTAGGGTTTACAAAATATTGATCGCAACCCTCAAAGGATTGATTATGGTCCCAATGACTACCATTCTCACAATTTATGGGCATTTCATACCTTGGATTTTCTCTAGATTGCCTAAAATTATGCAAAATATGACAATTCTCAACAGGGTGGTCTAAACTACCACATGCGGGACATGCATAGATTTCAGGTTGCCTAAGAAAATTAGATGTGACAGATTCCTCATGTGATTGCATTTCTAAAGCTGTGATTCGAGCTTCTATTTGATCCATAAGTGATGATTGTGTGAGTGAGGCACTAGCAAAATGTTCATTTTCACGTTGCGACGAATGATGCATGTATGAATAGTCATTAGGGTTCATGTATTGCGGCTCGGGACTTTGAAAATGTCCATAATAATTCCTATGACTATTGACATCATGGTCCGTGGAAGGTTCATAACGTGGCACATGCCCATAAGCAAGTTCTCTAAGAGTTTTATTTCCATCCCCAGGAGCAGACCAAAATCCAGACATGATTGGCTCAAAAGCTAAGTAACTATGTTACAAAGCCCAAAATTTGGTTTTTAAAGGGTTTGGATTTTTGGGAAAAATTTGGTTTTGGTGGGAGACATTTGAAAATTTGGTTTTGAAATGGGAGAAAATAAAAACTTTTGGGTTTAAGATGGGATAAGAAAAAATTTGGTTTTTTAAAATGGGAGCAAAGAAAATTTGGTTTTTTTTTTTTTTTTTTTTTTTTTTTTTTTTTTTTTTTTTTTTTTTAAAAAGAAAATAAAATTTGGTTTTTGAATGGGAGCAAGCCCACTGTTTGTTTTGTGTTGCTTTGGCTCCGCTTGGTTGAAAACTTTTGGTGGAACTGAGTCCAAAATCTCGGCCTAGAATTTGGGTACTCGGCCCACTAACGAGTTCAACTAGCGTGATCGGTACAAGCTCAGCTGGGTTTAAAAACCCAGAATACAAATACAAGTCCAATTAAACAAGCTCACAAAAATTAAATACAAGCCCACAAATTAAACAAACAAGCCCACAAATAAATTATTACAAACCCAACAGAAAATAAGAGAAGCCCAAAAATTGGCTTTAATATTACAAGCCGACAATTAAAAAATTGGAAGCCCACAATTCGGGTTCTCTTAAATGGGTTACCTTTTAAGCACAGCCCAGCTGCTCTGATATTGTTGCAAAAACCCAGTTGGGCTTTGGTTCTTTTCCTTGGTGGCGTCCCAGCAGAGGAAAAACAGGTTCAGAACAGCAGGTCCAACAGCAAATGAAGTGAAGCAGATGCAGATGCAAATGCTATGCAGTGAAATGCAAAAATAGCTAATAAAACTACAAGAAAAACACAGCACCAATCCCCGGCAGCGGCGCCAAAAACTTGGTAGGCCTCAAAGATATTATATTTAAATGCAAAATGGTCCCCGGCAGCGGCGCCAAAAACTTGGTGGGCCCGGAGATGTGTAAAATTAAGCGTAATAAAACGGGCCTACAGTAATACCGCAAGTGCACGGTCGTCAGTTGTAGCTCGTGCAAGTACGGGTCGATCCACAGAGACTGGGTGTGTTTGGAGTGTTTAGCTATTTTGGGTTCTAGTTGGCTATTGGGCTTTAGGTATCAAAGGGGTGTGGCACCAATGGGTTATGAATACCTTTTGGAACTGTTGGGCTTTGAATACCCTTTGAGTAAATTGGGCTTAATGGGTTTGATTTTAACAATGAAATGGTTTTGGGCTCAGTGGGCTTTTGGATTGACTGTGAACTTATGGGCTTTTGGTCTTTTGAATTGCACTGGGCCTTGGGATTAAACCTGGGCTTTTAGCCTTTGGTTTCAATGAACTGAACTTGGGCTCAGTGTTGAAGTGAGCTTTGGGCTCAGTTGGCTTGTATGAGGATCTGGGCTTGACAGTGACAGGCCTTAGCTTGGAAAGTGAACTGTGAGCTGGGCTTTGGAGAGGAAGCAGCAGCAGCAGTGCAAAGAGGAAGGAAAGCAGACAGCTGCAGTAGCAAAGCTGGTTGAGGTAGCAGCAGCAGTGGAAGGGAAGCAATGCAGCTGTCAGACCAAGATAAGGCTCTAGGCCATGACACAGGCCAAGGCAGACTAGCACAAAGGCTAAGTCAAGATAGCTAGCTCTAGGACCAAGCTGAGACAGGGCAAAACAGGGTCAAGGAAGTGCAACAATGCAGTGAGTGAACATGGGAGAAAAAGGCATCAAGCCAAGACAATGACATAAAGAAACCAAGAAGCATAGGGCAAGGCTGCAGTGCTTATGTACAAAGTAAGGTTACAGTGACAGTGGCAATGGTGTTGCATATTTACAATGTGGTAATGGCAATGACAGTAGAGAAGCATATACAATGGCAGTGAAATGGTGATTGTTAACAGTGGCAAAGTGCAAACGAAGCAAAGTAAGTTACAAAAGAAAGTGGTAAAAGAAAAGTGGCAGTGAAGATGATGTGAAGCAATGGTATTGAAGTAAACCAAGGCTATGAGCCAAGGGCAGAGAGGAGGTTGCAGTTGTGGCTAAGCTAAGGCTTAGAATCCACCTTGTGTCCTAGCTAAACAATGCAAAAACTTAAGCATCCAACTAGAATGGGAAGAAAATCAGCTTGCTCACTGATTTGCCCCTAGCATTGACTGTCTTTTGACAGAACAATCAATCACAGGCATATCAGAGCACCAACTTCTTCCCATTACTCAAACAAAGCAGGCCTTCCTAGCAATTCATCATTCATTAGTGCACTAAGGGTTCATCTGAGCCTCAACAGTGAACTCAGAACATAATTAACACTACAATGGAACTAAACATGATTAACAGGAACAACACACATTTAAACAACACACATTTAACAGGAACAACACATTTAACAGGAACACATTTAGAATGGCAAAACAGTAACACACATGTAAACAACACACATTAACAGGAACAACACACATTTAACAGGAACAACACAACATTTAAACTACTAAAAAGGGAATGAAAATTGCAAAACAAGAACCCTAAAAATTAACAGTGAAATTGAAATTAGAATTAAACCAAAAATTGAAATTAAACCTAATTGGTAACTTGGCTAGTCCAAGAACACCTCTAACAGTGATACCCAACCCTCAATTTATACCCAAACATTAAAATTAGGGTTTCCCCCAAATCCCAAAAATTAGGGTTCCCAAAATAAAATTTACCCAATTCGACGCTGACCCATGCTCTGCAATTGTTCCCTATGCTCCTCTCCATTCTTCTGATGCCCTAAATCGAGGTGTTGCATCAAACCCACATCTAGGTCAGTGAGATGCGTGTGGGTTAGATACAACGGCTAGGTTTAGGGGGATAGGATGCTGCTGTTGTCGGGTGGCGCTACTGGAGATCATGGTGTTGTCGGATGGTTGTGGTGGTGGTGTGGTTCGAGAAGAAGGTGTAGCTGGTGGAGGTGATGGAGTTGCAGAGCAGCTCTCTGTTGTTTGGGAAGAAGAGAGGAAGAACCCGATGGAGAAGAAGGGTCCGTTTGTTTTGGGGTAATAGGGTTCGGTTGCTAGGGTGTTGAGCGGGTGTAGCGAGTTTTGATGAACAACAAGTAAAGAGCGTTGGATGATCCCATATAGATTGAATCGAACGGCTACGATGGAGAGGTATGTGGAGACCGTTGGATTATGAGATACAACAAAATTGACGACACCAGATGGAGTTAGGTGTTGTAGTGTTAAGCGGAAGTATCGAGGTTTGATGCGCAGGCAAAGAAGCGACCGTAGGATCTAAATGTGATCTAATCCGAAGGCTTGGAATTTAGGTACTATGGTGTTTTGCAGGGACTTCAGATTTTGATGAACGATGAAGAAGCGACCATTGGATGATGAAATGGATCCGATCTAACGGCTGAGAATGGAGGCGGGTATGGATATAGAAAATGGGTTTGGGTAAGGGTTTTGGGCCTTGGGTATGCCAAGCCCATATCTTCTTTAAGGACAATTCTTCTTCTTCAAGCCCACTTCTAGCCTTTTGGTCTTGTGCACAACATTCTTCGCGGCTTCCTTGTGTAATTCCTCCCGGCTTTTCACTACTTTTCTGCTCTTTTCCGCTATGCTATTCATCCAAACTTTATTTATTACCTAAAAATGCAAAATTAAGTAAGAAAAATATTTATTCTTGAAAACAATGAAAATACAGAATATGGGATAAAATGTAGAATTACTGCACAAAAGATGAGTTAAATGCCAACAAAAAGGGATAAATATATACATTATTTGGCACTCATCAATTTGAAGGTGGAGAAGAGAATGTTGTTTGATCTGTGACAGGTGAAAGATTAATGGTAATGTTTGTGTAACGGAGTTGGTGCTGTTGGAATGAACTGGTGATGGTGGCTCTGTAGATGTTGGTGATACTTAGGGGTTGTGGTGTTGTTACATATGTTGTGGTTGCAATGGATTGTAGGCCTGAAGGTGGTAATGTTGCATAGTCAATTTGAGTTACAAGTAATTGTTGATCTAGTGGAGATTTCTCTTTATAGAGTTTGCTTTGTGGTATTGTTTTCGAGGTGATGGAACTGAAATAGTTGTACAACAGAAGTGTCCTGAGTCTGAAATAGATTGGCTAGGAAGTCGATTGATTTGGGGTTCGATAAGGTTGCAATGTAGTTATAGAGGCTGCGTTATGTTGAGCTGAATTGTTTGATGTTAGTAGTAGTGATGTTGTGTTAGTTGAAGCTTAAAGCTGCAATTGCAGGTAAAGATTATATTACAGATGTATTGAATTGTTGAATTTTATTTGAATAAATGAAATGTTTAGTAGTTGTATAACTTCTGTTCTTGAGTATTAGGCCTGATAGTCATCCTAGTCAGATTATCTGACTGATTATGTTCTTACCTGACTCAGACTATCTAGCATGAGTTGAATTAGTTTAACTCAGTTGACCCGACTTAACTCAGTGGACCATTTTGACCTGACCTTGACTCTGTTGATTTAGACGTTGACTATTAGGTTGACCGTTAGAGACTCTTAGTTGACTCAGATGGATTGGACCTTAGGTTAATGGGCTGGTCTAGTAGACTTGGGTTTAAGACTAGTTATCCTATGTTGATGATTTGGACCCCTTATGGTCTGAATTAACCTTTGACTTCTTCTAAAAAGTAAAGTTGTAGATATTTATTAGACTTAGCTAATGGACTATAGAATCAACCCAAAAGAATTAGTAAACCCGTATACGTTCTAAAGATAGATAATAAAAAGGTGTAGAACCATAAATGGGCATAGGACCATTAGATAGAATTATATGATTCTTGTTTGAGCCATTTTGGCTAGATTCTTAGAGTTTTTGTGTGATTAACAGTTAGTCTATATTAACAACGGTGTGTATACGGATTTGGTGACTGAGTTGAGGTG
Organism: Papaver somniferum; assembly: GCF_003573695.1. Classification (NCBI taxonomy): domain Eukaryota; kingdom Viridiplantae; phylum Streptophyta; class Magnoliopsida; order Ranunculales; family Papaveraceae; genus Papaver; species Papaver somniferum. Next base: position 217,280,855 of record NC_039364.1, on the reverse strand, counting down.
AGAGACTGTCTGCGAATCGGCTCCCTAACTCAGAATTTTCTTCATCGTTTTTCGAGGTTTGACATCAAATCTCGATCAAAATCTCTTCGTTTACACTTAGAATTTTACAATGATTAGCATTTATTAATATGGATACTGGTAAGAATATGAATTTAGACGACGAAAAACAAACTTCTGAGATACATCAATCGGTGGTGGATCTGTCCAAATCCTATGAAGCTCAAATCTCGATCAACTTGATAGATTCTCAAGCAAATACAAGGTATGATCTGTGGGAACATTCTTTGATTGGTCGACTTGATTTACAGAATCTCAAATTTGTAGAAGCTTCAGCTTTATTATTGAAACAATGAAAGTTGACGGGTAAAAGTCAGTTAATTCCTTTAGGTAAGGGTTTTTCACGATCAAACTAGAAAATGAAGTGGATAAGAATTATATTAAATCTGGTAAATGGGAAGTCAAAGAACAATTCTTAAGCGTCAGAAATTGGATTCCAAACTTTAGACCTGAGAATCAAAGAACATCTAAAGCTATGGTGTGGGTTCATTTCCCAGATTTAAGCTTAGAATATTGGGATGAAGAAACCTTATTCAAATTAAGCAGAGCTCTTGGAACTCCAGTTAAGGTGGATGATGCTACCTTAAACTATCAAAGTGGGTACTATGCAAGAGTTTCAGTAGAAATTGATTTGGCAAAAACAATACCAAATAACCTATGGATCATTACCAAGTATGGATGTTTCTCTCAAAGTGTTGTTCTAACTAATCTGCCTAAATTTTGTTGGAAGTGCAAAATAGTGGGTCATCAACATTCTGATTGTAGAGCTAAAACTCAGCCAGAGAAGCCTATTGAGCAAGTCCCTTCTACTAGGAAGCAACAAGAAGTTCCTCAAACTCCTAAAGTGGTTATGGAACCATTTGATATAGCTCCAACTCCAGAGAAGGTTCATGAGGTGGTACAAGTTTCAAATATTGATATCTCATCATCAAGTAACATATAAAGTACAATCAAAATTTCTAAAAAAGGAAAATTCATTCCATTACAGGATGATTCTGCTATCAATGAAGTGGAATTAAGTCCTTCTAAAATTCTTAAAGTAGTACAAGATAATGCATTAGATAACAGTGTGGTTAAGTATGTTAATAGTATTGATGGCACTGTATCATCAGAAAGAATACCATTTACTTCTTGGTCAAGAGTAGTTCAAAGACCTTCAATTCCAAAATCTCCCACAATCAATAATGAGGAAGCTTCAAAGGAGGTAATTAAAAAACCCCAACCTAAATGGAATTTTAGAAAGAATCCAGGGAAGGGAGGCACTGCAGGCCTCCATCCTAAACAATGAAATTCTTATTCTGGAATTTAAGAGGCTTGAGAAGACCAGGGTCTCAAAATAAATTATGGTCTCTTGTCAATCAATTTAATCCTTCAGTAGTTTTTGTAGCAGAACCAAAAGTTATGTGTACTCCTTCTTTGAATGCAGGGTATGGCAATTCATAATTCAGTCAATCATAATAAGGGAAACATTTGGGTATTTTGGAATAAAGATCTTCATACACCTTCAGTAGTTTTTATGTCTAGTCAAATGATCACTATTAGTATTGGAGATGTGCTTATTTCTGGTATTCATGCACATGTGGGGTGAATCAGAAAAGGTTTTTATGGGCAGAAATGGAAGCAATTAGTGAGTCTTGGTTAGCAATTGGTGATTTTAATTCTATTATCTCATCAGATGAAAAAGTTGGAGGCAGAATTCCTAATAGAAGATCAATGCAAGATTTCAATGGTTGTCTCAACAATTGTGCACTAATACAAGCTCCAAAATCAGGAATATCTCACTCTTGGTCTAATTGTCAACAGGGTAATATCAGAATTCTTTGTCATTTGGATATAGTAGTTTATAATCATCTATGGTTCCAAAAATTTGCAGATTGGGGTTACAAAGTGGGTCTTAGAATTGCATCAGATCATGCACCTTTGCTGGGAGGTAGTGCTCATTTTCCTAAGCCAACAAATATTTCATTTAAATCTAAGAAGATGTGGTTGGACTATCCAAATTTTATGGAAGTTGTTGCACAATGTTGGTCTGAAGAAGTTTCTGGAAATCCAGCTTACATTTTCCAATATAATTTAAAGAGGTTAAAAGCCATAATTAAGGATTGGAATTGGAGAGTATTTGGCAATGTTAATGTGCAGATAAAGGAAGCTGAAGAAAAAGTGAAAGCTGCTATGCTCTTTTCTTACAATAACCCATCTGATATTGAGGCTTTTAATAATTTGGTTCAAGCTCAAAATATTTATAATTCAAAAGAAACTCAGCTCAATTCTATGATGAAGGAAAAAGCAAGGATTAAATGGGTTAAAGAAGGCTATTCAAACACTGGTTTTTTACATGCAAATTTGAAGATTAGACAAGCAAGAAATTTCATAAGTGAAATTCAAGATACTAATGGAGAGATTACTTCAAACCAAGAGAGAATTGCTGAAATTTTGGTGAATCATTATGAGCAGAAATTCAAGTATAAAGAAGTGGAGCAAGTTGATCATTTACTGGATGTTATTCCAAAAGTAATTAATGAAGAAGATCAACAAATGCTTGATGCAGTTCCTAGTGCAGAGGAAATAAAAGCAACAGTCTTTAGTATGGACTCAGATAGTTCTCCATGTCCAGATGGATTTTCTGGAGCTTTCTATAAAGCCTGTTGGGAAATTATTAATCATGATATCACTCAAGCTATTCAGTTTTGCTGGTCCAGAAAGTTCATCCCAAAGGGTCTCAATTCAAATTTTCTTGTTCTAATTCCTAAAGTTGATGGAGCAAAGAACCCTGATCAGTTTAGACCAATTGGTCTAAGCAATGTGAGTTTTTAAAATATTTCTCAAGAATGAGCACTATTATGGCAAAGTTGATATCTCCTCAACAGTCAGCCTATATCAAGGGCAGAAGCATTCAAGATCAAATTCTGTTGGCTTCAGAAATGGTGAATGAAATGAAGAAAACAAGGAGAGGGGGTAATGTAGGAGTGAAGCTGGGAATTTTTATTTCAAGTACTGAGCAGGTATGGATTTTCCAATAGCTAGTGTCAATGGTTGAAAATTTTATTTGAATCTGCAAGAATTTCTGTGTCAATAAATGGAGGACCACATGGCTTCTTTTCTGTTGGAAGAGGCTTGAGACAAGGAGATCCTTTGTCTCCAACTCTTTTTTTGCTTATGGAAGATGTCTTAAGTAGATGCATTTTGAAGATGATGCTAGAAAAGCTGACAAGTCCGATGGTGATTAGGAAAGGAATTCATCCAACCCACTTATTTTTTGCTGATGATGTGTTTTTATTTTGCAATGGAGCCAAAAAAAGTGTTGAGCATCTTGCAAAACTATTGGAAGACTACCAAAGAGGTTCAGGGCAAATAATAAATAAAGCTAAAAGTAAGTTGTTTTTTGATGGAACCACTTCATTAAGGAAGCAACTAATTAAGGATATTCTACACATGGAGATTAGCACATTCCCTGATAAATATTTAGGAGTAATCATTGCTCCTGGCAAAGTAAAAATCAGCTGAGTGTGGCCAATGGTTGAGTTAATGCAAAAAAAAAGTTAGCAGCTTGGAAGGGAAGGATTTTATCATTTCAAGACAGATTGGTGTTAATCAAGTTAGTGCTGCAAAGTATACCAATTTATAATATGGCAATCTACAAATGGCCTAAATCTGTGATTGAAATTTGTGAAAAAATCATGAGAAACTTTATATGGTCAGGTGATGGAGAAACCAGAAATTATACTATTTTGTCTTGGAAGAAAGTATGCACTCCATATAATGAGGGAGGTTTGGGCATTCAAAGGCTAGAGGTCATTAACAGAGCTCTTCTCATGAAAATGATGTGGAGAATTATAAACTCAGAGGAAGATTGGGGTATGTTTATTAAAGCAAAGTTCACAAATAGAAAAGGGCAATGGAGTGATGACTGGAAGCAATCTACCATTTGGTCAGGTTTAAAATGGGCTTGGAATGTATTACAAGACAAGATTAAATGGTGTGTTGGCAATGGTCAAAGCATATCAGTATGGAATGATATTTGGGCTGGAGATAGTCCATTAATCCTCAAAACAGAGTTCAATTCTTATGTGAAGAATAATCTGCATATGAAAGTGGAAAATCTTATTTACAACAACAGATGGGAGGTGCCAATGGAGATGCAACAACTTCTGAATGCTAACAATTTTCCTGAGCTGGGGATAGGGCATGATCAGCTAATCTGGACTGGCAATTTACAAGGTAAATTCACAACAAACTCAACCATTGTTATTTTAAGACACAAAGAACCGGAACTGCATTGCTACAAATATATATAGAATTCCTTCCTACATCCTAGCATAGCTGGTAATGTTTGGAAATTACTTCAAGGAGTGTTTGTAGATGACACGGTCATGGTGAAAAGAGGATATGAATTAGCTTCCAGATGTTGTGTATGTGAGGAAAGTCAAGACAGTATGAATCACTTGTTATGCCACTGTTCTTTAGTGTAGAAATTTGGAGATGGCTCTGCAATATCTTTGAAGTTGGTCTTCCTCATTCTTTTGATAATATCTGGAACTATTCAAAGAATAAAAGTTCTCTCATGAAAGAAGTTTGGATTACTGCTGCTTGCTCTGTTATCAAGGAACTATGGTTTCAAAAGAACAAAAAATATTTTGAGGAGGTCAAGCCAAATATTCAGCATTTCAAGCAAAAAATAATAAAAAATGGTATCTGAAGGAGGACTGAGAATGAAGGGCACTAAATGGAATCAGAATTATGATCTTCAAATAATTGATTTCTTCAATTTGGGTTGCAGACAAAGCAAATTTCAGTGCATTAAAAGTTTCTATTGGATTCCTCTACAAATAGGTTTTACTCACTTCTGTTGTGATGGAGCATCAGTGGGTAATCCAGGAGCAGCAGGATTTGGTATTGTTGTAAGGAATCATCTGTGTCAGGTGGTTGGGAGTATGGCTGGAGGTATTGGTATTGCTACCAATTATATTGCAGAAACTTATGTTGTGGTATGTGCAGCTGATTTGGATGTTGAATGGGTTTAAAAGCATATAATTATCAGTTCAGATTCTAAAACTGTCATATCAGAATTTCCCAGAAATCAAGTGCCTTGGTTCATTAGAATGAGATGGTTGAAAGAAATGAAGAAAATCTCCTCAATTCAGTTTAATCATAGCTTCAGATAAGGAAATTTCTCAGCTGACACAGTAGCAAAGAAGGCAGCCAAGTTTATTGCAAGTGAAAGGAAGATTTTCATTGGTAGATCTAAATTTCTTACTAGAATTAGAATGCCAGGAACTGTGTATTACAGATTTTGTTAAAAAGCTGGGTTGTAGTTTAGTTGTTTTATGTTTGTGGGCCTATTAAGTTGGCCTCCTTTTGTTGCTTTTTCTGAGCCTATATAGTTGGCCTTCTTTTCTTTTCCTTATTTTTGTAACCTCCAATTTTTGGTTCTCTTCTTTTTAATAATATCTATGAATTAGAAAAAAAAGTCTATATTAACAACGATCGATTCAAAGGATGAACCAGTGGATCGTGGATCTCGAGGTATGCGTGACTTGTCATCAAAAGAGGTGGGAATACATTTGACTCTTTTGTAACCATTGTTGTTTCTTTTACAAAAGTCTTTGTTTATTAAACTCATGCATTGTCAGTTTGTGCAATTGTTTAACTGTTTTACGATAATTCTGTTGATTTTGTTAACCTTTCCATGATTTGGAAAGGACCTGTAATGTTTTGTTGTCAATATGAATTGTTATGGGAAATGAGAATTTCCACGTGTGGTACATAGGATATGCTCCTTCATTATATCTACATGAAGCTTCAAGCAGAAGCTTCGAGGAGTTGATTTCGTTAGTTGGTTATCTTCTACTATGTTTATTATGTTGTATATTCTATTTGTAAACCCAACGACTATTGTATATGTATCATTTGAGAGGAGTTCTTGTATATATATTTCTGAGCGGGCATAGTTTTGGGTTAAGTTTTTGTAGCAGATTTCTTAATTGAATGTTTAAATAAATGATTTAGATTCGTAGAGCCTCTTTATTTAGTTAATCTATTGGATTAGTCAGCTGCTAGCTTTGGGGGCGCTACATGACGGTTTTGGGAAAAGTATTCTACATGCTGTAAATGGTTTCCTGAAGTTGAAAGGTCATTCAGATATGATGTCAATGTTGCTTATTGACTTCTCTAATGCGTTAAAAATGGTGTGCAGATCTCATCTCATTAGGGAGGTCCGACTTCATTGTCTAGGTATTTCTCGTTGGGTAGAATTCTGTTATGCAAGACTGCTAGACTTTACTATGACCAATACATTTTGTCTTCTGCACTTGGTGTTCATCAAGGTGATCCTCTTGGTCCCCTTTTATTTGCTCTGACACTTCACCCTCTTGTGAAGTCCATTGTTTCTCGTTGTAAGCTTGATTTGCACGCCTGGCACCTTGATGATGGCACTATCATCAGTGATACGCTGGAGGTTGCCAAAGCTTTGAGTATAATAGAATCCGAAGGACCAAGTAGGGTCTACATCTTAGTATTAAGAAAACTGAAGTCTTTTGGCCTTTAATTGATCCACGAAGCATTGCTGAAGGTGTATTCCCCAATGATATTGGTAGGCCTAGTAATGGCGTTAAACTTTGAGGTGGACCTGTGAGTCTGGATTTAAATTTCATGAGTGACATGATGTTGAGCAAGGTGAACAAGACCATTCAGCTAATGTCCGCCATCAAAAAACTCGAGGACCCCCAAAGTGAGATGTTTTTACTTCGCAACTGCGTCATTGTGTTCGGATTATATTTGCAATGCGTACCACCAATCCTGCGGCTCTAAAACAAGCTATTGATATTTTTGATGACTATTTACTCAAGTATTAGAGACTTTTAATCACGGGAGATGGAGATGGTTTTGGGCCTTTGCAACAGAGACTGTCTACCTTGCCTATCAAAGATGGTGCCTTGGTATATACACTATGGGAGACGCTCGCACCTACTGTTATCTTGCCTCTCCGAGTTAGACTACTTCGGTGTGGAAGATGATACTTGGTAGCTTATTCTCAACATATAATGGTTTCTTCTTCAAGTTATCAGGAAATATTGTCGAGTCTCAAGATTTGGTAATGAAATCGTTGATGCTTTTTTCCAATTTCGCTTGACCAAGGTTACACAATGTCTCCCTAAAAAAATTCTAGCATGATCTATCTATCCCCAATAATATGATAATACTATAGTTGATATACTTCTACCCTTTTCTTAACCTAAAGATTTTTAGGTATTCCCCTCTTACATTAAATCACATCAGTTACATATTATTATTCATATCCTTATCTGTCCACCTTTCTTGGTTGATTTCTTTCTCCATAGACTCCAAAGCAAAGTTCCAAACACCATGAAAATATGCGAGAAAAAGCCAACCATGAGAGTTTCCTTTCGCACCACATTCTTGAATCTTCAGAAATCTTCTTTTACCAAAAGCCTCCACTGAGAATTCTAATGATTTTTTTTTTTCAATTGAATGATTCTTCCTTCCTATCCATCTGCATTCTTCATCCTCAACTATGCAAGACTCTAAAGTCAAGGTCACTTGACTAAGTTCAAAATATCGCTAGACAAAAACAATCTGTTCAAAATAGCTCTAACCGTATTTTTGGACCCAAAATAATCATTATGACATGAATAATTAGTGAAATTAGTTAGTTACTGTTTTTTATTCCTTAAATTTTATTTGTAGCACTTAACCGCTCCTGTAAAAGTTGCAGATTGAGATGGTATAATCAACTGAGCCCGGACGTTAAACCTGGACCTTTCTCAAAAGAAGAAGATAAAACAATTTGCAATCTTCACAACATATTGGGAAATAAGTAAGACTAATATCATGTGGATTTTAATTTTTTGGATCTGACTCGTCTGATCTGACTGAATTCAACTGACTCATCCGGATCTGACTCAACTGTATGCGAGTTAAAATGACGAGGGTACTAAGTACACCACAATCATTTCGATATCAACTTGTATGGCACACACCTTGCGTGATCCAATATAGACAGAGATCCGTCAAGAAGATATCAACCACAAGATTTACACTTGGTATATAGAATAGGTATCAAAACGAACCTAACTATAAGGATCGAACCCAAGTATTGAATTAGCGTACAAGTGTATTTACTTTAATTATAAAGACAAGCTAAATAATACAGAAGTAAGTAAATAACACAACACAAGATTTTGTTAACGAGGAAACCGCAAATGTAGAAAGATCCCTGTGACCTAGTCCAATTTTGAATACTCTCATAATTAAGACGTCGTACAAAGACTAGTACCAACTTCATATAGTTGAGACCAAGTAAACTAACTCCAAGTTACCTAGTTCCTTAAATATCCCTGCGCCTACTACCAATCTGGTCAACCCACACGAATCCCAAGATAGAGTCTACAATCTTTAGTCGCTTCACGCACTTGTGAAGACTTCAAGCACTCAACTCATTTGGATCGTATTCTGAACAATAAAGAATTAATATGTATTCGGTAACCACTCTAAATCTCAATAACTAAACCGGAGATATATGTTGAGTTAAACAAATGCTCTTCCATTTAAATAATATAAACCCCTTTATTTGGTTTAGATCAACCAAGATCTAGATTATCAAGATAATAACATCTAGGTTCACAATCAATCTAAAAATAAAGACACATAAATAGATCATAAGACAAGTATAAAGAGATCACTGATTAATTTATTACGACTAGTAATAAGATGTCTATCAAGATAAACAGAGCTAAGTCGGATCCCAATCAATCAAGTGTTGTGCGAAATATAATCACAAAGATTAGAAACCAATAAGAAATCTTCTTGTCTTCAAATCTTCATTTGGTGTACCTGCACAAACAAACTTGATTCCCTTGTCGATCACGCACAAAACAGAGTCTTTTACAGTGTCACTCGAATTGTTTGTCGCCGAAAACATTGTTTGAAAAACCAAAGAAGTAAAGGAAACTTGAATTTTTGTTTGAGATTAGGTTTTAGTATTTGATTATCATGGAAATTGGAAAAAAAAAGGTTTTAATATGTTGATTAAAGATTGTTAATAAAAATGATTTAGGTTTTTGTATTTGTTTTAGATGAGTATAATTATTAAGGTTAATGTAGATGGTAATTTAGATACACTTTAGACAACCCATATCCCCTTCTCTAGGTTGGGGAAAGAAAATGATACGTCTCGAATAATTATTTTAGGTCATGAATTCACAATCGCCTTCCAACAACTTTATATATGACAGAGAAAAATTCGTTTGAGATAGAGTTTTCACCGAACGAAATAGATTAAATCGCCAATAATAAAGACTCTATCGTTGACGCTATATACATGATCGCTTTGATAGCATTTATACAGGCCAAACTCTTTTCCCATACTACGGTGGTTAGTTTGTCAGGCCACCTGGTATATCAAATGGAAATATTTTTTGGGGGATTCTTTAGGATATCCCAATCAATGCCTTGGATAGGCATTGGCCATTGACTTTTTATAAGCTTGCACAAAATCCCTAATCATTCCAAATTAGCTGTCTTTGGTTTCCAAACTTAAATCCTCGGAATCAATTTACTTCTTAAACTTAAATCGTTTTTTCCTTCATCACTACTCAATCTAGTTAAACTACGCCGTGCATTATCGAATTTCCAAATCCCTAAATTTCTGAAAGTTATAGCAAAAAGCTAAGAATCTTGAATGCCTCCTATCAATAAAAACGCTTGCTTTTTCCCTTCCCTTTCTTGTATACCTTAACGTTTTCTCCCAATTAGATTTATCTCGATCTATTAAACCCTAATTTATATCAAAAAATCAATCTCATCTCGCAGATGAAACCCTATTACTTAAATTTGTTATTCATTTTTACAATTCTTTTTGCTTGTTTTGCCCTGATTTTTGCCAGATCTATAGTTAAGGTTGATCCCTCAAAGCCTCAGGGTTCCGATCCTAATGCAGACACTTTGCAGCCTTTTCCATCAGGCCCAGTCAGAACCTTGAAAAACGCGTGAGTATAATCTATCTTCATTTATGTTATCACAAATTGTACAAGTAGGGTTTATCAAATCATTGTATTTAACAGTGAAGCTATTTGGTCAATTGCTTGAATTAATCAATTGTTTGTATTTGTTTATCAGAATTAATTGGTGAACATGAAATCAAATCGTTTATTATTCCGTCAGCTTTATAAGCTAGAATATTGAGACTATATATGTTTTCAGGAATGTAAATTGTCCTCTAGTTATTTAGTAATCTCATAGAGTTTAGTTGTGTACTTGTAATTGACTTTAGCTGTTGTTTCTCCTCTAAGTTTTACTGCAAAATGAGGTTTGCACCTTGTATTAGGTGAATTTCGTAGTGAATGAAATCTTCTTTTATTTTATGTCATGAAATGGTTGCAGGCAATGATGTTGATTAATTTTCCTTTGTTTCTGTCTCTTGTGGGTGGAATAGGATACTAGGAGATACAGTTTTCATAGCGCACCCAGATGGTTCATTATATAATGTGGAACCACATTCTGGGGATGTTAGGTGGGTGTTCTCATCAGGAGAACCCCTTTGGTCCTCATATCAAGCCTTTCTAAATTCCTCGCGTCTGGATGGGATAGCAAATTCTCGTTCGAACTACGAATACATAGATATTGAAGATGATGCAACGTATGTCGTGAAAGGACCAGACGGTAAAGTAAAACTTGTAAGTCATTCACTCATTTAAAACGCAGCTGGTGTTTGTTTATTGTTATTGCTATTTAATCAATTTATATATTTATCGGTTCTTTTGTTTTTGTTTGTTTTTATCATGGCATTTAAAAATGATTCTTAGGAATCTTACCTTGAATTGAGTTGAATGTTTGAAATCCTCTGAAACTCGCTTGTTTAAATCCTCTGAATAGTCAGGTACAAAGCTTGGAAATTCTAAGATGAACTCATTTCTATTGTGCGCCGCTAACTTCATTTTGAATCTAATTTAGTTTTGTACCTGACTATTCACTTTGAAAATGTATCACTATTTGGATCTAAAAGGATTTCAAGCAAGTCGATTCAAACCAGTAAATTTAAACAAGCGAGTTTCAGAGGCCTCAGCACCACTAAGATATTCTTCAGTGAGACACATGAGAGATGGTTAGAGCTTATGATAACTTTCCATATTAGCCAAAGCTGGATCAGATTCAAAAATCTTAAGTATTTGGTAGTTGGATTTTGTTAGATTAAGGGTAGCTTAGAACATTTTAGCAGGTTTTCACTGTTACTGATTTATGAATATCATTTTCTTTGTTCCTTGCTTATGTGTTCCAGAAACTCGCAGACACAGCTGAGCAACTTCAGGAAATAGTCAAATCCAGACCTAATATTCTTGCCCAGCAAATTATCCTCGTTAGCACGAGAATGGAAGTATATATCTTGAATGCCAATTCTGGGAGGCGTGTTTCTGTGCATACTCTAGCTGCCAGCATGAAAGAGGAGGGTAATGCAAATCATGGGGGCTTGGTCGAACCCAATGCCGTGGAGATAGATGGAGAGATCTGTGTCATAAGGAATACCTATTGCTTTCAGTCAATCTCGGGCTCAGGTGAACCTAAATGGAATCTTAATTATTCTGAATATAGAATTGCCGAACATTCACAAGGACTTGATGGTATTATTATTCAAAATTCGTTGCCTACAAGGGATGGGCTAGGTTTGGAATATAAACACAGTACCTTGGTACCGTTTCTTGTAACATCTATGAAGGTTCCTATTAGTTATGATCTTAGTGAAGCAAAAGAACAACATCCGAAAGCACAGGAGTCTATGCCTGCGCAACTACTTGGTCCAAACCCTGATGTGAAAGTTCATAGTGAAGATAAGAATCCTCTTTATGGTAACTGGTGGTTGACTACTATCTTAGGATCTGTTGGCGTTGTAGTTATTCTCTCGCTTCATCGACTGTCACCTACGAGGTTTCTGAGACAGGTCAAGTTAACCACGCAGTCGAATGATTCAAAAGTTGCAGTTTCAAAAAAGAAGAAATCTCGAAGACTTGGGAACAGTAAGAACAACACCAACTTCGGAAAGAGTAAGAATATTATCTCTCAGGAGGGAGAAAATGCTAATGGACTTAAGCTTGATAAAAATGATATTGAACTCACAAATGACGGATTAATTGGGCGCAAGATTGGTAGATTGTTTGTGTCTAACATAGAAATTGCTAGGGGTAGCAACGGTACGGTTGTGCTTGAAGGAAATTACGAGGGCCGTCCAGTCGCTATCAAACGTCTTGTTAAGGCTCATCATGATGTTGCTTCCAAAGAGATTCAGAACCTAATTGCATCTGATCGACATCAAAATATTGTCCGTTGGTATGGAGTGGAATATGATTCGGATTTTGTTTATCTTTCGTTGGAGCGCTGTATGTGTAACTTGAATGATTTGATTCAAGTATGCTCTGCTTCTTCCTTAAGTTCAGTGACTATCAAGGACCAGACTGAGAACCCAACAAATGAGTACAATGTTCGGATAGATGCGTTGCAAGCCATCGACAAGGATATTGAATTATGGAAAGCAAATGGCTATCCATCACCCGAGTTGTTAAAAATGATGAGGTTAGTCGCATCCTACTATTTACATTAGCAAACGAGCTATAATCTTGGGATGCTAGGTTTTGTCAAAAAGGTTTTATGGAGATTTTAACCCCTCGGTTAGAAATGATTCGGATGGTTTGAACTCATTATCAATAAGAAAAATTAACAGTTGGGTCATGGCGACCGAAGCCCCAAACATTTTTTTAAATAAACCTTCCACTACAACCTTGCACCCAAGGGTCTGATTCTTTTTAGTTTGATTATATACCTTTCTGGCTTCCTATTTGTGTCAATAGTGGTCATTAGAGGCAGGAACTCCGGATCATTCAGAAAGAACCCACCTTTATCTTTACAATGGCATACTCAAGACATTTTCCCACAGTTTAATGTTGCACTCTCACAATGATCTGCTATCAAAAACTGAAACTGTCGGCGAATACCCTGGTTATTCCTCTATTTTTAATTTTCCTTCTTTGCCACTAGTTCTCGGCATAGTACAACATATTTTTGATTGCTTGGTGTTTGTTCCAGGGATGTGGTATCTGGCCTCGCGCATTTGCATGATTTGGGAATCATACATCGGGACCTAAAGCCTCAAAATGTTTTGATACTTAAGCAGAGATCCTTATGTGCAAAACTTTCAGATATGGGTATAAGCAAGCGCCTTAATGGTGATATGTCTTCCTTGGGTCATCATGCAACAGGTAAATGAAGTCTGTTATTACAGAATCTAATTGCAGTGTACCATGTGAAGGATATTTGGATAGCTCACAAACATGATATTTGGATTATGATACGACCTGTAGTACATCATTTCAATAGCTCACAAACGTGATATTTGGATTATGATCATATCCACTAAACGCCTAGTCCAGATATATCATCAAAAAATTGATTATTATTCCCAAAATAATGCTTTGGTTGGACTCTCATAGTTACTCTTGGTATATGAGAATATGTAGTGAGATCCATTATGAAAATGAGAATGCTGACATACGTGCAGAAGTTTAAATCAGTACAATTGGTGTCAATCCATGAAATTAATTCTCGCAATGTTGTCACTATCTAACTCTAGGTTCTGGTAGTTCTGGTTGGCAAGCACCTGAACAACTCCTTCATGGGCGACAAACACGTGCTGTTGATTTATTCAGTTTAGGCTGTGTTCTCTTTTTCTGCATTACTGGAGGTAAACATCCATTTGGTGATCGGCTTGAACGTGATATAAACATTGTCAGAAACCGTGTGGACCTGTTTATGGTGGAGCACATACCAGAAGCTGTCGATCTTCTCTCTCGTCTATTAGATTCTGACCCAGAAGCGAGGTAAGGATTATATGCTTTTTCTCTCATGTCTGAATCTTAAGTACAACAACCTAAGAAGCACCTCATATGCTAAGTTTTTTCTCTCTCGGGATTTCTTGAGTAACACATACTTTATCTTTTTATTCCGCCAGGACAAAGGCATTGGATGTACTGAACCATCCTTTCTTCTGGAATTCTGAGACACGCCTTGCATTCCTTCGAGACACTAGTGATAGGGTAGAATTAGAGGATAGGGAGGTTGAATCTGACCTCTTGAATGCACTAGAAGCAGTTGCGCCAGTGGCTTTGGGCGGGAAGTGGGACGAAAAAATGGAATCGGACTTCATCTCCAACATTGGCCGTTACAGGCGATATAAGTATGATAGCACCCGTGATTTATTGCGGGTCATACGAAACAAGTTGAATCATTTCAGAGAACTTCCGCAAGACATCCAGGTTTGTTTGTAGGCTGTGGAAGCTTGCTTTAGTTTACTATATATGATTGATTTTAACTTCTTCCTTTTTTCTCAGGAACTTCTTGGTCCAGTTCCTGAAGGATTTGATGGTTATTTTGCAACTCGATTTCCCAAGTTCTTAATGGAAGTTTACAAAGTCATGTACAGATACTGCAGGGAAGAGGAATGCTTTTCGAAGTACTTTAAAAGTAATCTTGTCTAAATTGTTGGTCTTTAAAAGTAATCTTGTCTAAATTGTTGGTCTCTGTTATCGCAAACTAATTTACCTGTAACTTTTTTTCAATCTTTTTAACTAAAACGAACGCCAGTATTTTACTGATTCATACAGCGTATATATGATTGTAATTGTAGTTGTATTAATGTTATAATAAAGTTATCTACACTGTAATTTGACATTTCAAGCGGTTATTTCTTTCTATGGATTTGGTTAATATCATGTTTTTTATTATGACAAAAACATGCAAAAACTTTACCAGACATTGTGCTTAAAATTTTATGAAACAAAAAGGTACATAAATTAGAAGTTTAAAAATAAAAAACTAGTCTCCAAGGAACATAAATTAGAAGTTGTAAAAATAAAAAACTAGTCTCCAAATTTGAACGCTGCTTTATCAGCTAAAACTGCCTGGCGTCTGATCCAGCACTGCATAACGATTACCTTGCGGTTTTGATTTGTATCTCCTATTTACTAAATAAAGGTTACCAATCTAGTTGGTATAGCAGCTCAATCTTAGATACTGCATAGCTCTGATAAGTTTTTTCATTTTGTTGAATTTCAAAACATTGCAAGAAACTTTAATTCTCCTGCTGACACAACAGCTAAGTATTGTAAGCGGAATAGAGTGATGGGCAGAACAACCAACCCCATATCACTCAAATATCTGCATCTTGAATTACTTCAATAAATTTCTTCTTTTATAGCAAAATAAAAAAAAAAGAAAAGAAAAAAAGGTCTCCAAATTTGTAATACCACGACTATTTGAGCTTTACTTTTACAACCTTAAGACTCCCTCGACTCTACATAAACCGTACACATCTTTTTTATTTAGCAAGGTTGTGTACTTCAGTTTTAATACCCAAAACAAGGTAGGTGAATAGTTCATTCACAAGACTAGTTTTAATAGTTCTAATAGTTCATTCCCAAGACTGAACTATTGGTAGGTGAATCGTCTAGTGCAGGATCACCTGCTTCCGCCGTGAACTCCCACATCACACCAGCATCTCCCACACTATTAATCTATTACCACCTTCACCCTTTTCATCACATGCAACATAATCCTCTTCTTTTCCATGATTAAGGCCAGCCTTGATGTGTTGCAAAGAACACACCTTTCTCATACTTAAATGCTTCCAAAATCGACTTCACATGAGTAGTTGTCACATTGGTAGCAACTGGCTTCGGGATAGAATTGAACAAATACCCCTCCTTTTGATGGACCTTGCACAAATACCCTCCGGGGGTATATTTCAAGTTGACTAACTTCGAGAAGGAAACTGATTTTTCTTGCCATCTGGCGACAAGTGCTTAACATCAACCTTACTTTGCTTGAGAGAATTCATTCTATTTCATCTTGATCCCTGTGCACAAAGCTTCTGCAATAGAAAGATGGCGCATCAAGAGATATCAGTAGTGCAACCAGAGAGCAATAAAAACAAAGCAACACATTTCTTCTTAATATGTGTGAACTAAGATGCACCGTTACAGGACAAAGAATGAATACAAGCGTCGCAATGAGCAAACTGAATAGAAATAAGCATACCGCATCCAGTACGTCACAGTGAAGTTCTTTGCTATTCCCAATCTCCCATACACAATATATGCCTTTGGCCCCAAGTCTGGCTTCACAGCTCCCTCTGCCAATTTTGTAGCTAGAGTAAGGAATCCATTTTTCGGATTGGTATACCCCTGATACCCAAGGAACTAATGAATTCAGCACCATGGAGTGGCAAAGGTTCCTCAAATAAAATAGATGGCGGCCAGTCCCTCAGTTTGAGCATCTCAGGCCATGAGATGAAGTAACTTCGACCTTCTGAACAGCCTTTGAAAAGTTGGTGTATATTTATCTCTACCTGCACGCACAAAATGCAATATGTAAGCTTATTACGTCATATATAAAAGTAGAATGTTCAAGATTGACAACTTTATAGAACTGTTCACAGATCTACTTTCCTTAAGCTTCAATCTCTCAAAATTTTAGCAATATTATATTCTAAATCAAAAGACTTAAGATCGTTAAGAGTAATGAAACCAACCTCACGCCAATCCAGGCAATCAATGGCCTCCGGAGTTAGGATTTCTCTTGCTGAAGGCACGCCAATAACCATTAGCTCCCATCTCAAAACAGCTATAAAGTCCAGTGTTCCGCACAATTACTGGTTCACCCTTGATCCAGTGTTTCTTAAAGTGTTGAATGTCCCGTGCTGAATTTCTATAGCTTTTAGACAATATAGATAACTGTCATCATAATCCTCACGATAAGCTGAACTCCTTATAGTGTTCTTTCCAAGTCAATATTGCCGAAAGAGTTGAAACAGGAGTACCGCGGTGTATGAGTTGCAAGCATATCCCAGCTTTTACTGCTATGTCTTCAGCTCTTGGCTTCAACTCTGAAACCCAAGTTTCTAGAAGAAGGCACTTCAGCTCTAGATGAGCAGTACCGCACGCATCCACTTCTTCAGATGAGCAAGGAATACTGCCACTACTCCTCGCTTTCTAGTTTCCACTTGGGTTTTAGTTTCACATGATTCTGCAATGGCTTCAGAACCACGTTTTAACCTTTAAGACCCTCGAACATCCTCCACACCGGGCGAAGGCACTCCACCATGTAGATAAAGCTTCAAAATCAGTCAATATAATCCATAATTACTTCCTCACTTTTATATGCACAAGCGCCACGGATCTCCCGACAACAATTAAGGCATAGATCATAAGAACAGTTTGAACAGCTCCGGTAAAAGTCGACAACGAAAGCAGTTGTCAACAATTAAGGCATAGCAAACACTTGAAGATTTTGATCTGTTGAAATGTTAGTTCAATTTGTAGATGCTTTTTATTATAACAAAAACACACAAAAGCTGTACCAGACAGGGTTAACATTGCTCTAAATTCAATGAGACAATAAACCTGAACTACACTAAGAACATAAATTAAAACCCTAGTCTCAATAGTGAAATACCAATTAGCTAGCAAAATGCTGCAAATATTCAAAAAATTGATCACAATTACAAAATTGTTCAAACCCATCATCTAGTGATACTACTAACAACCCTAGCACCAACTCTATCAAGACTACTGACCACAGCTGAAGCCTTCAAATTCCCTTGTTTCATAAAGGCTTCCACCATTTTCACTCCAATTTCCACTCCGCTTTCTGCATTATCCGTTATCGCAACCGCAGTCGGTCCTGCCCCGCTAATAGTACACCCAAAAGCACCAGCATCAATAGCTGCTTTCTTCACAGCAACCATACCAGGAATCAATGGTGCTCGGTTGGGTTCAACAATCTTATCAGACGATAATGCTAAACCCAACATCTCCAAATTCCCTTGAATAATTCCAGCTACCAATGCGCCAGCTTGACTCGAATTCCAGGTATGATCCTCCAATGTAATATGAGCAGGCAATACTGCCCTCATTTTCTTCGTCGGAGCTTCAAATTCTGGATTAACAAGCACAAAAAACAAATCTTTGTCACTGGGAAATGGCAGTTTAACTAGATTCAGCGGATTGTAATTCTGAACCAAAACAAATCCACCCATTATTGCTGGTGCTATGTTATCAGCATGATAACCAGATATTTTAGCTTCTGAATCAAGCCCAGCTAAAACAAGATCAGAAAAATCCAACTTCCCCCCAAAAATTTCATTAACTGCAACTGCAGCAGCAGCGGCACTAGCAGCACTTGAACCAAGACCACTACCTAAAGGCAATCCCTTTTCAAGAGATAAAGAAAGACCCACAGATTTAATCCCTAGCATCTTCATGACTGAAATTGCTGCAATTCCAGCACAATTCCACAATGGGTTTTTACTCAATTTTGAACAACCATTAATAGATGATATCTGAATTTCACCTGGTTGTACATTTGAATCAATTGATAGAGTAACATAATCACCAATTCCGTCAACAGCACAACCAAGAAAATCAAACCCTGGACCTAAATTTGCTACTGTGGCTGGTGCAAAAGTTCTTAAAGAATCGAAGACTGGTTTGGGTTCGGATGTGATTTTTAGGGTTTTAGTATTATTACAACATCTAAGAAGGGTTTGGGAACGAGGGATTGGATTGAATGTATTGGTTGATGGAGGAAGTGAGATGGGTTTGAATGATGCGTAAGCCATATTATCTCACTGGTACTGAAAACGAGTCTAAAAGAGAAATTCTTTACCACGGAGGATCCGTGGATGTCGAACTAGGAGGGGTTTAGTTGCAGAACATTAACAATGGGTGGGGGGAAATGAACAAAAGCTCTTCACGAGATATATTAATCAACCGGCTCCAGTCGTATGACTATTTGTTGTACGGATAAATACATGACCATGATACATCATTAGATTCATTACTGCTTTGAGTTTTGGCATCGTTATGTTTTTTCTACCCATCCAAACACAAGTAGTTTATTGGGAATTTTGATAAAGTATCGCGGGTTTTTTTATATCCATAAAATTAGTGTTCCCGTTTTTTTCAAACTTTCTAAAATGCGCTTACCGTTTACTTTCACCTCTTAGGCCCGCATAATGGAGTCAATGGTCGTTTACCTAGCCAAAACTGGGTCAAATTACCATAAACCCCCCACACTAAACCTAAATCGAGTAAGAACATGTAAATCTTATATTCCCCTCTTCCTTCACTTCTCTCCGACAGTCGCGTTCTTCTTATTTCTTTATCTCCTTATCTATAATGAAATCAATACTCCGATTACTGCTCTGTTTAATTAGGGTTTTTAAACTAAACAGAGACAATTTCGATAGAGATTCAGGTTGTATTTGAAGGGAAAAAAACAGATTTTGGTATATATATTTTTGGGGGTTGAACTGTTTTTTAGGGTTTCATAAAATAAATAGTTGGGGAAGAAGATGAATCTCAAAAACAGCGGTAGTTGCTGCAAGTGATGTGGCTGGCGTGAATGAACAGAGTTGCGGTGAAGGTGTGATGCCGCCATTGATTTCGTGATGGAAGAGAAGAAGATTGCTGCAGTATTAGAATTGAATGGATTATGAGCAATGGGCTGTGGTGAGAATCAGTCCACAACAACACTAATAGGAAGAAGAAAAGTGGTTTGTTAATGGCAATGATTATGATTTTGATGAATATTGATTTGAAATTCTCTCAATTTGAAATAATTGGTTCATATTTATCCATCTTCTACATGTTTGTTTAAACTTGAGCCTTGAATTCATCATCAACGTCAAATGTGGGGATTTTTTTTATTAATTAGGGTTCTTGAAGATTTGGGGGTTTTCTGGTATTATGAACTTCTTTTACTAATTTATGAAATTAGTAGTTAGTATTTTTAATATGATTTTGATGATTGTTCAATTCAAATTAATGTAATTTCAAATTCAGTTTCAAATTAATGATGGTGAGAGTTGGTGATGTTGTTCTAATGAAGGTTTGTGGTTCAGAACAAGGTTGCAGCTGCTGTGCTTACAAGGTTCATGGAGGTGGAGATTCAAATGAAGAAGGTTTTGTTGGTGAATTGAAGTTAAAACAAATAAGACCTTGTGCTGGTGATTGAGAAGCCGAGAAGAAATTGAAATCTGGGGTTGTCTCTGCTGTTGAATTGGTAGAGGTGGAAATAGGGATTATCATGGGTCTGTAACGGACTTGAGTCTGAGATGGCGGCAGTATTAAATTGTTGTAATGGTTATATGTATGCTTAGGTCACAGGTGGTGGATTTGTGTTGATGTTGTGCAAGGAACTGAAATTGTAGGCAGAAATGGGCCATTGATGGTTGCTTGCCACTGAGATTTGAAGAATGGATGCAGTGGATTGATTTTGGTGCTACTGCAATGGTCACAGTGATGGCACTGCAGTTGTAGGTGCAGGCTGGGAATGTAAAGAAGAAATGCGAGCTAAGAAGATGTTGGATGAGCTGATGCTGGTGGTAATGGTTGTATGCATTTGAAGTGATAAATGGCCGGGAAATGGATGTATTGGTGGGCTGCGGTGGTGAAGCTGAGTAATGGAGTTGCAAAGTAAGTGGAAGTTTATGATGTTGCAGAACTGCAGAAGGCATGGTGGTATTGAGCTGCAACAGATAGAAACATGAAGCTGGTAATGTTGTGTGTTTGGCTCAGAAATGGGTTGTGCGGTGAGCAAATGCCGTGGCGATGGTATTACATGCAATTGTAATTGCAGGTGTGTGGCAGAAAGTTGCAGTTCAAGTTGTTGTTGGTATTGTGAATGAGTAAGATTGCAGGTGGTCAGCACTGGGAGATAGTTTGAGCTGCTAAAAGAGACTGGTGTTGTTTTGGTTGATGGGTGTTAGTTTGTTGGCTAGAATTGCAGGAGCTGCTATTGAGTTGAACTACAAGTGGATATTTAATCTGTTGGTGTTGTATGGATGTATGGGTCTAATCTGTATATTGCAGAAAAGGAACTGAACTGAAATGGGTATGAGCAGTTGGTAGGAAACATGATGTTGTTGTTGGCTATACTGCATGTGGACTGTGAAGAAGATGGTCAATGAAGCTCAAGCGGAAGATGTGGATTCTGCATTTTGCACAACACAAATAAGAAAAATGGAGTTGACTCGAGTCGACTCGGCGTTTCAAGTCTGCAATTCAAAAAAATCCAACTCTACTCAGGAGGAAGGGCTTTTTGGACATTTTGACACTGCCACCTAAGCGTTAACAGATGCTAACTGCCGTTTACCGTTTTTTTAATAAAACGGTCAAGGCAAGGGTACTTTAACAAATTTTTAAAAAACGGGGGCATTTTTTTAGTGTAATGTTAAAAGTAGGGGTACTTTATCAAAAAGCCCTAGTTTATTTATGACACTTTTATTCTCACACTGTCATGTATTTGAGATTATTTTTGTGAATAAAAACCAAATCCAACATCTGATTTGAAGATAATATTTTATGATATGTTTCTCCTATAAATCATTTGTCCCATCCGTACCCATCACCGTGGATACCTACCCAGTTTGGATAGGGTTTTACCGCGTAAACGGGGATGGGTTCAGATATGAATAATACCCGAAATTGATGTTTCGAGAATGGGGTGGGGATGGGATTCAAGATCCCCGTCCCATATACCCGCCGCCCCGTAACTTTCATATACTAGGATATAGAATTTTACATAAGAATTTGTAATGTAGTTATTTAGTCATTAGCGTCCAATGTATAAGGTATTTCTCTATAATTCTAAACATCTATTTTAATTAGTAATCATTCATTTTTAATAGTTAATCATATTTTGAATCATATGTTGATGTATGTCATTTTTGTTAATTGTGTAAATCGTGTTAAGATTCAGTTAGATAAGATATTTTCATCACTTAGCCGATCTATTCTTTCATTTATTGTGTTTTCGATCATTCTTGTACATTCATCACTTTCACTTCTTTGTACTGATAATTGATCACAACGTTATCTATAAGATTAACGTAGTAGAAAATGCTTAAAAATGAGGAACTGAGAAGTGAAAAGATTATTGATAGCCATATATGGAGCAATTATTTTCTTTGATCGTTTTATAAATTCTAAATTTAAGATTTTCAAATCTGTTGTTTTAGGTTGTTATTGTCGTTTAAATCGTATATTAACTTAATCTTATGGGTAACCTAAAAAAAATCCGCCCCAAATGGGTATTTCTCATACCCGAACCCCCACCCCGCAATTCATGTGGGTAATGGGGAGGTATGGGTTTTTCTTTACGAACGGGGCAGTGACTGAGATTGATGTACCCGCCCCATATCCTTCCCTCGAGCTCTAAGTTCCTACCAAAAATAAACGTATTCTGATATACTAAACCTCATTATCTACAAATATTAATTTCAATGGTTAAAAATCTGTTGGTCTTCAATGGCTCATTTCCAAAGAAATAGATGATGGTGTTATACATCTCAGAATGCGCTCATCTTTGGTCTCCAATGACTCATTTTCAAAGAAGTTGATTATGTGAGCAAATTTTTTTACTCACATAATAATTTGAAAAATTCCTAATAGCCATAGACAACATGCATTGTTGCTTGGGAAATTATCAAATGATCAACTTGAGACAAAAATAATTGCGGATACTAAATTGTTCTAACTATATGAACATGTGGTTAGAAGATGAATTATTAAGTTTGGCAGAGGATAAGAATAAAAAAAAAACTTGGTATTAGTTAAGTTTTGTTATAACATCGCTCAGCCGAACTCGCAAGTTTTGCTATCTCAAAACTGTTGTCAATTTTAGAAGCAAAAAGTTATATCTTGATTTCTAGTCTATTAAAGTAAAGTCTCTGATTAAAATTAGATTTAAGGTGTGGTAGTTGAGTATCATATATCACTGAATAACCCTCGAATATTGAAGGCTAAAGAATAAACAAAGACATTTGCGAGAACTTCATCAACAAAGAGGTCTGTGAAGAATGACATATCCTACTTATTCACGGCATTTACCATTCTATGTTACAAGGCTATGCCGTATGATTTTAGTAGATTTAGTATTGCAAAGAAAAATTTTGAGTTCAAGCTTGTCTTGTTTAAAATCTCGAAATATGATTCAAGCAATGAAAGTTTGTTTGTTATAAAAAATTAATCCTCCAATAAGATTATGTTTTAACACTAAAACAAGAAGTGCGCGTACTTCAATTAAATTTACATTAAGTATGCATTGTTCAACCAGTATTGTAGAGTGATGATCAAAATTGTGGGTTCCCCAGCTTCAATACCTCTAAGAAAGAGAAGGAGGTTGGTGGTGCCCTATGCGTGTAATAATTGTGGTTTCATGAAGTTACCGAGATCATTTATTATTTTGTTTTTCAAGCAAATACGTAAATTACTTTGGGTGTAAGTGATATCTTTAACGAACTTCATCTGTGAAATGGTGAAATCTTACCCATGTGTTGTAATACCATAACCCATTTAAAAAATGAAAGAATATTTGAGCAATAAATAGTCCAATATGGTAGAGCGATAAATAATTTTACTGTAAACGAGGACATTTGATTGCTCACAATGCAACCGAGGTATAAAAGTTATAAAAGAACAACAACACTAATTTATATGTTTTTAATGTCGATTCCGTACTTGTTTTACTAGATTTCTTGCATACTTGAATCATCTGAAATCAAAGGAAGCGGTGTTGAAAAGAGGTAAAAAGAGTAAAGAGTTCATTCTGGCAAGAAAAAGAGAAGTTAGACTTTCAAGACTATAGGTAGCTTTGAATTCAAGGTAAGATAACATGAAATTTAAGCACATATTTGCTCAGTTTAGATGAAATTCTTATTTGGAGTTCATGTAAGCATTTGACAAGTGTGTCCTAGAATTACACATAAGAATATACACTATGGTCCAGGGTACTGGAACCGTGTACATCGATAGTTCGTGGAAGATATGCTTTATGAAATTACAAGCATAAATCGTGTTCATTAACACTTAAGACTCAAACCATGAATCACAAAAACATAGTGATTTAATAAAAAAGTTGTTCTAGAAGTGTTTATGAGAGTTATAGCAATGCCAAACATATTTATGAAAATAGTTTAGGAGCATCTGGTTAGTTCGTACTATGTAGGTATGTGTAGGGGTACGCATACCTCTGGACCAGTCCATGAACCCATTTTGTTGGGGTACGCGTACCAGGTATATGTACCCTTAGACATTCACGAAATCAGACCCTTGGGGTACGCCAACTTGGTATGCGTACCTCCCTCTCATTCATGAACTCAGAACCTAAGAGTAAGTGTAGACCGGGTACGCGCGCCTACCCGATTCCGAAACTCATAGGGTACGCATACTGGGTATGCGTACCTACCCTATGTCCAGAATTTCAGTAGTTTTGATAACTCTATTTAAACAATTTGAAACATTCCCAATATCCATAGATAATGAATACCATTGCTTGGGAAATTTCTTAATGATCATTTTAAAATAAAAATATTTCACGAACAATAAATTTTTCTTAACCATGATTGTCAAGGATCCAAAACTTCCATTGCTTGAATCATATTTCGAGAGATTTATCAAGACAACCTTGACTTGAAAATTCTTGTTTGTAATATTATATCTAATAAAATCATACGACATAGTCTCATAAGATAGAATGGTAAATGTCGTGAGTAAATAGAATGGTTAAGTATTCACATGCCTCTTTTTCAATGAAGTTCTCTAAATGTTTTCGTTTGATCTTCAGTCTTTGAGGGTTATTCAGTGATATATGATATGCAACTACCATACTCTAGTCCAAGTACGAGACTTGACTTTAGTAAACTAGAAATCAAGATACAGTTTTGTGCATCTAACACGGACAACAAGGTTGAGATAAAAAAAATTGCGAGTTCGACCGAGCAATGCCTAACAAGTTTCAGAAGTACTTACAACTAGGAAAGTATCTAAGAAAAACTGCAGTGGTGCGAGCATAACCAAAGAGCAAAAACCAAAAAAGGCTAAAAAAATTGGTTTAGTCTGTGGTGCCACGCTACGGTGGAGGAGAAAATTTGGTCGAGCGTATGTATAAGGTTCGTCTGTTGTGGTGCGAAGGTATAAACATCGTTTGTTTTGGGTGTACACCATCAGTCACACTTTATAAGTTCGCCCACTACACCATCAGGCACACTTTATAAGTTCGCCCAACTCAATACATAACTTATATTTACGCCTCACTGAATGCATGGGAGATATACGTCCGCCTCACCTCAAACGTAAGTTATATGTGCGCCTAGTATCGATCGTACTTTAAACTTCCGCTCGACCAAATATGGTTTTGGTCCGGATTTCAGACCAAATATAGTCTGATATTTGGTTTCACTCTAGTTTTTAATCTTTACTCCGTTCCACTGTGGTAGGTTTGTGGACCAAATTTTTGGTTATAGTCGTTCATTGTGGACACTTTAAGAACCTAGCTTTCGAACGAGCTGAGTTTGTGACAAAATTTCTAGGATAATCTATGGATAAGAAAATGTTCCATGACCTAGCCTAATAACCTTTGAAGTTTTTCTCAAAACTTACAGGGTTATCTACAGTTGGGTATATAAATATTTAACCTAGTCGGAAGTTGAGATGAAAATAAATCGATAATTTCTACGTCTATCTCGTAGATGATGAAAATATGGATCCAACAAAAAAGAATGAGGTCAACCATATGAAGAATGAAGGAGCTACAAGAAAAATGATGAAGTGTAATAAAACATTTATGACTAGTCGTAGAACAAGAAGGTTTTTGCCAAAAATTATAGCTTCCGTGAGCATTTATATCCAGGTCGAGGGGAACTGAACCTTACCGAAATGTTGGGTATTTTGGCCAGATTTCTTTGTCAGATTTATGAGTAGGTTCGGACCTAGCCGTATATATGACATAACTATGGACGCGTTTTGGCTTTAAATTAATGAAAACACGTTCCTAGAAGGATTCTAAGCCCAAGATATCATGAGCACTATATAAGGAGACCCCCAAGTCAATAACATGACATTTGTTACATAAATATGAAAGTATTAAAGGAGATTAACTAACAACACACAAATCGAGAGATAGGGTTTCAGAGTTGTTCCATTATCCTAACAAATTCTTTTTACTTGTATCCTATTTTATATCATGAATTTTACTAAATCCATGAGTATCTAAAAACGTACATGGTATGAATTATAAGTTCTAAAATATGATTTGATTAAGTATATGAATCTATTTTGAGTTTTTTGCATGATTATAACTTGTCTTTATAATATGAATGTTTATGCTCGATTAATAGTTTATTTAGGTGGCCAACTAATTCAGTTTGTTGATTAATACAAAGCTAGAAGGTATTTGAGATTCATACGTAATTATCAAATAATCCTTTAAACGAATCAAAAATGTGAGACATTCCAGAAGTATTTTATCGAGCAATCACATGTAAAGATAATACTAGTAAGCAGACCGAGTTTGTGTGTTTGATTCTAGGATCAATATAATTCACGAAACCAAAAGCATTCAATTAAGTTATACCTTAAGAGCTTATTATTGGTACCTTAAACGGATAACATCGGGTAGTCGAGCGCTTTCGTACCGAGTGATATTAGGAATTTAGGGGATAACAGATCCTTCCACAATTGGTGATAATGTATGATTACTAGAGCATTTCTCTGTTGAACTCACAAGTGTTGGTATCTCAAGCTTGTTACCAACATCAATTGAGTAAAACTATTTTTTGATTTATTATCTGTTAAAGTCAGTCTCCGAATAGAATCACATTTAAGTAGTTGAACCTCCGGAATAATATCATTGAAAATTAAAGATAGAAAACCACGAAAACATCATTAAGAACTTTATCAACAAAGATATATGAAGACTGAATATCCTGTTTACTCATTGTTTCTACCATTATGTATGAATTTAATATATGATGAAATACAAAGAAGAAGTTTCGAGTTCAAGCTTGGATGATCTCAAAACTCGAACCCAAGCAATGAATTTCCAAGGAATTATCGCATTTGAGGTTGAAAACAACTCGTTTCTTCAATAACTACGTTTGTGCAAGAAGCCCCTTAACAACTAAAATTTTCCTTTGAGTTAGCGAACCATTTTTTTTAGTTCGCAAACTGTGCAATTTGAAGATTTTCATGTGGTAAGGATTTATCAAGAACTTTCACTTTTCTTTGATCTCTTGTCTAAAAGTATTAGTTTTTGTTTCCAATCTATAGACCTCGGAAGATAGATTACTAATAGATTGTAAGAGTTTTCCCGACTCCTTTTCAGCTTCTTTTCTGACAAATCTGAATCAGCCAACGAACACAAAATATGATCTTTCAATCATCTAATCTCGAGAGTTATTATGAGACAATAACACAAAAATATATACAAAATTTGTACTTATAAAATTGTGTGAAATGTTAATCAAATCATTTATAGGTTATTCCATAACCTTATTTTGATTCCACTGGGTTGGACCACACCAAACACAGACTGTTAGGTCTTATCGTGTTTGCACGCTCTGATATCAATCAAAATGACGAGGGTACCAAGTACACCGAATATTTTCGATATCAACCTATGCAGACTCAACTTATATAACATTATCATAAAAATAACAACCCAAGATTATTTCAACAAGGCGATCTTGGTAATAGTCAAAGTTCGGTTCGAATTAACTATATGATATTTACCAAGATGTAATTCACGTACAAGTTTAATTACTTAATAGCACGATACAAGATTTTGCTAAAGAGGAAAAATGCATGGCAGAAAAATCTCGGGACCTAGTCCACTTTTGATTACTCTTAGAATTAAGCCGCTATACAAAAAGACAACCCTCACCTTCATATAGTTGAGACTAATTAAACTACCTCTTGTTACTCAGTGTCCTCAGTATCCATCTGTCCACAACCAATCTGGATAAAACACATGAATCCTAAGACATGATAGCTTCACCCGATGCGAAGACTTCTGCACCTAATTCTTTTGGATCTTAACCTCGAAACAACAAAAGACTAAGTCTGTTTCAGTAACTCACTTATAATCATAGATATCGGTTGTTTGATCAGTGATAAAATGGAGTAAAGGATCTTCCCTTATGTCAATAAACTACTATGGTCAAGTGATCAAACCAAGACAATGATTATAAAAATAATCAATCTTGATGAACAAGATTTATCAATGCCGCTAGACAGTTTGTTCGATCTTAAAAGTCTTATATTTATCGAAATAAACAGCTTGTTAATCACAAGTTATGTATTTTGGACAAATGATTTAGATAAGATTTTTTTTTAATTGGAGATAGGTGTTTTGTACTAACTTAATCCCGAGGAAGTTTTTTTCACGTGTAACTAAAGGCGTCTTCAAAACTCAAACAACGTAGGTGTTGATGGTGGTTTTTAGTTTAGGGAGAAAATCGTAAAACTTTATATTTCCGAATATCGGACACTAATACGTCTTCATTCTGCAAAGAATATGAGTAATGATTTAAAACTTAATGAGTGCCTATGACTCTCTCTTGTATGTGTATAGATGTATTTATGAGCTTCATTCGGCTGAATTTAGAAAATATATTTGTGCATACACAATTTGTATTTACTGAACAACTTAGTATTTGCATATATGAAGATTATTAGAATAATATTGGTGCATGTTGCAATATTCCCAGGTATTCTATAATCTTATCAAATGAAACTCAAGCTCCTATATGAATTTTTCACTAGTGTAGAGCCTGGTGAGTCTTTATTTAATGCTTTGTTCTCAGTTGAACTCTTAATATTGACTTGCCGTCCATGTTCGTTCTTAGCCGAGTAACATGGATTCATTGAAATGTTTAAATTAAGATATGCATAAAAGGTACCTGATCGAAAGCGCCGCAAGCTGTGCCAGCAAGACCAGGTATCCACATGCTACTTGCGAGAGTAACAAATTTAGTGATTTTGTGCTAGTGCGCAAAATTTAGTTAATACATTCAATTTGACAATTCGACCTAATTTTATGTAAATTTGTGATAACCTATGTGTTAACGGTGATAAGTACTGATGCAGGTTTATCATCTTTAGGAGCTTAGGGGTCATCGCAAACAAAACGAGAATAAATTGGAATAAATCTTTGATGTGGATGTACCGAAAGCGCACAAATTAGGCCCAAGTGCAAAAAAAATGGACTGAATTAACCAATATCTAGGAATATAAATTTTAGTAATTGGTGAGAAAACCTCGGATAAATTCCACTTTTCATTTAGGGGAACAAAAATTGGAATGTTGATGGCATTTTTTTCCTGGCAAAAGAAAAACATGCAAACTAGGAAACTAATACATGATGCAGGAAAGTGTTACCATCCAGTTATGCTTTAATATTAAGAATTGATGCAGGAAAGTGTGAAGGAGAAAGAGCAGGAGAATCAGCAGGCTCAGACCCACAAGAAGCATAAGGTATAGGAGTGTTGCAGGCGGCAATTTGGGCTAAGGAAAAGAAAATTAGAAGTTTCAGCATTAAAGGGGACTGTGAAACCTTTTTTAACTACTTACATGGTCATAACCCAGACATTTCTTGGCGTGCTAAAGCCTGTCTCCATGAAGAGTTTTAATTTTGTTCCTAAACTAGGAAATCAAGTTGCAGATGTTTTAGCCAAGTTTGTGAGGCCTTTAAATTCTGTTGTAGATTGAGAATCATCCCCCCCCCCCCCCCCCCCCCACCCCCCACCCCCCCCCACCCCATGTAGCTTAAAACAACTTTTAGTAGATAAATCTAATATTGGGAATTCTCAACTTCCCAGATTAGATGGCTCTACTCTTACTATATCTGGGACTCTTTCTGAGACTTAGTCTCTTTTTAATGAAATATGTTATTTACAAAAAAAGGAAACTAATACATGATATTGTTTTGGGTAAAAAACTATGGTAAAAATATGAGCGGCAAAATTTTGGCAAGTGAAAATAAGAGCCACAAATTCAACTTTCGTGAAAATGTGTGCGGGAAAAATGGTCATAATACGCGAGTGCCTTTATATTTGGGAATGAACTAAATTCAGATAAGCATCGACTCTTTTTCCCCTGAAGAACTAAAATTTAGGTCTTGAGAGTAAAAGCTGAAAACCCCTCTTTCAACTGTTGATACGTGTCTCAGGTGCAATCAAATTAATATCTTATTTCCACTCAATTAAAAAATAATATAATGGAAATCAAGTTCGTTCCCACGAAGAGCAGAGAGTTTTAGTTGTCAAAAATGTCACAATGGGGGATTTTATTTTAGATTCAAAGTAAAATCAAAGCAATTAAAAATAATTAAGTTGCAAGAAATGGGGAGAAATATGATCAGGGAATCCTTCTTCATTACTAAACCGTCACCAAGTTATTATATTCATCCATTAATACAATTAATCACATATTATTACCAACCGTGGAATAACAGCTAGCTCAGTGTTATCTCCTAAATTCCTTATATCACTGTGTACAGAAGCTCTCCAATACCAGATTCTATTCGTCTAAACCACCTATTAGTAGCTCACTCAAGGTGTAATTTCTCCGAATGCTTTATCTTTTGTGAATTATAGATTGATCCTAGTAGTTAGACTCTTAGCTCAAGGTCCACTTTCAAGTGTTGTTTATACACACAATCGCTACACAGAATCCCTCTGCAAGGTCTTGTATTCTCTACTTTTGTATGAGTTATTCGACTATTACTTATCTCCTAACTCAATACTAGCATTTGATTCAATCAAAAAATTAATTCAGTTGGCCACCTAAACAATCTATCAATCCATCATAAATATTCTAATTAGTATAAACAATCAATAATCATGTGAAGAACTTCCAAATAGATGTATATAATAACTCAAATCATGTCTAGAACTTAGAATTCATCCCCAATCACTAAGAAGTTTAGATGCTCATGGGATTAACAAAACCCATGAGTTTCATATGATAAAATAGAAAAGAAATAGTTACGGTGATGAATCGCTCCAAAACCCTAACTTTTCTTCTCTTGAGTTCTTCTCTCCAAAACTTGATTAAAGATTAAAGATATCCCCTTGGAAGTTTTAGAAATATCTCTTAAATAGGTTTCCCAAATATTGATGTCCCGTGCATAAATCCCGATCAAAGTAGGTTGCGACCACTTGCCAAAACACACCCGCGTAGCCTAAGTAGCTCATCACCAAGTCTGGCCGTGAAAAGAGTTTTCCAAAGCTAAAAGGATTTGTAGCCTCAAGTAAACTGATTCACGGAGTAGATAACTTTATTGCTGAAAGTCCTGTTTCTCTTTCTACTTTTGTTGTTGAAGACTCAGAGAGTTATAACAGTTTTCCGGTGACTGAAATCAATCCTACCCACAACCTACATCAGACGGACTCGATTATTCTTAATTGCACCAATGAGAAGGAAAGATTTACGGTATAAAGTGATATTACGTTTGGGGCCTCAGGTGATAGTAAGTTGTTTGTCTCCGACAAAACCTCCCTCTCCGGTGGTTCTACTGAATTGGTGATTTATAACAACTATCATGAAGATCTCAAAGTTATTCAGGTTAGTCTAGCCAATGGTTGGGTCAAGTCTCTCGTGTGAACTGTTAAAGACTTTTTACGGGCAGATTTCACTACTCCAACCCATTTCTTTCTGATCAAATCTCAGAGTAGTATTTTGATTAGAAAGGTTCAGGCGGATTGTGAGTTAATGCCTGATGGTCGGAAGCTTAATATGCCCGATAAATCTGACGGAATTATCCAAACAAGGTACTACATTAGCTCTTTGCAGTACTATCTTTTAAGGACCCACCTCTACTATCTCCGAATTTTTTGAATCTCTTCTGACGTAATAGACATTGTTGTTTGTTGTTTTCTTCACGTGATCTTTAATGATACCTTGTTATATGCTCAAAGACAGGTAATTTTGGTTTATTATCTCTTTTTCCTCCGTCAATATTCATTTATTACCCATATCATTTTATGGTTTGTTGATGAGATAAATAACATAATTGTTCTTGTCATCTTATGGTACCCTCTTGTGATATCTTGTATGTGGTTCCTTTTTAATAGAAATGGTAGCTCTTATATTAGTATTGACGCGATTCTTTTTCTTACCATTCCAAGACAAGTTCAACTTGACTTCTACTTCTTTGTGTTTGATGCTATGAAGAGGAACTATAAATTATTTGGGTCAATGTTGTTGAATCCTAGTTACTTATCATATTATCATGAGATGGATAAGCATTACTAGTTTGTTGATGTGGTTTATGTTTCAAAAATGAAACGATTTTGACTGGTTTCTTACTTGCTTGAACTGGGTGATAAGGGTTTGACCAATCAAATTTCTATGACAGTCTCTTTAAGAACTAGATGTCAAGTGTTGTTTCTTGATGATGATAATAGGAGTTTCTCATATGATAAGGAATGTTGCAGAATTGTGGCCTCTAGATAGGTCAAATCAGATTCTTATCTGTTTGCTGGTGACTGGATGAGCTTAACTTCGCCGTCACCTTTGGAATGTGGAATGTGTTTGGGTTGTTTCTTGAGTTGCTGTAGGATTGGAATTAGCAGGGAGAGTTGTTTATCCTGGGTAACTATGCACCAAAGAACCTTTCATTTGATAACAATCTTTAAAATTTTTGCTTCTAGACAGATCAAACTAGACTTTTATTTGTTCGCTGGTGATTTGATGGGCTTACCCTTCGATGGCTCCTTTGGAGTATGGAATGAGTTGTATGATTAAGTTGGAAGATGAGGTTGCCTGTTTGGAGTATTTCATGAGTTGGTTCGATATTGGCTTCAACAAGGGGAGTATCCTGGTGGGTTTATAGTTTCAGAGGCTTATTTAGTGTCTATATTAGTAATGTTGGCAATTATTTCTGGTTAGTCAAGTACCTTTGGGTTGAAGTGGTTTCTTCTCGGCATATCGAAGAGATTAGTTTGTTTATCTTGAAAGTTTGTCTCTGGATCCTTTTGAAAGTTGGTTGGTTTATGCTGCCTTTTTTTGGGTTTGATGTTGTTAAAGTCCTTCCTTCAAATATGTCCATCTATTTGGGTACTTGGGATGAAATGCTGGTTTTCAGATTACAGTTGTGTTGGACATTCCGTGATGTCAGAACTTTAAGCTAGTTTACATTTTCGGGGGCTTGGGAAGTCAGTACACATGCTTAGTATAGGTGTAAGATAAAACTCGTTAATGATCACAAGTGGTTGGGTTGGATATGTTTGTGGTTTTCAATTTCTTCTCAGAAGGTTTTGGAGGAATGTTTTACTATGTTCTTTTTTCTAAACAGTCTACTTATTGGAATTCTTGGGATCGTTTGCTGGATATCGATTTACACTTATGCTGGGCATACCTTGACATCAGACCTTTTAAGCCATTTTACTCATTCGACGAGGGCTTGGGAAATCAGTACATATATCTGGTATAGGTGTGAATGGGCTTTCTTTGAGATCAACAAGTTAAATGCTATGCTTCTGTTTGGAGGGAACTGGTCTTGGCTCACCTTTGTTAGTCATTGTCCTTCTTATGGGAGGCGTAATGCACCTTTGTATGTCACGCGTGGCACATTTATGAGAATTAAACGTCAACATACTCATGTCTTGAAAGAGGCTCCAATAGTGGTTTACTGTAATCATGGTCGAAGTGGCTCTGATAAAGTATTAGCGAATTTGAAGTTTCCTTCATTAGAAATGGACTGATTTAGGATATCTACTTTACTTCTTGGATGCAACAACTCTTGTCTCGACACATATATGCATTTCCCTTTATTTCATTTTCCTATTTGTTGTTTTAGCTTTCCTTCCTTGTCTTGTGTTATCCCCTGTAATGGTTCAGCCTCTAGTCTAGTGTCTACTAACTGTGATGGTTAAATTTGTAACCGATTGATTAGGGAAAAAAAAAGCATATCCCAATCTAAAACATTACGTCATCTACAAAATGACTTATGGAGAGGAATCTCTCTAAAGTAAGACCTTAGATATGAATATACAATAGATATGAATAAATGTCATTCTATATCAAACTATTGTGCTAGTAATATAAAGTTTGTTAAGTAAAACCAAGTTAGTCCTTAAATGGACCTTGTGAATACGAAACCAAGTAAGTCAAGCAAAACACAAAATAAGAAAATTTCCGCCATAAAACCTGTAGGTATGCCTTTTTCCGAAATCGCTTGAGTTCTCCTACCAAATTTATCTTCTTGCTAACTTTTTAATAAACATCTTAACAACAACACAGATATCCATGAAATAAGAAAAAGTTTTGCGCCAGAAGAAGTAAACCAGGAAATAAGAAACCAAGTATACCCAGAAATAAGAAACCAAATACGAATATATATATAACAACCTAAATTCTATATATATATATAATGATCTAAAAACAAGGATGAATACCAAACAAATTAATTGAAACACTTAAATCTATGACTGTCAAATACCTAAGTTGATTGATCGAAAGATTCTTCCAATGAAGGAGAACTGAAGGTTTTGGAGAAAAGGTTTTCCCATGAAGTGGAGTGGCCCAAAATTTCGATGAAACAGTTGTCCAAAAGATGCACAACATCCTATAATTATTATGGATTTTAGAGGGACGTGTCTCCTCGTTAAGTACCAATGTATCGGTTGTTCCAACATTATCTATAAATTTGGGGAAGTGATACATCTACCGACGAGTTTATCCCGATTTTTATCCCGCCAGAAACAGATTTCTGATGGGGCCCACCATGAGAAAACATGGTGGCTGTTAAAGGGTGGAGCCCACACCATTTTCTATCTCAGGTGGGATAAAAATCGGGAGAATCCCTCAGTTCCTTTATCATTTTCGATAAATTTGTCGTCCACGTGGTTGCCTACAATTTATAGAAATTATGAGAGTTAATGTGGATCCGACATGTCAGCAAAATCAAGCTCCTTTATATTAAGAAGAATTGATTATGTTATCTATTGTAG
Organism: Papaver somniferum; assembly: GCF_003573695.1. Lineage (NCBI taxonomy): Eukaryota > Viridiplantae > Streptophyta > Magnoliopsida > Ranunculales > Papaveraceae > Papaver > Papaver somniferum. Next base: position 217,245,946 of record NC_039364.1, on the reverse strand, counting down.
GTGATCACCTTGTTAGAGCACTGCTCGGTCGAACTCGCAAGCATTGCTATCCCAAGCTTGTTTGTCAAGTAGTAGCCAAAACTATAAGTCTTGATTTCTAGTCTACTTATAGCTATGTCTCGGATTAAGATAGAATGTGTAGTTGAGCTTTAGACTTCACGACGTTCATCGATTGAAGACGAAGAACTACTAAGGGGAGCTTGTGGAACTTCATCAACAAAAGGTATGTGGAGACTTGAACTCATCTATCACTCAGAAGTCTATTTCTATTTTATCTCCTATTAAGACAAAATTCATATAGCTATATAGACTTTACATTATACACATTTGATATTTCTAGCTGAGTTTAACTCGCTTACATATTTCTCGAAATATGTGTTGGTAAGCTTTCGCTTTAACCAAGTTCATCTAAATCGCCTGGTAACATCTTACATGATTTGTGTGAGACAGTCATTTGATGTAGACTCAGAATGTTTTGTATTGATCCATTGATCACTTGAAAATTGCTTTGAAGCTAATAGTTTGTGCGAGACAGCTATTCCCGCCTTCCAAGAATGTTTCAACGATTAAGATGGAGCTTAGAACGATTAACCATTGATTGGATATAGCACAGTATGCGTCCTTGTAGGCTAACTGTTGCAAGTTATTCCAAGTCCGGGAACCATAGTATGCATACCCGTACGCGTACTGGTTGGTTAGTTGAAAGTCCGGGAACTTAGTATGCATACCCGTATGCGTACCAGCATAATAGTTCAAGCCCGAGGAATTCAACTGAGTTTGGTAGTGTACGAAAATATGCGTTCACGTCCGCATACTGGCGAACCCATACCAAGTCTGGAACTCTAAGTATGCGTACCCGTTTGCATACTTGAGTGGGTTAAGTTCTAAAATCGGTTTGTTCATGAACAAATATATTTATATATTAAGGAATGAAATCTTTTGCAAACCGTGGCTTTAATTTTCATGAATTGATTCATGTGAATCAAAATGGATTTTGCTTCAATTGTGTCTTGTACATTTCTATGTGAATATAAACAATTGAACAACTTCATAACTAGTTTCATTTGAGTCATTTGAACTAGTTATGATTAAGATGAACAAGGTTGATATGAAAGTGTTCATATGGCTAACTTCGGTTAACTATTGTTGAGCCAACTATGTGCACACGTTTGGGTACGGTTACTCATACCTAAATGAAGTCACATTTCATTTGTGTATAACAAGCTAAGTTCGATCTAACGGTTGAAAGATATTAGCTTGACTCTAATCAGGTTTTCATCTAACGGTGGATATTGAATGCTTTGTTACCAAGGTAGCATTGATTTCAAATCCTGATTTGAAGACTATATAAGAGAAAACTCTAGCAACTGAGAAACCTAATCCCCACACCTCCTGTGTGATACTAGTTGCGATTAGAGTCGATTCTCCTTTAACCAGGTTTTTCCTAAAGCCATTATAGGTTAACGACTTAAAGACTTCATTGGGATTCTGAAGCCAGACCCAACTATTTTCTATGTAGTTGCGTGTTCTGATCTTACTTTGTTCCGATCTTACTTTGTTCTATCGTATTGAGTACTATCTTCTCTAAGATTTGCTCGAGATTTAATCTCCGATAGGTAAGATAAAAAGTAATCACAAACATATTCGTGTCATCGTTTGTGATTCCACAATATCTTGTTTCTGTCAGAGCATAGCTCGGTCAACCTCGCATGCATTGCTATCTCAAGCATGTTTGTCAATGTTAGTGATCAAAACTACAAGTCTTGATTTCTAGCCTACATAGCTAAGTCTCGGACTAGGATAGAAAAGTGTAGTTGAGCTCAAGGACTTCATGGCGATTCACCATACAACGACGAAGATCTATACAAGGAACCGTGAAACTTCATCAACAAAAAGGTATGTGGAGACTTGAAATTATCTATCACTCAAAAGTCTATCTCTTCTATCTCCCACTTCTTATGAGACAAAAGTCGTATGCTATATAGACTAGATCATACACATTTCACATTTCGAGATGAGCATTCATTGCTTATCCTTTATCTCGAAATCGTGTGTTGGTAAAGCGTTTCGATTTAATCAAGTTTATCTTCACCTAGTGACGAAAGTCATGAAAAGTTTCAATCACTTTGAGAATTGCTTTGACGTGAATCGGTCTGTGAATACTGTCTACATAGCGTCCTCTGAGAATGTCTCAATGATTGAAATGAGAGTTTAGATTACATAACCATGTATTCCTTGAACCGAAGTTTTCGAACTTTGTTGATCAAGAGAAATCGGGAGGATTGTGGAATTTGCTTGCCAAGTCCGCGAACCTAGTTCGCAGACTCAGTCCGCGAACTGTCGGAAGTTCTCGACCGAGAATTTTTGCTGGGATTTTCCAAAACTCGTTTGTGTGATAAGTCCGCGAACTGGCGGAAGTTCTCTTTCCGAGAATTTCTGCTGAGTTTGGAAAACTCAACCGATTAACTTAAGTCCGCGAACTTGTTTGTGAACTTAAGAGGTTATGATCTAAAGATGTGCTCCGAACATGAAACTTAAATTACTAAGGAATGCTTTATGCAAACCGTGGCTATAATGTTCATGAGTCGATTTAATTGAGTCGAATCATCTTTGTTTCAATTGTGTCTTGTGTAGTTACATAAGATCTCATAGCAATTGAACAACTCTATAACTAGTTCATTTGAGTCAATTGAACTAGTTATGGTGAAGAAGAACAAGGTTAATATGAAATGCTCATATGGTTAACCTTTTGGGTTACTATGTTGAACCAACATACACGTATACGCTTGGGCATGGTTTTCACGAACCCAGTAAACGTCTACCTAAGTGTGTGTGACAAGCTAGGTTTTTCGATCTAACGGTTGAGAAATATTAGCTTGAATCTAAATCAGGTTTTCATCTAACGGTGAATAAGGATTGCTTTGTAACTAAGGCAAAACCCTGATTTGAAGGCTATATAAAGGAGACATCTAGCATTGTGCAAAACTAATCCCCACACGTCTGTGTGCTACTAGTGCGCCCGCTAGATTCGATCTCCATTAACCTTTGATTTTCTTCTCTAAAATCAAGTTAACGACTTAAAGACTTCATTGGGATTGTGATGCCAGACCGATACTACTTTATCGTAGTTGTGTGATCGGATCTTGCATCTTCTATCGTACGAGTACAATCGATTGATTGACTTGAGATCGTGAGAGTTCTCCGATAGGCAAGATAAAGAAGTCACAAACATCTTCGTCTCACTGTTTGTGATTCATCGACAATCCGCTTGTGTAGTCAGGAAGGATTGTAGAGAGATGATTGATTAATCTAGGTTGTTCTTCGGGAATATAAGACCGGATTATCAATTGGTTCATGTTACCTTGATTTTATATCTAAAGACGGAACAAAACCTAGGGTTTATCTATGGGAGACAGATTTATCCTTTTATAGACTTTTATGTGTGAGACAAATCTGTTTATTATCAAGTCTGTGATTTTGGGTTACAACAACTCTTGGTTGTGGGTGAGATCAGCTAAGGGAATCAAGTGCGCGGTATCCTGCTGACATCAGAGGCGTAGGAGTACAACTGTACCTTGGATCGTTGGTAGACTGATTTGAGTTCAACTATAGTTCAGTCCGGAGTTAGTTTGCAGTAGGCTAGTGTTTGTAGCGGCTTAATACAGTGTGTATTCAATCTGGACTAGGTCCCGGGGTTTTTCTGCATTTGCGGTTTCCTCGTTAACAAAATTTCTGGTGTCTGTGTTATTTCTTTTCCGCATTATATTTTATATAATTGAAATAATACAGGTTGTGCGTTCGTGATCATCAACTGGAAATCCAACCTTTGGTTGTTGATTGATATTGATTGATCCTTGTACATTGGTCTTTTGTACCATCCAAGTATTCCTTGTATTTGATAAAGACTCGCTATTGTTTTTAGCTTGAGTAAATATCAAATCAAGAGAGAGATATTAATTCCTTGAGATACTTTTATCTAGATTGAGTCTGGCCGTCTAGTTTATTCTCTAGCAAAGTATTTCGGAGTTAGTCCATACATATTGCTAATCGAAATATTGGGTGGTGTTGTTAGACCCCCGCTTTTTCAATTGGCATCAGAGCAGGCAACACCTCATCAGTCTGTGTTTGTAGCAATCTGAGTCTGTGGACAAAATCTCATACGCATAACAAAATGCCTCCTAAAGCTGTCAACTTTGTCAAGTGTCTCGGGAATACCTCAAAGGGTCACTCCTTAGATGATTCTTCCGAATCCCGAGGTAGGAAGACTGTTCCATCCTGTGTTGGTCATTCTTCCTCCAATGAGACGTTGGACATAATGGCAAAAGCTGAAATAGAGCTCACCAGAATTTCAAAAAATTTTGCAGAGTTTGTTGATCTCAAGGATCATGTACAGCTTGTGGATGAATTCAAATAGTCTATTGATCGTGAACAAGTACTCTACAACATTCTAGGGTCATTCTCTAAGGAAATTGAGAAACTTCTTCAAGAAAACAATATACAGCGTGAACAGATTTGTGTTCTTGAAAAGCTGGTCAAAGAAGGCTCAATTAGAGAAAATTGTTTGATCAAGACGCATTCATCCGATCTAGACAGACTTCATGTTGAGAGGGAGAAACTTGAAGCATCGCTTGTCTTAGCCCATGGACAGTGAAAATCCTTGGAAAAGGAAAACTCTGTTTTAAAGAAAAATTCTTCTGCACAAACTATTTCTCATGAGTTACCGTACAGAATGAAATTTTCTCCAAGAGAAGATTGTGTCAAGAAAAGTTTTCATAACTTACAATCTTCTCCCGTGGCTATGAAGTTTAAACAAGTGCCAGTTGTTGCTTCTCCTCCACGAATATGTACCTTCTGTGGAAAAGGAAATCACTATGCTATCCATTGTTTTGCTAGAAAGAAACGTGTTTCTGAACTCCACAGGTTGCTTCTTTCTACTTTCAATGGAGTAAATAGTCGAATGACTACTACAGTGAAGGTCCCTTTCACAGGAAACCAGGCATCTTATAAGAATGATCTCTCTCCTAGAAATCATTACAGGACATTTGTAAATTCTCGTGCTACCAATGAAAGTATGTCATGTGCTTATAAAAACACATCTGATAAATCTAAGTCTAGTGTGTGGAGACGAATTTCAGAAAATCCCCTAGAACCTATTTCTAGAGGTCCTAGACTTTGTCATCAGAAGGGTATCCCGCCTGTGATTCCCAGAAGGACTGCGAGATACACCCTTCTTCCTGGAAGTTGCAGTGAAATGATAAGAATTGCTGAGATAAGATATCCTAGAGGGATTTATAGGTACTCTCTCAGAACCGATGGCGAGACTATGTATCACTCTGCTACCTAGCAGCAGAGTGTTCTATCCTTGTGTCTAACTTGAGAGATACAAGGATGAGGATTTGAGAGATGCTCAAGTATTGTGTTATATTTTCTCTAGGATTGTATATCCCTTGTTGTAATGATCTTCTCTAGTCTCATTTTCCTTTTGTCACTTTGATCTTTTGGGATGGTGGACGTTTTGGAAGCTGCACAGTATCTCTTTCTAGGGCCATTCTTGGTCAGCCACAAACGCCTGTATCTCCTCAAGGAAATCTAGGGTTTATATCCAGGGCATTCACGAACATATATAAATCTTATAGGTGTCTCATTTTTCTTCAGAAAAGAGCTCTATGGAAACTGTTCCCAAATAAGAAGTTAACCCTATGGTTGAGGATGATCTCAAAGGATGTGATTCTGGTCAAGAGTTTATACGGAAGAAGATGCTTGAAAAAAAAGAGTATAACACTTGGATTGGTGAATCTGTCAAGGATTTGATTCGTTTTCAGAATGAAGTTAAGAACGAACTGACTAACCTTCAATTGCAGATAAACCAGCTGATTGATGGACAGGCAAAAATCCTTGGTACTCAGAATATCTTAATCAGAAATCAGAAGAAAGTTATCCTTGACTGTGCAAAGGCTCGTCATTATGCTCGCACTATTGATCGAAAAGTCAACGTTCTAACTTTTGAACATGGTGTCTCTACGTTCAACAATGTCAAGGATATCAGTGACTCCTACTTTGATGGACCATTTCAGAGGTATGAAATCATCAAGGAAAACTGAGTCTTTTATGCCTAGTAAGTCTTCTTTTTGGATTAGTTGAAAGAGTAACTAGTGCTTTGAATAGCGATGATTGTGACTACACATAGCTATTTTTGTTTTCATCTTCTTATGTTATTTTAGGTTTATTGGTTATTAAATTCTAAAAAAATTTGGAGGATGATGTTTATTGCAGTATTTTAATGGTTTGTGATATTGCAATATTTTTATGGGATATGTATTGTTTACGTCCGTGAACTTGAAGGTCCCATATTGCAGTCAAAAGTAAAGTCGTTCATGAATCGGTATTCTTATTGATGAAAGGACGAATGGACTTTTGACATACAGAAAAGTTAAGCCTATGTAATCATTAATTTGATGGAAAATGGGATAAAATCTTTTGTTCAACAAGGATAAAGTCTATTATGTCGTCATGATGGAAAATAGAATAGGTCCTTGTATGTTATCCACGGTATAAATCTTCATTGATCCATTTTATTATGTTTTACCGTGAAGGCTCCATTGTGTGTCTTATGTTGAGCACCTTACAACTAAGTCGATTTACCTTGGCTTTGTTGGTTGTTCCATAAGATGTTATATGTAGAGCATTAGGAACTAAATTAATCAACTAGTTTGGTTATTTAGTTAGTACTCCATAAGTCTTCTTTCTTATGTTGAATACATGTACGGTTAAGGTTGTCATATTCTATGATGAACTTAGTCGGGGTTCCATAAGTTCTCTTATGTTGAGCCCAAAATAATTAAATTGATTACTTCGATGATTAGTTTGGTTATTTGTATTCCAATTAGATTAATTATAGGTTCTCTTGTAATTAATCTAGTTGAGTTTTCATATATTCCACAAATTCTTTGTTGAGTATATGAAAGGCTACACTATCATGTTCTTTGGTTAATGTAGTCATTTATTCCGTAAGGTTTTCCTTATGTTGAGTATTTGAACGGTTAAGTTAGTCATCTCCATGTGATTGACTTAGTCGTAGCTCCGTGAGTTTACTTATGTTGAGCACTTTCAATTAAATTGATCACTTTTGTGGTTTGATTTAGTTGCGTATTCCAATTGAATTAATCATGGGTTTACTTGTGATTAATTTGGTTGAGCTTTGGATATAGAAAATCATTCCTATGGTTTTCGGTGTCCAATAAAAATCCTTCTTTTCTTTCGAAATTAAGGTCGCTCTTGTTGTTCTCTCGGGAATGACATCAAATGGGGGATAGGTATTTTGAACTTGTGCTTAATGGTAATATCTTGCGGGGAGTGCGGCTGTAGAATTTTATAGGGGTTATCTTGTATCTTAAAACTCCTTGATGAATGTTGTTAGCTTCGGCTATTAGATTGCATCTAAATTAAGTTGGTATGTATTTCTCTTTTGGTCATGAAATGTCTCTTGTGGAAATTTCATTATGATCCCATTCTTGTACCTTTGCCAATTTTATTGACAAAAAGGGGGAGAAATATTGTAGTTCACACTACAAATACATATGGTTTTCGGATTATTGTGTAAGGGGGAGTGGTTTCCATGATCGAGATGGAGTATTGACTAAGGGGGAGTGATACATATCATCGTAGTATTATTGTTAAAGTCGTGATACAATTGGACTTTGATGTTATATAATAATACTATGATACTGTATAATAATGATCGAGAATCTCGATTTCTCTCATTGTTATAGCTACGGATCTTCAACAACGATGGTGCTAAACTTAAAACCTTCGGGATCATTGGAGTACTTTGAAGGACGAAGATTTCAAGGAATGTTGAAGATTAGACTATGGAATAGGAGCCACTAAAGTTTATCTTTTTTGTATTCCACATGTATTAATAGTTTTGTCACTAAAATTGACAAAGGGGGAGATTGTTAGAGCATAGCTCGGTCAACCTCGCATGCGTTGCTATCTAAAGCATGTTTGTCAATGTTAGTGATCAAAACTATAAGTCTTGATTTCTAGACTACATAGCTAAGTCTCGGACTAGGATATAAAAGTGTAGTTGAGCTCAAGGACTTCATGGCGATTCATCATACAACGACGAAGATCTATACAAGGAACCGTGGAACTTCATCAACAAAAAGGTATGTGGAGACTTGAACTTATCTATCACTCAAAAGTCTATCTCTTCTATCTCCTACTTCTTATGAGACAAAAGTTGTATGCTATATAGACTAGATCATACACATTTGACATTTCGAGCTGAGTATTCATTGATTATCCTTTATATCGAAATCGTGTGATGGTAAAGCGTTTCGCTTTGATCAAGTTTATCCTCACCTAGTGACGAAAGTCATGAAAAGTTTCAATCACTTTGAGAATTGCTCTGACGTGAATCGGTCTGTGAATAACGGCTACATAGCGTCCTCTGAGAATGTCTCAATGATTGAAATGAGAGTTTAGATTACATAACCATGTATTCCTTGAACCGAAGTTTTCGAACTTTGTTGATCAAGAGAAATCGGGAGGATTGTGGAATTGGCTTGCCAAGTCCGCGAACCTAGTTCGCAACTGTCGGAAGTTCTCGACCGAGAATTTTTGCTGGGATTTTACAAAACTCGTTTGTGTGCTAAGTCCGCGAACCCAGTCCGCGAACTGGCGGAAGTTCTCTTTCCGAGAATTTCTGCTGAGTTTGGAAAACTCAACCGATTAACTTAAGTCCGCGAACTTGTTTGTGAACTTAAGAGGTTATGATCTAAAGATGTGCTCTGAACATGAAACTTAAATTACTAAAGAATGCTTTATGCAAACCGTGGCTATAATGTTCATGAGACGATTCAAGAACTGTAGAGGATCTCCACAAATGCCACAAGTACGAGACTTTTCTGATGGTAAACCAACTGGGTCTAACCAAGCCTATTTAAGGAAAAGAGATTAAAACCACAAGAAAGATGAACAAAATCATAAGTAAGAAGCTAAAAATGCGTAGGTTAACAAAACATACAGGTGTTCCTCCAGCCTTGCTAGGAAAGAACTGAGGCAGAAGGGAATTAGGATTCTTCGGCTTCTCGACGAAGCTTAGAGTAACAGGTTCTTCTTCCTCGTCATCTTCTTCTTCTTCATGGTCATAATCACCATCAGAATCTTGAAGAGAGATGGTGTTCCCAACTGAACACTGTGATACATCAATCTCTGTTTCTTCACTAGTTATGGCCACCATCTACATCGACAAAAAAAAAGACATATTTAGATAACATGGACGAAAAATGTAAATCAATTTATAGATACACAAATTTAAAGTGTATTTTCATTTATATGATATAAAGGAAACTTAGATGGGATTTGAGCAAATTCATGGTGTTCACTGTTTTTACCATCACCACCAAACAACGCCTAAAGTTTGCTACAACTTTACTATGACCAAGTACTTACTAGCAATGTATACTAAACGCACTATGTGCTAAGCACGAAATACATAAAGCGAGTTAACTTTGGTGGAATCATCAATGTGTGATAACTATCACATTGCAAGAATACTTAGTTATATCACGAGTAACGTTCTGAAGACGAAGAATATCTTACTTTCTGGAGTATTTCTCTTTTACACCTGTCTTCTACAAAAATATTAGAAATGCCTTGTATGCACAAATAAAAATGGTGTTACATAACATAAATCGACGAGACAATAAAGAAGCTTTAGAAACAGATAAGGTAACCCCAAAACCAGCTTTTAACAATGATAAATAACTTGTACAAAACCTAAGGAAACTAAGGCCTTGTTTAGTAAAATTTATGTTATAGATTATCATAAATTGAAAAATGATTACGAGATCATCAGTTTTTGAATAGATTGTAATAAACACCTGTTTGAAAATAATTAATTATCTTAGAGAAAAATGGTTTGGCAACCAAATTATCACTATCATTTTTTATTTATTTTTTGAAACCTAACAAGATCTTTTCATTACAAAAATTTAACCACAAATCTGGATTATCAAAAAATTTCCAACACCCATTACACAGAATGAACCAAAAATCTTTTTAATCAAAAACAAAACACAAAAACTTATGGCAATACATTTGAGCTTAAATCTAAGTGAGACAGTCCATCCAGTTCTGCAAATCTCAGAGTAACTGAACCCAAAAGCATATTTCTTCCAGTTATATTTCACTTTACAAGAATAGTGATACAACCAAGTGTTTCAGGTATCATACCCGTAAGCCGGTTATTTCCAATATACAGCCCTTAAAGCTTAAAACACTACCTTAACTCATCTGGAATGGTACCCGTAAGTTCATAGAAATATCAAGCAAAGTAATATTTGTAAACCGATATATAGATCTTGAGATACTACTGGAAATCCCTTTATACGAAACATTATAAAAACCATGGTGCTGAACAAAACTCAAATCTAGTACATTATCTGCCGAAAATATGATGACAGCTTCGTTAAGCCCAAACATTGCAACTGATCAAAATCAACAACTCTCACCGGAAATGACCCCGTAAAACTGATGTTTCCAAAACGAAACACAATCACCAAGCGCAGATGGAAAAACCCTAACAAGATGACCCATATGTTGTTTCACTTTACTAAGGAACCACCAACCACGTGTATTCGTTAAAACCATATTCTCAAGATATTATAGAGTTCCAAACCTCGAATAAACCCTGAAGCAGTACTGGACTATACACAGTTAATACTGAAATTCTCCATTCTCAGTAACTCGATCGTTTCAGGCTCCAGAGTACTCCTAAAGTGAACATCTTTTCACTTCAATTCTTATATGAATTAATCCATTTTAATTTGTTTCTTAATTATTTGTCGCCGATGATGTATTTTCTCCCTCATGCACACACGCTAGTGTCATACGGAACAAATCTAGAAGTTCAAAACAACAATTAAACATACATAACTAATATCGATCTCCAACAATTACATATATACTTGAGGCAGCGGTTGCCAAAAGTGGAGGATCAACAACGTGATCCACCAATGAACCTTGAATCCACAAGGTGTTGTATTCTGAATCCACAAGAATACACACTTAAAAAAATACAAGAAACACAAGAATCTGATTTCTTTTAGTAATAGCGCTATCATTAAACATCAGAATCTATCTTTACATATATAACAAATAGTTATAGCCACCCAAGCCCTATAATCTAGATTGGAAAACATTCAATATCAAAAGTTTGTACTAAACAACATAAGCAACTGTCATGACACCCTTGGGGCTTATGGAAAGCATCACGATTTTGCTCCTAACATATCAAGTTAGCATCTAATCGAGATGTTGGAATATGAACCAAAGTCTTGTGCAGCGACAAGTTCTGGAGCAACTAAATCGCAAATTGGCAAGTTAATAGCAAATTTCTAAGATATAAGTTTATGAATTGTTCTCATTAATTATTTTACCAAAATCTCAAAGATTTTTGTGTTAGGTCAGAAACTAACATAAACTGTCTGGTTCGAGGGAAATGACTCACATTGAACAAAAACCTCTAACAAAATCTAACAATATCTTCTTATTCTCTATTTCCTTAGCTGATGTATTCTGGATGTCCCATATCGATATTGAAGCACCATTTATAGTCCATCCGAGAATTACATTGAATATGCCAAGTATGCCCTTGGTGCTAGTATAAATTAGAACACATAAGGCTAAAGGAGGAAGTTTTGGGAGTTTTAGAATATTGTGTGAGGATGAGAGGTTTCTCTTCTTTAGACCCTATTTGTTATCTCTAAGGGGAATTAAATCATCTAATTCTAGAGTATCAACTAGATGCCTCTCATAATCTTATAGTTTCCAATATAATTGGGTAGAAATTGTAAGTTATTTGAGAAGAATCTCCATTTTTAGGTTCTTCCTTTATTCAAATGGTAGAAGAAACTAAATTGGTTGATTATTTATTCTTTTTCAAGTTATCAATTTCAATTTCTTTTCATTGTAAGCTTCCCGCTTCTCATCATTAGCGCAATGAATTAATCATCTAATTAAGTTTCAAAGTAATTCAGCAATAACTAAAGACACTTAACATAATACCCCCAGACAAATTTCAATATATCTTACAAATTTTTTAAAAAACCAACAAAATTGATAAAATTCACAAAATATAAAACAATTATTAGGTAAAATAAAAGAAGAAGAAGAAGTATACTGACCCCCCCCCGATGGTACTGTGAAAAGGAGTTGTGCTTAACGATGTAAGAAGAATATTCACTAGAGTTGTTGATGCTGTTGAAGTAATTTAGATTCTTCCGAAACAATTTTGAAATTGTTGATAAAAGAAGATGTCAGTGAAGGTTATCAGGGTTTAGACTCAAACTAATTTAACAGAAATGGGGCTTTACTCAAGAGAGCTGCTCGGTAGAGGATTTTTGAAGAACAGAGACACGAAATTCAACCAGGCTAGGCCGCTAGGGTTTAAAGTTTAAATAACTGCTAGTTCTAGACACGCGCCCTGTTAGCGGGCTCCGTTCAAATCTGCCTTTATTTTAGCTTTTTTTGCAAAGCCCATTGAGACCTTTTTTTTTTTTGAAACGTGAAATTTATTAAACTACTAAAAGACTATTACGGATATAATACCCTAAGATTCACCAACTACACTTAAGTCGTGAGTCTAAAGTAACATAATATTGGAGCACAATAACAATCTTCGGATCAGAGTTGCATCGGCGGCGGATGTTGGTTCCGAAAGTCGTAAGACCTTCAGTCAATGCTTTCTACAAGAAAAGTTGTATTTTTGATGGATATGACAATGTTCAGAAGAACTGATATGGAGGTAGATGTATCCGATGCAATTGATTGACGCTGCTAGTCATGCTCTTGTATCTTGATGTTGCGGTTAACTGCCGAGTGAAACGTGTGTATTCCTTTGTTTTTCGGCTCGATCCATAAATTCAAATGAATCTTCAACTTGGAACAAATCTTAAAGTATAATCTGATCTCTGCCCTTGAAGTATTAGTGCTAATAAGGCTATGACAAAGGTTACTAAAAACTGAAAGAAAGGTACAAGACGAATTATAGACTTAGCCTAGACTAAACTAGATAACTTTTAAAAGAGGAAAAACAACTATGCTGAGAAATAAAATACAAGACACAAACAAAAACTTTCGAGGAAAGGTGCCGAATTCATCGACTCATTCGAATATCAAGTAGGTTGAGTGCTTGATGTTGTGATACAAGATTAAGATGTAGTTGTGATACATTCTTGGAATTGTTTCATCATGAGGAGAAGTTGATTATGCTGCTTCATGTGTTAATTCTCAGGATTCACCAGTCATACTCCAAGGTTGGCAAATAACAATTCATAATAAGGAGGTTGAATTTGATCCCATATATGAAGACTGCCAAAAGTAGCTAAGATGTGAATTGGACTTTATCATGGGGTTAGTCCACGAGTGAGTTGGAGGGAGTTTAATGTATTTTGAATCTTGGGGATTTTGAGGGAGTGTAAGAGAGTATAGGGAGTTTGAGAGAGTTTGGTGTGTTGAGTGTAGGGAGTTTGAGAGACTCTCCCAAAATCTCTACTTTTTTGAGAGATTTGGAGTGATAACTCCCCAGAACTCCCCAGAACTCCCAAAAAAAAAACTCCCTATCAATCTAATTTTTACCACTAACAGGGAGTTTAAGAGTTTCTTTCAAACTCCCCCACGACTAACGGGGTTTTTTAGGGAGTTTGGGAGACTCTTCTAAACTCTCCCACGACTAACGGGGATTTTGAGAGACTCCCTCGAACTCCCTCACGACTAACGGGAAAAAACACAACTACACCCAACTCCCCCAACTCCCTTGAGGACTAACACCCTGTATGGGTATTCTAATTTTTGGTTGAGAAGTGATATTATGCTGAAAAATGTAAATCGAAAAGCAACTTTTTTTTTAGAAGATCACGACAAACCTCAAAGCTGTTATCCCTTTGACTCAATAGGAAAAGCCCATATCATGAAAAAAAACTCTAAAGAGACTCAATCCTGAGCAGAGAAAACAAATTTGGATCCTACGAAGGGATACTAACACAAACAAACCTTCGCAAGAAAACTGAATCCAACACTATGATTTAACAACACCGTCCAAAGACACAAGGAAAGTAACATAAAAACATCTTGAGACGGTTACCACCAACAATACTAAAACAACACTTTAAGATGGGGCTACACTGGTGGTTTGAAAATTTCCTTTCAACATTCAGAAATAAGATTAGAAAGAAAAACAAAAGGTAATATGGCTTTAAATGCCCAAAGTAAGGATAATCAGGAAACTGGATTAAGAAGAAAAGCCAAGAGGCTTACAAACGACACAAAAAGAAGAGGGGGTTGAGCATCAAAGATCGATTGCAAAAGAGATTTTAAAAATCAAGGTTTAAAAGTAAAAATTTGATTTTTGATTATAGATGTGATATGGTAAGTCAACAAAAAGAATCACAAAGATTAAAGAAAGACAAAGGCCACAGGTCCCACACCCAAAATCACAATAGGAAGTTACTGGTAACAGAATATTAGCCTAAAGGAATTTCCATCTTAAACTGATGATGAGATTGAGTAGATACCACTTTGTAAAAGAGATACCTCATATTGTATGAAGGAAAAAGCTGTTGCATCCGGAACCCATGTTGGAGAGGATGTTGATGAAGACCGAAAAAAATTTCCAGAATAACAGTCTCATTAAGCAGCACATGACGATATAGGATCAGATCTCCAATAAATATATGGGTATCAGAATAAAAGAAAGTAAGCGACCTAGGTGACGTTGAAGGGCCGATGAATCGAGAATTTAGCCGATGGTGATTACTAAATCCATGGAAGATGGTATTAGAGTTTTTTTTTTATGATGGCGGTGAAGAAAAAAAAGGATTGGGAGTAGTTTGCTTTCTCTTTTTCTTCCTTTAGACAATTTGTATTGATAGAACCTAACCAGGGGTTAGTCCTCGAGTGATTTCTGGGGAGTTGAGTGTATTTTAAATCTCAGGAATTTTGAGAGATTTTGAGAGAGTGTAGGAAATTTGAGAGAGTTTGGTATTTTTGAGTTCAGGGAGTTTGGGGGAGTGTAGGGAGTTTGAGAGAGTTTATTAGAGGGAGTTTGGGGGAGTTTGAGAGAGTTCACTCCTAACTCATTCTCTTTTAAGAAACAATAAACCCTCATTTGCAAATAACATTGATCTTTAATCAAAAGAAAAAAAAATAAATGAAAATGATCATATCTCTGTATCAATAGTATGTTATTTTGTGAAACGAGATAATTTTTTCCCTTCAATTTAACGGTCTCCATACAATTCTAACTCCCTTTGTTCACGAACATTTTTCCACATTTTCCTGTTGAAGTTTTTACTAACTGTCCACCGAGAGCGACCAAATGTGTCACGTATTGTGATGGAATTAAAATTTGGTACAAAATCTTTTCTCCGAGCTATAGCATTTATTGAATCTTATTTATTTCTCAAATTAGGGTTCTTATTTGGGGTGGTTAAGGGAGTAGTGGTTGGTTATAGGTGGTGATGGTAGTGGTGAGAAAATAGTTTTGACGGTGGTTGCAGAAGTGGTAATGTAGTTCAACTCAGGGAAGCGCTAATTGTGAAGACTTCTACTTTTTTTTTTGCTGGTGCATCTTACGGGATATGTAGATCTAAACAAATCTATATATCCACACGTTTTCATGGACTCTAGATCACTATCCTAATATTTTCCTAGAAATGTTTCACCGTATCATAATGGCCATCATCTGACAATCATTTCATCATGTTGGGAACAATATTTTTGTTGGTGAGATTTGAGAAATCCGTATGATTTGAAAAGAAAGATTTTGAACCAAATTTGGTTGTGAGACCAAAATACACTAAAATCTCTACTCTTTTGAGAGATTTGTTGTGAGACTAAAATACACTAAAAACTCATTCGAACTCCCCAAAGCAACCAACTCCCTAGTATTGTCGGGTTTTATGACTAACAGGGAGTTCAAGAGCTTTTTTTAAACTCTCGAGCGACTAACAGGTGTTTTCTAGGGAGTTTAGGAGACTCCTCTAAACTCCCCCACGACTAACGGGGATTTGGAGAGACTCCCTCAAACTCCCTCAGGACTAACAGGAGAAAACCCAAATACATTAAAATCTCTCGAACTCTCCCACGACTAACCCCTGGTAAGTTAAATTGAAAGATTGAATCTGTTACTGCTCAGATCTAATAAGATCTGAGCAGTTAAAGGTTTGCCTGAAAAAAAATCCCTCGTCGGAAATCGTTTGTTTTCGAGAGCTCAGCCTTTGATACGGATGCTCTTAAGCTATTAGTAGTATATGTAGAGCTGCACAAAACTGAACCATAATCATGAACCGAACCGAACCGAAATCGCTCATTTTATAACTGAACCGAAACCGAACCAAATACATAATGGTAATTAACAGTTTAGTTTTATAGAAAATCGATACATTTCGGTTCGGTTTTGGTTTTGGTTTATGATGAAAACCGTAACGAGTACCATCGGTTACAACCGATTAATACTTCGTATTTGATTTATATTATTGATTTTCTTATGTTTAATCCAAGACATTTATTTTAGGGTAATGATTCCCTTATAATGTTTATTTCTCAGCAACAATTTTCTTATTTTCTTTTCCTTCTTCTTCGTCTCATCTTTTGGGACCTCCGCCACCACAAGCAGATCTACCGAATATGCTTCTAGTAAGATTAAAACATGAAATCAAGCTCTACAAGCATTAATAACATGATTATGATGAAGAATCAAAGAAATGGTTAGTTGGGTTGGTTACCATCGGTTGTTCTATTGATAATGAGATGTGCATCTGCAACTGCTTTCCTTTGTGTATCTTCTTCCTTTACGGATAAAACCTCCACCATAATTGATTGTTTTTGTTGTGAATTAATTGACTAGAATGAATATTGTTTTCTTCTTTTTCTTGTTAGGGTTTTGATTTTAGGTTCTGTTGTTGGTTCTCCAATCGGGATACGGGAATTCTTCAATGGGGAAATGGGAATAGTTGTACATAAATTAAAAAAATTTAATTGTTTGATGCACACAGGTAGGTTTTGAGCAATTTCAGCGAAACCATGGAATTTCTAAAAAAAATAATAATAAATTGTTTTAATTGTTCCTCTTTAAGGTTGAGTTTGCAAGTTCTTCTAAATTTCTATCCGAGACTGTGAACAAATGAAGAAGAAAAAAACTTTGAGAATGAATTGTCGGTTAACCAAAACCGGCAGGTTAAAAACCGAACCAAGTCACAATCAAATCGAGTGAAACTGATTAATCTTAATGTTTCCATTGGTTTCCAAAGTTGAAAAAACGAGTATCTCGGTTTCGGTTATTTTTTGGCCAATAACCATACCGAACCGAACCGAACCATGTGCAACCCTAAGTATATGTCATGTACAGACAGACTTATACTCTGTTTGTATGAATCTGACTCGGCGTCTGATTTCAGGTTGTTGGTTTTTTATATTTTTCTAACATGGGAATGGAGGTTATTTGATCAGATACCACATTGTGTCTGAATCGCTTGGCACATATCATGAATTTCTTTTATCGCTTTATTATTTAATAATTTTTGAGTAAAATATGATAAATCATATTTAGACGAATTAGTAAAAACAAACCAACAAACTGAATGTTTTCCAAATTCCTTAATTCTCTGAACTGGTGTAGTATCCGGACTCAATCTGAAGTTGAGCTCCATTTGAGGCTCAGTATGAGAAGGAATCCTTCGAAAGCCTTTTTGAAGTGGTATTATGAAACTTTAGGTGAGACCTTGTTTACGTATAATACTTCTTCTCATATCAAACCTTTGTTGGAACTCTATGACTATCTCCGATATAATCTAGATAGGTTTTTTTTTTTGGTTGGCAAAGAAAAGTAAAGATCAACGGAAAACCCAACAAATCAAAGGGTCCCAACAACATATACAAATAGCACAATAAAAACAAATAGCACAATGGCGGAAGATTTAAGAGGAGTCCATCAAGGACCCTGAACTCGACCAAAAAAAGACAAGGAAGGTTGAAATTTTTTGACTTCCAATTACATATAACATCAATGACACTTATATTGGACATACAAGCCTTATAGCTAGACCACAAGAAATTCTTAAGCTTAACTTCCAAAGCTATTATTGCAATAGTTTTCTCTTGTATATTGAAGTGTCTTTCATTTATTTTCAGCCAAAGAGACCAATAAACAGCGGCATATATAAAGTCTTCTCCGGAGCTATTTTACAGTGCCAACGAGATTGTAAGTATCCCAATTGGAAACGAGGTTGATAATCGAAGGTTCAGTGTCATAGATCATACCATCTGCATCAAAGATATAATACCATATGCTCCTAGCATAGAAGCATTCAAAAAACAAATGAGTAGCATTCTCCGATAGTTGATGGAAAGGAGGGGAAATATTCACTATCGAAAAAAAAAATTATTGGATATTAATAGTTATGACTTCTTTTGCCCTGTGTTGTGCATGTATCATTCCCTTGCTTTTTGTTTTCTTTATCGCTTATCTTGCCTTCTTATTCTTACTATCTAGAATATCTTAGGTTTATTCTTTAGGGCATTGTCATGTTTTCAGATATTATCTCTATGTAATGACACTGCTATGTTGTGATGTAACTCCTCCTTGGTATCTCTTATTTTAATGAAAATAACTTATCATCATCAATATCCTTGTCTATGATAAATGTTCATCGATATTCCTGTTTAATCATTATTTTACATCGTTATCACTATCTTACATTTTTATATCTCTGTTCCATCATGGTATCAGAAGAAAATCATTAAACGATTTCATGAGATCTGTGTCTAACTCTTCCTTTAACGATATTTCTTGAATCGTCACCATCAATACCTATTATCTCAACCTTTTTTTTTACATCTTCTTAAATAACAACGCCGCTCAATAATGATAACTCTGACGGCTCTGTTGGAACTGCAAACTCACCTATCACTAATTTTGATTTCACCTTTTAATCTCTACCGTTTAATAGTATTGTGAGTCTTATGTCTGAGAAACTAAATGAAGCCAACTATTTGGTATGGAAAATCAGATGGAATCCATCCTAATTAGTATTGGTCTGTTTGGTTTTATCGATGGAAGTATACCACCACCGCCGCCTTCTGTTCATGAAATGTAAACCTTAATCCCTTCTTATCTGAAATTGCGGGGATCGATTTGTTATGAGTTGCTTGAATGCTACCTTTTCTCATCTATCTCCTCTGTTACTGTTGGTTTATCTACATCTAAGAAGGTATGACTCTCTCTTGAGAAATAATTTTCTAATAAATTTGTAGCTAGAAAGTACATGCTCAGAAATCAGTTATATAACATTAAAAGAGACTCTGATTCAATGGTTGTATGCCTAATTAAGATAAAATAAATTATTGATTCCCTTGTTATGATTAATGAGCACAATCCTGAGTATGATCTAGTTATATACACCTTAGATGATGTTGGTAGAGAATATGATAGTTTTTTTTATCTCAACTCAAAACAGAGTTGTTCCTATCACTTTTGGAGCCTTAAGATATCGACTCATTCAACATGAACAGTGGCTAGCTGCTTAACACTCTAATATCTCTAAAAGTATTAACACACCTGTTAACTCAGCTTTTTTTTACCAAAAATAACTTTAACTCATCTTCTTCTAAAGATACATCTCAAAACCCCCGATAAAGATACCTCTTTCAACCCCCATAATGATAACTCTTACATATCTAACAAAGATACCTACATACCTATCAAGATCACTGATTTTAGCTTCATCACCTGTCAAATATGCAAGAAGAATGGGCATACTGCCAACAATTGCTTTATAGATACACCACCTTTAAATCTAACAACAGTAATCCTTCTCAAGGAAGTGCTTCATCTCCTCAAGGAAATATGTGTATATAGATTCATAATGCTTCTAATTCTGAAGATACATCTTATCCTGTAGTTGTATACTGGTTACCAAATTTTGGTACCACATCACATATGACTAATGACCTCTCCATTCTTAAAAATATCTTTCCATATACTGTTTTTGATATTGTTGTTGTTGGAAGTGGAGTTCATATTTCTATTACAATTAATGGTATGTTCATCTGTACTTTACACTGATACGTACAACCTCCTTCAATCTACCTAATATTCTCTATATTCCAACTTTACATAGAAATTTGATATCTTTCCGGAAGTTCACCGGTGAACATTATTCTTCTTTTGAGTTTTTACAATGGGGTTTCAGGACTCATGATCTATCTACACGACAACTGTTGCTTGAAGGGAAGGTATACATGAGTTTATATCCTATTACTACTACTACTACTTCAGATTCTCAAGCTCATGTCACCTTAATAGGTTCACCTACTACTTGGCACAACAGATTTGGTCACTCTTCAATTCATAAGTTGTCTACATCTGCTCATATTCCACTTATTGGCCCTTCATTTGAATGTTTGTGATCTCTTTACCAGTTGGGCAAAAGTAAGAGATTGCCTTTTCAGGCATCAACTAGAACTACTATTGCTCCCCTTGAACTTATTCATTATGATGTATGGGAACCCTCAATAGTGGTTTATAGTTTATAATACAAATGAGAAACTTATTTCAAAAACTGAATGAGAATCTTCAGTCTCACAAGATCAAAAAAATTCAAGTCGATGGAGCTTATGAGCTAGTCAAGGGACAATTTATAGATTTTTTTGATACATTTGGCATTACAGTTTGTGTTTATTTCATCAACACACACCAAAAAAATGGAAGCATATCACTGAGATGAACATCACAATGTCAATTCAAGCTTGCATGCCTAAGAATTTCTGGTATGACTCTTTTCTTGCTGCTATCTCTGTTATCAATAGGACCCATTATAAACTGCTGGACTTCAAAACTCCTGATGAGGTACTTTCTCACGAAATTTCATATTTTTCATCTCTTAAAGTTTATTGTTGTACATGCTATCAATTTCTTGGCCAAAATAGGAAGGATAAATTGAGTCCTAAGTCCTCTAAATGTGCATTCATTGGTTAAAGTCCTATGCTTAAAGGCTTCAAGTGTTATAACAACCCTTCTGGGAAAACTTTCGTATCCAGACATATTATCTTTGATAAATCCAGTTTTCCTTTTTGTACTTGCACCTCTACACAATCAACACTTGTTACTACATCCTCTCACATCTCCGTACCTCATTCTCCATATCATACACTACTTAATAACTCTAACACTGCTGAGAATGATATTCATTCAGAACCTGATTCAGATGTTGATCCCATATCTCCTACAGACCCACCACCATCCCCGCATCCTTCACCAACTCACTCAATAACAACTAGGTCAAGAATGGGGATTCATAAGCCTAAATACCTCCCTGACTATGTCACTCATTATACTATTACCCATCCACCTCATTCCACCTTCAACATTGTTTTTAATGACCCAAAATGGATGCACTCCATGGTTGAAGAAGCTATTGCTCTAAGGGATAATGGTACTTTCTCTCTTGTTCAACCTCATCCTTCCATGAGCATTTTAGGATGCAAATGGGTTTACATACAAATCTGATGGGAGTATTGAAAGATATAAATGAAAACTGGTTGTTAAGGGTTATCATCAAGTTGGTGGACTTGAATACAATGAGATATTCAACCCATTTGTTAATCCAAGTATAATTAGAACTCTCTTAACTATTTTCGTACCAACAACTGGAGCATAAGGCAACTTGATATCTCCAATGTATTTCATGGTGACCTACATGCGATAGTCTATATGAAGCAGTCTCAAGGATTTGTTGACCCTGAGAAACCTGATGATGTATACAAATTACACAAGTCTCTTTATGGTTTAAAACAAGCACCTAGGGCCCAGTTTGAAAATTTTATTGGCTTTCTAATGAACTATGACTTTGTTATGAGTAAGGTCGCGCAGACACCGAACTAGAATCGGAGAACGGAACCAGAACCAAAACCGGATAAGGGGTATAAGGGACGGTTCCTATTTCTAGAACCGTTGTATAAGGGAGTACGGGTACCGGTTTTGTTATGATTCTCGACGAAACCGGTACCCAAAGAACCGATAAATATCAACCATTGATAAAATTTATCGGATTCAATCTGGGCTTTTGATTTTAGATTAAGTATAAGAATCTCTTTCACTCACTTCATATTTTTTTCTTCTCTCTTCTTTTTCGTCATACCACCTCCTTCTTCTTCATCACATAGAAGGATGCCACCTCCACAAGTCCACAATAGTCATCGGTCAACTTTCCATCATCTTCTTCTTCATCGTTGCAGTTTAAAATGGTGAAGAGGATGGATATGTTCAAAGGGGTTTGATTTCAAGATGAACATTGGTTACTTCTGATTATGAGATCAAGATAAGAAGAACAGGGGTTACTACTGCTGTTGAAGTGAGAGATGTTTGAAGGGGTACTATTTATTATGAGCTCAAGCAGTTGAAATTTAGAGTTCAGAACTGAAATTGGGGTTTATATCTGTTTGAATTTAGAAACGAGAGAATATGAATCTGTTGAGGGATTAGATGGGAGAAGATGATGGTTGATGCCATGATGATGACAAGGAAATAAAGGATTGATGGATGATATTGTTAGTAGATGGGGTAAGAAGAACAATAAGTGAGATTTAACGGTTTTCTATGAATTTGAAGTTATTTTATATAGAGTTGTGGGATGGCTGATCAACAAAGAACTTAAGATTAATGTTGTTATTGTTGAATTTGTGATCGACGTCAACTGATTTGGTTTTGTAAAGATGGAGCTATTAATGTGTCTGCTGTTGATTTTGAAGATTCAGATGGTGCTTGAACTCAAGGAAGAAATGAGTTTGGGAAGAAATGGTTGCAGTGGGTTCTTGGGATGGCTCGAGTCTTTGGTTGTGTGTGAGTTGCAAGGCAGTGGGCTGTATGCAGTTACAGTTGTGAACAAAGGATGTGTATGAGATTGTAGAGACAAGAGATAGGGTAAAAACCCGGTACCGGACTGGTCTTTCAGGTTTATGTACAACTCCAGGTACAAGTACATGTCCCCAGAATGAGGTACTGGTCAACTCCGGGTACTGGTACCGGGTTCATAAGAAACCCGAACTGTACCAGCCTATGTGCAGCCTTAGTTATGAGTGATTCTGATTACTCTTTGTTCATTTATATCTCTGGTGGAAATATTTTACTTCTCTTATAATATGTGGATGACATAATTCTCATAGGCAGCTATGCTTCATAAATTGATAGATTGATATCTACCTTATAAGTAAGTCTTTTTCCATGAAAAACCTTGGTGACTTACATTTCTTTATGGTGATTGAAGCTAAGCAGCAACTCATTACTTCTGACTCGATCCAAGTACACTATTGATTTACTTGAGAGGACTGACATGCTTGATTCCAAGCCCTGACACACACCTGTTGCAAGTGGCGGCATAATATATACATGCTGGTGAAGTATTACTGAAAAACCGGGGGGTCTAACAACCACACCCAATATTTCGTTTAGGCAATCTGTACGGACTAACTACAATATATTTCCAAGAGAATCAACTAGACAGTCATACTCAATCAAGGAAAATATATCCAAGAGTTATATCTCAATTTCTCAAATCAATCTGCAATCGAACAGATAGAAATCTGTGAGCCGGATTAATATGAGAAATAACTTGGATGGTACCAAAGACCAATATCCAATTGCACAAATCAATTTCAATCAACAACCAAAGATTCGATTTACTAATTGATTAACTACGCACAACCTGTGATATTTCAATTATATAAAAATATAACGCGGAAAAGAAATAATAGAGACACCAGAAATTTGTTAACGAGGAAACCGCAAATGCAGAAAAAACCCCGAGACCTAGTTCAGATTTGAACACCACACTGTTTTAAGCCGCTACAAACTCTAGCCTACTACAAGTTAACTTTGGACTGGAATGTAGTTGAGCCCTAACCAATCTCACACTGATTAAGGTACAGTCGCGTTCCTTACGCCTCTTTAACCATGCCGGATTCTGCGCACTTGATTCCCTTAACTGATCTCACCCACAACTAAGAGTTGCTACGACCCGAAGTCGAAGACTTGATAAAAAAAATTGTCTCACATAGAAAAGTCTATTGAATAGATAAATTTGTCTCCCACATAAATACCTACGAGTTTATGTTCCGTCTTTTGATAAATCAAGGTGAACAGGAACCAATTGATACACCGGTCTTATATTCCCGAAGAACATCCTAGTAATATCAATCACCTCACAATAATCTTAATCGTATGGAAGCGAAACAAGATATTGTGGAATCACAAACGATGAGATGAAGATGTTTGTGACTACTTTTTATCTTACCTATCGGAGAATAAATCTCGAGCAAATCTTAGAGAAGATATTACTCAACACGATAGAACAAAATAAGACCAGAACATGCAACTACGGAGAAAATAGTTGGGTCTGGCTTCAGAATCCCAATGAAGTCTTTAAGTCGTTAACCTATAATGGTTTTAGGAAAAACCTAGGTTAAAGGATAATCAACTCTAGTCGCAACTAGTATTACACAGGAGGTGTGGGGATTAGGTTTCCCAGTTGCTAGAGTTCTCCCTTATATAGTCTTCAAATCAGGGTTTGCAATCAATGCTACCTTGGTAACAAAGCATTCAATATTCACCGTTAGATGAAAACCTTATTAGAGTCAAGATAATATATTTCAACCATTAGATAGAACTTAGATTGTTATACACAAATAAAATGTGACTTCATTTAAGTACAGTAACCGTAACCAAACGTGTGCACATGGTTGGCTCAACAATAGTTAACCGAAGTTATCCATATGAACACTTTCATATCAGTCTTGTTCATCTTAATTACAACTAGTTCAAATGACTCAAATGAAACTAGTTATGGAGTTGTTCAATTGTTTATATTCTCATAGAAGTATACAAGATACAATTGAAGCAAAATCGATTTTGATTCACTCGAATCAATTCATGAACATTATAGCCACGGTTTACAAAAGATTGCATTCCTTAATATATAAATGTTTTTGTTCATGAAAAAACCGATTTTAGAACTTAACCCACTCAAGTATGAAAACGGGTACGTGATAGGGCTGTCGTAGGCTCAACAAAGTAATAATCTTATTTCCACACAATTAACTGGTAATATAATGGAAGTAAGGATCGTTCCTACGAAGAGCAGTGAGTTTTAGTTGTCAAAGTGTCACAAAGGGGGGTTTTATTTTAGATTTTAAACAAAATAAATAATCAAAGCAAATAAAGTTGAATTGTAATCAATAGAGAGAGATATGATTCAGGAATCCTTCTTCGTTAACAAACCGTCAATGAGTTATTATAATTGCCTACTCGTCGTTAATCATAGATTATCACCAACCGTGGAATAACAGCTAGCTCAGTTTTGTTCCCTAAATTCCTTTTATCACTGAGTACGGAAGCTCTCCAATACCAGATTATATTCTTCTAAACCACCTAGTAGCAGCTCACTCAAGGTGTAATTTGGTCGAATGCTTTTTGTGAATTTATAAGTTGATACTAATAGTTAGACTCTTAGATCAAGGTACACTTTCTAGTGTTGTTTATACCCACAATTGCTCCACAGAATCCCTCTGTAAGGTTTCGTGTTCTCTACTTGTGTAAAGGTTATTCGACGATTACTTATCTCCTAACTCAATACTAGCAATAGATTGAATCAACAAACCAATTTAGTTGGCCACCTAAACAATCTATCAATCAATGATAAATATTCATTATAATATAAACAAACGATAATCATGTGAAGAACTTCAAAGTAGATTAATATAATAACTCAAATCTTGTTTACAACTTAGAATTCATCCTCAATCATTTGGTGTTTAGCTGCTCATGGATGTAGAAACATCCATGATATACATATGAGAAAAGTAAAGAGATAACGTTACGATTGAGAATCGTTCCGAAACCCTAGCTTTGATATTTCTCCTCTCCAAGATATAAAATTTTTGTGACCTAATGATACATATCATTTTACATAACCTAACACCTTTTTATAGGTTTACATTGCTTGGTCTTCACGTATTTAGTTCGGTTTAAGAACCCGTCCTGAAATAACGAAATAACGAATCCAAACGTGCCCTTAGGCTTTCCAAGGTATTAATACACGTTTTGCACTTGATAAGTTAGGAAACCCAGTCCGCGAACTTCAAATTCCAGCAGAAATTTTCGGAACTCAAGTATGAAACCCGTCCGCCAATTTTGTTGTCTTCGGTATTCAATAAAAGCTTGTTTTGGCCACAACTTCTTCATCCGAATTCGGAATGACCTCATCTTTTTGCATTCTTTTTATATTTCAATTATTTTCAAGATGATTACGAGAAATCCTTAATTTGAATGAGTTAAGATCGGTATTTGGCCCTTCTCTTGATTTTGAGTGTTTTGCTCCTTTTCGTCGCACTTCTTCCACTTATCTTGGACTTGGGCACTTGGACACTTGGAATACTTCTCTTCCTAGATCTTTTCAGCACTTTGTAGCTCCTTTTTGGATGATTCACCTAACAGAGACAAATAAGAGAAAACAAGAGTAGTAATACGAAAATAAGCAAGAATAATAGCTAAAACAAGTATGGAATGGACACTAAAATCATATGAATTATGCACTTATCAAATTCCCCCACACTTAGATTTTACTAGTACTCGAGCAAACTAAATAACAATAATCCTAAATACAACAACTCCATCTCGTTGAGAATACGGTTACACTTAGCATGTATAACAAGCCTTTAAACCCCTAGGTGTCCCTAGTGGACGAGTTATAGTCTCGTGAGGGTTTACAAGAGGTATACCCACCAAACCTACTCCAATCTCTTGCCTTGGAAGAACTGCTAAGGATCGACACAAAATAGTAGCTAATAAGATAATCAGGCTACATATGTTCTTTAGCTGCAAACATCCCGCATACATTCCAATCATCACACACAAGCAATTACTTACGTGAGACATTCAACCTGATTGCAAAACTCTACTAAGATAGTCATCGTACTTGTTGCAACGTTTATCACAACACTCGCATACTGAAATCACATGGATAGATAAGAAAATGGAGATGGAAAAGTGAAGTGTGCAAATGTTAACTTAAGTGAAAGATGTTACCCACAATACTTGTATGAATGTCGTTAAAGGATTCTTATTTATAGCGCAATAGTTGAGAGAAGCACACATTTAACTTGACCACATGATTAGATACTCTAAGCGCATGTTTCCTTTTCAACAAGTATGCGATAGTTGCCTTGGATCCTGCGTTCCATGCTTTCTTAGGAGACGGAGACAGGGACAACATTTCACGCATACTGCCACCCAAGTGTCAAGAACCTCATCAATAGTCTTTTTGACTTGCTATATAATGATGATATGGTTTTTGTTTCATCGACTACATGATTAGATATTCTAAGAGCATGTTCCATTTCAGCAAATACGTGATAGTTGCCTTGAATCCTGCGTTCCACGCTTGCTTAGGCGACGCAGACAGTGACAACGTTTCACACGTATTGTTATCCAAGTGTCGATAAATGAAGAGGAGTCTTATATATATGTTTCTTTCTTTTTCCTTTCTTTTCTTTTCTTCTTTTTTTTTTCTTTTTTTTTTTGGCTCACTCTTTATGAGTGTAAGACAGTTGTCTTATGGGGCTTTTATAAACTCAACCAATGATTACCTTGTTATAACATCCACGGCAGTATCAGGATCCCACCAAATCACTTTAGAGAAACATATAACTGCAAAAATAAAAAGAAAGTGAGTCAGTAATGATTAATTGCGAGGATGGATCTTTCAAACGACTACCATAGCTTAGTTTCACAATCAATTATGAACGTATATATTTAAGGATTGTGGAATGATAAAGTGGAACTCAATCTATAGCCGTAACCGTAAGAACTGTTTCAACCTTAAAAGGTTTAGAGTGTCATCCTAAATAGCTCATAATTAACTCCAAAAAATGAAGTCTCAAGTATGCAATAAATCAAAGAGTATGATTTTTTTTATGCAATCCAAACATGCTTAACTACTCCCCCACACTTAAACTCAACATTGTCCTCAATGTTTAAAACCGAAAATTCTGATTTCTAACATAACAGCCCTGAAAAACTCGAAAACTGTACCAATGGGTAGGTAACTAGGAAAAGAATCCTAAACAAAAGTTGTTCGCCTACGTATTTTCTATAACGTATCAGAATTTCACAGTGTTTCAATACACGGTCTGACTTTTATGGCCTCCGGACTGACAGACATGCAATCTGAAAAAGTCTGGAAAAATACCGAAACTCAAATGTCCAGGCCTATCGCTTCAACTTAACAGACTCCGAATTCAGATTTTCTTTTTGGAAAAGAAATATGAGTATGTCCTATTTAAAATTTGGGGTCAACCACTCAAATAGGACTCCGTATGAAGTCTCGGTAGCTATTTTCGTGACAAGTGCGCAGTCAGAATTTTCTGACGAGAATTCGTCAAAACTTTCATTACAGATATAGAACTTGTAAAATATAAGATGGGAATGAAAGATATGATATGAAAAACTAAGAAAACTAAAAACAAAAGGGATAGAGATACAAAACCGATGGGTTGCCTCCCATTTAGCGCTTAGTTTAATGTCCTCAGCCCGACTTGGCATTCCAATTATGCTACTCCTCCAGAGGGAGTAAATCACGAAGCTCAATTTCATCCATGTTCACATAGGAAACGTTTTCATAATGGCTTCAATCTATGGCCGTTTACTTTTGAAGTTGTCCCATCTTTAAGACTAGAAATTTCAACTGCACCATAAGAGAAAACATTAGTAACAACAAACGGTCCAATCCATCTGGACCTTAGCTTCCCCGGAAATAACTTAAGACGAGAATTAAATAAAAGAACTTTTTGACCCACAAAAAAACTCTTTCGATAAATCATCTTGTCATGGAAAAGTTTCATCTTTTCCTTGTATATACGAGAACTATCATAAGCATCATTACGTATCTCCTCTAGCTCATTAAGTTGTAACTTCCTTAGTTTCCCCACATTGTCATAATCCATGTTGCACATCTTTATCGCCCAATAAGCCTTGTGTTTAATTTCAACCGGAAGATGACAAGCTTTTCTATAAACCAATCGATATGGAGACATACCAATCGGTGTCTTGTACGCCGTTCTACATGCCCATAATGCATCATTAAGCCTATAACTCCAATCTTTCCGTGTAGTGTTAGCGGTTTTCTCAAGAATGGATTTAATCTCACGGTTTGAGATTTCAGCTTGCCCACTAGTTTGTGGGTGGTATGGCGTACCAACCTTGTGTGTTATGTTGTACTTCTTGAGTAGAGCATGGAAGGATTTCTGAAAATGTGAGCCTCCATCACTGATAATCACTCTTGGTGTACCATGTCTAGAGAAAATATATTCCTTCACAAACTCACAAACAACTTGAGAATCATTAGAAGGGATGGCTTTAGCTTCCACACATTTCGAAACATAATCCACAGCAAGAAGTATATAATATTTAACATAAGAATTGACAAAAGGACCTATAAAATCTATGCCCCATATCAAAAATCTCTACGGTGAGAATAGGATTGAGTGGAATTTGATTTCGAGTACCTAGATTGCCAGTTCTTTGACATCTATCACAAGATTTTCAAAAAATATATGCATCCTCAAATAGGGTAGGCCAATAAAATCCACTTTCAAGTACTTTGAAAGCGGTACGTTTAGAACCAAAGTGACCACCACATGCATAAGTATGACAAAAAGTAAGAATAGATTGAAATTCAGAATTAGGTACGCACCTGCGGATGATTTGATCAGAACCGTATTTCCACAAGTAGGGCTCATCCCACACATATTGCTTGGCTATTTTCTTAAGCTTAAGCTTTTGAAAATTAGACATCGTACTAGGTACTTGTCTTGTAACCAAGTAGTTCACTATATTCGCATACCAAGATGTTGAATCTTCAATTGAGAAAAGTTGTTCGTCTGGAAAACGATCTTGTAAAGGAAGTTCTTCTTCGGAAACAACAAGTCTACTAAGGTGATCAGCAACAGTATTTTCAATGCCTCTTTTATCCTTGATTTCATAATCAAATTCTTGCAATAGTAGTATCCATCGTATAAGCCTTGGCTTAGCTTCTTTCTTCTTTAATAGGTACCGAAGTGCTGCATGATCGGAATATACAATCACCTTTGTGCCCACCAAGTATGATCTAAATTTTTCTAGTGCAAACACTATAGCCAAAAATTCTTTCTCGGTGGTAGAATAGTTGATTTGTGCATCGTTTAGGGTCCTATATGCATAATAAATCACATGAGACAGCTTGTCTACTCTTTGACCCAAAACGGCTCCAACTGCATAGTCACTTGCATTACACATTAATTCAAGTGGCAAGCTCCAATCCAATGACTTGATAATTGGTGCAGTTGTCAACAACTCTTTTAATCTATCAAAAGCATCCTTGCACTCCTTGTTGAAGTCAAAAATAACCTTTTTTTTGCAACAATTTGCACATCGGCATTGAGATTTTGGAGAAATCCTTGATAAACCGCCTGTAAAAACCTGCATGACCAAGAAAAGAACGAATTTCCCTCACTGAAGTGGGATATTGTAAGTTTCTTATCAAGTCTATCTTTGCTTTGTCAACTTCAAGCCCTCGAGAGGACACAATGTGACCAAGCACTATGCCATGGTTTACCATAAAAGGGCATTTCTCCCAATTAAGAACAAGGTTAGTGTCTATGCATCTTTTAAGCACAAGTTCAAGATTTTGTAAACAAATATCAAATGAATCACCATAAACACTAAAATCATCCATAAATACCTCAATGATGCGTTCCACGTAGTCAGAAAATATACTAATCATACACCTCTGAAAAGTGGCAGGCGCATTGCAAAGACCAAACGACATCTGTCTATAGGCAAACGTACCAAAAGGACAAGTGAAAGTAGTCTTCTCTTGATCCTCCGGTACAATAACAATCTGATTCTAGCCTGAATAACCGTCCAAAAAGAAATAATATGAATGTACTACTAACCTCTCTAACATCTGATCAATGAAAGGCAAAGGAAGGTGATCCTTTCGGGTTGCGGCATTAAGCTTTTTGTAGTCTATGCACACTCTCCATCCAGTTTGAACTCTTGTAGCAACAAGTTCATCATCTTGATTTCTAACAACAGTGACACCTGCTTTCTTTGGTACCACATGTACCGGGCTAACCCATTTGCTGTCAGAAATTGGGTAAATCACCCCCACACTTAACAATTTGAGGATTTCTTTCTTCACGACCTGCATCATTGGGGGGTTAAGCCTATGCTGAGCATCACATACTGGCTTAAAATCATTTTCCGTTAGGATTTTATGCATGCACATGGATGGACTAATGCCTTTGATATCAGCAGTTGTCCAACCAATAGCCGTTTTGTGCTCTTTCAGAATTCTAAGGAGACGTTCTTCTTGTATTGGGGTGAGGTTCTTTGCAATAATCACCGGAAGTTCTTCTTTATCACCCAAGTACGCGTACTTTAGGTGGTCTGGAAGCGGCTTCAGTTCAAGTTTCGGTGCCTGCACAACAGAAGGTAAAGGAACCTCATTAGTTACGGGTAAAGAAATATAAGAAATATTACCCGTTTTTGCTTCTTGTAGTGCCGTTAAAGCACCACAAATTTCCACCATTTCTTTGTCTAATTCGACGTCCAGGTTCGGCTGTCCGTGAACGTCCAAAGAAATGTTGTTGTGTAGCACAACTCCAAGTTCATCTCCACTATTCAAATCAAATATTTGTTGCGCTAACGAACCAATAACATCAATAGAGAAATCGGAGTGAACATCACTAGGATAACGCATGGTTTCAAAGATATTGAACCGTATGATCTCCTTATCAAATTCCATAGTGATTGCACCACTATCAACATCAATCTTCGTCTTTGCAGTCTTCATAAACGGTCTCCCAAGAAGTAACGAAGTAGATGAACAATTATCTCCATTATGCATATCCACAATGTAAAAATAAACCAGAAAGATTAACTGATTCACTTGAACTAACACGTCTTCCACGACTCCCTTAGGATATATATTGGACTTGTTAGCCAATTGAATAGTGATCTTTGCCTCTTTTAAAGGTCCGAGATTCAAAGAATTATAAACATCGGCTGACATAACACTTATGGAAGCTCCCAAATCAAGCGAAGCACGCTCAAATCATCGGTTACCAATGGTAACGGGAACTGTGAACCCACCAGGATCTTCACACTTTGTAGGCATCTTCTTAAGTAACATAGATGTAGCACTTTCGCCCACTTGAGTGATCTCATTAGCAATCAACTTATCCTTCCTTGTACAAAAATCCTTCAAAACCTTAGCATACCTGGGTACGGTTCTGATGGCCTCAATAAATGGAATATTGATGTGTATCTTGCTGAAAATATCCTTGATTTCCTTGTCTTGAGCTTCTTTTCTGGATTTGGAAAAACGACTAGGGAAAGGAGGTGGTATGGTAAAAGTGGGAACCGTGTCCTTAGGTTGGCCGTTTGAGGTTGGATTTTCCTTTGGAACAATTTCCTCCTCTACTT
The DNA here is from genome assembly GCF_003573695.1 of Papaver somniferum. Lineage (NCBI taxonomy): Eukaryota > Viridiplantae > Streptophyta > Magnoliopsida > Ranunculales > Papaveraceae > Papaver > Papaver somniferum. The sequence continues at coordinate 217,213,365 of NC_039364.1, read as the reverse complement.
CCTTTTCGATGTCGTTACTAACCTCTTTTTGTTGATGTGTCTCTTCAGTTTGTCTCCCACTTCTTAGAGTTATTGCATTAACGTGCTCTCTTGGGTTCACAAAAGGTTGTGATGGCAACTTTATTGAAGCTTGTCCTTTCATTTGATTCATATCTGTCACCATTTTCCTCATCTGAGTTTGCAAATCTCTAATAGCATTATCAGTTTTTAGTTGATTCTGTTCGGCTTTCTATATGAATTGATCGGTTTTCTGCTGACCCTGTTTGATTATGGAGATGAGTGCTTCAAACTTGGATTCCTCATTCTGAGGTTGTTGTTGTTGAAAATCACCTTGTCTCAAATATGGATTAGGAGCTGCAGCTTGCTTGTTAGCATAACTGAAATTAGGATGATCTTTCCAACCAAGGTTATAAGTATTAGAATAGGGATCATACCTTGGCCTCTGATTAGGAAATATAGCATTTACCTCGGCTTCATTTTCGTAGGAAGGAATGATCACTGCTGCCATTCTTTGGACTAACTTCTCTATGTTGTTCATTCGTTGCTATGAATTGTGAAGTTTCTTCCATATTGCTAACTCTTCTGATTGAGTTATTTCTGGTATAAAATTGTTGAGCATTCGAATCCATACTCTCGATCAAACTAGTTGCTTGCGAGAGAGTCTTTTCAGTAAATGAACCACCAGCAGCCGCATCAATCAAATTCCGTTGCTCTGGAAGTAATCCTTCGTAGAAATATTGAATGATGAGTGTTGGTGATATGTTGTGGTGAGGGAAACTCGCCACCAATTTCTTGTACCTATCCCAATATTCATAAAGAGACTCCCCAATATTTTGAAGAATACCATTAATCTCTTTACGAACGGATGCTGCCTTAGAAGCAGGAAAATACTTCTCTAAAAATAGCTTTTTTATCTTCGTCCATGTTGTAATACTCCCTGGAGGAAGGTAATACAACCATTCTTCCGCTGAATCTATTAAGGAGAATATGAAAGCTTGCAGCATTGTCGTATCACTGTCTTCGGTACCTTGCCTAAGACTTGTCAACTTTTGTTGAAATTTTTGAAGATGATGATTCGGATCTTCACCTGGAAGTCCCTTGAACTTTGATAGATGATGAAGTACATTCGGCTTTAGGTCCACTGGGTTAGTGGTTGTAATACACAGTGGTTGTGAATCTAAGCATGGAGATGTCAACTCTCGCAGCTTGTTTTCCGGAGGAGGAGGAGGGTTTGTACCGTCGTTCACCATTGTTGATGTAGAAGGCTCTTCTTGCAACTGTGGACGTACTTTTAACACCGTTCCCCTACGAGTTTGGATTCTGCACCTCTAGTATTCCCAGTCTTTCGGTGCCAGAGATTAAGTACCTGAAAACAAAAATCTAGAAAACGAAATTAAAAACTAAAAAGAAATTCTAAAAACAAGATTAAAACTAATAAAAATAACAACTAAATCTACCGACTGCTCTCCGGAAGCGGCGTCAAAATTTGATGGGGCTGTCATAGGCTCAACAAAATAATAATCTTGTTTCCACACAATTAACTGGTAATATAATGGAAGTAAGGATCGTTCCCACGAAGAGCATTGAGTTTTAGTTGTCAAAGTGTCACAAAGGGGGGTTTTGTTTTAGATTTTAAACAGAATAAATAATCAAAGCAAATAAAGTTGAATTGTAATCAATAGAGAGAGATATGATTGAGGAACCCTTCTTCGTTAATAAACCGTCAATGAGTTATTATAATTGCCTACTCGTCGTTAATCATAGATTATCACCAACCGTGGAATAACAGCTATCTCAGTGTTGTTCCCTAAATTCCTTTTATCACTGAGTACGGAAGCTCTCCAACACCAAATTTTATTCTCTAAACCACCTAGTAGTATCTCACTCAAGGTGTAATTTGGTCGAATGCTTTATCTTTTTTGAATTTATAAGTTGATCCTAATAGTTAGACTCTTAGCTCAAGGTCCACTTTCTAGTGTTGTTTATACCCACAATCGCTCCACATAATCCCTCTGTAAGGTTTCCTGTTCTCTACTTGTATAAAGGTTATTTGACGATTACTTATCTCTTAACTCAATACTAGCAATAGATTGAATCAACAAATCAATTTAGTTGGCCACCTAAACAATCTATCAATCAATCATAAGTATTCATTATAATATAAACAAACGATAATCATGTGAAGAACTTCAAAGTAGATTAATATAATAACTCAAATCTTGTTTACAACTTAGAATTCATCCTCAATCATTTGGTGTTTAGCTGCTCATGGATGTAGAAACATCCATGATATACATATGAGAAAAGTAAAGAGATAACGTTACGATTGAGAATCGTTCTGAAACCCTAGCTTTAATATTTCTCCTCTCCAAGATATACAATTTTTGTGACCTAATGATACATATCATTTTACATAACCTAACACCTTTTTATAGGTTTACATTGCTTGGTCTTCACGTATTTAGTTTGGTTCAAGAACCCGACCCGAAATAACGAAATAATGAATCCCAACGTGCCCTTAGGCTTTCCAAGGTATTAATACACGTTTTGCACTTGCTAAGTTCGGAAACCCAGTCCGCGAACTTCAAATTCCAGCAGAAATTTTCGGAACTAAAGTATGAAACCCGTCCGCCAATTTTGCTGTCTTCGGTATTCAATAAAAGCTTGTTTTGGCCACAACTTCTTCATCCGAACTCGGAATGACCTCATCTTTTTGCATTCTTTTTATCTTTCAATTATATTCAAGATGATGATGAGAAATACTTAATTTGAATGAGTTAAGATCGTTCTTTGGCCCTTCTCTTGATTTTGAGCGTTTTGCTTCTTTTCGTCGCACTTCTTCCACTTATCTTGGACTTGGGCACTTGGACACTTGGAATACTTCTCTTCCTAGATCATTTCAGCACTTCGTAGCTCCTTTTTGGATGATTCACCTAACAGAGACAAATAAGAGAAAACAAGAATAGTAATACGAAAATAAGCAAGAATAATAGCTAAAACAAGTATGGAATGGACACTAAAATCATATGAATTATGCATTTATCAGTCCGCATACTTAGAGTTCCGAACTTGGTCTGGGTTCGCCAGTATGCGAAAGGGTACACATACTGGCGTACGTGACCAGACTCAGTTGAATTCCAGGACTTGAACTTTTCAGCCAGTACGCATACGGGTATGTATACTAAGTTCCTGGACTTCAACTATCAAACCATTACGCGTACGGGTATGAATACCATAGTTCCCCGACTTTGAATAATTTGCAACAGTTAGTATACAAGTGCGCATATTATGTTGTATCCAATCAATGGTTAATCATTCTAAACTCCATGTTAATCATTGAAACATTCTTGGAAGACGGGAATAGTTGTCTCACACAAACTATTATCTTCAAAGAAATTTTCAAATGATCAATAGATCAATACGAAATATTTCGAGTCTACATCAAATGACTGTCTCACACAAATCATGTAAGATGTTACCAGGCGATTTTCACATGATCATTTTTTGACTTTCGTCAAGAATAAAGATGAACTAGGTTAAAGCGAAAGCTTACCAACATATATTTTGAGAAATATGTAAGCGAGTTTGAAAAAACGGGGGTCTAACAACCTCACCCAATATTTCGATTAGCAATCTGTATGGACTAACTCCAATATACTTTCTAAAGAATCAACTAGACATTCAGACTCAATCTAGATAAAAGTATATCAAAGAGTTAATATCTCAATCTCTCGATTTGATCTTTACTCAATCAAATGGAAATCTGCGAGTCTTTATCAAATACTAGAGAGATAAACTTGGATGGTATCAAAGACCAATATCCAAATGTCAATCAATTTAAATCAACAACCAAAGGTTGGATATTCTAATTGATTGATCTTAACGGACAACCTGTAATATTTTAATTATAACAAAATAAAATGCGGAATAGAAATAACACAGACACCAGAAATTTTGTTAACGAGGAAACCGCAAATGCAGAAAAATCTCGGGGCCTAGTCCATATTGATCACCACACTTTATTAAGCTGAAAAAGTGGGAGTACAACAACCACACCCAATATTACGCTTATCAATCTGTACGGACAAACTCCAATATACTTTCTAGAGAATCAGCTAGACAGTCAGACTCAATCTAGATAAAAAGTATATCAAAGAGTTTTTATCTCAATCTCTCGATTTGATATATACTCAAGCAAATAGAAATCTGCGAGTCTTTATCAAATACTAGAGAGATAACTTGGATGGTACCAAAGAACAATATCCAAGTGTCAATCAATTTAAATCAACAACCAAAAGGTCGGATATTCTAATTGATTGAAAAACGCACAACCTGTGATGTTTCAATTATATAACAAAATATAATGCGGAAAAGAAATAACATAGACACCAGAATTTTGTTAACGAGGAAACCTCAAATGCAGAAAAACCCCGGGACCTAGTCCAGTTTGAAAAAACACTGTATTAAGCCGCTACAGACACTAGCCTACTCAAGATTAACTTCGGTCTGGACTGTAGTTGAACCACAATAAATCTCACACTGATCCAAGGTACAGTTATGCTCCTACATCTCTGATCCCAGCAGGATGCTACGTACTTGATTCTCTTAGTTGATCTCACCCACAACTAAGAGTTGCTACGACCCAAATTCGAAGACTTTAATAAACAAATCTGTATCACACAGAAAAGTCTATGGTAACAGATAAATCCGTCTCCCACGAATATACCTACGAGTTTTGTTCCGTCTTTTGATAAATCAAGGTGAACAGGAACCAATTGATAAACCGAACTTATATTCCCGAAGAACTGCCTAGTATTATCAATCACCTCACAATAATCTTAATCGACGCAGCAGAAAAAGATATTGCGGAATCACAAACGATGAGACGAAGTGTTTGTGATTTCTTTTATATCTTGCCTATCGGAGATATCAATCTCAAGCCAATTATTACAATTGTACTCGTACGATAGAAACAACAAGATCAGATCACACAACTACAAGAAAGTAGTATCGGTCTGGCTTCACAATCCCAATGAAGTTTTTAAGTCGTTAACCTGGTTTAGAAGAAGAAACCAGAGGTTAAAGGAGAATCAAATCTAGCATAGCACAACTAGTATCACACAAAAGGTGTGGGGATTAGGTTTCCCAGTTGCTAGAGTTTTCCCTTATATAGTCTTTCAAATCAGGGTTTCCAATCAATGTTAGCTTGGTAACAAAGCATTCAATATTCACCGTTAGATGAAATCCTGATTAGATTCAAGCTAATATCTTTCAACTGTTAGATCGAAAACTAGCTTGTTACACACAAATGAAATGCACGTTTCTAGGCTTGTGTAACCGTACCCAAACTTGTACATTTGTTGGTTCAACAATAGTCAACCAAATGGTTAGCCATATGATCACTTTCATATCAACCATATTCTTCTTCACCATAACTAGTTAAAGTGACTCAAATGAACTAGTTAGAGAGTTGTTCAATTGCAAGGAAATCTTATGTAACTACACAAGACACAATTGAAGCAAAAATGATTTGATTCACTCGAATCGGTTCATGAACTACATAGCCACGGTTTGCAAATTGCATTCCTTAGTTTATATAAGAATAAGTTCACAAACATCGTTTTTAGATATAACCTACTCAATCTCGCGGACTGGGTTCGCGGACTTAAGTTCCCGGACGGAGTTCACAAACTCCAGCAGAATTTCTCGGGTCGAGAACTTCCGCCAGTTCGCGGACTTGGCTCACGCCACCATTCCGGTTCTCTTGATCAACAGAGTTCGCAAACTTCGGTTCAAGGAATAAGGACTTATACATATATGTGTTTCCACAACGATGCTTATATCCTCCAATAGTTATATAATCTAAACTCTCATTTTAATCATTGAAACATTCTTAGAGAACGTTGATATTCTATAGTTGTTATTCACAAACTATCTTTCGTCAAAGTAAGCAATTTTCAAAGTGATTGAAACTTGTCATGACTTTCTTCACTAGGTAAAGATGAACTTGGCTAAAGCGAAAGCTTACCTACACATATTTCGAGAAATAGATAGGCGAGATAAACTCGGCTCGAAATAGCAAATGTGTATAATCTAAGTCTATATAGCAAATCGACTTTTGTCTCAAAATAAGAGATAAATAGACTTTTGAGTGATAGATAAGTTCAAGTCTCCACATACCTTTTAGTCGATGAAGATCCACCGGTTCCTTGAGTAGTTATTCGTCTTGTATGATGATTGTCATGGAGTTCTTGAGCTCAACTACACTTTCTATCCTAGTCCGAGACCTTAGCTATAGTAGACTAGAAATCAAGACTTATAGTTTTGATCACTAACATTGACAAACATGCTTGAGATAGCAACGCATGTGAGTTCGACCGAGCAATGCTCTAACATAAGCCGCTACAGACACTAGCCTACTACAAACTAACTTCGGTCTGGACTGTAGTTGAACCCTAATGAATATCACACTGATTCAAGGTACAGTTGTGCTCCTTACGTATATGATCCCAGCAGGATACTACGCACTTGATTCCCTTAGCTGATCTCACCCACAACCAAGAGTTTCTACGACCCAAAGTCGAAGACTTTAATAAACAAATCTGTATCAAACAGAAAAGTCTATGATGATAGATAAATCTGTCTCCCACAGATATACCTAAGAGTTTTGTTTCGTCTTTTGATAAAATCAAGGTGAAAAAAAACCAATTGATAACTCGGACTTATATTCCCGAAGAACATCCTAGAATTATCAATCACCTTACAATAATCTAAATCGTATGGTAGCGAAACTAGATATTGTGGAATCACAAACGATGAGATGAAGATGTTTGTGATTTCTTTTTATCTTGCCCTATCGGAGATATAATCTCAATTCAATTATTCAATTGAACTCGTACGATAGAAAATGGAAAGATCAGATCGCTCAACTACAACAGAATTAGTTTCGTCTGGCTTCATAATCCCAATGAAGTCTTTCAGTTGTTAACCTACAGGGTATCAAGAAGAAACCTAAGGTTAAAGGAGATCAACTCTAGCAAAACCAACTAGTATCATACAGGAGGTGTGGGGATTAGTTTTTCCAGTTGCTAGATGTCTCCTTTATATAGTTTTCAAATCAGGGTTGGCAATCCAACTTACCTTGGTAACGAAGCATTCAATATTCACCGTTAGATGAAAAACCCGATTTAACCAAGCTAATATCTTTCAATCGTTAGATCGAAACTTAGCTTGTCACACACAAATGAAATGTATTTCATTTAGGTTTGAGTAACCGTACCTAAACGTGTACACTTAGTTGGTTAACAAATAATTAACCAATGGTTATCCATATGAGCACTTCCATATTAACCGTATTCATCTTCTTCACATAACTAGTTCAAATGACTCATAAGTAGTTGAAGAGTTGTTCAATTGCTTTGGTCTTTATGAATAGACACGATTGAAACAAAATCGGTTTGATTCACTTGAATCAATTCATGAAATATATAGCCACGGTTTGCAAAGATTGCATTCCTTATTGATTTATTGTTTAAGTTCATGAACTCCCGATTTGAGAAATATAACCATCTTGGGTACGCGTACGGGTACGTGTACCATAGCTACCGGATTTGAGTTTAGAAACTCAACAGAAATTTTCGGTCGAAAACTTCCGTGGGTACGTGTACGGGTACGCGTACCTAAGGTGATTGTTTTAACAGTTTGCAAACTTACAAACTCAGCAGAAATTTTCGGTTCGAAAACTTTCGCTGGTACGCGTACCCAACCTGTCTCCTTCACCAATACCTTATGCACACACTTGGTTTCCGGCACATGGATTTATACATTAATGTGCGAACACACTATATATGCTTATATCCATAGTTGGTTACATAATCTCAACTCTACATTTCAATCATTAAAACATTCTTCTATAATGTTATAACAGTCGTTATTCACAACTATCGTCATCAAAGATATTTTCAAGATTGAAATGTCATCATGAATTTCGTCACGGGTTAAGATGAAAAGTGGTTAAAGCGAAATCTTACCAACACATATTCTAGAAAAAGATAGGCGAGTAACTCGGCTCGAAATAGCAAATGTGTATGTATGAAAACTATCATACTTATACGACTTTGTCTCAAGAGTAGAAGATAGAGTAGATAGACTTTTGAGTGATAGATAAGTTCAAGTCTCCACATATATTTTAGTCGGATGAAGATCAACTGGTTCCTTAAGTAGTTCTTCGTCTTCGTAAGATGATCGCCATGGAGTCTGGAGCTCAACTACACTAAACTGTCTTAAACCGAGACTTAGCTATAAGTAGTCTAGAAATCAAGACATATGGTTTTGACAACTAAACTTGACAAACATGCTTGAGATAGCAACGCATGCGAGTTCGACCGAGCAATGCTCTAACAATCTCCCCCTTTGTTAATTTTAGTGGAAAAACTATCAATAATATGGATTACAAAATAAATAAAACTTTGTAGCTTCTTGTCCACATGCTTGATCTCCTTGGTGCTTCAACATTACTCGAAAACTTCGTCTTTTCTGAGTACTCCCATGATTCCATAGATGTTCAATTCAGCATCATAGTTGTTGAAGATCCGTAGCCATAACAATGAGAAAACAAAAGCTCTCGATCATTGTTATACAATGTCATGATATTATTACACAGTATCAAAGTTCTTATATCACAACTTTTACAACAATACTATGGTGATATGTATCTCTACCCCTTAGTCAATTCTTTCATCTCAACATGAAAACCACTCCCCTTTACATAATGATCCGCAAAACACGTAAACCATATGTATTTGTAGTGTGAACTACATATTAATTCTCCCCCTTTTTGTCAATAAAATTGGCAAAGGTACGAAAACGGGATCCTAATGTTATTTCCACTGAGATGCTTCAAGACCAAAGAAAAGTACATATCAACTTGTTTAGATGCAATCATAAAGCCGAAGCTAAATGCATTCATCAAGGAGTTTATAAAGATACAAGATAACCCCTAAAATATTCCATAGCCGCACTCCCCACAGAGATATGGAAATTAAGCGCAAGTTCAAAAGAACTCTCCCCTATTTGATGTCATTTCCGAAAGAACAACAAGAGCAACCTTACTTTTACAAGAAAAGAAGGATTTCTTTGGACACCAAAAACCACAAAATGATTTTGTATCCACAAATTCTCAATCAAACTAATTACAAGAGAACCCATGATTAATTTAATCGGAATACACAACCAAATTAATCACAAAAGAATCTATGATTTGTTTAGTTGGAAATGATCACATAAGAAAACTTATAGAGCCGTACAGTATATACATAAAATATGGATCAGGGAAGATCAATACTGTGGAATATACAAAGATTCATTTTATCTTCATCACTATTTGCACAATGACATACAATAGACATAATCTTTATAAACAAAAGATTTTAACCTATCTTCCATCAAAGAATTGACATAATAGGCTTAACTTTTGTTTGTCAAAAGTTCATCGATCTTGTATCAAAACATGCATATCGACATATGAAAGAGATAACATTTGACATCGTATGGGACAATAATAGTTCACGGACGCAAACAAACATATCCCATAACATATTGTAATATATAAAACCATAAAGATTAATACTGCAAACATCATCTTCCAAATCACTTTAGAATTTAAATAAATAAATCTAAAGACATTGCAAGATGAAAACGTTGGACATAGCTATGTGTACTCACAATAATGGATATTCCAAAACCTAGTTATCCTTCTTACACAAAGCAAGAATAAAATTTCTCTTAAGAAGTTTCCTAGAAAATAATATTTCACTTACTTTTAGAATTCTTCTCATATTCCCTGTATTCATCAAGCTCCTCTTCAATTAGATCAATCATTGATTCAAGATTTTCTTTTTTTTTTTCCAGTTTCTTGGATGATACAATTAATTCGTTTTTCATAGCACTTACTTGTTCCAAAACGAGATTCTTGGTCAAGAAGAGTTTCTTAAACTGGGATACAGATGTATTTCCATCAAAAGATACATCACGTTTGTCTGAGCATAACTCATTATCTGATGAGTCGAAACGAATCTTCTTAGATGGAAACAAAACAGTCCACACATCATTATCTTTACTTGAGAGTCTGGAAAAAGACATGGCAGAAGAGAGACATGAAATGCTTAGCCTTCAAGGGAAGGGACTTCTTCTTAAAAGGAAAAAGATATTTTAAGAAGATCTTTTGACTAAAACCCTACGTCAAGGGTAGGTGCAAGGAAACGATTTTAGGAGAAAGCGTTTATGAATGCTTTTAACCAAACCAAACAGAGATAAGAACCAGACTAAGTACAAAAATACAACCCTCTTAGTAGGATGTGGTTCTTGTAGAAAACAGAGGGTACAAGAACCATCTTATATTCTTACTACAGAATAAGTTTCTCCCGATCCAGAACAGGAACGGGAGGTCTCCATCTTAAGGGTGTACTTATCTCTTGATCCCGTTCTCCCCTTATATGAACAGAATTGAGAGTTTTGCTCATTTGTCTTAGATTAGTGTTGAGAACTCTGTTTGTTGGTCTTTGAAGGCTATGAGTGGTCTTATAAATCTCTTTCGTACTTTTACTAGTACATATGAAAGATTTCTTTTTCCTCTTTTGCAAGCATGTTTTGACTGAGGAGATAATCTCTTGATTTTTTGTACTTATATTATCTTGATGATCCTGATCAACACACAAGATATCATAATTTGAATCAATTGAGAAAATCTTGTGATTTTCTATATCATCCTTTTCATTAGATATAGAGTCAGGCATGATTTGCTGAGAAGAAATAACCGAGGGATGGTATTTCTTATGGGAATCACTATTGCGAATGCTTGCAATTTCATGTCTCAGAACATCCAGTTCATCTTCCAAATATTCAATCCTTTTCATTAGATTTTCTTCTTTTGAAGGGACATGATTGAGTAATTCGGAGTGAACTAGGCTGTTTGGAGGACACGTGTGATTGTCAGCAAAGAAGTTGAAGGAACTTACACATATTTATTCCTCCGGACAGTAGTCAAGAGTAGCCATCCAAGCCTTGGTTAACTCATCAGAGTTATTTGAAGTATGAACACTTCTGTAACACTTTAAACAATACTTATTTTCATGATTCTTTTGATCTTTATTTTTCCCCTTTTTGATTGAGGTATTTTTCTTTTGAGACTTTCTTTTACTCTGTCTGAGTGTCTTTTTCAAGTGTTGTATGAACAATGAAAGAGATGAATTAAAGCTATTCTCATTTTTTCAATCACTTTTGGGCAGCGAGATTTCTTATCAGATGTGGTAACAGAGTTTACTACCAAGTGATGTTTCTCTCTTTGTTGCATTTCAAGATCAAAAATCTTTAACTTTCCAACCAGAGTATTTTTGAAAAGAGTATCAAGGTTATTTCCCTCAACGATGGTGTCCTTCTTAGAATCGTATCTAGATGGCAGCAATTTGAGAATTTTCATCACAATGTCCTTTTCAGGAATAGTCTTACCAATGCAAAAGATGCATTAAAAATTTCAGACACTTTGTGATTAAACTCATCAAATGAATCTTCATCTGCCATACGAAGGTTTTCCCAATCAGAATTTAGGTTTTGAAGTCTGGCTTCCTTTTCACTGGTATTTCCTTCGAATACGATTTTTAAGATATCCCACGCATATTTTGACCTAGTGCAATTTGACATATGGTGCTGAAGATTTAGGGTAATGGCATGTATGATGACATTCAAACCGTCGGAGTTTTGCTTTGCAGCAAGTATCTCAGCAGCATCGTATTCGCCAATATTCTTTGGAACAGTAGCGTTACCTATTGTCACAACGGGAGCATCATAGCCATTAACTACATATACCCATGATTGAAAATCACGTGCTTGAAGAAAATCTTGCATAGCAATTTTCCACCATAAGTAGTTTGAGCCATCAAAGACTGGTGGTACGTTAATAGAGATAGCACCTCTGTCCTTGGAGTCATATCGATAAAAACACAGACTTTTGAGTTCTTAAACGTGTTTGCCTGCTCTGATACCAATTGAAAAAGCGGGGGTCTAACAACCTCACCCAATATTTAGATTAGCAATCTGTATGGACTAACTCCAATATACTTTCTAGAGAATCAACTAGACAGTCAGACTCAATCTAGATAAAAGTATATCAAAGGGTTAATATCTCAATCTCTCGATTTGATCTTTACTCAAGCAAATGGAAATTTGCGAGTCTTTATCAAATACTAGAGAGATAAACTTGGATGGTACCAAAGACCAATATTCAAGTGTCAATAAATTTAAATCAGCATCCAAAGGTTGGATATTCTAATTGATTGATCTTAACGCACAACCTGTGATATTTCAATTATATAACAAAATATAATGCGGAATAGAAATAACACAGACACCATAAATTTTGTTAACAAGGAAACCGCAAATGCAGAAAAACCCCGGGACCTAGTCCAGATTGAACACCACACTGTATTAAGCCGCTACATACACTAGCCTACTACAAACTAACTTCGGCCTGGACTGTAGTTGAACCCTAATCAATATCACACTGATTCAAGGTACAATTGCGCTCCTTACGTCTCTGATCCCAGCAGGATACTACGCACTTGATTCCCTTAGATGATCTCACCCACAACCAAGAGTTGCTACGACCCAAAGTCGAAGACTTTAATAAACAAATCTGTATCACACAGAAAAGTCTACGCTGATAGATAAATATGTGTTCCACAGATATACCTAAGAGTTTTGTTTCGTCTTTTGATAAATCAAGGTGAACAGAAACCAATTGATAAACCAAACTTATATTCCCGAAGAACATCCTATAATTATCAATCACCTCACAATAATCTAAATCGTATGGTAGCGAAACTAGATATTGTGGAATCACAAACGATGAGACGAAGATGTTTGTGATTTCTTTTTATCTTGCCATATCGGAGATATAATCTCAAGTCAATTATTAAATTGAACTCGTACAAGAGAAGTAGTTTCGTCTGGCTTCACAATCCCAATGAAGTCTTTCAGTCATTAACCTACAGGGTCTCAAGAAGAAACCTACGGTTAAAGGAGAATCAACTCTAGCAAAACCAACTAGTATCACACAAGAGGTGTGGGGATTAGTTTTTCCAGTTGCTAGATGTCTCCTTTATATAGTTTTGAAATCAGGGTTGGCAATCCAAGTTACCTTGGTAACAAAGTATTCAATATTCACCATTAGATGAAAAACCTGATTTAACCAAGCTAATATCTTTCAACCGTTAGATCGAAACTTAGCTTGTCACATACAAATGAAATGTATTTCATTTAGGTTTGAGCAACCGTACCTAAACGTGTACACTTAGTTGGTTCACAAATAGTTAACCAATGGTTAGCCATATGAGCACTTACATATTAACCGTATTCATCTTCTTCACATAACTAGTTCAAATGACTCATAAGAACTAGCTGAAGAGTTGTTCAATTGCTTAGGTCTTTATGAATGGACACAATTGAAACAAAATCGGTTTGATTCACTTGAATCAATTCATGAACAATATATCCACGGTTTGCAAAGATTGCATTCCTTATTGATTTATTGTTTAAGTTCATGAATTTCCGATTTGAGAAATATAACCAGCTTGGGTACGCGTACGGGTACGTGTACCATAGCTACCAAATTTGAATTTAGAAACTCAGTAGAAATTTTCGGTCGAAAACTTCCGTGGGTACGCGTACCTAAGGTGACTGGTTTAACAGTTTGCAAACTTACAAATTCAACATAAATTTTCGGTTCGAAAACTTCCGCTGGTACGCGTACCCAACCCGTCTCCTTCACCAATACTGTATGCACACATATGCACACACTTGGTTTCCAGCACATGTATTTATACACCAATGTGCGAACACACTATATATGCTTATATCCATAGTTGGTTACGTAATCTCAACTCTACATTTCAATCATTGAAACATTCTTCTATAATGTTATAACAGTCGTTATTCACAATTATCGTTATCAAAGCTATTTTCAAGATTGAAACGTCATCATGACTTTCGTCACGGGTTAAGATGAAAAGTGATTAAAGCGAAAGCTTACCAACACATATTTCGAGAAAAAGATAGGCGAGTAAACTCGGCTCGAAATAGCAAATGTGTATGTATGAAAAGTATCATACTTATACCACTTTGTCTCAGGAGTAGGATATAGAGTAGATAGACTTTTGAGTGATAGATAAGTTCAAGTCTCCACATACCTTTTAGTTGGATAAAGTTCCACTGGTTCCTTGAGTAGTTCTTCGTCTTCGTAAGATGATCGCCATGGAGTCTGGAGCTCAACTACACTAAACTGTCCTAAACCGAGACTTAGCTATAAGTAGTATAAAAATAAAGACATATAGTTTTTGACAACTAAACTTGACAAACATGCTTGAGATAGCAACCCATGCGAGTTCGACCGAGCAATGCTCTAACTGAGTTAAACTCAGCTCGAAATATCAAATGTGTATAATATAAAGTCTATATAGCTAGACTTTTGCCTCAATAAGAGATAAAATAGAAATAGACTTCTGAGTGATAGATGAGTTCAAGTCTCCACATACCTTTTGTTGATGAAGTTCCACAAGCTGCCTTTAGTAGTTCTTCATCTTCAATCGATGAACGTCGTGAAGTATAAAGCTCAACTACACATTTTATCCTAATCCGAGACATAGCTATAAGTAGACTAGAAATCAAGACTTATAGTTTTGGCAACTAAACTTGACAAACAAGCTTGAGATAACAACGCTTGCGAGTTCGACCGAGCAGTGCTCTAAAAATTATATAATCCCTCTAAATACATAAGTATTGTTAGGACCCTAAAATACTTGACACTCATCAGGCTAGATATCGCATTTGTTGTCAACTATACTTCTTAGTTTATGCATGCTCCAACTTTTGAACATGTGCTTCTTGTGAAAAAAATTCTGAGATAGCTCAAACTATTTTATGGGATCGGGTATTACTATAACTCCAGGTGATATAACTCAGCTTTCAGGTTACTCTGACTCAAATTGGGCAGGCTTTCCAGATTCAAGGAGATTAACTTCAGGTTTTTGTGTATTTTTGGGTTCTACTTTTATATCCTGACAGTCCAAGAAACATTCTACTGTCTCAAGTCGTCTATAGAAGCTGACTATAAAACTCTATCTTGCTTGGCATCTGAGTCATGTGGCTTTCTACAGTCCTTGATGAGTTACATATATCTCTGACACTTCCTCACCACCTATTCTGTGACAATCTAGGTGCTCGTACTTTAACTTTGATCCATGTCTTTCACGCTCGAACCAAGCATATATTGAGCTGACTTATCACTATGTTCGAGATCTGATTCAAGATGGCACCGCTAATGTTGAGTTTATCTCCCCAGCATTACAGATTGTTGATATGTTTACCAAGGGTCTACCACTTCCTCTACTAGACAACTTGGAGACAAACTGATGCACTTCTGCACCATCCCTGCTTCAGTTTGAGGGGTAGTGTTGGATATTACTAGTTATGACTTCTTTGACCTTGTGTTGTGCACATATCATTCCCTTGCTTTCTCTTCTCTTTACCGTTTATCTTTTATTCTTACTATCTAGAATATCCTAGGTTAATTCCTTCAGGGAACTGCTATATATTGTCATGTTTTCTGATCTTATCTCTACATAATGACACTGCTATATATATGATGTGGTGTAACTCCTCCTAGTTATCTCTGATTTTAATGAAAACAACTTATCATCATCAATATATCTGTCTATCATAAATACTCATCAATATTTTTGTTCAATCATTAGTCTACATCGATATCATTGTCTTACATTGTTCACTAGGATATAACCCGTTCCGTAATGACACGGGTTTGGGTTGCTTTAATGCCTAATATGGCCTAACCAAACCTAATATTTAGTACTGAAAGCAAACCGCTGAGAATTTCTCTTGTCAGGTTAGATTTTTACTTTCCCAGTTTGTTGCAAAGATCAGCTCCAGTATCAATAAGTTTGTCAGGCCCATCTCTCAGTTATTTTTTTTTCTAGAGGCATTATTTTTCTTTGATAACCTCTAAGTTAAATTTTAATTTAAATTTGGTGTTAAATTAATGCATGGTTACAGACTGTTTAACCAAAAAATTGAACATGTGTTTGGATACATTAAAATTGATCAAACCCATGCGATTCTGATAAAAGTGAATACAAAAATAAAAAGAATATGAGAGATAATTAATATGCTTGTAGTCATGATACCAAAATCCAGCATGTCGATTGAGCTGTCACATACAAAATCATTGGACTAATTCTCATTTTTCTTTTACATTCTAACTTGCTTTGATATTTGTCGATTGAGATGTCCCATATGCCCGACCAACTATCTAAGATAACTCATTCCAGACCGATGATATTTTCTGCTATCTGCATAAGGGGATCAGATTGGTGTTAACAAATTCTTTAGTCGAGATCAACATGCGAACGGTCAAACATGAAAATAATAATTAAAGCATTAGTTGCAATAGATGTCCTTTATAGTTTGGCAAAAATCAGTTCCATATTTGCATTGTGTGAAGATCAAAAGAGTATCTTGAAGTGCAACTGCTACAATGACCAAATTCAAGGATTTGGCTAATGAAAGGATGACAAAAGTTGAAATGCAATGACAAATAAAGATGTTTTTGGTTACTACATTTTTCAGTATAAAGAAATCGGTAACTGGCAGACTTGCAAATATAATCATCCATGATTAACAGAGTGTAATCTAGGCCAGTGGCGCCACTTCCCGGTAAGCTTTTCACAAACTTAAACAACTAAGAATATTGTTTCCTATTAATACTGAAACACTCGGTATTGCACCTACCCGTAGATTAAACTTAGTCTCAACTACAGGTTTAACAACTACAAAATCAACCACAAAATCAACTCTAAAGAGAACATTCAAGGGATTTAAAGATAAAACTCGACTTGATATGAAGAAAAGTTCAGACTATCAAATGGAATATTTATAGTATACAACGGGTACCTAGTCAGAATCATGCAACTTAATTGTTGGAGCAAGACTTATCAAATGGATGACCTTTTGCAGCAGAATTCTAATCACTTCAAATTGCAACTACCAACCGCCAATTCTCAAAGCCTTGATTGATTCCCTGATACCTTAATACAACTCTATATCACAGGACCGTACATATATTATCTACCTCTTAAACTGATGGTCGACTGAAAAACTTATCTGTTAATTAAAATATTATCAGATTAAGTATATCATAGGCCACGTTATGACTAAATTTCATAAATTCGTTTATGAAATTCTAAAACCCTTAGAAAAATTATATGATAAGAACAGATGAAATCCATTGAAATCATATGCTATATCATGGTTTTGAGCTAATGGGTACATACAGCTGCGTGGCAACCTGCACCACTCATGTTGTCTATGATCTAGTTGTCGGGGTATGCATGCACCTTATTCAATACCTGAAACCCAAATGATCATTTTATGAAACAGTTTATAGGCTCTGATCATACTCATAAATGATTTTCAGTAACGCATTTATAGGCTCGGATCATACTCAGAAATATTTTAAAATAACCCATTTATAAGCTCTGATCATACTCGTAAATATTTTTCATGGAATGGTATAGAAATAAAATCAAGAAATTATGACGATGGAAAATTCATCAGTAAGAATATTTCATCTAATGGAATATAACATGAGAATATCAACCTCTAAAACTCTCTTATAGTCAAGAGATATCTGTCCTCAATGAATCGAGCCTAGGTAACGCGAAGTCTTAATTAAATCACGTCACCCTTCACATAGTTGTTGCCCACCTGCAATCCCACACCGAGTTATCCTGCAAATTAAAAATTCTACTAATGGGTACAAAAAAAATTACCCCAGTTATGCAAGGACAGGAAGGGTCGCTGCAGCTGAAACATGAAAGTTGCGTAGTTGTGATATTTCACTCCAAGTTGCTAGAATATCATATCCTTGCTAATAATGCTAAGCTCCATTAATACAATAATGTAATATGATCTTAATGCAAAAATTACTAATAATTAATGGTTTTTTTAATAGATCACAGAAGACCCAAAAGCATTAAAGTACACATAAACAGAAAATAACACCTTTGATAAATTTATGCATGACCATTTGGACCTAATATTTTTACTTTCTTTTTTGTGGGTATATCATAGCATTGTACTTTTCCTGGTGGAAGGGAGAACAAAATTTTATTAGATATCATAATAGGGAGAGAAGGGGTGCTAACTATAGATTTAAGAAACTGAACTACCCTCTTTTTCTCTTTGGTTTTTGCAAAGCTGACAGTAGAAGAAGGAATTGCAAAAGCAATGAAATTTTTTTCTAGTAAGAAGATTAAAGGAATGTTTCAAGATACTTAGGGTTTTACCCATTGCTGATGCGGATAAATCTATTAAGATCCTTTTCGAATCAGTTTAGATATGTAACCAAGGAAGAGGCAAATTCATAGCAAGCTCGTAGCAATCTACATGTAAAACATTGAATCTCCATCGACCACGTGACTCATGAAATTAAATTAAATGATGAATTAATTCAACCTTATAATCACAAATGAAAACCTTAATGTGATATACTATTTATTTTGAACTTTGGCAGTAAAATGTATTTACCCGCATCAGCAATTCATCTTTGTCGGGTAAGATGCAACAATTTAATGCAGAATACAGTCAGTTTGCACATCCATTCATCGAGTTCCTTTTCTTTTTTGCTTCACAATATGTATATGCAAATATTGAAAACATCTGTGTTAGTTCAAAGTTAAACCGATACATAAGATTGACCAACAATCTATTAGTCCATTTTTTCTCTCGGTATCAATAAATCGGTTTGTTGAGGCGAAAATTAACCCCATAAGTTGATCGCTTGATACAAACAAATGAAACAAATCAAACACATAATTAAATCAAAATACCTATGGAAGTCTCAACTTTAAAAGAACTGAAAATTCATGCTAAGCCAAAGAAAACCCAACCTGGAATAAAATAGTACTCATCCAATCAGAACAGTATATAAGTAGAAAGTAGACATCGACCTATTTAAGAAAAAAAAAGCATTACTTGAAATTGTAAATTGGATAAGAAATTAGCAACCCTAAATTGCCACTCTGAAACAAAACGAATTCAGAGGAAGAATTTTTTTCTCTAAGATCAGTATTGAATAATCGAGTATGATTGTTGAACGGTGGTAGCTGATGTTTACCTGTATAAGAGTATTTCGCCCTCCTGATCCAAGGACTCTTCCTCCATTCTAACCCCAGACAAAATCCTTTCAGCTCCATCGTTGTTGTAGAAACGTTTCATGGATAAGAAAAGTAACGGCTTGTTCATTGGAACATTGAATCTCCGCTAACCTAAAATGGAGCAGGGAATTAAATGAGGTTTTGACCCTAACGTGTGCGCGCATGACCTAGAGTTATGAAGCGAGTAAAACACAGATAATTGGTTAAATCAAGACCGTCCTTTATGTGTCCGAAATACAGATAGCCGTCGATATAGAAAAACACCATTGTCCCTTATAATATAGATATCTTTTTTCCATCACAACTATTTCTTTATGGAGGTTATCCAAAGTTTGAAGACTCTCCAAGGAAGCTTGGGATAAGAAAAACCTATTTTGCGAGGCCATTTTTTGCTCCAGATCTTCAAACTAGGAAAGGAAACAATATTGTTTGAGGGAGTAGTTGCATTGTAAGCATCTTTGACGATGAATGGCCAGACTTGTTGCCAAACAAAAGAAGCACTTCATCTTCCTCCGGATTTAACATAATAGAATCCAGGTAACTAATCAAACGTGTCATTTTTCCAATTTCAAAATCGTAAAGTCTATTTACAGCTTATAATTATAGCTTTTACCATACACTAGGGTGGATGATCTTAATTAGTGATAGATAACTTATATGCTTGCCTATATTTATCTTTGACACCGGTCAATAATAGATGACAAACTTGGTCTCCTAGATAGTAGCAGTAAAAAAGCGATCTTCGTTATAGCAGGCATATTTCCTTCCTTTTTCTTTTTCTGGGAAGTTCCTAGTGTAGCCCTAAGCAATGCAGAATAGGGTTTGGAGTTTAAAAGTGAAAAGGTTATATAACACATCTATTATTGGCTACCGAGACTTGTTAGCATAGACAGAAGGTCTAACCAACGAGTGAGAACAATCTTTTTGTTAGAATTGCTTAACTTAACTTTGTTCATATAAAATTCATAAGATGAAGAAGTTACCTACTGATATAATCTCTCGCTTAACTGAAGAAACCATAATCAACTGCAAACTAGTTTCCAAACTCTAGAGAGATATTGCAAGTCATATCAAGGTAGGTTCGCTTTTCCAGGTTTGGATGGGATCTGCTTCACAGTTTTGTTATGGAGGAGAGAGCAATACGGTGACATTGATATGCACGGGCATTACTCTTACAAGACACTTGTGAAAATCGACACTCATCGGTATATTGAGCTAGAAGAACCCTTGACTGGGATGGTTGGATCATGTAACAATTTGGTTTGTTTCTCGGTAAAGGGCAAGTCCGATATTGCGAGTGATCCTATCTACATCTGGAATCCCATCACTGAGGAATATGTATATCTTGCAACATTCAATAACTATGAAACATATCAATTCTTCTTAATATAAAGGAGGATGTAGAGGCTGACGTATCAAGACCACATTCATCCTCAGAAATGGTGTAAAAATAAAGGTGCCACGTGGATTTTTTTTTCCCAAAGGAAATCAGGAAAAATATGTTTCTTCGAGGCTCACGACCATATAAGCAGATAGGATAAAAGGACACAAATGTTGAACTTGAAATAAATTATATATATGGAAAAATCGACCCATCTTTAGTGTAGAAAGTTAGAAATTTGTTACCAGATCCAAAAGGAAAAGATGCGTCTTCTCGCGGTTTCAAGTAAAATCCAAATATAATATTATTTTGTTGCAAACAACTTATGTTATTTTCGTTAATCTTATGTTTGACCAGGAAATAATGTTACAGATTTAAGTTTTAACAGAATAAATACGTCTTTTCGCTAAAAGACGCTGCCTCAAATAACTGTCTCAAAATATACGAGAAAATAGGCTTTCGTACACGCCTTTAAAATATGAACATGATTATTCAGTAACAGTTGCATTTGGGCTCTGGACATGACTATTCAATAATAGTTGCATTTGCATATATAATGTGCCGAATGCACAACACTGATCACATTATCTACGATGCAACAAATCCCTCTTCGTCGTGATTCAAAAGGTAAAGGTTTATGAAATTTATGAAAACCATTTCTAATTTATCCCTATTTTCATGTTCTAATCAACATTTAACTCAATTATTTTTACTTATTTATAGAAAAATTATGCATACTCAGAATTTTGCATGTTCAATAAAATGTCGGAACTTGGATACTCTTATTCCCGCGAGGGTAAAATTTTTAAGGTTGAATGGAACTGAAAAGATTGATGTTTGGGCTAAAGTATCTGCTCACACAATTTCTTCATATAATGTGTGACCTCGGGCATCAATCTGCTCATACCGGTAAAAATTCAGTGATCTTACATTTATGGTTCCCGATAACTTCTGATGAGTTGAGAAAAAAATGTTTCGATAAGTTGTTTTGTCGATAAGAATCAAGATGACACAGAGCAGGATAAAGATGTTTCGTTAAAGAAATCCCAACACCGCCAAACAAGTTAGATGTTTTTCCCTTTTCTTTTTGTTTTTCTTTTATTTCTGATGAGATTATTCTAGATTGGATCAAGTGGTAAGTAAGGATGCTTCAATGTAAAGTACTAATTTTTTAACATTAAGTAGTGGGTTTTCTGAATTTGGTATATTTCTTACTGCTTTTGATGATTAGGTTGATTTAGTTGGAGATTATAATGATGCTGGTGATCATTTTAAACTTGGATGGATATCACTGTAACAATGCTTTCATGTAGAGTAACTGCGTGTGAAAAACAAATTGCTAATTCTGATAATATAAACACCGATATAAGGGAGCAGATTATTTCATTAAATCTCATACCTACCTAAATGTTTTGTGGGCTGATGAGGTATTTTGGTATACAGTGGATTCGTTTAGTCATCATTTTAGGAGAAGTTCTGGCAATAGTTTTAAATTTAGACTTATGTTTAAGATACATAACTGTCTGACATTAATCATTACTTTCACCAGTGACCAGAGATGGTCTAGCTGGCGAGATGCTGAGGTATTTTTTTTAAAGGTAAGATATTCTATTATGATAGATGGCTTCAGAATTCGCTTAAATATATAGAGGACCATAGGGTTTCAGGTAGGTTTATACAAAAGCCAACGAGACATTGTTGGAGATGTGTGTAAAATGGTTCAAATGTTTTTCCAGTCCAACCATATTTTTAAGCAAATAAATAAAACTTATATTTCTTTGATTCATAAGAAGAAAAATGCACTCAACGCTGCAGACTACAAACCCATAGAACTATGGAACACATCTTATAAAATAAACTCAGAGATACTAGTTAACAAAGTAAAGTTATTGGTAGAGAAAATCATTTCTCCATATTAAGCATCAAGGCAGAATAATCAGTGACGATACCATCATTGCACAAGCGATCGTTCATTCTATGAAAAAAAGAGAGGGGGGAAAGGATGGATTGCACTTAAGTTAGATTGTCCAGAGCCTTTGATAGGCTTGAATGGAACTTTTTAATCAAGGTACTTTGGATTTTGCGAACACTAGTGTGATTTGATTTATCAATGCATAAGTACTACGTCTCTATTAATGGTACTTAATGTTTCTATTTCTCAGAGTTTCGTCCCACTAGAGGGATAAACAAGGTGATCCATTATCACCGTACTTATTCTATCTAGCCATGGAGTTTTTGTCAAACAATTTATCAGAAGCACAAGAAAACAAAACCAGTATTAAAGTGGCAGGCCGTAGTTCTCCAACCATTAATCATTTACTTTTTGCAGTTGATTGCTTGATCTTTACTCAATCAACCCTTTCTTATGTTAACAATCTTTTAAAGCTTTCCTAAGATTTCATTTCACATCCGGGTAAAATTATCAACTTTGATAAATTTTCGTTTTATTCCAGCAAGCTTATTAATAGATGGTTGCTTTAAAACTCACACACATCCTTGATGTCAAAACTATGAAAGCTAAAGACAAATATATGGGTTGTCCACTATCTTAGGTCATTCCAAGAAATATTCCTTTAAAAAAATTATAGAGAACTTTGAGCACATATTATCAAGTTGATCTTCTAAATCCACGACTCAAGCTGGTAGGGAAACAACGGTAAAACATTTTTTTTAACTATATTCTTTTATATCAAATGGGTATCTTTCAACAACCTAAACATCTCATCAAGCAACTAACTGTTATTCAAAATAAATTTTTTCGAGGTTATAATTCTAATTAATAAGGGTTTTAATCCTCTTGCTTGGCACAAACTTTTTAAATCCGAGGAGATAGGTGGTCTTGCTTTCGGAGACCTTAAACTAATCAACCTAGCATTACTGGCTAAGCTAGCATGAAGATTGTGCATTGAATCCAGTCACTTGTGGGTAAAAATACTAAAACCAAAGTACTCCAAAGACTTTGACATTCTGTATCATAAACCATTTGGTTCTAGTACATCATGGGTTTGTCAGGGAATTGAAAAATGTCTCAGAGTACTTTTAGACATTCGTTTCATGGAAGTTGATAATGGCAGAAAGAAAAGACCTGGCACGATATATGGAGTATCGGTATACATCAACCACCCATACCAATTGTAGGAAACCATGAAGATTATGTTTTTATCAATTATGTGATCATACCGCAATCCAACAATTGGAGTGTGACTGTAGTAGATTACTTATTTGATGCCACAACTGTAGCAAGAATTCCACAAATGTTTTTGGATATTTCTAAGGAAGACAATTAAATGCCTCCAAGATGTGAAATTTTTTCAGTTAAGAATACTTACAATCTGTTGCCAACAACATCAGTGATGCAGAAGCAGTTAGAACTATTATACCTTCGCATGTATGGAAATCTTTATGAAAATATAATGTTTCCTATCATATAAAGCTCTTTGTGTGGAAATGTATCAGACGGACTATACCAACAAGAATTAAGATTGCAAGTTTTAATCCTATATTGAAGAAACTATCAAGCATATCTCAATAGAATGCAGGCATGCTAGGGATGTTTGGAGATGTATAAATATGGATATTGACGCATTCAAGAATAACCCAGTCACTGTATCTCAATGGTGATGCAGTTGGTTCTCTAATAATCATGCTTCAAGGGCTGATAGATGGAGATACATGCTAATGGTTGGTTCTTGGATAATCCGGAAAGACATACACAAATTTGTTTATTAAGGAGTATCAATTAACCCATACAACTCAATGAATAAAATCTACTATTATTTGTCTCCCTGCATGTTTACTGATAATCAACATGCATCATTAGTTGACACAATTTATTCTACCATTTTGCCTGTTTCACATTGGAAACTACCTGAGGTTAATTTTGTAAAGTTCTATGTTAATGCCGCATTTGTTATGACACTAATCTTGCTGGAACTGCTTTGGTCTTTCAAGATCATGCAGGGTAAAGCGGGGACATTAGGGGAACATACTCAGAAGGCTACCTAACACGGATAAGCAGAATGCAACGCAATGCATGAAGCATTGTTATGGGCTAAAGTTTTGCAGATTAAAAAAATTCATATTGAATCGGACGCCGATTTAGTCATTAAATCTAGAATCGATGATATCTCTCCTACATTCATTGGGACCAGATGAATATTATTAAAGAGATCAAGCATATCAGTCTATACTTTGATCATTGCATTTTTTTCTTATATTAGTAGAAATGGTAATCAAGTTTCAGATAAAGTCGCTAAACTAGTTAAAGGTGACATGAAAGAGAGTTTTATTTCTCATGTTCCTTAAGTTATTTGTACTCTTCTGGCAAAGGATCAAAACTTTAGTTCTAGATCTCATCAATAAAATTATTTCCTATTATTATCATAAAAAAAGAAAAGAAATTATTATCATAAAAAAAGAAAAGAAAAAAATCACCATTTCTTATTATTATTAGGGGTGTGCAACGGACGGACGGTTGCGGATTAGGGGTCACCCGCAACCAAACCGTCAAAGTTGCGGATTTGGAAAATTGAACCGTGACTGGCCCAATCACTAGCGGATTTCACATCTGCGGATCAACGGGTAATGCGGACCGGATGCGGTTTAAGATTTAGTCAGAAAAAAAAAAAAAAAGTAAACAAATAAAACCGGTGAGGGAATTTTTGGACATGCTATGCTAGGCATTTTATCAAACAACTTGCGTGCATAATAATGAAAAACAAAGTAACTGATTTGGAGTAGAATTAGTATACAAGGACTAACAAGCCGAAAGGAGAATTCCATAATGTAGATACGGACATCATTCAAAAAAAAATCAAAAAATATTTGGACAGAAACTAACATGAAATTGAGCGAAGGGGAACTTCTTTCATTTCAAAGCAAACTTCGTTAGGTTAAATAGCAGAATACATGGCACCGTCCGGAGGCTCATAAGCTTTGTTTTGTCGGGCATTATTTTTTTTTGTTATAATCTACGGTGCGGGTGAATCCGCGGATTTACAAAACCAACCGCAACCAAACCGCTAAACCTTGCGGATTTGAAAACTCACTCGTGTCCGGCCCAAAGACTCTTGCGGATTGGTTTTCAACCGCAATTTTGCGGACGGTTGTGGATGAAATTCGCGGTTCCGGATTTTATGCACACCCCTAATTATTATCAATCATAAAAAAAAAAAAAGAAAATAGATCAATGGACTTGGGTTCATTTTGCTCTCCCAGTCAAGTGCATGATGCAGGGTGAGCATTTGGCCCGTAATCCGCGGATTTAACCGGGACCAACCGTTCATTTGCGAATGGATGTCCGGACCATTCGTTAATGGGTTGGATGCGGATGGAATTTTTGAAATCCAACGGATAACGGATCGGGCCCGGATGCAACCTTAAAAATCCGTTGGACATCCATATCCGTTATATGAAGGTAATTTATATAGTTCTAGAAAATACTATGGATCATTTAGAAATTTTTAAGGTGTTTGCGTAGGGTCTTGTACATGGCATTTTTATATGAAGGCTATTATTGGGGCGTCACATTCCATTAGAGGGGCATCACCTAATAGGACAAAAACTGGTCACCGATAAGTAATATCAACAATCCCTTATCTCAAATAATTTTGTAATGACTAAACAACCCTTATTTAGTTAATTTTAATTTAATGTATTTAGATAAAAATTAAATTAATGAGTTTAGTTGTATACTTGGTGAATTCTGGGACAAAGTTTTTTTGGGAAGAAAAACTGGCCGTAAAATAAACTTCTACGGTTGGAAATAATCCAAACTTGGACGTAAAATCACTTATACGGTTGGAAATAATCCAAACCTGGACGTAAAATCACTTATACGGTTGGAATTAAAAGAAAACTGGACATAAAATCAGATTCTACGGTTGGAATTAAAAGGAACCTGGACGTAAAATGAGCTTCTACGGTTGGAACTAATTCAAACCTGGACGTAAAACTACATGCAAATAAAAATCTACGGTTAGAATTAATCCAAACCTGGACGTAAAATCTCCAAACTTGGACGTAAAATCACTTATACCATTGGAATTAAAAGAAAACTGGACGTAAAATCGGATTCTACGGTTGGAATTAATCCAAACCTGGACGTAAAATCACTTCTAGTTAAAGGGTAATCTAGACATTTTGTATATGTGTTAGGATATCCCATAACCACTTTTTTGGACATTAACAATCCAAGTGAAGCCCCTTTATTGGTGTGTGACGCCCCAATAATAGTCTTCTTTTATATTCCTATACATATATAGGATATGTAGGTTTTATAAGGAGTCATTTGTGTTAGCTTTATTTTCTTTACTATAAATTTTAATTAAAACAAATCCATTGGATTATCCGCATCCAATCTGTCCATCCGTGCATCCACTGGTTGTAAATCCGTTGGATATGAATTGGATGCGGATGCCAAATTTGAAATCGACAGCGCAATGGATTGGATGCGGATGAGGCGAAAACCGGTCCATACCGGTCCATGCTGACCCGTAGCAGCACTCCTAAGAGACCAGGCCCAAGTAGTGCAAAAGAGAGCAACCGGCCGACCTGACGAAGCCCTTAATAAGACCTAAACCCTAAAATGGGAAAACTCAAATTTTCGACCTCCCTATAAAATACAAACCTAAAACCCTCTCAAAACTGTATCTCCCACTTTCAGACTAAACCCTAACTTTTTTCGTAGACCTAGGGAAGTCACTAACAAGGGAGACTAGCAACCATGAGGCCGCCAATGACCAGAGGTGGTGACTCTTTCTCGTCTTACTGCTCTTTGTCGTTATCTTATTGTTTTCGAATGTTTCAATCTCATCGTATGTTTAGGTATTTTGTTTGATTGTTTCTATCAAATATAAGTTTGGGTTTTTTCAGTCTCATGGATGTTTAGGGGTTTTTGGTTTAATCATATGTAATCAACTGATTTTAAGTTCTTAATTGATGATGTGCTTATTTTTCAACTGGTCTTACGGCACAAATACATTTGAGAACAGTAATGGTTACGCAGTTTCAATGTCTGTAACTGTTTCAGCTACTTGTAAAGTCTTTTGTTGTTTCTGGGCTGCAGTCCTTCTTTTAATGTATTACCCTTGTTGTTTCAAAACAAAATCTTATGAAATTTTTGATTGATTCTACAGGACGTGGTGGTGGTGGATTTAGAGGAAGAAGTGATGGAGGAGGTAGAGGAGGAGGAAGAAGTTTCGGTGATGGAGGTCGTGGTGGTAGAGGAGGTCGTGGTGGAGATAGAGGAAGGGGTGGTGGTCGTGGTAGAGGAGGAGGTCGTGGTGGTGGACGTGGTGCTGGTGGAATGAAAGGTGGAAGCAAAGTTATTGTAGAACCACATAGACATGAAGGTGTTTTTATTGCCAAGGGTAAAGAAGATGCTCTTGTTACTAGGAATATGGTTCCTGGGGAAGCTGTATATGGTGAAAAGAGGGTCTCAATTCAGGTGACTATCTCTCCCTTAACTTGTATGAAATATGAAATAATGCTCATTTTTTGTTATAGATGATATTACTGCAAACCATGAGTAGTACTGACTTTTGGGTAAAAAGTTTCAAAAATGAATTTTTGTTGATAGAAGTTTTGATTGTATACAGAATGAAGACGGAACAAAGATTGAATACAGAGTCTGGAATCCTTTCAGATCTAAGCTTGCTGCTGCTATTCTTGGTGGTGTTGATAACATTTGGATTGTGAGTGCATGTTTTCTTCAACTCTGTGATGATTTTTATTCCAGTTTTGTTGTCAATGTTATTTTCCATTGCTTTATCCTTTATTAAAATTTAAATTGATTTACAGGTTCCAGGAGCTAGGGTTCTATATCTTGGGGCAGCTTCAGGAACTACTGTCTCTCATGTCTCCGACCTTGTTGGACCAGTGAGTGACATATTTTGTTTAGTTCAGTATTATTTGTAAATTCCGAAATTATGTTCTGACTTTTGAATCTTCCCTCTCTTGATAGACTGGAGTGGTGTATGCTGTTGAGTTTTCACACAGAAGTGGAAGAGATCTAGTTAACATGGCAAAGAAGAGAACAAATGTTATTCCCATCATTGAAGATGCTAGGCATCCTGCTAAATACAGGATGTTAGTTGGCATGGTTGATGTCATTTTCTCCGATGTTGCCCAACCTGACCAGGTATTTGTGCTACACTAGTATCTCATCTCAATTTGCATGTTTATGTTAATATTGTCAGATCTGATGTTCTCCATCAGTTTTTTGTGTACAATTAACCCCGTAACTTGTTTAGCTTGCTTTGTTTTGCACACGAAGTTGTTGTTAGTAGTGTTGTGCAGAAATACTGCATTTAAATTCTATGTCATTTAACCTGATGAACAAAAAGCAGGGATTTGTTGCCATTGTGAACATGTCTCTCGTTGATGTTAGGGAAATCTAAGTGAGTCATTGTTATTGGGTGAACCTCTTTAAATGATTTAATTAACAGAAGGTTCAGTAAACGATGATACATGCCAACTTGAAACTTGTTTAATCTGTACGAGTGTTGTGTGATTTACCGAATCAACTGTTTGTAGTTGCCTATATGGGTGAGGTGTAAATTATGCCAATGATCCTTATTCCTAGGTTAGGTCATTGGTTTACCTAACTGTGAATAGGAGTTTTAAGTAGCTTAGTCATATCATTTCTCTTCTCTTTGCTATCTGTGATTGTGATTATGTTGATTTTTGTTACTTTCATGACATCTAGCATATGATGATAACACTCGGATTCCCCTTCTTACACTACGGGTGATGTAAAATCGAGCTTCTGATGCGAACTGTCCTTTTGATTTCACTTGCCTTCTTTTGCTGTTTTTGAATCAATCTCAGTGCTTTAGTACTTTCAATTTGACAACCGAGTTGATTTGTATGGTATTTTTATTAAAGAAGAAAAAGTTACTCATGCTAGCCTGCTCAGGTCTTGCTTGTGATTTGACAGAGATTGATACTGGTTTTATTAAATTAGTAACAATTTCATTGAGTGTCTTTTGTTGCATCTAATTTTCCCAATGACCTCTCAATGTGTTGGTCATCATGAATACGGTGTTTTATTGCATTCTTTAGTTTCTTTCGTCTTTAGGTAGTACGAAGTACTTACCTTACTGAGGTTTACTAGTGTGGTGTTTAGGTAGTGCGAAGTACATAGCTTACCATAAAAAATCAAGTTCCAAATGAGTTTTACTTGACACTCCGTTGAAAAATCAGGTCTATATTTGTTTCTTTTTGGAGTGTACAAGTAAAAGGTTCTCTTCTAGTGTTGCCAACGTCTATCAAATGTATCACTTGGTAACAACTTGCAGGCTAGTAAAAGGTTCTCTTCTTTTTGCTGTCAAGTTGCTGAACTAATTGTTGTTCTACTTGCAGGCTAGAATCTTAGCTCTGAATGCTTCGTATTTCCTCAAGAACGGAGGTCACTTTGTGATATCAATCAAGGTTTGTTAGTGTATTTTCATTTTTATTTTTAGCACGTGTCATTCCTTAATATTTTTCCTGAATCTAATGTTTTAGTTCTGCTCCCACTATTTAAGAAAGCTTTGTATTAATCTTCTTTTTTCCCCTTCAAAAGTTTGATTCATTTCATCGATCTTGTAGGCAAACTGTATTGATTCTACAGTTCCAGCTGAGGCAGTCTTTGCCCAAGAAGTGAAGAAACTGCAGCAGGACCAGTTCAAACCATCTGAGCAGGTTACTCTTGAGCCCTTTGAGCGTGACCATGCTTGTGTTGTTGGTGGTTACAGAGTGCCCAAGAAGCAAAAGGCCTAGGACCGGCAAGAATCTAGTGTTTTTTGTTTATTAGACTACAAACCTTGTTTTTAGATTTTTATCTTGTATCTGAATTATTAATGAGTTCATATAGTTTTGATCCTTATCCTGAAATATTTCAAGCATGTTTTGCTTAGTAATTGAATCATTCCTACAAAAGAAATCGAAGTGTTCCTCCATGAGTTATATGCTGCATATTACCATTGGCGTTAATGGTGTGTCCGGGAATTTTGGCACCGAGAACATAGTTTCAAGGTCTATAAATATACCATGCCAATATACCCTGAAAACGTAAGGACTTGTCAAATTACAAAACTTCATTTTGTCTTTACTAGCCCCGACCAGATTGTTAAATTACACTCATCACGCTTGCAATTGCAAGTTTTATTCTAGTTTGTGTGCAAGTGCAAACTCAAAGTCATGATCTTGATGCAGTCTTTATCATGGCTTTGATAAATCCTAGGCTTCATTCAAGCTTCACTCGCCAGGTATACCCTATTCTGGCTATACATATAATTGTGGCCAATTCGGCGATAGCATTTTCTGTTGGCCTCGTATGTTTGCTATGGAGGTGGAAGGTTATGGTGGAACCTTCTATTTAGGTTTTGCCTATTTCCTACCCCTATAATTCCTAGATCCTATCTTTACTATGCAAACTAAAATTTGTATAACTCATTTTATATTGGGTAAACAAAACCCACTTAATGTTTCCTAATCTCCATATTAACCTAAAACGAACTAATTAGGTTTAGAAATTTATTTGTACCGCCTTCACCAGGTTTGCAGATCAAACCGTAACTACTTTGCATTTCCGTACCTTCTCTAATAGCATGGACAACTGAAGTAAAACTTCATTAATATAAAATTGAAAATTGGGCTAATTGGATTCAAAACCTAATTGAAAAGAAAAAAGAAAGACTGCATAATCGATTTTGCGATCAAAGTATATCTTTTGTGCTTCTCATTTGGGCACCGAACCTTTTTTTTTTCTTTTGAAGCAAAACCGAACCTTTACGAGAACATGTGAATGGGAAAAAATTGAATATAGTGGTTAATATATAGGGGACATGGTGGTGCTAAATTATGATAGGGAAAATGTATGGTAGGGTCTGTTAACCAAATGTTACAGTAGGGGAAAAGTTAGGCTGAGATCTGGGAGTGAGGAAGAAGAAGACGGTGGTTGATTAACTTTGTTAGATACCTATAGCGTATGTCAGGGTCTGTTTTGTTCACCTAACTTATAAAAAGTCAAACAAAATATAATGTGTAGAGTTGGGATGGGATATAGGGAAAATGAGGATAGGAAATAGGTAAAACCTCTATTTATTCATATGTTTGTTTCACTATTCGAGGTTACCACTTATCCTCGGGCAGGTCAATGAGAGCTCTTGATGGTATATGAATCCTAGAACAATATAGGGGGTTATTTAACTTGAGTTAGTACAGTTCTTCTCCCATGATTTACAGTGAAAACTGAGGTTTAAGCTTCAATTTTGTCACTCCAGCGCGTCAATATATTTTAAGTAACCAACGTATTTTCAATGTATTTTTCTCTTTGGAAAGATTTACAATGGTGTTCTTACAGCTTTGATGAACTCTTAAAAACAGTTTTAAGCAATCCAACAAATTACTGTACATGAGGGTACATTATTTATATCTACTTTTGAAACCCAATAAATATATCCTTATACAATAATAAATATGTCTCTATTTTTTAATAACCTTATCCATTTAATATTATGTTACCTTAATACTCTCACCACTAACATTCACCTACCATTCCACCACCAACCTTCAACAACCACCACCTATCAACCGCCACTACCACTCCACCACCATTGCACCACCACCATCAGTTCGCCACCACCATTGACTCCACCACCACCAGTCCGCCACCACCATTGACTCCACCACCACCAGTCCGCCACCACCACTGACTCCACCACCACCAGTCCGCCACAACCACCACCACCATTCCGCCACCACGACTGACGTCACCACTGCCACCACCGACAGTCTTCCACCACCACTGACGCTGCCATCAATCCGCCACCGCCACTGCCGCCGTCACCACCAGTGGTTTAGATATTTTGTATCAACAACAGTAATTGATCCAAATAAAAATATAATCAGCAGTAGAAGTTGATCCAACTTAGGGGATCAACAACAATAGTTGATCCCAAAAAAACAATGGATCAACAGTAGAAGTTGATCCAATTTAGGGGATCAATAGTAATAGTTGATCCAACAAAAAAAGGATCAACAGTAGAAGTTGATCCAATTTAGGGATCAACAACATTAGTTGATCCATGTAAATGCAGTCAACAACCAAATTTAACACCAAAAAGTGACATACGAATGAATGAATTTTGCGTGAGTCGAACACGCATCATCTGACATGGAGTCAGCCATGCTACCATTGCACCACAAATTCAACATTTGAAGAATTTACATCTACGAAATCCAAGCATTTAAACTACAAGCGTAATTATACTAATCCAAGGAAATACGGTCACCATAGCAACAAACACCAATATTATGTTGGAACATCCACCACCACTGCCGCAAATACAAACAACCACCACTATAACTATACCTTCCACCACCATCAAAAGCATCTAATACAAATACAATTATAATAATGTCATTACCACTAACCTGAAAAATGGCGTCAACAACAACATTTGATCCCATCTAGGGATCAACAACAGTAGTTGATCCAATAAAAAATTGGATCAACAACATGAGTTGATCCATAAATGGGATCAACAACAATAGTTGATCCCATAAAAACTGAAGTTCAAAAATATTTTTTTTATGCCCGCCGCTGCCACCACCACCACCCTTAATAATAGTAATGTTTTATGCAAACATATAACATTTGTTACCCTTAATTACAAATAGGTATATATCCAATTTAGTTAGCAAATGGTAAAGTTACATACCTTCCTTGGCTGTCCTGAACCAGTTCTTGCTGGAGGAGGATCCAACTGTGAAAAGAACCAAATAGTTTAAGAGAAGGCATTCAACTCCCACTAATTGTTTCTAGTAATGACAAAATAATGAATTCATGGACTAAAATGATACTAGCAAAGAAAAAGGACAAATACAAAATGATACTAGTATAAACAAACAGAACTAGCACATTAAGATGGCCTTCTACTGTAATGATCTGTAATCACTAGCACATTAAGATGGCCTTCTACTATAATGATCTGTAATCACTATACGTGTTTGTAAAATATACTCCAGAACCACTGCTGCAAAAACACCAACAACCTCACTACTACAAAGAAAATACACCACCATAACCTCCACAAACCACCACCATCACTGCTGCAAAGACACAACCACCACCTTTTCCTTCGATCCAAGTACACCTACCACCACCACAACAACAACATCCAAATAAAGTAAACACCTAATCAATCGCTTTCCTTTTGATCTAGTCATAATGTCGATCGGTATTATTGGTTACATATATCTACCTTTAAAATTGATTTTCAAACCATATCATCAATTTCCAGATCTGAAAATTGAAAGTATAATCATCGGCATAAATCTTTAACACAAAATTATAAAATTGAAAACCAAAAAAACAGATCCTTGTCTGAATATTGTTCCAAAACCAATCTCTAACCTAAGAAAATGAAGAACAAATCTCTCGATTATTCCGCTGAAAAATCTCTTTCTCAAATGAAATTAGGTTACTACAACATGTTCGAATTGAAGATGGTGGCGTAGATGATGGTGACGAAGGTTATGGCTATGACGCAAGAGAAAAGAGTGGTGGTGGTGGTAACAGAGGCGGTAGTGGTGGTGGTGTCTTTCGTTTGAGAGAGAGAAAGAAAACCTTTTGATCTCAAAAGAAAAGAAAACGAAAGTTAATCTATTACTGTGCAGGAGGGTAAATATGGAAAGATGAAAGGATTAAATATAGAGAGGGATATATTTATTGTGTGATAAGGATATTTGTACAGTCCGTCAAAAGGAGGGTTCAATTACCACATAAATCAACTATTAGTAGATGGTAACTAGTTAATTAAAGTTCTCACAGGAAAGAAACAAGGGAATGAAAGTACACCACCTAAAACAACGGGAAAAGGTGGTTCGCCGTTTAAAAGAAAGTATCACAGAAGTCATCTAACTACGAAACAAGCTAAATAAGATAGCAGGAAATCCTTTGTTTTCATTGTAATGGTTTTGTCATCATAACCCTAGCATATCCTCCAACCAAAAAACAGATAGCAAAATCACCAACACAGACTTGAATCAGAATATGATTGTCATAGATGGAGTGGATGCTGGAAGCACAGATAACTTATCAAAAAATTCCCATTTTCCTCAGTCACTAGAATGTGTGAATCCGTAATCGGTAAGGTACACTTCTTCCAAGACTGGCGCCTTTGTAAACAAGAACCGTAGAAAGTTGAATTCATTAGCACTGCCTCAGAATTTTACAATGTGAACTGCTAAGAGGTAATTCAGAGTGTGTTTAAGCTTCCAATAGTGTTCCAAGCTTCCTGAATTAGACTTTATCAACACAATAGTCAGAACAAAATAACGATAGTTAGCACCAGGGCAACTTGATAGGAAAAACAAATAACCTAAAGACAACAATATGAAAGAACTAGCATGAATTTATGAAGTTATGGTTATCTCATCACAAGATGGCTGCACTGTTGTTACATCTAAGTGTTTCTACCAAATACACAATTAAGCGTCAGAAGAAGATGCCTTAATTTTCTTATTAAGAGCTGAAGGTGGAAATAAAAAAGGTTTGGGATGTAATTACCATGTCCAACATTAAGGAGAGAGACTTGATATTATGAGATATTTTCAGCAAGTAGGCAATTCCAGGAAGGCAGTCTTGCGAAAGGCATGTTTCCAGAGTCATGTCTTGTAGCTTGTTGAATAGCTGAGTGACTTTGTAATAGGTCAGGAGCGTTCGATAGAATCTTGGAACACGTTATAGAAAAATAAGACAATATCCCATCTTGACAATGTTCTAGCGTACTAACTTTTTGAATGAGAAAGAAAAATGAAAAAGGAAAAAACTATACTTTGAGGACTCTGTGAGATAGCGTTAGAAACTTCACATCACTGAGCGCACTTAAGAATTTCACCATAAGCTTACCAGATTCTACATCCTCTGCAGAAAGCCCTGAATCTTCTTCTTCTAAACCATTATGGTACCAGCGCATATCTTCTAGTAATTTGATATCAATGTCAGCAGTTTTAATAGAAGAAAGGTTCTCTATGACGTTGTCTTCCGATATCAAACCTTTGCATCTTAAGAATGTCAGTTTCAGAGCAATTAACTTGATAGTATTGCTGCTGCCATACCAATCTTCTTGTAGTGTAGCCATTGGACACCTTACATCATTAAATTCTAGTATAAACACTTCGAGATTTGGAAAGTAGATATCGAACTCAATGTAAGTATCTACTATTTTCAATGATTCAAGATTAGGATACTTAGAGAAGAACTTGTCAGTTAAATCTTCATCTTCAAATCCAAGTCCCTCAAACTTCAGACATTTGAGCCTAGGTAAATCTATAGCATCAGGTAGAAATATTTCCCCATAATTATGCCTACCATTCACTGCTAATTCAAATTTGGTTAAAGATGTACAAGTAAATAGACAAGCAGGAATCTTAACCTGTTGATTATCCCAAATCTCAATAGATAGTTCTTGAACATTACAGTCTACAACAACATGTATCCATGAATAAAGATGATCTCCAAAATAAGATTTAACATCATAAATAACAATGTCAAGTCTCTGTATATCAGATCTCTCACGACGAGCTAATACCTGGTCAATAAAATACACGATGACATCCTCCTCTCTCATGTATAGGTTCCTAAAAGATTTCTGATACATATCATCCGAGTGGAACTTCAGAGTAGGAAGAGATTTCCAAAGATACCTCCATCTTTTGGACAAAATGCTGTTCTGAATTACAGACGTCATATTAATGAATGATAAGATTTTATGAAGAAGGGCATCTGGTAAATCACTAAGTTTATCTGTGTTATCAGATGCCAATGGTGCTTTTCTTGGTTTCATGCTTCTATTTATTTTCATGGTACTAATATCACAAGTAATTTGATGATGATACTGAGGGTTTTTGTTTCTCTTACCTTACTTCAGGTGCATTCAACGAAATCTGAACCAGAAATATTGGAGCAGGATAAATGGATCCCCATAGAAGAGAAGATTGAACACCGACTCTGCTAAAAGGGAAGAAGCTAGAACCCAAGCAGTCAAGACCTTTATCAGATACAAATTTCAAACCCTAAAAGATATTTCAATACTTAAACAAGCGCCAGAATGACAAAATGGCGGGAAAGCGCCAAATGTTCCCGCGTTTATTAAAGATGTAACATTGGGTGGGTGTTCAGACTTAATCGATTGTGAAATTAGAGAAGTACGAAATTAAATAGGGGACTTACGACAAGCCCCATCCACAATTCCCATTTTGATAAGCCAACGTGGGTTGGCAAAGTAGAAATTGACGTTTAATCCCAAAGTTGTTGGGCTTTGGACACTCTAGTCCTCTCCTCTCAAGCCTAGTACTAGGAGGTCCAAATTTACATAATTCAGAACGAGTTGGTCCTTTGGTGAACGATTTAATCCAAAATAAACTTTAATTGTGATAAAAGTACCCAGCAACATTTCTTCTTCATCGTCGGTTTCGATTAGATTTATTTGTCGAAACTCGACAGAGCTCTCCATCTATTCCGATTAAAGATGGCATCATAAGATTTTGACAAAATTTCAGCAAGGATTCGATTCATGGTTTACATCATTTTAGGCGTCTCTTTTCACATTTCCCTCAACACCGAACAATCTATGGAAGAAGACCTCGAATTAAACAAACAGATTTGGTAAATTTAATCTAATAAATCTTAAAAAAATTCATTAAATTTTACACCAGCAATTTGTTTTTAATATTTCTCGCAATCTTATTACAATTCTTTTATGATGCTTTAGGTATTCATTTTATTTTTATTAGTTATCAGATGCTATTCTTTTCTTATATCTAAGGTTATTTTTAACTAAATAGAGTTTTGGCCGAGGAGAAAACGATAAGGAACTATAAATTTTGGTTTCATACCGATTCTTTTGAGCAGTCTTCTGGTATCTGCAATCCCTGGTAATTGCATCCATATGATTCCTTTAATTTCTGTAATTTTTGATCTCATTTGTGATTTTAGTTTTGGGAGGGATTTAGGTTTTTGCTGTTTTTTTGTTGATTAGGTATACATTTCATATTAAATGATGGGTTCTGGTGAAAATATATGAGCTTCTGTCAATATTGTTGAATGTATATCTCATTTTAAAGATAGAGAAGGAATATGATTGTAGGGATTTGGAGAAATTTCGAAAATCGTTGTGATATTTCGTTTGTGTTTTCTTGGTTTGATTAATTGTAACTGAATATTGTAAACTTGTTTTGTTTATGTTATGTATTTTGTTGGTATGGGCGGAATGTTACTAGAATTTGTTGTATTTAAACCTTCTTGAAAGCACCTCTGTGTACGAATAAAAACCAAGCATCTCCTGGCATCAAAAGGAGGCGAACTTAATTAATTGCTGACTACTAAAGTTAGTTGTTTGTTAGTTGTCAGCACCACCATTTCCACGTCTTTGTATGAGAAGCAAAGAAATGCTTTTGCTTATTTCAGCATGTGAACTCCATTAGGAGTTAGGTGGATGACGTGTTCATTTTACAACCACATTTCCTTTATGGGTTGTGTTAAATATCAGGCAGGGGTCATTTGTTCTTATCGATTGAAAAGGGGTTTTGAGCATAACTCTGTCTTCCTCCAAGCAGTTGCTGGCATCATTTATTTAGAAATGATTGCAGTGGTGGTTGTCTTAGTTATCTACAATGGTGGTTGGAAGAAATGATCTTGATCATGTGTATTTAGAGGTAAAAAAATTTCTCGTCTTCTATTTTAAGTAGAGATAATGATTATAGCTCATATTTGAAAGAAGGTGTTGAAAGGGAGCGGTACCATAGAGATAATCATGACTCCTGTGTACTCAACGGTTCTAAATGGAATTTCTGAATACATAAGGATAATATGTGTTTCTCGATTCTTAGCACCTTGAATGTATGAAATGTTGTAAACTCTGAATTTTGACTTTAGGGTCCAAATCATATTGATGTAACAGCTTGTGCTATTGTGCACATGCATTCAATTGGTGATGCTGCAAGGATGATTTAGTTTGGAGTTTCAGTTGGAATGGTAGCTGGAGGAACAGAATCCAACATCCATGCTTTATCAATGACAGGATTTTGTAGGTAATGATCATCCATTTAAAAACTCTGCCGAGTAAGTCGGTCTTTTCTTTTCTAAATGGTATGAACATGTTTTTGGGTCAGTCTATGAGGGAAATGGTAGTAACCTGGAGCGTCTAAGACAGGTGAATGTTTCATGCATATATTCGATTATTATATTATATTTTCGTGTTTTCTTGGTTAACCTAGGCCATTGGGTTATTTAGTCTTCTACAGTTGTACTATGTAATATTCTTAATATTTTGAAGCCACTTGGTTATACTTTCTCCGGGTTTGATACACCTTCCTAAAGCTAATTAGTATTGCCAACGGAAAAATCAAATTTTAGCCCCAAAATAATTTGCTTTTTACTGCACTTTTATATAGGACTCATGTTTACATTCAGTGTATCATCTTTGTATCAGATTCCAGGTGTTCAAATTAAGGTGTGTGTCTTGATGCTGCTGGCAAGATTACCATTTTGTAGAAGCTCAATCTTGGAGAGATTGTAACCCCAATTACTACCTCTGGTAAGTCTTATTTTTTCAATAGGGTTTAAATTTAAGTTTTTGTGAACTTGCTTCTGTACTTCATATTTGAAGTCTTATGTCATAAAATCTTTAGGAAGTTGGGTAAAATTTTCGGAGGAATGTGTTTTGTTGAGTGCTACTTATATCCTCCCGATGAGTTTCAGTGTGTGAGTTTTGAAACACATCATAGTGGATAATTATGTGTCATTATAGGGGACAACATAATATCAAATTCTTGATTTCATAATTATCTTTTTAATTTTTTCGTCTTCTTACCTATACCTAATAACAATTCTCCTTGTTTATTTAGTTTTCTAATTGTTAATGTGCTATTTAGTTGTATACATGTTGATTCTTGATGTGTACATAGTTGTACACGTTTATTCTCAATGTGTACATAATTGTACACTTGTTGATTTTCATGATTATTGTTCCTTTCTCCTTGTTAGTTTCAATGATTACTCACATTTTAACCCATCTATCTTCTTTTACCTTCTTATGGATCCAAATTTAAATACCTTGTTGAGTTTCTATAAAAGTGAGTACTCTAAATTTTCAGTATTAACTTAATAGTAAACTTGATACTAGCAAAAGTTTAATATTTTTGAATTTTTTGGTATTTTTGTTTTAATGGTGTAAACAGGGTGCTTGTGAGTCACCAACTAAATCTTGTAGTTGTTGTGGAAGCATCATGGAGGATGAGCTACAACGTGAAAATTGTGAGTTAACTACAGTAGAGAGTCTTGAAGTGTACATAATTATACACCTATTGATTCTTGACGTGTACATAATTGTACACCTTCGTCAAATACAATGTTGTTGTGTTCATTTACAGTCAAATGTCTAGAGTGTTTTCTAGAGTCGAACTTTCTCTGAAGCCAATCTGAGATTTGACACTCTAACTTCCCGTTCTTGTCTCCTCATGTGTTTAATGGGTGATATGCATTCAATTTATCTTACATACCACTAACACAATTCAGTTACTTACCAACCTCTGTGAATGTAACTTACAAATCGATGATTTGTACAAGAATAACTCGCGTGTTTGAAAGATTTATTTTAAGATAAAAGGAACAAGTCATGGAAAATATATATATATTTTTAGGTGATAAATTCATAACTACATATTTTCCATTTTGACTAGTTGTGTAAATACTTTTTTCATTAGAAGCATGGCTAATGTATGTTTTTTTGGATGGTCTTCGTCATGTATAATGGTTCAGCTTAAAACAAAAGGTGTCGTTACTGGTTGGAATCCTTGGATTAGAGGTGCATTTTTTGGAGGAAAAAAAGAAGACCAAGATAGGATTAATCGATTCAATCAGCAAATTCATTTTGTTCTAAGCGCAACTCCGATATGGATAGGTTTGTTTACTTCTATTGCTTGTTTTTCATTTTTTTGGTTGCATTTATGCCTGAAGAAGTTGTCTGATGTTGAGATACTTGTAAGAGTCACATTGTATGCATGCTCTTATAGAATACTGTTATATATGCAATTATAGAATACAAGTTTGATGTATCCAAATATGTGTGTTAAGTGAAGGTCTCACGTAAAATATAACTTTCAACTTTTTTTAACATGTACATAGTTGTACACATGTTGATTCTTAATGTGTACATAATCGTACACCTATTGATTTTTAATGTGCACATAGTTGTACACCTGTATTGAGCTATAATATGTATCAATTTGGTTTGCAGCATGTGACAGATTTATTGGGAAGGGAAACTATGATTCTTATTTCTGGTATGAATTTGATTTAGCTAATTATTTCACAATGTTGCTTGATTTATCTAGTAGTATTGAGTGATATGCATGTAGTTATGTTTATGTTGTTATTATGAGATATATGTTCACCCAGGAATGTTAGAGCCTTGTTTCTATGCTTGTCTTTTGCTTATCTCATGTGTTAAGACTTTTGATGTGGATGGGGATCAAATGATTGTTTAGGCATTATATCATTAGTAAAATATGTGTGTCTCAAATTCTCAAACTTTTTCTTTCTCTCAATTGCAGGGGGAATGAAGATCAAAGATGATAAAGATGGGTCCTCGCCTCATGCTTCTATGCTTGTAACCCAAGATGTTGCAACATGATGATAAGTATTTGGTCTAATTATATACTTGGTTCCTTTTTTTGATTCTCACCTCAATGTTGGTCTCGGATGATAGTAGGATTTTGTGCATTATGATATCTTAGCTGAAAAATTAGGCTCTATACATGTTTTGGAGGAGTGTACATATTGGTGCACTAGTGGAATTCCCAAGAAAAAGTAGGTTTGTGTGTAGTTATGAATGCTCGTCTTTATGCATGTATATATTGGTGCACCTGTGTATTTTTCATGAAAAAGTAGGTTTGTGTGTGGTTATGAGTGATCGGTTTTGTGCATGTTTGGCAGAGGTGTACGTATTGGTGCACCTGTGTATTTTCCATGAAAAAGTAGGTTTATCGTGATTTATAGCGATTGTGAATGATCAGCTTTATGCATGTTTTGAAAGTTATGGTTTTTCCGTGGAAGTTGTATTGAACTCTAGTATGTTTGAATTTGGTTTGCAACATGTGACTGATTTGTCAGAAAGGGAAACTTTGGTTCGTATTTGCTGATAATAAGTTTGTGCAGTTAGGCCCAAATGGATTATGTCTCTTTAATTTAATAACTGCCTACATTTTTATTTTCATCTTTTTCTTTGTTTTATTTCTTATGTGGTTGTTGGTGAAAGGTTATTACTTTTATATCAAGCTATGGTTTCTTATGTTTATTGTTTTTTCCTGGATGCAGGTTAACTGCTAAACCATCCTATCCAAATCCTTCCATTATTCAGCGAGAGCTTGGCGTGGTTGATATTTTTGTCAGTATGTGCAAATTGGAGTGGCAGTCTGGCTATTATGAATGTTGGATTTTCTGCATTTTTGCCGACGTGTACGTAGTTCTACACTAGTGTGAATTAAAAAAATTTAAAAAGTGAAAATTATAGTCATATGGGTACTCTTTTTATAGATCTCGAAAAGAGCTTTCCGAATATACTAAGTTTGTGAATTTTGGACGAGCGGTTCGAAAGATAAGTTGTTTTTTAATTACTTATATATTATTTAAAATTGCTGACATCATCATGAGTCATTTTGGACTAAAATGCAAATATTTGGACTAGGGTTATTAGTGTACTTTTCATATATTTGGACTAATGTGTACCTAGTTGACTCAAGCTGGACTGAACCATATTTTTGGACTGACTTTTGGACTAAACCGTATTTTCCCCGTTGGCAAATGGGGTTCCTCCCTGCTGCAGCTTGGAGTTAACCGGGCGACGAAGATTTTGTTGTGCGA
This sequence comes from Papaver somniferum, assembly GCF_003573695.1. Classification (NCBI taxonomy): domain Eukaryota; kingdom Viridiplantae; phylum Streptophyta; class Magnoliopsida; order Ranunculales; family Papaveraceae; genus Papaver; species Papaver somniferum. The sequence continues at coordinate 217,170,791 of NC_039364.1, read as the reverse complement.
AATACATTGTGCTATATTGCAAAAGAGTTTTGGCTGTTTAGTACATTCTCTGCCGATATAGGCGTTGGCCAACACATATATTTTCCATTTTATTTATCTCAATTTATCACAAGTTTTTACCTCTTCCTAAAACGATTTTTTCGATTTATTTTCTGATTAACAAATAGAGATGAAATTGGGAACTCCTCGGTATAATCAAGAGCAACTAAAGTATATTCAGATATTACAAGAATTGGATGATGAGTCGGATAAGGGATAGAAAACTGAGAGATACTATGTTCACAATAGCATTCCCCAAAAGATGGATGTTTCGAGACCAGAAGTCTCCCACTATGTGTCTTCTGATCAATATTTCCAGAGCCGATTCTGCATGTCTCAACTGATTCTTCAGATAATTGTCGAGCTTTGGCGGTACAACCTTAATTTAACGATCAGTATGATGTACGAAATATTCGAGGACATAACTTTTAACAAAAAGTTACTGCAGCCTTAAGATTGCATGCGAATGTGGCACAAAATTGTCGAGGACATAGCTTTGAACAAAAAGTTATTGCAGCCTTAAGATTGCATGCGAATGTGGCACGGATGCTATGCCGCTTGGGACAACCAATATAAGGTTCATTACCCAAAACCCACAATTATTTTGGATATAAGATGTTTTTAAGGACACCCAGGTTCACAAAATGACATAAATGGTTTGCACGAATTACTTCTTTTTGAAGACCTATTGTGGAATTCCCCCCCGAGTAAATTCACAATCAACGACCATAACTACACGAGGTATTATCTGGCGGATGAAATCTATCCACAATGGTCAACCTTAGTTCTAACAGACAATTGAGAGTGATGGGTTTTGTGATCTGTAGCATTTTAACATCAAACATGACTTCGCGGAAGGATGTTGAACGTCCAATTGAAATGTTGAAGAAGAGATTTGTTATTTTTTGGGGCTATATCATTTTTTTGATCTTGTTGAAATGTGTTAAAGCAATGTTTTTTGCTATATCAAGCTTGTTGTCAAGGTTAGATTATTAAAACTATGTTTTAACTTCTGGTCTACTAAGTCAAGTCTCATACTAGGTTAGAATTTGGTAGTTGAGTATCAGACATTACCCTTGAAGACTGAAGATCGACGAAGACATTTGGAGAACTTCTGTATCGGGTATGTGAAGACTGAACGGTTCTATTTTATTCACTATCTTACCATTTTATCTTTTTGAGACGATGTCGTATGACTTCTAATATATTTACAAAGAGGAAGTTTCAAGTCAAGATTGTCATGTTAAAAATCTCGAAATATGATTTTAGGAAAGATGTTCAACGATCCTTAACAATATTAGTTCTAAGCAATTTATTGTTTAAATAAATTGGTGTATCAATTGAAAATCGACCATGCATTGATCTTATCACCTGGGAAATTTTCAAACATCATAAGAGAGAAATATAGAACCACTGATATATCTTCTCAAGGTAGGTTGGTGAACCAGTTCACAAACCATAGATATCCGAGATTCAAAAATACAGGAGGGTAGGCAAACCAGTTCGCAAATTATGAGTACATATGCGAACAATTCACGAACCGTTGTGACCATATTTATTAAAGTTGGTATTTTAGGATAGCAGTTGGCAAACCCGGTTCGCGAACCGTAGTCAAATGAGTTCGGTAGTCTTGTAGGGTTGGCGAACCCGGTTCACGAACCGGTGCACCCTGACTCGTGAGCATGAAGGTTCATGAACTGTTGTACCAACCGTCCCAGCATATTTTAGCAGATGCACAAAGACTTTTTTTTTTTTTTTGTTAAATATGTTTAGCATTGCTCTAACTCTCAAAGATGATATATATGTATTGCTTATTTCGTGAGATTTGTTCTTTGCTATCAAATTCCGGTGATTATAATATATATCTCATAGGTTAAGCTCTTAACTCTTGCGAAAGTGGATCTATTTTGAGAATGGAGGTATTGATCCCTCCACGATTACACTTTGTGAATATACTTCTACAGGATTATGTAAGATGTTCTCTAGGAATCTACTTACTTCCTTGATTGCATAACCGCTAGGATATAGTGGTGAACTTTAATGCCTATGTTTGTACATGGCTAGAGAATTTATAATTATTATGTTGAGTCATATCGCACTAATCTTTCTATTTTCGTAACAGGCATAGAGAATAATTTTTGTTAATGACTATTTTTCTCACGAAATTCTTATATCTCAATGCCTCTAACATTAGGATAGTTATTTTTAACTTATTTGTTCGTGACTGACGAGAAGAGGAAAAAAAATATTGAGATACTTATTTACTTTGTTCGTAACTGGTGAGTAAATTTGTATGTACAACGAGAATCCTTCTCTTGTGATAAAAGTTAGGATTGCTCATGTTGTTTTTTCGGAAATGATATCAAATGGGGGAGAGTTCTTTTGAACTTGTGCTTAATGGTAATATCTTTGTGGGTAGTGCGGATGTGGAATTGTAGGAGATTCTTGTACCTTTATATCTCCTTGACGCGAACCGAGGTCCCTTTGTGAAATCATCTCTACTCTTGAATACTCATTTGTTTAATTCATCTTGATCACGATTTTTCGCCTATGCCAATTTTGTTAACAAAAAGGGGGAGAATTATTAAGTAGTATCTTACTACGTTACATATGGCTATTCAGAGCATCATGTATGGGGGAGTGGATTGTCATCTATAGGTTTTACCTATTTTGCAAAAGAAGTAAGTATTGAATAAGGGGGAGAACATATCACCATAGTTTGCTTCGTAGTTGTGATGCAATTGAAGTTTGAGGAAGTTAACAATACTATGTTTCTATATAACAACCGATGAGTAGACTGTGATTAATTACCCCATTCTAACGAAGCTCTTTTTGAGTATTGTCATAAGTTGTCATCGCTATGGATCTTCGACAACAAAGGTGCTAAATAAACACATGCAAAATAATAGAAGAACTTAAAGTGCGAAGATTTAAAGATGTTTTATGAAGAACCAAAGAAAACAAGCATAATGGTTGAGCTGAAAAGTTTATTTATTTTGAATCCATATGTATTGAATAGTTTTATCATTAAAACTGATAAATGGGGAGATTGTTAGGGCCATGCTCGGTTGAACCCGTGAGTTTTGATATCTCAAGCCTATTGTCAATGTTAGATGATCAAAACTATATCTTGATTTCTAGTCTACTAAGTCAAGTCTTAGACTAGGTTAGAATTTGGTAGTTGAGTATCAGAAATTACCCTTGAAGACTGAAGATCGACGAATACATTTGGAGAATTTCTGTATCAGGCATGTGAAAACTGAACCATTCTATTTAACTCACTATCTTACTATTCTATCTTTTTGAGACGATGTCTTATGATTTCTAGTAGATTTACAAGGAAGAAATTTCGAGCCACGCTTGTCTTGTTAAAAATCTCAAAAGATGATTCTAGCAAAGATGTTCAACGATCCTTAATAACATTAGTCCTAAACAATTTATTGTGTGAATTAATTTGTGAATCAATTTAAAATTGCCAATGCAAATGATTTTATCACGTGTGAATGTTTCAAACATCATAAGAGAGAAATATTGGACTATCTGATATTTTTGCTCAAGGTAGGAAGGCGAACCAGTTCGCAAACCATATATATATCAGTTTCAAAAATACATGAGTGTTGGTGAACTAGTTCGCAAACCATAATTTCAGATGGGAACAATTCATGAACCGTTGTGAACTAATTTATTAAAGGCATTTGGCGTACCCGGTTCACGAACCATAGTTAACTGAGTTCGTAGTCTTATAGGGTTGGCGAGCTCGGTTCAAGAACCGTTGCACCCTGACTCGTGAACAAGCCTAACGGTTCGCGAATCGTTGCGCCAACTGTCCCAGTTTAAGATTTTAACAAATAAACTTATTTATTAAATATATTTAACGTTGCTAGAACTCTCTTAAACATTTCTAAGACTTCATTGAACACTCAAACACTTATGTGTGTGCATCCTGATTAAATTCTTAGATGTTTAAATGATCATCAAATTGCTTTAGTTCTTTGGCATACTTTTCAAACTGAACAATCATTATACACGGTTCCAGAACTGGTTCTTAATGTATATTCTTCTACTGTATTTCCAAGAACTAAAAATGTTTGCTTGATTCTCAAGCTATCTTAGATTGAATTCTAAGCAACCCATGGTTTTTGAAAACTTTAAATAGAGATGTTATTCCAACTGAGAAAGCCAATCCCTGACACTGTCATAGTTGATTCTAGAGTTGTCCTCTGAGAAACATAATTAGGTCTACGACGTCTAAAAGACTTCACATTGGAGATTCGTGAAGTCAGGTCCGGATATATTTCTTTTATGTTATCGAGGTTTTCATAATCTCTTTCAGGCAAGATAGATAGTAATCGCAAAGTTCTCTTCGTCTCAGACTTTATGATTCCTCAAGATAGATATCTGAAAATTGATCTTTAGTTGATCTTTTGGAGATTGTTCTTGAGAGGTGGTTAAGAATATAGGGTGCGCTTCGAGAGTCGCAAGTTCCGGATTTGTGGGGTTTAATAGCTTTATCTATTGCAAACAAATTTCCTCACCTTGATCTAAACGAAAATCAAATAGGTTTATCTTTTAGAAGTAGAATTGGTATCAAAAGTCTTCACTTCGGATGAAACAACTCTTAGGATGTGAAGGATGTCAGTTAAGGGAATCAATTGCATAGAGCCCTGCGAGGTTCAAGAGACATAAGAAGCGCGACTGTAACTGAATTATTTGGAGTGTGGATTCAGACTCAATTACATTCCAGTTCAAAGTCTGATAGTATGCTAGTGTCTATAGCGGATTAATATAGTTGGTGTTCAAATTTGGACGAAATCACGTGGTTTTTCTGTAGTTGCGGTTTCCTCGTCAACAAAATTTCTGGAATTTGTTGATAAGATAAACTTAGTACGCCTTATGATTTCTTCGTTCTTCTATTTGATTGAGCTGAAATTTTCATGAGCATGTAATATCAGTCTTTTACAGTCACCTTCTACCCAAAAAGAATTCAGTGAGTGCTTTTTTGCAAATTAAGCAACCTTTTGCATTCCTAGTGCTTCATCCTATTCTGTGCTGCTTGCGGTGACTAGTGAAAAAGCGGGGGTCTTGCAACCACACCCAATATTTCGTTTTGGAAATATGTATGGACTAACTCGAATATATTTCCAAGAGAATCAATTAGACAGTCAGACTCAATCAAGGAAAATACATCTAAGAGTTATATCTCAATTTCTCAAATCAATCTGCAATCGAACAAATAGAAATTTGTGATCCGGATTAATATGAGAAATAACTTGGATGGTACCAAAGACCAATATCTAAGTGTCAATCAATTTATATCAACATTCAAAGGTTGGATTATCTAATTGATTGAACTACACACAACCTGGGGTATTTCAATCATAGAAACAAATATAATACGGAAAAGAAATAACACAGACACCAGAAATTTTGTTAACGAGGAAACTGAAAATGCAGAAAAACCCTGGGACCTAGTCTATATTTGAACACCACATTGTATTAAGACGCTGTAGACACTAGCCTACTTCAAGTTAACTTCGGACTGGAATGTAGTTGAGCCCTAACCAATCTCACATTGATCAAGGTACAATCGCGTTCCTTACACCTATGAATCCCAGCAGGACTCCGCGCACTTGATTCCCTTAGACGATCTCACCCACAACTAAGAGTTGCTACGACCCAAAGTCGAAGACTTGATAAACCAATATGTCTCACACAAAAAAGTCTATTAAATAGATAAATCTGTTTCCCACAGAAATACTTAAGAGTTTTATTTTGTCTTTTGGTAAGTCAAGGTGAACAAGAACCAATTGATACACCGGACTTGGTAACAAAGCATTCAATATTCACCGTTAGATGAAAACCTGATTAGACTCAAGCTAATATCTTTAAACCGTTAGATCGAACTTAGCTTGTTACACACAAATAAAAAATGACTTCATTTATATATGAGTAACCGTACTTAAACGTGTGCACCTTGTTGGCTCAACAATAGTCAACCGAAGTTATCCATATGAACACTTTCATATCAACCTTATTGATCTTAACCATAACTAGTTCAAATGACTCAAATGAAACTAGTTCTAGAGTTGTTCAAGTGTTTATATTCTCATAGAAGTATACAAGACACAATTGAAGCTAAATCGATTTTGATTCACTTGAATCAATTCATGAACATTCTAGCCACGGTTTGCAAAGATTGCATTCCTTAATATATAAATGTATTAGTTCATGAACAAACCGATTTTACAACATAACTCACTCAAGTATGCAAACAGGTACGCATACCTAAGTGGCCGGACTAAGTTTAGGTTTGCTAGTATGCAAACGGGTACGCATACCTCCAGACTCAGTAGAATTTCCCGGAACTGAACTTACGCCAGTATGCATACTATGTTCCCGGACTTTCATTAACCAACCAGTACGCATATGGATATGCATACTATGGTTCCCGGACTTGGAATAACATGCAACACTTTAGCATACAAGTATGCATACTAGTGCTATATCCAATCATGGTTAATTGTTCTAAACTCCCATTTCAATCATTGAAACATTCTCGGAAGACGACAATAGCTGTCTCACACAAACTATTAGCTTCGAAGAAATTCTCAAGTGATCGAATGATCAATAGAAACATTCCGAGTCTACGTCAACTGATTGTCTCACATAAATCATGTAAGATGTTACTGCGCGATTTTCACATGATCATCTTTTGACTTTCGTCAAGAATATAAGATGAACTTGGTTAAAGCAAAATCTTACCAACACATATTTCGAGAAATATATAAGCGAGTTAAACTCAGCTCGAAATATCAAATGTGTATAATCGAAGTCTATATAGCTATACGACTTTTGTCTCAAATAGGAGATAAAGTAGATAGACTTTTGAGTGATAGATGAGTTCAAGTATCCACATACTTTTTGTTGATAAAGTTCCACAAGCTCCCCTTAGTAGTTCTTCGTCTTTAATCGATGAACGTCGTGATGTATAATGCTCAACTAAACTTACTATCCTAATCCGAGATTTAGCTATAAGTAGACTAGAAATCAAGACTTATAGTTTTGGCAACTAAACTTGACAAACAAGCTTGAGATAACAACGCTTACGAGTTCGACCGAGCAATGCTCTAACAATCTCCCTCTTTGTCAATTTTAGTGACAAAACTATCAATACATATGGATTACAAAATAAATAAACTTTGTAGCTTCTCATCCAATGCTTTATTCCCTTGGTTCTTCAACATTACTCGAAATCTTAGTCACTTCCAAAGAACTCCAGTGATTCTGGACGTGCTTAACTCAACATCATAGTTGTTGAAGATCTGTAGCTATAACAATATATAAAAACAAGATGTTTTCGTATTGTTATACAATGTCATAGTATTATTGCACAACATCAAAGTCCCAATTGTATCACAACTTTGACAACAGTACTATGGTGATATGTATCACTCCCCCTTAGTCAATACTTCATCTCATATGAAAACCACTCCCCCTTACATAATGATCCGTAAACCATATGTATTTGTAATGTGAACAACACATTATTTCTCCTTCTTCTTGTCAATATAAGTTGGCAAAGGTACGTAAACTAGTGGGATCATAATGAAATTTTCATAGAGATAATTCATGACTAAAAGAAAACATATCAACTTTGTTTCGATGATTTCACATAGTCGAAACTTAGTGTATTCATCAATGAGTTTATAAAGATACAAAAAAACTCCTACAATATTCCATAGCCGCACTCCCCACAAAGATTTGGCAATTAAGCACAAGTTCAATTAAGAACTCTCCCCCATAAAATGTAATTCCCGAAAAAACAACAAGATCGACCTTACTTTTGCAAGAAAAGAAGGATTTTTTTGGACATTAACAAATTACATGAAACATGAGTTTGTATCCTGAAAACTCAATTAAATTACCACAAGAGAACTCATGATTAATTTAATCGGAAATGATCAACATAAGAGAACTTACGGAGCCGCACAGTACTTTGACATAAAAGTGGATCACAGAAAGATCAATACTACGGAATATTCAAAGATTCATTCTATTTTTATCAATATTTGCATAATGATATCATAGACTTAATCTTTATAATCATAATTTCATTCCATCTTCCATCAATATTTGCATTGAGACATATAATAGACTTAACTTCTGAACATATATGGGATAATCATAGTTCACAGACGTAAACACACATATCCCATAATAATTTTTGCAGTATATAAAACCAATAAAGATACATACTGCAAAATCATCTTCCAAAATCTACAAATGAGCTTAGAATAGAAGTACTTCAAGAATCCAAGTGCCCAAGTCCAAGAGACGTGGAACAAGTGCAACGAAACGGAGCAAAACACTCAAAAACAAGAGTTGGGACAAAGACCAATCTTAACTCATCCAAATTCAAGAATTATTATCTCCATTTTGAAAAGAATTCAAAGATGAAGAGAATGCAAAAAGAATAAGGTCATTCCGAGTTTAGACGAAGACGTTACGGCCAAAAAAAGTTCACCGAAAATCGACGTCTACAGGCCAGTATGCATACCTGTTTGCAAACGAAATTTCGGGACCTGGAGCAGTATGCAAATTGGTTTACGTACTAAAATCCATGGATTTTGATTTTAAATGATGGTATGCATACCTGGTATGTGTACCATGAAGTCCAAACATCCCGAACTACTATTTTCATACCTAAACATTTATAGCGCGTTTGGATACACATCCAGAAATTGCTTTTTGACTTCTGGAAGCAAAAACGTCAGAAGTTAGTTAGGGTAAATAATTTCAGAATGACTTCTAGATGCAGAAAATTTAACTTTTTGTGAAGCAAAATGTTTTTGCTTCTGACTTCTGTTTCTGACTTCTACTTCTGGAGAAGCAGAAGTCAGAAGCGGATTTGTATCCAAATGCGCTATTAAGATATGTTGTACATACATGCCAAGAAAGATGACGTAACTGTGTCGGACACGACACTTCCCAACACGCAATGGACACGCCACATCACGTGTCGCATAAGAATCTGAATTAGATACTTTCGGCCACTAATTGGACACTCTCAGACACACCATAAATGATTCACTTTGGTTTGGAAAATCAAAATTTACAACAATGTGATGCTGATTTATTCTCCTTTTAGTTAAAACCAAGCATTATTCATGAAAAACTTTGTTAATCTTACACTATGTTGATGGTGGATTTTAGTTCAGGGCTAAAATTGTAAAACCAGTATTTAATGTGTCGACATCCTGCAAAGGGTAAAACCGTTTGATAAGTGATGAATACCTCTTCACTTTATTTATTCGAAGCAATTCAATAAATATACAAAATTCACCCAGAATGGTGCATGTAGCAACAATCCCAAATATTCTGTGAATTTTAACATATTTTCCTAGTATTTCTTGTGTTGTTCCTAGCCGAACTCTCATTATTAGCATGGCATGACGACTGAGTGTTCACTCTCAGCAGAGTGACATGAATCTCCAAGTGTCAATTTTGAGATATGCATGAAATACCCGTACACGTTGCACCACTCTCTGACAAAGAGAATTTCGAATTGACGCAAAACAGCTCGATCGAATGTATTTAATTTCCTTAAAGGAAATATGGCTGTCCGTATCAGTCTCAGAAACAATCACAGCCACACAAGTTGACCACGCAATTTAACAAGCCTAGCCAAAACTTGGCAAGAATGGGAGATTGACGTGATGACCGCCGGCGGGCCCACTTGTGCCCTAGCCGGTCTAACATCACACGAACACCTCCCAGCAACGTCAAACGCCAACCCTAAATAGGGTGACCGTTCTGCTTTGTAGAGGTTCGATCGAACGTAGACTGTCCAGGGCAGTCTAAAACCATCACAACCGTCCAACTTCGCAAGCGTGGTTGGACGGATTTGATCATCCCATGAATGATCAGAGAAGCGTCAACGCACACGTTGGCGGGCCCGGTCCTCACCAACTCGATCGGTTTTCTCACGACAAAGCCATGGAGCAATGAACGTTTGCTCGAAGCATGGCTGGCGTGATGCTTTGAAAAGTCGCGGAAATTCAACTAGTGTCTTAAAACGATCACAACCATCCAAATTATCCAACCTATTTGGATGGATTAGATCGTACCTAGGACCATCAGGAAGGTGCACGTATGTTCACTGTCAGCCCAACGTGGTCCCCACACGGTCGGTCCTCCCAAAGGAGAAGCGTGGTTTGCCAAACCATTTGGCCAAAGTCACGCGTGCGTGACCGTTTAAAAACCCTAATTAGGATTTGCGGCGATGCATATCTGTCGTAGTTCGATCGCGTCCATCCATCTTCGCCAGCCTAAACGGAGGGTGTAGATATAAACTCAAGAGGTTCCAAGGATGTCGACGTGATCACCGTGGGCCCATCTGTGCGTGTGACTTGCCGGCCTAGGCGAACCATGGTCGAGCGTCTCGAAACGCACGCCTGAAGGTGGCATGTCATGCGGCTTCCAAATCCTTTGCGAATATGGATTTCTGCCGCAAATCGATCACGACCACTCATCTTTGCCAGTCAATTTGAGTGGCCTAGATCAAGCCTTCGTGGGACTGAGAGGTATAGACGTGCACAACAACAGACCGCCTCCATGCGTGACCGATCGGTCCCACCAAAAGTAATGCCCATGCTTGAATTCGATCAAGCCAAAGAGGGATGCTTGCGCACCTCTTAAAAACCCTAAAATTTCATCAACAGTCGTAGATATATGCCGTAAACCATCTCGTCCGTCCAACTTTGCCAGCATGGACGGCCAGCCCAGGTTAAAAGCTAGACGACCAATGAAGCACCTTGGTGATCACCGTCCGCCACTCTTCCACAGGGAGTGATCGACCAGGGGGTGGCTCGCTCGTGCGGCCTCCAAACGATCACTTGAAGATGGCTGGACGTGATGCTATTTTAAGACGCTTAATCCGCGACTTATTCGGTTAAGCTTTAAAACAACGATGTTTCATACATATTGATTGTTTTCGATGCATTACATGCATCAAGCATATATTTCACGAATACCAAATCCTTAAATAACTTAGCACCGTATGTTATTTCCTGGGGTGGGTCCCACGATCCGCTCGTTCGAGACATAAAGCATGTCCTAAACTGGGGGATACTTACTGGGGTATTGGTCTGGCGGTTTACAGCGTGCAGCCTGCAACACGCCATTACAGGAACGTGTCAGGAAAAGGTGGACGGTTAACAGTGATGAGGGAAGTAGGAAAAAGTGTGATCGTGTGACAATCACCACTCCTACACGACCCCACTACTCCATCACTTCACCTCCTACACTTCCTACGAGGTGAGGGTTGCGCTCAATGACTTGTATAAATAGGTCCTTCACCTATTTCTAAACAACACAGACGGAGAGAAACCAAGTGTTGTCATAGTATTCAGAAAACACCCAGAACTGATAGCTTACGTTGTGCAAGCCAGTTCATCATTCTGATACAAGTCATAAACAGCCAACACCTTCACAATCTCAACACCTTATTCGCTTCCCTCCCTAAGATCAACCCCATCTCCTTCACTTTGTGACCGAAGCAAGTCTGGAATGACCATTTCTTGGTTTAGGTCAGAATTGTATAGATTGATCTCTCGAATCAAAAGCACTCCCGTGCAGTGCATTTGTTTGGGGTTTAGATTCGTTTCTCATCCACACACACCCAAATTTACCAAAACCAGCAGAAACAGTTTTCACCCATAAGAAATTGGCGACCACAGTTGGAGATTAATCTCTCGGTTGCGATCTCAAGATTTTCAAAAAGATGGTTGGCCTCAGGGATGATTCTACCGCGACGGATCTCATCCAGAATCCCTCAAATGGTAATGTTTCTCACTCTCCTTTGAACAATTCTGTTTATAACGAATTTTCATATTTCAACACCCCCATTATCTCTGTCGCTTCAATCGATGGAGAAATCCAAACTCTGGCTGAACTAGCATTGAGGCAAGAAATTCTGGCGAGAAATGTGGACCGGATAAAAGGAGCGATTGACAACTTGTTCACCTTCTTGGTGCACGTGACGAGAATTCTAGGAGTAGAAATGGTGGAACGCCCGGCGGACAATCCTCCTCAGGTCAATAGTTTCACTATGAACCGGAGACCGGTGGAACAGGAAGCAGCTTCTCTAGTGGAAAGTTTATGCGAACTTTTACACCTCTCGAAGAATCAACGGGCGGAGACGTTTGCTGCAATCAACCAGATAGCTCTATACGTACATTTAGTCCCTTTGCGTCCAGAAATATCGAAAACACCAGAGATGTCTGTGAATAATGTCACATTTACAGAAGACGACATGATGGCGGAGGAAGGTCCCAACCAGGCCCTACATGTTACTGCACGCATCAATGATTCAGAGTTCAAGAGGGCCCTCATCGACACGGGAGCGTCTTCAAATGTGATTACTCTCAAGACTCTCAGGACGGCCAAGGTTCGCCCAGGCAAGATCGTACGGAAACCTACTACGATGACAGACTTTAAAGGAAACCAAACCAAACCAACACGTGTGGGTATGTCAATCTGAATTTATCTGTAGGGCCCGTCCAGTCAAAGGTGAAGTTCGAAGTCATAGAAAAGGAGCCGGACTATCATATAATACTGGGAGACCGTGGATTCATGAAAATAGGATTGTACCTTCGACGTATCATCAGTGCCTGAAGACTATGCTGAATAAAGAAGTCGTTTGTATTCCTGCATCGTTGTCTCCTTACGCACCGATATGTGGAGTGGAATTGTTTGAACCAGGGGAAGCTCAACGGGAAGAATCAGACAAAGTTCATTGTATCCCACTACCCACGTGGGCGTCAATCCAGGAGGAAGACCGACTTGCATCATTGAGGGCTAAGCCCCACGATGCATCTTTGATGATAAGGCGTTCTTCCTCGTCTGGTGAAGCAGCGACCCACGTTCATACTAAGAGGGAGAGAACTTTTGTGGCGAACCGTGGTCAGAAAGGGAAAACTGTGTACCGACGCCGCTGTTAGAAATTAGCAGGGGAGACCATTACCCAGTCTCTCCGCCTAATGGAATGCTACAACAGCGACGAACCACATGAAGAGGTGTTGGATGCTCCACGACAGCTGCAAGACGGCACCAACTCCACGACCGATGAGATCGATATCGCTAATATCAGGAATGAAGAATCTCCCAGGCCTATCTCCATCAGCTTAACTTTGTCCACGGATGAACGCACGAAGCTTGTGCAACTTTTCAAAGAATACCAGGACATATTCGCTTGGAAGTATGAAGAAATGCCCATTTTAGATGAAAAATTGGTCACCCATCATCTACATGTCATACCTGGATCCAAACTGGTCAAACAGTCTCCGAGGCAATTCAGACACGAGGTAGAAGAGCAAATCAAGACTAAAATTCAGAAGTTTCTAGCTGCTGGATTCATCAAACCCATTCATCATCCGACCTGGTTGGCTAATGTGGTTCCGGTGAAAAAGAAAAACGGGCAGATCATGTGTTGCGTGGATTTCAGAGACTTGAAAAAATGTTGTCCCAAAGACGATTTTCCTCTACCTAACATCGACATGCTAGTAGATGTCACCAGCGGACACGACATGTTCTTCTTCATGGATGGATGTAACGGCTACAATCATATAAGGATGTACGAGCATGACGCAAGTAAGACAGCTTTTCGAACTCCTCTTGGAAATTTTTACTATACTGTAATGCCTTTTGGTTTGAAGAATTCCGGTGCAACGTATCAACGCGCTATGACGGCAATCTTCCATGACATGATGCACAAGCAAGTATAAGACTACGTGGATGACATAGTAGACAAATCAAAAGATCAGGCGGACCACACAGGAGTCCTACGACAAGTATTCGAAAGGTTCCGAGAATACAAATTGAAGATGAATCCTTTGAAATGCGCTTTCGGCGTCTCATCAAGAAAATTTCTGGGATTCCATGTAACTGCTGAGGGGATAAAAGTGGACCCATCCAAGACTCAGTCTATCCTCACGATGCCGCCACCGCTAACTGTGAAGGAGCTCCAAAGCTTCATGGGCAAGGTGAACTACATTCGACGTTTTATACATGGTTTGGTCCAGCTCGTTGCTTCATTCACCCCCTTACTGAAGAAAGGAGCAAGTTTCGCTTGCACTGCAGTACAACAGGAAGCGTTTCAGAAGACTCAACGAATATTGTCATCTCCAGCCATCATGAAGTCTCCCATCCAAGGAAGACCGTTATGTCTCTACACTGCTTTCAGTGATACTGCCGTCGGGGCTCTGCTCGCTCAAGAAGATGACGAGGGAATCAAACATCCTATATACTATTTCAGTCGAATATTGAGAGATGCTGAACTCAGATATCCCAAGGCGGAAAAGGCATGCTTAGCCCTAATTCATTCCATTCATAAATTCAGACATTACCTGCTATCCAACAAGGTGGTGCTCATATCTAAATCTGATCCTGCGAAGTTTCTGCTTTCAAAATCGGTCCTGATGGGAAGGTCGGCCAAGTGGATTCTCCAAATGTCAGAGTTAGACATAACGTGTGCATCACCTAGAGATATCAAAGGACAAGCAGTTACAGACTTACTAGCAGCATTCCCTGGAGAAGGCAATACTGCACTACGCGAGGACCTTCCTGGAGAGTTTCCAGACATCTCCGTTTTCGAAGAAGAAGCGTGGCTATTATATTTTGATGGATCTGCCACCCCTAGAAATAACACTGGATGGGATGGCGTAGTCCTAGTGTCTCCAACCGGTGAAGTCTCCTCGTACTCCTTCAAGCTGGACTTCCAATGCACTAATAATTCAGCAGAGTATAAATCTTCCTCATAGGGTTGTCATTAGCCAAGCAAGCAGGGGACACACGTCTGGAAATAAGAGGTGACTCTAAGTTACTAATTAATCAAATGAATGGAGTATATGTGTTGAAGGAGGTGACACTGGCTCCGTACCGATCAGAAGCGCAAAGGTTACTAAACTACTTTGCTGACGCAACCATAACCCATGTTGGTCGCAACAACAACAGACATGCCGATTGTTTAGCCACACTGGCATCCAAATTGCAGTTCGAAGGTTTAGAAGAAACCTTGAAGGTGAAGAGGATAATGGTAGAATCAACGTGGCTTTCACAATGAAAAATACTGGAACCTACGTTTGGCGAACTCCAATCATTCAGGAGCTCAGCAGTTCACTTTCTCAAGGAAAGGTCAGTCTCAAAACCTTGCAGAACTTCTTCATGCTTCATGGTATGCTATATCATCGAAACCCGGATGGTTCCTTATCAAGATGTCAAGGAGATGAAGAAGCTCATCTGCAGCTTAACCGCGTTCACGATGAAATTTTCGGACAAACGTTGGTGGTAGCGCTCTATCGTCGTCTTCAACGCCTGGGCTATTAATGGCCAGAAATGGAAACTCAATATCGTTTACTTCAAAAGTCTTGCTCTAATTGTCAAATGCCACCGCATCAATTGGAGGTTTTCAGCGTGAGTCATGCTGGGGACTGGAGAGAGCTGTACATTAGCTATCTTCGCGATGGAGTAACTCCTGCTAATCAAAAGGATGCCATCAAGATGAAGCAAAATGCGAAGCGATTCGTATTTCATGAAGGGATCCTGTATCGCAAAACTTTTTGGAGGCAATCTGTTACGGTGCCTAGCCGAATTAGAGATCCCAATTATGTTGAAAGAAATTCATGAAGGGGAACATCAAGGGAAGAGGAAACTGTTTCTCCAGATACACGAGAAATACTATTGGACGACCATGGAGGATGATGTAGCTGCATTTGTTCAAAGCTTCAACAAATGTCAAATTCATGGGAACCTCGTTCACGCACCTTCCGCCCATTTACACTCGATAAGCAGTCCATGACCATTTTATAGCTGGGGACTTGACATTATTGGAAAGATCAATCCGTCGTCATCAAAGCAGCACGAGTACATCATAACTGCGACAGAATATGTTACCAAATGGGTTGAATCCATTCCTCTACGAGGGACTACAGGAGCAACAATTGCGGCTTTCATTAAAGAGTACATCATTTTTCGGCTTGGCGTGCCTAAACATATCATCACCGATAACGGAACTCCCTTCACCAACAAACAAGTACGAGAGTTGCTTGAGGGATACAAAATTAAACAAGTCTTCTCCACCATTTATTACCCCAGGGAAATGGACAAGTTGAGAGCACCAACAAAACACTAATTCGGATTCTCAGTCGAACAATGCATGACAATCCCAGAGAATGGCAAGAACAGCTACCGATGGCGCTATGGGCGTATCGAACAACACCTAGAAGTTCTATTGGAGTTTCTCCATATTCGCTTGTTTACGACGCAGACACGATCCTCCCAGCAGAAATCAAGATCCCGTCAGCCAGGATTGCAGCAGCAAGTGGGGTCCACTGGAATGAAGCTGAAGCGTTGAGCTCCAGGATCGCCGAGTTAGACACTCTAGACTCCGAAAGAGGTAAAACAGAGGAACGCGCTCAGGTGTACAAGAATAGGATCTTCAGGGCATATGACAAGACTGTAAGGCCGCATGTTTTTAAAGAAGGAGATTTGGTCTTAAAGACGGCCAAACACATTCAGCAAGGCATGTCTGCACCAAAGTTCTCTCCAAAATGGGAAGGTCCTTATGTGATTACCAAGGCTTACAGTACCGACTACTACAAGATCGTTAAGGTGGATGGAGGCAAGTTAGAAGCAGTCATCAATGGAAAATGGCTCAAGGCATATCATGCTTGATCATCATCCTACCATTGTCTCATGACATGACAATACATGAATTCTTTTTTCATTAAACATCCAAATTATCAATTTATTCAAAAATACATTAATGAAAAACTCCTTCCACATACCAAAAAAAAATCAATGCAATTCATTTCTCAAAAGTGTTCAAAAAAAAAAGAAGATGACGTGAGCGCCATTGACAATAAGAGAATGCAGCCTAGAAGAGGTCATCCAGCAGATTATAGTTCCTTGAGAGCATCATCTTCAACCTAGTTTGGTATCTCTCTGTCCTATTATTCAAGTTTTAGATTGCCTGCTCCACCTTCTCTGATTCCACATCCAGAGCCTTCTCTTCCTCCAAGATAGCTTTCGCAGCAAGAGCTACATTCACGGGGATGCCAGCTCGATCAACCTTGAAAATGTCAAGACGCTGCCGCAACCAGCCCACGTTGAACTCCATGGATTCGCAGGTAGACACCATGTTCTCCCACTTTTCGAGGTTTGATTCAGTAACGTTGTGTATAGAGATATTCTCCATCTCAGCAATCATGGGAAGAAGGCAGTTTAACGTGGTAACCAAAGCAGATGAACAGTGTGGAACTACATTCCTGGTTGCAATATGGCCATACTTTTTCCATACTTTTGTGTATAAAGGCACAAACTCCCTCCGCACTAAGAATTCACCGACAGTTCGGTAACTAGAAGATAGACATCTCATGTGGATATCGAATGAAAGGACTGCGTTGGGATATTCATGAGATGAGATACCCAGATCAGCATCTTCAAGATCCGCGGGGGTAGGCGTGTTTGAGTTTGAAAGCAGGGGACTGTTTAAGTCGTCATCACCGATCACTGTCACACATGTTCCAGTAGGTTATCCGTGTTAAAGGGGAGGTTTATTCACCTGATCATGAAGAACAAACAATTGTTCGGAAAAGTAAAATAAAGGAAAAAGTAGCATCGTTGAAATCAAGAGATGGCTCGAAATCATACCTCGGGTGCAAGTCGTGTACGTTTAGCAGAAGAGCCTGGATAGTATGAAGAGGATGATCCATTGCTGTTCGACATGATGAAAAAATGGAGTTCCTGCAAAACCCTGTCATGAAAAGATAAAGGGTGGTTCTAAATCCCTGTGTGCACATATATATGGAGGAAACCCTAAAGGAAGACCAAATCGGCTGCAGTGAGGGTTATCCGATGAATAAGGATTCAACCGACCAAGTCGTTCTTTCTTCCAAACCCTAATCAAAGTTGGAAAGGTCGTTGGATATCTAAAAGAGAATGATTTGACCATCTCCGGAACGTTTAAGTTTTAGGGTGATATTCATCTCTACGGTAAATATTTATTTATTTACTTTAGCTTAATCGTTATAATATTCGAACTGTCACCATCTAATGCCTACCCCACAATAGTGCAACTATTACGTGCTAGGCAGGGGACTTAATGTTGATGGTGGATTTTAGTTCAAGGATAAAATTGTAAAACCAGTATTTAATGTACTGACATCCTGCAAAGGGTAAAGCCGTTTGATAAGTGGTGAATACCTCTTCAATTTATTTATTCGAAGCAATTCAATAAATATACAAAATTCACCCAGAATGGTGCATGTAGCAACAATCCCAAATATTATGTGAATTTTAGCATTATTAATTAATGCATGATTTTCCTAGTATATCCTGTGTTGTTCCTAGCCGAACTCTCATTATTAGCATGGCATGACGACTGAGTGTTCACTCTCAGCAGAGTGACATGAATCTCCAAGTGTCAATTTTGAGATATGCATGAAATACCCGTACACGTTGCACCACTCTCTGACAAAGAGAATTTCGAATTGACGCAAAACAGCTCGATCGAATGTATTTAATTTCCTTAAAGGAAATATGGCTGTCCGTATCAGTCTCAGAAACAATCACAGCCACACAAGTTGACCACGCAATTTAACAAGCCTAGCCAAAACTTGGCAAGAATGGGAGATTGACGTGATGACCGCCGGCGGGCCCACTTGTGCCCTAGCCGGTCTAACATCACACGAACACCTCCCAGCAACGTCAAACGCCAACCCTAAATAGGGTGACCGTTCTGCTTTGTAGAGGTTCGATCGAACGTAGACTGTCCAGGGCAGTCTAAAACCATCGCAACCGTCCAACTTTGCAAGCGTGGTTGGAAGGATTAGATCATCCCATAAATGATCAGAGAAGCGTCAACGCACACGTTGGCGGGACCACTCTTCACCAACTCGATCGGTTTTCTCACGACAAAGCCATAGAGCAATGAACGTTTGCTCGAAGCATGGCTGGCGTGATGCTTTGAAAGGTCACGGAAATTCCACTAGTGTCTTAAAACGATCACAACCATCCAACTTAGCCAGCCTATTTGGATGGCTTAGATCGTACCTAGGACCATCAGGAAGGTGCACATATGTTCATTGTCAGCCCAACGTGGGCCCCACACGGTCGGTCCTCCCAAAGGATAAGCGTAGTTTTCCAAACCGTTTGTCCAAAGTCACGCGTGCGTGACCGTTTAAAAACCCTAATTAGGGTTTGCGGCGATGCATATCTGTCGTAGTTCGATCACGTCCATCCATCTTCGCCATCCTAAACGGAGGGTGTAGATATAGACTCAAGAGGTCCCAAGGATGTCGACGTGATCACCGTGGGCCTATCTGTGCGTGTGACTTGCCGGCCTAGGAGAACCATGGTCGAGCGTCTCGAAACGCACGACCGAAGGTGGCATGTCACGCGGCTTCCAAATCCTTTGCGGCAATGGATTTCTGTCGCAAATCGATCATGACCACTCATCTTTGCCAGTCAATTTGAGTAGCCTAGATCAAGCCTTCTTGGGACTGAGAGGTATAGACGTGCACAACAACAGACCGCCTCCATGCGTGACCGATCGGTCCCACCAAAAGTAATGCCCATGCTTGAATTCGATCAAGCCAAAGAGGGATGCTTGCACACCTCTTAAAAACCCTAAAATTCCATTAACGGTCGTAGATATATGCCGTAAACCATCTCGTGCGTCCAACTTTGCCAACTTGGACGGACATCCCAGGTTAAAAGCTAGACGACCAATGAAGTACCTCGGTGATCACCGTACGCTACTATTCCACAAGGAGTGATCGACCAGGGGGTGTCTCACCCGTGCGGCCTCCAAACGATCACTTGAAGATGGTTGGACGTGATGCTATTTTTAGACGCTTAATCCGCGACTTATTCGGTTAAGCTTTAAAACAACGATGCTTCATACATATTGATTGTTTTCGATGCATTACATGCATCGAGCATATATTTCACGAATACCAACTCCTTAAATAACTTAAGACCGTATGTTATTTCCTGCGGTGGGTCCCACGATCCGCTCGTTCGAGACATCAAGAATGTCACAAACTGAGGGGTACTTACTTGGGTATTGGTCTGGCGGTTTACAGCGTGCAACACGCTATTACAAGAATGTGTCAGGAAAAGGTGGACGGTTAACAGTAATTAGGTAAGTGGGCAAAGGTGTGATCGCGTGACAATCACCACTCCTACACGACCCCACTACTCCATCACTTCACCTCCTCCACTTCCTACGAGATGAGGGTTGCGCTCAATGACTTGTATAAATAGGTCCTTCACCTATTTCTAAACAACACAGACGGAGAGAAACCAAGTATTGTCATAGTATTCAGAAAACACCCCAGAAATGATAGCTTACGTTGTGCAAGCCAGTTTATCATTCTGATACAAGTCATAAACAGCCAACACCTTCACAATCTCAACACCTTCTTCGCTTCCCTCCATAAGATCAAACCCACCTCCTTCACTTTGTGACCGAAGCAAGTCTGGAACGGTTATTTCTTGGTTTAGGACAGAATTGTATAGATTGATCTCTCGAATCAAAAGCACTCCCGTGCAGTGCATTTGTTTAGGGTTTAGATTCGTTTCTCATCCACACACACCCAAATTTACCAAAACCAGCAGAAACAGTTTTCACCCATAAACACACTATCACTAATTTTATTTAATTAACGATAAGAAAGGTACATGGATCATTATAAGCACTCTAAGCAAATAAATAAAAACACAAATCTTCCTCAAGTTTATAGACATACCTTTCTAGAAGAATCCAATCGAATTCTACATCCTTACCGAACATAATCCGTGCGCCCCAATTCTCGTGCTTCCCTCACCATATGCGTAGAAGGGCATTCCTTGGTGAGGATGAACTTACAACACAATCAAACTGTGTTGAGGTGAACAAGGTCTTGCTCACCACAAGTGACTGAAACAGACTTTTCCGCAACTATGGATTTTTCACCATCTATAGTTTTGGCTTATTTCCGTCTCACTTTTGGATTATAATGAAAGAGATCGCTTTTAGAACCTTTCACATCCAAATCCATCTTTCCAAATAAATTTTTAAGTTCCAACATCATAGATACTGCTTTCTCCATAGTCATGGAATTTTCTGGGAGATCATTCCTTTTCACACTCAAAACATCATTGACTTTCTTTGGTATCCACTTCTGAGTCCGTTTAGGAACAAATGAAACCTTCTTCCCATTACTCTCTTCTAGAATTCTCGGAAGAGAATTTGATTGACTATTCTTTTGAAAGTTAGTCTTTATCCAATTGGGAGCATCGGATCTTGTCTTTATCTTTACGAAGTTAACCTTTTGATAAACATTACGATTGTGAAAAGAATTTGTATGACGTTTATAGGAAAATCAAGGTTTATCACAACAGTGATTCCTTTTCCTAAAGGTTGGACAGTTACAACCTGTAACATTAAGGGGATTAGTCTTAACGTATGATCTTGGTTTCACAAATTCTTATGATTCCCAAACAAGAACATCATGAAGTTTCTCATTCCTTATACGAAACGACATCTCCTTTCCAGGTGACCTTTATTTCCATAATAGTGGCAAACATAAGGAGTGTTCTTACCTCGATCCGTGTGTGCTGACTTTGGAGGTTGATATGCTTTGCTCTTTTGAACCTTAACCGCCGGTGAAGGTATTTCACTTTTTCCATCAGTAGAAACTTTTGGTTCAGAAGAATCACTAGCCTTGAAATTTTTTACCTCTTTGCTAATATTTGGAGCATATCTTCCCTTATAGCCCAATCCTCGTGTATCACGATGATTTTTACTTGCTCCTAGCATTGTGGTTAATTTTCTCGAACTAGTATTGAACTTTTTCAAGTCATCTTCCAACATCTTGATTTTATCAAGAACAACAGTTAAATCAGCCTCAAGGCGTTTTTCTCGAGCGAGATAAGCGCTTTCTCTGTCATCAAAACTTGTTTGCTGGGAGTTAATCCTTGCTTCAGTTTCTGCAAGTTTCTCTTCCAACAAAGAGTATTTTTGATAAAAATTATCACATTCAAGTGACTTTCTACTCAGGTTTTCCTCAGAATCTTTAAGGATTGATTCGCAAAAGCAATTCAAAACATAAAGACCTTCGTAAATCCTTTTCAATTTTTTGGTTTTCTCGCAGAGATGGGTTAGAAAAGGAGTGACATAAGAAGTCGTCAACTTTTCCATTGGTTTCAACAACTTAACATACTCTGAGATTTCCTCATCAACATCTCTTTCAATATCTGAGTCACCTTCGTCATAAAGTTCATCCAACTGTTTTTCTAAGCGCGTTTCCCAGTTATCAACAGTTTTTACATCACAAGGATGTTTAGATTTTGACCTAGATGTGACAGTTTTCTCAAGAGAATTTAAGCTTCGAAAGATATCTGGTAATTTTTTAACTGGTACGTTATTAGAGATAGACTCGTCCATACTATCCATATTGCTACAAATACAAACTTATGAGGTCTTTAACGTGCTTGCCTGCTCTGATACCAATTGAAAAAGCGAGGGTGTTTTGGGGTAAAAACTGATTCTGCTGGTTTTGGTAAATTTGGGTGTGTCGCCGAGAAACGAATTTAAACCCTAAACAAATGCACTGCACGGGAGTACTTTAGATTCGAGAGATCAATCTGTACAATTCTGGCCTAAACCAAGAAATGGCAGTTCCAGACTTGCTTCGGTCACAAAGTGAAGGACAAGGGTTGATCTTAGGGAGGGAAGCGAAGAAGGTGTTGAGATCAAAATATTGAATTTTGAGGGTGTGGTTGTTTTATGACTTGCATCAGAATTTGGAACTGGCTTGCACAATGTAAGCTATCAGTTCTTAGTGTTTTTATGGATACTTGTGTTGTTGTTAACCAAAACTCTCTTCTTTTGTCGAAATATGCAGAAACCTATTTATACAAGTCATAATTGAACGTACCCTGATCTCGTAGGAAGTGGGAGTGGTTGAGTGATGGAGAAGTGGGGTAATGTGTAAATGCTAGAAACCACGTCCCTACTATGAGGGGAAACAGGTTAGTTTTCACCCGCTACTTCTTGTCGCCACTAACTGTCCACTTTCCTGACACTTTCTTATAATGGGCGTGTTGTATGCCGCACGCTGTAAACCGCCATACCAATACCCCGATGAGCATCCCCCAATTTGTGACATGTTTTATGTCTCGAATATGTCGTGGAAAAATGTGCAACAAGTTGCTGAGTGGGCCTAATGTGCAGGACCTAGTTATTCTGACCAATCACACGCAAGCTAGGCGGCATAATGGATTTTTGGCGCCTGCATAGTGGCACAGTGGCAATGTGGCGCCTGTTAGTGGAACAATGGCAATATGGCGTCTGTTAGTGGCTAAATTGCGAGGTGATGCCTGCCAATGGCGTAATGGCAAGGTAGCGCCTGCCAATGGCGTAGTGGTCAAAGTGGCGCCTGCTACATCTTGGCATATTGGTGTTAGATCCAAATATGGCTTAATGATATTAACTATAGTTTCCATATCAAACTTAATGCCTAGGTGATGTTATTTGGCATGGGGCGGCGTAATGGCCCTGGACAAATTAGGGTTTGGAATATCAAAACTCTAAGTGGCATGTTGTGGGCCCATAGTGGCATAATTGGGCCATGACTAGAAAAATAGGAATTCTCTTTGGTTTTACTAAAGCCATTGGCACATTGCTTACTTGGAATGGTATGGCCTTCCAATTGGCATACTGACGCGGTTTGGCAGGTTGGCAGGTTGGCTAGCCAATTGGCATGTTGCTGCCACAAAATGGTATGGCCTGCCAATTGGCATACTGGCGCAGTTTGGCAGGTTGACTAGCCCATTAGCATGTTTCTGCCGCGGAATGGTATGGCCTGCCAATTGGCATACTGGTGCAATTTGGTAGGTTGGCTATCCAATTTGCATGGCGCCTGTGATGTTTACCAGGCGCGGTTTTGGGATGGCTTGTAGGCAATCCCAGCACTTTGGCGCGAATTGCAGCAGAGGTGTTGGCACATTGTTTGTGGTGGCATGGTGATGCATATTTGGTCGCGTTGGGAAGCGGATAAACTTAATAAATCAAGTGGCCAAATCGTACAATAGTGATTGTTTTTTGGAGACTGGCCTGGGTCGTCTAGATTGGTTTCCTAACGAAATTAGGCGCATTGACCCACCAACTTCCAACTTTATAAAAAGTGTGTGTGGAGGGTTTCGAGCGATCTGATTGGTTGATGGGAGAGAGGGCCGTCAAGCAATGTGGGTCCGACCTCATTCCAAATGCATATTACGCATTTAGAACAACCTGATTGGTCGATGGGAAAGAGGGTCGGCCAGCAATGTAGGGCCGACCTCATTCCAAATACGTGTGACGCATTTAGAGCGACCTGATTGGTCGATGGAAAAGAGGGCCGGAAAGCAATGTGGGGCCGACCTCATTCCAAATACGTGTGACACATTTAGAGCGGCCTGATTGGTCGATGGGAAAGAGGGTCGACAAGAAATGTGGGGTAGGCCTCATTCCAAATGCGTGTGACGCAGACAAGATTGGTCGATGAAAAAGAGGGACGGCAAGCAATATGGGGCCGGCCTCATTCCAAATGTGTGTGACGCATTTAGAGCGACCTGATTGGTCGATGGGAAAGAGTGCCGGAAAGCAATGTGGGGTCGACTTCATTCCAAATGCGTGTGACACATTTAGAGCGATCTGATTGGTCGATGGGAAAGAGGGCCGACAAGAAATGTGGGGTCGGCCTCATTCCAAATGCGTATGACGCAGACCAAATTGGTCGATGGAAAAGAGGGCCGACAAGCAATATGGGGCCAACCTCATTCCAAATGCGTGTGACGCATTTAGAGCGACCTGATGGTCGATGGGAAAGAGGGCCGACAAGAAATGTGGGGCCGACCTCATTCCAAATGCGTGTGACGCATTTAGAGCGACTTGATTGGTCGATGGGAAAGAGGGCCGACAAGCAATGTGGGGCCGGCCTCATTCCAAATGCGTGTGACGCATTTATATCGACCTGATTGGTCGATATAAAAAGGGGTAGGCAAGGGAAACATGGAGCGTGGCCAACGACCACATGCAACGCCTGTTGGAGCGGATCAGTCGGTTCTATGGCATGGCCGCTCCTCCTTTGTCATTGCTCCTATTTGCCACAGTTCCTCTTTTGTTTCTTGTTTTCTGGTAGGGCTTTGTACCTACTAGATCCATGGCGGATCGGTTTCCTAGCTTACCTAGGTTTGGCCTCGACCAATAGGGTTCGAGATATTTGCACAAGGCGCAAAAGACCTAATGTTTGCAAATTAATTAGGCCGAATACTTGAATCTTGTGAGTTATCACAAAATTTAACACATTCTGTGTGTTGACACAAAATCCTTTTATTCTTAGAGAGCAGTTAGCGCGTCTACTGATTGAGCATTTTCATGCAGACCTTAATTTTGATACTTCGAGATATTCGTGCTACTCAGCTGCGAGTGAACACTAATTGTCATGTCATACCAATACTAAGGGTTCAGCTGGGGAACATAGCATAGAAAAATACTTAATAAACCATACACTAATGAGTAATGTAGGCGAGAGTTTACAGAATGTTTGGGATTGTTGCTACATGCACCATTCTGAATAAATATACTGAATTGCTCGATACATGTGTGAGGAGAGAGGCCCGGGCACTCATTACTTTTAAATGGCTCAGTCCCTTTGCAGACGACGCATTAAACATAGGGTTTTACATTTTTATCCCTGACCTAAAAACCACCATCAACATTAAGTCCCCTGCTTAGCATGTAAAAGTGACATTGTTGCGGGGTAAACACTAGATGGTGGTGACAAACAAAGCTAAAAATCGAAAAGGCAAGACATGTAGAGGTTACCAGGAAACGGTTGACCGACCTTTGGCAGAAAGTACGAGCGGCTGGTGATCTTTGTACTGGCGCGCTGCTAGCTTGGTCACGGAGCATTGCAGGTTGAGCGGATGGCTTGGCCATGGAGCATTGCAGGTTGAGCGGCTGGCTTGGCTACGGAGCATTACAGGCTGAGCGGCTGGCTTGGCTACGGAGCGTTGAAGGTTTAGCGGCTGGCCTGTCTACGGAGTATTGCTGGTTGAGCGGCTGGTTCGGTCATGGAGGTTGGTGCCATGGAGCGTTGGCGCCGCGGGCCCGGCTTCCTTCTTCCGTTCATGGTCCAAAAGGAAAACCCTCCTCTACTCGAATTCCAAAAGTGCTATGCATATAAAAGGGCGTCTACCTTCTTCCTCCCCTTTTATTATTCGCTCATCTGCTTCTTGTGTTCATTTGCAACAGCTCGATCATAGGCGTGCCAATCGTCAGCGGCCAGGTAAGTTCATCTTCTCTTCGTATTTTAACTGTGAGTGTAATATCCATGAGTAGTTGATCAATCTTGGACATTTATCTTGGTGTGAATGACTTTCTTTATTAGCGATGTCAACGACAACAAAACAATCTCCAATAGTTATAATCAGCAGCAAGGCGAGCCAGGAGAACTTAGGGTAGGTGCTCTTTTCTATTTTTCGCATGTAGTCACCCAACAGTACCATCGATCTTCTCCAGAATGTGTAATAAGGTTCTGACTCCAGAAGAATGAGCATCTAACCTCTCCAGTGGATTTCAAAATTCACCAAATTCTATTGCACTCCTGGGATGGATAAATGAAATATATGCTCGGCAATGATCATGTCAGGGCTAATCTTGGAGAGTGTAGCTACGTTGTTGATCCGTCCTTGAATTTAAGTTATTTGGTGTCTGGACTGCTGAGCCGGTGTCTGGAAGACTTATTCTTGCCTTTCTGGTTGCGATGATGATATGTTGTGGATGCTTGTATGGTCGAAATCTTTCGAAGCCGTTTGGTGAAGTAGACGAGCTGAGAGGCGTTCCGTTGTCGACGTGATGCTATCAAGTCTTCAAGGAATTCATTCCAAGCGACATCCTTTGAACCATCTTCTGAATCTTGGACTATTGTATCGAATGGGATGCGATGAGCAGTCCCCAGTTATAGTTCTGTCTGGTCATAGATCTGATGGCGTGGCCGGATATGTGAATATCTCTGCACATGCTTTTTGAGTCTTTTGATGCACGTGTATGGCTTCATGTTGAGAAATTCCTGCGGCTCGTAAAGATTCGACAGTGACGATGTTGATATCAGAAATAACCTGGTTGAGGGAAGTGAAGGCATCCCATGCTGGTAGTCCCCATGTGTAATTATACTGAGCCTATTTTCTCGTGGAAGATGTGCTTCTACTGCATTCGCTGGTAAGGTGGTGACTGCGTTTAAACTTCTAAACCTGAAGGAGGATTCAGTCCCCAAGTGTAGCCTACTTTGATTGTATCACCTTGAATCCACGCCTATGTGATTTGATACAATCTTATTGTACTCTCCTGGATGCGATGCTGGGATGCTTGGAACATCACATGGACGAAATATTCTGGATAACGAAGAAGTAGAAGTTAGAGAGTTATGTTGTTAATTGTGGCTCCCCTGTTTCTTCAAAAAAAAATCCAGCCGCGCCTATGGAGTTATCTCATGAATCTTTGATTGTTGTCGGGGATGGACTGCGATGAGAAGTCCCCAGTCGCAATTCTCTTTAGTTACTGAAGTTGTTTTCTCTGAGTAGGCTTGGGATCCGTCGTGGCCTCGTAAAGTGCTATAGGAGCCTTCCAGACTGAGAGGTGATGATATCCTTACGCTACACCTTTGAAGAGTAGATGACCTTGTCGTGTCTATGACCTTTTGGTTGACCGTGTCTTCTGAGCTTTGACAGTGAAGGGATTTCGTGTAGAGCCTCAGTCCCCAAGTGTGGTTTACATGTTTCTATCTTGTATGGTCGGTGGGTTGACCATGATAAAGATATCACCATCTTGCATCCGTACTGGTGACTCTATTACTTCTTCTATGTGAAACTAAAATATGGAGAAGTACGGATTACCTTTGTAGTGGTTGTTGCTATGGTGAAGCTCTGGATGGTATGAGCAAACGAGCAATAAAGGTTCTTGGCAGCAGCTGTGATCAGAAGAGACTACATTGTCGTGGGAAGAAAATAGGTTGGATAGAATTGCATGGGTGTCCATGGAAGGAAAGGGATTGGCTTGACGTGTAAGCGAGTAAAACTGTCCACGACCACGAGCTTTGGCGGGATGGGACAAAAAGTGGCCACAACTACGAACCTTGGCTGGCTACGATCACGATCCTTGAAAAGGAGGAGTATGGCGGCTACGGCACGATCCTTGGCAGGAAGGAGTGGCGGCTACGGGCACGATCCTTAGCAGGAAGGAGTGGCGGGTACGACACGATCCTTGGCAGGAAGGAGTGGCAGCTACGGGAACGAACCTTGGTAGGAAGGAGTGGCGGCTATGGCACGAACCTTGGCAGGAAGGAGTGGAGGCTACGACGCGATATTTGGCAGGAAGGAGTAGCGGCTATGGCATGATCCTTGGCAGGAAGGAGTGGCGTGGCAGCCACGGACTCTGGTAACACGCAAGGATTTTCTCGGACATTATGGCCCAAAAGAAGGATTCCTCCTTTTAATATAACTCATGTCTGTGAGGTTATTTCTTCTTATACTTCTCTTTTCTTATTTTAGAGAAGTATCTCTTCCATGATTCTCTGCGTGCGGCAACTTTCCTAATGTTGCTTGCCTGCGACCTTGGTGTATTGACTTGATAAAAATTTCAGATTCGTGTCTCTTTGCCAAAACGACCGCAAAATCTTCGTCCGTTATCAGAATGAGGTGATTGAACTCTCATTCTTTTGCTAAGAGGAAAATCTAACTTTTGCAAAAAAACAATTTATTCATTTGGAGTCCGTTTGGTGGGTGAAAAGTACCTGACACCGAGAATTCAGAGTTTTCCAGGAAAAATTATGTAGGTTTTCAGCTGTCACGTAGTCGAGAGTTTCGGCTTCTATTTATAGCTCATTCATAGGATTGATATGCCCTTTTAGTATGTTGTAGAAGACTTCCATACGAATCGTTTGGTATATTTATCACTCCCAGATTCTTCACCAATTAACACCAGTTTCAATTCTTCCGGAGGGCAGTGTAAAAACGTTTCTGACAGAGTTCTTTCAAAACGACCCGTAATCTTTCTAAACCACATGCCATGTCCGTGGGTGATGCTGCTGATGAGGTGTCTCTCTTTTGAGTTAACTATTGATGTGTTAGCACCAGCAGTATACTTGGAAATCGAGGGCTTCAAATCTGGATCTCTTGACGTAGTCATCGAGATGCGTGTTATTTTGCTAGAACATTCCGGAGTAGGTTCTTCCGGTAGGCAATTTGGAGAACTCTTCAGCATTACCCGCTTTCCTGGGCAAAGGAAATATGGGAAATGTGGATCCTTTTGGTGCAACAACTTCTCAAATCTTTCTCTGCATGAAGTTATCTCGGCTGCGGATTCTTTCCTGACATGATGGTGCGGGCACCGTTATCTTCTCGAGGCTGCTCTCTTGACGTTTCGGCTCCAGTAGATTTGAAGATGTCTCGGGCTTTCTCTTGCTTGGGTCGGCATAATAGGCGAACCCCTATGAATGATTTGAAGATGTGTCAAGCCTCCTTTATTATTGTCGATATACGAATTCCCAGAATTGCACCATGGTCTGCATCTATACATTTTGTTAATGAAGTGATAGCGGATACTCCTGACCATAAAATGGTAGTAGTGGTGGAGTGAAGATAGACCCTCGCTTTTGTGATTTCTGCAGGTGCCTTTCTAGGACTCCACTTGTGTTGAGATTTGTTGTCGACTATCTCCATACTGGAACAACGACTATGTGAATCTTCCTTTTATCTCCCTAAGTGTGGACCATGGAGACATTAATATCGGTGATAACTTTGAGGCGTTTCCGGCTTGCTCCATATAACACTTATGGTGTTGCATATGTGGCTGCTCCATTCGGACCTCGAGAGAAGCCATTGTGCCTTCCTAAGTAGTAATCATGTCTTCATGTATCTTCATGTGTCTTCACGCGGATTTATGGTCCTTTCATCTGGGAGATTTACTGGTGCTCAGCTATCCAAGGCATTTCCAGTAGCATTGCTTGAAATAGCATTTTTTGTGAAGCTTCTTAGCGAACGGAACAACGGAATTTAAATTGGCCGTTGAACCTAAATTGAGTTTAATGATTGAATTTGATCTAATATCCACCCTTTTACTATTGAGAAAAATGGAATGAATCCCGAGAAACTGATTTTGCAACCGAGAGATTAATCTCCCACTGTGGTCGCCAGTTGTTTTGGGGTAAAATTCTGCTGGTTTTGGGTGTGCCGCCGAGAAACGAATCTAAACCCTAAACAAATGCACTGCACGTGAGTACTTTAGATTCGAGAGATCAATTTGTACAATTCTGGCCTAAACCAAGAAATGGCCGTTCCAGACTTGCTTCGGTCACAAAGTGAAGGAGAATGGTTGATCTTAGAGAGGGAAGCGAAGAAGGTGTTGAGATCAAAATATTGAATTTTGAGGGTGTGTCTATTTATGACTTGTATCAGAATTTAGAACTGGCTTGCGCAATGTAAGCTATCAGTTCATAGTGTTTTTCTGGATACTTGTGTTGTAGTTAACCAAAACTCTCTTCTTTTGTTGAAATATGCAGAAACCTATTTATACAAGTCATAATTGAAGGTACCCTGATATCGTAGGAAGTGGGAGTGGTTGAGTGATGGAGAAGTGGGGTAATGTGAAAATGCTAGAAACCACGTCCCTACTATGAGGGGAAACGGGTTAGTTTTCACCCACTACTTCTTTCCGCCACTAAATGTCCACTTTCCTGACACTTTCTTATAATGGGCGTGTTGCACGCTGCACGATGTAAACCGCCAGACCAATACCCTGATAAGCATCCCCCAGTTTGTGACATGTTTAATGTCTCGAATGTTTCGTGGAAATATGTGCAACAAGTTGCTGAGTGGGTCTAATGTGCAAGACCTAGTTATTCTGACCAATCACACGTAAGCTAGGCGGCATAATGGCATAGTGGCGCCTACATAGTGGCACAGTGGAAATTTGGTGCCTGTTAGTGGAACAATGGCAATGTGGCGCCTGTTAGTGGCTAAGTGGCGAGGTGATGCCTGCCAATGGCGTAATGGCAAGGTGGCGCCTACCAATGGCATAGTGGTCAAAGTGGCGCCTGCTGCATCTTGGTGTATTGGTGATAGATCCAAATACGGCTTAATGATATTAACTCTAGTTGCCACATCGAACTTAATGCCTAGGTGATGCTATTTTGCATGGGGCGGCGTAATGGCCCTGGACAAATTAGGGTTTGGCATATCAAAACCCTAAGTGGCATGTTGTGGGCCCATAGTAGCATAATTGGGCCACGACTAGAAAAATAGGGTTTCCCTTTGGTTTGACCAAAGTCATTGACACGTTGCTGCCGCGGAATGGTATGGCCTGCCAATTGGCATACATGTGCGGTTTTGCAGGTAGTCTAGCCAATTGGCATGTTGCTACCGCGGAATGGTGTGGCCTACCAATTGGCATACTGGCGCGGTTTGGCAGGTTGGCTAGCTCATTGGCATGTTGCTGTCGCGGAATGGTATGGCCTGCCAATTGGCATACTGGTGTTGTTTGGCAGGTTGGATAGCCAATTGGCATGGCGCCTGTAATGATTACCAGGATCGGTTTTGGGATGTCTTGTAGGAAATCCCAGCACTTTAGCGCGAATTGCAGCAGCGCTGTTGGCACATTATTTGTGGTGGCATGGTGATGCATGTTTGGTCGCGTTGGGAAGCGGCTAAACTTAATAAATCAAGTGGCCAAATCATACGGCCTTGATTATTTTTTGGAGGCTGGCTTGGGCCGTCTAGGTTAGATTCCTAACGGAATTAGGCCCACCAAATTCCAAATTTATTAAAAGTGTGTGTGGCGGGTTTCGAGCGATCTGATTGGTTGATGGGAGAGAGGGTCGGCAAGCAATGTGGGGCCGACCTCATTCCAAATGCGTGTGACGCATTTAGAGCGACCTGATTGGTCGATGGGAAAGAGGTCCGACCAGTAATGTGGGGCCGACCTCATTCCAAATGCGTATGACGCATTTAGAGCGACCTGATTGGTCGATGGGAAAGAGGGCCAACAAGCAATATGGGGCCGGCCTCATTCCAAATACGTGTGACGCATTTAGAGCGACCTGATTGGTCGTTGGGAAAGAGGGCCGACAAGAAATGTGGAGCCGACCTCATTCCAAATACGTGTGATGCAGACCTGTTTGGTCGATGGGAAAGAGGGCCGGCAAGCAATATGGGGCCGGCCTCATTCCAAATGCGTGTGACACATTTAGAGCGACCTGATTGGTCGATGGGAAAAGGGCCGGAAAGCAATGTGGGGCCGACAACATTCCAAATGCGTGTGACGCATTTAGAGCGACCTGATTGGTCAATGGGAAAGAGGTCCGACCAGCAATGTGGGGCTGACCTCATTCCAAATACGTATGACTCATTTAGAGCGACCTGATTGGTCGATGGGAAAGAGGTCCGTCAAGAAATATGGGGCCGACCTCATTCCAAATGCATGTGACGCATTTAGAACGACCTGATTGGTCGATGGGAAAGAGGGACGCCAAGAAATGTGGGGCCGGCCTCATTCGAAATACGTGTGACGCAGACCTGATTGGTCGACGGGAAAGAGGGCCGACAAGCAATGTGGGGCCGACCTCATTCCAAATGTGTGTGACACATTTAGAGTGACCTGATTGGTCGATGAGAAAGAGGGCCGGAAAGCAATTTGGGGACGACCTCATTACAAATGTGTGTGACGCATTTAGAGCGACCTGATTGGTCGATGGGAAAGAGGGCCGACAAGCAATATGGGGCCGACCTCATTCCAAATGCGTGTGACGCATTTAGAGCGACTTGATTGGTCGATGGGAAAGAGGACCGACAAGCAATGTGGGGCCGGCCTCATTCCAAATGCGTGTGACGCATTTAGAGCGACCTGATTGGTCGATATAAAAAGGGGTAGGCAAGGGAAACATGGAGCGTGGCCAACGACCACATGCAACGCCTGTTGGAGCGGATCAGTCGGTTCTATGGCATGGCCGCTCCTCCTTTGTCATTGCTCCTATTTGCCACAGTTCCTCTTTTGTTTCTTGTTTTCTGGTAGGGCTTTGTACCTACTAGCTCCATGGCGGATCGGTTTCCTAGCTTACCTAGGTTTGGCCTCGACCAATAAGGTTCGAGATATTTGCACAAGGCGCAAAAGACCTAATGTTTGCAAATTAATTAGGCCGAATACTTGAATCTTGTGAGTTATCACAAAATTTAACACATTCTGTGTGTTGACACAAAATCCTTTTATTCTTAGAGAGCAGTTAGCGCGTCTACTGATTGAGCATTTTCATGCAGACCTTAATTTTGATACTTCGAGATATTCGTGCTACTCAGCTGCGAGTGAACACTAATTGTCATGTCATACCAATACTAAGGGTTCAGCTGGGGAACATAGCATAGAAAAATACTTAATAAACCATACACTAATGAGTAATGTAGGCGAGAGTTTACAGAATGTTTGGGATTGTTGCTACATGCACCATTCTGAATAAATATACTTAATTGCTCGATACATGTGTGAGTAGAGAGGCCCAGGCACTCATTACTTTTAAATGGCTCAGTCCCTTTGCAGACGACGCATTAAACATAGGGTTTTACATTTTTAGCCCTGACCTAAAAACCACCATCAACATTAAGTCCCATGCTTAGCATGTAAAAGTGACATTGTTGCGGGGTAAACACTAGATGGTGGTGACAAACAAAGCTAAAAATCGAAAAGGCAAGACATGTAGAGGTTACCAGGAAACGGTTGACCGACCTTTGGCAGAAAGTACGAGCGGCTGGTGATCTTTGTACTGGCGCGCTGCTAGCTTGGTCACGGAGCATTGCAGGTTGAGCGGATGGCTTGGCCATGGAGCATTGCAGGTTGAGCGGCTGGCTTGGCTACGGAGCATTACAGGCTGAGCGGCTGGCTTGGCTACGGAGCGTTGAAGGTTTAGCGGATGGCCTGTCTACGGAGTATTGCTGGTTGAGCGGCTGGTTCGGTCATGGAGGTTGGTGCCATGGAGCGTTGGCGCCGCGGGCCCGGCTTCCTTCTTCCGTTCATGGTCCAAAAGGAAAACCCTTCTCTACTCGAATTCCAAAAGTGCTATGCATATAAAAGGGCGTCTACCTTCTTCCTCCCCTTTTATTATTCTCTCATCTGCTTCTTGTGTTCGTTCGCAACAGCTCGATCATAGGCGTGCCAATCGTCAGCGGCCAGGTAAGTTCATCTTCTCTTCGTATTTTAACTGTTGGAGCGGATCGACCGGTTATGTGGCGTGGCCGCGCCTCCTTTGTCATTGCTCCTATTTGCCACCGTTCCTGTTTTGTTTCTTGTTTTCTAGTAGGGCTTTGTACCTACTAGATCCATGGCGGATCGATTTCCTAGCTTACCTAGGTTTGGCCTCGACCATTAAGGTTCGAGATATTTTCACAAGGCGCAAAAGACCTAATGTTTGCAAATTATTTAGGCCGAAAACTTCAATCTTGTGAGTTATCACAAAATTGAACAAATTTAACAGATTATGTGTGTTGACACAAAATTATTTTATTCTCAGAGAGCAGTTAGCGTGTCTTCTGATTGAGCATTTTCATGCAGACCTTAATTTTGATACTTCGGGAAATTCGTGCTACTCAGCTGCGAGTGAATACTAATTGTCATGTCATACCAATACTAAGGGTTCATCTGGGGAACATAGAATGTTTACAGAATGTTTGGGATTGTTGCTACATGCACCATTCTGAATAAATATACTGAATTTCTCAATACATGTGTGAGTAGAGAGGCTCGGGCACTTATTACTTTTAAATGGCTCAGTCCCTTTGCAGACGGCGCATTAAACATTGGGTTTTACATTTTTATCCCTGAACTAAAAACCACTATCAAAACAGGGGGTCTAACAACCACACCCAATATTTCGTTTCAGGAATCTGTATGGACTAACTCGAATACATTTCCAAGAGAATCAACTAGACAGTCAGACTCAATCAAGGAAAATACATCCAAGAGTTATATCTCAATTTCTCAAATCAATCTGCAATCGAACAGATAAAAATCTTTTAGCCGGATTAATATGAGAAATAACTTGGATTGTACCAAAGACCAATATCCAAGTGTCAATCAATTTATATCAACAACCAAAGGTTGGATTATCTAATTGCAAATGTAGAAAAACTCCGGGACATAGTCCAGATTTGAACACTACACTGTATTAAGCCGCTACAGACACTAGCCTACTTCAAGTTAACTTCGTACTAGAATGTAGTTGAGCCCTAACCAATCTCACACTGATCAAGGTACAATCACATTCCTTACGCCTCTGAATCCCAGCAGGACTCTGCGCACTTGATTCCCTTAGATGATCTCACCCACGACTAAGAGTTGCTACGACCCAAAGTCGAAGACTTGATAAACCAATCTGTCTCACACAGAAAAGTCTATTGAATAGATAAATCTGTCTCCCACATATATACTTAAGAGTTTTGTTCTGTCTTCTGATAAATCAAGGTGAACATGAACCAATTGATACACCAGACTTATATTCCCGAAGAACAGCCTAGTAATATCAATTACCACACAATAATCTTAATCGTATGTTAGCGAAGCAAGAAATTGTGGAATCACAAACGATGAGACGAAGATGTTTGTGACTACTTTTTATCTTGCCTATCGGAGATTAAATCTCGAGAAAATCTTAGAGAAGATAGTACTCAATACGAAAGAAAATAGCAAGATCAGAACACGCAACTACAGAGAAAATAGTTGGGTCTGGCTTCACAATCCCGATGAAGTCTTCAATTTGTTAACCTACAGGGTTTTGGAAAAACCTAAGGTTAAAGGAGAATCGACTCTAGTCGCAACTAGTATCACACAGAAGTTGTGGGGACTAGGTTTCCCAGTTGCTAGAGTTCTCCCTTATATAGTCTTCAAATCGGGGTTTGCAATCAATGCTACCTTAGTAAAAAAGCATTCAATATTCAACATTAGATGAAAACCTGATTAGACTCAAGATAATATCTTTCAACTGTTAGATTGAACTTAGCTTGTTACACACAAATGAAAAGTGACTTCATTTCGATATGAGTAACCATACCTAAACGTGTGCACCTTGTTGGATTAACAATAGTTAACCGAAGTTATCCATATGAACACTTTCATATCAACCTTATTCATCTTAACCATAACTAGTTCAAATGACTCAAATGAAACTAGTTCTAGAGTTTTTCAATTGTTTATATTCTCATAGAAGTATACAAGACACAATTGAAGCAAAATCGATTTTGATTCACTTGAATCAATTCATGAAAATTATAGCCACGGTTTGTAAAGATTGCATTCCTTAATATATAAATGTATTAGTTCATGAACAAACCTACTTTAGAACGTAACCCACTCAAGTATTAACAGGTACACATACCTAAGTGGCCGGACTAAGTTTGGGTTCGCCAGTATGCAAACGGGTACACATACCTCCAAAATCAGTTGAATTTCCAGGAACTGAACTTATGCCAGTACGCATACGGGTATGCATACTATGTTCCCGGACTTTCATTAACCAACCAGTACGCATATGGGTATGCATACTATGGTTCCCGGACTTGGAATAACATGCAACACTTTAGCATACAAGTATGCATATTGTTCTATATCCAATCATGGTTAATTGTTCTAAACTCCCATTTTGAAACATTCTCGGAAGACGACAATAGATGTCTCACACAAACTATTAACTTCAAAGAAATTTTCAAGTGATGGAATGATCAATACGAAACATTCCGAGTCTACATCAAATGACTGTCGCACACAAATCATGTAAGATGTTACTGGGCGATTTTCACATGATTATCTTTTTATTTTCGTCAACAATATAAGATGAACTTGGTTAAAGAGAAAGCTTACCAACACATATTTCGAGAAATATATAAGCGAGTTAAACTCAACTCGAAATATCAAATATGTATAATCGAAGTCCATATAGCTATACGACTTTTGTCTCAAATAAGAGATAGAGTAGATAGACTTTTGAGTGATAGATGAGTTCAAGTCTCCAATGAACTAGTTAGAGAGTTGTTCAATTGCTTAGATCTTATAGAAGTATACAAGACACAATCGAAGCAAAATCGGTTTTGATTCACTCGAATCGATTCATGAACATTATAGCCACGGTTTGCAAAGATTGCATTCCTTATTATATAAATGTTTTAGTTCATGAACAAATCGATTTTAGAAAGTAAACCTACTTAAGTATGCAGACGGGTACGCGTACTTAAGTAACCGGATTGAGTTTGTTTTTCACTTTCAAACTCCAGCAAAAATTCACGGACGTGAACTTTCCGCCAGTATGCGTACGGGTACGCATACTAATCCAGATTTCCAACAACCGCCAGGACGCGTACGGGTACGCATACTTTGTCCCGGTTTTGTACTTTTACACAAATGTGAGAACACACTATGTTTATATCAAAATATGGTTACATGTTCTGAACTCTCATTTCAATCATTGAAACTTTCTTAGAGGATGTTATATAGTTGTTATTCACAAACTATTTTTCATCAAAGCGATTTTCAAGTTATTGAAATAATCAACATGACTTTCGTCACGAGTAAAGATGAACTTGGACAAAGCGAAAGTTTACCAACACATATTTCGAGAAATAGATAAGCGATATAAACTCGGCTCGAAATAGCAAATGTGTATAATCGAAGTCTATATAGCAATACGACTTCTGTCTTAAAATAGGAGATAGAGTAGATAGACTTTTGAGTGATAGATAAGTTAAAGTCTCCACATACCTTTTTGTCGATGAAGTTCCACAAGTTCCTTGAGTAGTTATTCGTCTTCATATGATGAACGTCGTGAATTCTAGAGCTCAATTACACTTATTATCCTAGTCCGAGACTTAGCTATAAGTAGACTAGAAATCAAGACTTATAGTGTTGAAAACTAAACTTGACAAACAAGCTTGAGATAACAACGCTTGCGAGTTCGAACAAGCAGTGCTCTAACAACTAGGACTGCAAAAAGGACGGTGCGGTTCGGTTTTCTTAAGAACTGAGTACCTGTAAGTCCTACTGGTCGTTTTTATGTTTGGGTACATGTACATGTACCTGTAATACCGGTCTGCTACGAGTCCGACACCGGGTTTTTACCTATTAATTCATCCCATATACTGAGAATTGTATTATTATTGGTCACCATAATCCATTCACATAAAATCCTCTACATTAAATAAATAAACAAGTCAATAGAACCTTAAGAAAGAATTGTGGAATTTATGAAATCAGAAAGAATCTTTAAGACATCTGCTAATAGAATAAAAACCCTATAAAAATACAATAAAAAACAATCTACAACGTGAAGAAAAAACCTAATCCCTAAAGATGAACAGGTACTCCGTAACCCAAGAATGGTTTTCCAAAGTGGTAATAAGTAGCCCCTGGATCAGAAACATGTACATTGTATTTCAATTTCTCAAATTCTCCAAACCCAATGATAAATCCTATCAAAATCACCAACAAGATCGGACAAAAATAGACCTTACACATCGATCATCCACATCACATTTTCTCACTCTAGTTCTTTTTTTATTTGATTTGATTTCTGGATTCTTGATCGCCTTGGTCTCCTTTCGTATTGATGTTCTCAAATTTCTCCAATTTAGAACACCTTTTATTAAAGCAAAGATATATTTGTTTGGTGGTTTTGTTAGGGAGGTGAGTGAGAGATATATTATTTTTCTATCAACCGTATTTAGGATACATGTACGGTCGAAAATAGGATTAGAACCGGTACCTGTACCCCCCATATAACTGGTTCTGAATTCTATTTTCATTCCCTGTACCCCCTTCTCTGGTTCTGATCCGGGTGTATCGGTTTAGTCCGGTTTCTGTGTAGCTCTAGCGGTGACATATCCAGAGCAAGCTCTGAGAGCTATTCCTACAAAGTTTCTAATCAGTATCCACAGGAGATTTCCAAGATTCACAAGTCAATAATCCAGAATAGTTAACAAGAGGTAAAATATTAGACACCATAAAAGAAGAGTTATCTAGAAATGTACAGATCTTTGAACACCTAAGGATATACTCTAGCTACCATTAGTGTTTCCATGAAAGAGTCTAATACACCATTCTTTTCATATTAGCCAGCATTTAGTTGTCATTATCTTAATATCATAATATTTTTTGTTGCTTGCAACCTAATTGTTGTAAACCTACAAAATATGAATCAGAAGTAAGGTTTAGATGAATACCGAAAAGGAGAGGGTACCTGGTGCGTGTGGTAACCACAACAAATTAATCAAGATATTTCCCACTAATTAACTGGTAATATAGCGGTAGTAAGGATCGTTCCCACAGAGAGCTGTGTAATTGATATGTTATTTAGATAGCAAAACAAAGTAAAAGGGGGGTTGGTTTATGAATTAAATAAAAAGAAAATAAGATGAAAGGGATGATCAAGGAGTCCTTCGCCGTTACCAAAGGTTGACTCAATAGTATACTTATCCATCTTCGTTAGAACCATTCATCACCAACCGTAGGAAAGCAGCTAAAGCAGTGCTATCCCCAAAGTTCCTCTTGTAACCGGATACCGAAGCGCTCGCATATCAAGTTCTATCCAACTGAATCACCAAGTAGTAGCGCACTCAATGTGTAACCCAATGGTAGCTTTAAGTTATGTGAACTTAGGTTGATCCTAGAAGTTAGACTCTTAGTGCAAGGTCCACTTACTAGTGTTGTCCTCACACATGATTGCTCTACAGAATCCCTCTGCGAGGTCTCACGTTCTCTACTTGTGTAAGGATTATTCAACAATTACACAGATATCCTAACCCTTTACTAGCAATAGAATGATCAAAAGATTAATCCAATTGTACACTTGAACAATCTAATTAATCAATCATAAACCCTAGGAATAGTGAAAACAAACGAAAAGATGATAAAACTCTGAATAGATTTGTATAATAATAAAAAAGCTTCACGCTAGAACATTGAAATCATCCTTAATCAACAAAAAGTTTAGCTTCTCATGATTACACAATTACCCGGTTTCCCCCTAAAGGGGTAAACCCTAAAATATTAATGAAGAACAAAAGTGTATTATGAGATGTAGAGATATGAGATCCCCTCTAATTGTTGTGAAAGTCCTCTTATATAGTTTCCATGAGATCTAGGTATTAGAATCCATCCGGGACCAAGTTTCCTTGATTTGGAAGTCAAAATACGTCAAAAGGGACCCATAACTTTGTCTCAGTCGGCATTGTCGAATACCCCAAAGCAATGCCAAAAGTTGGGTCGAAAATACACCTTCT
Source organism: Papaver somniferum (assembly GCF_003573695.1). Lineage (NCBI taxonomy): Eukaryota > Viridiplantae > Streptophyta > Magnoliopsida > Ranunculales > Papaveraceae > Papaver > Papaver somniferum. The sequence continues at coordinate 217,130,363 of NC_039364.1, read as the reverse complement.
CTGCCCGAAATATGGCCACTTTCGGTATTGCTTTAGCAATGCCGAAAGTTGTGCTGCAGATTGTCGTTTTTCGTCTCGACTGTTTTGGCCGTAATTTCTTCGTCCGAACTCGGAATGACCTCATTCTTTCGCCGTTCTCTTCATAATTAATTTTATTCAAGATGGTAATAAGAAATAATTAATTTGGATGAGTTGAACTTGGTATTTTAGTCCTTCTTATGTTTTCGACCTTCTTTGCTCCTTTTCATCGCACTTCTTCCACTTCTTTCGGCTTTAGACACTTGAATCTTTGGAGAACTTCACTTTATATCTCTTTTGCAGCTCTTTCCACTCTTCTTGGGATGATTCACCTGATATGACACATAAACTAGAAAATAATCATAATAACGAGTAATATGCAAGAATTATAGCTAAAACAAGTATGGAATTGACATTTTAAACATGTAAATTAAGCACTTATCAGTACCAAGTATATCACCAACATTTTCATTCGGCAAACTGTATGGACAAAATCTAATACAATCACAAGTAGTCAAAGGAAAGACACATGGGGAAGATTGTATATAAAGTTTTTCTCTTTCTTTTCCATAATCAATATGTATAGACCAAAGGTCCGTGTACCTGATTGTGTAGACTTGGAAGATCTCAAAAATCAATGTCCAAGATCAATATAGTCGTATCCTAATTAGTAGGATCCGAATTCTAACAAGTATGAAACTTATAATCTATCTTTCAAGATATGAATTCAACAAGAACAAGTCTTGTTTTTTTATCTCAAATAATAAGGACTTAAACTATCTAGATTGTTTGATTAAACTGTCTTGGTGATAAATACACTCAAGAACTATTCAGTAGATTTAATATCACAAAGACGAATTTGTGAGTTCAAGCTTGTCTTGGTTAAGCTATCGATATATGATTCAAGCAATGGATATTCTAGATCCCTAACAATCTTAGTTGAAACAATTTGTTGTTCAAGAACTATTTTCATACCAAGTTGATTATTTGTAAATTTTTTAAGCAATAAGGCATACTTTATATGGCCATTAAGAATGTTTCAAATTGATTAAGTGAGAAAAGAACTACTTTGCACTAGTTAAACGTACTCACATGTTTTACCAAAGTCAGTCTGAAATCCGCATACTGTAGAGGTTCATAAACCCTTTACATCTGAGGTTCTGAAATTAGGTAGGTTTGCAAACCCAATTTGCAAACCAGTACCAACTGACTTTTGTAAGCTTCCAATGTTGCAAACCTTTTTGAAAACCCTTGTGTCATGACTTTCGCAAACTTCGAGATTTGCAAACCCCTGTACCCTGACTTCACGAGCTGTCAGATGTTTGCAAACCTGTTTAGTTCCAGTATTAACTGAAGTAAAGAGCTACTCTATATGTGTATGTTCGACTTTGCTATAATTATCATAAACACTTCTAAAAACAATTACTCACTAAATCACATCGTGGTTGTGGACCACGGATTAGTCTTGGGTGTAATTTTGAACACCATTTAGGCTTGTAGGTTCAAAGGCTACTGAGCCACCATGAACCATCTTTGTGCACGGTTCCGTAACCCTGGATCATAATGCATAATCTTCAATGTACTTTCAATTCCGATTTCTTACATGCTTACGTGAATTCCTAATAAGAATCTCATTTAGACTGAGAAAGTGTTTGCTCGGATCACATGATATCTTAGCTTGAATTCAAAGTAGGGATGTCAATAGGTACCCAATACCCAGAACGGAAACCATACCTGGTGCATTCGGGTCCAGTTCCTAGTGCTAAAAGTGGACCCATTAACAACTTAGGACCGGACAGGTATTTACCCGCAAGATACCCAATAGTTCATTCTTTAATTCGTCATTTAAGCAAAATTCTAAGTATTTTGTTAGTGTTTTTTTTGTTTGTTTTTTCCCTTGCCTTTAGTGTTTAATTAGAACATTAATAAAGAAATAATAATAATTTTTTTATAAAAATAATTATGATTTAAGCCAAAAAGAGAAAGATATTAAGTTTTTGAGATATTTCTATTTTTAAAAATCAAAGTTTATTTACATAGGGTCTTTAAAGGAATTGGTTCGGAGCCTTGAAACAAGCTAGGCCCCAATGTTTTTCTGAATAACAAGCCCTATTCTATGAAACAAATAATGGCCTACTTTTATATTGAAGTCATGGAAGGAGATGTAGTTCTTCAATCTCTTCAAAAAAAGCAATCATTTCCTCTCCAAGTTCTCCAAGGGTGGAAAAGTCTAAAATACCAAAACCATATCCTTGAGCGTTGAATTTGTCCAAGTATTTTGTTGCGTTTTTGGGTGATAACATTAGAGATAACATGACATGGTCTAAAAGCATGAATACCTCCCCAGTAAAAGGTGAAATGTCAGCAACGTCAAAACAAGTGTCCTTACCACTATTCCAGTTGTAGGCAAGGATATCAGTTGGCCTCAAATTTGCACCATTATCGGAAAGAAGGCCTAAGGATACTTTTTTTCTCGCAAGGACCCCTACTCGAAAACAAGCATCATCAAGTGTGTCACGAACAAGGTTGTGTCGAAATTTAAGACATCATTGGCACAATGTAAGGCATGATCACCAAAAATATCCATCTCTCTGTTATAACTGGAGCATAAACTACCATATGCGAAAAGTAGGATACCTAGACGGTAACAAAAGGACAGAACTGAACTGGCATGGTCCTTAATGTGTTATGCATCCTTTGTGGTGGTTTGCTTAATGGCTATAATTTTCGAAAATTGTGCCTATAATGATAAACACCTCCAAAATTTTCGTAAAAACTCTAAATTTGATATTGTTGTTTGTACTCATTGTGTAGATTTCTTTAAATTCTTTCCAAAGTGATAAATTCCAAGGCACAGATTTTTAGATTGGTTATATTCTAGTTTGCTTTCCAATTATACCCTGGAAAAATATGATACATAAAGAAAAATAGTCACATTTATAGCGCTTGCAATTTTTATTCAAGTATAAAGACTGCATCAAGATCATGGTTATAAGTTTGCACTTAAACTACTCTATATATAAGGCTGATAAGCTGGTACTGTTATTGCTCTCATCTGTAGTTTGGTTGAACTACTCAGAAGTTTGTTCTTTATTGTGTTCTCATTTATGAATACCGAGGAAACAATAGAGATTGAATCCAATGGAAACCAATTACTTTATTATTCGATGGTCGAAAATCCTAGGCTTCATTCAAGCTTCACTTGCCAGGTATACCCTATTCTGGCTATGCATATAATTGTGGCCAATTCGGCGATAGCATTTTCTGTTGGCCTCATATGTTTGCTATGGAGGTGGAAGGTTATAGTGGAACCTTCTATCTATCGTGCAGTTGTCGCTTTTTACCTTGTACTGTACACATTCTGGGCCAATTTTTGTTTGTTTTACTATTCGAGATTACCACTTGTTCTCGGATAGGTCAATGAGAGTTCTTGATGGTAGATGAATCCAGGAATCGTAGAATAAAACAGAAGGTTATTTAACTTGAGTTCTTACAGTTCTTCTCCCATGGTTTACAGTGAAAGCTGAGGTTTAAGCTTCAATTGTGTCACTCCAGCGCACAAATATTAAATTAGCTTTCTCTTCGGAAAGATTTGAAATGATGTTCTTATAAACTTGATGAACTCTTAAAAACAGTTGTTTTAAGGAAGCCAACCAAACACTGTTCTCTTTTGTAGCTTTTGTGCATTATCAGTTAACTCCGCCACCACCGCTTAAGGCTATGACTTATGAATGGCAATGCATTTCTGAACGGCATCAAGACTTAATCTTCTTATCCTTCTAACTTCTAGATTTTAAAATTACTCATTACCCACTTTCCATTTCTTTGATTTGGTGATTTACAAGTACCTGAAAAGATTTGTTAGTTTCCTGGTTCATTCAGTTGTTTCAAAGTGATTACTGCAGGACTGCCCACTAAAATCTGCCATGTTTTAACTTATTTTTTGCATATCATTATGAGGTTGTTCATAAATCAACTATGGTAACAAGTTGATGCAAGTTCTTACAGGAAAGAAACAAATGAAGGAAAGTACACAACCAAAAACAACGGGGAAAGGCTCGCCTAACTACAAAATAAGCTAAATAAGATAGCAGAAAATCCTTTGTTTTCATTGTAATGGTTTTGCCATCATAACCCTAGCTTATCCTCCAACCAAAATATAGATAGCAAGAAATGATATCACCAACATAAACTTGAATCAGAATATGATTGTCATAGATGGAGTGGCTGCTGGAAGCACAGATAGCTTTTCAAAATATTCCTCTTTTTCTCTGTGACTAGGGCATTGGAATCTCGGATAAATAAGGTGCACTTCATCCAAGACTGGCACCCTAGTAAACAAGAACTGCAGAAAGTTGAATTCATTAGCACTGCCTCGGAAATTTATAATGTGAACTGCTAAGAGGTTATTCAGAGTGTGTTCGAGCTTCCAATAACATTCCAAGCTTCCTGAATTAGACTTTATCAACACAAAAGCCAGAACCGGCCCAGAAGAAAGAAAATGATAGTTAGCACCAGAGCAACTTTGTAGGCAGAATATAAAAACTAAGGACAGCAGTATAAAAAAATAGCATGAATTTATAAAGTTGCCTCATCACAAGATAGTTCCCCCGTGATTTCGTCTAGACGTTCCTACCAAACAAACAATTAAGCGTTAGCAGAAGATGCATATATTTCATTTTAAGACCTGAAGGTGGAAATAAAAGCTATATAAAAGCATAATGGAATAAATCAAATCAAATGAAAATTGAAAAGAGGTTTGGGTTGTACTTACCGTATCCAATACTAAGGAGAGAGTCTTAATATTTGGAGATATCTTTAGCAAGTAGGTTAATCTAGGAAGGCATTCTGGTGAAAGGCATGTTCCCAGAGTCATATATTGTAGCTTGTGGAATAGCTGGGGCCGACTTTGTAACAGGTCAGGAGCGTTTGATAGAATCTTGGCACATATTATTAGGGAAGTAAGACAATATCCCATCTTGACAATGTTGTACGGTACTAACTTTTTGAATGAAAAGGGGAAAAAACTATACCTCAAGGACTCTATGAGATAGAGTTAGAAACTTCACATTACGGAGCGCACTTAAGAAATTCACCATAAGTTTACCAAATTCTTCAGTCTCTGCAGAAAGCCCTGAATCTTCTTCGTCTACCCCATTATAGTACCAGTACATATCTTCTAATGACTTGATTTCAATATCAACAGTTTTAAGAGAAGAAAGGTCCTCTAGGATGTTGTCCTCGGATATCATACCTTTGCATCTTAAGAATGTTAGATTTGGAGCACTTAACTTGATAGTATTGCTGCCGCACCAAGTTTTCCCTTGAGAAATAAGATGACCATATCTTGATTGTCTAGTCATTGGACTCCTCTTATCATTAAATTCTAGTATAAACTCTTCGAAATTTGGACAGCAGATATCAAACTCAATGTAAGTATCTACTATTGTCAACGATTCAAGGTTAGGACAGTTCAAGAAGAACTCATCAGTTAATTCTTCATCTTTAAATCCAAGTCCCTCAAGCTTCAGATATTTGAGCCTAGGTAAATCTGTAACATCAGGTAAAAATATTTGCCCATAATTATGCCTACCATTCACTGTCAATTCGAATTTGGTTAAAGATGAACAAGTAAATAGGCAATCAGGAATGTCAACCTTTTGATTATCGCAAATCTCAATAGATAGTTCTTGAACATGACATTCTACAGCAGCAAGTATCCATAAATAAAGACGATCTTCAAATTTAGATTCAATATGTTCAATAACAATGTCAAGTCTCTGTATATCATATTTCTCACGAAGAGCTAATACCTGATCAATGAAATCTATGATCTCATCCTCTTTTATAAATAAGTTTCTGAAAGAATTCTGGTATATATCATCCGAATTGAAGTTCAAAGTAGGAAGATATTTCCAAATATACCTCCATCTTTTCGACAAAATGTTGTTCCGAATTACAGATCTCATATCAATGAATGATAAGATTTTATGAATAAGGGCATCTGGTAAATCACTAAGTCTATCTCTTTTATCAGATACCAATGGTGCTTTTCTTGCTTTCATGCTTCTATTTATTTTCATGGTACTAAGATCACAAGTAATTTGATAATGGTGATGCAATTGAGGGTTTTTATTTCTCTTACCTTGCTCCATGTATAAACCTGAGATAGTAATCGGAAATGGCGGAGCAGGATGAACGGGGTCGGAAAGTAGATAAGATTGAACACAAACTCTGCTAATAAGGGAAGAATTGGAACCCAAGCGTCCAGGACCTTGTTCAGAAACAAAATTTGAAAGTTGAAACCCTAAAAGATATTTCTATGCTGAAACAAGCGGCAAAATGACAAAATGGCAGGATATTCAGGCTTAAGCGGTTGTGAAATTTGAGATAAGCACGAAATTAACACGTGGACTACCGTACTTGAGTGAAGTACGGGTTCTTTTCCCCCTCTCTTCGTTGACCTGGGTTGACCTGGTTATATATGTAGGGAATAAGTTTAATCTTTAACGACCCTTCACTAATTGAAAGGGGGCCATAACTTCCGTCAGTAATCTATAATCCCTAGAGTCGTCATCTCTTTTATAGGGTCGGCAGTTACTTGTTTGACGACCCAAGTTTAATCTTTAACGACCCTTTAAGGACCAAAATCATCCTCACTGTCCAATTTTTGCAAAGAGTCGTTACCTTATAAATTACAGTCGTTAGCTTGTAATGAAGAGTCGTTAGTTTGTTAGAGCATATCATTGACGACTCTTTAACTGATAGAGATAAAGTTGATGTCTTATAAAAAAAAAATTCGTGTTTGGAATGTAGTGACAAGAAAACGAAAGACAAGGTTGAAATCACGATAACTCCTCCTTCGAAACCTCCCCGCAACGATAAATACTTATGTCGGTCCATTGTGCGGAAGAAGGCCGAGTGAGCTATCATTTTCTATCACCGAACCAAGAGACAAAGGTAATGAGTTGTCCGATTCGTCAGAATCAGACACTCCTGTTGTTTCAGCTAACAGTAGTGCTGAAGAAGAAGATGAACAAGAAGAATAACAAGTAGAGGAGGAACAGGGTGTAGAACATGAGATACAAGAAGAAGAGATTCAAGAAGAATAAGAGGAACAAGAAGAAGAGCAAAAAGAGGAGGAAGAGGGTGAAGGTAATGGTAGTGGTGATGATGAGGATGATGGTAATGAGGAGGAACAACATAAAGGTAATAATGGCGGTGATGATAATGATGATGAGGAGGAAGAGAATGAAGGTAATGATGATGAAAAGGATGAAGGTGGTGATGATGGTAAAACCACTGCTGAGGATGAGAAAGAGAATGCAAAGGCGAAAAAGCCGGTAAAGAGGGTTAAGAAGGATGGAACAGATATTGCACCCAGTGCGAGACACGTTCCCGCTACTCATTTGATGTTGCCTCCTCTTCGAGGTGATAAACTTAGAGGAGAACCTAGAGATGGGGGCAAAGTTTTATTTGGATATCCTGGATCGTGGGCTCATTGCATTAGTGAGACAATCGTAAGAATCCCAAATTTGCTTGCTATTTGATTAGTTGGTGTTAACTTGTTTATGTTTTGTTTTTTAAATACGTGTTTGTTTATGTTTTGTAGGATCATAAGGATGCCGCACGTCTTTTCCGGCACCAATCTTCTTTCAAGAAAATGGAATTGTGGCCGCTAGAAGGTGAATGTGCAAGAGTTAGAGATTTGGTTGAAAACTCGGGTTTGTACAATGCCGTTGTGAACTCTGTGATTGCGTATGACAAGGTCGCAGTATCTAGTTTCTGTGAAAGGTATCAAGCTGAAGTCGACACATTCCAACTTCCTTTTGGTGAGATGGCGATAACTCCTGATGACGCAGAACAGATATTAGGGCTGCAGGTCGAAGGAAAATCAACCGGTGAGAAGTTCAAGAGAAGGCCTAGTTGGGAAGACATCTATACATGGACCAAGAACTTGTTTGGATGGAATTCCAAGAAGACTAATGGGCTTTTCGAGAAGGGACCTAAGTACCCGAAGAAAAAGTTCAAACTTGTAGATATTAGGAACATGTCTTCAATAGGAATGAGCGACTTGTAACCACCAAGCTTATGTCTACACGGGAGGCCAAGCCACGTCTCAGTTGTACAATTATAGTTCATCACTTTTCCACTTAAAGCTTTCGCTCGAAATCTGTGAAGTTCAGCCATCATATGCTTTATTGCCCACCATGACACTTGGTGCGAAACCCCGCGTAACAATTGTTTGTCTTCCAGGTATTGCTTCAAAAAACGGTCCTTACTATACTCCATATGAGTCACTATCTTGCTAAGATCATCCTGGGCGTGCTCATGAATAACTTCTTGTACCGTAACTAACCCACCAGTGTTTTCTCGAAGAATTTTCTTCAAACGTCCATGGGACTGCTCTGCGATACTGGTGGACTCATTTTGGTAGTGTTTGTACTTATTGGTCCATGCATAAACAAACTTCTCATTCCAAGGATTCAACCAGGTATCTTGGCAATAGTCGACCACCTTCTTATAATCCGAACTCCAAACATCGATGAACTTTTGGAAATTTGCATAGTACTTTACTTCGGTCTTCGAATGGGCCAAAAGGTCCCAATCTTTGCAGAAATCCTCCCATACATCCCCCTCTTCATCAAATTTTTCCTTGGCTTTCTTTTTCTCTTCCGGTATCTCTTTTTTTGAAAGTTTACTAAGACGCTCGTCTTCCTCCTTGGAACGTTGATTACCCTTTGCAGGTTTGATCTTTTGGATTTGATTCTTGCAATTACTAAAAAGATTCTTTTGGATGTGCCACGTACAAAGAAAATGTTGAGCAAGGGGAAAAACTTGACGAACGACACTCATGACTGCAAAATCCCTATCCGTAAATATAACCTGCGGTGTCTCTTCTCCATGGTAAATCAACATAACTTGTTCCAAAGCCCAAACATAGTCTTCTATTTCTTCCTTTTCCATAAAGCACCATGCAACGGTGAATGATTGCTTATCCGAAGTATGACTAGCCACGTTCAACAACAGCATGTTATACTTGTTGGTTTTATAGGTGCAATCTATGAACAAGACCTGGTAAAAGCACTGTGCCAAATCCATCATCCTAGGATGGGCAAGAAAAATATGAGTCACTTTGTCGCCCGGACCGACCCTTGTTTGCATGGCATAGTTAAGTTTTTCTGCCAACCACTCTGATTGTTGCATAATTAATCTACCATCCCATTCAGTTCTCTTGATCGTTGCTTTGGCAGCGTAGATTATGGAAAGAATAGACAAGTTTGGCTTATCTTCCACCTTTATTGCATTTAGAATATTAAGGGGCCTACATCGCTTCATCTACCGAGCCTTTTCCATTTGATGTGGTTTCAATCGGGCATATGCTGGGTGCCCTAAAAGAGTACTAGGTGGAGGATGGTTGTGACGACCATTCGGAATACTATACATCCACCATAGTAGAGTTTCGGGATGCCTTTTGAAAACAATCCTGAAGGGGCATTTTATCTTCTTCGACGAAGTTTTGTAGGCCGTCGTCGTCTTCTTCACATACTTGTAGTTCTTCCCTTTGTGACTTTCTTCCTTATCCCCCGCTCTCTCGCATACCATCTCCATTTGCTTACAATCAACGTGTTTGCTTTGAACAATTACGCACATATTCTCTTTTGCCTTGGAAATAATTCATTCCTTGACCTCAGCCTTTGTTTTCCACGTCTACATTAAACAAATAACACGTTCATTATAAAACACTAATTAAACAATTTTTGTATGGATATACATTGACTCAAACAATAAAAACGTACCAAATCGGTCATATATTCTTGGGAGGTATCCGGGCCGACAGTGTCGAGGGGTTCAGGTTGAGAGATCACCCGTACAACCAACTACATAAAAAGAACAACAAAATCAGTATAGGGTCGTCACTCTGTAAGATGTTAATATGACTACCCAGACAGTCGTCAGCATAATTTACAGGTGAACGACTCTTTAAGTCGTCACCAAGATTTTTTGTAGACAAACGACCCTTTTCTCGACGTATGACGACTCTTTTTTTATAAAGTGATGACTCTACATTGATAGATATAACCAACTCTGCCCAGTTTTCACCTTGAATCGTCACCTTGTATACATATAAAATAACGACTCTAAGAGTCGTTCTCTGGTACATATGAAGAGTCGTTTGGTTTTAATCTTTACGGATTAACGATTCATGTTAGTGGTTGCATTTATTTTTGAATTTAACTCAACCAAATGTGGTTGAGGCAGTTTGGTCGCTCCATTCTATATATAGAGGCCCATATCTCACCTATTCCATATCAAAACCCTAATTATCAACCTCCTATTCTCCTTCTCATTTAATTACCATTTAAGAGAAAAAAAAGAGAAACATCATGACTCCATTCACTAATGAAGAGAATTGTGCCATTACAAGAGCTTGGAAAACAGTCACTAACCACTTTGAAAGTTTAGACAAAGACATTGATGAAACATCGGATGCTTGGTGGAACCGCGTATTCATCGTTTTTGTGGCGTTGGACGGAAATTGCAACTCAAGGTCTTTGAAATAAGTCAAGGAACGCCTTCCATAAGATACAATTCGAGTGTGATGTTTTGAAAAGATAACTTAAGGATGTTTGGGAAGCCTTTCCGGATATGCTGAGTGTTGTAAGAGTAAGTATTTGAACAAGAGGTAAAACTTATAAAAAGCTTTGATCGATACTAACTAAGTATATTTGCATTTTCAGTTGGGGAAGGCGTATCGCTATTATGAGGAGCTTCGTGGGGAAAAGTTTGAGCTCCACGATTGCTACTTTATCTTGGAAGACACTAGATATAACTACGCCATATATGATTAAGTGTATAAGTGCACCTTTATTATCTATTGTATTTCATTTCCTTCAATGCAACGCTATGCGAGATGTATGCCTTTTACGATTCAATGAAATGATTCTATGAAATCAAAAATTATGAGAATCTAGTGCAAGGGTCGTTACTTTTTATAACTAATCAAACTAACGACTCTAAAAGAAATTAGTAATTGATAGCTAGGATCGTCATTTCATATGACTACATGTATGACGACCCTAAGTGTTACTTTTTACAGATTGTTTTGGTTTTAGAGTCGTCTATGTGTAAACAAAACAACAAAACGACTCTAAGTGACCTAGTTAAAAAGGGTCATCAATGTTTAGCACACTGCCCTAACGATTTTTCATAACTTGGAAAAGTTGCAGGTTTGAGTCGTTATTGGTAGTGTCAATATACTGATGACCTCAGAGAGTCGTTTGGGTATACACCCCCCGACTATGACGACCCTTTCTCTGAGTTGTTCCATAGTGTGGATGATTCGGCCACTTGGAGCACCATTCAGACAATTTGAAGAGTATATGAAGTTTACCTGATTGTTTTGGCCTTGGGGTTCCTCATTTTGAGTGTTGGTTCCTTCATCTTGAGCAATGGGATCTTCATTCCAACCATTGTTCATGCCTTCCTCTATCAACATCTCCTCATCAAACATCCAACCCATATCATTAGTTGAGACAATCTTACCATCAACACAATCATTGTTGTTATTTGAAGCTTCACAATCTCATTCCCTCCACTTGAATCACCCATTTGTAAAAGAAGGCTATTATTGGGACGTCACATTCCATTAGAGGGGCGTCACCTAATATGACAAAAACGGGTCACTCAGAAGTAATATCAAAAACCCCTTATCTTAAATAATTTTGTAATGACCGAATAACCCTTTAGTTAATTTTAATTTTATTTAATTTAATTAGATAATAATTAATTTCTACGGTTAGAATCAATCCAAACCTGGACGTAAAACCAATTTCTAAGGTTGGAATCAATCAAAACCTGAATGTAAAATCAATTTCTACGGTTAGAATTAAAAGGAACATGGACGTAAAATTGAAACTTACGACTAGGTTGACGAAAGGAAAATTTAGTAAACTAAACCTAGACGTAAAATTGAAAATTACGGTTGGAATTCAACTAAACCTGGACGTAAAATCACTTCTATGGTTGGAATTAAAAGAAAACTGGACGTAAAATCGGATTTTACGGTTGGAATTAAAAGAAACCTGGACGTAAAATGAGCTTCTACGGTTGGAAACTAATCCAAACCTGGACATTAAACTACATGCAAATAAAATTTTACGGTTGGAATTAATCCTAACCTGGACGTAAAATCACTTCTACGGTTTTTAAGTTTTATTTTAGTTAAAGGGTATGCTAAACATTTTGTATATGTGTTAGGATATCCCATAACTACTTTTTTGGACATTAAGAATCCAAGTGAAACCCCTCTATTGGAGTGCCACGCCCCAATAATAGCCTTCTTGTAAAAACTCCTCCTCTTCTTCTCAACACATAAAACACATTTTCCATAATTTTTTCCTAAAATCAGACTAATTAATCAAACTAATCAAACTAATTAATTCCTAATACTAATCATATAAGGGCAGTTTTGCCATTTAGAAAATATTTTTTTAAGGGGTGACCCAAATTAGGATTGGGTGACCTTTTTTGTCCTGTAGTGTATGGCTCCCAATTAGAAGTTATGGCCCCCGATTAAACTAGGCTAAATAAACGTCAAGCCAGGTTTTGGTGGCAATTCGATCTAATCTATTGTTGTCACTGTAAGCCTAGCACAGTACACATTGTGGACAGTTAAAAAAAATGTCCTTTAACAATACTCCCTCCGTTTAGGAAAAATGATACTTTCATTGTTTCAATTTGGTCTAATTTAGTCAAAAATGAGAAAGTGAAAGTATCACTTTTCTTGAAACAGAGATAGTGGTTTCTTATTTCATGATATCGTCGAAATCTCTTGTGATGAAACAAGGAAAGTGTTCTCCAGAATCTTTAAGAATAGGAGTAAGATAAACAATGGCAAAGTTAAACATTCAAGAAACACAGTGTTTTTTCCAAGATACTAAAACATTATCATTTCTAAAACAGGAAAATACAGAATCCTGCTGCAGTAAACATTATTGGTAAAACCTTTTCATTTCCCAAATATTTAAAGAACCTAAGAGATTTATTGTTACAGCTGAACGTAATGGAAAAGGTCTAGTCATTCTTCAAACATATTACAGTTTGGAAGTAGGCTTGTTCCGACCTGATATGAATTTCTGCATATTCTGGAATTGCTCCTTTGTCATTCCACTGTAGTACTCGTGTCCTCTCTCCTACAAACATGCATAACAAGTTAACAATCATCATTAACCTCGATACCCACAAACTCCTGGACATTTTAAAAATTATTTCTTGAACCTAAGAGAATTTCATACAACATTAGTACAAAAAGTCAGCTTAATTACCTTTTCTAGAGCAAGGCCATGACCCAAGTCCAATTTGAAGCCATCATTGAGAACAGATTTGTACTTAACTACCAATTCCTGATTGTTTCTAATGATCGCTTCAGCAACTTCTCGGGTTTTCTGCATTAATTCGTGTGGTTCGACAACGTGGTTCACAAGACCCCATTTTTCAGCCATGTCTGCGGTTATAGGCATTGCTGTTAATGAATATTCTCGAGCTCTGTTTGGTCCAATCATCCGTGAAAGCTTCTGAGAAAGTCCCCATGATGGAAATATCCCAAATCTGCATTATACAAGAACTCCATTTTCAACCTTGTAAGTTATGAATCATGTCTTCGCATTGGTATAACCAAGTAAGTGGTTCAACTCAACCAAAAAAATAAATGTGATTGCGTGGTTGTCTAAACTTAACTTTTAATATAACAGTTTAACCTAAAACACATCCCGAAGAGTCAAGCAAAGACCTCACTTAAGTAGTTTATGATAGTATGCTTCAACTTTCAATGACACCCCTCACTGTATAAAACATATCCTGAAGAGTCAAGTAATTGAGAGACCTACTCAAGCAAACATATGAAGTGTGGCATGACCTGTCACACATCTCTACCATCACCATCTCCACTTTGACACCATATTGTCAATGTACGAAGTCTTGCTCTAGCAAAAGCCCTGATCCAAGTGTAGGCACACATATTCTGGTAGATTTTAAACCACCTTTACAAGGACTTTGCAGTGTACAAGGATTCATAACAGAAATGGACCAGCAATGAGATGGTAATCTACTCAGTACGAAAACAAACACAACATACAGCCATAATGTTTATAAATGCACAGGTATTCCAGAACTCACGCTATCATCTATCAAATTGTCTTATAGCACCCTACTCTATGTTTTGGTTGGTTAATAGGATTAACCCTATCCATCCAAAGTCTGCAACCAACATTTTGGTGTGTGCTAATATAATTTCTCTTAAGCAAAATCAAGTAATCAACACCCATATATATTACATTTCCCCTAAAAATTTCTATCAAGAATAATCTCAAATTACTCATTCTAAACAAGATTAAATCCACCAAATTAAATTAAACAAGCTACTAATACATGAAACACTTACTTAGCATGAGTATCCATGAATTTAGCATTTCTGGAAGCAATAAGTATATCACAAGCAAGTGAAATCTCAAAACCAGCAGTAACAGAGAATCCATTAATAGCACCAATAATAGGTTTCTTACAAATCTCCATCTGACAAACAGGATCAGTCTCTTTATCTTTTACATCACCTTTGAATACATCTTCAGCAGCAGTCAAATCAACACCTGAACAAAAAGCTCTCCCTGAACCTGTTAATATAATTACTTTAACAGATTCATCTTCATTTAATCTCTTTACTGATTTTGCTAAATCAACTATCATTGCTCTTGTTAATGAGTTTAATGATTTTGGTCTGTTGATTGTTATGATTCCTATCCCATTTGATTCAATTGTGACTTTGATTAAATCTTCTGCTACTGTTGGGTTTTGATCCATCTTTTGAATTGTGAGTTTCTGAGAGAGAATGAAATGAAGAAGATGAAGAACAGAGAGGTTGTTGTTTACTTATTATGTGAATCGTGATCGAATGAGAGCATTACTTTTTGTGTCTTGAAATGTGTAATCAAAGTGTCAGACGCTGACTTAAACTATTTGTTTGGTAACTCTTTTTGGGGATAGGATGGTTACCCCATAGCGCATCCACTAAAATACTAATAGCACTCCAAAATAAATTTATACACGGCGTCTGGCGGTGCGGATACGATGTGGTCGGGCCAAAAAAATTTATACACGGCGTCTGGCGGTCCCTTTTCCTTTTTTGACACGTATAAAGTAAAAAACAAAGTGAAAAACAGTTTTATTATAAAAGTACTAGGTATCACCCCGGCCTACGGGGGGCTCAACCTTTTTTCGATTTTTTGTTGTTGTTTGGGGCTTGCGACCCTAGTGTTTTCTGATCGTGTCAAATTAGCCGGGGCTTACAGCCCCGGCCGTGGTCCCCTATGCAAATTCCAGTATTTTGTTGGTTGGGTCAAATTAGTCGGGGCCTACAGCCCCGGTCGTGGTCCCCTACACAAATTCTAGTATTTTATTGGTCGTGTCAAATTAGTCGGGGCTGATGGCCCTGGCCGTAGTCCCCTACGCAAATTCTTGTATTTTGTTGGTCTGGGCAAATTAGTCGGGGCTTGCAGCCCCAGCCGTAATCCCCTACGCAAATTCCGGTATTTTGTTGGTCGGGCCAAATTAGCCGGGACTTGCATCCCCTTCCGTAGTCCCCTACGCAAATTTCGGCCTACGGCCGGGGATCAACCATTTTTTATTTCTTTTCTTTTTGTTGTTTGGTCCCTTACGCAAATTCCAGTATTTTGTTTGTCGTGTCAAATTAGTCGGGGCTGTAGCGCAAATTCCGGTATTTTGTTGATGGGGTCAAATTAGTCGGGGCTTACAGCCCCGGCCGTGGTCCCCTACACAAATTCCAGTATTTTGTTTGTCGGGTCAAATTAGTTGTAGTCCCCTACGCAAATTCTGGTATTTTGTTAATGTGATCAAATTAACCGGGGCCTACAACCCCGACCGTAGTCCTTTACGCGAATTTCAGTATTTTGTTGGTCGGTCTAATTAGCCAGGACCCACAGCCCTGTCGTAGTCTCGCAAATATCTGACGTTGCCGTATGGCCCGTATCTGATCGACTATATATCCCAAATATTGATGCTCAATATCAATAGGATGCTTCAAAAAAAAAGAAAAAGGATAAAAAAACTATCAATCCTGAGAAGAAAAGTCTAAGTCCAAATCTTAACCACGTTGCAAAAGGAAATTAATTTTTTCTTCCTGTTTGTACACTGCTCACAAAAAAGAAAAACCAAACGAGTCCCACTCGTTTTTGTTTTGCGCTTTCACGCTTTATTTTTTCTTTTTTGGTAGCTTGGGCGTGTTAGGTCAGGCTAACTAATAAGGACTCGTTACCTTTGTGGTCGGGCAGAGCCTATTTCAGAACCATGTCTTGCTTGAAATTAGTTTTGGTACGGGCCACGACATAATATGTCGTCCAAAATAATTAAATCTCAAGAGATCGGACGGACGTCTATATAAGACATATAACCAATCGATCCGCATCGTAGGATGACGAAATCGATGGCCGGATTTGTAAGGCTACATACACCACTTCTTTTTATAATATAGATTTAACTACCTTTTTTTAGTTAACTCCCTATTTTTTCGCAAAAAGTGAATGTTTTGCTGGGATTTGGAGGGGGCAGGGTTTAAGTTTATATACGTGTTAGAAAAGAGGAATTTCCTGTTTAGTCCACTAAAACCGACCCGGTTTAGTGGCTAGTCCAGTGTGAAAAATCATTTAGTGGCTGGTCCAAAAAAGTTTAAAAGAAGTTCAAATTACTAGGTTACCCTTTAAAAACAGTTTTCAATCTACAGCAGACCTAATTCAAAACATCTCGGTTTCATCTCCTATTTCAGTTTCAAATCAAAATTGATCAGTTTCATCTTCTATTTCAATTCCTGACCTAATTCAATTGAATAAGAAATGGGTACAAGTAGGAAAATTAAGAGGACGATTACAAAAGAAATTACTGAAGTGTCTTCTACACCAGCGACACCAGCGAAAAGAAGAAGGAAATCCGACGAAGATTCACCAACAGAATCCTCACCTGCTGCTAAATCTCCTTCACCAGCGAAAAGAAGAAGGAAATCTGTCGAAGATTCACCAACAAAATCCTCACTTGCTGCTAAATCTCCTTCACCAGCGAAAAGAAGAAGGAAATCTGTGGAAGATTCACCAACAGAATCCTCACCTGCTGCTAAATCTCCTTCACCAGCGAAAAGAAGAAGGAAATCTTCTGATGATTCACCAACAGAATCCTCACCTGCTGCTAAATCTCCTTCACCAGTGAAAATAAGAAGGAAATCTTCTGATGATTCACCAACAGAACCCTCCCCTGCTAAATCTCCCACAACAAGAAGTATGACTAAGGTTCCTTAGAAAGAAGGTAAATCAATTCAAAAGCCTAATTTGTACTTTATATTGACATGCAATATTTCCAAAACCTGAAATATGTATTGTTACATATTGAAATGTAGTGATGTTTAACTAATACATACTAAAATCTAGTATGTCAATTGATATGTGTACTACATATCAATATGTTGTCTTCAATTTGTACTTCATAGTGACAAGTTATATGTAGTACACATTACATATTGAAATGTAGTGCTGTTATTTAATATGTAATGATATCATCTCAAAATATTATATGTGCAGTACATTTTGAAATGTAGTGCTGCTTAACTATTACATATTAAAGCGTGTCAATTTATATCTGTACTACATATCAATATGTTGTCTGCAATTTGTACTTATTGATATGTAATGTTAGCATCTCAAATTGATATGTGTGCTACATATTATTATCTGCGTGTAATATGTAATGTGTACAAAACTTTTGGTTTAAAAAAACAGCAAAAACCAAAGGAAAGAAAGCAGCTGCTGCTCCTGAAGCAAAAAGCAAAAGAAAAACAGCAGCGGCAACTACTAAAGCAAAAGGAAAAACAGCAACAAAGGCTTCTACTCCTTCACCACCAGCAAAGGGGAACAAAGCACTTGTCCTGAGAGATGCTACTCCTTCCCAAAAGGAAAGGGAAAAGCAAAAAGGGGGAAAGCAAAAGCGCTCCTGAAAGAAGGTTTGTAATGTTAAAAGTGAAGATAATTCTTAATAACGAGGGGGCGCTGCCCCCTCGAACCCCGTAAATTGTGGTTCATATGTAGTTATCAGTATGTTGTGGTATCTGATATGTAGTTGTTTCATGTTCATGGTATATAAATTAACTACATATTTGATATGGTGTAGGAGAAGAGAAGGGGAAGAAAGCACTTGCCTTGAGAGCTGCTACTCCTTCACCAAAAGTAAAAGGGGGGAAAGCAAATGTAGAAGGTATGTAGTACAACTACATATAAGAACAAAGCGTATGAATAATATGTATCCTTAATAACATATGTTTATGAGTATGTAATGATGCATTGTTGTGCTTGTGTTTTGGTATTAAGTGTTTTTACATTTTTACTGTATCAAAGCAGATACATATGCCATACGTACTATTACAAATCGATATGTAGTTAAAATAATACGTAGTGGTATCTACTATTACATATCAATATGTAGAGGTAAATACTTATACTCTCATAACATATTACATATCAATATGTAGAGGTAAATACTTATACTTTCATAACATATTACATATAAATATGTAGAGGTGGATACTTATATTCTCGTATGTACTGTTAATAATATGTAGTTTCAAGACTTGGTAGATATTACAACTACATATTGATGATGTAACTACATATTTGATATACCATATTGATATGTACTGTAATAGTTTTTGGTTCTTGTTATTGTGTAGGTGCTAATAAGCGTAAGAAAGGAGATGGAAAACCACGAAGTTTATACCGTGGAGGTTTCAGGGGCTTGTGGGGGCTTGCGAAGACTATTAGGACCACTAAGAAGGCTATTGCGAAGTCCACTGAAAACCTTGAGTTGAGTGAGTTGCAGCTGAAGATGGTTTCTGAAGCATCATTCGGTAACCTGTTCCTAATGTCCTGGTACACAAGATTTGAGTTGGAACATTGGTTGAAGATTGAAGATGCAACGAAAATGTTACGCTGTTACGTTAGGGGTCAAGATCCAAACAAGCTTAGATTTTTCTTTAAAAGGCATGGCCAACCGAATAAACTAGTATCCACACCAGAAGAAATGGCACTTATTTATGGGATGCCGAGAATTCCAAATAGGGAATATCTTGATTATAGGCTTACACAAGTCAATAAAAAAAGTGGATGGCGTGAAACAGAATTTTTCAAAAGGACTTTTCCTGCTGATATGAAAGCTGGTGATAAAGTGACTAGGCCAATGATTGTGAAGGCAATCTTGAAAATCCTTAAACGAACACCAATTAATCTGAAAAAGAAAGTCTGATGAAGAGTCTGCAAAGCGTGGGTGATCAATCAAATGAAGATTCTGAAGAAGACGAGGAACGAGGAAGATGCCGAAGATCTTGTTAGGCTTATCTGCCTGTATATGTGCACTTCATTATTTTTCGCTACAAGTGATGCAAACGCTTTGACTGAAAAATATTTGGTTTCGTTCTTGATCTTGAGAAGGCTAAGAATATTTCATGGCCTGACCTCATCCATTCTCATTTAGAGAAAGAGCTGAATGAAAACGTGGAATCCGTAGAACGCACAAATGGTTGTGCTATTTATTTGTTGGTAAGAATCTATTTATTTGTTTATTCTACTTCAAAATGTTTTTGTTTTATGTGTTTTCTACATTTTGATAGTATATCTAATACTGCATATCAATATTTTGCAGCCATGGTTTGCGGAGCATACCCATTTGGTGGCGCCCGAGGATATAGTGACAGAACCTGCAGGAATGTATGTGCCAAGAGTGGCTAGGTGGAATCATACAAAGATATGTGCTGAGTTCCTAAAGGATATTGATCTTTCTGAGTATCAGGTAAACTTGCCGTACATATTTTGTCATAATAAAAATATATATTGATAAGTACATGTAGTTCGACATATTGATATGTAGTTATTAGCATATCAATATGTAGTAGTTATTAGCATATCAATATGCTACTACATATTAGCATATCAATATGTAGTAGTTATTAGCATATCAATTTGTGGTGATACATATTGATATGTAGTTATTAGCATATCAATATGTAGTTCTCCCTGTGTATCTAATAGAGAAAGAACTACGACATGTTTTTTTTTGGTAATATCTAATATGTAGTTGCTTTTTTACATTTATTTGATTTGTACCAGTTCCATGTTGATTTCAAAGACGAGATCACACACGAAGAAAGACAAATCCTTAATCGTATTTCAAGAAGGATTCAACAGGAAGCAAATGATGATGCTTTTTGTTTAGATGACAATTCCGAATCGGAAGAAGAGAAAGAAGAAAGAAGAAGAAGGAAGAAGAGAAAGAAGAAGACTCAGTATTGGGGGGAAGATTGGAAGATTAAATACGATGATTTGAGGAGTACAATATCTGCCAAATGGAGTGAATTCAACACAATGCAGCAAGAGGGCGAACCGGTTGACGCTTCAAAGCTTGAGTTCATGTTGCATGATATTTACCGGAAAGCTTTCCCTTTGCAGAGAGAAGCCATCCAGGAAGATTATGTTAGCTTGGGATGTACACCTACTCCAAGAAACCCCAATGAAGAGTTGAATGTGGACCAAATAGTTGAGAACGAAATGCAAGGTTCTCCGGAAGATCAAACAGATGCTAATGTCAACATTCCTGAAGTTGGTTTGTCAACACCGAAAGATCAAACTCATGCTAATGCCACCTCTGAGGTTGAATTGTCAACAACTTCAGTATTGAAGTTCCATGATGTTGAAGTTCCGCGTTCTGAGGTTAAAAATTGGGCTAAATCTAATTTGGAGCAAAAAGTCAAAGAGATACAAGAGAAAAAGGGCAAAGAAAACACACAGGTAAGTAGCATATCAGTACGTAGTCTAAGTAGCATATCAATATCTATCTGTTACATATCAATATGTAGTGGTATCTACCATTACATATTGATATGTAACAGTACATTCTTGTATACCACTATCTATCTGTTACATATCAATATCTATCTTTACTTATCAATATGTAGTGGTATCTACCATTACATATTGATATGTAACAGTACATTCTTGTAGTGGAACATATTTATATGTAACAGTACATTCTTGTGGTGGTAGACATAGCAAAAACTCAAGCTAAGTAGGTTTTTGTTGACAGTTTCAATTGATTTTTGCAGGTTGATCAACTTGAAGTTAGGCAGGAAGCAGCAAAGGAGTTGCTTACAACTATGCTAGAAACGAAGGCTTCAGTTGTAGTTAATTCGCAGAAATTTGCAGAGTATAACGCCGGATTGGCGGCGGAAGAGTTTCATTTGCTGGATGTACCTTTGTTTACTATGATGTCGAGTTTGGAACACATTGAAAAGCTGTCTATGCCAGATTTTATAGAAATGGCAAACTCTGGCATTGGTGTTTATGTCGAAGAGTTTGCAGACCTCCTTCCAGATAACAACGATGGTCTTTTTGGTATTAACTTACGAGAACAATTTGATAATCTGTTTGGAAGAGATTTGCGGCCTTTACAAATTCCATAAGAAACAACTGAGCAATAAGAACCCATTGAACCGAAAGATGCAGGTGAAGTTACAGGTAAGCAACAAGAATACATACCTACAACCAGTTCAAAAAGTCATTTGGAGGTTGCATCACAAGATCCTTTGGATGTTTCATCACAAGATGTTCTGGATGTCCCCTCACAAGATGTTTTGGAGGTTCCATCACAGGTGAATGATATGTACTAAAAATATCATTTTGTGTAGTTAATATTACACTACAAATCACTACATACTGATATGTATATCAGTATGGTAGCACTAGAAATCACTATACCATACAATCATATACCACTACATGCTTTCAAAAATGATTAGGTGATGTAACTATGTTTTATGCAATATATATATATTTACATATTTTTTTATGTTGATTAAAAAAGCAGGAACAGTTTAGCCCAAGCCAGAAACAAAAAATGGTAAAAGTGAACAAAAAGCGCGCTTCAAAGCCCGAAAAGCAGCAGGTAACAACACCCACCAGACCTGTTACTCGTTCCCATCCTGCAAAGAAGGTAGATGATATTTATGAGAGTGGAAGTAAGTTCTCACCATCATATAAAGGACCGAAAGCTGCTGCAGCAGAAGCAATACCGCTAAACAAAAAGAGAAAGCTTAAATTGCGCAAGTATTTCCGGAAACTGACTAAATCACCATTCTATAATGACATGAACGATGAACAAAAGAGTACTCTTTCCACATACATCAATAATGCAAAAAATCTTAGGTGAGTTCTCAATTGACACTTTTATATTGATATGTACTATTAGTTTGTGTATGTACTTTTGATATACATACATATTTGTATAAAAAATACTGAGAAAGACATATCAGTATGTACTGTTACACAAAGAATACTAACCTTTACGTCGTTTATTTTCTAGCTCAATTGCTTGGAGAGTGGGAGAAGGTGGTCTTTGTGTAAGTGGAACTACAGTTGATGACTTGGTGCAGAACGATTTATTAGAACAAGATCTTCTCAACTACGCACAATACAAGCTTAACACCAAATTTCAGAATGAGCAACCGATGCACGAAGTATACAGGAAATACTTGCCTGTGTTGCATCTGGATCCGTCCGCTTGGGTAAGTTGTTATCTTACACTGCATATTTACTACAACACATATTCAAAAATTAAAAAAGTATGTAGGGGTAGGTACACTACATATCGATATTGCATAAACAAAATTAGATATAAACTATTTCAAGTACATCCATGTTTTCAGTACAATGTCGAGTTCCCGGATAACCTCAAAGGAGCAGCACATGATTCTGTTTACAAACCAATATTGGCGATGGATGAAAGTATCAAGAAGATTCTTGTACCAATGTGCCACCACAATCTTCATTGGACGCTACTTGAGTATGACTGCGAAAAAATGGTGTTCAACCACTACAATTCTTCTAAGGCTGAATGGGGAGGTATTTGTTATCCACACGCCTGCAAAATGGCAGATTACATGTACGTACCTATCAACGTGTATTGCTGGAGAAGAACAAAGTAACAATGAAGAATGTAATAGTGAATGAATGTGAAGCACCTCAACAAGGGGGATCGCCAGACTGTCTACTGTTTGTGATGCATTTTATGAAGATGAAGTCAAAAAGCAAATATGTGGGAGTGCCTTTGGGAGATGATGAAGAAGTGCAAGCGAAGATTCGTAACAAAAGGGTCCCGTTAGCATGCAAATTGCTGAAAGCATCTCCACCAGAAATCAGTTGGCAGATGACACAAAAATAGTCTTACTTGCTAAAAGTAATCTGACAGTACATATCACTATTTACCTATTTTCTTTTCTTTTTATTCTTGGTTACATTTCATTTCATGAGTTCAAGAATGTTCAAAAACATATAGCTTTTCCAAACATGTTTTTTTTGGTATATCTAATATGTAGTGATTTTTAATTTGAATTTGGGTTTAACTTTAATGTAGTGATATTTCAATTGTGTTACTTAAACATGATTTTGTGTTGTTGATACGAGGGGGCGCTGCCCCCTCGACCCCCGTGAAGATGGTGAATCAGCTGGAAAACCACAAAAAGTTTAAAACTAATCACAATTACTAAAATGGTGAATCAGCGTGAACATATCATAATTAAACTAACCACTACATATCAGTAAGTACTGATTGTTTTCTTTAATATGTACTAACCTGATTGAAACCACAAAAGTTTTTGTGGAATTGTAATTATGATATGTTCTAAATAATCTTAGTGGAAGATGGTTAAACCACAAACCAGTACATATTTGATTGTTTTCTTGTTACAAACATCTAGTATGGTTACACTACAACCACTACATATCAGTATGTAGTGGTAGATACTAACACTACAATACTGACATGTAATTTCAGTATGTAAATACTTCACTACTGGTGATAGATACTGACATTTTGATAGACTTAACAACATATTTCATTATTCGAAAATAACTACAATAACTACATTTTGATAGACTTATAATGTTTCAAAAACCAAAAGATGTTCTAAGAAACAACAAAAACAGTATTTTCAGTACACTTGTAATGTATGTACTGTAAATGAAATACTTATTAACCAAATTCAGTTGGTACTGACAAAATCAAAAAGAAAAACGGTATAATAGAAAAAGGGCTAGAGGAAAGAATTGTGGAAAAGGAATCTGGCAACATCATCGATATAACATTCTGCTGCACGTTCAAGCCTGTGATAAAAGAAAAAGAGAAATCAGAACACTACTTGCTTAAAAGTACATTGTATTGTATCATACTTACTTAATTAAGACATTAATATGTATTTGACTGAAATACATACCTGACACAAAATCATTCTTCAGAAAGTTCATACTGTCGGATAAGATTGCATGTTGCCTTGTTGTGATGAGTCTTCAAATTACAGTTTGAACACTTGACAGATTTTATACTAGTCTCATATGCAGACTTAATACGTTTCCCCTTTTTCCTGCCTGGTGGAGCCCTAATTACTTCTGCTGGGAGAACGATATCGTCTACGTGATACTCATCGGGCCTGTGAGAAAAAATAGTATCATATAAATAGAATGAACCACAACTACATATGAATATGTACACGGTATATTGTTCCTGAAAAAACAAATATCAAAAAATGTAGTGGTATCTACCATTACATATCAGTATGTAACATCCATATGTAAGTAGGTTTATGTTGACAGTTTCAATTGCTATTACATGTGTAAGTGGTATCTACCATTACATATTGTTATGCAAAGTATGAAAATGTACTGATTAAAGACACATACCTGTCGTGGTTAGGAACGGGTCTAATAGCTATTGAATATAGCTTACGAAAAGTGGTAACTTTGAAATAATCTTCAACGTAATCAAGAATCCTTCCTCCAGATATAGTAATAGCTGCAGTAGCGTGCGAGCATGGAAAACCATAAACGCGCCATCGTTGGCAAGTACAAGTTTTTCTCTCTAGATCTACCATATGAGATCTGCACAGTACATATTCATATGTTATTTTTCAGTACACCTAATATACACAGTACATATTAATATGTTCTCACAGAAACATGGTACTTACAAAAAAGAAAAAGAAAGTAAATAACATTCAGATGATAGAGATTAGGGGTAAACGCTAACCTTGGAGAATGCACTTCATAACGATTAGCATCTGACTGGCTAACTTTCCAGGGACGGCCAATTTGGATGTGTAGTTCAAGCAAGGCTGATACGTAGGGGTTAGTAGTTCTGGGTCCATCAAGAGACTCTCTTCACGACGTTCTAACATCATTTCCATCATACGTATCCTACACGACAAGGGAATAGCAAGTCTATTATACTAAAAATATATGTAGGTTAACAAAACATATATGCTAATACTGTTACAAAAAGAAAACTAATATAAGCTTGTACTGTGACTAAGGAAACTGATACAAACCTGATCGAGTCAACGAACGCACACGCAGGTAATTTCTTCTCTTTGTTAATCCAGCTATTGAACGATTCAGCAACGCTAGATGAAGTGTAACCATAACTACAGCCCTTGAAGAAAGTACTGGACCAATTTTCTTTTGGAATGTTGCGGCAGTAGTCAACAACCCAAGGCCTTCCCAAATTAACCATTTCTTGAAGACCTTCCTCGTATGTTGCAGGAGAAAGAGCATATGTCGCCTTTCGGAAAGCATCAATCACTTCCTTATCCTTTTCGTCAGACTTTGCGATAGGTAAGTTTTTGTCCAAATGGAAGTAACAATATCTTTGATGAGAATCAGGGAACTCTTTGGGAATATATTTAACCAACCCTTCACCTCGGTCAGTCATAAAAGTGATTGGGCGATCATCATTCAAAGCCTCCTTCAGTTTCTTGAAAAAACATTCCCAGCTGATATTGTCTTCATCGGGTCCTAAAGCAAACGCAAGCGGATAAAACCCTGCAAAAAGGAATTACTAGTTATGTTAAGCAACTAATATTGACACTACATATTGACATGCAGTATGGTTTACCTCTTTGTTGATATGTGAAAACCTGACACTACATAATGGCATGTTAAGCAACTGATTGACACTACATTTTCACATGCAGTATGGTTTATCTCATACTCAGTAAGGTCAATATGTAGTATGTAGTATGGTCAATACTCATTGTCAGATAGTGAAGTAAGGTCAATATGAGTGATCTAACTACCAGACACTACATATCAAAAAAAAAAAAGAACCAGTTACCTTAATTGCCATTAAGACATGTTGCTGCCATGAGACCTCCTTTAAAAGTTCCAGTGAGAAATGTACAGTCACAGAAAATCATGGGACGACATAGTTTATATCCCTCTATACAAGCTCCAAAGCAAACAAAAAGTTTGTTGAATCTTTTTGTAGCATCATTGAAATCGAAATCAATAAATGACCCAGGGTTTGTTTCCCTAACAACATTCACCCACCAAGCAAGATCAGTGTACGACTTCACATCATTACCAAAAATCTGTTTATGCGACAACTCAATTGCATGATATGCGTGGTGATACTGGATTTCGATGCCACCACCAACTTTAAGATAATATATGATCTCTTCTGGTGTTATGCGAGGGTTGTGCATGACCATCTCATGAATTAGACTGTTCATGAGTTTTTTTGTAACTCTTGGTTCTTCAACATATAACCACCGCCACAGGAGTGCCTTCCCACATATTCCTTTATCTTAAAAACATCAATAGAACTACCAATGGCAGTTGCGTGAAGCTTCCATGAACAACCTTTCACACTACATACGGCGGTGAATCTCTCAAGGTCATTCTTCTTCTTAATTACCTCATATCCAGTTCTCATGCAGTATTTTTGGCATGCTATACGTACGGCATCAACACCACCATAGAATAATTGATCTGTATCATCAAAAATCTTATCCCAACCATCTGAAAAAAACACTCTTGGGGCTTCTTTACCTTCTTTCAAATAACTATTCTTTGCACTGACAACTAAGTCTGCATTACTGTCAACTTCCATACGCCTAGATGCGCCATTTGAAATTACATCCACGTGCAAATCAAAGAAAGCTGATTTCTTTGAAGAATGTAATGCAGAGATGCCCTGGAGTGTTACATCGGCAAGAATAGGAACTATCGCTTGATTCTGGAAATAGTTAACCAGAATAGTCGATGGAGTCAACCAGCTCCACATATTACAGATGCAAAATTTCAAATCCTCTAAAGTTGAAAACGATGTAACCTCATATGCAAAATGATATTGCTTATGGTATACATGAGAATAGATGGAGAAGTCTGGTTTAGGAGCAACGTCAGACATGTTAACCCTGTAAAAAATGACATGTACTGAGATGAAGAAAAAAGAGTCTTTGTATTGACATGCTATAAGCAGTACGTATTGACATGTACTGACTCATATTGATATGTATTGGCATATACTGCAGGATGAAAAGAGAGCATGTTATATGCAGGACGTATTGACATGTACTGACTCATATTGATATGTATTGGAATCTACTGTAGGATGAAAAAGAGCATGTTATATGCAGTACGTATTGACATGTACTGACTCATATTGATATGTATTGGCATCTACTGTAGAATGAAAAGAGAGCATGCTATATGCAGTACATATTGGCATGTACTGACTCATATTAATATGTATTGGCATCTACTGCAGAATGAAAACAGAGCACGCTATATGCAGTACGTATTGGTAATACATACTACACGATCTGTCTAATGAAAATACAAAAAATCAGATTACAAAAAACAGAACAGAAATCATAAAAAGAAATCATACCTTGTTCGAATCTGAGAAAAACCTAATTCGAAGCTCAATTACCTAATTGAAACACACAAAAATCACGAAAATTACTTAAAAAACGAACGAAAATTACTTCGAAACTGAATTGACATTGTAAATCATCATAAAACAGAAATCATAAAACGAAATCATAAAAAGATAACAATGTACATCATATACAGTTATCCTGATAGAAATCGGATCAGAATAAACCTAATTATTCATCAAGATTTTTAGAACAACAGCAGAAGAGGATGATTGAAAGGATAAATACCTTGGTTCGAAGCTCAGATGACCTAATTCGAAACTCAGAAGAACCTAATTCGAAGCTCAGATGAAGATGATTGAAAAACAGTACCAGAAATTGATTCTATCCAAAATGCAGAGTGAGAGAAACCGATCTGAGAAGAAAAAAGAGGAAAGAAACTGACTTGGTTTTATTTCGTCACTTTGAGTTGCAGAATGGTATGTTGGGAATATTTGAAAATTGGTCTTGTATAAACCGCACGTGGATGGACTAGGGGATAAAGTTTCTGGTTGTTTTTGAACCAGAGGATAAATCAATTATGGAAGTGGACTAGCCAGTAACCGATTCCCTCATTTCTGGACTAGCCAGTAATTCTTAGGTTAGAAAAAGAAAGGGACCGCGGCCCGACCACATCGTAGCCGGGGCGCAGCTCCGGGCCTCCGGCTAAACCCAAATTTTCCCTCAGAGTTCCCTCCATTTTCTTACCTTAAAACCCTAGTTTCTCCCACTTTATTCCTTTCGAACCGCTTTGGTTACTACCTTAGTCTCTTCTTTTTCTCGGTCTAGTTTTCTTTCTGAAACCCTAGAAATTGAGAGTTTTAGACATTTTTCTTCAGAATAGTAGAGGTGGATTTCTACTCAGAGGAGCTAGTTAGGAGTTCTTGAGATTTTTCGATTTTGCACTTCTTCATCAGCAAGCAAAAGGTTGGTTCTGTGTTAATAGTTTGTAATTCGTGAGTCGTGATTGATTCCCCCTGAAATGATAGTTTTTGAAAATGTATACTGGCTTTTGTTTTGCTTATATCTAGTAATTTGATCTTAGGTCGTTCTTGTTGAGATTGTTTCATGGGATCATACACTCATTTTGCTCTGATTAGAATGGCTGAATTATATAACCAAAAACATGTGTGTGTCTGTAAATAGGATAAACTAGTATTAGTGTCATTTTGTAGGAAAATTTCATACCATGGATGAGTTATCATTTGAGGACTGCTGGTTTAAGGAGAACTCCGGTTCAAAATTGGAGTTGGTTTTCTCGAAATGCTTATTTAAGCATGATTTTAATAGGTTATTTGCTTAGGATGGCTATATTTCTGAGTCCTATAATGCCGTCAGGTGATTAATGACAATGAATTGAATAAATGCAAATAAGAATGCGTTAGAGGCCGAATCCTTATTACTTGTATTTTTTCTCCGTCTTAAACTTTCAGCCCAAATTGTATTAGGAAGGTTATCTACCTGGAGTTTTGTTACTCTATTTCTATCAGCATATAATCGTAGTATATTACATCAAAAAACAAATAAACAATGATAGTATAGCTTACAAGATTTGTTTCTGTCTTGAATCATTTTGTGATTGTTTAGTGGTGGAGAGGACTTCTCTTTGGCTTGTTATGGTAGTTTCTTGGCATTTCGGGGCTTTTGTTTTTTACTTAGATGGTTGTTGTTAGCTGGTACCCTTGCTAGTAACATGGACTTGTATAAGACCACCATTAGGATACAAATGTAAACATAGATGTCAATCTCAAAATTGAGTGGTTTGGGAAACTAGTCTTGGAATCAATCCTTCGAGGTTTCAGTAGACTTAAAACTGTACTATCTAATATGTGCTAATTATACAGTGGTTTTTGTATATCAGGTAACCTGAGGCTTATTGACATGGCGGAATTTAAGTTTTATTTGTGAGCTGCCAGTGATATCCAATGTCTGTTAACCAGGGTCCTACACTTGCTGCAAATCACCAAAGAAATCAAAGATGCGGGTCAAGATCGATCGACTCTCCTATAGGTAGGTTTCTATGTTGTAATGAGTTCTAACCAGCCAAACATTTCATTAAACTTTCTATTGATTTTTCCACTTGTGAGACTAGATCGACCTTTAAATGGGAACATCTTTTTCAAGTTTGCCGTTGAGCACAATTTCAAAGAAAAATAATCTGCCATTATTTTGACATTGTTTAAAGCATTAAACACTGTAACGCTCATATGTCTATATGGCCGCGCTGTATCCAGATGCTTATCCAAAGTTGAATTCTGTAGTTTTTCATTTCATGATGAACCGAATTGCAAAGAGTAGTACGTGGTGAGTTGCTTTTCTTTTCTGGAAAAAGCTTACAGAAATTTGGATATGCTAATTTACGGATATAAGCATCTTGTGAGAAAAGCGGTAGCAAAGACCATCTGTGCAATCAAAGTTTCAAAAAAGGATTTTACTAATGATGCACTGGCAAGAGTATAATCTTATTTTTATAATCTACATAATACGAAATACTACTGCTGGTGGATGGATGAATTTTTTTTTTCGCAATTTTCTTTTAACGTATTCTGGCTTTTCATAACTTGTTGGGTTACTTTTTTGTTCCGTTTATGTGTTTGATAATCACTGAGACTTTGGCTTAGAAATTTATCCATAGTATTAGTCTGTCAATAAATTAATTTATTGTTCAGTGCGGTGTAGTTATAGTTTGACATGCAGTGAGCATATTCAGTTACTCGAATTGCTCATATTTAACCATTCTACAGGTGAAACATCAAAAGTGATTAAGTAGCCTTGAACTACACGGTATCTAGCTAGATCATCGCACAAATAAAAAGTAGGGATTGCAAAGAAACATAATTCTCTGACTGTTCCCTTCTTGCAAAAGATGACTACCACGCCCTGATATTCACAGGTGTTTGTTAGATTTATAGTTCAATTATGAAATAATATTGGGATTCATGATGGCGTGGTATGATGATTGAATGAGCAGAGTCATCTTTTAAGTATAGTGGGTCTAGGTATTAGCAAGTGTGAACTGGAATCGTAATTCAACTTGTGTTTCGATTGAGAGTTTCCGTTAACAATTAGGTACTGCTAAATCTTCTTTTGAACAAATCATTCTGTAATTTAAGTGGTTTCAACTTTAATTGTTTAAAATCGTTTTCCATCGTTTAGACCCTGAAACCATTAGTGCTACTTGGAATGGCCTCATTTAAGCTACCATTAGTTTTGGAGTCGCACATCTGAGATATTTTGAACTTGAACCGTGGTTATACATACACTAAACATGTTTTTCATAAAAGGGAAAAAATTTGGAAGCTCAATAATGTTACGTACCTTTGCTTCATAAGAATTAGTTTTGACTTTTGTGACTTTGCAAGTTAGATGAACTTAGCTTTTCGCAAACAAACTTACTTTATCTTAGAAATCAGGATACGCTTTTTGACCTTTATCCATAACAAGTAAGGATTATGTTCGGCAACATAGGTTCTCTTTTTTTTTTTTACATAACCTGTTGCATACATTTTTCCTTGTTTTTTCTCCTAGATATATGCCTTGTAGAGTTATAATTCAAGGTTACTATAGTGTTCTGTTTTGGTTACTTTGTCTCTGGAGCTGATTGTCTTTAAGGTCCGCCTAGTACGTCACTTAGATCAAATGGTATCTATCTTTATGTGCCCCAATGTGGTCACTTTCCTACGAAATCTGAACTCAATTTTGTCATTTTTTGGTGGTTTTTCCCCCTTATCTTTATAGACGTGAAAGAGATTACAATTACGGCCGATCTAGATATGATTCCAACAGTGACATAGGCGGTAAGAGGGATGTTAAGTGGACGAGGCGTGATTCCAGTGATCATGTGCGTGATAAAAAAAGTTTGAGTCGGGAGAGAGATCAATGTCCACATAGAAGGTACAAACGATCTCGATCTTCTGGGCATGATGACCGTCAGAGATCAAGGTCTCCTCAAGTTTGCACTCGTGGCCGCAGTCACCAAGACAACTATGGCAAAGACCGATACAATAAGAGTGAGGGGCGCAGGAGTCGGGATGACAGACAAAGTCATGAATATTCTTCAATAGTATGATATAAATTATGCATCATTGTTACCTTGGATATTCATAAGTAAAATACATGCTGATTGTATTAGCGTTTCCACTTGTAGACTCCAACTGCTACGGTTGAGGTGAAGGGTTTATCGAAACAGACAACTGAGGAAAATATTCATCGGATTCTAGTAACCTCTACCAACTTCCAACTCTGAGTTCTGCTCTCTTATATGTCATTTGACTCACTTGTGCTTGTATTCTGCTTTTTAACCAATACTTGATAGGAAGATTTTTGTTTATTCTCGAAAGGTAAAAGTTTTTGGCTTAATTATTCACCTTTTAATTTGAGTTGCTTCTATTATAGGCGGAATGGAGGCCCTTTCTGCATGTCCGAGTGATGAGAAGAAGGAAATCTAGTGTCTGCCGCGGAATTGCTTTCATTGATTTTCCATCTGTGGCAGAAGCTCAGAAGATGATGGATGTAGTTGGAGATTGCGGCCTCGATGTTAATGGGCAGAAGCTGTCTTTTGAGTACAGGTACATGTTTTGAAGAATGTCTATATTAGTTCTCTTGACTTTTCGATTGATCATAAAGGATCACAGTTTTTTTATTTCACAGTTGCTTTAGAGTTTGGGGTCTGCCTTGAACTGAATCTCTCTCTATACGTGTTCATTTGCATTACATTTTACTCAACTTGTTGACTCACTTCTCGCTGTCACTGAACACCAAAGCTAGATTGGTAGATGAACCTTAGGAACTGGGTGCAGTTTACTTTGCTTGAACATGCTATTTGGTTCCTGTTCTAAATTGCATGTGGAGAAGATTAATAAATGTGGTCGACGGTTTGTCTTATAATGACAATAAATATTGAGGTGTTTGTTCTTTTGCCTGTGGGAGTCAAGAATTTATTTGAGTGCAACTGTTCGATTGGATGGCTGATAGCGTCCCTCTTTCTCCTTGCCCTTGTGCCCTGTTGTGTTATGTAGTGTTTGCATACAGTGTTAGTGATAATCCATCCAATCTTAAACTTCATCTGAAGCATGAGCTAATTTACAATGTTGACATGCAACTATATGCTTTAGCATTCGCAAAAGCGTAATCAACACAGCAAATGCCGTTGTTAATGACACTGCTGGAGAACCTAGATTGGAATAATGTTGCCGGAGAAACCCCAGATGATATGCACTTGTACTTTGATATTGTTCAACTGTGTTGTTTTGTTTGGCTTTCAATTTTTAGATTACGATTAAGTTACTACAACAAGAACAGGAACAACAACATAAACAACGGCAACCATAAGTTCATTAAGCTACGATTATGCACTTGCTGCACTGCAATCCCTAGTGTTTGTTTTTATTAATTTTTGTCAATTTATTTTTATTATAGACTCAGCATTGTAGCCGACTAACATGGGAAATATTTAGTTATTATAACTGTAAATGGTTTTTCTTATGATCAACTAGAAAAACAAATGATTATGGAAGAAGGGAGTGTGTAGCAGTTACTTCGGAAAACATTGCGGCTGTGTAAGTTTTTTTTTGCCTCAGTTAAATGATCCATAAAAGTTTGAATACGCTCATTTTGTGTTTCCACATTCTTTTCGTGCTGCAGCCCTATTGTAGAAGAACTTGAGATTGGTAACCTCCAGCCTGACTCTTCGTCAGATTGTATTTCTACATCTATCTCCCAAGAAGATCTTGAAGAACTAATGATTTGTATCAAGAAAGATCCATATTTGGAACCTATTGTGGAAGATATCGAGATTGGTGGTCCAATTGTAATGATGAGGTATTAAGTTGTAGGTTTTGTCTACATTTTAGTGTTTAATAATAACTTGTCATTCTGGAACAATCATGCATTTGTTCTATTTATTGGTTTTCTTTAACATAGCTTGATTATTTACTTGTTTTCAGGTACTTGAATGATTCAGAGGTTCTGTACAAGTTGGGGCATGCTATGGGTTTTGGAGTTTCAGGGGAAGTTGACACAAAGACCACTATCCAGACCAGCTCATTGATGAACAAGTACTGCTGACAAGTCATGTATTAACTTTGACTGAGATGGCTCATCATATTAACATATACAGACAACTCAAAATAATAGTAAAATACAAGAAAGCGAAAAGGAAATCATTGGTTATATCTGTGCCATAAGCAAGCTATATGTGAACTGATGATTACAGTGCAGTTTGGCATGAGAATTTTTTTTGTTGTAAGCAGAAAAGATAATTGATTAATATTAAGAAACTGTTACATGACTTGCATCTTCCTGTAATTGTGAGATTATCACAGGAGGAACAGTATCAACCCAAGTTTCACTAACTTTATCCACCCTAGCCAATTTAGATAGTTTGGCATGAGATGCTTATGGTGAATGGAATCTGTACAAAGATATCTTCCTGTAATGGAAAGATTGTTAGTGTTTGTGATGCTTAAAAAAATTTATCTCGCAAGTCGCAGTATGAAATACAAAGGTACAAAATGAAATTCTACACAGCAGTTAAAAAGGAATATCCCCATGAATACCACAGATCATGTGAATTTACCTACCAAAATAAAATCTCAAGACTCCAGAGGGATTTATGTTCCTCCTTGTTCCAATGACAACAAAAAACCTCCGCCGCCTCTGGGCTTTTCTTAACTAGAAAGATTTTATTTTAAATGTTTGCTTGGATTTTGAAAGAGCTGCAGTTTGATGTTAATTGCATGAAAGCCCTGCCTGATACCATCCTCGCTGCCGGTGACAGCAGCAGCTATACTGATCATCCCAATCTGTCAATGGGATATTTGAAACATCTGGTCCAACACACTTAGCATTTGCTCAGAAGGCGTTTACAGAGAATGAATCTGGTGTGGAGAATTATAGCAAACATTACTGGAATAAAGAACAAAAGCAATGCCGGAGACAATATAAACTGTAACTGCTGTTGTAATAATGTTGCTTTTGGTTGATGCTCTTATTCACTACACAATACCTACTGAGCCAGTCGGAGACACCCCAGTTGGAGGCTAACTTTTGATTGATCTCTTATGTCAGTCTAAAAGACAAATTAAAATATGCAGAAGAACAAAAACCAAAAGAAACATCCCATCCTCAACCTTTAATAACAATAAAAACAACCAGTTCAAAAGGAAATACCTGACCAAAATCAAACCTATCTGAGAACCTATGACCCATGACTTTTTTACCATTACTTAAGCAAACTAGGCTGCAGCCATTAAATTTCGATTACTCTCACCTTCAAGAGACTGTAAGTCCTTGGTACAGTTTTGGAGTAAGGATCGTTTAGTAGGTCAGCAGCGGAAAAATAATTCTATGTAGTCACATCATGATCCTAAACTAATGCTTGCCGCTTTCTTACTTGGAGCTATTCGCGTTCCCCAATAATTACATACAGCATCGGAGCTTTCACTCACTTCCTCTTCTCTATTAAAAGCAGACGAGCCTTGCTTGGATGACAGATTTGGTGTCTCTACATCATTGTTCTCTACTGGGGCATGGGATGAATCACAAATAGGACACACAAATCTTCATAAATGGGGCAGCTTAATGTCTTGTAGCACGCCTCGTCATGGTTTTCCTTGACCTAGCAGCACCCTTCATCTTGGTTCTCCTTGACCTAGGCATCTCCACATACGTACCCGATTTAAGAGAATCTATGCTCTCCACATAAGTCACTAGATTACTTCCCATAGTATCATCACAGATGCGAACATTTCTAGTTGTATTATTCCTCTGATCATATAAAACTAAATCCTGGTCCGTTTGTATTAGAATCTCGCCACTTTCCAGACACCATATCGGCTTACACAATAATCGTCGGGTCAATGACAGCTGGGTACACGTGAATTGCTTGGTCCAAAATTCTCTCACTCCATAATCCTGCATCAACCATAGATCTACTTTGGAACATTAAATGAAAGCTAAACAGAGGTGGTCTCGCAACACTGCCACATTTTTACACACTCTTCTATGAATTGGATAGTTCATAGTTCTTACAAGACTTCTTTCAGGAAAACTCAAACCCAGGAGTCTCTTACTACTGACATCAAAAGAAACTATAACTTCAGCCGAAGATTTTTGATCAGTGGTAGTGCCTAACCAATGAAGAGCTCCCTTGAAAAGTAAACCGTGAGTTATATCAACAGGAAACGAGTAAGGGACGGGGGTCCGAATTGTACTCCATGAATCTGAACCCAATGTATAAACTTTAATCTCGAAAGAGCCAGCATATTCATAATCCGTAACTGACACCAACTGGTAATTGTCAATACTGTTATCGTAACCAAACCCATACCTTATACTGTAATAACCATCACATATGGGTAATGATATTTTCTTATATTCTTTAGTTGCAGGGTTCCATATACAGACAATATCCTCCTCCTCCTCCATTTCAGGAGACAGGCGGATGCCTAAGCAAATCAGGCCATTACAGGAACCCCAAATATCAACTACAATAGTTTCCGCTTTTTCCCTTTTTTTGGTCCATGCAAGGCTTGCCTCAGCTTCAAAGGGGAAATTCATCACAACGGCTCCTCCACAATCAAATACCGACTGTTGTGTTGATGTTAATGATAATGAAGACATTGATTCATAGTCAATAGAGTGAAGGGTTCTGTTTTTAGAAGGTTCTTGGTGCCGGAAATGATCTACCATGAGCCTAGGGTTACTCTTTTGAATAGAACGATTAAGGTGACTCTTGATAAATTCAGGTTTACTAAGTAGAACACGCAAGGGCTTGCATACACATCTACATGCTAAAATGGAATTCACTGGTAATCTTAAAAAGATATTTACCTGAATCTCTTCCGGTAGAATCATCATTGACATACCTTCTTCTTCTCTTCGGAGGGAAATCTTCTCTTTAAAGGGAATTAAGGTTTTCAGAATTGAAAGAATCCAAAATTTTCAACAATGAAAGAGTCGACAATTTCAAGGGTTCCGCTTTGGGGTTTGAGGGTTTTGATAGCGAGGATTTCTTCCTTGTTCGTTTCCAAGAGGTGAAGAGGGTGTTTCAAAGTCTGGTGGTAATACATACGAAGCCCGATCTCTTTAAAATTGGTATTGTACTATTGTATGAGGGACAAATTTCCTTAGAAATTTCAGGGGTGAGCCAAACGTCTGAATCCGTGGATGTTATGTTATCCAACCCGATCTGTATTTTGACTGATGGACACCCGATGGGTATCTCGGCGGATTGAATGCGTGTGGATTTTTGAAACCTGCGGACATTGGATATTCGATCTTCAGATAATGTTGTATTATACATATCGATCCGCGAGTTATAAAATGGGTAAAGGTTAATTGCTACGTATAGTTTCCTACTAAGAGCAGGTTTTATGGTGGAATCCAACTTATTCCAAGTGTGGAAAAATCATGGAATGTCAAGTCTAGTGGCTTTCAAGTTGGGGCTTTTCACAAAAAATTCAAGGAGGGTTCCATGGTTTGGTGGAAGGGTTCGTGGAATCCATCTA
Source organism: Papaver somniferum (assembly GCF_003573695.1). Classification (NCBI taxonomy): domain Eukaryota; kingdom Viridiplantae; phylum Streptophyta; class Magnoliopsida; order Ranunculales; family Papaveraceae; genus Papaver; species Papaver somniferum. Next base: position 217,092,986 of record NC_039364.1, on the reverse strand, counting down.
AACGCCAATAAGAATAGCGCTAAACGCAAATAAGATTGGCGCTAAAAAAACGCCATCAAGAATTGCGTTTTTTTTTATCCGTAGATTTAAAATGAGTTGTTGAAATCTAACGGCCGAAAAAAAAAGCTTCATTCTTAATTGCGTTTTTTTAGCTCCATTCTTAATTACGTTTTTTTAGCTCCATTAAGAATAGCGTTTCTACTATTCCACCATTACACTTGCGCTTCCATCCACAGTTCCAAGTGTTGAGGTGGCGTGGAAGATGGAAGATGGATGGATTCCACCATAAGACTTGCTCTAAGATCCGTCCAAGATCTTTAAAATGGGTATCAATTTTGAATTGATCCGAGGACTTTGTATCAATTAATATCCAAATTTTGGTTGTTGGAAGGGCGTTGCATTTCTTTTGTTACTAGTGTCTATCTCGTGCATTGCACGGGATTAAGTTAATTGAATTATTCTTTGTGCTGAAAATGTAGAGACGGGTTTCATCTACTGCGTCAAAATGTGAGTATTGGCAGCTCGGACAGTTGTAGCCCTAACTGAAACAACTGAGGTGAAAATTTAGTTCCATTTAATTGGATTATTGCTTGAGCTGAAATTGTACCGGCAGATTGTCGACCAATCTTTTGTCAATCCTCGGCAAGCATTTTGAAGTTGACAACTGACACATGGTTTACTACGTGCGGCCTCAAGTGATCTTAGTAGTTAGTACGATAAGTTTTACATTTGTACAAAACCCTCATTGTCTAACTTATGGATTATAGATCATTGATACAATGATACTCATACTATGCTCTTTTCGTATACATTGGCAACGTCTCTTTGTCCATCGGAAAATAGTATGCTTATTCCTTCGTCCTAAGAAATATATGGCCTGCAAAACCAATTCATCATGACACTAATAAAGTGTACAAAACAATGTCGAGTAGAATTTTATTTCGAAAGAAACATGTTATTACTCTGATCACAGTATTTACAAATGTATCACAGCTTTACCAGAAATAACACGGAATACACTTACAACTGCTTTAAGTTTTAAATTATCAGTCAAATGAGGACCAAACAAAGGACAGAACCTTTCTCAACTGTATACTAACAAAAATGGCTCAAATGAAATCAAACTGGTCTCCTAGAACAAAAATAAACTCAGTAATTACTGTGCAACAACTGTTGGATGGAATGAATATTTACCTGTGATATCACTAACAGTTTGGAACATGCATGACAATACCATAGGGTAATAGAAGAGATTACTATACTACTCCCTCCGTTCTTTTTTAATAGGCCAGTTTTTATAAATAAAAGTTTCAAAAAAATAGGTCAGTTTCCTAATTGGGGAAGTCAAATGTTATTTTAATTTTTTGGGACCACTTTTCTCTTAACTTCTTTTGATGACAAGTGTCATGTGGACCACTTCACTTTACTTCTTTTGCTAACAAGTGTCATGGGGACCATTTCACTTCACTTCTTTTATTGACAAGTGTCATGAGGACCACTTTCAATGATTAGTTCTCTTAATTTCCTTAAATTTCGCTAAAAACAAAACTGGCCTATTAAAAAAGAACGGAGGGAGTACATATAATGGTAACGTCTTTGGTGGTCATAGTAATCCAACTCCTCTCATTTCGCCGTGACCCCGCTTTTACGTACAAAACCATCATTTCGGTGCCTGCTCATGTTGCAATATAACAGGAAGCAAGTATTTGGTAAGGAATAGAAATTGATTTCCTTTTTTTTCTTCTGCCAATAGTTTCTTTAGTAGAACCCAAACTACAAACAAAAAATATCTAAGTGAGTCAGATGCAAGAAATTGTTCGAATCTTTTTGAAACGGAGGGAGTAGTTCATCACTGCCTTTACATCTACCCCATGAACTCTAATTTTATGCGACCAAAAAAATCCCACATTTTGTTCCTTCCATGTCAGAATAAGAAAATCAAAATCAACTCCAACTTTTTACGCCTTCCGCTCAAAGAAGATGTAATATTCTCTCATTCGATAAAGAGACCAACGACACTGGCAGCATCCACCCATGCTCATGTGTTCCATGGCTGTCAGTAGAGAGACGTTTGACATCCATGACTTCTGCCTTATGTCTTCGATCTTAGCCTCACTTACCATCGAACTTGTTGTTTTCGTAGCATTTGCTGAGCTACCATGTTTTACAACATGTGATGTTTGGTGACCTAGCATATTGCGAGGAGTATTTTTTCTCCATGAAAAGAATAGTTGCAGTTCTCCTTTGATAACTCTCTGAAAACCTTGTCCACTTTATGAGGTTGTTGCTCAGGTGGCGGTATATCAAGACCCATCAGACATGCAATAACACTGGGGGAACGTCGTCCGGAAATTGATTTCCTTTCTCGTCTTCTGCCAATAGTTTCGTTATACATGTTCCACTATTTCTCCTAGTCGAACCCTGTCTAAACTCAAACCCCAAAAAAAAAGAAAAAAAAAAGATCAAAGTGAGTCAGATGCATGAAATTAAAGTTTCTTTATCCATGTTCCACTATTTGGTTTTTTCGTTTCCTTTTCCATAGTGTATTGTAAGGATACCTTGCACACACACTTAAGTAGATTAAGCACAGCATTGAAGTATCCAACTTTGAACACAAAAAGAAAGAATGAGATGCGAGCGTAACAAAATCAATATTAAACAATAAAAAATTGATGTAAAGAATAAGAGAAAACACACCAAAGGAAATTATGATTTTCTTAGACATTAGTTCCTGATGGTTTGATGATTTCTGGTCTAGATAGCATACTAACGATCAACGAAGAAAATGAATTCATAAGGAAACGCATAGCAATTTTTCCATTGAATGAAGAATTACCTGATTTTTCTGGCAGGGGAGATGCACTGTCAATCATGTTCACTTCTTCTGATATCAGCGAGAAAAATTGGTTTCAAAACCTGTAGAGCCCAAAATCCAAGGCCTAAAATCATTCTCCAGCCGTTCTTCTCATTATTTAAGCCTTGTAAACGTGTCAGTTGAACGAACAAAGTGGTCGATTTTGTCTGCAAAAAAAAAAAGCTTTCGCTTACAACATCAACATGTGCATGGTAGAGGGAACCTGCAAAACAAACAACCAAGCAGATCAGATGAAAAATACTAAGCTGCGATTGAAAAAAATCGTAGAAGAGAAGCAACATGGAGACCTCTATTAAAGTCTCTCATCTAAGTCTGCACCTTGTCCACTAAATCTGAAGTGAACCTTATTTTCCATTTAAATTTTTTAGAAGAAAAAAAGACCGATTTAAAATTAGCCAAAACAAAATCCTGAAAACTTTTAACATTAATGTAGAGATAATACAGCTAAGAGAGTACACCACCTCTCTGCACCTCTAGAATTAGCTCAGCCTTACAAACATTTAATTATCCATGATCATGTTCAACCTAGCTCCATCTAAGAGAGAGTACGCCACCATTTCATCAGATAAAAATCTACAGAAATAACGCCAAAGATCTCTTTTATTACCTTGTTTGGTCAAACAAACAACCAACAGAAAACATAAAATGAGAAAAATTAAGAAACAACGATTATACAAACACGATCAGCAAGAGGTGATGCAACAACAACCTAAACAAAGAACAATGTTAAGATTTGCAAAACTCGATTTATGTATAGTAAGACCTGCAAAAAAAAAGGCCTTCGATATGACAACAGTATTTGCAAGAGTGATTTTGATACCTTCATATATTGCTTTCCGTATGCTCGCTTACAACAGCAACATGTGCATGGTCGAGCGAACCTGCAAAACAAACAACCAAGTAGATCAGACGAAAAATACTAAACTGCGAGGGAAAAAAATCGTAGAAGAGAAGCTACATGGAGACCTCTATTAAAGTCTCTCATCTATGTCAGTAGAAGGACCTCCGAAGCAAATAATAATCAGAAAGACAACTAACAATCATCAAGTATTACCCTGGCACTCCTTCACAGAGGTGGAGCAAGCCATAATTACAGCTGCTGACTGCGTATGCACACCGTGATTCTCAATTTGGCTCCCCTATGTGTCAGTAGTTTCCAATTAATAAAATCCAACTACTAAATATCATAATTAGGGATATACACTGATGTTAAACAATTCAATTTACCTTTGGTTTTGAATCGGTTCATGACCTAGCTCCTCCTAAGCCTTAAACTTTACATTTTCGTTCAAATTAAGCAATTTCTGCTTTAGCGTTACATTCTAGATTAATCCCAACTGTGAACCAACATTAATTGCTGTAACTAACAAAAAATAAAAAAAAATGAGTTAGTAAATTATGCAAGGGTTTTGAGCTGGAGTTGTCACAAATGCGATTGACAAATTTCGGAAAATAGATAGAAGAGAGAGGACTGAGGAGAGAGTTACGTCGAATCAGGTTATTTAATAGACCAAACCCTAATCTATGATGGGTTTGGTTTGAGAGCGCCCACTTATAAAAAGTAAAAGAAAAAAAGAACACTCAAAGAAGAAATCTGTAAAAATCGTACCAGATGAGAAGAAAAAGAGATCAAATGAGAACAGGGGTTTGAGGGCTGTGTATGTTAGTGGGAGGGTATTCAAAATCCCCAAAAACAGGAATAGAAACCCTACATTCCTCTGGTCCAATGCTAGACACCATTGTATGACAACAGAAAGGGGGAGAGAATAGATTGGGAAAAAGGAGGAGAATATAATCGCTTGAGACGGCAATGAAAAGAGAACAAAAAAGAGAAAGATATTTAAAATTAGGGCTCTGGTTCTCAAGAAACTTTTCTTTTTTTCTTCTCTTTCTTTTTGAAACATATTAAAACCCTGGGTATTGATCACTTACCCAATTAGTTCGTCAAAATTTACCGAAAATATTTCAAAACTCTAGATTCTTATTGGTCAGGGGCCAGGAGTTCTAGAATTCAAGCTTTTGCCCTGACTTTCAATGTGAGACCAGCAATTTGTACTCAAATTATATATACAATATTAAAACCCCGGGTATTGATCACTTACCCAATTAGTTCGTCAAAATTTACTGAAAATATTTCAAAACTCTAAATTCCTATTGGTCAGGGGCCAGGAGCTCTAGAATTCAAGCTTTTGCCCTAACTTTCAATGTGAGGCCAATAATTTGTACTCAAATTATATATACAATGTTGTAATTACTTAGATTTGGGTAATCGAAAATTTAAACTAAGTTATATTACTCTTGTTAACATTGATGTGATTTATTTATTTTTCAAATCCGCATACCCACCCACAACTAGTACACTCATGCGCTCATCGAAGGTACCAAATCTGACGGGTTATGGATTGGACATGGGTGAAAACCTCAAATCCGCCATTTTGATGGTTGGAAGCGGGTGATGCCAAATTCGCATCCACCCATCTGTTGCTCACCCCTACTTAGAATACATGAAAAATTCAAGTTTTAGCCACTTACCTCCAAACTCGCATAATTCATGGGGAAAAGAGATCAAACTAACATTTTAGTATGAAACCTCATATATAGGCTTAGAGATCAACAGACGAGATTTCCATATGAAAAAAATAGAGTTACGGGTTGGCAATTTCAAAAGCCTATTATCTAAAAAAAAAAATTAATCATAATGGCTAAACTGCTCTCGTTCTTGTTCATTAGTGTTAATCATTTATTTAAATCAGATATTTCATTCAGAGCAGTGTTATTCCGCACGACCTTGCGGGATGTTATCCCGCTTAAGCGGCTTCTTTCCCGTTAGATCATGCTAAAACCAGATCTAACAGCCTTGAACCCTTTAGGGGAAATGGTGGGTCATATCCTGAAAGTGGTGGGCCCTTTCCTGAAAGTGGTGGGCCCTTTCCTGAATGTGAATCTAACCATTGATTTAATCATCCAACGGTAAAGAATCCGCTTTTGCGGGAAGCCATCCCGCAAAGTCGTGTGGGATAACATTTGTCTTTCAGTATTATCTATTAAATTAAATTATGATTTTAACTTATAGTCAAAGATTGAAAATTAGAGTTGGTATTTTGAAAAACCTTTGATTTTGATTCTCTCGACCAAAATTGGTGATTCCAGTGAGAAATTTGAGATGGGTGAATCCATATATGACATATAAACAAAATTTTATATAACTCATGATGAAGATTTGAGGATGACTGACTTATTAGCTGGTAAAGAGTTTTTAACCCAAAATAATACTCACTTCGTTCCTAATTAATAGGCTGGTTTTGTTTTTAGAGAAAATTAAAGAAATTAAGAGAACTAATCATTGAAAGTGGTCCTCATGACACTTGTCAATAAAAGAAGTGAAGTGAAATGGTTCTCATGACACTTGTCAGCAAAAGAAGTAAAGTGAAATGGTCCACATGACACTTATCATCAAAAGAAGTTAAGAGAAAAGTGGTCACAGAAAACTAAAGTAACATTTGACTTTCCCAATCGGGAAACCAACCTATTTTTTTGAAACTTCTATTTATAGAACCCATCCTATTATTTAGGAACGGAGGGAGTAGTAAATTTCTACCAAATGAAGGAATAAAAATACAAAGTGAAGAATCAATGAATAAAGATAGTCAGGTATAACTTTAACTTAGCTCCAATGTTTTTTTATTACTCAAAATTGTTGAAAGTACGTAAAAAGATAGATTTTTTTAAAGATTTTTGTCAAAGGGAAAGCTAAAATATTTGGGGGAAAGCTAACGGTCAGTCAAATGTGTTTGGCCTTGACTTAATTAGGGTGCAAATATAAATTTTTACTGAAACTCATCCCTAACCTTAATTTTTCCTCTCAGGTTTTCACCGTTGCCATCACATGACAACAATGGTGATGGATCTTTGATTAAAGATAGTTAGAAAGTTGCGCTTTGGTATTTTCATTTGTAAAGAATCGGATTCGACTGCCAAACATATGCGCATTCCCTAATTCGTATATACTAAGTCTCGCCAATTAAATAAGAAGGGAGCTTCAGGATCATTTTGTTTCTTCCCGGTAAAGACCGAATTGTTGATCAATCCAACTGAGTGTTAATTCAACTGAACCTGATTGAGCCCATGCAATATGTAAAATAGATTGTAGTAAATAGCTTGTTGTCTAATACCCCACATCAAAGCAAGTTATCGGCAACACCATCAATCGTACATTATCCAGTTTATCTGTTGCTTTCTATAAACACAAAAATATTGTAATTTGTGAGTGATGAAATTAAGGACTAATATTTGTAAATTTACCATTCGTTTTCATCTTTATTTTCTTGGAATAGTACATGGGTTGTTCCTACATATTTATCATGTATATGAATCTGATCATTATCTTATCATCAACCTTCATGATGAATTGATAATGCATGCATGCCAAACGGAAACTAGATCACATCACCGCGAACAAAAGTACGAATATCAGATGGCATAGGTGATCATCATGATCTTATTCCATGCGTACTGCTACGTATATAGCCCATCTGGTTTCGACCAAATGTTCAGATTCACTCGATATAGTGTCGTAGCATTTTATATCTCTGAAATTGATAACTCAATTGATGTTGCCGACAAAGTAATAAAGAGGACTATAAAGTAAGAAGAATGAATCACAGTAAAATGGAGAGAGAATCTGAAGAAGAAGAAAAAGAACGAAAAAACAGTAACTACAGTCATCTTGCGATGGTAGCGAGGAAGAATTAACGCTAGGGATGAGTTTTAGAACGAATTTAGAATTGCACTCTAATTGAGTCAAAGCGAAACACATTTGAGCAAAAGTCAGATTTCCCCCTAAATGTTTTGGCTTTCCCTTTAATAAAAATCTTTTTAAAAGCTTTTCATACCTGTGTACGACCATGTTTCCCAACTGTAGGATAGTATTATGGTTAAGAAACTATAAACTCCTAAATGTATCTAGGTGAAATTGCGGAAAAACCAATCATAAACTCTGAAAAAGCGTGGGTCTAACAACCACACCCAATATTTCGTTCGACAATCTGTATAGACTAACTCCAATATAATTCTAAGAGAATCAACTAGACAATCAGACTCAATCAAGGAAAGATATCCAAGAGTTATATCTCTTTTTCAATTCAATCAGCAAATCAACAGGATGGAATCCGTGAACTAATTGGTATGAGAATAACTTGGACGGTATCAAAACCAATGTCCAAGCGTCAATCAATTTCTATCCAACAAACAAGGTCGGATTTACCAATTGATTGAACTACGCACAACCTGTAATATTTCAATTATATGAAAAAATATAATGCGGAAAAGAAATAACACAGACACCAGAAGTTTTGTTAACGAGGAAACCACAAATGCAGAAAACCCCCCAGACCTAGTCCAGTTTTAAACACCACATTGTATTAAGCCGCTACAAACACTAGCCTACTACAAGTTAACTTCGGAATGGAATGTAGTTGATCCCTAACCAAGTCCCACACCGATTAAGGTACAGTCGCATTCCTTACACCTCTGAATCCCAACAGGACTCTACGCACTCGATTCCCTTAGCTGATCTCATCCACAACTAAGAGTTGCTACGAGCCAAAGTCGAAGACTTATAAACAAATCTGTCTCCCACAGATAAGTCTATTCCGATAGATAAATTTGTCTCCCACAGAAGTACCTATGAAGTTTTTGTTCTGTCTTTTAATAAATCAAGGTGAACAAGAACCAATCGATAATCCAGCCTTATATTCCCGAAGAACAGCCTAGAAATATCAATCACCTCACAATAACTTAACTATATGGTAGTGGAAGAAATTATTGTGGAATCACAAAGAATGAGACGAAGAGCTTTGTAATTACTTTTATATCTTACCTTCCGGAGATAAATCTCGAGAAAATCTTAGAGAAGATAGTACTCAATACGATAGAACAAGTAAGATCAGAACACGCAACTACAGAGAAAATAGTTGGGTCTGGATTAATGAATCCCAAATGAAGTCTTCAAGTCGTTAACCTATAATGGTTTTGAAAACACCTAGGTCAAAGGAGAATCGACTCTAGTCGCCACTAGGACACGAGGAAGTGCAGGGATTAGGTTTTCCAGTTGTTAAAGTTCTCCCTTATGTAGTCTTTCAAACCAGGGTTTGCTTTCAATCAAAGATAAGATATCTTAGTAACAAAGCATTCAATATTCACCCTTAGATGAAATCCTGATTTAAGATTCAAGCTAAGTTTGCTTAAAACCAAAGCAATATCTCTCCACCGTTAGATGGTCTTAGCTTGTTACACACAAATGAAATATACCTTCATTCAGATATGGGTAACCGTACCTAAATGTGTATATTGAGTTGTCTCAACAATAGTTAACCGAAGTTAGCCATATGAACACTTTTGTCTTAACTACATTCATCTAACACTTCTAGATCAAATATGATGATCAATCAATCATGAAAGATAATCAAATGAATCTAATTGTGTTACTAATAGAGTTATTGAATTGTTCACTATCTCATACAAATATATATGAACCAATTGAAACAAAATCGCATTGGTTCGTAATCATACAAAGTACTTATACCGAAATCAATTCATGAACATTAAGCCACGGTTTGGAAAGATTGCATTCCTTAATTTATTAATGTATTTGTTCATGAGTATGAAAACATACTTAACCGATTTTAGAACTTAACCAACTAAGTTTGCAAACTGGAACGCAAACTATAGTATTCGGACTTGGTCTTGTAGCCGTTTGCAAACGGGTACGCAAACAGCCGTCTGGACCTAACTCGGGTAGAACCGTTCGCATACTGGTATGCAAACTTGGTTCCCGGACTTTAACAATTAAAATCGTTCACATACTGGTATGCAAACAAGGTTTCCAGACATGAATCATACCAAAACAGTTCACATACTGGTATGCATACTGTGTTGTATCCAAACAAAGGTTCTAAACTTCCATTTCAATTATTGAAACATCCTTAGAAGACGAAAATGGCTGTCTCACACATACCATTAGCTTATAAGTAATTTTCAAGTGATCGAATGATCAATACGAAACTTTCCGAGTCGATATCAAATGATTGTATCACACAAATCATGTAAGATGGTTCAAGACAATTTTCACATGATCATCTTTTGACTTATTATTTAGTTTCCAACAAATAAATTGTTTCCAACTAAACTCGTCAAGAATAATGATGAACGTAGCTAAAGCAAAAAGCTTCCAACACATATTTCGAGAAATAGATAAGCGAGTTAAACTCAGCTCCAAATATTAAATGTGTATAATATAAAAGTCTATAAAGCTATATGACTTAGTCTAATTAGGAGATAGAATAAAATAGACTTCTGAGTGATAGATAAGTTTTAGTCTCCACATACCTTTTGTTGATGAAGTTCCTCCAATCTCTCCTCAGTAGATTTTCGTCTTCAATCGATGAACGCCGTGAAGTCTAAAGCTCAACTACACATTCTATCCTAATCCGAGACATAACTATAAGTAGACTAGAAATCAAGACTTATAGTTTTTATCACCTAAACTTGACAAACAAGATTGAGATAACAACACTCGCGAGTTCGACCGAGCAATGCTCTAACAAACTCATTACCGACTTGGTATTTGGTATTTCGAATCTGGCTGCAACTCATTACGCGTGTGGGTTTATTTAAAACCCATATTTGGAGGATACCTCCATAAACTGGGGTATACTCACAGTTAAATGGAGTTGGATTTTTTCGTACTTATAGTGATGAAAATACTATGCTACCCCTTTATCTTCACACATTTATAAAAAAACAAACTAAAATCTAAAGAACCTAAATGAAAATTAGGGGGATATGTACGATTAAGTAGAGATAGGTTCTATTCTTCCCCCAAAATCAAAACCAATTTCTGAAAAACGAGCCTTGTCCAATAATACATAACAATCGGTTGCGTGATAAATGTAATGCCGATATTAACTATCATGCATCCAATGCCGACAGGTACTACCGGTATTAAATGCATGATGAGCACAATGCCGGCACAAGCACCAGTTTTCGGGTGTAATAATACATCGTGTTGGCTAATAATACCGACTGATTATTCCCAACAATCGGCATTGATGGATTTTTTTTGACAATGTCGATTGTCACCTATTGGGGAAATACCTGTTGTCGGCGTTTCCAAATGATGAAGTCAATGCCAATTCGTGGGAGTCGGCATTGTATTCATCATTTACCTATGCCGATTGTACTTCTGTGCTTCTTGCTAACATGCGAATAAAAAAAAATGGCATTCAACCTCATTTATTTGGGCATATACCTTAATATTCACAATAGTTGTATCAAATTCTTACTGGAATCTCTCATTTCCTTTAAATTTCCCTTTTTCCTTTCTATTTTTTTCACTCTCTCGATAACTAACATTCTTTACAGAAACAAGTCAAAATAACTCCAAATCTTAAATCTTATCGTAATAGAACAATTTATTACTAATTCATCTTAACAAACTAATTAATCTAATTAACACTAATCAATCAAGGGAGATTTGATCATCGCTAAAATAAATTGGATAAGGGGTTCTTTAAATCACTTCAAAATGTTCCTTTTTTCTTTTTGTGTATCTTCAAATGCAGCTTCTTTAGTTAATGATATTTATTGCACTAGTTATGGCCAGGTTCAAAAAGAAACGAAGCCAGTCGTGGAGTTATTTACTACCAGCATGCGTGTTGGTTTTAGTTTCCACGGCTGGACATTTATAATTACAGTTGGTGAACTGAACTTACGGCTGGTTTCAATGTTCATTAACCAAACCGTAAATTATATTTTTGTAGATTTTTTAGAATAATGTTATGATATTTTGTTCATAGATCGTGCTTGTACCACACTCAGTGGATGATCAACCTGCAACAAACAATATTCTAACCGAAGATATTACCCATCATTATTTCATGACTTGGTAGGTTTGTTTTAGAAAGAAAAGATATGTTGTTCATTCCTTTGGACTGTATTGTTAAGTTATTTTTCTCTCTCTAACTCTGTGTTCTCAGACGATGTAGACATGGGAAAATAAATACGATGCAAAGCAGTACGTTAGAGAGCATGACAATTTATAAAATGAAATCCCCTTTCAAATGGTTTACGAGTGTAGTGGAAAGCATAAAAGTCATGCCAAAAAGGGTACTGTGTATAAAGGAAAGACAAGGAGGAAGAATACAACTTTCACTAAGATGACCAAGTTCCCTTTTAATCTTAAATTTGAACTCAACATAGAAAAAAATGGTTTTTGAAGAAACTTGTATGCGGTCGTCATAATGATAAGCATGTAAATTCTACATTTTATACCCATATTTATATTAGCTAGGATTCAATATTTTAGTTACTAATACTATTTTAGTGCTTTTGTAGAAAGTACAAGTGAATTCGATCATCCAACGAATAAACAACAAAATGTGAGACTTAATGGTGTTTGCGACGAAAATGACAAATATGCTGGCCTGGTATTTCTATATATCAGCAGCACTTATTATGCTGGCCTGGTATTTTCATATATCAGCAGCACTTATTATGCTGGCCTGGTATTTCCATGTATCAGCAGCCGGGTTGGCCTGGTATCTCCATGTATCAGCAACCACAATGATCAAATATGCTGGCCTGGTATTTCTATATATCAGCAGCACAATGATAAATGAGGTTGGCCTGGTATCTCCATGTATCAGCAACCACCATGATGAAACAGGGTTGGCCTGGTATTTCCATATATCAGCAACCAGTCTAGTTACCATGACAACAAAAGGGAGTCGAAATGGTGAATATGAAACTAAAACGGTGTTGACGTAAATTTACGTATAGCATGAACAAAATTGACTTTCCAAAGGTAGCCGCATTAATTCTTGAAGCACCTGCTACACTTCCAAATTCAATATCCAACATTGTTTCCTTAGTGGCACACCTCCATCGGGTAATGACATGCAGAAGAAAAATATATGGGGATAATTAATTGGTGTTAATTTATTAATGAGATAATATTGTGTTTGTCAAGAGGGAATCAGTATTCAATGTGAAAAGATTTTTCAAGATGGTATATGGCATGACAATATATTCATGAAGTATTATGGAATCCACATACATGCAACTCTCACTCGGAAAAGGAAAGAAAATAAAGAAATGAAGTGGTATTATGGAAAATGGAAGAAAATAAAGTAATGAAGTAATATTATTTTACTTACCATTATTAGTGGGAGTGAATTATATGAAACATGGACACGAGATTGTGAACATGCATTTTGGTTGGTGGTCAAAGATACATGCAAGGGAAATTAATTGTGATTGGAGAAAGAATTATACTTCTTACTTTAATTATTCACATGCAAAAATTTGATAAGGAAAGAATATATTATTCTCATGTACATTTTAATATGTTTGAAGTGGAGGAACCATAAAAAGGGTGGAGTGACGTCTGTGTTGTGGGGGGGCGGCTGCAGAGCCGTGAAACGGAGAAACAAGGGTTTGCAGTTTTGATTTCATTTTTCTCCATGGTTTGCTAAATTGTTTGTTAGGGTTGAGATGGAAACCAATTTAATAATATAGACTCAACAATGATATTTCTAATAATAATTCATTGATTAGTAATTTCTCTTCATATAGCTTGGTATTTAATTGCTCATGTGATTTTCTAGATTATTTATGCTTTTGAATTGATATTTCGTGTTTCGGTTAAATACCTAGACGTGGTATGCAAGGATAGATAGGTAATGCTTTAGAATCACTACCCTTGAAGCGAAGGAGATTACAACGGAGAAACTATATTTGAGAATTTAACATACAATCTTCCGAGACATGAGATTGGTTTCAAAATTGTCTTGAGTAATAAATAGAGATTACTAGAGTTTTATATGATTGAATTGGTGAAAATCGAAAACCCTAACAACCCTTTCCCATTATTGTTTGAATTATTATTATTTCATTTTTGTCCCTAATTTCTGAAAAATCGTTAAAACATTATCTTTTTTATTATTTTGTTTTGATATTAGTTGGTAGAGTATTTCACACTACCTGTGGGAACGAACCGCATTTGCTATCTATATTACTATTGACCTGTGCGCTTGCGGATATAACTGGGTTTCATTTAATCATTAATTTTGGTTATCTAAAACATAACCACCCTCTACAGGAGAGTTTGCTAGCACATCCTTATGCAGCACGACTGACTCCCGAAAAAATGGTGATCGTAGATTACATGATCCAAAAACATATGAAACCTATTGATATCCTTGGTTATATAAAGGATAAAAACCCAGAATTTTTTTTTACCTTGGAGCCTATCAATAACACAAAAGAAAAATTAAAAAGCGAGACACGGGAAGAAAGGGACCCAATGCAACAAATAATGTATTTGAGAGAGAAACATAATTACACGGTTTCACATGAAGAAGACGAGGATAACAAATAAAGCATATTGTATTAGCTCATCCGAACTTTATGAAATTGGCACGATGCTCCCATCAAGTGCTTCCAATGGATTGCACGTATAAATCAAATAAGTATGAGTTCTCGGTCTTGAACTTTGTCGGACAAACTTCTATTGAGTCACCTTTCATCGTATTTTTCTTCTTGAAAGACGAGATCGAAGAAAGTTATATATGGGCACTAGGACAAGTGAATTTATTCTATGCAAAGGGATATACTCCCAAGGTGATTATTATCAACAAGGAACAAATATTGATGAATGCAATTAAAAGGATTTTCCTTGATGCTCATAACCTTCTTTGCACGTTTCACTTGTGGAATAACATTGAAAATAAGTACATGACCATTATTCGCCCAACAAAGATAACTAAAATAGAGAGAATAAGGATACTACCGGTAGATCCACAAGAAAAAACGAAAGAAAAATTTGAGGAGGATGACAATTTGGCAGAACTAATATGGGCTAGTTTCCAAATGGAGTGGGAAGCCTTGACATGGTCTATCACCGTGAAAGATTATGAAGAAATGCTTGTATGTTAGTGTCACATTGAAAAGTTATTCAAGTGTTGTTAAATATTTGTTGGACTATTGGTTAATTTCGCAAAAAGAGAAGTTTGTACCTGCGCTCACAAATGAATAAAAACACTTTGATAACCAAGCTACGAGTACGGCAGAGTCATCTCACAACCGGTTAAATAAGAAGCTACATGGTTGTGATGGTGGATTTGTTACGATTTCTCAATCCATGCACGATTGTTTCCTCTATGGTATCGATAAATTTAATGAGAAGTTTGGAAAAAGTAGAATACCTCAAACATTTAGACGATCCCTGGATCCGTGAAATTACTTGTAAGGTGTCATGTTGTGTAATTGATAAAATCAATTTACAAAGTGGAACATTTTAGGTTGTGCAACTTCAGTGGAGAAGAGTGTGTTTTTCATAAGATGCTAAGTTTGGGATTCCCATGTCGGCATGTGATGTTTACGTTCCAAGACTATGTGATCCCACTTCAAGATATTAATCTCTTTTGGTAACAAATATCCTTTAATGTACCAATAGTCGAACAAGATTATGACGGAGTTTTTAACAATACCGACATTGGAAAAGCAAAAATCGAGAAATATTCTACATTAAACCAGTCGCAAAGACAAATATGGTTGAGTAATTTGGGTAACTTCGTGTTTCCACAACTAGGTACGATATCAAGGAGACACCTAAGGGGAAGATAATCATCGAAAGAGGTAGGTATGAATCTCTAGTGTTGATAATCTCTCAACGCGTAGTTCATTAAGATCCATATTCGAAAACTTTGTCAATTTATGACAAAGAAGGGAGAATTATTTAGTAGAAATCTAGATGGCATTACTGAGCAATGTATAAATGGGATTGAATTACATGGACGAAGGTAAACTTCAAATCTAGCAAAAAGAGACATCTAAAGACTAACGGGGAGTACACATCACCATTGTATTCTTTTAAAGTCTTGGTACAATGGATTTTGAAGTAGGTAAGAATATTATGCAATGGCATAACAACCATTGAGTAAATTGATTATTCTTTTTAAATGATCTAACTTGAGTATTCTCATAAGTTGTTATAATCTAAGGATATTCAACAACAATTGCTCAACTTGAAGAACGAAGAATTTAAGAGTGTTGAAGATTAAATCAAGATGCATGGTGGAGCTTAAAGTTATTATTCGTTAATCCATATGTAACTGATAGTTTTGTCACTAAATTGACAAATAAGGAGATTTTTAGAGCATCAATCGTTCAAACTCACAAGTTTTGGTACGTCAAACTTGTTGTAAATTTTAGTTGATCAAAATTATGTCTTGATTAATAATCTATCAAATTCAGTCTCGGACTAGGAACACTGCATTATAGTAAACTATCAAAATTCTGAAATCGACCTTGAAGACTAAAGAACGACGGTGTCTAGAGAAATTTCATCAACAAATCTATGTGAACACCGACTATCCTATTTATTTAATCATTTTTTTTAATGTTCTATCTATTGAGACGTGTTGTATGAATTTAGTATGATTATAAACATTGTAAAGAGGGATTCAAGCAATAAGAAGTAGTCAAGTTAGTTTTTAAAGTTCACAAACTGTTTTACTTAGTTCACGAACTTGAACTTATAAATAAATAAAGACTTGATTAATAAATCTCAATTAACTCGCGTCCACGAACTGATTTACTCAGTTCGCGAAGTAGTCAATTTTGAGATAGTCCTGGATACCATTTAATTCAGTAGTATAAGAACTGATTAATGCAGTTGGCGGACTTGTTGATATTGAATGTTTCCTGTACACCTTTTGTTTTCAAGCACACAAATGTTTTGACGGTTCCCGAACTTTCCATAAGCATATAGATTCCCGTACCTTAATTGTATATCTTTATGAAGGAAAATCAAATAGGCTTTCTGTGAGAGTCAAAATAGTCAAAAAGTCTTTATTTAAGTTGAAGCAACTCCTAAGCCTGTAAAGGACGCCAGCTAGGGGAATCATGTTGCGTAGGGTCTTGCGAGATCCAAGAGACGTAAAGGAGCGCAACTGAAGCTGAATTACTTACAGGATCGATCCAGTTTCAAATACATTCAACTTCGAACTATGAAAGTAGGCTAGTGTTTGTAGCGGCTTAATATGCTATGGTGTTCATGTTCTGGACTAGATCCCGGGGTTTTTCTGCACATTGCAGTTTTTCTCATTAAGAAAATTTCTGGTGTCCTATTTTATTTCTTTTCCGTGATATAATACTTTTCTTTATAATAGAAATGTCACAAGTAGCACATTAAACATCCTAGCCAGTTTTTAAGCCTAAACAACTGTATGGAACTTACAAGATTTATTCTTGAGAATTCGTATCTTGAAAAAAAGATTACAAGACTTGTTCTTGTTGGAATTCAGTTCGTATTGCAGTTCAGATACATACTAGGTTGTTACTTGGATATTGATCATTTGATCTATTAGATCGTCCAAGTAGAACATGTCTTCATATCAGGTATCAAATTTTTATTGTTGATCCGTGTTACTGATTGTGACAAGTTTTTCCATAAAGGTTTCCGAAAAAAAGTTAGTGGTGTACTTGGTACCCTCTTCTTTTCCCAGTTTCTACACATATTTTCTACAAATGAGAAAAAAGCAAAGTCAACCATTTGCTAGTTATTCAAATTCTTAAGAAGTTAATTCGAACTTTAATATTTTTTCACATAATTTTTATGGCTAGTGGAGAAATTGAAATATGTTGGTCATATCTAATATAATAATTTATTTGAACTATAATATTTTTTGGATTCAATAGGATAATCCTCTTTATTTAATTTATTTATTCTGTTTAAAGGTGTATCAAAACATCTATTACATATAAATATATATGATAGAGGAAGACAATACTTTAACTAGACATAAATCCTTAATATTGGTCGGTATCGGTCACCAATATTGGCGTATAGTATTTGTATCTGTGAGGGCCGATACGATTAAGAAACCATATATGGCGAACCATGATTCAAACTGCAAAATATCACACGTCATAAATCATTATGGTTATGAAATGGGGAAAGTAAGTTATGAATATTCCAAATTTCAATCAGTCATTTATCCAGTGAAGATGGGTGTGTTGGTGTAATTTAATCGTGAACCATAAGTTACTTCATATTATGAAAAGGATTGGGTACCAAGTACACCATAAAATTTCTTTTTGTCTGGAAACCTATTTGGAAAACCTTGTCATAATCGGTAACATAAATCAACATATGAAATCATATGTGTACCTGATATGCAAGAAAGTTTCCTTGGAAGATCTCAAAAACCAATATCCTATAATCAACCTAATATATTTTTGAACCGTATATGAATTTAATTCCAACAAGAACCAATATTGTAATCGATATTTCAAGATACGGATTCTCAAAATAAGTTATGTAGGTTCTGTACAATTTTTTGATCTTGAACTGTTTATGCTGTTTAACGTACTACTTATGATATTTTCGTACAAAAGAAATAGCACAAGACACCAGAAGTTTTTTTAATGAGGAAAACTGCAATGTGCGAAAAATCCAGGGACCTAGTCCAGAATTTGAACACTATACTGTATTATGCGCTACAAATACTAGCTTACTATGAGACTTCATACTAGAATGTGGTTGGGACCGATCGACCTTACAAGAAATTCAGCATCATTTATGCCCCTTTATGTCTCTTCGATCTCGCAAGATCTTAAGCAAAACGATTCCCCTATCTGACGTCCTTAATAGGCCTAGAAATTTTTTCAACCTAAGTGAAGATTTTTAAATATTCTGCCACTAATAGATAGCCTATTGATTTCCTTCAGAAAGACATTCAACCAAGGTAATGAAAATCGATTTGCTTATGAAATATATCAAGCAAAAGTCAACAATTAGGAAAGTTTACTCTCTTCAAAAGTTTATAATACCTAATCGATTCTACCTCATAAGAACAATGTAAACAAATTAAAAAAGAAGAGTTTTGGATATCTATCTTGTGGAATCACACATTCTGAGACGAAGAGTACTTTGTAATTTCTATCTATCTCGTTCCTGATCTATAGTTCTAAGACTACGAAAATCAATAAGAACAAGATCCCGATAACGAAGATCTATCAGGTAAAAGATAGTCTGTCCAGGCTTCACGAATCCCTTAGTGTCGTAACCTAATACAATTTCATCGTAGGAAACCTAAGTCTGTAGAGGACGACTCTAGCTGCAACTAGGATACAAAAATGCTAGGATTGAGATTCTAGTGTGCAGGGAGTCTTAATTTATATCGGTAAACATGGCTTGGTACAAGCAAAGCTTCGTTAACTTCTCCATATAGATTGTAATGTAAGCATGTGAGAAGTTCGACTCGAATCACAAAAAAGATATGTGCAACCATAAGTATACATTACTCATTGAATGGTTTGCCAAGAACAACAGTTAAGTAGTTCTAGAGCCCACAAAATTAAATTGGAGTTTAATTATCACAAGACCAAATCAGTTCATCAAATTCAAACCAGTTTGTGAACTAAAAGTCGTCTTGTAACTCTAGAGCCTTTTGAAATTGACAAGTTCGCGAAATGTCAAAACAGTTTGTGTACTTGAAAACAAAAGGTGTGCATGAAACATTTAAATTCAACCAGTTCAAGAAATTGATATATCATACTATTGAATTAAATAGATCCAGGACCATCTCTAAATTGACTAGTTCGAGACGACTTTATTGAACCCTATTTATCAAGTCTTTAATTTATAAGTTCTGTGAACTAAGTGAAACAGTTTGTGAACTTTAAGAACTAACCTGACTACTCTTATTGCTTGAATTCTTCTTTGCAATGCTCATCATAATATTAAAGTCATACCACATGTCTCAATAGATAGAACGATAATAATACGAGTAAATATGATAGTCAGTATCCACATACATTTGTTGATGAAGTTTCTGTTGACGTCGTCGTTCTTCAGTCTTCAATCTTCAAGGTCGATTCTTGAATTTTGATAGTTAACTATCATGCTTTGTTTATAGTTCGAGACTGGCTGAAGTAGACTACTAATCAAGGTATAGTTTTGATCAACTTAAATTGACAACAAGCTTGACATACCAAAACTTGTGAGTTTGACCCAGCGATGCTCTAACACCTTATAATCCAAGAAAAGTTGTGTAGCCTTCGATATTTGATGTCGCTAAAGTCATTAGAGTAACTTGATTGACAAGCTATACTTGTTTGATTTGATACTATATGCTATGTGTAATTGATTCTACTCGGAAATCTTCATATTCCAGACAATGCGACATAAAAAAAATTATAAATGCTTGGTGATCAGAGTGAGCATTTGTTCCGAATCCATGTACCTGATCCAGTCTAACCATATTTTTGCGATTAGGTGCACAAATCACTCACTAGTGTGGATTGAACATGGATGCAATTTTTGAGATCAAACAAATTTTGGATCGGGTGTTGATCCAGTCTTATTAAAAATGTTGGACATCCACACCCGTTAGACTAAAAATAATATTTGATTTTTATAAAACATGGGGTTAGTTTAGTATTTTTAACAGTTCACGATATAGTAAACTTATTTGCTTGTCATTTTCTTCCATCAAACTGTTAGGGATTAAGCTTCAAACACTAATTAAGTCATCGATCATTATTCAAGTAATCTTTTGTGTGTTTTTTTCTTCCCAATTTAAAGTTTTAATTATAAAGAACCATTTAATCATCCGCATTCTTGATACATTCATTGGATATTAGATTGGATGCAGATTTTATCATGTGTTGGGTGGGATGCATATAAGGCAAAAGCCAACCCAATCCGGACCTCACCCCTAAGTTCGTGGTGTGTTATCCCAAGGTCCAGCTGATATGGCACCTGAAACATAATGAGACGAATTTTGCAGACTACTGATTTTTCACTGAACGGCGTGGCGTGGCGGCTTACCTGCTAGGTCATGGGATAACATTTCTACGCGTCAAATAAGGGTCTGAAGTAAGGCAATGCACGTGGTATCATCGTATAAGTTCTTTCAAAAGCGCTGCATTAGCTTTTATCTGTCAAAATTCCTCATTATATTTTCTTTTTACTAGGAAAAGAAATTCATTGATTGATGACTTAATGGACGATGTCTTCCTCTAAGGAGGATTTTAATCATACAGGCAGCCCAGAATCAGATCCCGATCTAACTAAACTGTTTGAAACATTATAAGCTTCCTTGGCTCGCAAATGAGCCGTATTATTTGATTCTCTTGGAATATAGATACATTTCCAAGAGCTAAAAGAAGAGAGAAGAACTAAGCTATAACCAATAACTGAACTCGGAAGATTACATAGAAAAAAAACCTAAAAAAAATGCTCTGTGTATCAGGCGAAAACGAGTCAACTCACCCATCTCCAAAACCTAAATCAATTCCTTCTGCAACCCTAATCTCAAAAACATCTTCCATGTTTTTCACAATTTCTTCTAGCTAAACCCCTTATCTACCTGCCCTTTCAAGATGTAGTCCTTAAAAGTTTGGGGAAAGGTCTGATTAGATGTTGGTGTTACTTAAACCTAATTTGTGGTGATGCAAAATTTTCAATTTCATGGCTGTGATACCTACAATAAATTTATCCTTCGATTCAAACAAGATTTTAATTCTAAAGAATTGATTTAACTGATTTGATGGTCCTTTTATTCGTATCTGATTTTATCAAAATGATGTTGTATACGCCTGCGGGAAGAACAATTCATCATGAGCTTTCAACTTTCCTCTTTGTTAAACGGCGGGTTTTCAATCAGCGGGTCCTCACTACAAGTTCCTAGGAGTATTGTTCATCCTCTCTGTTGATGTTGTCTGCTCAGACCAATTTTATATTTCACCCTTGGAGATAAAGGAATTGAGATGGCAATTGGAAAATTAAACATGTAACCCTAAGCTTATTTTCTTGATGTAACCATTTTCAATCCTCCCTCTTCTACCCCATATTTTCTGCAAAACCTTTTATCTCAGAATTTTAATTCTAAAAATTAAAATTAAAAATAAAATAAATCTAAAGAGTTCTCTATGATCCCGTCACCTATAAATATGGCTCAAACCAATCACTTTAACCTCACCCTTACCCCCTCTCTCCCTAGTTCCTTGCCTGGTTTTCCTTTTTCCTTTAATGTTCTGTTTTACTTTTGGTTGGTTTTGATATGTCTAGCCTTAGCTCTAGAGATGTTGCATAGAATGGTTTTCTTGATGCTAGGAATGCTTTTCTTCCTGTTAGAGATTGGGAGCATCAGCTGGTTGGTTGTTTTTTAACAAAAATGAACAAAAACTCCTTTTTCTTAAGAAATGCTCTAAAATATAGATGGAAGCTTACTGGTGAAATTTCAATTAGCAAGCTTGGTAGAGGTTTTTATTTGATCAAATTTGAATCTATCTTTGAGTATTTTAATGTCCTTAGGCAAGGAACTAGGGTGATTTATGGAGAAACCTTTATGTTTCAACCATGTAACTTCTCAGTGCTCCCTGATAACTTTAAAATCACAACTGAAATTTTTGAGATTTCACTCCACAAACTTTACCCTGAGCAAACCAGAATTCTCAATGTCATAGAGAACACTCAAAACTATGGAGTACTTATAGCTTTTGATGACCCTATTCACCACTATAATGGTTACAACACCATGAAAATTAGGCTTTGAATTGATATTACTCAGCCACTTCAATTTGGTACAACTGCACCTAATGATCGAAGGAGTGTCAACAGAATTGATTTTGTCTATCAAGAGCTACCAAGATTATTTTGCAAACATTGTCACAGACTAGGAAATGAGCACCAAACTGCATTGATGTTTACCTACTCAACCACCAAGAGTTGTTGCTACAAGATCCACCACAAGTACCTCTTCAAGCTAATATTCATGCTCTTGGTCCTTTTATATAACCTGAGTATGATGATGACTATTTTCAAGAGATGCCGCACAATGTGGACATTGAAGAACCTGATACAGATTGGAGTGACTGGGTTTCAACCCTTATTGAATCCCATGCTATCTCTGATTAAGACAAGTCTGACATTTTTTTCTTCATCGAAGAGGGTTACCGGCAAGAAGGCTTTCACTCTAGCACATCCTCAGACTCTTCAAGATTCATATCAGAAACTTGGCTAGTTGAAGAAAATGGCGCTTTTGAGACTCAAAGCTCTGATATGATATCTCACTCACCACCTCAACCTTCTGAGATACAACAACCTTTCAGTCCTACAATTTTCCTTGTCTCCGACATAGAAGAATCGGAACTCATATCAGACTGTGACTTGCCAAGCCCTGCCATAAAGATACTCAACCCTGAGCAGCAAACTTATCTTAACAATACAGGCATAGGTTGTTCATCAACACCAGAATTTTCAAGAACAGTCACTAATGAAGAACTTGAACAATGGATTAATGTCTATCAACCTGCTAAAAAGTTCAAGCTTGACAATTTGGAACTTCCAATATGTTCTCCATCTATCAACTCCATCATTTGCACACTCAGTTCCGCTACTATTGAGGACAATCCCACACAGCCTGCTACTACTGCACCACCTACAGACTTTCAGTAATGACAACACCAACACCCACCTTTTTCAGACATACCCAATGCAACAAAGACACATTCAAGGGTCGGTGGATATCATATATCACTTATAATTTTGGTTCACTCTGTTTATAATCCATTTCTAAGTATAGTATGCTTGCAAGTCTATCAGTTACTTTTTGGTCCACTCTGTTAATACTCCATATCACTTTGTATAATATGCTTGCTAGTTTCCCAGTTACTTTCTAAGATGAGCTGGTGGTTTACACCTTTTTTGCTTTCCCAATTTGCTTGTATGTCTTTATATATATAGATATTTACCTGTATGCATATAACTACTCTGTTAAATTTGCCACTTGAGTCTTATAATCTGCATAATACTTAAGTTAAGAACTATTCCCCTGCCCCTTTAGTCTGCCTGCTTAATTTCTTTGAAATCCTTAAACTTACATTGACTTGTCTTCTTTCTGATGTTGTACTGTTTTGGTTGGCCCTGTTTTAACTCATTGATTTGTCTTCTTTCTTAAATTACTTCAAACTCTTAGAATTTTTCATTAAAGACACATTAGATAATCTCAAGTTTCCCTTGTGAGTCTGGTTTTAGAATTTCTTTTATTATCATAAATTATCCTTGAATATCCTCTTTTGATAATATCTTTATCTGTTTAACCCTGTAATTCCTCAAATGATTTAAGATTACTTGAGTTTACTTCATTTTAGACTACATCATTTCAGTCCCTTTCTACTCTATCAATTTCTCCAGGGTTTGAAACATAATTTTATGAATTATCTTAATTTTACCAAAAACTTGGATTGTCCTTATAACCTTAAACTCTGTTGTTTTCTAGAATATCTTAAACTGAGTACCCAGCATCTTAAGCTTAGTCTGTGTTATACTCTTGAATTTTGTTGTTTTTAGCACTCCTTAAGGCTTGTTTACAATTCATATATTATTCATCTCTGTGTAGTTATAGAAGCTTCAGTTTCTTTGTATTTGACTGAGCTAACTCTTTTAAAAACCCTTTTGATTGGTCACATCACCTAAGCTCTTGGTATGCAAAATACTCTCTGAGGAAAGTTATAAAGTTCCTAGTATAAACGTTTCATCTCCTAATTATCACCAAAACTCTTCTCCTCTCTTAAAAGCCCACTTAAACCTAGATATCCCATCTTCTCAAAAAAAAAAGAGCCCATTTAAACCTTTTGTCAAACCGAAATTAAACTCCTCATATCCCTCCGACTGCAAAACCCATTCACAATAATTCATCCTTCTTCAGTATGACTATTCTATCTTGGAATTGTCAAGGCATAAACCTCCCACCTTCTATTCAACATTTGAAAGGACTAGTTTCTCTTCACAAGCCTAGCATCCTATTTCTCTCTGAAACTTTAGCTAACGATCAACACATAAGAAGATTATCTCAATCACTTCAATTCAATAATTATGTCAGCATCCCAAAAATTGGAAGGAGAGGCGGACTATGCTTAATGTGGGAAGATAACCTAAATATCCAAATATTACTTCAATCTCAAAATTACATCCACACAAAAGTTACGCCACCACTTCCAGAACAACCATGGTTCTTCACGGGTATCTATGTCCCTCCGCATCCAGATATTAGGAAAAATCTTTGGCAAGAATTTCCAACAATCTTCAACAATATCAATCCATCTACATAATGGCTGTTGATAGGAGATTTCAACGACGTCCTAAATCAATCGGAGAAAAAAGGAGGAAGGCAAGTTACATATGCTCAATCTCAACCTCTCCTCACTCTGATGGACCAGATGGGTTTTATAGATTTAGGATTCCGAGGAGACCCATACACTTGGACAAACAACCAAATGGGCCTAGAAAATATCCTAGAAAGATTAGATAGGGCTTTGGAAAACCAACTATGGCGAACGGAAAATCCCCATGTGGCAGTTACTCACCTTCCAAGAATAGCATCTGATCATGCCCCAATACTACTTCAGAAGAAAGCAATGGATTGGAAAGGAGCAAAAAACTACAAACTCGCGCACCTTTGGATCTCTCATCCCCAACTCAAGCAAGTAGTTGAATCGGCTTGGGATCAACATCAAGATAATGAACCTACACTCAACCTCCAGCTAAAGTTTATTACAAGTAGACAAACTCTCTTAGAATGGAAAAAAGAAACTTTTGGCCACCTACCAACTAAAATCAAGAAATCGACAGCCAAGATAAAGCACGCCCAACACCAACGTGCATCCCAAACAGGCTCAGATCTGGAACTATGGCTGATTCAAGAAAAATAACTGAGAATAGAGCACAAAGAATTATTACAATGTCATGCGACGTACTGGCAACAAAGATCTAGAATTCAATGGTTCCAATCAGGTGATCTCAACACAACATTTTTCCATACTAAAGCTACCATCCACAGAGCCTATAACAATATACAACAACTAGAAGACCCACAAAACAACTGGATTAGCAAAAAGGAAGACGTAGTTTAGCTCATTCTGGATCACTATTCTCAACAGTATACGACCCCACCTATAAAAATAAATGAAGATCTTTTTAAAAATATCAGACCTCGGTTGACTCCTAGACAGTCGGACCTACATAAGAAGGAAGTAACTACATCATAAATCAAACAAGCACTGTTCTCCATAAATTCCGAAAGTGCTCCGGGTCCGGATGGCTATACAAGCAAGTTTTTTAAAGTTTTCTGGGAAACAACCCACCCTCAATTGATAGCAATGGTTAAGGCTTTCTTTAATAATCCTAATATGCACCCTCTCATGAATCACGCAAACATAACACTAATACCTAAAGTCGACCACCCTTCAAAACCTTCACAATTCAGACCAATAGGACTCTGTAACGCCACATATAAAATCATCTCAAAAATTTTGGTCAACCGAATTAGACCTATTCTCCCCTTTTTAATAAGCCCTTTCCAAAGTGCTTTTGTACCGCAAAGATCAATACACGACAATATAGCAATTGCTGGGGAACTCTTCCATCATATTAGAACCTCAAAACCCACCAAAGATCCAAAAATAGCTCTCAAACTAGACATCCAAAAAGCCTATGACAACCTAGACTGGAGATTCATCAAAACATCTTTTACCAAACTTGGATTCCCATCAGCCTTTATAGACTACATTATGCTATGCGTCACAACAGTTACTTACTCAATCAAAATAAATGGCACACCTCATGGATACATCACCCCAAGCAGAGGTATCAGACAAGGAGACCCACTATCTTCCTATATTTTTATCATATGTGATGAAATCCTATCTACAAACCTGGGAAACCTTCAAAACCAAAATTTAGTTCCAGGACTTAACATATCACAAAAAGCACGTCCCATAATTCATCTGATGTATGCAGATGATCTTCTGATTACCTATAAAGCATCAGATCAGAGTAACCAACACCTTAAAACCCTTCTCCACGCCTATAGCTCCTCTGCAGGGCAAGTAATTAATGCTACCAAATCAGTAATCATCCATCACCCTAATTTAGACCCAAGCAAAATAAATGATCTTCAACAATTCTTTAATATACCGACCACATCAAAACCACCAACCTATCTAGGCATCCAGTTTAAATAAGGAAGATCATCAAATCGAACTTTCACTCCTTTCCTTTAAATATTAGCCAGAAAGGCAAAAGGATGGATGACAAAATGCCTAACTCCAGCCGGAAGACTCGTTCTCATCAAAACCTCCCTAACCCCAACCTCCAATCACATAATGCAAACACAAAACCTACCCAAAAAAATACACAAACAAATAGATCGTATGACCAGGAATTTTTTCTAGGAACATGACTCAACGATCAAAAAACTACACCTTATAGGATGGGATAAAACAACAAAACCATTAGCCGAAGGAGGATTAGGAATAAGAAAAAGCAGTGATCATAATAAGGCTCTTCTCATGAAGAGAATCTAGAATTTGCATGAACAACCTAACTCTGTATGCGGAAGTCTATTCAATGAAAAATACCTTAAAGAATAACCAATTCTACAAAGAAATGTTTACATACCCTCTTCTTCCAGTCCTCAATGGAAACAACTCGCATCAATTATCCCTACCATGCAAAACTTAATTTTCCATCGTATTGGAAATGGGTTAACAACTCCGATAGAAGCTAATTGGATTCCACACTCTCCCAATCTAGACCCAACACAATGCTACCCAATCCAAATAGTAGCAAATATCATCGACCTAATTTCCCACTCTTGGAATCATGAAAAATTGAACACATTTCCCAATCCAATAATTCAAAAAATCATCAACATCCACCTTCCCCAAAATAATACCACGGATAAAATTATTTGGCCACACTTAAAATCTGGAAAGTACACTACATCTTTGGGATACAAATGTCTAACCCATGGTCAACCAACCCACGCACCTCTACCACCTACCAAATTCTTGTGGACCTTACCATGTCCACCAAAAATTCGGCTTTTCTTGTGGAAAGCCATCAATGAAGGATTACCAATCTTCTCTCTCTTACATCGAATCCATTTGACCAACTCAGACATATGTCCAAGATGCAATACTGATACGGAATAACAAGCTACCTTTTAATTCATTGTCCAACGGCAACTACTTCCTGGAACACCTTATTCAATCAACTAATAAATGCACCAAACTCCAACCCCACCCCGACCTTCACCTTAACTCCTGAAAAAGCGGGGGTCTAACAACCACACCCAATATTTCGATTAGCAATCTGTATGGACTAACTCGAATATACTTATAAGAGAATCAACTAGACAGTCAGACTCAATCTTAATAAAAAGTATATCAAGGAGTTAATATCTCTATCTCTCGATTTGATTTATACTCAAGCAAATAGAAATCTGCGAGTCTTTATCAAATACAAGAGAGATATAAACTTGCATGGTACCAAAGACCAATATCCAAGGATCAATCAATTTCCAATCAACAACCAAAGGTTGGATTTCACAATTGATCGATACAATGCACAACCTATGATATTTCAATTATATAACAAAATATAATGCAGAATAGAAATAACACAGACACCAGAAATTTTGTTAACGAGGAAACCACAAATGCAGAAAAACCCAGGGACCTAGTCCAGATTGAACACCACACTGTATTAAGACGCTACAGACACTATCCTACTACAAACTAACTTCGGTCTGGACTGTAGTTGAACCCTAATCAATACCACACTGATTTAAGGTACAGTTGCGCTCCTTACGTCTCTGATCCCAGCAGGATACTACGCACTTGATTCCCTTAGATGATCTCACCCACAACCAAGAGTTGCTACGACCTAAAGTCGAAGACTTTAATAAACAAATATGTATCACACAGAAAAGTCTACGATAATAGATAAATCTGTCTCCCACAGATAAACCTACAAGTTTGTTCCGTCTTTTGAAAGAAATTAAGGTGAACATGAACCAATTGATAAACCAGACTTATATTCCCGAAGAACATCCTAGTATTATCAATCACCTCACAATAATCTAAATCGTATAGTAGCGAAACTAGATACTGTAGAATCAAAAACGATGAGACGAAGATGTTTGTGATTTCTTTTTATCTTGCCCTATCGAAGATATAATCTTAAGTCAATTATTTCAATTGAACTCGTACGATAGAAAATGGCAAGATCAGATCACTCAACTACAAGAGAATTAGTTTCGTCTGGCTTCACAATCCCAATGAAGTCTTTAAGTCGTTAACCGACAGGGTCTCGAGAAGAAACCTACGGTTAAAGGAGAATCGGCTCTAGCAAAACCAACTAGTATCACACAGGAGGTGTGGGGATTAGTTTTTCCAGTTGCTGGACGTCTCCCTTATATAGTTTTCAAATCAGGGTTTGCAATCTTAGTTACCTTGGTAACAAAGCATTCAATATTCACCGTTAGATGAAAAACCTGACTTATCCAAGATAATATCTTTCAACCGTTAGATTGAAACTTAGCTTGTCTCACACACAAATGAAATGTATTCATTTAGGTTTGAGTAACCGTACCTAAACATGTACATTGGGTTGGTTCACAAATAGTTAACCAATGGTTAGCCATATGAGCACTTTCATATTAACCGTATTCATCTTTCTCATAACTAGTTCAAATGACTCATAAGAACCAGTTCAAGAGTTGTTCAATTGCTTATATCTTTATACATAGACACAATTGAAACAAAATCGGTTTGATTCACTTGAATCAATTTATGAACAATATAGCCAAGGTTTGCAAAGATTGCATTCCTTATTGATTTATTGTTTAAGTTCATGAAACTGCCGATTTGAGAAATATAACCAGCTTAGGTACGCGTACGGGTATGTGTACCATAGCTATCGGACTTGAGTTTGGAAACTCAGCAAAAATTTTCGGTTTGAAAACTTTCGTGGGTACGCGTACGAGTACGCATACCTAAGGTGACTGGTTTTCAGTTTGCAAACTTCACAAACTACAGATGAAATTTTCGGTATGAAAACTTCCGCCAGTACGCGTACGGGTACGCGTACCTAACCTGTCTCCTTCACCAATACCGCATGCACACATATGCACGCACTTGGTTTCCGGCACATGGATTTATACACTAATGTGCGAACACACTATATATGCTTATAGCCGTAGTTGGTTACGTAATCTCAACTCCACATTTCAATCATTGAAACATTCTTGTATAATGTTATAATAGTCGTTAGACAAAAAGAATCGACTATCGTCATCAAAGCTATTATCAAGATTGAAACGTCATCATGACTTTCGTCACGGGTAAAGATGAAAATGGTTAAAGCAAAAGCTTACCAACACATATTTCGAGAAAAAGATAGGCGAGTAAACTCGACTCGAAATAACAAATGTGTATGTATGAAAACTATCATACTTACACGACTTTTGGCTCAAGAGTAGGAGATAGAGTTGATATACTTTTAAGTGACAGATGAGTTCAAGTCTCCACATACCTTTTGGTCGGATGAAGTTCCACTGGTTCCTTGAGTAGTTCTTCGTCTTCGTAAGATACTCGCCATGGAGTCTGGAGCTCAACTATACCTAACTATCCAAGACCGAGACTTAGTCATACGTAAACTAGAAATCAAGACATATAGTTTTTCTCACTAACATTGACAAACATGCTTCAGATAACAACGCATGCGAGTTCGACCGAGCAATGCTCTAACAACTCCACAAACAACCATATCCCAAATCCTGCAACAATCAACATCAACAGCTATAATCTCCTCCTTCTGTTGTCTATTCTGGACCCTATGGCTATCCAGAAATGATCTAATTTACCAACAAAAATAAACAACTTCGGAAGAAATCCTAGCCCGGGCACAAAAACTACAACAAGAATATTCTGGGGCACAACACGCTTCACCACCAATCATACCAGGAGATACACCAACATTCAACCACCCAACAACAGATTGAAGGATAGCAACAATATCGGTAGGTTGGTCCACTCCGAACATCAACTGGATTAAGATTAACACAGATGGAGTAGCCAGAGGCCACCCGGGATTTGCTGGGGCGGGATTCGTCTGTAGAGACTCTGATGCACGAACGTTAATCGCAATGGCCCAACCACTGGGAATTATCACTGCCCTAACTGCAGAAATCTGGGGGTTACTATTGGCCTCAAGAACAACAACAGGGAGACAATGGCCTAGAATTCTCTTTGAAACGGACTCAGAGAACCTCCTGCGTTTCATCACATCAACCACCATGGCACCTTGGCATAGCAGGGATGATTGAAGAAATAAAAAGTAGGCTTAGGCAAATCCCGCAAGTCGTTATACAACACAACTACAGGGAAGACAATCAAGCAGCGGACGGATTAGCAAATCATGCGGCAGATGGAAGCCAAGCAGGAAACTATTTAACCAAAATTTGGGACCAGGCAATCCCATCTTTTATCACTCACATTTTATTTCAGGATTTTGTGGGTACCACATACCCACGATATGTTGTAAATTAAACCTTTTCTAATAAAATTCATGCTTCAAAAAAAAGAAAATGACTAAACTCGGAGTCCACCAGTATCGAGTGATGCTACAATACCGGGATTGGGCACCGTGAGAATCACCGCGTCTCACAGCCCCTGTGACCCACCGGAGCTTGCAGGGGTGGGTTATGGGTCCCACTGTGGGTCCCATATTTTGTTGTGTCTTGCAGTGACATTCACGGGATTCATGCTCCTGTGAATGTAGCATTATTGACCGGTATCTGTCAAAATTCCTCCACTTCACCAAACGTCTGTCAAAATTCCTCCATCATTAAGCCGAGGATTACTTTTTTTTAGGTTATTTGATTTTCTTATGGTCAACGATGACCCCTTACTTCAGATTTTTCGCGCTATAAATTTCAAATTGGTACAGTGAAACGAATTTGAAATTTGAATCCAGCTGATTAGTCAACAAGAGTAGTATATCCAAACCTGCACGAAAGCATGACAGAATAATTCACTAAAGTTTCATCTTTCTTTTCTCTTTGTTTATCATTTCTTTGACCCTTTTCTGGACTCATACTCGCAAACAATAATAAAAGAAAAAGAAAAAAAAGAAAACTCTGGAATAGATTTTGGATGACAAGAGAGTCTTGGTGGTCCAGCACCGTTTCCAGCCCACTGATTGTGATTCCGTGATACTAAGCTGGAAAATTTAATACAGAACAATTATAAAAAAGAATACAAAAATCTAAAAATATACGTATAGTAACTCCAAAACCAAATTTGGACTAAAATAGTACATAATGTATCATCGCTACATCAGCATTCGGTACAAACAACAGCTTTACTCAAAACAAATGAATCATAAAAGGAGAAAGAACCGGTACGGATTAGAACCAGATCGGAAGAATAAGAGAAACCAACACCATTAAAGAAGAAGACCAAGAAACTATCTGATAAGTAGCAGCAGCAGATTTCTGATCAGCAGAAGTATGATTATTTGAAGAAGGAGGAGAAGGGAGTGGATGAACAAGAACAGTAACTTTCATTCCATTAAAACAACCACCAGTTCCACAGATGAAGTAATAACGTTGAGCTTTATCTAAAAGAATGAAATCTTTTCCTTTGCTCCAATTTCCTGTTGCTCCTTCTATCGTACAGTTATCATAACCTGTTTGGTTCACTTCAAATACATTGTACTGAT
This sequence comes from Papaver somniferum, assembly GCF_003573695.1. Classification (NCBI taxonomy): domain Eukaryota; kingdom Viridiplantae; phylum Streptophyta; class Magnoliopsida; order Ranunculales; family Papaveraceae; genus Papaver; species Papaver somniferum. The sequence goes on along the minus strand of NC_039364.1, from coordinate 217,060,473 downwards.
TTTTCGTGTACCTGAAAGCTGTAAACAACAAGAAAACAACAACAAAAATTAGTTTAAGAAAATGGACTTTCAGAGATCTAACTTACTAGAGAGAGAGATAGAGAATTAGTTGAGATAGGAATATTTTGACTTACAAATGAGATCACCAACATAGAAAGTATGGTTATTAGCCCAAATGGTGTAGTTGATTCCTGGATTCCAACCTTTGTTTGCACCAACAATGTGGTCAGTAGCACTAACTAGAGTAGTAGTGGTGGTGTTGATTATAAAGATGAGAAACAACAGCTTGAGAGCAAAGTTCCACATCTTGAACTCTGTTTTGTTTTTGTGGTCTTTCTTTCTCTGTCTCTTAAAAGGAGAAGAACCTGATACTTTACAGAATGGAAACAAGTCTTTTTTATTGCAGAAATGTGGGTCAGTTGGACATTGTTTATTGTGACTAGGAGTAAATCTTATCCCTCCAAATTTGGTCATTGCTACTTTCTATATATCTGGTTCCCAACGGATATTTTAGCTTCTTTTTTTCCCCTTTTTTAACCTGGCGAGATTGGGGTATAATCAGATTAATTGGGGTATATCCAATTTTAAAGGGACTCTTTTTGAGGGTTTTAGGGGAGTCCTAATGGTTTAGTTACAAAACTATCATTACCCTTTAAAAACCTATTACCCTAAATCAGTTTTAATCTTTTCATTTCATCTTCTTCTTCTCCTCCACAACCCTACCGGCTCCATCACCGCCACCACTACCAAAACTCGTCGATTAATTCATCGAAATCGTCGATTCGAAAACTCCGATTAATCTTCAACAATGGATCCGCCAAGACATAAAGCTACTCGTATGAAAGACGCTAATCGAAAACCCAATGAGTATAACCCTGGAATTGCAAGTTTGGTTGCTAAGAAAGTGAAGAAAAAAACGGTTGAAGAAGGAGAAATTGAACCCGCTCAAAACAAAGAAACGTTGCAATTAAGAAAGTATGTACCTACTTAAACTCACTCTAGTATTTCGATTTGATGTTTGCATGTTAAATTAGGGCAGAAAAATCGAAAATGTGAATTGGTAGTTGCGACGCCAGCAAGATACTATGTTATAGACCTTGTTGGCCGGCAAGCTCTTAGGTTGAAGAACTTGCCGGCTGTTTAGTATCTGTAACTGCTACTAACAGGGCCGGAAGGTTATTCAAATGTAGACCTTGTCGGCGACAGTTTTTTAATGAAGCCGACATGTTATTAGTTTTTACCCTGTCGGCCCCTTGTTTTGAATATTTGGTTCCTGATGCCTAGAATTTATAAAACCGGAAAGGTATTTATATAAGACCATGTCGGCTGTTAGTTGGCCGGTAGTGTATGGGTAATGGACCTTGCCGACCTGTAATGTGAAAAATTCATGTTCTACTGTGTTCATATTTGTCATCAACCGGCAGGCTATTTTGATGATACCTTTTCGGCTATACTTTAGCCGGCACGTATGTTTTAGTCGACCCTTCCGGCCATTGTTCCGCCGGATTGGTTAAACCTGTCGACCCTGCCGACCTGTAATTTTTTTTCTTAATTGTTCCTGTTTAGGTTGGAAAAGGCAAAAAAGAAAGCTCTGAAAGCTCTTAGTCCTCCTTCAAGATCTCCTCGTGTTGGTGAAAAACTCTTGACTTTAACACATCGAGGGACATATGTTATGCCGGGAACGACAAAGATCGGTATACCGAATGATTCTCAACCACCATCTGAACCCAGTGATTCAGACGATACTCCAGATGAAGACCAATCAATTCCATCTGGTAGAAGATGTGATGATGATGATGTTGATGAAAGCATTCCGGCTGATGGAGGAGGTAACAATGATGATGATGATGGTGATCAAGAAATGCCTGATGTTGGAGGAGGTAATGATGATGGTGATGGTGATGATGATGATGGTAATGGAGATAAAGGTAAGAATATCATCCAAGATGAAATTGTTGAAGAGGAGGAAGAAGAAGAAGAAGAAGAAGAAGAAGGAGATGGAGAACAAACTCTAGCTATTGTTGAACCCACCGAAGCTTCGGCTTCAACTTCAACCGGAACGAAGAAGAGGGTGATCACTAAACCAGCTGATTCTCACATCCCTCCCAAACACTTGATGGTTGCACTGAGACCAGGTGAGCCTCCAAAAGGGACCCCAGCAGATGGTGCAAAAGGGCATGTACGATCCATAATACTATTGTAAGTAATCTCAATCCGTCTTTGTTCTTTATTCAAGTGTGTAACTATCTTAAATTTGCGTCAAGTGTTTGTATTTCTTTTCATTTTATTTTTTTTGGTATTTAGGATCACAAGCATGCCATCCGTCTCATGAGGCGCCAAGCTTCGTGTTCAGTGACTAATACCTGGGATCTTGACAAGGAATGTGAGGAGGTGAAAATGATTGTCAAGAACTCCGGGTTGTGTCCTGCGGTGGAGAGTTCGAATATTGATCATGATAAAGTTACCGTATCTGCATTTTGTGAGAGGTTCTACGGAGAGAATGATACAATGTTATTCCCATTCGGTGAGATGGAGATAACTACCGATGATTCTCAACAAATTCTAGGCCTCGAAGTTGATGGAAAAGCATTCACTGAGGGATTCGATAATAAGTTTTCTTTCAAGGATATTTAAAATTGAGCCAGAAATAGTTCGGTTGAAATCAGGTTTTTGAGATGAAGGATGGTCGTCTAACCAAGAAGTTTAATCTGAAGAAGTTGAGGGGCACATTATGGGATACATAGACAATCTTGGATAAGGAAGGAAGGGTGAACCCAGTGCGAATCAATGCTACCGCGTCAGCTTATTTGCTATACATCCTGGGCAAATGTATCTTCCCCGACAGTTCCGGAAACCAAGTCGAGGCCAGTTACTTGCAACTATTGGATCCCTTAAATAAAATGCGTGAGTATTCTTGGGGTACTGCGGTGGTCGTCTTCTTGAACAATGAGTTGACAAAATGTTCTAGGGCACTCACTAAGCAAGTTAACGGAAACACATGTCTCTTCCAGGTAATTTTATTGTCTAAATCATTTATATTTGCAAAATTCTCGTAAGATAAGATTCTTACTAAACTTTGTGTTTGCATAGGTTTGGATATATTTGCACTTCCCTACCTTGTTCAAAGGAAACTCCTACATCAAAGTGGATGAGAGTGTTGCGGTTGATAAGCCAAGAGAAAAAAGGTACAATTTTAAGGGTACTCGTGATAAGGAAATGCCGCAACAACTTATCAAACTCCGAAACGCCATCGAAAAATTTGACTGCGGAGGAGGTGATATTTGATCCTTATCGAGATGCTAGAAATCAAGGTTTAATACAAAGGAGAGATGAAATTTTTGCATTATACTATGGACCCTTGATGACTACGTTTGATGGATATTCAATGTACGATCCACATAGGATAATGCGACAATTGGGTTACGTCCAAGAAGAACCTCATTTCGATGAAGCAAAGACGTTCTTTACTGTGAAAATGGCTGAATGCACCACGTCCCAAAAAACTATTAACGTCGTTTACGATCCAGCGCCAACTCAAGAACATTGGGACGACAGACGTGGCCGTAAAATCAACGTGAGTCTTTTGGACGAGGTGACCATCGGTCATGAAGCTACTGAGAAATACATGGCGTGGTACTTGGGTTGGGCTCGTACTACTGTGATTAGGAAAATGCATTTAAGAGTTGCTCTTACTATTTTAAGATTGATTGCATTACTGAATCATTCTATTAATTGTTTGTTGTTTAATTGAAAATAGAAGGACCAATTGAAGACCTTTGTGAAGGTATTGTGCTGCGCGAAAGACATAAGAGAGCCTTTGTCGATTGAAGAGCAAACCAAGCACATTGACTATGCTTGCAATGTTGACAATGAGGATGCCCATATATTGTTAAGCAAGTTGAGGCTGAAGTAAAGGTGGAAGAAAAAGCTAGGAGGGAAGAACAAACCAAGATGAAGGCTGATAAAAAGAGGACTCGTAGTGCTCGTGGTGGTGAAGGTGGCAGCAGTGGTCGTGGTGGTGAAGGTAGCAGCAATGGTCGTGGTGGTGAAGGTAGTGTTCCAAAACGGGGCCGTGTTCGTGGTCGTGGTGAATGAATGCTTTCCTAGTTTATTTGTTTATGTTTTGGTGGACAAATGTTTAAGTTAATGGTGTGGACAAATGTTCGTTTAAGGTTTATGGGACATGTTTTCGTATTTTGGACAAAAAGTGTTGGGTTTCTAGTTGTTGAATGAATGGTTTGTTTAGATATGTAAAGTTTAAATGCATATGCCGGCATGCTTCTTTTAAGTTACATTGCCGACTGTCCCAGGGCCGGCAAGGTTGTGAATTGTCAGACTATCGGCCCTGACAACAGAAATTGTATAGTTACCCGGGTCGGCAAGGTAATACGATTCAAACCTAGCCGGCTGTTTACTAGCCGGCAAGGTAATATGTTATCGACCATGCCGGCTATTTGTGGCAAAAAAAACCTTCTCCTGATGCCTAAAATCATATAAGGTCGGCATGGTAACAAAATTCTTACATGCTAGTGACCCCATACAGTTCCGGCGGATACACAGAAGAAAAACCTTCTCCTGATGCCTAAAATCACCAAAGGTCGGCATGGTTATAATTTCCTACCCTGCTGGCCGTGTAAAAGCCGACATGCTAATGACCCAATACAGTTCCGGCGGATACACAGAAGAAACTGGTCTCCTGATGCCTAAAATCATCATCAGGTCGGCATGGTAACAAATTTCAGACCCTGCCGGCCTTTCGTAGTCGGCATGCTGGGGAAACAAAACAGTGCCGTCGGATTTAAATTTCAAATTTTTTTGCAAGTACAATTGCATTGATTGACTTGTACTTATACACTATAACAGCCAAATTTGGGCAGCATCCTATAAATACACTACTTATCTCCACAAAACAACACACAACTATTTGCATATACTCTCCAAAGCTCATATCATCATTAACTCCATCTAACTCACCCAATAGCTCTCTAATTTGGCAATCACCAAAGCTTGGTATGCGGAAAAACGACTTAGACGTCAATCCTCCGAAAGGGTGGATTCCACAACCTTTTGGGCTAGGGTACACAACAAATTTAGCCAAGAGTTTGGTAATCCTAACACAAGAAGTGTTCAACAAGTGCACGCTAGGCACCTTGTCATCGAAAACGCGATACTTGCTTTTTTAGCTCTCCAACCTCGGATTTTTAACACTCGACCCTTCACCTTGTCCATTGCGCAATTCGTGAGTAATTTTGTGGTTTTTTTACGTAACCCATGTTGTTTTATCTTCCAATGAAACACCACTAACAAATGTAAGTTTGTTTTTATAGCACGAAGTCGTGAAATCCCGCTACTTGGAGGAAAAGGGGGCAGCATTCGCGTTCGATGCAAGCTATCACTTCTTGGCCGAAAGAATCCCGGAGGATAACCCTGACTACTTGGATACTGTATCGTCTTCGTCGGAGAAAGATTGATGGCTTTAGAAGTTTTAGTGTAGGTTTTATGGGTATACCTCTATGTAAGCCTTCACGAGACTATAACTCGTCCACTAGGGTCGCCTAGGGGTTCAAAGGCTTGATGCACATGCTAAGTGCATTCGTTTTTCCGTCGACAAGGATTAGGTTTTATGTTTCAATAAATGTATTAACCAAAATTGAATGAATAAAGTGAATTGCATCTATTAGAATTCAGTCTTTTTTGGGGGATAACCAAAGTCGGCAAGGTTATAATATTACAACAATGCCGGCCAAAACGCTGGCCGGCAGGGTAAGAAAGTTAATAAATGCCGACAAAAAGGATGCCGACAAGGTAATAAATCAATACCATGTCGATTACCTGCGCATTTATAACAGTCTCCTGTGTGTCAAAAATATTACACCCGGCATCTTCTTCATTCGTATACCCTGCCGGCCATATAAAGCCGACACCTTCTTCAGCCGTATACACTGCCGGCGCAGGGTGGCCGGCATGGTCTTCATTAGTCGACCCTGCCGACCTTTCATACTTTCAGAACTGAAAGTGTTGATTTCTTCTTTGATTTTGAGTATGATTTCATACCACAGATTTGCAATCACCTTTTAAAAGTGTTTCGGTTGTGTGCCTCATTTTCGTTGCAAGAGATATTCTCAAAAAAAAAAAAAAAACAAATTCTCATCAAAAATCATCCCACAAAAGTTTAATCGATTTTTTTTTTCATAACTTCAATTCCTAAGTTTTAATCTATTCAATCAATCTAAACTCAATTAATTAACCTAATCAGAATTTTTAGTGTTAATTAAACAAGGGCATATTAACCATTTAGAAAATACAAGGGTTAAGGGGTGGCTTGGTTTTACTTTATAAATGACCACATTTTGTCTTATTGGGTATACCCCAATCTCGTCAGGTTTTTTAACAGCAAAAACTCATAGCGTCGTCTTACAATTTTGAGGTACTCTAGGCGACCTTAAGATATGAGGTTCTTTTATGACCTAGAACTTTAGTTCAGTGGAACAATATTTAAAGCGATGTCTTGGATCCAACTATGCTATTGAGGGTCGCCTAATTCTTTTTAGTCTTTTAGGTTAGATTTTCTTTTTAGTCTTTTAGGTTAGATTTTGAACTCCAAACTTGTAATTCGGCATAAAATGCCCCAAATATTGGTTATATTACATTCAATAACTACACATTTAGTGACTCTTATACAGCCACTGACCTTTTTGATGATCATTTACTTAAGTATTTGAGATTACTAATCACGGGTGATGGTATGGGGTTTGGTCCTTTACAGCAGCGATTGGCTACCTTGTCTATCAAAGACGGTGGACTTGGCATTTACACCATGGCTGACACCAGCACTTACTGTTACCTTGCTTCTCAGAGTCAGACTACTTCGTTGCAGAAGGTGATCCTTGGTAGGGCTGCACATGGTTCGGTTTTCACCGGTTTTTGGCAAAACCAAAACCGAAACCAAAGTACTCGGTTTTCCAATAATGAAAACCAATGAAACCATTAAGGTAGTTCGGTTTTGTTCGGTTCGGTTCCAACTCGGTTTTGTATAAAATCATTCGATTTTTGGTTAACCAGCTAAGTCACTGAAATTTTTTATATCTGTCAGTTAAAAGGCAAATTTTTCTGAACCTGTCACTCAAGTTTCAAATACATAAAATGTTCCAACTTCCAATACATGTTGATAGAAGCATTAAATTTTAAAGAGTCTAGTTTCTCCTTTAACAAAAACAAAAAAACATCAAAAATTCATAATCATAACTGACTACACATCTTTAGATGGAAAATCAACATAGAGGTCTCATTCCTAAAAGGGTCGACAGGAAATAGTTTGTTACAATGAATACACTTTGCAGGTGTAGAAATTGGGTATTCCACAGGAGGTTGTAACGGTAACCTGCACGTACACAAACTTGAGTTAAATATGAATTTCTCAATCATGATCAGTGCAATGGTACATAATGTAACTAAGAACATCAAGATTAGCAACCACTATGTTAGACAGGCACTAAATATGGCTACTCACATTATTGACAGTTCATTGTTTCAACTTGGCTATGCAAGAAACTTATGAGATGAAAAGCATCTCGACTGAAAACCAAATACATAAACTGCATATGTCCAATGCCAGAACTTATTCAGTATAAACAACATCTAGCACCAGAAGCAGATGATTCAAGGATTTTCTTTAAATGACACATCTTCATTACATTAGATATACACATCATATCTTCTTATTAGTACTCTTATATACCTTGTTGCTTTGAGGATGACTTCAAATGTTCTAAACATAAATGATAACTAGCAAATTTATCTAACTGTTAAGGAGATCATTGTTACCAAAAGCATATGCTTACAAGGACAATTCTCATTCAGGCTCTTAGCCTTACTTAAGAACTAGCATATATGCTTATGCAGATCGTTTTTCGAGCTAAATTGGCTTGACAAAGTGTGGCATAGCCTTAGGGAAGGGGCACGACATGCAATTTACAGAAGCTTGGATTTGGATGTTATATATTTTAAGAACCCAAAATTGGTTAACCTGGAGTAAGGTACTGACTAATAACGCTAGGCTAACACATCTATGTCGATGACAAGAAAAATATATGTGTATGCTTCTAATTGGCAAGGAGTACATTCTAAGGCTCAAAGATATAATCTTACATAGATTTATTAAGTGTTGTAAAGCCCCCAAGAAAACCGTAAGAAACTGAGAAATGGAAATTCATACCAGTTTTCTAGTCCTGCCATACAAATGGAAATTCGTACTATGTTCAGGACTTCAGGACTCATAAGCAACACATACATAAGCTTCTTGTTTATCTACAGCAAATCCCGCAAGGTATACGAAAAAATGAATGAAATTACAGAAAGGAATCAAAAAAATGAAAGCATCAAACTATGCTTTTCGTAATCGTCTCAGTATATTGTAAATACGAAATCTGTCTTTGTAACTTCATCTGTGCATAAAACTTAGATATGAATTCCTCTGCTTTTAGATAAATTCCTTATTTTGGACTATGTTTACAGAACTTAATCCATTGTTATCTGATCCATCGTTTCCATCAATTTCAGAATCTGAATCATAGTTTTACTAAACTAGTTTTGATCTTGTACAATCAAAATCAACACTATTGATTTCTGACCTAGTTGTGTGTATACTAAATAAATTGACCTCATTAAGCATAACCCAGTTCATATTACTATGTAAATCAGCCAAAATAAACCCTAATTTTGAAATATCCCCAACAAAAATTAATATCACAAAACCCTAATTTGCAGATTTATAAAATCAAATCTTCCTCATAATATCAAAATCTGTTCAAACCTAACGCTCATAATCATAGTATCCTAACCTTTTAAGAAAAGAAGATAAATCAAACATTTAATACCTTTATAATATGAAGTAACTTCTAGCCTTAGTTTATTGCTTGATTAAACTTGAAGAAGAGAAAGAGAAGAAGAAGAAATCGTGGGAAAGCACCAAAAAAGTGACTGGTTATTAGTTTGAGAGCGGCGGTGTGGCTGGTGTCTTAGTTTGGTGCTCGAGCTCGACTGTCTGCTAATGGAGACTGAGTCATGGGAAAGAAGCGAAGAAGTGAGAACTGAGGAGAACGCTTCATAGGTTAAGAATCAATCTTAAGATTGTTATTTCTCAATCAACCGCCAGTATTCACTCAAATACACGTCCTACGCTAATCGGTTAAAACCGATGGTTATCGGTTCGGTTTTTGGAACCAACCGAAACAGAAACCACTTATGTCGGTTTTCCAGAACTGACAAACAAAATGAAAACATTGTGTTACGGTTTCAGTTCGGTTCGGTTTTAAAAGATCGGTTTCGGTTCACGGTTTAGGTTCGGTTCTGTGCAGCCCTAATCCTTGGTAACTCTTTCTCAACGGACAGAGGTTCTGCTTATCGATTTGCACTTCAGAGATTCATCCAGGTATATGGATTATCTTATACTTACTGTGTCAATGATATTTCCCCCCTTCCATGCACCCCCTGACAGTCACTTATTTTGATGTGGTTAAGAAGCAAATCCCATATCTGTAAGAGATTCCATCTTGTGGCAGTGCAATCGTGTTAAGCATGCTCAAGAATATTTATTGGTTGTGCCCATTAGCGAGCTCAATCAGTGTCTTGGACCTAGACAGTTCAGACGTGTGCTTTGTTATCGCCTTGGCATCCCACTTTTTGTTGAGAATGGTTTGTGCCCAAGTTGTAACAAATCCATGGACATGTTTGGGGATCACGCGCTTCATTTTGCTAAGGATATAGGCCCTAAGTTTCAACATGACCTTGTTCGTGATGTAATCGTTGACATTTGTTACAAAGCTGGTGTGCCTGCGTAAGGAAGTTTCTCTCGGTTTTCTGACATATGATGACAAAGATTTGAAACCTTCTGATATTCTTGTGCTCAATTGGAAAAATGGACAAGATGTTTGTATGGATGTCACAGGTGTCTCTCCCTTCACTGGTGAAGGAATTCGTTCATTTGTTCCGGGGAAAGCTATATCTAGTGCGGTTTCACGTAAACACACTAAATACTCGGACAAATGTATTTCTCATGATCATGGTTTGGGAGTCTTAGCCTTCTCCACCTTAGGGGAACTTGGTGAGGATACTTTGTGTTTTTCAAGCGTGTGAAGAATTCTTTAATTATTAATGACGCCAGTAGTGGTTTTGGTAGCTTTATTTTTCATAGACTAGGAATTGCTATTCAAAAGGGTGTTGGTGCCCAGCTTGTTGCTAGGTTGCCAACCAAAAGCTTTGTATGATTTTTTTTTTTTATTTGTGTAAGTTAAATAAAATTTTTTTTATGTAGAACTTCTATAAATTAATTACTTCGCTAAAATAATAAATTCTCCGGTCCCAACCAGGATTGTATAGGTTAAATTTTAACTCGTTAAATTAATAATTTCGCTAAAATAATAACTTTTTCCAGTCCCAAGACTATTAATTTATCGAAGTTTTACTGTACTTTTTTTTTTATAGAAAATAAGAGGAAGAAACTCCTAGACGACTTACAAGTTTTGGGAGCTGAAGCTGGCTAGCAGACTTTCAGTTCGATCCATGTTCAAAATATTGTTTTCCATGACTGGATTAATAGTTACAATGCCATTGTTCTGATTTCCTACTTGGCTTGTATTAAAGTTGTCTCAAATTAACCAAAGTAGATTATTAATAGAGGTTTTGTTCCAACTCCTATTAGAAATTGAGTTCGTACTCAGTAAAGCTAGGTTTACTGCCAGATTGTTTTCTCTTTCACTGATGGTGCTCCAAGTGCTTACTTCAAGAACTTCCTCCCCTTCATGGTTCAGTGTGAATCTCCTTCCTATCTTTTCTACATGCAAACTCCTAATCAGCTTTATTAGTTGGCCAGAGTGTGATTCGAACTCCATTCTGCTTCCTAATTCTGCTGCCCAGTTGTAAGCATCTGTAGCCACTTTCCTTCTCATTTTTGTAGGCGAGCTTTGTTGGAGTCGTGACCCTTTAGCTCCTCTGCAATTTCCTGTGTGGTCAAAAAGAAGCATTCCCATTCCATACATATTATTCTCAGGGTTGTATATGAGAGCAATGTTAAGTTTTAGCGTAAAGAGTGTTGGGGCTTTCCAAGTTATTCTGAATTCAATAACTTGTGCTTCTGCTTCTTCTTTTGTGTATTCCACATGCATTGGGTTATCCTTTTCTTTATTTTTTGCAGCATTTGTTGTATTAATGTAGCGTATGATCTCCTTGGCAATGAGATCATCTCTTGGCTTTATGCTTTCAAAAGTTAAACTGCATCTGGCTTTCCAGACATGCCATAGGACTATTGCACACAAATCAGGACACCCCATAATTTGGTGTTCAGTGTTTCTAATCATAAGTATATGTGTAAGCCATTCATGAAAATCCCATTTGTTGCCAATTACATCATATGGGTCGAAATATAGCTCCTGCCAGATATCATGGATAAGGGGACAGTGGATGAACAAATGTGAGACGGATTCCTTAAAACTGTTGCAGATTTTGCAGGTAGTATCTATATATCTTAAGTGTTTTCCAACTCTCTCTCTCCTGTTGGAAGTATTGAGTTTGCTGCCTTCTAAAGGAATAATTTTATAGAGGGGGAAACCTCTAGATTCCATATAGCTTTCCAGTTTTTCATGTTATGTTGATGTTTTCCTCTATGTGTAAGTTCATTGTAAAGTGATTTTACAGTGAACTTATCATCTTTGGTTAATGGCCAGTAGACTTTGTCGTCCTGACCACTCAGAATTTCAATGTTCTTTATTTTGTTAACAATAAAGTTATCGAACATATTTTCTAACATGGTGCTATTCCATTGGTTGTTGTTGATTATAAGGTCAGCAACATACTCAATGTTTGCAGGGCAGTTGTTAGGCTTTACTAGTTTTTCATCTAGATCATGAACCCAAACATCTGTCCATATATTCATGTTTACTCCATTCCTTATTGGGATAATTGAACTTTGGTACTCAAGTTTTACCCAACACTAGGCTTTGGTCTAACATTTGTCCAACGTTAGGGCTTCGTACCTGGACCAGACGTTGATTCAAATTGACTAGGTTAAGTCTTAACTTTTGTTTAATAATTATTAAAAAATTTATATAAAATGTAATTATTAAGGAGTTTACTATTATACCCTTCAGTTTCCTTAATATTTACAAAATTCTGAAACCATCTAAAACTGCACAGAAAACCTTATCATAACCCATTTATCCAACTCCTCCCTGGACTGACCACAACACCAGCTCTGTTGCCTGACCTTTCGCCGGTTGCGACAACACCAGCTCTCTTCCTGCACCGACAGCAACACTTCATCTAAAGAACCATCTGAACCGATTACAGTCATACTGAACTAGCTTAACTAGGACAGAATCAGCCAACACTGACCACTGCCTTACTAATTCTAGCCATGGAAACACTTCACTTACACTCAATTTCAGACCGTATGAGACCCCTATTGCATATAAACCAGGATCAACCACCACTGCGATCATTTCCCTTTACCGGCTAACTCTCGTCACCACCTTACTGAACTCAAATCGATTGACCAAGCCACGATAAACTGACCACAACGCCAATCTCCATTCTCAAGAACAAACCCCAATCTTCATTCTTGACTACAGCACCAACAAAACCCTTTATCCTTTACCAACAAACCATCTTCAGTTCAAGACTTCATCTTCCAAATCCACCACCAGACTACTTTTTCTTCTCAAGATCTCAAACCCTGAATCTCTCTTCTTCTGTCTGAAATCCATGGCACACAGCTTCAACATTAGCAGATTCGTTTATTTCTTGTTCAAATTCTTCTTCATTCCTAACGGAACATCTCATTTCAAATCCTATTTCTCTGTCAGTTCTCGATTCAAAACTCTACAATAAGCAAACCCTAATTTCTCAATCGACCCAGAGATCTAGAATCACCACCAACTTCTCTTCGTTGTATCAATTTATAACAAACCCATTACTAATTTCTGTTTTCTCTGTCAAACCCTAGACAAAACCAGTAACAAAATTCAACTATTCCTTATCTTCTTCTAGATTCAAATTCCAGTTCTAACAGCAAACAACAACAGCAACAGCTTTAGCAGAAAATGAATCCACCCATCTCCTCTATCAATTCCAACCTAAACAACTTCTGCATCAAACAAAACCTTATTTTTCGAATCAAATCAAACCCCCAATTTACTGATTTGAATCGAAACCCAAATACCGTTATATCGAAACCCAAATTTCACTAAATTAAAACCCATATTGTTGTTTGTTCAAACTGGTGGTGGTGATTATAGTGGTGGAGTGGTGTTACAGCGGTTGAGGTGGTGGGGAAAAACAGGGAAACTGATGATGGTGGCTGCGGTGAGAACGAAGAAGGAATAGAAGAGAAATGATTTCTCCTCGATCTTCTTTTGGTATTATCCAAGACTAAATTACTGAGGCACCCAGAATTATTGTTTAGGGGTACTTGTGAATTATAATAATTTAGGGGTACATTTGTAAACTGATAATTTTATAATATTTTTATTTTATAAATTAAGTGAAGTCTGGTCATGAACAGTCAATGACAGTCAACGTCTGGTCCAGGTACCAAGCCCTAACGTTGGACAAATGTTAGACCAAAGCCTAGTGTTGGTCTAAACCTAAGTACCAAACTCCAATTATCCCTTCCCTATTTTCCATTTCCCATATTTTTGGATATTTGCAATGCCTGACAGGATTCCTTTCCAAACCCATGAGTCAGTTGGCTTAGGTAGAGCTGGCATATGCATTATATCCTTCGTGTTGAAGTATTTGGCTTTCATGACTTTTGCAACTAAGGAGTTTGGTTGTTCCATCATTCTCCAACCCATTTTGGAGATTATGGCATTATTAAATTTTTCTAGATTAACAAAACCTAGCCCACCTTCCTCCAAAGGTTTGCAAAAACCTTTCCAAGATTTGAGGAAAATACCTTTTGGTTTTCCTTTCTCCTTTCCCCAGAAGAAATCTCTCTGGATATTATTCATATCTTCAATGGTTTGCTTTGGTATTTTGAATGTGCTCATTTGATAGTTAGCCATTGTTGAGGTGACATGTTTAATAAGAACTTTTTTCCCAGCTAGTTTTATATTTTTGATGTTCCAACCCTCTATTCTGTTTTTTCATACTATCCACTACAGGGTGGAAAGCTTTCACTTTTGATTTATTAGTGAATAGGGGTGAACCTAGGTATTTGTCTTTTAGAGATATGTGGCTTATCTTCATTATCTCAGTTATATCCATCATAGTTTGTGGGGAAGAGTTGTTACTAAAGAGAACCCTGACTTAGCTAAATTTATCATTTGCCCTGAGTAAGTGCTAAATTTATCTATTATTTTGAGGATGTTTTCTGCTTCAGGTTTGGAAGCTTTGCAGAAAACGATGCAGTCATCTGCAAATAGCCCTGAGTAAGTGCTAAATTTATCTATTATTATTAGGATGTTTTCTGCTTCAGGTTTGGAAGCTTTGCAGAAAACGATGCAGTCATCTGCAAATAACAAATGGCTTATGGAAGGAGCCTTCTTGACTATTTTGATGCCATGGATTTTTCCATCTCTTTCAGCTTGCATGATAGACACATTTTTGTGTCTAATTTGTCCTCAATGTCCGTATTGTTGGAACTCTATTTTTGTACTAATATTGTGTTTTGAAGTATTTTTAGGAAATAAACATTTTTGGAAAATTCGGCTCGAAAAGTTGATTTTGGCACCCGGAGGACAAATGTTATTCGGACTCTCGCTTTTGGATAAGGGGTAACCTAATTACTAAGGGGCACCCCCAGGTCACCCACAAGGCAGCTGCTATTCGCACCCCTACTCTGGATAGGGGGCTACCAGTTTCTTCCCCATTTGAAACGATTTTGGCGGGAAATTTCTAAACAGTTCTGGCAGAATTTCGATCGTCAAAATGAAGGGGTTATGGGTCGATTCAATGGCTGAAATTTGGTATAGAGATGTGATATAGGTTAAGGAACATAGTATGGGTGACATGATCGATCAAATTTGGCTGGAATTTTCGGTATGATTCACACACCCAAAACAGAGCATGTGTACTGTAACACGAGCAAAATTGAAGTTCTTGTGTGCGTGAGGGAGTTCTGCTGGCGTTGGAAGAGTGTTGAGGCGTGAATAAGTCGAATGGGAGGTGCAGAAAGCAAGTTGACGTGAGAAAATTCTTTAAATGACAATTATTCTCTATTTTTGGCAGCGAGGAATAATCGAATTAAAGAGAGTATATACGCAATCAATGGTCGGATTTTTGGCCTCAATTCACTATAAATACACGTACAATTGAAGTGAGAGTGGTCGAGAGTTGGGAGGAGAAGAGAGGAAGCTGCAGAGGAAGAATCACGAATTCTCTCTGCTGCTGTTGCTGTTCGTGATGAAGATGAAGAACATGAAGAACGGACTTGCCAAGACAGTCATTTATTAACTGTCGTAGTTTGCCTTCATTTGCAACAGTTATTCGCAACACTTCCTTTTTATCGTTCTGTAATAGTGGAGTCTGTAACGCTTATAAACGTTGCAGTTTCCCGATTTTCTCCATTTTTCACCATTGTAAACCATTTTTGAGCCATAATTAAATATTTTGAGAGTATGTTTGCGATGATGAGCTAAAACCCAACAGTGGGACGACGGAGGAGGCCGAGCTTCATACATGGGTAATTTTATTAATTCTTTTTAAGACTTTTGCATTAAAAATTAATTGAAATATGATTTGATAAAATTGGTTGTTATTTGATTAGATGGGTCATGCTTGGCTTAGGTGATGATGTTCCATGCTAAACATTTACAATCAATTTTTTGAGAATCTACTTTGGCAAAATAAGAGTCCATATAACTTATGTTTTGAGCGATTATTGTCGAGAATAATTCATTGAGCCCTATTTTATGAAGATTGGCCGAATCATTAGTCCCAGTACCTCTCACCATTGTTAATATTTTATTGTATATGTTTATCTTTTTTATTAAGTCTAAAAAAATTATCCTTCACAAATCCGAGAGTTTGAACCTTCATTACTACAACCCACGAAAAATCATAATCATTTTGGCGCTGCCGACGCGGATTTGTGCTTAGGTAGAATTTTTAGGTTTTTATTATTTTTATTATTCCATTTGTTCTTTTCTACGTCTCTTTGGTTGTGTCTTTGTATTACAGGTTTGAAGTTGGATACTAAAGACCTTGGAATCAAAGCTTAAAGCTAAAAGAGAAGGAAAAAAGACAAAGCAAAAAAATAAAGAAAAAAGAGAGAAAAAAAGAAGAAGAGAGATTTTTTTTTTTTTTTTTTTTAAGACTTTCCATTTTTATTTTTTTTGTAATTATTATTATTATTTTTTGTATTTCTTTTCATTGGACTGGACTTGGACAATTTATTTTAATTTTAAACCCTACGGAAGGGTTATATAAAAAAAAAAAATTATATATAAACTATGTGCAGGGAAGGACGACGATTACTATATCGTCTCGGCCCCTCGGGTTCGTACATGACATAGGAGTCGTGGCCCGAGTCGACTTCAACGGTTCATCCCCCGTCTGGTACGGGAGGTAAGTCAATCGAAACACTCGCGAATCTCCTGTAAGCGAGTTACTGTATTCCTTAAGGTGATTCATTGATTGAGGACGAATTTGGACTGTTTTTAAATTCCTAGTAAAGGGAAAGGCCTGGACAATACAAGATAAGGGTTCGGATTTCATCACCGCTCCCTTCTTTCCCGCCTTAGGAAAACGAAACCTAACGCGAACCCAAGCTTAAAATTTGATTAGAACGAGACCGATAGGGTAACGAGCTTGGTAGGAAAATCTTTCGAAAAATATTGGTTACTCTTTTTAGCATAATTTGAAGTTCATGATGGTTACTGTGAGTTGAATGCGTGATTGCGCCGCCTTGTGATAGCGGTGAGGCCTTGGGTATCAAAGCTCCACTGAGCTTCCCTCGCCTCAATTCAACTTACTTTGACTCGGATTGATTCCAGAGGGGTTTGCTTAAATTGTAACGAATTCCCTTTCGAAGGATTAGAAGCTGGTCTAGAAACAATTTAAGTGGAGCCATCATGCTTGTTGTTTTCTAGATTTTATAGGTTTGATTTGGTCGAGTCAGCCTTGTTTGTGATTGTGTAGAATTCCCTTGCAATTAAGAATGTCAAACTGGTATGATAGAAGCCAATACAATGATTATCGACCTGAATTTGAATATGGACATCATCCTTTCTATGAACATGTTGGGAATAGTGGTTGGGAACGCCATCCTTTGGAAGGATATGGGTCATACCCTGGTGAGCCCAATTACTATCCACACATGCATCAGTCTTACGAGCAAGAAGATTATAGTACTAGTTCTTCATCTCTAGAGGATACAATCAAACTATTGAAAAGTAGTCCTTTTTATGATCCCTCTGTTCCTATTTCTCCTTTAGAAGAGTCCCTCAGGGAGTTAGCTGAGTCGACGCATAAGTTAGCTGAGATGAATAGTGTAATTCTAGACGAAAGAACTACAATAATGAGTGAACTTTCTATAGAGGAATCCCTCAAGCTGATGGCTGAGACGAACGAAAGACTTGCTCTAAATAATCTTACTTTCCAATATAGTGTTTCCAATAATACCCTTAAAAATGAGGATAGTTATTTTCATCAAGATGACAAGGTTAGAATTGGTAGCACTACTTTTTTTGATGAGGTTCGATCTTTTTCATGTTATTATGATGAGGATAGTGTTGATGGAGAATCATGCTTATGTAGGAATAGTGATCAGGAAATGGTTACTCCAATTGAGTTTTACAATGATAATATTATTTCTAGTTCAAATCCAAATAATTTTAATAATTATTCATCTATTCAAAAGGACGAGGATTTGACTAGAGATACCCTCGTTTTAAACGATGTAGTATTTCCTATTTACAAAGCCGATAATGATTTAGAGGAACGAGTTTATTGTGAGAATAATGTTTTAGAGTCTAGCGATTTAGAAACAATAGTCTTAGACGAAGAAGATGAACTCGTAGAGATGCGTGAGGATGAACCTGACTTAGAAGAATCAATTGACCATTTCCAGGAATTTGATGACCTAGAAATTAGGGAAATTGTAGCTAGTCTATCTAGAGATACCCAAAACTCTAAGTTTGGGGGTGATTATCTCCTTCATAGTGCCTTACCTTTAACTCTCAGAAAGTCCCTTCACTTAGGACTTGATATCTCTGCCTCGACAATTTTACAAGATTACCTTCATACTCGTTTTCCCGAACCTAATGATGTCCATGAAGAAGTTCAGCCATTAGAAACCCATCCTCTGGTTGATGTGGTTGGCCCAAGCTATGATCCCCAGATTGACTTTGTTTTTCCACCAAATAGTTTTCTTCCAACTGTGGGAACGTTTATATTCCAAATGCGTCGAATATTAAGTTGCGAGACTAAACCTAAATGCTTTAGGAAATTAGAATCGACACATTTGCTTAAGATTGACCACTACTCTCATTGTGGTCAATTATGTAAGTCAAATCTTATTGACTTAGAGGATCCTCAGTTATTTAGGTTATTATTGTGCGCTTTTAAGATCATATTTGAGTTTTTCCAGACTCTAGGACCTAATGATTCGGATCCCACCTATGAAGAAACGCAGCCAATGAAAATTTTCTATTTAGACCCTTTCATAGGACCTGAACCTGAACCACAATCAGATATAAATTTCTTAATCAGGAAACTAAGTAAGGGCATGCTAGTCTTGTTCACTTTCTTGGTTCATTTCAGTTTCCTTTGGTCTGCTCTATTTAGTTTTGAAGACCCACAGTTATTTCGACTGTTACTTTATGGTTCGAGTTGACTAATTCTTTCCTAAGTCTGGCTGAAGACTTTAAACTTAGCACTTCTTGGGAGGTATCCCATGCTCATGCAACACGGTAATATCTTTCCTTAACTCTTTCGCTTCAAATGGTAACAGTTTCTCCTTGTTCATGCTTTTAGTTTCATCTTTAGAACATTGAGGACAATGTTAGATTTAAGTTTGGGGGTATGGGAGAAACTTTTTAGTTGCAATTAGTAAACTCCAGAGCCTAGAAATTTATGCCTATTAAGGTTTGCACTAACCAATCTAAGTGGATGGGAACATCTTGGTTATAGGAGTTGAGGAACCAATCTGATTAGATGGAAACATCTATAGAGTCTATTCATAAAAGCACAGAGCTCAGGTGTTAGAAATAACATGATAGTTGCACCATATCTCGTTGAGTCCTTTTCATTTATTTTTTGCATTTTATTTTTTCATTTTAAACTATGTTTCTCTAAGTGATTAGGTGGGGCACACGATTCAAGTTGTTACCACTGCTAGGGTGAATTAGAGTGACTGAGTTACTAAAAATTAAAAAAAAAAGACCGGACCAGTTAGACCAATCGGAATAAGTATTAACACTTGGATAGCAATATGCGTGTGTTCTCCCTGTTTCCGTCGCCTAAGCAAGCATGGAATGCAGGACCCGTGGGAACTATCGTGTAATCTGCTGACGAGAAGCATGCGCTTGGATCAAAAAGATTTATTCATGCCGTTAAGTTAAAAAAAAAAATTGTTATTGTTCTGTGTAGTCAACTGCTGGTTCCCTTGTATTTGCCAGTTTGTTGATCTAGATTTAAGTTATTGACCACTGGTTCCCTTGTATATGCCAGTTGTGTTGATATTAGTCAGACCGGTCAGTCCATTAGGATATGTTCATTCTGGCAGTGGCCTTCAGACAGATATGTGAAATATCGATCATTTGGTTAACATCAAAACCATCTACATTTTTCTATTTCCATCTCCTTTTTCTATCCATATGATTAGTTTGACTCCGAATATGATGTCCATAGTGCAACTATATGAGTAGAGCTCTGTCACTTATGTGAATTTTAGTATGCTTGAGTGCAAACTCGTGTACAGCAATTGGAACATCGCATCAGGGTACTTCCTCCTATAGTCAATAAGTATGCCAACCAAGGAGATTCTTTAGTGCCTTCCAAGGTTCTGCATAGATAAGCTAGGGTCTGGAGTAATGGTTTTGTGGGCACACCTCTGGTAAACCCTCCCGAGATTAACTCGGTCTTATTTATTTTTTATTAGTTTTGCTCGAGGACTAGCAAATAATAAGTTTGGGGGTATTTGATAGACACATTTTTGTGTCTAATTTGTCCTCAATGTCCGTATTGCTGGAACTCTATTTTTGTACGAATATTGTGTTTTTATGTATTTTTAGGAAATAAACATTTTTGGAAAATTCGGCTCGAAAAGTTGATTTTGGCACCCGGAGGACAAGTGTTATTCGGACTCTTGCTTTTGGATAAGGGGTAACCTAACTACTAAGGGGCACCCCCAGGTCACCCCCAAGACAGCTGTTATTCACACCCCTACTCTGGATAGGGGGCTACCAGTTTCTTCCCTATTTGAAACGATTTTGGCGGGACATTTCTAAACAGTTCTGGCAGAATTTCGATCGTCAAAATGAAGGGGTTATGGGTCGATTCAATGGCTGAAATTTGGTATAGAGATGTGATATAGGTTAAGGAACATAGTATGGGTGACATGATCGATCAAATTTTGCTGGAATTTTCGGTATGATTCACACACACCTAAAACAGAGCACGTGTACTGTAACACGAGCAAAATTGAAGCTCTTGTGTGCATGGGGGAGTTCTGTTGGCGTTGGAAGAGTGTTGAGGCGTGAATAAGTCGAATGGGAGCGTGTAGAAAGCAAGTTGACGTGAGAATATTCTTTAAATGGCAATTATTCTCTATTTTTGGCAGCGAGGAATAATCTAATTAAAGAGAGTATATACGCAATCAATGGTCGGATTTTTGGCCTCAATTCACTATAAATACACGTACAATTGAAGTGAGAGTGGTCGAGAGTTGGGAGGAGAAGAGAGGAAGCTGCAGAGGAAGAATCACGAATTCTCTCTGCTGCTGCTGCTGTTCGTGATGAAGATGAAGAACATGAAGAACGGACTTGCCAAGACAGTCGTTTATTAACTGTCGTAGTTTGCCTTCATTTGCAGCAGTTATTCGCAACACTTCCTTTTTATCGTTCTGTAATAGTGGAGTCTGTAACGCTTATAAACGTTGCCGTTTCCCGATTTTCTCCATTTTTCACCATTGTAAACTATTTTTGAGCCATAATTAAATATTTTGAGAGTATGTTTGCGATGATGAGCTAAAACCCAACACTGGGACGACGGAGGAGGCCGAGATTCATACATGGGTAATTTTATTAATTCTTTTTAATACTTTTGAATTAAAAATTAATTGAAATATGATTTGATAAAAATTTTTGTTATTTGATTAGATGGGTCATGCTTAGCTTAGGTGATTTGATGTTCCATGCTAAACATTTACAATCAATTTTTTGAGAATCTACTTTGGCAAAATAAGAGTCCATATAACTTATGTTTTGAACGATTATTGTCGAGAATAATTCATTGAGCCCTATTTTATGAAGGTTGGCCGAATCATTAGTCCCAGTACTTCTCACCATTGTTAATATTTTATTGTATATATTTATCTTTTTTATTAAGTCTAAAAAAATTATCCTTCACAAATCCGAGAGTTTGAACCTTCATTACTACAACCCACGAAAAATCATTAATCAAATAACAACCAATTTTATCAAATCATATTTCAATTAATTTTTAATCCAAAAGTCTTAAAAAGAATTAATAAAATTACCCATGTATGAAGCTCGGCCTCCTCCGTCGTCCCAGTGTTGGGTTTTAGCTCATCATCGCAAACATACTCTCAAAATATTTAATTATGGCTCAAAAATAGTTTACAATGGTGAAAAATGGAGAAAATCGGGAAACTGCAACGTTTATAAGCGTTACAGACTCCACTATTACAGAACGATAAAAATGAAGTGTTGCGAATAACTTCTGCAAATGAAGGCAAACTACGACAGTTAATAAACGACTGTCTTGGCAAGTCCGTTCTTCATGTTCTTCATCTTCATCACGAACAGCAGCAGCAGCAGAGAGAATTCGTGATTCTTCCTCTGCAGCTTCCTCTCTTCTCCTCCCAACTCTCGACCACTCTCACTTCAATTGTACGTGTATTTATAGTGAATTGAGGCCAAAAATCCGACCATTGTTGCGTATATACTCTCTTTAATTCGATTATTCCTCGCTGCCAAAAATAGAGAATAATTGCCATTTAAAGAATTTTCTCACGTCAACTTGCTTTCTGCACGCTCCCATTCGAATTATTCACGCCTCAACACTCTTCCAACGCCAACAGAACTCCCCCATGCACACAAGAACTTCAATTTTGCTCGTGTTACAATACACGTGCTCTGTTTTGGGTGTGTGAATCATACCGAAAATTCCAGCCAAATTTGATCGATCATGTCACCCATACTATGTTCCTTAACCTATATCACATCTCTATACCAAATTTCAGCCATTGAATCGACCCATAACCCCTTCATTTTGACGATCGAAATTCTGCCAGAATTGTTTAGAAATTTCCCGCCAAAATCGTTTCAAATGGGGAAGAAACTGGTAGCCCCCTATCCAGAGTAGGGCTGCGAATATCAGCTGCCTTGGGGGTGACCTGGGGGTGCCCCTTAGTAATTAGATTACCCCTTATCGAAAAGCGAGAGTCTGAATAACACTTGTCCTCCGGGTGCCAAAATCAACTTTTCGAGCCGAATTTTCCAAAAATGTTTATTTCCTAAAAATACATAAAAACACAGTATTAGTACAAAAATAGAGTTCCAACAATATGGAAATTGAGGACAAATTAGACACAAAAAATGTGTCTATCATTGCATTAACATTCTCGAAAAATATTCCATACATAGAATGAAAAGATAAGGGGATAAGGGATCCCCTTTTCTCAGTCCTCTTGTTGGATTGAAGAATTCACAGGGGACACCATTAAGAAGAATGGCTAAGCTGGTAGTTGATATACATTGGTTAATTCTAGAGCACCACTACTCAGAGAAACCCATCTGTTTGAGAATGGCTAGAAGAAAAGTCCATTCTACTATATCGAAGGCTTTCGACATATCTATCTTTAGACCCATCCATTATTGTCTATCTCTTCTATTTCTCATATTATGAATAATCTCATGAGATATTATGGTATTGTCGTTTATCCCCCTTCCAGGTATGAAAGCAGACTGGTATGGAGAGATAATTTTGCTTAGAAAAGGATATGGGTCTGAAATCTCCAGGGGAAGAGGGGAATTGCACTTTGGGGATTAGAGAAACAAAATTTGAGTTCATTTCTTTTAACATGTAACCAGTTTCAAAAAAAAAATTGGACTAACTTAATGAGATCCTCACCAATTATTTTCCAATTACTTTGGAAGAAATTTGGAGGGAACCCATTTGGTCCTGGGGATTTTTTACCTCCCATATCAAAGAGAGTTTTCTTGATTTCAGCAGCAGTAGGAGTTTCTAGAAGGAGAGTGTTGTCTCTAGTAGATATGGATTGAGGAATAAGGTTAAAGATTTCCAAATCAATCATATGAGTAGTTGATGTAGCTATACTTTTGAAATGATTGGTAAGGCAGTTTGATATGGAATCTTTATCAATCAACCAACTACCATTGGAATCTTGGACACTGTCAATTTTGTTCCTCCCATATCTTGTTCTAGCAGCATTATGGAAAAAAGAGGTATTGCTGTCACCAAGATTTATCACATTGTTTCTACTCTTTGTTTTCCAGTAACTTTCCATTCTCATAATGGTGGTATGGAATTTATTGGGATTATCTTCCTGAGAATCAATATCTCTTTTTATTTTAGCTATATTATGTTGGATTTTACCAAAAGTTGTTCTGTTCCATATGTTAAGAGAGAATTTCACATTTTTGAGGTTAGAAGCAAAGGAGAAGCTAGCAGACCCATGTTGGTTTTGTTTCCAAGAGTTCCTAATTATGTCTTTGCAAGTTGGATGTTCCATCCATCCTCCAAAGAACTTAAAAGGTTAAGCTACATCTTTCCAACTTGGGTTTGTTTTTAAGATTATGGGACCATGATCAGAGCCCCTATCAATGAGGTGATGGATTGTTGATTTTTGGAAGAGATCAATCCATTTCTCATTGCTTAGTCCTCTGTCAAGTCTTTCTTCAACTTTAGTATTATCCTCTCTTTTGTTACTCCAAGTAAATGGGTAGCCATTAAAACCCAAATCCTGAAGATTCATGTCAGCTATTATAGTGTTGAAAAGATTTGTTTCTTCTTTATTGAAAGGTCTCGAACCTTTTTTTTCCTCCTTTCTTAGAACTACATTTAAGTCACCCATAACCAACCAAGGAATGTTTACTTTTTCAGCTAGTTTCATCAGATTTTCCCATGATAAATGTTTTTCATATGGGTAAGGACCCCCATAGAATGCTGTTATCATAAAGGGCCTCTGAGTGCTACTATCAGTTATCAAAGCATTTATTTGGTTATGATGATGGCTATCTCTGACAACTTTTAAGTTATGTTTCCAGATTAGATCCATACCTCCTGCTTGTCCTCTTGGAGGAACCAACCAATAGTTGTGAATGTTACACAATTTTAGGATCTTGTGCATATTACAGTTTTGTTGTTTGGTCTCCATGAGGAACATGATATCTGGATTATGCTTGTTAAGAAGATCAATTAGATACTTTTGAGTGTTTGGATGCCCTAGGCCCTGGCAATTCCAAGTAATAGCTATGAAAGATTCCCAAAAGTATGAGATTGTGGGATAAGGCCTTGGAGCTTTGCGATGAGTATGTAGACAAGATAAAAGAGGCTTTCCTAGGGTGACCCAATTCATGCTCATCATGCTCAGATTCATAAACTTAAAGAGATAAGTTAGGCATACCTTTTTGTCTTTTTGTTCCCAGTTGGGAGCAGAAGTTCCTTCATTTGTTGTGTCCTGCCTCCTCAGCGCTTCTGTAACGAAGTTTTTCTTGTATGCGCTTTCATTTGAAACGTTTATGGGCTCTTCAAAAAATCTTTTATTCTTAGCGGTTCCAGGATTCTGTTCTCTTTCCTCATTTTTAGTAACTTCAAATTCATTTATCAAATTTATTTGTCGTGGAAAGCGAGTCCAAGCTCTGTTTGGGATTTCTTCCTTTGCAACTTTTGTATTAAGTCTTTCAAACCCTGGAGGGACTGAAAGAGAGTTCAAAGTAGGTGAAGCCTTCATAGTTCTTGCATCTCTTTTGATTGATGAGGTTCTTACACTTCTTCTGCTCTGAGGTTCCTCTTAATTTCTGCTTCATCCCTTCCTCCCATATTAAAGAAAATTTCTTTTCTCCTTCTAGAGCTCCTTTGAAGGTCTGTTAATGAATGGGTCTGATAGATCTGCTGGTTTCAAGTTGTAGAAGCTCTTCTTCAGTCATGTCTTTGCTGTTTACTTCTTTCTCCTCCTCAGCCTCTTTTTGTGATTCTTTTCCATAGAATCCTACTATTTTTAGAGCATTTGGAATGTCATTTCTTGTGACTGACAAGATGAGAGTCAGATGATTCATTGTTGCTATCCATTTTTTCATCTTCATACTTTGGATATTCTTTGTGTTGTGCCTTGGAGGTGTCACCTAGTTCCATAACTCTTCTGTCTTCAACGGCTAATTTGCTTCTCCCTTCTTCCTTCTGAGGCGAGCAATCTTTTGCAGGATGATCTGGAATTCTGCAGATTTGAAAAACTCTTGGAGTGATGGCATAGTCATATTCTATTCTAGTCTTCTTTTCTCCTACTTTATCCCACATACCAGTTGGCATTTTCTTTTTGATATTTAGCAAGACTATTACATCCACATTCTTCTCATCATCATCTCTTCCATACGGTCTTTTAGATTTTTGTTGAATACCCGCTGGTGTGCATATTTCATACAGAGCTTGCCAACAAGTCATTCTTGTTGGGACCCTTTTTAGATGAATCTGCATCAAAATGAAGTCAAACCATTTTGTATCAAAATCTGTGAATCCATATTTTGGTATCTCCTTGAGAACCATGAACTTATGCAGGGCTAGCCACGGGCCTCTAGTTGCAAGGTGAGTTTTGTATTCTTCACAATTAATCTTGTTCACATAGAAGTTGAAACCTTTGTTGAATCTTGATATGTTGAAACCTTTGGAGAGATCCCGTGATCTTTTGATGCAATCTGTGAGATCCACAAGGTGTGCTTTGTGAGGGCTAACCAATCTTCCAACAAAACTTAACTTCCACTCTTTTCTTTCAGGTTCTTTGAGGTAGGAAGGATCTATTTCGATCGTCTTCATCTTCAATTGAGACAGCTTTTTTCATCTTTTCTACTAGTTGGCTGATTGTGTTTTCAGTTTCAACCATTAGAATTGTATAGTTTGCGTTTGTGCTGTTCTCTAGGGAGAAGAGGTGGAAGTAGTTGATGGTTCTTTGTTCTATGTTGAGACTGTGGGTGTTTGTTATTTTGTGGTGGGGGAGTAAGAGTAACTGAGGTGAGAGGGGCGGGATAAAGTTGATGTTTTTGAATTTGAATTTAATTCGTACTCTGAGTTTCTGCAAGTTCTCAGAGATAATGTAACGAGGAACTCTCGTGATGGCATGCATGCTCTTGTTATGTTGTTTCTCTATCTTGTACTGATAGGTAGGAAAAGTATTGGATCGACTAGAGGTTTGAAGAGGGTGTTTAGTACTCTCTTTACTCTTTGGTTTTGATAGAATATAATTTGATACAAAAGGACGGAGATCCCAAGATACAAGTTGGTATAGCTTGCAATTGCAAGAATCTATCTTGTATACCTCCACCCTTATTATCTTTTGAGCGATTTTCCAGCTTTGAAAGTGACTATCCCTTTTAGTATTCAATTGAAGATAACATTAATACTTTCTTAAAGTATTTTTCCGTTTGTTTTGATCGAAGATGATGAAACAATATGAGAGATGGTACACAGTGTTTCTAATTTAGAACTTTTCTTTGGAGCATGTGACTTTGTGAGAATTTTTGTGGGTTACCAAATGTTATCTAACATTATTAAAGCTGTCAATTTATAACCCGGCTTACGGGTTGACCCTAACCCGGCTTGTTTCAACCCGGCCCGGTTGGCTTGTTGTCTAAACGGGCCGGGTTAGGGTTAGCATATACAACCCTACTAGAAAACAAGCCGGGCTAGGGCCAATCCGCGGGTTACCCGTCAACCCGTCAAAATTAATAAATATATCCCTCAATCCCACTAACTCTTTAAAATTCATGATTTGCAAACATATATTAGTATTAGTTAATTTTAAATCAATAAATAAAGCTAATTTTGGATCTACCCAAACAAATATAACAATTTTTAGATTTTAAATAATCAATCAATAAATTAAATTACAACTTAGATTCATCAATCACATATTTATTCAGGATGTCCTAAATTGATAAAAAGACTAGCATAATTTAAACAGTGAGTTAGTCTTACTCACATTAATTTAAACTTATAAAATGATAAAAAAAAAGTAAAATGCTTAGTTGATGTTAGGGTTCTCTGCCTAAGAAAACTAAAGCGCCGTAACCGGCTATATCGTTGATTAAGTGGCAATAAAAACGTCCACTTTACAACTCAGTGGTGGGGCTTCTAGTTAAACACCAAATTGACCTAGGTTCGACCTTTACTAAATGAATAAGCCTAAACAATCCTAAATTTTAAATTTAATTTTTAAATTGATAACATTAACAAGCTAACCCGCCAACCCGTCAGGGTTGACCCGTCTAGGGCTAGGGTTGGGGTTTTGAGCTTGTTCGTGAATAATACTAGGGCTAGGGTTGACCCTAACCCTAGTACGGGTTGGCAAGCTAGGGACGGGTTGACCCTAGCTTGGCCCGTTTGACAGCTCTAAACATTATCCATTGAGGAAACATCAATAGTGGTAGAGATGTAGCGGATAATTGTAATCCTCAGAGATTCAAAAATTGTAATATTCCATCTAGTTTTGCTAGATTTTGTGTTAACCTTTAGATTTTTCCATCCCTTAGGTAGAACCGAAGTATTGAAGTGGAGAGGTATATGAAGC
This sequence comes from Papaver somniferum, assembly GCF_003573695.1. NCBI lineage: Eukaryota > Viridiplantae > Streptophyta > Magnoliopsida > Ranunculales > Papaveraceae > Papaver > Papaver somniferum. The sequence goes on along the minus strand of NC_039364.1, from coordinate 217,032,494 downwards.
CATACAAACTCACCCCTATCAATTTGATAGGATTATGGAGAACCCTTATATATAATAAACCACAATCGCACGGTGTCTAACTAGTATACAGAGGCAAGTACGGGTCGTTCCCACGAGGAGCGGCGGAAATACTGAAATCAATATCTCTAATAATCAGAAATGATTTTTTTGAGATTTTTATAATTGAGAAATGTAAAATAAAATAATAAAATTAAACTAAACTAATAAAAGAAATTCAATGGGAGAGTCGGTAACCAGGGTTTAATGTATCCACCACTATTTCTATTCAAGTACTGAAATGAAACATAACTCATGAATATTCATTTATCATTCGTTCTATTGACATCACCTATTATATGTATTAGACTCGCGAATATCGCTGGGACACCTTAAGCATGGCACATCAAGAGTTTAAACTAAAGCATACACCATCAAATTGCGTTAGCGAGAAAATTTTACGAAACTAAATTTAGGTTCAATACCTGGCTATTCTAGGCATACCCCATCAAAGGATTTAACCCAAACATGAAATATCGAATAAGTAGACAAATATATTTGCTTCCCATTAATTATGCGCATAGGTTATACAAAACCGGTGAAGCAACAACACATATCATCGTTAAATCAATAAACAAAAATCATGAGCTAACCTATTCAATTCATAATAGTCTTTTGCTCAATTTTATTCAATTCAAAATATCCTATAACTCTATATGGTTTCAACATAAACCCTAGTTACGAAAATCTAGCAACACATGGCTTTCTCAAAAGCCATAAACATATAGAAATAAAGCACTCACAAATCCAATGGAAACGGAAATGAAAAACAAAAGAACGCAAACTCCTGTAGCTGCGCCTGTCCTTTTTCCTTCTCCAGTTCTTGTTCTTCGGCTCTGTGGCCGCCGACCTCCTTCAGTGATGTGGCAACAACATTTAGTATTTTGTCGCAAACGTCAATTAGCTCATGCTTTAGCTGTTTATGTTCCGGATAATCAGAATTACGAGTACTTTCTGTAAAAGCACTAAAATAGTGTTAGACAAAAGATCGAGTCCTGGATAATATAAATATGGGTATAAAATGTAGCACATAGGTGCTTATCACAAGTTCAGACGAGACTTGGTCGGAACCCCAATTCCTGAAAATTGTAAAGATTGGATTATGTTTTTCCCACATTAGAATAGGCAAAAAATTATAGGAATTAGAGGGGTAGCAGAGAGTAGCATTTGAGACATCGTGGCGTTGTCTGGGCTCCCTAGATTATTTTAAGGTGTATCATAGTTTGTATTTCTTTCAGGTAAAAAAATCTTTGGCCCTTTAGTCAGCTGTTTTCTGACCCCAAAATAGGCCAAGCTGTCCCAAATGGACCCAATTTTGTTTTGTCTCAGAACTGTCAAGAAAGACCAATCCTTTTCTTGTCTCATCAGTAGGTGAATTGATGGGGTGTTTTTATGGCCATTTGACCGTTGAAAATGTACCATTGGGATAACACTTTTCGTTTCATACCTAAGTTTTTCCTATTCACTCCAGACTGAGTAAGATGACTGATTCCTTGTTCGATCCATCTTCCCATCAGTTAATGGATACTGAGAAAGCTGTTGCGTGTACCCCTTGTAAAGATGTAAAAGGGTAATCATGATTATGAATATGTAGATGGACTTAATTTGAACATTTAATCAATCTTTCTTTCCATCATTTAAGATGGTGAAGTTGAATAATGTGGATTTGTTGGACTTATCCTTCCAAAGCCTGTACACATTCATTGTGTTTTCTGGGTAACCGATGCTAGTTAATGCATAAAGCATAAAGAGTTGCGTGTGACCGTGCTCTTTTGTTAATTTAATAATCAAAACCTTGGATTGGTAAGGCATATTGAATTCGTCTCTGGTTCGATTGATGTGCCTCACATTTATGTTGATGATAATTACAATGAGGTTCCAAGTATCCCTCATTCTATAAATTGTCTTATTTTCCCCTGCATAGTGAACCTTCAGAGAGAAAAGAAATTGGTTAAGATGTCTAACCATGGTGATTTGAGAGATGGGAGTGAAAGCAGTGTGCGAGTGGTCTCTCCTCCCCCTCCTGATCCACCAATCGAAATTAGTGAATCTGAGATGAGTAGTGATTCCAGTGATGATCATTATGGTTTCGTTGGCTTTGATGAATCTTATCCAGGATTTAAATTTGAAGTCGTTGGCACTGGAGAAGACGGATTTCAATTCAACAAAGTTGGGAAGGACTTGCATGCTCATTTTGATTACTTTGTTGGTGGTCACTCCAGGTTTTATCTGTCTTCCTTGATTCCCGATGGAGCTAGATATGTTGGTTCCTCTTCTGGTATAGGGTGTAGGCATCAAGTTATTATTGATCGAAGAATGGATGCTGCTCATCATAAATCTTTTCCAGAAATTTGCCCCTGTTCTTCTTTTCCGCCTCCTGCTGGGTTTGATTTTGGGTGCAAGAGGAAAGTTTCTACTGCAGAGCGAGTTGCTGCAAGTGCATCTGATGTTGTATCTTCTCGTACTCGAAGCAAGAATGTTGTTGAAAGTGGTCTTCATGATAAGAAGAAGAAGAGGGCAAGGAGGGGGAAGAACTAGGGTGCTCTGAGAAGCAGAGAGGGGAAGGATCAAAGGTAGGGATGAAACTAGTGTTAAGTGATTTCTAAGATTACTGTTCTTTAACATATGTTGGTGTAATATGGTAGAATCCTTGTATGAAATCCTAGTAATAATGAAAGAATCTTTATGATGATTATGTGATCAAAGTGAAATTGTTCCAGTAATCAAAGAAATCAAAGGAATCAGTTGAAAGGATCTGTGATAATTTTAGTAATCTAAGAACATAGGTTTGTGATAATTTTAGTTGAAAGGATCTGTACTTGATATAAATACTTAGTAACACAATAATTGTCACATTTGTCTTAATACAAAAACTGTGACAAATTGCTTTTGTAACACTTATAGATGTTACAAATTGACGACTAACAAGAAAAAAAGGGTCCCCAGACAATTTGAAGGCTCTAGGCGATGGCCTAGCTCACTTATGCCCTAGAACGACCCCTAGTTACACCTTAGCAGCGATACTGTCAGGAGGACGTATATGCACTCATGATTGATGTTATCTTTTCTAGCTAGTTCAGATAAAGTAGCTGCTGCCCTATTGAAGTTTTTACTTTCATGTTTGCAAAATATTTTCTGAAACTGCTGATATCCGACTTTAAATCATTTACATAAGAAATTTTTTTCCAACTGTTGGAAGAAAAGTTACCATTAACTGTTTGAACAATAGGAAGATTATCAGAGATGAAGAAAATGTTGTTCATCCACAAAAGAGACGCCCAATCTATTGTTGCTAGAAAAACTTTTGCTTTTGCTTCTGAAGATGAGTCTACATTGGTGGTCTAACACTTGGTTGCGGGAAAATCTTCACTGGGACTAGGATGATAATTCCACAACCTGCATGGATTGAAGATTTACCCGAGAAATGCATCAATAAATATAAACATACAATATGACATTTTAAGACGACAAAGATTGATGAAACTTGTATTGCATATTGACCATAAGTTTCCAAATAAGTGATGGTTGTAAAGATATATAAAACAACTAAGTTTAGTTAAGGTTAGTGAGTTGGATTTTTATGGTGTTTACAACATATTTAAGATGTTGTTTTAAGTTTTCTAGACTAAATTTGCATATATCTTTTCAAATCTAGCACAAAGTACGCACACACAATTTTTGAGTTTCTACCTTATGTTGAGTTGGTTTTACCAGAAACCAGTTGAAAATATAATCTTGGGGAGCATTAAAAGCAGTTAGAACAACAAAAACTTATGGGAATGATGCAAACAAAACTGCCCTTGTAAAAGGGCAGTGGTTGAACAAATGATCAAAACTTTTAGGAGATATTTCACAAAAAAAAGCAATGATTATTCGACACGATACCAAACCTAAATAAATAAAGTTTTTAAAGGAATATTTGGTGCATACACTTCCATAAGAAGATTCTAAATTTGAGGAGGATATACATATGCCATAACCCGAGTCATTGCTTTTTGTCAAGAGATGTAGCATTGTAGTGATCTTTGAACAAAGCATGATAGGTTGATTTTGTCGAGAAATTACCTGAATTTGTGAGAGACCATCTTAATGTATGATTCTAATCTGATGAATTTATCTATCTGCTCTTGTGAGAAAATCTCATAGAGAGTCGAATCCCCAATTGTGTCAATAATGCCGAGTAGAGAAACAATAGTATAATCCTGTAAATGGTAATTTGTTGGTCTAGTCAGCATTTGAGAATTGGCTTCGACCCAATTATCTTTATAAATACTGATATTTTCCCCTATTTCGAACTCCCAAATATGAAACTTTCTAACTATATCTTGACCTTTTGATATACCTTTCCAAATCCATGTTCTTTTCTTTCTAGGAATCTGATGTAGAGGCTGACGATTAGGAAAATACTTAGATTTAAGGGTTCTAGTCGATAAATCATTTGGATTACTGACCAGTTTCCAAGTCATCTTAGCTAATAGATCTAAATTGAACTTAAAAAGATTCTTAAAACCTAACCCTCTATGTCTTTTTGGTAAACATAGATTCTTCCGTGCTTTTGGATTAACTCGGGTGATGTCTTCACCAGTATCTCTGTTGGAAAGTATCTAATTGTTTATGATAACTGTTGGTATAGGAAAACACGTCATGTTGTACATTATCACAAAGTTCAAAATTGCTTGAATTTGAATAACTCTCTTTGCTTGTATAACCAGTTTTTCTTTACAACCAATCAATTTTTGTTGCATCTTCATTACTAATAGCTGAAAACTTTGAACCTTAGAGCAGTTTAGAAACAATGGGACTCCGAGATACCTATCAGTAATCTTCATGGGATTCATCTGCAACATACTAGAAAGTTCATTTTTCCTCCTTCTTGAAAATTTTCTTACTAAAAGTAATACTATTTTTAATAGGATTAATGGCTTTCCCTGAAGCATTACTAAATCTCAACTATATATTCTGAGCATGCTGAATTTCAGAAGTATTTTTTTTAGAAAAGTAAATCATCATCCGCAAAAAAAGATGAGAAATAGATGGTCCCCTTCTATCAGGTGTTACACCATAGATGAGTTTCTATGTTTTAACTTGTAAGAGTAGCCGAGATAAAGCATCCATACAAATTATGAATATATAAAAGGATAAACTATCTCTTTGATGCAAGCCTCTAGTAGGAGTGAAGGGTTTACATGGAGCTCCATTTAGTAATAAAGAAATAGAAGGTGTACTAATGAAATGATAAGTCTTGTCACACCATTTATCAGGAAAACCGAGTTGTTTGAAAATATCTCTAACAAAATTCCATTCAGCGCGGTCAATTGCTTTGGACATGTCAATTTTCGCAACAATATCTCCTATCATCTCCTTTTTATTTCTCATGGTATCAAGGAGTTCACGGGCTATGATAATGTCATCTTGGATGCATCTACCTGGTACAAAATTCATATAACATATTTCATTCGATTAACCATTAACTTAGAAATTATTTTATACATAGAATTAAATAATCTAATAGGTCGATACACAATAGGGAAAGCAAGAAAATATACTCTAGGTATCGGAGTTTGATAAGTGAAGTTGACAGATGTGTTCAAATATTGATTTGTAAAAAAAACTATGGACCAGTTGAAGGACCAAGAAGGAGATCAGTTAGGACTAAGAAGGAGAATTTTTTTTTTCCTTCTTGTATAAGTTCTATTTGAAAACCATCTTTCCAAAGCATACACATTCCACCAGCTAACCCTACAAATCTCTGAATCCAGTAATTGGGATAAACAAACTGTCTTAAGATATAGTATTTCATTTTTTGGAATTTAGTTTTTGTTTCTGATAGTAAAATAAAATCTGGGGAGTGAGATGCTATTTCAATTTTTAGGTGGTTAATGGTTAAGGGAATTTCCAATCCCCTGAACATTCCAAGCCAATAACTTCATCTTAATTTCGAAATCCAATCAATCAGGTTATATCGAAGTAGAAAAAAGGTACTAGTATAGACAAGAAAACTAAGATACAAGAAAACAGAAAAGAAACGAAGTAATTAATATGAACTCTAAAAGCAATTCAAAAGATGAAGTCTATAACTCAAAATGTAAGAATATTAAAGAAAAGATAGGTTGTAGATAAGATCCTGCTCGTCAGTGCCTTGGCTGCAACCATGTGTTTGATTGGTATCTCTTAACTAAATTGTTTCAGTGATAACCCCTATATAGGATGCATGTTCATACATTCTGAGTCTTTAACTACTATAATTTTTCTTTCTATATCTTAGACAGAGTCACAGATAAATAAGAAGGACCAACAATTACAACTTGCTTTGAAGCTTTTGATATAAATGTAAAAAGACCGTGTGCAGGTATCTTAAAAAATTGATTCACTTGATAACTCTCAATGTTCAATTGTTTTGCTATATCAGAACATTGATTCTTATTATGATCCGCAACTCAATAATGGGGAAATTTTTAGTGTTTGAGACATGGATATGTTTCAAACATATCCATGTCTTTTGGGTGATTCTAGGTTCACCGTGGGTCAGCCAAAACGGTTTGTACTGAGTGGGATAAAACTATGGTACCCACTGTTCCGCCTAACACGATTAGCATGGGTACATTATTTGTCGGTCTGTGGGTCCCATTGTTTTATTTCACGAATTATAAACCAACGTGGTTGACCCATGGTCGACCTAAAATTTTCATTTTCTTTTATTTTTTGTGAATTAGAAACCCAAAGAAGTATAAGGGTTGTTTGGCTTGTTGGTGCCGCTATTCCAGAAGCGCAGTCAAGAACATGAGAATATTCTGACAAAATAATGTCCCTGTTATCAGAAAAACAAAAATATTTAGAGATGTTAGTTATACCTAACATAATTTGTTTATCTAAATGTAGGGAGTGGAATTGAAAGATAGGTATTGAGCTTCATCATCTATGAGGAAGTGCTTGTTTCCTTGCCTTTTTAGCTAAAAAATCTGCTACCTGTTTTTTTTTCTTCCAATAAAGATAAATCCCAATAAAAGATCAGAAGTGTTTGAAAAATTTAGTGCTTCCAGAAAAGTTACTTGATTTCTCCATTGAACTAAACTTGGAGGTTGTGTTAGCTATAATGAATAAGTCTTTAGCAATCTCTTTCCACCCAAGAATTGTGAACGCTTATGTCATTGTCCCACCTTGCAGCTTCAAGCAAGGTCAATGCTTCTGATTTTTTATGGCTGGTAGCTCTGAGTGTTCCAGCTTTCTCTTTGAGTAGAACATACATAGCTTCAGTAATAGCATAAAACAAAAAAAATCAAAGTTTAGTTGATTTGAAATGGTAATAGTGCTTCCCAGTACAAGCTTTCATACATCCTAGAATTTTCTTCTAAAAAAGTCACATCTTCAAGATAAAGTTTAATAACTCAGGTGCCTTCGAACTGCTATTGAAGTTTGTAGACCAGTGTTGTTTTTGTTTTTGAAGATTCTCAAGCATATTTCCTTCCAAATTAACCAACACCTTGTAGCTACAACCTCAATATCATTAGAACTACCTAAACCGGTAATCCAATTAGAATAATACTCCTTAAATGGTGAATTCGACTTCAAATCTAATTTCAAAATTACCAATGACGTTGTAACACCCAAACTGACTTTCCATAATGCCAGTAAAAAATAGGTGATTAATAGATTCTATAAAAGTATTACAAAACACACAATGTTGACTTATGTCATCTATAAATTGTCATATCTTGTTCCTAACATGTGAAACACGATTAATACATTACAAAAGGAAAACTTTGGTTATTTGAGACACATTAGATTGCCAAAAGGTTTTCCAAAACTTAATTAGCATTATAAGAAACAACATGATTAGTGTCAGATATATTATGAAATTGTTCATATAAATAATTAACAAAAAATCTCCATTTGTAGTTAACCAACATATGAGTTTACGTTCCTTCAAAAGATAATGTTGAGATGTGAAGATTCTAATGTTTAGAATCTTTTTATCCATAAAAAGAGGAAAGTCATTTCTATTTTTATCTGAATTCCACGTCTTATTGTCCGAGTCTACTAATTCAGACAAAAGTGTTAAGGAAACGTACCTAGTGGTGCATATTGATTCTAAAGTATTCTCGTTATGTGGAATCCATTTGCCAGACCAAATGTTTATCATTTTACTATCACCTACCTCCTAGTAGTTGTGCTAAACAATTTCTGCAAAAAACACTGTCATATCCAAGAAGAATTATATTATTTTTTTGTATGAAAAACAATGAAATATCTAAACCAAGAAAATTCTCGATCAGAAACAAGAAAGTTTCATTTAGCTCATGATTTAAAGTTTTTGATTCAAACACTTCTTGAATTAGTTTTACAGTTTGGGGTCCCACTAACTCTCAATTATGTTTTAAAATCTCATAGGAAACCTATCAGATCCCAACGACTAATTTGGGTTCATGTGTTTTACCACTTCGAAAATCCCAGAATGAGATGGTAGTTTTGATTATCCAATTATCTTATTCATAACTTATAGGTGAAATTAATCAAAGAGTTCCTGATCATTCCTAGTTACCGAAAGGAGTAAATATTTTAATTTAACATGCAATCAAATTTATTTCTATCCATTCTTTTTCTTCTTCCAAAGGTATATTTTTCGGTTTTGGGTAGAGTTTTTGTCCTTGTTTTGATCGTTAAATAATGACATGCTAAATTTCGAGGATAACTTGTCTCATGATTATATTTTTATTATTTATGGGAAAATCTCTCTTTTGGGAGGAAAAAAACAACAACATATTTTTGGCGCAACTGACAAGAAAATTTCAAGAGTTTTAAAGTAATTAGATGGTTTTATTGTTGTACCCTGACAAATAATTGCATATAATGATAATATGATAGAATTATATGTATTGTATAATAGTCAAGACTTGGGGAGTTACAACAAAACAACATCCCAGAGATAATAATATGAGCTAGGTGAGAAAAATACAAAAAAAAATATTGTATCAAATAAGAACTGAGGTGTCGTATGAGGATAACCTGGAGTGTTTTAGTTGTGGCGGTGATCTTGCGAGAGAATTTATAGAACCAAGGCTAGAAACTATCGACATTAAAAATGAGGATGAGCTGCTTGATCTCTTTAAACAAGCAGTTTATTTTGTGTCTGGAGAGACAAGTACGGTTGGAGGTTTGGTTGTGGCCTCTATGAGTTGCGTTGAAGGTGGGAAGATAATAACAAAGTATTTCAAATTTACTTCACAGAAAAAAACATGAAACATTATAATCAAACATGATGGGATACATGTTTCAAAAAAAGCTTTCCTCACATCCGTCACCACCACTGTCTTGGATAAACCATACATGGTTAACAAAGTGGACCGCACCTATGATTTGGACGAGGAAAGGGGACCTTTCTCTTCTTTTAGGCGAGATTTGGTCAAAATTAGACTCTATCCTAATGTGAATGACCCTCGCTTTTTTGAATCCTGAAACTATTATCTTGATGCCGGAGAACATTTCAGCAAGCATTGGTAATTCTTCGACTATTGTGAAGACGACCATGAAGGATCAGTCAAGATGATGTAACAATCTTCTTCTTCTGTTGTTTTTGGTGATCATCGTTGTTGTCATTAATAGTCCAATCTTGTAGAACCTCAGTAGAAACAACTTCACAACACATTTATGATTCCAAAGATGATAAAGAACCACTACAACAATTTTTGTTACACGCAGTTTTTTCCGAAGTTGATGCCATTGTAATGGATTTGAAAGAAATCACCCTCCGTTTGTAACTCCGATTAATACTATTATTACAATCTTCTTTTCTTCTTATTGCTGACATAAAGCCCGTAATTTACTTATAATATCAACCCCTTCGCGCCCATAACCAAATAAATTTGTATTGTATTTTGTTTCTGATAGTTTCAGAGTTTATAAGGAATTGAACACACCAGGAAGAGAAGAACTAGTAAGAAATAAATATCCATTATTTAGGTATTAGGATTTTCGATTATAAAGCGCATATTGCTTTACTCCATTCTGAATAAGTCCACCAAAATCCAAGTGCATCATTTCCGTTGGAACCCTGAAAGTCCACGCCGGATATATTCCCAAATTTTCAGGAAGATTTGTTACTTTATCCTATTTTTTCCAAATATTTTACGTTCTCTTGTTTTGAACGTGCATTTACTTTATATTAATATACCGTATATAATAAGTCTGCCATGGGGATATAATGTTTTATTTTCTATTTTTTTTTTTCAATTTTTTTAACGGAAATCAATTTATGTTTGTAGTGTATAACAAGTAGATTACAGTATCTTGACATTAAATATGAACTACTTTATCTAATGTTTTTTCTTATCATGAATTTTATACAATAGTTTTTTTTTTTAATAACTAATCTATTTTCTAATTATTTTCTCTAAAAAATTTACGTAATATATTTAACAAAAGAATTAACATGCAACTATCATTTATAAAACCAAACCAAAGATTTTGTAATATTGTTTTATCATTTATAAAACCAAACCAAAGATTTTATAATATTGTTTTTAGTTTCTGTATGAATCAAAACAAAACCGAACAATTACTTCTTTTTTGCTGCATTTTTGTTTCTTTTTCATAGGAGGGTCCACATGTTATGTGGTACTGGAACAACACAATCAATCTTCCGTTGATGGAGCACAAAGCCACCGGGTGTGGGTATTTTTTTGTTGAAATTTTTCTAATTGAGTAAGTAATTTTCTCTCGATCATGCTTGAAATTATATTTTGACTTTTATGTATGTTAATATCAATATGTTAATATTTATAGCGAAGAATATACATCCACCATGAACGAAGAAACGGTGGTGATGATAGCTGAAAAATCAATCATTGCCGGTGCCAAGGGCTACTGGAAAACATGCGGTGCAGTGGATATTAAGTTTTTTTTTAGCAAATATTTCTAATATTGTTATAGTGGAAATATCTGAAAAACCCAAGTTTGATTTATAAATGTAGTCCAAAATATAAACTTTTTAGTTAAGAATAGTAATTTTTAGATTGAATTTAGATTTTCATATTTTCTTTTTGCCTAAAGTAACCTTCCATTATGTAGAACGTAAAATTTTCTTTAGAAAAATTACATTAATTTACGGTCAATTAGTTGTAGGCTTGACCTGTGGGCGATAGTTTTTTTTAATTATTTTTTTAATGTATTCTCAAACTTTTATCATCATACTAAAAACTCCATTGCACTCCACTGGTGTACATCATCGTCTGATTTCACATCTTGACTTTAAATTGGATGAGTCAATTCATTGAGGATAATGTAAAGAGTGCAGGGGTGTGTTTTCATTAAGAATTTTTATACTTTAGTGAGTATGTGTACATCATCTTCTGATTTCACACTTTGACTTTATATTGGATGAGTCAATTCATTGAGGATAATGTAAAGAGTGCAGGGTTGTGTTTTCATTAAGAGTTTTTATTCGTTAGTTAGTATTCACTTTCGAAGAGTAGAATTTTTCAAATTTTTTGTAAATTTTTTTATGAAACCTCCAAGTTGTAGATAATTTAGATTTATATAGTATACTTTTTGCTAACTTTGCATACAGAGTTCTTACCAAACACTTAAACTTAGAAGTCACAGAGAACTTATATTTGAGGTTCTTAATAGTTGAGAGGGTAACCATTATCAACTTAACCATGTCGGTGAAAAATTAGGTGCAAAAGAAAATGCAGTATTTGAGAGTTGATTAATTATCAGTGGAGATTACCCTTTTAAAAAAATTTGAGTGAGGCACCAAACCTTCAATAGTGTCAGTTTAGAATGTTTCATGCGCGCTAACTCCTGGTAAAATCATGAGCTACTCAATTTCATACCCCATCAGCACTTTGTGATCTCTTGAGTGTTAATTCTTTCAATCAAGAGGGTGTCATCATAATTGCGAATAAACCTCATTCTTGTAGTCTTATTTGTTGTTAGCAGCATTCTCTCTCGAGGTAACAATAAAAACACACCATCATCATCAACAAGTGCAGCAACATCAAATTTATGAATTAGTTGAAGAAGTATAAGGTTTGCAACCAACAAAAGGAAGAGTAAAATTACATATCCAAGTTGAAGATTGAGTGAAAAAAGAAAGAAAAGCAAAAAATATGTGAGTTTTTGAAGTTTATGATACCAAGACAATATGAAGTTGTGAATAATCAAGTACTAAAGTACTTTTTCCTATGGCTTAGAATTTAAAAAAAAATCAATCAAAAAAAAAGAAAAGGAAAATAAATAAATAAATAAATAAATATCAAGGTTGTGGGGAAAGAAGAAATTCATAAAAAAGTTTCAAACAACAAGGAATCGAAAATAATGTGTACCAGTTGTATAAGTTCTATGAGTTTGGGAGTTTATCACCAAGAGTTGAAGCCGAAAACGTTTCCATTCGATGTTAGAATGGTGCTTAATGTAGATCAGATGATAAGGTGAGTGAGAATTCTCATCAAGGAATGGCTCTAGTGTTTAGTAAAGAAGATAACCGGAAGAAAAGGTTACAGGTAAAAAGAAAACCCCCTAATTCACGTACGTGTCGGTTAAAAGAGCGGTGGAATCAGAAGTGGTAACGGTTATCAGGGAGAGGAAGAGACGTGGAGACTAATGAGTAGAGTGTGTTTACATCATTCTATAAAAGCTCTAACGATTATTCTCATAAGTTGTCATTGTTACGGATCTTCAACAACAAAGTGCTGAACGAACACATGCAAACATTAGAAGAACTTGAAGTATGAAGAATTCAAGACATGTGTTGAAGACCTAGGAAATTAAGCATAGTGGACTGATCTGAAAATTTTATTTATTGTATCCATATGTATTGAATGGTATTGTCACTAAAATTGACAAAGCGAGAGATTTTTATAGCATTGCTCGGTTGAACCCACAAGTTTTTTCTATCTCAAGTTTGTTGTCAATGTTAGGTGATCAAAACTATATCTTGATTTCAAGTCTACTAAGTCAAGTTTCGGATAGGTTAGAATTGTAGTTGAGTATCAGAGATCACCCTTGAAGATTGAAGATCGACGAAGACATTTGGAGAAATTCTGTATCGGGTATGTGACCGAACCATTATGTTTTACTCACTATACCATCATTTTATCTATTGATATGACTTATAGTAGATTCACAAAGAAGATGTTTCGAGTCAAGCTTGCCTTGTGAAAAATCTCGATATATGATTTAGCGATTAGATATTCAAAGGTCCTTAACAATATTAGTTTTATGAATTAATTTGTGGATCAACTGAAAATTTCCGATGCAAACTTATATCACTTGGGAATGTTTTAAACATCATAAGAGAGCAATATTAACTTACTGGAATTTCTACTGAGGGTAGGTTGGCAGACTCAATATGCAAACCATAGATATCTGAGATACAAAAATACAGGAAGGTTGGTGAACCAGTTTGCAAACCACAAGTTTAGCTGGGAAAAATTCACGAACCCGGTTAGCGAACCATGGTGAACTAATTTTATAAGTTGGATTAATTGGCTAGCAGTTGGGGAACCCGGTTCACGAACCGAGGTCAACTGAGTTCGGTAGTCTAGTAGGGTTGGAGAACTCGGTTCACGAACTATAGCACCTTGACTCGTGTACAATCCCTACGGTTAGCGAACCGTTGTACCAACTGTCCCGATAGTGTTTAGCAGGTACTCAAAGACTTATTATCTTAACATGTTTAACATTGCTAGAACTCTCTTAAATACTTCTTAGACTTCATTGATCACTTGGACACTTATGTGTGTGAACTATAATTAATTTCTTATATGTTTAAATGAACATCAAATAACTTTTAATTCTTTGGCTAACTTGCCAAACCGAACAATCATTATACACGGTTCACTAACCGAACCTATGTGTATAGTCTTTTATTGTAGTTTGAAGACCTAATTAGTTTGCTTGATTCTCAAGTTATCTTGGATTGAATTCTAAGATAACCATGGTCTTTGAAAATTATAAATAGAGCATCTCCGTCAACTGGGAAAATTAATCCCTAACACTTTGTTTCCTAGTTAATTCTAGAGTCGCCTCTATTGACCTTTTAAGTCTACGACTAAAAAGACTTCGCTTGGGGATTCGTGAAGCCAAGTAAGACTATCTTTACCTTGAAAGTTCGTGAATCCTGATCTTGTTTTCTGTTATCAAGGTTTTCGTAATCTCTTTCAGGCAAGATAGATAGTAATCACAATTTTTTTTGTCTCAGACTTTGTGATTCCTCAAGATAGATATATAAAGATTGCTCATAGTTGATGATACATTAATTTTCTTGGATGCTGAGGTAGAGCAGGTTAGAAATATCAGACTTGTGCTTCTTTCTTTTGAACTTCTTACTGGCTTGAAAATCAACTTTGCAAAAAGTCAGATTTATGGAGTGGGATATGATGGTGATCTTTCCATTTTCTCTTCTATATTGGGTTGTTATCATGGTATGCTGCCTACTACTTATTTAGGCCTTCCTCTAGGTGACAAATGTAATGGTATTTCTAAATGGGATAAGATCATCGAAAGATTCTTAATCAAGCTAGCTGGTTGGAAAAATCCTTTGCTCGCAGAAAAAATTACTTTCATTAATAGTGTCTTGTCCATTTTGCTTGTGTATTACATGTCTCTTTTTTAGATACCTTCTTCTGTTATTAAGAAGCTTGAAAAGATTATGAGGGATTTCTTGTGGCATGACAACAAAGGAAGAAGAAAAATACATCCAATTAAATGGATTATTTTGTGTAGAAGGAAGAAGTTTGGAGGTCTGGGAATCAAGAATTTGCATAAGTTCAATCGATCTCTCTTTAACCAAATGGTCTTGGAGATATATTGTAGAAGATAATGTTCCGTGGAAGTCTATTATTACTGAAAAATATGGTTCAGGGGAGGTTTGTTGGGTTTCTAAGGTGCCAAATTGTTCTTATGGTACTTTTGTGTGGAAAGCTATAATGAAATGCAGCCTAATCTTTCTCAGGTATGTTAAATTCAAAGTTAATAATGGAGTCAAAACTAGATTTTGGGAGGACAATGGATATATGATTTTCCTATTAAAACTTGCTATCCAAATTTATATGCTTTAACTAGAGCAAAAAAACTCTCTGTTGCTGAGATAGGTTCTTCTGTGGATAACTCTATTGTCTGGGATTTCAAATTACCAAGAAGAGTGAATGCTGCTGCTACAGTGGAGCTGAATCTTCTTAACAATAATCTAGTTTCTTTTAGTTTTAATCAGAATGCTGAGGATGAACTTATTTGGTCTCTTACAAAAGATAATCTCTTCTCTGTCAGGTTCTTATATTAGCATTTCTCAAGAAGATGATGTAATTCATGTTAATTCTATTTTTAACTCTATTTGGAAGCTGAGATGTCCTCCTAAGATCAGTTTTTTTTCCTGTGGCTTATTGCACATGATAGACTATCTACTACGGACTTTCTTATCAGAAGAGGTATGGAGGTTCCTGTTGTGTGCCTGTTTTGTGCTGAAAATGAGACTACTTCCCTTTTTTTTTACACTGCAGCTTTGCTAAATCAGTGTGGGCTGAATTTCTGAGTAAGTTTCACTGGTTTTTCTATGCTGAATGAGGTCACTTCAGTTTTACATTCCTGGCATTTAAGGCAGCACAATAAAGAGAACACTACAATGTGGAATATGATTCCTGCAGCAATTATATGGAGCATTTGGAAAGAAAGAAATGAGCGTGTCTTCTCTGACAAAACTCACAATGTCCAGGCAGTTGTTAACAAAGCAGTTTACAATCTTTTCTCTTGGGCTCTGGCTTTCAAGGATTTTGAGAATGTGAATCAAACAAATGTAATCAAAGAGTGGCATAATATTTACTTTCTTCCTAACTAATTTTGGTAGTCTGTTACCATCTTAGACTTGTTTTCCAACATTGCTAATAGGGGGTACCGGATTCCACAGGAGGGTACCAAATGCATATAAGACAGAGAACTTTTTATTTTGTCCTATATGTATTTTGTACCCTCCTGTGGAATCCGGTACCCCTATTAGCAGCCTTGTTGTTTTCTTGTTCTCTTGTTAGGTGGTATAATCATGTTATACACTCTTCTTTTTGATCAATCTAATCTCCTCTTTATAGATCAAAAAAAAAAAATGTAACAGACCAATGATCGACGCGCTACAACTTTGGATTTTGCCAGTGTCATAAAATGTGAATACTGTACTCCTATTACTATAAGATTAAGCTCATAAATTTAATCACTTTTACGGATCTTTAGTCATGTACTCGTGTTAGTAAGGTAAACTAGGTAGCTAATAGTACCTTATGATGCTAGGAATGGTTTAATATTTAGGACTTGAATAAGTACGCACACTCGTGAGGTTTTAATGGTAATCAGTTTTGATATTAACATTCAATTTCGGGACTGAAATTTGAATGGGTATATTAACACAAACATGGACACTGATCATAGAGGAAATGAAAAGTAACACAAACTAAAATTAGGATATATTTTTCTTTTTCTTTATACCTGTTTTACATAAAAAGGAACTTGGTTCCAAATTATATTATTCTTAAGCTAAGCAAATTGGATTAAAATGTAGAAGAATATGATTATCAGTTTTCCTTTTAGATGACAAATTCAAATACTACTAAAATGGAGCGACCGGCAGTCTCTCATTTGCAAGATAATGCGATATCAGTTCCAGTGCTTGTCTTGGTTTGAAGGTTGGAACTTGGTCACCTGCTCCTCTTATTGTCACGAATGTCAATCCATCGTAGATTATGGTCCACCCACCAACCTATAAACAAAAGTTCAGAAAATATGCGAAACAATTAGAATGCAATTCAGCCATGCATTATACCATGTCCTTGTTTTCTGATTTCCAGTTTGCAAGAACAGATAGATTTTATAAGAAGATATAAAGAGAGAGAAAACTAGAGTGGTAGTACATAGGTTAATTACCTCTTTGTGGGTGTACCATGGTGTCCATTCTTCTTTTATTTTTAAGCCGAGTTTGTTCAAGGACAATCTTGTGGATGTAACTGGAATTCTCCCATCAGTGTCTCCACTGAATGAGTCAGAACAATAACAATCGATGTTACGAAAACTCACTATTCAAAATGAGGATAATCAAAGATTGTTGCCTTAGAAAGCTTACCTGTATACCCAAATCCTAAGTCCTCCTTGTACAAGTTTTTTGATGATCGGAAGGGTAGAAGCTGGTGCATCGTTCCAAAATGTGATGTTGTCACTGTCAAAATACGAGCGCCATTCATGAATTATATGCACAACTCACAAGCGTGTGCACAGTTGATACTGTCTAAAATGGATGAAAGCGAAAGTAAAAAATAACAAGCAATTACCTGCAGTGAGTCCATGGATATGGGATTTTGGTCACATTCGCATGCAGTGCTTTTTGAACGTCAGGTCGATTGAAGTAGACAGTGGAATAAGATGACAGACACGGGTCATAACCTGCAGGTCTTTTATGCCATCCCGCCTATAAACACAGTATTGAAAGTAGGATTAAAGTCCTGACTACAATCCCATGTCCTTGTTTTCGCAGTTGGTTAGCATTTTGTTCCGCAAATAAAACACATAATGGTGGACTAAAATGTTGAAGGCCCTTACGAATTTTGCAAATGCTTGGGGAGCAATGCCTTCAATTTTGCGGAGTTGTCTCTCTGTACTTGTACCGTTAACACACGACGGAGCATACAAACTATACATGTCGATGAGATCATAAACGTCAAAATATTTGTTGAGATTAGTGTGGCATTCATTTGATACAGGCGTCTGACTAAAATTGCATGTCTTCTTAATATCATTGTATACACGGTCGGAAATTACTGCATGATCCCATGCATAATCGATCATGCCCTTTTGATACGTGGCATCATCTAGTAACGCGTTACCTATCTGTATTAATACACAATACTATCATGAACAAATTATGGATTATATAGCGAATATAAGCAAATTTTATGGATTGTGATTAAATGAACTTACAATGAAACTTTGAAATTTATGTAATCCTTTTTGGAGGCTTTTTTATTGGCATCGAAGATTTTTTCGGCCAACTGTGGAACATAATGCCCTGAAAATATAAATAAAAATCAACCTTCTATTCTGGTATAGTGGATCATAATAATGAAGTACGCTGAAAATGTAGTTTTCATGTCTGATATTTCACCTGCATAGCTTTCGCCCGCCAAGAAAAAATCATGTGACTTGAAATGTGGAAACCTTTCGAACCATTTCAGGAGAAATGTGTACGAGTCCTTCGCTGAAATATACGTAGAAGTCAAAGTTTCATAAGGTTATTAATTAGCAACTTACAAACATGATCAGAAGACGGATTTTCTTTATCTAGTGAAGTTCACATGATTGAACTGAACTAGTTAAGTGAAAATGAATTACCAGTGACCGAGTCCCCTAAGGTTTTGATATCTGCGCTTGTATTGGTATAAGAAAATCCAACACCAACTGGAGATTCCAAAAATAACAAATTGGCTTCTGCAATGAGGAAAATAAAATTTGTCAATCATATTACTTTTTGTACATGTTCTATCTCAACCAAAATTTATTGCCTCTTTGGCCCATTTCTCTTTAGTTGTTCAAAAGGAAATTCTTGAATGGATTTCTTTTGCATTATTCCTATAATGTGCTTGAACTTTAGACTTTAAAGTATCTTTTTCGTTAGCCTGGTCTGATACGATACCATGTTAGAATATAGGTATCCAGTTCAAAACCAATTGACAATGAGTGGTGAGGTCCTGAGGGATTATAAACAGCAGCATCTTAGATAACCCAACAATGTGGGAATAATAATCTCAATAATATCAGTTGCATCCGGTAAAGGAAGTTTGGGCCTTCTTCCTAGTAGCTTGGCATAGAAGAAATGGAAAGATGAAAATATCACTTTTTCAAAAACGAGGGAGTATGATTTGCAATTTGTTCAAGTTTTGTGCCTCCTAACGTTGTGAAACCCATATGTTTAAACACAACTTCTGATTTTATATGGTAAGTAATTATACTGCATGAGACTTGCCTTTGTTCCATGAATAGTCATTGAATTTGAGTACAGGTTTGCCCTTTTGTGTTAAGAAAGGCCCTAATTCCTCTGCCTTTCCATATCCAATTGATGAACATCCTGGTCCTGTAATAATAATTAAGTGATAAAATGATCAGATCCAGGGTCAACTTTCAACCATATAAAAATTAATTAAAGTCTTGTTGGAGTAACCAACCCTTAAAAACAATTAAGTATTATTAACGGAAGATCGACGGTATTAGAACATGGTAACACAATTTAATACAGTAAATGAGGATCCACAAAATCAGGGGGTTCTTTAATGACTTCTACCCAAAATTCTTCATTCTCATTCTCCTCTCGTGCGGATTAAAATATTTGATTCTTACCAGTCACAATAATTAATGGTCAAATTCCCCAAAAATTCTGGGTTGTCTTTCAGTAGATCTTAGAATTTTACTGTCCCTAGCTGGATCTTCCTCCTCCTCCTGATTGATTAATCATTACATTTGTTGTTTAACTGTATTATTACGTACTTTCAATCTTTCTTGGCGCATCAAAGTTCGCGCCCAACAGACCGTAACCGTTTCATGCGTAGTATTGATCAGTGGACATCCAAACCAGCAGTCCAGTGACGCACACCATGACAGTACCATACAATCATTTTATGTATCCTATGCAGCTGCAGATGTACGCCAAAAACACCTCCTCCACAGCTCCACTACCTATACTTATATCTACAATTGAAAAGTGAAATGCTTATCCTATCCAAAGTATAGAGTGTCTCATTCTACTCATGCATGCGTGTAGTCTGCCACTGTACACTCTACTCATGCATGCGTGTAGTCTGTAGACATCTCTCTACTTGTTGGACTTGTCCACTGTATTTCAGTGATACAGACATCGGTCTCAAGTTGTATAAGTAAGTGGTGATCTTAACAATGTTGATTGATATGATCCACACATACTAACTAAGCACAGTCTAGACGGCTCTACGATCATCAGTCAAAGATTCATTAATATTCATTGGGACACTGACACGTGGTAGGTTTTTACAGGTCAACTTTTATGTAACATGAAAGTTGTTTTAGCTGCTAATTGAAGCAAGCAAACAAAGACTAGTTGGTCAAATGAAAAGAGTGACAGGCAGCTTATATAAACAAGAAGATAAGATACTTAACCGAAATGAAAGAAAATAAAAAATTAAATGGAAATCCCAAAATTATTGGAAAAATCCAATTTCCCAGTTCCATTCACTTACGTCTTCTAGTGGATTTACATCATCTGCATATATGGTCCTATAATATTCCACGGAGTAGTAAGGAGCATAATAACTGTTCAACCAATCAAACAAATGTGTCAGTTTACAGAAACAAAAGTAATAGCATATTACAACCCAAAAGTAATAGCATATTACAAAATTTCTTACTCTTTCCAGTTTGGCCTGAGCAGTTTCAATGCACATACATCATGTTGACAAGGGAATCCTCTTAGCTGCCATTGCAAACAAGTGCATTGTTTGTCTACAATGTTCACTGTGAAAATTTTCTTGGTAGACACATTAGTTACCAAATAAACCTGTCCAACCACACTTCCTTCTGTATCAAACTTCCCAACCAAGTCAAGCATCTTATTTATCAACTTAACAGCAGCAGGGACCAAATCATTTTGATTCCACTTAGCAGATTCTTCCCTTCTCTTAAATAACAAACCCATTACTAACTGACCATACATCATGCCTAGTTGGATTATTGGTTTATCTCTCATATTAGAACTCATAGAATTAAATGATTCTGAGAAATTTTTATTCATATGCTCACAACAACTAAGGGGATCAAAATAAGCCCTAGACCAAGTACTTGGATCTTCTTTCCTAAGATATTCACCAGCAGCCGGACTTTCTTTGCATATGTTGTCAAAGTGCTCCTACATTATAGTAACCTGAGTTAATATATAACCTACTAACTAAGAATAAAAAAACATAGGGATATTTAGAAAGAGAGGCACAAACCTGAAAATGCCTCACTTTGTAAGCTTTGCATGCATTCCACAATAAGTTGTGCAAGGTTGGTGCCTTGTGGTACTTCTTGAAGTTCTTGTACAAGTGCCTGCAAATAAAGAGTAAGTACCTATTTTATACTAACTCTAAACCCAAAACACATAATGTAAACTAATGTAAAAAAATAACTAAACTTAAATACCTGAAGCAATATCTAACTCTTGCACCAGGGAAACCTTTGGAACAGATTCCAACAATCCTTTTTGCCTATCAGAAATAAAGGTAATTCTGCCAGCATGATGTGCATTGATTGCTGGAGCCAAATCCTTGAGAAACCCAGTCCATCTCTCCTTGGTTTCACTCTTAGCCACCTTAATGCCTAAAGGCACCAGAGAATTCTGACCATCAATTGATGTTGCAGCCATTAGAACACCACCACGCTTTCCAGTTAGATGGCATGCATCTAAACCTATGACTCCCCTGCAAGCTTTCTGAAATCCTCTCATTGGTGCAGCAAATGAAATAGTCATGCTCATGAATGTCTTATCTGCATATTTAGTAACCAACCATTAAATAACTGAGCACCACTTACAAATAAATGAACCAACCATGAATGTCTTAACATAATGTATACCTCTTTTCCCATAAGTGTATTTAGCAACAGACCCTGGATTAGTATGATCCACCATCGCACAAAAGATGGGTACATCCTTGTAGCTGTCTTCATAATTACCAAACAGATCTTCTAAAAGAAGATTTCTAGCCTTCCATGCACAAATATAAGGTATATTGATGTTATGAGTTACAAAAAATTCTCTTGCAATGTGTTTAGGCTTTGGAATTAAGGCCCCAGCTGTCTGCTTTAACTTCTCATGTACCACATCTTTTACGAACTCAGGATCCGCGGATCTGTTAAAACTCTTTGTATCCGCAAACACAAGTGTGTTCTAGATTAACCTTCCTAACAATAAAAGTAGGCTCATGCCTTTTTATGCTAGCATTTACAAACCAGTTACAACCATACTCTTCCCTAAACCTACATCTCACTCTTAATCTTGTTTTGTCACTCTTATAGACCGTATACTGATAATTATGTTTTACACAGTAACCCCTAAGATGTTTCTTATAAGCACTCTTGTTATTAAAAGCATACTTTACCTCCATCTTAGTAGGATCAACAGGAGTCACCTCTTCTTCTACAGGGAATAATGGTTCTTCTTCTTCATCACTGTGCATATTGAAGATTTCTTTCCACTTCTGGTAATCAAGCTTTGGTTTGGAATATTTATCATCATTTACTTCAGGACCATCATTATCCTTATCATTATTCTTGTCATCATTAGAAACTGCAATCAACATCAAAGTGTTAGTACATGTAAAAAATAAACAAAAAATTATAAACACTAAAGGGTCCATACCTTCTTCATTGTCTTCTTCACTACTGCTTGAATCACTGCTTTCATCTCCAACTTTGTATGTCTTGACAATATCTTCATAATCAATATCATTCTCTTCATCACTGTCAAAGATTGGTGGAGCATTTGGGTCTTCAATGGGGTGACATTCATCTACAGTAGTGTTCTCTAGCACCACATTGTCCTCATCATCACCATCACTATTGTCCCCTGCATCAGTCTTATACCCTGTATCAGTCTTATCCCCTGCATCAGCCTTATCCCCTGCATCAGTCTTATCCCCTGCATTAGTGTTATCCCCTGCAGCAGTGTTGTTTACTTCATCAACCCAGTAATCATGATTAAAGTTATCAACTGGTGTACTGCTAGAACCAACAACAGTGGCTTGACTTAGGCAAGAAAAACCCTGAGATTCCACTTCATTTAACAGATCCATGAACAACAACTTCCTAGATGCTCCTCCATTTGAGTTTTCATTCTTTGATTGAGCATGCAACCTTGGTGATCTCCTTGTAGGTGATATCTTTACTGACTTTTCCTTTGAAACTGGCTTCTTAGCAATCCTCTTAGGTGCCTTCTTAGGAGTCTCATCAATTGTTACTACTGGTTGTTCCATTGCAGCCTTAATGAAGTCATTATCATTCCTAAATTCTGAATTCATTACACTCATTTGTAAACATATGAAGCCTTTATCATCAGGTACAACATGCTCCCAAAACTTAAACAAGTCTTCATTTGTAACCAAATACTCAGGCAGACATGGGTCTATGGTCCAATATAAATTTGGAATTTCTGTTTCATCAAGATGCAACTTAACACGCAACATCTGCTCAAATTCCTTAAGGTCAATTCTATCTCTATCCATGTGAGGGAATAGCAAATTAAGTTTACTATTCACAACAAACACATTGATATCTCTATATGGATAATATATATGATCACTGTAAATGAACAAACAAAATAAAATTCATCAAATTCCACACTTCACACAGAAAACCCCTAAAATAAAATTCATCAATTCATCAAACACACGAAATTAGGGTTTTAGAAATTCCACACTTCACACAGAAAACTCCTAAAATAAAATTCATCAAACACACGAAATTAGGGTTTGAAATCATACCATATCTGCTGCTTGTCCTTCCCGTTATTCTTCTTCATCTTCAGCTCCCCAACCCTTTACTCAGACACTAAACCTAAGCAAAATCCCGCTGAAAACTGACCCAAACCCTAATTTCTTCCACTAGAGAACAGAGCGGACATAGAGCAAGAGAAAAAAGTACAAGAAAGAGAAACAGAAACCTAAGAGAAAACCCCTAATTCAACTCAGAAAAACGAAATTAGGGTTTGCAATCATACCATATCTGCTGCTTGTCCTTCCCCTTCTTTTTTTGAATCTCGATCTTTACTAAAACCCTTTACTCAGACACTAAACCTAAGCAAAATCCCGCTGAAAACTGACCCAAACCCTAATTTCTTCCACTAGAGAACAGAGCGGACAGAGAGAAAGAGCAAACCCTAGAAGAAAAATGAAACGATACAAAGTTACAAACTGTTTTCAATCCCACGAAGGATAAAGTAGTCATTTAGCCTGTGCTACGTGTAATAATCTCGTGCACGACATCTTGAGCCGTCCACATAAGACACGTGTAAGTAATCTGGACAAAGTCAAAAAAATTTGACCAATCATGTGGGTCCAAGGCGTTAGTGCTAACGGTTGTGGCATTAAATAAACTTTGAAAAAAACGGTGGCAGTTTCTTGAATCGGGATTTGCAAGTGTGGCAGTTTGTTAAAATTCCCAAAAAAGATCAAAATAGTGTTGGTTTTTAATGATAACTACTGAATTTCCTCCGAAACCTTGTACATTTAAAACGAAAATAAAATTATACTGTAATAGTATTAGAATTCTCAAGTATAATTAAGTACCTCATTAATAACTAAGTACTGAACTCAAAAGAAAAGCATGAAGAACAAAAGAATGGAAGAAACAGAATTTGTTAGTAAAATGCTGAATGAAAATTTTGTTACCTCCATTGAGCCAAAGAACGAGAGGTTTTTCAAATACTTCGAAAAACCAATAGAACAAAGCTTTCCCATGGCTTTCATCGACTGTAACGTAACCAGCATACTGTCTAAATTTCACAGGAGGCTGACCAGGTAGTCGAACGATACGATCAGCTAATTGTTGCTCCTTAATTTTTCCTCTCAACCTATCTGGTTCTATAATACCTAACACTGCTGGACTAATAATAAGAACTAGAATGGCGACCAAACGAAAGAAGGAAAAAGAAGAAGCCATTGATGATGAATAATAGCTCTTCTCTCTCTCTTTCACCCCGTCTCCAGACTAGATGATTTTGTCTATGAAACTTGATTATGGGCATGTTCATATATATACAAAATAAATGATGAACATGTGACGGATAAGTAACGTTTTCGGAATATATATTGTTATTATTAACGTATCTTTTATTTCATTTTTCCTTCGTTTTAGTTCGAAAAATCCAACTCCAAGTTGAATTTATCCTACACAACTAATTAAGTTCTTTTAATGAATTTAAATCTGGTTGGTATTTTGCACACAATAGGCGGCCGATTCACATTTACTCAAGAGGTTCAACAGTGAAATACGTATCTGTTTTCAGTTTTCGTATGGACCAATTTATGAAAATTGACTTTCCCACTACAAAATTATTTCTTTATAATTTTCTTTTTTAATTGCATGAAATAGAATGAAAGTGAACCATAAATTTGTTACAGACTCAACCTTTTGGAGCGCCTGGATAGAACCCTAGCCACTCAGCATTGGCGCACTGCCAATCCTCATGCAGTCGTTACTCATCTACCGATGATTGCATCTGATCATGATCCAATCCTAGTGCAAGAAAAAGCAATCGACTGGCAGGGAACCAAAAGTTACAAGTTTGAACATCTACGGCTCACTCACCCACATCTCAAGCAGGTGGTAGAATCTGCTTGGATACAACAACATGATATGGAACCTACCTTGTGTTGGATTAACTTCAACATAGAAGTCACTAACAATTTGGTTAGGACAAGATTAGGAAATTGATGTAATCCTAAGGGAATTATAAGTCATCTAGTTCTAAGAAAAGGGAAAGACATGTAATAAGGTAATAGGACTAGGAAAAAGAATTCATAGTTCTATATATATATGATCACTAAAGTTGTGGTTGATCATATGAGCAAGATTAGAGCTTGTGTTTAGTTTTGAGAGATATTCTAAACATCAATAAAGAGAGTTGTCTTTATATAAGCTAAGTTTCATCTTGCAGTTGCCATTAATTGGTATCAGAGCTTGTCTACACCGAGCCATGGGAGACGAGAGCACCATCATACGTACAAGATTTTTCACAAGCACAGTTGAAGCTTAAGGGGGAGAATGTTGGATTAACTTCAACATAGAAGTCACTAACAAGTTGGTTAGGACAAGATTAGGAAATTGATGTAATCCTAAGGGAATTAGAAGTCATCTAGTTCTAAGAAAAGGAAAGACATGTAATAAGGTAATAGGACTAGGAAAAGGAATTCATAGTTCTATATATATATATATATATATGATCACTAAAGTTGTGGTTGATCATATGAGCAAGATTAGAGCTTGTTGAGAGATTTTCTAAACATCAATAAAGAGAGTTGTCTTTATATAATCTAAGTTTCATCTTGCAGTTGCCATTACCTTGGACCTTCAACTAAAGCTCATCACAACTAGTAATACGCTCCCTGAATGGAATAAAGAAACCTTTGGACATCTCCCTACTATGATCAAGAAATCGACAACACAAATAAAGTTAGCACAACATCTTTGTGTTATTCAAACTGGAAATGAATTGCAATATTGGCTACTTCAAGAAAAACAACTCAGAAGTCAACACACGACCCTGCTCCAATGTCACGCAACATATTGGCAACAAAAATCCAGATTTCAATTGCTCCAATCAGGAGCTGCAAAAATATTCAACAACTTCAAGATCCGCAAAATAATTGGATCATTACCAAGGATGGCATAATCAAACTCATTCTTGACCACTATACATAGCAATATACATCTTCAATCACTATGATGGATGATGACCTTTTCGCGGAAATCGCCCCCAGATTAACTTCCAGGCAAACGGCTCTACTTACTAGGGATGTAACTCCAGCGGAAATCAAACAAGCTCTTTTCTCCATAAACTCTGAGAGCGCCCCGGGCCCAAATGGATATACAAGTAAGTTCTTCAAATTTTTTGGGAAACCACTCACTTACAATTAATTGACATGGTCCGCAACCTTCAATTCCCTTAATATTCATCCACTCATGAACCACACAAACCTCACACTAAGGTGGACCATCCATCAAAGCCTTTTCAATGTCACTTATAAAATTATTGCTAAAATTTTGGTCAACCGAATTCGGCCGCTCCTCCCATTTTTAATATAAGCCCTTATCAAAGTGCCTTTGTGCCACAAAGATCAATACATGATACTATAGTGATTGCTGGAGAGTTATTCCACATATCAGATCATCAAGCCTCACCAAAGACCCGAAAATAACTCTCAAATTGGATATTCAAAAAGCTTACGACAGCTTAGACTTGAGATTCATTAAAACGGCTTTCACCAAGCTTGGATTTCCAACCATCTTTGTGGATTATATCATGCTCTGCGTCACAACAGTAACTTATTCGATTAACATAAATGGCACACCACATGGATATATCATCCCAACAATAGGTATTAGGCAAGGAGACCCTCTATCTTCATATATTTTCATAACCTGTGCATAAATCCTATCTACAAACCTGGAAAGCCTTCAAAACCAGAAGCTAGTAGGAGGTCTTCGCATATCTTAAAACGCCCCTTCCATTATTCACTTAATGTATGCTGACGACCTCCTCATTACTTACAAAGCTTCGACCGAGAGTAACATCCATCTCAAGAAATTACTCTGATCCTACAGTTCTTCAGCGGGCCAGGTAATTAACACATCCAAATCTGTAATTGTTCATCATCCAAGACTAGACCCACACAAAGTGAACAATATGAAACAATTTTTTGGTATGCCAATCACATTAGACCCACATACATATATTGGGGTTCAATTCAAACATGGGAGATCATCTAAACACATCTTCGCACCTTTGATTCAACGGCTGGCGCGAAAAGATAAAGGATGGATGACAAAATGTCTAACTCCTGCAGGAAGGTTAGTACTCATAAAAACTTCCTTAACACCTACATCAAACCATCTTATGCAAACACAACTTTTCCCCACCAATGTTAACAAACAAATTGATCGTATCACACGGGATTTTTTATGGGGACACGATTCTCCAGTTAAAAAACTTCATCCTATAGGTTGGGATAAGTTAACCAAACCTATATCTGAAGCAATGTAGTCAATATCGGTTGTACGGGCCGATATTACAGGTTTTTATCAGATATCGGAAAATACCTATACGATACCGAAAATATCGGCGATACAAAGATGGAATGATATTATCGGTTGTACAGGCCGGTACAGACGATATATCGGTTTTACCTGTACACCGATAATATCGGTTTCGTGAACAAATTTTTCATCAATATGCATCTAGCCTTTACAGACATGTCCAATATCAATTGGAGAAGGTTAAATGACCTAATATATTTATAATATAAAATCAATGACTTTATGGTAGGATATAAGATGGAAATCATATTTCGGTTGCAAGGAAGAGAAATATAAAAGATAAATATGAAGGATAATAAAAAAAAATACCGGCATAATGGGACAACAATCACAACGTTGGCTAATAAACCACCTTGCATTTTGGAAAATTGAGATATGTGTATGATTCTTATTATTTTTTGTTATAGTTTTGTATAGGTGTATCGGACCCGACCGATACGAGACCGATACGCAATATTAACTACCTTGATCTGAAGGAGGGTTCGGAATAAGAAAAAGTAGTGAGCATAATAAGACACTTCTCATGAAAAGAATATAGAGCTTACATGATCAACCTGGCACCATATATGGAAGTATCTGCAGTGAGAAATATCTTAAGCAACAACCTATTTTACAAGGCAATATCACAATACATCTGTTTCCAGTGCTCAATGGAGGCAACTGGCATCTCTTGTGTCGACTGTCCAGCAGCTCATATTTCATCATATTGGAAATGCGTTACAAACCCCGATATAGGCTAACTGGATATCGCTCTTCCTGAACCTTGACCCAGCATAATGTTACCCCATCCAGACGGTAGCAAATATCATCGATCCCGTGTCTCATAACTAGATGTGTGATAAAATAAGAAAACTACCTCCTCTTATAGCACAAAGAATCATAAACATACACCTACCACGAGATAGCCCCCATGATACAATTATTTGTCCGCATTCAAAATCTGGAAAATACACTACAGCTTCTGGATACAAATGCCTAACACAAGAAGTTACTCAACTGCATCAAAACCCCATCCCTGTTACCAAATTCCTGTGGACCTTACTATGTCCACCATAAATTCATCTTTTCTTGTGGAAAGCAATTAAGAAAGATCTGCCAACCTTCTCTATCCTAAACCGCATCCACTTAACCAACACCAACCATTGCCCCCGATGCAACTCCGATATAGAATCAGCGACTCACTTGCTCCTTCACTGCCCGATCGCAGTCACATCCTGGAACACTTTACTCACTCGGCTCTCAGCAATTCCAAATCCCAACCATCGCTCTACAATCACCATAACTCCTTAAACATCCATCTCTCATCTCCTACAAGAGTCGGCCCCTATATCAACTATTACATCATTTTGTTTTCTTTTATGGTCATTATGGCTATCTAGGAATGACCTAATATACAACCAAACACAAACAACTTTAGAGAAAATTTTAGCTAGAGCTTTAAAGCAGCAACAAGAATATTCGTGGGTTATGGATGTCCTACCTCTTGTACTTTGGTAGGCTTCTAAAAGGTCCTAAAAATTATCCCCGGCCAAAAACTTGGTGGGCCCGGAGATATGTATAAAATTAAGCGCAATAAAAACGGGGGCCTACAGTAATACCGCAAGTGCACGGTCGTCAGTTGTAGCTCGTGCAAGTACGGGTCGATCCACAGAGACTGGGTGTGTTTTGGAATGTTTAGCTATTTGGGTTCTAAATTGCTATTGTTGGGCTTTGGGCTTTAGGTCTTAAAATGAATTGAACTGGGCCTTAATAATGAACTTGGGCTTGGAGCCTTAATGAACTGGGCTTCAACTTTTGGTTCAAACCTGGGCTTGGTATTGAACTGGACCTATAGCCAAGCAATGAACTGGGCTTGGTTTCAGTGAACTGATTTGAGCTTTGGGCTCAACAGTTCAACTGTGAATTGGGCTCAGTGTTGAAGTGAGCTTTGGAGCAGCAGCAGCAGTAGGACTTAGGCAGCAGCAGTGGAGGGGAGGCAATGCAGCAATGCAAAGGAAAGCAGCAGCAGCAGGGTAATGCAGGGCAGTGGAAGGGAGGAAAAGGCAGCTGCAGTAGGGGCAGAAGCACAAGGCAGTGAATGCAGCAGGAACAAGGAGAACAAGAATTGCTGCCTTGCACAGCAGCAGCACTGCAAAGAGGAATGAAAGCAGCAGAACAAGGAAATATAGCAAAGAGGAAGGAAAGCAGCAGCACTGCAAGTACACAGTGCAGTGCAGGGGAAGAAAACAGTGCAATGCAGCAGTGCAATGCAGCAAGGCAAGTGCACAGCAGCAGTGCAAGGCAAGTGCAAGAGAGGCAACAACAGGGCAAAACAAGGCAATGAAGAACAAAGGCAGTTAACATGAAAGACAATGGAGAAAATTTACAAGACAATGACTAAACAGGCAGAGAACAATGCAAAATGAACCAAGGCCTAAGCCAAGGGCAAGGGAGATGGTGAAGCTAACAGAGCAAGGCTAAGGCATTCTTCTAGAGTGGGAAGAGAACTAGCTTGCTCATTGTCACTAGTGAGCACTAGTTTCTCCCAATGCTCAGTCAAATCAGTGCAACATAAGCATACAAAAATGGAATGGCAAGATAATCAGCTTGCTATGAGCACTGATTTCTTCCACTACTCAATCAATTCAGTGCTTCAAAGGTATCTAGCCTAGCATTCCATCAAACTAACAGTGAATTAAACATAACAGTGAAATTAGCAGAGCACTAGGCATGAACAGAAAATTGAAACTAAAGTTAAACAGTGAAATTAAATTGACCCTGACATGAAATTAAACTAACCCTAACATGAAATTAAACCATAAAAACAGGAATTTAAACATCACACATGAAAATTAAACCAAACCTAAATTGAAGCTGAAATTAAATTGAATTAAAATTCAAATATCAAAACTGAAATTTAACCCTAATTGGTTACTTGGATAGTCCAAGAACACCCCTAACAGTAGCAACAACATCCATATTTATAGTTTACAACAAACCCTAAATTTTCGAAACCCTAAATTGAAATTAGGGTTTTCTCCAATTCCCAAAATTACTCACTGATTTCTGTTGATTTGCGTCTAACCCACGCTTTATCTTCTTCTTCTGCTCCTGTCTCTTCAAGTTTTGTCCCCTCTTTCGATTGTGTAACCCTAGCTTCTCACTGTTCTAGCTTGTAGCACCTAGTTTGATGCTAAAAACGAGACAAGGGAGAAACTTGGGATGGGGTGGTGATGTACGGTGTGGTGTGGTGGCTGTTGCGACAAGGAAGAGAGGCAGGAGCTCGAGTTGCAGAGCTCTGCAACTGTCGGGTGAAGGAGAAGGAAAAGAAAGAGAAGGAGAGAAATGGAATGGGTAGTTCTCGATGGGTTTTTTAGGGTATGGGATGTTCTGGTGCGAGTCGGGTTCATCAAGAGATGATGTTTCACGAGCTGGGCCATCGGATCATTAAGTTCAGATGGAATCGAACGGCTTTAAGGAAGGGGATGGAAGCGACCGTATGATTTTTTTGGTACAACTAAATAGACAGATCCATATGGGGTTAGGTGCTGTAGTGTAAGGCGGAGATATCAAACTTTGATGAACAGCAAGGGAGCAACCGTTGGATTCAACTACCATCTAATCTGAAGGCTTGGAATTTCAGCGCTGTGGTGCTTGGCAGAGACTTCAGATTTTGATGCTCTATGAAGGAGCGACCATCGGATGCTTCTGAGAACTGATCTGATGGCTGAGAACGGAGGCGTTTTTGTGTGTAGAAAATGAGGTTGTGCGCACCATTCTTCGCGGCTTCCTTGCGTGATTTCTCCCGGCTTTTCACTACTTTTCTGCTCTTTTCCGCTCCGCAAGTCATCCAGACTTTATTTATTACCTAAAAATGCAAAATTAAGTAAGAAAAATATTTATTCTTGAAAACAATGAAAATACAGAATATGGGATAAAATGTAGAATTAATGATCAAAAGATGAGTTAAATGCCAACAAAAAGGGATAAATATATACAATATTTGGCACTCATCAAATACCCCCAAACCTGAATTTTACTTGTCCTCAAGTAAAACAAAACTAAGGAAATCCTAACTATACCACTGTCGCTGGTCTCTCGAATGCATTTAGCGTATGCACTAAGCCTTTTAAACCACTAAGTGTCCCTAGTGGACGAGTTGAAGTCTCGTGAAGGTTTACCAGAGATGTGCCTACAAAACCTAAGGACAAAATATAAGCTCATATTCCATCAAATGTGACATGTGCAAAACAGTTTAAGCTCACAACAAAATGGAGATGTCAATCTAGCTATCGAAGGCACAATCCTAGCACTGATAACAAAAAAAGACATGTGATAAGAGTGTAAAGTGTATCTACACATGTGTAAAGAAAGATCTGAAGTTATGACTACTAATCACCAAGAGATAGTTTATCAGGCTAAGAACTGAGGTCGAAATCTAGCTAGCTGTCCGGACTTTACGAGAATTGTGAATGAGTTGGAGGTATTTCACAATTACTCGCGTTGTACATCAATGGCATACACCCTCCTTGCTTATTACAAAGAAACAACAAAAGATGACTATTTACATGACTCTTATTTACATTGACTACTCTCTTTTATTTTTGGAACAAGAGATGATGGAATTGATAAGTACTTGATTTTTTTTTTTTTTTTTTTTCTTTTTTTTTTTGAACAAGGAAACACTTTTGATACAAAACAAAAAGAAACAAAAGATTACATGACACTTTGCAAGAGGTAGCCCTTTTTGATGCACCCAGTTAAATTCGATGGTTGTCTTTCTTAATGTAACCTCCACCTTCTATCCCAACCAACCAAAGAACAAGCTAGTCAAGTTTCGTTCAGTATTCTAAAGTGATTGGCAATCGTAACTTCCTATCAAACACCTTGAAGATCGAGGCCATACATGTATTGGTAGATCGTGCGCGTGCAAATTTCTTATCATTGTGAAGACTCCTAATAAAAAATACATATTTGCCCAGACTCCTAAAAAAATACATAGAGTCAACATTTCAAGGTAAATGAGCTCCATTTTTATGATTTTTCATTTTTTAATTTTTTTTTTGATTTATTTTTCAATTTTTTTTTTTTTTGGAATTTTTCAATTTTTTCAAAAAGAAGAAGGAGTTCGTTTTCAATTATGGCAATTATCATGGTATCTACTCTATACCCCCAAACCTAAACTAAACATTGTCCTCAATGTTTCAAAATATGGAAAGAATTATAAAACAATATGGAAGGGACATGCTGAGTAGAGTAAAAGGAGAGAGAATACCCGATTTCGGCGAAAGCAGAATTAAACTCCGTTATTCAAGGCAAAAATCCAACATATTTCAGCCGAGATCATATTGGATTAGCAAAATATATACAAAAGGAACAAAAGGGTTTTTAAGAAATTTTATCTACTGGATTATATACAAAAAATTCACCATACACTAACAATCTAAAGAGTTGAGGATCAACCCAAAAGAAAAGTGTAGAGACAAGAAAGTTTCAAAACACTAAAATTGGACTTAAATGGGAGTGAGAGTGAAAAACCGAATGAATCACCCCTAAACCAAAATTTTTCAACAGGTTTACTTTTAAGCACAAAATCTTTTAATTTTAGGGTTCAGGATTCAAAAGGTCTAACTCATAATGGACTGTTTTCGGGATGGGCAAAGAAATGCATTCCAACTGTGGCTCTTAAAAGTGTTATATTTTGAAGCAAAATAGTCCAAGAGGACTTGGGAAGCACACAGTTCCAACCTAGTTAGGAATTTTCAGAAAAATTGGTTTACAATATGGGTACAAACCAAATCTAGGTTGGGTGGAAGGCCATCAGATTGTGACTTAGGTAGAAGAATAGGCATATCATTATCAATCAAATCAAAATCTTCTAACTCATCTACACATGTCACATCATGCTCACAATCATCAATCAAATTGGCAAGATCACAATCAGAATTATCAACATCATCAACAGATTTATTCTCGTGTATCGGCACATCAGGGGAAACATCACATGGAATACTAGAAGAAATATCATGCATTAAGGTCGGGGCAGAGAAGCCTAATGTATTTGAACCCAAAGGTTCCATAACATTTTCAGTATAGACATGTTCTTCTAACATAACATCATAATCATCATCATCATCATGATAGGGATTTTGCAATCTAGGATAATTTTCAATCCTAAGGTCGGAGCTATTACAAGAATAAAACTCTAATTCATGGGGGTGTCATATCATGTGGTGTTGTTCCTGTTTCCCTAACGGATTCCCATTGATGGGTTTTCTCTGCAATCTCGGCTAAAAAATTCCATGCATCATCCACAGATTTATCAATAAACTCACCATTACACATAGACTCAACCATGGTTCGAGATTTAAAGTCTAGTCCCTCATAGAGGATGACGACAAGTCTCCACTTCTCAATTCCATGGTGCGGACATTCACTCAACAAATCATTAAAACGTTCAAAATAGTGAAAAACAGTTTCCTCATCCAATTGGACAAAACAATTGATACTTTGACGAATAGCGATGGTCCTATGATGTGGAAAAATTTTTGAAAAATGATTAGTGAGTTGTCCCAAGTGTGATTGATTGTGGTCTCAAACCGTAAAACCATGTTTTGGCCCTTTCCTTTAAAGAAAATGTAAACAAACGCAATTTCAGAGAGTCTTCGGACATATGATCAGGTTGCATAGTCCGACAAATTTGTTCAAACTCTTACATGAGTATAGGGGTTCTCAGAATCGAACCCTCGAAATATAGGAAGTATTTGTATCATGCTTGCATTTATTTTAAAAGGGTTATTGGTTTGAGGTAATACAATACATGATAATGGAATTTTTATTGACGGATACATGTATTCATGGAGAGCATGAGGTTGGCCCATTTTGAAATGACACAAAGCCCACTATTTGGTTTTAATGGGTTTTCAAAAAATTTGGTTTTGAAATGGGAGTAAAATAAAACTTTTGGATTAAGATGGGATAAAGAAGAAAAAATTTGGTTTAAAATGGGAGCAAGTAAAATTTGTTTTTTTTTGTTTTTTTTTTTTTTTTTGTTTTTTTTTTTTTTTTTGAAAATAAAATTTGGTTTTTGAATGGGAGCAAGCCCACTGTTTGTTTTGCGTTTGCTTTGGCTCCGCTTGGTTGAAAACTTTTGGTGGAACTGAGTCCAAGATCTCGGCCTAGAATTTGGGTACTCGGCCCACTAACGAGTTCAACTAGCGTGATCGGTTACAAGCTTAGCTGGGTTTAAAAACCCAGAATACAAATTACAAGTCCAAATTAAACAAGCTCACAAAAATTAAATACAAGCCCACAAATTAAACAAACAAGCCCACAAATAAATTAATACAAACCCAACAGAAAATAAGAGAAGCCCAAAAATTGGCTTTAATATTACATGCCCACAATTAAAAAAAATTGGAAGCCCACAATTCGGGTTCTCTTAAATGGGTTACCTTTTAAGCACAGCCCAGCTGCTCTGATATTGTTGCAAAAACCCAGTTGAGTTTTGGTTCTTTTCCTTGGTGGCGTCCCACCAGAGGAAAAACAGGTTCAGAACAGCAGGTCCAACAACAAATGAAGTGAAGCAGATGCAGATGCAAATGCTATGCAGTGAAATGCAAAAATAGCTAACAAAACAACAAGAAAAACACAGCACCAATCCCCGGCAGCGGCGCCAAAAACTTGGTAGGCTTCTAAAAGGTCCTAAAAATTATCCCCGGCCAAAAACTTGGTGGGCCCGGAGATATGTATAAAATTAAGCGCAATAAAAACGGGGGCCTACAATAATACCGCAAGTGCACGGTCGTCAGTTGTAGCTCGTGCAAGTACGGGTCGATCCACAGAGACTGGGTGTGTTTTGGAATGTTTAGCTATTTGGGTTCTAAATTGCTATTGTTGGGCTTTGGGCTTTAGGTCTTAAAATGAATTGAACTGGGCCTTAATAATGAACTTGGGCTTGGAGCCTTAATGAACTGGGCTTCAACTTTTGGTTCAAACCTGGGCTTGGTATTGAACTGGACCTATAGCCAAGCAATGAACTGGGCTTGGTTTCAGTGAACTGATTTGAGCTTTGGGCTCAACAGTTCAACTGTGAATTGGGCTCAGTGTTGAAGTGAGCTTTGGAGCAGCAGCAGCAGTAGGACTTAGGCAGCAGCAGTGGAGGGGAGGCAATGCAGCAATGCAAAGGAAAGCAGCAGCAACAGGGTAATGCAGGGCAGTGGAAGGGAGGAAAAGGCAGCTGCAGTAGGGGCAGAAGCACAAGGCAGTGAATGCAGCAGGAACAAGGAGAACAAGAATTGCTGCCTTGCACAGCAGCAGCACTGCAAAGAGGAATGAAAGCAGCAGAACAAGGAAATATAGCAAAGAGGAAGGAAAGCAGCAGCACTGCAAGTACACAGTGCAGTGCAGGGGAAGAAAACAGTGCAATGCAGCAGTGCAATGCAGCAAGGCAAGTGCACAGCAGCAGTGCAAGGCAAGTGCAAGAGAGGCAACAACAGGGCAAAACAAGGCAATGAAGAACAAAGGCAGTTAACAGGAAAGACAATGGAGAAAATTTACAAGACAATGACTAAACAGGCAGAGAACAATGCAAAATGAACCAAGGCCTAAGCCAAGGGCAAGGGAGATGGTGAAGCTAACAGAGCAAGGCTAAGGCATTCTTCTAGAGTGGGAAGAGAACTAGCTTGCTCATTGTCACTAGTGAGCACTAGTTTCTCCCAATGCTCAGTCAAATCAGTGCAACATAAGCATACAAAAATGGAATGGCAAGATAATCAGCTTGCTATGAGCACTGATTTCTTCCACTACTCAATCAATTCAGTGCTTCAAAGGTATCTAGCCTAGCATTCCATCAAACTAACAGTGAATTAAACATAACAGTGAAATCAGCAGAGCACTAGGCATGAACAGAAAATTGAAACTAAAGTTAAACAGTGAAATTAAATTGACCCTGACATGAAATTAAACTAACCCTAACATGAAATTAAACCATAAAAACAGGAATTTAAACATCACACATGAAAATTAAACCAAACCTAAATTGAAGCTGAAGTTAAATTGAATTAAAATTCAAATATCAAAACTGAAATTTAACCCTAATTGGTTACTTAGCTAGTCCAAGAACACCCCTAACAGTAGCAACAACATCCATATTTATAGTTTACAACAAACCCTAAATTTTCGAAACCCTAAATTGAAATTAGGGTTTTCTCCAATTCCCAAAATTACTCACTGATTTCTGTTGATTTGCGTCTAACCCACGCTTTATCTTCTTCTTCTGCTCCTGTCTCTTCAAGTTTTGTCCCCTCTTTCGATTGTGTAACCCTAGCTTCTCACTGTTCTAGCTTGTAGCACCTAGTTTGATGCTAAAAACGAGACAAGGGAGAAACTTGGGATGGGGTGGTGATGTACGGTGTGGTGTGGTGGCTGTTGCGACAAGGAAGAGAGGCAAGAGCTCGAGTTGCAGAGCTCTGCAACTGTCGGGTGAAGGAGAAGGAAAAGAAAGAGAAGGAGAGAAATGGAATGGGTAGTTCTCGATGGGTTTTTTAGGGTATGGGATGTTCTGGTGTGAGTCGGGTTCATCAAGAGATGATGTTTCACGAGATGGGCCATCGGATCATTAAGTTCAGATGGAATCGAACGGCTTTAAGGAAGGGGATGGAAGCGACCGTAGGATTTTTTTGGTACAACTAAATAGACGGATCCAGATGGGGTTAGGTGCTGTAGTGTAAGGCGGAGATATCAAACTTTGATGAACAACAAGGGAGCAACCGTTGGATTCAACTACCATCTAATCTGAAGGCTTGGAATTTCAGCGCTGTGGTGCTTGGCAGAGACTTCAGATTTTGATGCTCTATGAAGGAGCGACCATCGGATGCTTCTGAGAACTGATCTGATGGCTGAGAACGGAGGCGTTTTTGTGTGTAGAAAATGAGGTTGTGCGCACCATTCTTCGCGGCTTCCTTGCGTGATTTCTCCCGGCTTTTCACTACTTTTCTGCTCTTTTCCGCTCCGCAAGTCATCCAGACTTTATTTATTACCTAAAAATGCAAAATTAAGTAAGAAAAATATTTATTCTTGAAAACAATGAAAATACAGAATATGGGATAAAATGTAGAATTAATGATCAAAAGATGAGTTAAATGCCAACAAAAAGGGATAAATATATACAATATTTGGCACTCATCATACTTCCAGGCAATTCACCATTTTATAACAGGTTAGCAGGAAGCAAAACAACGTCGACGATATTAGTCGTTTTGTCTACGCCTCTCATGGACTGGATAAAGATCAACACTGACGGGGATGCAAGAGGACACCCCGGTATGGCAGGTACATGATTCATTTGCAGAGACTCGGAGACAAAAACTATAATCGCAATGGCACAACCACTAGGAATCACGACTGTTTTAATAGCGGAAACTTGGTCCTTGCTGCTAGCATTTAGAACCGCAACAGAAAGGCAATGGCCAAAAGTTATATTTGATACAGACTCAGAAAATCTGCTTCGGTTCGTAACCTCTCATGTTGTACCACCATGGTATATATCTAACATGATCAATGAAATAAAAGAGAGAATGCAACATATACCACATTCTGTTATCCAGCACAACTACAGGAAAGGAAATCAGGCGACAAACAGACTAGTTAATTACGCGGCAGATGGTAGTCAAATGAGAAATCTATCAACAAAGACATGGGACCAGGCAATCCCAAGTTTATCAATCAAATTATTTTCCATGACTCTATGAAT
Source organism: Papaver somniferum (assembly GCF_003573695.1). NCBI lineage: Eukaryota > Viridiplantae > Streptophyta > Magnoliopsida > Ranunculales > Papaveraceae > Papaver > Papaver somniferum. The sequence continues at coordinate 216,993,859 of NC_039364.1, read as the reverse complement.
AAATACCCCCATATAATTGTAACCTAGTTTTATTTGACTAAATGCATGCTTCAAAAAAAAAATTGTTACACTATGGTATGCGGTATCCATGGATTCATAATTTCATATAGTACGATTTGGTGTACAAAACAAGGAACAACAGTGGTGGAAATTGGATTTGAATCTAGGAGGGGATTCATGAAACAAAATGCATACTTATAAATATATGGGATGGGTTCACCATAGAATCAACTAGTCTTGAGTTAAAACCGGCTTAATTTTTAAATGCATTTTAATTTATTTTTTTTGTTTTTGTTTTGGGGTTGCTTAAGCCAGCCAATGCTTGGATGTAGTTCCGCCTCTGAGGAACAATATGCTCCTAAATACTAGCTAGTTATGTATGTTTTATTTTGGCTAAACCTGGTCGCAGAGTCGTCTAATCCGCCAGCTGCTTGATTTATTTTATGTAGATATGATTGATTGTCTGTTGGGTGAAAGTCTGCACTAATAAGATAATTTTCACAATCATGTTTGACAAGTAGGTAAAAACTTCGATATAGTTTGAGTGAATTTTAGGTGTGTGTAAAAAAAAAGAGCACTGCGAATCGGTTACAACTCGGGCGAAAAATCGATCTGACTCAGCTTCATTAAATTCTTCGATCTAGTTCGTCATACACAATTTGCTTCATTAATTCAGGTGTTTTTCGATCCATTACCAGTGATCAGTGTTATTAATTCCATATTTACTTATCATTAAAACAAATAAATATGTCTGAATTAAGAGGGAATAAATCAGGTGAGTTTTCTGGATCTACTTCAAAATCAGATAAATCTTTAAAACCTGACGATCTTAATCATAGTTGTTCTGAATTTGTATCATTCATTCCTGATAAGGATATTGATGAAAGCTTAGAGGAATGAAAATATAGTTTGATTGGACGATTAGACCTAGTTAAGCTTAATTTTGGGGTTGTTGGATCATCGTTAAGAAGACAATGGAAAACCTCAGGTAAAATTCAATTAATTCCCATTGGAAAAGGTTACTTTATCATTAAGCTTGAGAATGAATTTGATATGAACTTAATATGGAATGGACATTGGGAAGTCGAATCACAAGATCTTAAACTAAGAAGGAACCTAACTTCAATCCAGAATCCCATAAAACATCTAAGGCTTATGTTTGGGTACAACTTCCTGGTCTGAGCATAGAATACTGGAAGGGGAAGCAACTGATGAATATTGGAAAGGATTTGGGTAGACCATGAAGAGTTGATGAAACAACTCTCAAGAAGGAAGCAGGTTTTTATGCAAGTATTCTGGTGGAAATGGACTTAACTAAAGAAATTCCTAGCAAAATCAATGTTAAATCCAAGTATGGCACATTTGAACAAGCAGTAAATATTCCTAATATGCCAAAATTTTGTTATCATTGCAAGATAGTGGGTCATCTCACAGCAGAATGCAGAAACAAAAAAAGGGAGCATGCTCCATCAACTGGTGAAGTTGTGAATCAACCTAAGCAAGTTTGGAGAGTAGTGACAAAAAAGAAGACAATTCCTCAAGTGGGTTTTGATATATGTAATCTTGTTGCTCCATTGGAACCAAGCTTTTCCTCTGGGGAACCAAGTACTCCAGTTTTAAAAGTGGTAGAAACTACACAGAACATATCTAATAATTCAGGTAAATTTCAGGTACTACAGGAATTGAATGATGAAAATTTTAACTCAAATATTGAGTTTCCAGCTCTATCAGTAGAAAAGCTATTAAGTACAGTTGCTGGTGCTCCTGCCATCAATAAAACTAGCACAATTATACCCCCAATTGGTAGACAGGTTTCAAGTGAAAATGTTCCTAAAGTTAAACAGAAAGCAATACATGGGAGCATAGTTACTACAAGACAACAAGATGCAAATTTGGTGATAAATGGTGGGAAAAGAGAGTTATTGAGAAGAAGCTCTTCTCAATCTCAAACTTCTAAATGAAAGTAGTATTCTGGAATCTCAGAGGCCTGAGAAGATTAAGGGCCAGAGATAAACTTAGGAGTTTAGTAAAATCTTTTAATCCTTCTTTAGTTATTCTTGCAGAACCAAAAGTGCACTATTCTTCTGATTTCTGCAAAAAGTTGAAGTTACCAGGAATGCATTATGAAGCTATACATAACTCAAGAAATGGCAATAAAGGTAATATTTGGATTATGTGGATTTCTTCAATTCAGAAACCAAAAATAATACTCTCATCTGAGCAATCAATAACAATAGAAGTAGGAGATTCTTTAATAACCGGTATTCATGCTGCATCCTTAACAATAAATAGAAGAAGTTTATGGAATGATTTGGTTACAATTAGTACATTAGAGAAGCCATGGTTAGTAATGGGAGATTTCAATACAATCATGAGAGAAGATGAAAAGAAGGGTGGACTAAAGCCTCTGCTGATATCAATGTTGGAATTTAACAATTGTCTGCATAGCTGTGGCTTGATCCAAGCACCAAAAAATGGTTTGAAGTTTTCATGGTGTAACAATAGAGCTGGTAAAAGGAGAATTGTATGCAATCTAGATAGAGCTGTTTTTAATGACAAATGGTTAGAAAAGTTCTCAAGTTGGGGATATAAAGTTGGTAGTAGAGGAATTTCAGATCATAGTACTTTATATGGAGGAAATGCTGACATCCCAAAGCCTAAGAATACTCCATTTAGAGCACTGAAAGCTTGGAAAACTCATCCTGATTTCTTGAATATTATTACTAAGTCTTGGGAGAAATTTCTTGAAGGTAATCCTATCTTTGTTTTTATGAGTAAAACGAAAATACTAAAAATTTATTTGAAGGAATGGAACTGGTCAGTTTTTGGATATGTTAACAAGAAGCTGAAGCAAATAGAAGATGAAGTAATGGTAGCGACTGCAACATCAGATAATAATCCTTCAGAAAACATATTATTGAATAATCTTATTACTGCTAGGGGTAAGCAAGAAGTTTTACTTCAGCAACAAAGAGAGATTGTGCAACAAAAGTCAAGAGTGAGTTGGTTAAAAGATAGAACATCAAATTCAAGATATTTTCATATTCAGATGAAATTAAGACAAGCTCAAAATATGATAACTGAACTTGAAAATGATGCAGGAACTGTTATCACTGATCAAAAAGGGATTGTAAATGAGTTGGTAAATCATTATGAAACAAATTCAAATATCAAGATGTTAATATAGATGAGAGTATTTTTACAAGTATTCCCAATGTTATTACAAGAGAAGACAACATCATGATAAATGCCATTCCTTCTGATAAAGAAATATAAGTTGCAGTCTTTGAGTTGAATCCTGAAAGTGCTCCAGGTCCTGATTGGTTTGCAGGATGGTTTTATAGATTCTCATGGGAAGTAATTGGTTTTGAATTCACAAAGGCAGTTCAGTTTTGCTGGAGCAAAGGTTTCATTCCAAATGGATTAAACGCTAACTTCCTAAAATTGCTCCCAAAAGTGAATAATGCAAAAAAACACTAAGCAATTCAGACCAATTGGACTTATGAATTTTAGTTTCAAAGTTTTTACCAAAATTTGGGCTACAAGGTTGGAGAAGGTAATAAACAAAATAGTATCCCCTCAGCAAGGAGCTTTTATAAAAGGAAGAAAAATTCAATAACAAGTTGCTCTTGCATCTGAGATGATAAATGAAATTGAAACAAAGAGGAGAGGTGGAAATTTTGGTTTAAATCTTGATATCACTCAAGCATATGATTCCCTTAGCTGGAACTTCTTATTTCATGCATTACACCATTTTGGCTTATCAGATCAAGGTTTGCACTGGCTACAAATCCTGCTACAATCTGCAAGAATATCAGTGTTAGTCAATGGAGTCCCTGAAGGCTACTTTCAAGTTGGTAGAGGCTTAAGATAGGGTGACCCATTGTCACCCATGCTCTTTGTCATAGCTGAAGATATTCTTAGCAGAAATATTACAAAAATGATTCAAGATAGCAGTTTGAAAGCTATGGTGAACATAGGAGGTGTGCAACCTTCACACATATTTTTTGCTGATGACATTTTTCTATTTTGTAATGGTGAAAAAAGGAATGTTAAAAAGCTAATGAAACTTCTTAACAAGTATCAAGATGCATCAGGGAAGCAAGTAAATCTGGGAAAAAGTAAGTGCTTCATGGGTGGTACTTGTCAAAATAGAAGAGTGCAAATTTTTGAAGAATGTAATGTAGTTTTGGATGACTTTCCAGACAAGTACTTGGTGGTAATATTGATTCAAGGCAGTGTTAGAACTCACCATGTATGGAGTGTGGTAGATATGATGCAAAAGAGATTGGCTGGGTGGAAAGGTAAGGTATTATCATTTCAAGAAAGACTCATACTGGTTAAATTTGTTATGAGTAGCTCTCCAATATATTCAATGTCAGTGTACAAGTGGCCTAAGAGGGTAATAAGGGAGTGTGAAATAATTATTAGAAATTTTTTATGGTCAGGGGACCCTGCAACTAGAAAAATGATAACCCTGAAATGAAATAAGACTTGTTCTCCAATAAGTGAAGGTGGTCTTGGACTGAGAAGAATAGAGATCATCAATAAAGCTCTTTTAATGAAGCTACTTTAGAGGATTCAAAATGGTACTAATGATTGGTCAAAAAAATTTCAAGCAAAGTATAAGAATAAAAATGGTGACTGGATTACTTATTACAAGAAATCATCAATTTTGCCAGGAATAAAGTGGATAATTGGTGAAGTGGAGAAAACACTAGATGGATTGTTGGAGATGGAAATAATATGTTTGCTTGGAAAAATAATTGGGTGATGGAGAAAACACTGCAAGAATTGTACCCGAAAATGCATATATTTTGCAGTTCCCAGATATGAAAGTTTCAGACTTTATACTTGATGGTGAATGGATTGTGCCAACTGAGCTCATGGAAATGATTAATATAAATGATTTACCAATAGTTAGTGAAGGTGGAGACAAGAGAATATGGACTGGAACTATCACAGGTCAATTCACAGTAGCTTCAGCAGTGGAAGTCATGAGACAAAAATTTCCTCCTCTTCATTGGACTAAAAAGGTATGGCACAAATCCATTCATCCTAGTATTTCTAGTGATATTTGGAAACTAGATAGAAATATTTGTGCTACTGATGATAATATGAATAAGGGAAACTTCGATATGGTATCAAGATGCATCCTATGTAGAAAGAGGGAGGAATCAAGAGACCATATGCTTCTGTATTGTAGTTACAGTGAGATCATTTGGAGCTGGCTTGGTGGCATTTTTAACTTTAAAAATCCAAGATCTTTTGAAGATATCTTTCAGTTGGCAAAAAACAAGAGTCCATCTATCAAAGAAATATGTCCATTGAATGCATTTATCACTATGAAGGAACTCTGGTTTTTTAAAAATGATTGTACTTATGGTAAAGGGAAATGTGATCTAAATGCCACTAAGAAGAGGATAAAACAAGCAATAGCAGATGGTGATCTCAGATTAACAGCAAAAATGTGGAACAAACAGTATGATCTACAGATAATCGAGTTTTTTTGTTTGAAGACAAAGGGTGTGAAGAATCTGATCATTAAAGAAGTTTTCTTTCAGCTGCCAAAACAGGGAGAATTACTACTCTGCTGTGATGGAGTATCTAGAGGAAATCCAGGATGTGCAGGTTATGGGATTGTGGGGAGACTTAGCACTGGAGATTTTGTTATTGCTATCTCAGGTGGCCTGGGTATTTCTAGAAACTATTATGCAGAGATTTTTGCAGTCCTAATGGCAGGAGAATGGGACATCCATCATGGTTTCAATAAGCTTGTTTTCAGAACATATTCAAAAGATGTTATAGGTGCATTTCAGAGCAATCAACTTCCATGGTTTGCAGTCACCAGATGGGAAATGATTTGTGCAAAGGTAGCTTCTTGGAGCTTAAAGCATAGCTACAGAAAAGTCAACTTCTTTACAGATACAATGGCAAAGAAAGGTGCAATGTTAAGAAAGGGAGAACAGAAATTCTTTGCAGTTAAACCACATTTTTTGAATTGTCTAGAAAATCCTGATCAGTGTATTTTAGAGTTTGTTAGGAAATTCCATATAAGGATTTCTTGAATTTGTTTTTCATTTAGAATTTTTGATCTTGTAATTTGTAATCTCTTTGGTTTTTCAATAAAATTTGATTGTTAAGCAAAAAAAAGTTTGACAAGTAGGCGTTGGGTCATCTTAGACTAAGCGATTGCCTGAATCTCCAAGTTGTTGGGGCCAGTTTGTAACATTTATAAGTGTTCCAGAAATATTTTGTCACAAATAATTCTTCATTTATAATCGTACTAAATGTTACGATTAAGTGTTACAATATTTTTGTTTTTGAAGTGAGTAGTTGATTTTCTGCATATTTTACAACAACAATTGTAATGCAAAATCCAACCAAAAAAGATGAAAAAAGTTTGTGTGGCTTTTGGCCGCATCGCCGAATCGAAATTCTAAATATATTCTTGATTTGGTAACCTATAAGAAAAACCCATATCTTGAGCTACGCTTAGAGCACCCCAAAACTATAAGACGACCTTGAAAGCGCTATACTCCTTTTGGTGATGTAATGTATGTATCATATTTATTGAATCGATTTCAAAACATACTTTCGGGTCACTGTTAGGTTCGATGGGTATAATCGTTGGTTTAAAACTTTGTATCCAGAGCTGCACGGTGGTACATTTTTCTGATTTTGTAAGTAGCCAAGCAATCTTACCCGGTGGTCTATTGTTGGCAGATGGATGTTTATGATCCCAGTTGTAGTCTCAAGTGACAACATTATAAGAGAATCATGGTTCGAAAGGAGTCCAATTGGATGTATTATTCCCAATATATTGTTCCATCATGAATGTATTACTTCGAAGAAGAAAAGCAATTTCAATATAGTTATTTCTATTGTGGTATTCCCTGGGCTGAAATTGCCATGTCCCTTTCAAGATATTTTCCAGCTTAGACATTTTTGTTTCCTACACAGGCTTTCAGATAGAGTATGCTTATTCATAAATGATTCATGTTCTCCTAGTTAGTAAAGCTTTGTTGTTGGTTTCCTAATTAGTCTCTACTCCCCCTTGGATTTTTGGTTTGGTTAGTTTTTCACGTCTCAGGCCTATGAAGTTTTTTGGTGGAGGAATCATGTCCCTAGAAAAAGCTCACACGATCAACCTAAACCAAGTTTAGATGTCAATCTTGCGGAACTACAAAGTAATGGACAAAGTACTCTTTGTAATTCCTATAAATATTATTCCTAAATCAATAATTCTTGAATGGTTGTACGACAGAAGAGACGGACTTTTAGAGTAGTCAAGAACTATGATGATCAAGATAAGATTTTGGATACCAAGGTTACATCATCTAAATTATAGTTTGACCGGGCTTCACGAATCGCTTAGTGAAGACTTCAAAATTGTAACCTAATTATGTTTCTCGGGGAAACGTAGGTATTTAGACGACCCTATTAACAACTACGATACATCATGCCGGGATTGAATTCCATAGTTGTGGAGAGTCTTCTATTTATAATGATGAAGTAAGTTAGATTTATTTAAGTTTAAGCAATTGTTTCTTGTGATTGAAGAAAGTTTGCGAACTAGTTTCCGTGTTTACAAATTAAGTTTGCGACCCTATTACCCAAACTTTAAATTCTCAATATATATATATATATATATTGATTCAAATGAATGAAAACTATGTAAGAATGTGAGAAGTTTGTGTTGTAATATAAATAAGAATATGCACCTGCATATTTGTTGATTGATGAACCATGCACAAGAGTTAGCTCACACTTAACCAAGTAAGGTTCGTGAAATATCACGTAAATTTGAGTTTAATAACACCCATAAACAAACCAGTTCGGAAACTAGAAAACTTTGTTGGCGATCTGTATATGTTTTGGAGTTCCATGAGCATACCCAAAAGTATATAGTCCATGAACTAGAAAATCAGTTAAAGAACACAAAAGCAAAATTCAAAAGCTCCAGGAACATCTTGAAACTGCATAGTTCGCGAACTAAAAAATTGGTTCATAAACTCTTGTGCACTTTGAAATTCAGGAATACCAATTTCATGCACAGTTCGATAACCAAAAATTCATTTCATGAACAAAAGTACAACTTGATACTGTTAAGCTTTTCTTTCACCAACCTAGTTTTTTGAACAACAAAATTATTCTCAACCTCGAAAGATATAAGGCCTAAGAACATCTAATGCTTGATTCATGTTTCGTTATTAATCAAGCACAAGCTTGAATACGAAACCTCTTCTTTGCAAATCATCATATGCTAAAGTGATACGACATTGTTTCAGAAGATAAAGTGGTATAAATAATGTGTAAATAGGATAATTAGTCTTCATATACCTTTATTGATGATCTTCAGTCTTTTAATTTTCGAGGGCATCAGGTGATTTTTGATACTCAACTACCATGCTCTAATCCTAATCCGAGACTGACTTTAGCATACTGTTAATCAACACATAGCTTTGGTTACCCAACATTGACAACAAACTTAACAAACCAATACTTATAGGTTCTACCAAGTGATGCTCTAACACAATTCATTCAAATCTCCATCATAAGCAACACCATATATATGACTCTATCAAAAATGAATTTTTAGCAGAATTAATCTTACATCCCATGAAAAGTTCAAAACAGAAAAGAAAAATCTTAAAAATTTTACATGTTTATTCAACATTTGTATCCAGAGAAATCAAAAACTTACCTATAAACCGGTAAAAATGTAACTGTCACACACTTTCATATACGACCATAGAAAATGTCATTGTCATACACTTTTATATACGACCATGGAAAATATAGTTGGAAGAAAAATATGCGTCGACATGCAAAAATTCCTAAAACTTTTTATGAATCAATAATTTTGAGGGTGTCAATAAATCTATTCTTAAGACATTAAATCCAGGGTTAGTACGGGCATGAAATCAGGTTTTGGAAAGACGGGTTGGCTTTATCAAGCCTACTAGGATGTTCTTGCTTGTAAAAACACAATGGGTCCTTGGACTCCTTGCCATATGCATGTTTCCTTTATGATGAAATTAAGGACTCACATTTATTTATTTTTGATCGGTAAAGAATTTGATGTTGGTGGATTTCGAATTCACGTTACTGGTATCATTACCCATTGACTTTACCACTATACTACAATGACACCGGTTGGAGATCTTTGGGGACATTTCACTTATATTTTGTATTATATATTTGCTAGTGAACATATTTACAATTTAAAGCTATGATAGTACAAAAAAGATAAAAAAAATCACAATTTTAGATTGAGATTGAGTTCATATGGGAATCACTAAATTCTCTCCCGAATTTATACGCATCAATCGTATAAGTCACCCTCCCTTCAAATGATTTCTAGAAATCAATGGAATTATGTTTTACTCTAAGAGCATCTCCAACAGTAGGCATAAAAGATCCCATGTGGAAGTCTAATTAAGACTTTTATTTAAGAGATTTTACACATATAGTAAATATAAGACCCCATAGTTAAAAACTATCTTCAATAATGAAGGATTTAATCCTTAAAATGTTTAATATGATAAGATCTTAACCGTTTATCTTACTTTAACAAATTTCTAAAAAAATAAAATAATTGAAAATATGACGTTGAGGTGCAAGTAAAAGTGTAAATAAGACTTTCTTTAACACCTTCATATTTATTTTCCCATCTCTCTTAGTTTGTAGGATCCAACCATTGGACATGAATTTATGTTAATTAGGGGTCTAAAATCCTATGTGTCATGAAAAACAAAAAAATTCACCCTCTATTGGAGATGCTGTAAGAGCATCTCCAACAGTGGGTGAAATCCTACGTGGAAATTTTATCAAGACCCTTATTTAGGAGGATTTGCATTTATAGTATATATAAGACCCTATAACTAATAAACTATCTCCAATAGTATAGAGGTTTGACCCTTATAAAATCTATGTGATGAAATCTTAACCGTTTGATTGTATTTTAATTAATTATTAAAAGTTAAAATATGACATAAAACTCATGTGAAGGTTTAAATAAGACTTTCTTCAAAACCTTCAAAATTAATATTTCATCCCTCCTATCTTGTAGGACCTACTGTTGAAGATGGATTTCTTTAAGATAAGGTCTAATATCCTACGTGTCATTAAAAAATAAAATTTTCACTATCCATTAGAGATGCTCTAGATGGAAATAAAATGTTAATAAACTCCCACGGAAGCTATCTAAAACATGAACTTGAGATATTGGATCCTACCATGAAATCCAGCTAAATGCTATCCAGAATCCAGACATCTATTAAACAGTTGTGATGTATATTTAACAAACAAAAACATAAGTAGTTATAAAGTGGATGATCATAAAAAAATAGTTAAATAAGGTGTCGTATGTTTCACACTGTTTATTTTTAGGTGGTGCCACGCTCCTAAGTCTCTTTTAAGTGATCCCTCTCAACATATTCGCTTAGTTTATGTAGTAGTGCTAGTGTAGTACAACGAGAAATGAATGCATATAATTTCAATTGTTGAAAAAAGGTGTATTTGATATTGCTGCTTCTCTAAGTTGTCATGGTTTATACTCGAAGCATTTGACCGGATCTATATATATATATCCGTGATGGATGACACCACACTTTTTGCTCTTTTCTGATTCTCTATATCTTTTTCAGAAAAGATAACTATACCCTCTTAACATTTTTATTTTTCTTGTCTGGATTTTTTCACATCTCATAATTTCTAGTCCCCCATGCCTGGCTTAGTCTATGGCTTGGACCAAAACTTATCACTTCATATATGCAAAAAGTGAATATCAGACACACAAAAATAGGTAGATATATCATTTGGGGCGGAGTTAGGCATCCGATACGCATGGGCAAAATAAATTTGTCAACAACTAAGGTAGGCAAGTATGCCAAAATGGACTCTGAAGTCCCAAGTATAACAATAATTAGGCTTGCGATCCAGCCTCGTAGGGTAGGCAGTTGCCTATCCTTGCTATGGGATGGCTTAGTCTTTTCTCAAATATAACCCACGTTATTATAATTTATAACCCATGAAACTTAGTCAACTATATTGACTAATAAATCAAGTTTGACCTTTTTTAGTTATTGTTTATCAAGCTTTATACGAGAAGAATCCGATCCAACTCGTTCTTTTTTAGTATTCATCCATAGTTAATATTTTTTTTATCGTGGTTATATGATTGATATCATATTATAGCACCATGATTTCTTATTTTTTGTAGAAATAAATTATGATATGTAAATTAGCAAACTAAAGGAGTTCAAATCTTCGATTCTTCATGAATTTCTGGTTATATTATCAAAGAATTATGCATATGTAGGTGTTCCTGATCATCAAGAAACTCACGATATAGACATGGTGAGTACCATTCTCAATCAGTGCGCCCCTTTTCTACATTTGTAGGAATAATTCGTTTATTTTGTTATGGTATATTTTTAAAATCATCACTTTTTCAATTTCTTCCTTCGTTATTTTGATTCTGATGTTCTTTTAAGTTAATAATATTTGTTTATCAAGTTATTAAAAAAAATATATAGTTAATAATTTTTTTTATGGGTTTGCAAGAATCATTTGAAAGCAAAATGTAAGCTAAGAACATTATCGGGTTTCTTTAAGGCGTTTTGATGGAAAATAATAAAGAAGAACAGGTTGGATCACCACTCAACCTAACCAAGCTTAATTTGTGGGCTAGAGATAATAACTATAAAAGGTCAAACTTGATGCATTGGTCAGTTTGATTGACTAAATCTCATGGGTTATCAATAATTAAAGAATGGACTACATTTAAAAAAAAAAACCTTTAAGCATGACTTTCCAAAAAATTCAATCTCCAAAAAAATAAAAACCTTTAAGCATGACTACCATGTAATGCATCTTACTACCATATAGTGCTGAAAAAAATTCAAACATTAGAACCTACTACGACATTGATTGAAACTGGAATACTAGCAAGAAACTTGCGTCGTCTAGGAGGTAATTTCTTCCAGCCGAGAAATATAGCAATGCATCACCTTTATTTGTATGAGAAAATTCTGATATGAGCATGTTATGAGTTATTTGTACCGATAAACTGCAAATACTATTCTAATTCCAACCTAACAATTTTTCTTTTCAATCTTCGTGTTACTTTTTTCGCTTTGAGGACTTGGTAAACAGTTGGGACTAAAAAATCCCTTACTTTTAAGATCAAACCTCATTACCTTTTTTTTTTTGAAAATAAGACTTATATTACTGGGCCACTATTAATCTGCTAATTCAGGTTCTTCTGAGACTAACTCACTTGAGTTGCTCTTTCAATGGATGAATTTGTTGGATTAACAATGGCATGACAAGAAACAGATACAATATTGTTTGAGTTACATATATCATATGCTTTGACAGTGTCAAAAGCAATTGCAGGAAATAAAAAAGATGGAGAATGATCAGTCCAAAAAGTTGTGTCACATGATCTTCTTCCTTTTTTTGCCAACAAGTCTACCACCTTGTTGGCTCTTCTATCTACATACCGGAACCCTTTAAAAGAAACTAGTTGTTTAGCTGCAAATTTGGCCTCTTCTAAGACTGTTATGCATCGCCAATTCACATATTTTGTCTTTCCTTGCTTGGTTATCCCCTTCTATTGCCAGATTTTGAATCTTGTGTCTGTTAGCCCATTGTAATGCCTTCAGCAGAGCTACAGCTTCTGCCTCTTCGGCTGAGAGGGTCCTGCAACATCCACAGCCTGCTGCTTGGAAGGTTCCTGAAGAATTGCGAATAACAAAACCAAAACCAGCATTAGTGATTTCAGATAACCAAGAAGCATCACAGTTTAGTTTTAAGGTATTCTCGGCCGACAATTGCCAATAAATATCCTTAATCTGTACGGAGTTGTGTATTTTCTGATTAGGTTGTCTGTTTTCTGGGTGCCAATATGCAAAGTGACTGGATATTGCAGATGCTAATTGTAGACGTGTTCTAGTCTTATTTTCAAAAACTCTCATGCATCGTTCTTTCCATATGAACCAGCACTTTGTTGCTGCTAAGGCCATGGATATGGAATTTAAGTTCTCTGCCTGCCATTCATTATAATGTTCTAAGAAAGAATTAGCATTGGGTTGGTTTAGAGATACTCCCTGAGAAGCCATCGGATCAAACCTCATTACTTATTACCACATTAATTAATTTTTTAATAAAATATGAGTTTTTTTTTGTTTAGAAAAAGAGGTATGCAAACCTCATTACATTGATACTAAAGTTCCAGAAGTTCCATAATTTGAGTTGCGGAGACTCATTACATTTAGGTTCCAATTTTGAGTGTTCAGATAAGTTAATAATGTTCAGATAAGTTAATAAAATATGAGTTGAATCAAGCTAAAAATCACACATCCAAATTGAATCAAGATTAAACATTTTTTAAAAAAAAAAATCCTTAATCAATTTTCCCCAAAGCTCAACACCTTAATTTATTTGAAAGGAAAAAAAGCCACTACAATATAAGTTGCAAAACAAAATTTGTTTTCATTGAAGCTTCCAATTCCTTACTTATTGTATACAACAATCTTGCGAATTTTATTTTCATAACAAATTTTCTTTACATTTAAGTAAATATAATTTCTTATTTTCCGTTTAATCTTAAGTAAATTTGGATGTCTGATCTTGAATTAATATTTGAATTTTATTTTGGTTCAAGTCACTTTTGACAGAAAAAAATTAAATCAATTAGTAATAACATAACTATAAAGTTTGACTCTTATAAGCTAGGACATGTTTGGTCCAAGCCATTGACACAAGTCGACAATGGTGAAAAGAGAAAAATAAACAAATAAATGGGTTGAGAAAACCAAAATCCCTCTAGAAACTAATAACACTCTTCTACATTTTTTTCCAGTATTAATCAAAAACTAATTTAGACAAGAAACAACTAAGAACGAGCTCGAAAATTCGTACAAACAAACAAGATTCTATCTTAACCATTGCCGTTCAGAATATCAAAAGTAAACTATAATTGGAGCTAACCTGTTTGATGGAAGCTTAAAGAAGAGAAAGAACAAAAAGAATATAGAAAGGTAATTGGTATAAAGAAACTAAGGTATACTTCCAAAACAGTAAGACATTCAATAGAAGATTCCAATGGAAAAAAGATAGAAAAGAAAAGGCAAGCAAGGACACTGACTAAAATTGAAATGCATGTAAAGAAATAATCGAAGGAAGAATATCAATCAACCCAACCCAACAAACTCTAAAAAGTGCTAAGCCTTTTTTCATGCGCATGCAGGCAGGGGATGAACTTTTTGCCCCACATTTTATATTAGGAAATAATATATGAGAGTCTATATTTAGGAGATATGCACATTAAGTTGTGAGAGTTATATTAGGAAAGTGTCTATGTTTAGAGTTTGATCTTAGTTAGGTAAGTACCTTGAGTGGTCGTCAAGTTTGTGAACAATATAAATAGGCTATTAAGCCATGAAAATTAATACACCAAGAATTATTATCAATGTAGACGTTCAATGCTTCCGCGTTTATGCTCTCCTCTCTCTTGCTCGATCCTTAACATGGTATCAGAGCGAGGTGAGAGGTAGAGAGAGGAGAGGAAGATAGAGTTAGAGAAGATTTTTCACTGTTTTCGTTTTAGGGTGTATGAGAAGGTCGCAGTTAAAAAAAAAATGTATGAAGTTTGATGATAAGAAGAAGGTGTAGTAGTAGTCTTGTGCTGCTGCTGCCGAGGAGTTTGTCCAGCTGTTTTAGGGTTCGTTCTCTAAGGTTGTGACTTAAGTTCAAAGCTAAGATGGAGATACCTGCTAATATGGATGGTCGTGAAATTCAGGTTCGAGGCAGCTGTCATTGTTTTTGAAACTAGGCTTATTTTGAAACTATTCTTGTGAGCAGTTGAAGACAGAAGGTTATCGATTCACAGCGTTGTTTCTCTGTGGGTTCGGAGCAGACGAAGAAGATGGTGGCTACAGATACAACAAGTTTCGAACATGGTTCGACGGATGCGTGATTGTCAAGATGATGTTGTGTGGTTAAGAGAGAGTTTTGTTCGAGCAAAACAAGAAAAGTGCTGATCTGATGATGCTCGGTGATTATGCTATGTGAATGGTTGAATGGTGTTTCTGGAAAGACAGAGACGTACTGCTGCAGGATCTCTGATATTGTTGATGAATCTCATGGTGCTGTGTCGTCGTTGATTGATAGAAGAGCTTGGCAGAAAAGAATTGCTTGCTGCCAATGTTGAGCAGAAAACTTCGGATGGTCTGGTGCTGATAATCAAGGTCGATGCGATGAGAGTAGATGCTGCTGATGGACACCGGAGATGGAGCTATATGTTGTTGCTGAGGTGACAGCTCAAGAAGATGAGACAAGTCTCTGTTGTGCGATGGTTAAGAAGGTACTCGAGCAGGGAACTGAGGTGACAAGCCGTGGAGTCTGCTGCCGTAATGGGTTGTTGCTGACGATTCCACAATCATGAAGAGATGACAGAAGAATTGGTTTGTTTATAAAAGTTTTTAGCTGAAGGAATATATTGATACTGCTGTGTTCGAAGTTCAGAGAGCTGTTGGCAGATATGATGATGATTCGTGACTGAAGTTGGAGCTCGAGAAGTCGTGGTGATCACGATGGCTGCTGCCATTAACACCAGTTATGAAGAAATAGAGCTCGAGTCTGTCGTGGCAGAAAAGATATGAGATTGTTGCGAATCAAGTTAGAAGCGGTACAGTACTAAGATGAAGAAAAGAGTTTGAAGAGGTGCTGCTGACTTTAATTGAGATAACTTAGCTACATTGATTCAACTGAATTTGGGATCAGAATTCAGTGTTGGTGATGAACGTGAGAAGAGGATTACGTTGTTGCCATTGCAGTTGACTGAGAGAGATAGTGGTGCAGTCGGAGATCGACGTTAGGGTTTCACAACCCTAAGTTCAGGTGAGAAAAAAAAAAAAAAAAAGGAAAGTGTTATTGAAAGTTTGTAACAGTTTAGATGTTACAAAGAAGTACTGTTACAGATGAAGAGTAGTGTGACTAATGGAAGTCACAATACACAATAGTTGCAGAATGGTTGTTATAGAAGAGTTGCATCAGTTGCAGAAGCGTGAGAGAAGAAAGCTGGTGACAGTAGTGTGCGTAATAAAAGTTGGAAGAAGTGAAGTGTGGTTGAAGAGTTTGTGGCAGAAACTTAGAGATCCTACAAAGTGTGGCAGACTTTGTAAAGACGACAAGATTGTGAGAGAATCTTGAAGAACAAAGAAGTGTGAAGGTTTCGCAAAAATAGCGTGACTGGAACAAGAGAAGAAGAAACAACATTCATGTTGTGAAGAAAAAAAAAAAAGAAAAAAACAATCACCAAGAGGTGATGAGAAAAAGAACAACAATAGTAGGTTAAAATCCTATGAGTTGTCGAGAGAGTACACAAAGTATTCTATCGAAGAAACCAAAAACAAAAAAAAAAAACAAGAGTACAAGAAGTATTCTACCGAAGAAATGAAGGGGACCGTAATGTCCTTAAACTACAAAGAGGACCGAAAGATGTCCCTAAACTACGAAGAGGACCGTAATGTCCTTAAACTTCCGAAGAGGACCGAAAGATGTCCTTAAACTACGAAGAGGACCGAAATGTCCCTAAACTACAACAATGGAACCTGTATGTTCTAAAACTACTATTGGGACCCAAATGTCCTTAAACTACGAAGATGGGACCGTAATGTCCTTAAACTACGAAGGGGACCGAAATGTCCTTAAACTACGAAGAGGACCGAAACGTCCTTAAACTATGATCTGAAGATTTTTTTTTCGCAAAAGCGTTGGAAGAAAAAAAAAAGAAAGAAAACCGAAGTTAAATTTCTTTGGTCCAAGATGGGCATTCGTGATCTACATGCTCCATCTTGAGGGAGGGTATTAGGAAATAATATATGAGAGTCTATATTTAGGAGATATGCACATTAAGTTGTGAGAGTTATATTAGGAAAGTGTCTATGTTTAGAGTTTGATCTTAGTTAGGTAAGTACCTTGAGTGGTCGTCAAGTTTGTGAACAATATAAATAGGCTATTAAGCCATGAAAATTAATACACCAAGAATTATTATCAATGTAGACGTTCAATGCTTCCGCGTTTATGCTCTCCTCTCTGTTGCTCGATCCTTAACATTTTATTTGTCATGTCCCACATATATTAGAGAGGTACTGTTTCCCTTTCAAAGGGGTTCACAAGTTTAGAACGGAACAAATGGCAGCTTGTTATTTGCCAAGAAATGTCTAATAAGTTGAAGAGAACGTTTTGGAGCAAACGTAGGAACTTGATGCCCTGCTCCTCTTATTGTCACAAACGCTAATCCCTCGTACTCAATAGTCCAAACCACCAATCTACAAAAACAAGTTAAATGCCAAGAATTAGTGAATTAATAATAAGTGATATGATTAATAAATAATTTAGGATAATCAACCACGGGGGTGTAGCTCATATGGTAGAGCGCTCGCTTCGCATGCGAGAGGCACGGGGTTCGATTCCCCGCACCTCCACGGTTATTTTCATTTGCCTTTGTTTTTGTTTTTTTTTGTACAAGAATTTTCGAGGCTGTCTTTCTTTTTAGTTATGCATTTCATGACTTAGTTTGGGGCCTATGGACAAAAAGTTACCTGCTTGTGGTTGTGCCAAGGAGACGAATCTTGAGTTATATTGAGACCAAGCTTGTTTAGTGTATATCTCGTTGAAGTCACTGGAACTCTTCCGTCTGTGTCTCCACTGGCAACGTTGACAAAGGCAGAGGTAAAATTTCCGGACAGTACATGACAATTATCGGTTGACAGACGAAGATTAAGCTTTTTCCTTACCTGTAAACCCATACACGAAGACCACCATCGATGAGTTTCTTGATGACCGGGAGGATTGAAGGGGATGAATCATTCCATCCATTATTTATAGCATTACGTACTGAAGAAATGGTGTTTCATCACAATTAACAACTTACAAAGTTACAAGTAGATCAAAAGTTTAGTTGTTGATTGTTTTTTACAGTTAACAACTCACTTGCAAAGCGACCACGAACGAGAAATATTGGTGACGTTTGCGTGCAAAGCTTCTTGCACGTCTGGACGGTTGAAGTACGTCGTTGCATGGTTTTGGGAACACGGATCATAACCAGATGGCATTTTTCGTAAAATCTCCTATATAAAAAGAAATGCAATTACTATAGCTATACACATAATAGGGCGATCAATCAATATTTAAATGGAAAATAAAAAGTGCGTACACTTCTCGAGGGAGATTTGGAAAGCAACCCTAATGCAGCAACGTTGCTGGTGAAGTTTGGGTTTCCTTGGGGACAAGTAGGAGTGTATAAACTTTACATATCGATATTCATAGAATAAAGACCGTAATATCCATTAACAAGTGGATCCAGACATTCTTTTGTGTAATTTTCTTTACTAAAATCACAGTTTTCTTTGATATCACTGTATAATTTGTCTGATATTAGTGCATGGCCCCATGCATAATCAATCATGCCTGTCTGATCTGTATCGTCATCCAACAACGCGTTCCTATCTGCCAAAACATACAAAATCATTTTAATTACAGCATTATTTCTAGATGTTTTCATTAGTAGAAAACTAGCAATTACCAGTATTACTTACAATAAAACCTTTTAGGTTAATGTAATCCTTCTTTGCTGCCTTTTCATTTGCATCAAAAATCACTTCAGCAAGTTCAGGGACGGATCCAGGAAGGATAAATTTTCTTTTAAGGCCGGGCTAGAAACCTTGATGGAGCAGAATTTTTATTTTTTGTTGGTTTGTGGACTGGCAAAGCTATCCGGGCTAAAGCCCCCTTTAACCCAATGACAGGTCCGCCCCTGAGCAAGTTGTGGAACATAATGTCCTGGTATGCAAAAAAAAAAAATTAAATTTTTATTTTTTACTCAACTACAAATATTAAAGAAAGTCAGTTGTATTATCAATAGCCCGATTAGATATACAATACCTGCATAACTCTCCCCAGCTATGTAGAATTCACTTGATTTATATTGAGGGAACCTCTTAAACCAGTTTAAGAGAAATGTATATAAATTTTGAGCTAGAAAATGAGAAAAAGAAACCCATTGAAGACAAACAATAAATGTTACTTAATAGTTATTTCAAATGATTCGGTTTTGAAGAAAATAAAATGAAGGGACACCAGTCTTCTGTATCCATTACCAGTGACGTTGTCTCCATAAGTGTCGATGGTTTTATTCGAATACGAAAACCCTACCCCAGCAGGAGCTTCCAAGAATAGCAAATTGGCCGCTGAAGTATGAATTCTCCAAGTCAATCATTCCTCTCATGAAAATATTTAGCTTAGTAAATTGTAGAATAAATATTTAAACAATGTGCACTTCACCTTTATTCCAAGTGTAGTTATTGAACTTTAACTCAGAACCTTTAGTTACAAGGAAAGGACCGAGTTCTTGTGCCTCCCCAAACCCAACTGAGGAACAACCTGGCCCTGTTTCATAAAATAATACATGAAAATCTATCTATAAGCAAAATAGATCGAAACATATCCACAATTTCTCAACTAAACAAATTAATCAATCAATTTATAGGGCTGTCTCCGATTGATTTTCACACTCTAATTGTTCAACGTTTATCTTTTTTTTCTTTTCTTTTTTTTTAAATGGAAGTTCAATGTGTCAATTCGTCTTTTCTAGAAATTTCATGCATACACGACCTTAGTCAAACAAGACTGACTTTCTGGTAAACAGTCAACTTATATTTTGTGCTCTATCAATTCGTCGTTTTAATTTTCTTACATCAAACTAAAAACAGTAGAAAATAAATATGACCCATTTTCCGAAAAAAATAAATATGTATATATATATATATGAAAGATTATGTACCTCCATTGAGCCAGAGTACTAGAGGTTTGGACTTTTGGTTGCTTCAAAGAACCAGTAAAAGAGAGCCTTTTCGAAACTTCATCAACCGTAACATATCCGGCGTACTGTTTAAAATCTACTGGGGGTTGTCCGGGAATTTTACAGACAATATCAGCTTCTTGTAGAGTCTTTGTTTCAGGGTCTTGTCCTTGGGAGACTACGGCGAAAATGATGTAAAAGAAGAGTAAGCAAACAAAATGTGCCGAGAGACCCATTTAGTTGTAGCTGTTATTGATTAGATATGAAATGCGAAATCTATTGTCCAAGTAATATATAGAAGCACATAAGATGTTTCTAAACAAAAGAAGGTGAGAAAAGCAAGAGGATGTTTAGATGTATCAATATTTGTTTATTCTTGATTGAAAAAAGTCAGAACTAAGTGATCATTATTATAACCTGATTATCATGTTGTAATTACCGAAAGAAATTTGAAAATCCAAATTCGAATGATTTTATTAACACCTTATTTGAAAGGAAAAGAAATTCTAAGAGAGCCATTTGGATGCAATCAGTGCTACTTGAAGTTTGGATCCAAAATGAATAGAAAGTCTTTTGTGTTCATTGTAGACAGTTGAGAAGCATGCTTCCAAATGCCGTGTTTACCTCTTTTGACCGTAAAGTTAATGATCGCATAGATAAACTGTGCAGCAGAGATGTATCGGGATATAAGAATGCGGAGATTTTAAACCACCATAGAAGCAGACAGAAAACAGAAAAAGTACAGTTAGCTACTTGATCACCTTGCCCTTGTAGTGACCACCCAGGCGCTAAACACTAGCACAAATCAAGATTCTGACTTCCAGTTAAATAGAGCATCCTCCACTATAATGCCATTAAAACACCTGCTAAACGATATTCATAAAATCACTGGAGCTTTACTTATCAATCAGAACATCAGTAACCTGTTGTGAACCTTCTACACTGGATTGAATACCCAGTTGTTCCACTTTTTTATAAGACAGGATTCAAAAAGAAAGTGCTCCTTAGCTAATAGATTTGCATTAAAGGAAGTCCAATCCAAGATAAATTCCAACAGGAAAATGGATAAAAAGGAGTAATACTAGTGCACTTGTGAAAGCGGGAAAAAAAAGGTCAGTAAATAACTTACGAACAGATATAGAACCAACAAACTCCAAAGTCGCAACACAGTTTACATCTGGTTCTCTGTGATCAGAAAAATTAAGAACTAAACCTAACTCTCAATTGACCCGGAAGGCACAAAATTTTATTCCTCTCTTTTCTCCAAGAGAATGTTAATGTAATCATCGCCGCTATTTAAACCAACCAATAGAAAACGCCTGTCCTGTCTCGCTCATAAGAAGTGGTGAAAATTGAGCTTTGAGATAAGTACCTACCTCTTCTTTCAAAAACAGCCAGTCATTACCTCTTTTATGTCACGATAGAGGCTGCATCTAGCTCCACCTCCGACGGTCTTCCTCTTCATCAACGGGAGTATACCACGCCGGCCTTCGCTTGGAATTGCTTAGCCTGTAATTCAGTAGGACCTCTTCATCGCGAAGTGCCCTCGTGGCCACTAGAACAAGACACTTCAGAACAGGAACATCTGATGCACTTTCAGTGAAACTCCTTGATTTAAACCAAAAAGAACCAAATCTCTTCATCTTCACAGGTTCGTCGTCTCTTCCAAACAATATATTCGGGATATAAGTTCTCATTTCCATCTCAGTTAATGGAAAATCATAAGGGCAGACCATCACATTTGGAGCCATATCTTTCCCAGGGTGATTCGCAAAATGGCCTAATGCTAGTGGGTTACGTCGCTCCAATATCTCCATTCCAATTTCTCGTCTACCACCTTCTAAAGGCTTACTAAGCATCTTCCACATCCTATCAGAACCTTTCTCAGCACCTTGTGAGAGATTGGGACGAAATTCTGGTACAGTTAACCCATCCCATAGTTCACGCAAATCCGCACCTTCTCCCCATGGTTGTGCATTGATCACAGTCCCATCATATCTCGTGATCAAATATGGGTTTTCAGCATCAACTCGTGGATACCCCGGAATGTATCGGTAATAAGCTGGCGAATATACTACACCAGGATAGAAGGCTATCACTGATCCAACTTCAGCTTCACCATCGATAAATAAACCTCTGCCAGCTTCTTTGTGGGAGATTTGCGATGGTTTCAGTTCAAGAGTGTAGCCCATATGCTTTTTTAAGCTTTTTGACAGCTCAGCTCGTAATAATGGTTGTGTTTCAGGCACAACTGTACTGAAAAACAAGAAATATCAGAATCCAAAGCACAAGTGTCTAGAGAATATTTTCTGTGAGGTAGTATACTAAAATCCACTGACCGGGTTGATTAGAAGGAGTTGCAACCCCACCAACAGCAAGACTGAGCCCACTACGACGAGGTACTGCATTTGCCTGTACTGAACAATTAAGTGACTCATCTGACCTCTTGGAAGTCGGAAGCAGAATGTCATCCATTGATTTGGAGAAGGTTCTGATGTGAGAATGGACGTTTTCTTGGACTTGTTTCTGCTGATCAGTTAGGGATGCTTTGCCAGCCAATTCGATAATCTCCTCCGCATCCTTCTCATCTGCATTCTCTCCCAAGCGGTTATAGCTGAAAGGAGACATTAACTATAAGGAAAAAAACATAACCTGCCAAAAATACACTTAAGACAAGAAAATATGAAACCAAATATCTATTGAAACAAATTGTGGGGCATCAAACTGAAATACATTTTTACAAGTGGAACTAGTTACATAAAAAAGACCGAAGTGAAAGAAAATTAATGATAACAACCCGGTGTAAAGGAAGAGTTTATTGACATCTGCTTCAAACTGAAGTTGCCTCGGATCCTTGGCAAATGTTGAACTCTTTGCAAGAGCACTAACAGCCTGGAACAGTTGCATACAAGATATTAACCAAACGGCAAGAGAAGAACGAGTTAGAGTCGAGCCATTAATGAAAAAAATAGATCTCTTTTTACGACGAAAGCAATTCATACAAGACATCATGTCTCAGGAGTCAAGGCTGCCTTATCTATCCTACCAACACCCAAACCTGTATAGCAGTTTGAGAAATTCTTCTTGAACTCTTAATCCTTTGAAATTCTAGCTAAAAACTCACCATACACTTCGTTTCACTAAAAATGTACATGATATTCTAATATGTTATCCGCTCAAAATAGTAAGTGAAGAATAAAATGCAAGGTAGATATGGTGGTGATAAAGTCTCCAGATAGAACCATAGAAGTAAACTGGGTATAGGCTAACCCCAAAGAGTTAATGTAAAACCCAGTTCTCTAGTTCCAAACCCTTTGTCCAGATTAAGCGTAACTATATTTCAAAGTTAACTATAGTTCCAAATTGGGCAGAACAAGAAAATATCAAACTCCTGATGCCCCATTTTGACTGACTCATTAACCGCGAAACCGGCCTCTTCAGTGTTAATTTACTAAACATGTTAACAGCATCCTTTTAAGAAATTCATTCAGCCACTCAGCGCAAAAATGGAAACTAGGGTTTATTGGAAACAAAGATGCACCACCAAGTTCTTTACAAAAACCCTAACTTAACCTAGTACAGAAAAGAAGCAAGAATAGAGATATGCCTCGTGTAATCCTCTTCAACTATGTATATTTTGGGTTTCAATCCTTCATTTACACTAATTCACAGATTATCTCGTTTTCCAATTACAAAGATCAACTAAACAAAAACTAAATTGATCTGAATAATGCTATCAAGATCGATCATAAAAACCCAGGTGAAATGAATTACAAGAGAACTACTGAAGATCATTAACTAGGGTTTCAAGAAACCACTTACCTTTTGAAATTTCTGAAACAAAAATGCCATGTGAAAGGATCCAGTTGATTATGTGTCTGAGCTGCTGCTGGACTTATTTTCTTGGAGACACTTGAGCTAGTTTTTAAGCCCAGCGATTCATTTACGAGACAGACGGGTTGATATAGGATTGGCCGGAATGGTACCATTTCTCTTCCGTTGACTTCCCTCTACATGCCAGTCTTAGAGAGCAACTCGGGTGGGTGGGCACTGGGCAAACAAGCTAATTTGCCAATTCCCACCCCCACAGTGATTATCTCAACTTGAGACGATCGAGTTATTCTTAGCCGATCGTCCAAGAGTAGGCCGATCCGCGGCGACTATCATCATCTCAGATTTTGCCGGCCGGCTCCCCTTGAGCCTATGCCGACTAGTTTTACGGTCATAGTCCCATCATATATAAATTTGACTATTTTCACTTCCAAAATTATAACTTTTACATCCAAATTTTTTTACAGTTCACTTTAATTTTGATCATGAAAAATACCTCTCAGAGTTTGTGCTTCTAAGTATGCTTAAGAAGAAGATTTAGCTATTTGTGGAGCTTATGTTTTTCCATAGTGATTAACCCACGTCGAACACACAGAACGGAATCTGTTAATAATGGATGATCACAAGTTGTCTTTAGATATAACGAAAGTTCTAAAGATCTCGTCTATACTTTGATCTAGTTTGAGTGACCCTTATCTCAGAAGAGAAGTCTCTCAAGAATAACCAAACCAGGTGCAATCAAATTTTCAACAACCATTAGTCAATCAAATCAATAATCAAAAACTAAAATAACAATGCAATTATCTAGTTTCCCACCAACGTTACTCGTAAAGCTTCTTCATCCCACAAAAGTCTTTAAACGAGCGGTCCTAAGAGATTTTGCCTAATTAGGGTACTTTCCTCTCCGGATAGACGGCTCCCCCGGAAACAACACGAATGAAGTTTGCCTGGCTCTTAGGATAGATTGCAAGAAATGCAGATTCAACTATTTATAGACCAAGGTTGTTTGGAAACCAAGGAAATCCAAAACCGAAAATATTCTCAAGATATGCAATAAGTACCTAATTTTTGTTTTCATAATTCCAACTAATATCCAACCTGTTATTCTGAAATCTCTCTTTAAAAAATATCTAATGTTAGTTTAGCACTTAACTAATATAACTTTCCAAGAAATATGTTTTGATTGCTGGAAAATCAAAAACATATAATCGAAAATCTTATTTAAAAGATTCTCAATATTTCGGTTTGCGACCACCTTGAGTATCAAGGAATATCTTTGAACAATAAAAGATAAGAATTACATACATGTTCAAATTATATCGACATCTGAAACTTTCTTATTTAGAAAACCCTAATTCCAAACTTACACAAAACCCTAAGTAATATGTGAATGTTGGAAATTGGTTCTACCATTGACTCCTAACATATGTCAAGATTGGTTCTACTAAGTCTCCAAATATAGGTAGGGATCGGTTCTATCATGAATTCCAACATAAACATCGGTTCTACCATGACTCTCAACATAAGTTAATGTCGGTTTTACCGTATATCCCAAACTAGGTAAGGATCGAATCTACCATAACTCTGAACATACGTTAAGATCGGTTTTACCAAAGTTCTGAACTGAAAATACTTGGGGTACCAAAATACACCACCAACTTTTTCGTAGGCAATCTGTATGGACAAACTCAACAGAACTCCGAGAGTTAAAACTCAATGAAGGAAAGTGTCTAGAGTTATCTCTCTCTCTCTCTCTTGTTGTTACAACGTTTACAGAACTGAATCTGTGATCCTAACTACAAAGAGAGTTCTTGGATGGTACCAAAGACCAATGTCCAAGGATCAATCAAGTCTTATCCAACAAAAAAAGGTCGGACATATCTACTGTGATTGATCAACGTACAACTTGTGATATTTCAAATATAAAGATAAACAATATAATGCGGAAAAAGAAATAACACACACACCAGAATTTTGTTAACGAGGAAACCGCAAATGCAGAAAAACCCCGGGACCTAGTCCAAATTGAACATCAAACTATATTAAGTCGCTACAGACACTAACCTACTACCAATTAACTTCGGTTTGGAATGTAGTTGAGACCGAACTCAGTCTCCCACTGATTCAGGTACATCCGTGCTCCTTACGCCTCTTGAATCCCAGCAGAACTCTGCGCAATTGATTCCCTTAGACGATCTCACACCAACTAATAGTTGCTTCAACTCATTTGCGATTCTACCACGACTTCCAATATAGGTAAGGATCAGTTCTGCCAAGACTCCCAACACAAGCTAGGATTGGTTATACCATGTATCCAATATAGGTAACGATTGGTTCTACCAAGACTCTCAACATAAGTTAAGATCGGTTATACCGTGTATCCCAAAATAGATAAGGATCGGTTCTATCATAACTCTGAACGTAAGTTAAGATCAGTTTTCTGAACATAGAAAACCGGACCAAAACACCTACTGATTTATTTTCGATTACGAAACAAGTTTCATACATGTACTTCCTTTAAACATATGTAATCAAACATATTTTACTATGATGAAATCACACCTATATTGAATATACAATCAAGTAACGAGTTACATAGATTATGTCGATATCGCATTTACGAAGTTCAATAGATAAACATTATACTTTGTAATACAATATTCTTCCTTGACACTTTGATCATAATAAAATGACCAAGTCTAATACTAGAATATTAAATATAACCTCGCATATTATGTTTTCAATCTCAAATGACTTGAAAGTAACGATAGGAATGAAAACAAGTCAAGTCATATCACTAACCTCAAGTGGAAGGATGATTTGTTCATTGTAGTGGATACGTCTTCATGATATTCAGGTCTTCAGAGTAATATTTGTATGTCTCAACATTCCTAGACTTTCTAGTCTAACCTAAATGAAGTTGATTCTCGTACATTTAATCATGATCCTTTGATAAATCCTACCTATCAAAAAGTCACAAAAATCATAAGAGATAAGCAATATGAGACCGAAACATAAAGTTAATGAAAACCAATGTTTATCTCATATATCAAGAGTACTCATATGTATACCAAATATTTAGTTTTAGAACATAAACAAATTAGTATTTGTGACTTACATATGAGCTATATCATCACAACTTTCTTATGACTTTGATATAGCAATCACGAAAATATGATTCAAAGATCGGCTATACACAAAAGTCATTAACCATAAGAAAGTGAGCCGACATATGGGAGTGAAACACTACGGTTTATCCCATGAACTCAATTGCAATACACCATAAATATTCAACAAAAAATCAAGTATTTAAATTACCTCAATCTTGTAGGAAGTGAATTTACGAAAACAACTTAAAAAGAATGAGGTCATTCCGAGTTCCGACAAAGAAGTTATGGGAAAAACAGTTTTTCCACTCCTTTGTCTGGATTAGGTAGGGACCGATACGAACATGGTCCTTGGGCTAGCTAAGGACGGATCCTAACATGAATTCATACACAAAACTGTTTTAGGCATAACTTTTGCATACGATGTCCGAAATCGGTGATTTTTGGCTCGTTTAACCGTATAAACAAGAGCTACACATATATGACATGTAGATATCAACACCATAGACTCAAAACTACCGTTAGTTATGGATAGAGAGGGTATGCGTAAAGAAGAGAAAAATCTTCCTGAAGATGTTAAACAATCATATAATGATCGAGACATCATGTGTTCTGTTTCATGTGTTTCTTCACCTTTCATAAGATTGAGCACAAAGGTGAGCATGCATGTTCTAACACAACTAGGTTGTGTTGACCTCTTGCTTGGTTTACTAACCTTGTTCCATCTATTTTTTTCTTCTTTGACTTGTGATGAAGAGTGTCATTATCATAACGTGCATTCGTAAAAGACATTAGACAACATGATGTCTTTCTTTAGTCTTTCAAGAAAACTATTACAAAAATTTGTACCAACATTTATCAACTAACTGTCATTCTTGTGACTAACTTTTGGTCCCTTCTTGGCTACGGAGGACTTCGGTACCCATTTATAGATGGGTTTCGAAGAAGCAGCTTTCTTCTTCATACCATTAGGACCATTGAGTACATTTTGGATACTTTTCGAAACAAGCTTTTTCCAGTTTGGAACATCATATATTATCTTCGCATTTACAATGTCATCTCCCTTTCTATAATGATGCCTTTTATGAGATGACCTTATCAAGCGATAGGAAAAACTTGAACTACCATTATAATAATCATTTTACCTAAGCTTTGGACAATAGCGATCCGAGTTCTTTAGGGGATAAATCTTATCCAATTTGTTTGATACAAAATAAAGTGCATCTTGCATCTTATGAACTTTGCATCCGTATTGCAAGTATCCTTTATTACCACAACAATAACAATGTTTAGTAACATAAGGAGTGAGAGTTTTAATGTTATCTTTTTGTGGATCCATTTGCATTGGAGTTTGACGAGTTTTGTTTTTCCAATCTTTGTTCAACGTTGTTGCTTTCTTGACATTAGTAAAAGTGCTTTCGTTGATTGTTGCACTTGAAGAGTCTGGTTGAACATGATTCTAGGCTTCTTAGGCTTGACAGGCTTTACTTCTTTACAAGAACTAGGAACATCTTTGACATTAGTGGAAGCTATGGTTGAGAAGAATTTGTAGCTTTGACAAATTTTACCTGTTTTCTAATATTTCAAGCATCTATTCCCTTATAGATAAATCCCCGTGTATCACGATGATTTCTACTTGCTTTTAACATTGAGGTTAACTTGTTTGAGATTTCATTAGACTTATTCAGGTCCAAATTTTCTTCTTCCAACATATTTATTTTATCAAGAGCACTTGCCAGATCATCCTCAAGGTGTTTTTCTCGAGAGATATATCCACCTTTTTTTCTCTTCAAAACTCTTTTGTTGAGAATTAATCCTTGCTTCAAATTCAACAAGTTTTTTTTAGACAAAAAGAGATCTCTCCGAAGAGTTTCACATTCAAGTTTCTTTGAATTTAAATCTTTGGTACGATCTTTAAGAAGATACTCAGTGATGCGAATACCACTATGAAAAAGCGGGGGTACAACAACCACACCAAATATTTCAATTAGCAATTTGTATGGACTAACTCCAATATACTTTTAAGAGAGTCAACTAGACAGTCAGACTCAATCTTAATAAAAGTATATCAAAGAGTTATATCTCACTTTCTCGATTCAATACTTACTCAAGCAAATAGAAATATGCGAGTCTAATTGAATACAAGAGAAATAACTTGAACGGTACCAAAGACCAATGTTCAAGGATCAATCAATTTAAATCAACAACCAAAGGTTGGATTTCCCAATTGATCGATTCAATGCACAACCTGTGATATTTCAATTATATAACCAATTATAATGCGGAAAAGAAATAACACGGACACCAGAAGTTTTGTTAACGAGGAAACCACAAATGCATAAGAACCCCGGGACCTAGTCCAGATTGAACACACATTGTATTAAGCCGCTACAGACACTAGCCTACTACAAACTAACTTCGGTCTGGACTGTAGTTGAACCCCAATCAATATCACACTGATCCAAGGTACAGTTGCATTCCTTACGTCCCTGATCCCAGCAGGATAATACACACTTGATTCCCTTAGATGATCTCACCCACAACTAAGAGTTGCTATGACACAAAGTCGAAGACTTTAATAAACAAATCTGTATCACACAAAAAAGTCTACGGTAATAGATAAATCTGTCTCCCACAGAAATACCGATGAGTTTTGTTCCGTCTTTTGATAGATCAAGGTGAACATGAACCCATTGATAACCCAGACTTATATTCCCGAAGAACAACCTAGTATTATTAATCACCTCACAATAATCTTAATCGACTAGCGAAAGCAGATATTGTGGAATCACAAACGATGAGACGAAGATGTTTGTGACTTCTTTTATATCTTTCATATCGGAGAAATCAATATCAAGCCAATCTTTACGATTGTACTTAGTACGATAGAAACAACAAGATCAGATCGCACAACTACGAGAAAGTAGTATCGGTCTGGCTTCACAATCCCAATGAAGTCTTCAAGTCGTTAACCTACAGGGTCTCGATAGAAACCTAAGGTTAAAGGAGAATCAACTCTATCTTATACAACTAGTATCACACAGGAGGTGTGGGGATTAGGTTTCCTATTTTCTAGAGTTCTCCCTTATATAGTCTTTCAAATCATGGTTTGCAATCTAAGTTACTTTGGTAACAAAGCGTTCAATATTCACCGTTAGATGAAAACCTGATTAGATTCAAGCTAATATCTTTCAACCGTTAGATCGAAACTTAGCTTGTTATACACAAATGAAATGCACGTTTTTAGGTTTATGTAACCGTACCCAAACATGTACATTTAGTTGGTTCAACAATAGTTAACCAAATGGTTAGCCATATGAGCACTTTCATATCAACCATATTCTTCTTTACCATAACTAGTTCAAATGAACTAGTTAGAGAGTTTTTCAATTGCTTAGATCTTTATAATAGACACAATTGAAACATAAACGATTTGATTCACTCGAATCAATTCATGAACTTTATAGCCACGGTTTGCAATTATGCATTCCTTAGTTTATATAAGTTTAAGTTCACAAATAATCGTTTTTAGAAAATAACAAACTTAAGTACGCGAACTGGTACGCGGACTTAAGTACCCGGAATAAGTTTGTTTTTAGTTTACAAACTCCAGCAGAATTTCTCGGGATGAGAACTTCCCACAGTACGCGGATTTGGTACGCGGACTTTAGTTCTGGTTTTCCTGAGCAGCAAATTATGCATACTTTGGTTCAAGGAATAAGGACTTACAACACATATGTGTTACCACACAATGTTTATATCCTTCCATGGTTATGTAATCTAAACTCTCATTTCAATAAGTGAAACATTCTTAGAGGACGTTATATAGTTGCTATTCACAAACCATTTTTCGTCAAAGCCATTTTCAAGTGATTGAAACTTAACATGACTTTCGTCACTAGTAAAGATAAACTTGGCCAAAGCGAAAGCTTACCAACACATATTTCGAGAAATAGATAAGCGAGATAAACTCGGCTCGAAATAGCAAATGTGTATAATCATAGTCTATATAGTAAAACGACTTTTGTCTCAAGATATGAGATAGAGTAGATATACTTTTGAGTGATAGATAAGTTCAAGTCTCCACATACCTTTTAGTCGATGAAGTTCCACCAGTTCCTTGAGTAGTTCTTCGTCTTTGTATGATGATCGCCATGGAGTCTTGAGCACAAATACACTTTCTATCCTAGTCCGAGACTTAGCTAATAGTAGACTAGAAATCAAGACTTATAGTTTTGATCACTAACATTGACAAACATGCTTGAGATAGCAACGCATGCGAGTTTGACCGATCAGTGCTCTAACAATCTCCCCCTTTGTCAATTAGTGACAAAACTATCAACACATATGGAATACAAAATGGATAAATAAACTTTTGTAGCTTCTCTTCCACATGCCTGATCTTCTTGGTTCTTCAACATTACTCGAAATCTTCGTCACTTCCAAGTACTCCAATGATTCCAAAGGTTGTAAGTTTGGTATCATCGTTGTTGAAAATCCATAGCCATAACAATGAGAAAACAAGAATTCTCAATCATTGTTACACATTGTCATAGTGTTATTACACAATATCAAAGTTCAATTGCATCACAACTTCGACAACAATACTATGGTGATATGTATCACTCCCCCTTAGTCAATACTCCATCTCACATGGAAACCACTCCCCCTTACATAATGATCCGAAAACCATATGTATTTGTAGTGTGAACTACACATTAATTCTCCCCTTTTTTGTCAATAAAATTGGCAAAGGTACGAAAACTAGTGGGATCCTAATAAAATGTTCATAGAGACATTTCATGACCAAAAGCAAGCTCATATCAACTTTTTAGATGCAATCATATATCCGAAGCTAAATTCTTTCATCAAATAGTTTATAAAGATACAAGATAACCCCTATAATATTCCACAGCCGCACTCCCAACAAAAATTTGGCAATTAAGCACAAGTTCAATTAAGAACTCTCCCCCATAAAATGTCATTCCCGAAAGAACAACAAGAGTGACATTACTTTCACAAAAAAAGAAGAATTTCTTTGGACATGAAAAATCACATAAGAATATGAATTTTAATCCAAATAATACTCAATTAAATTAACCACAAGAAAACCCATGATTAATCTAATCGGAAATGCTCAACATAAGAGAACCTATGGAGCCGCACAGTATATACATAAAATATGGATCAGGGAAGATCAATACTGCGAAATAAACAAGGATTCATTCTATTTTCCATCACTATTTGCACAATGACATACAATAGACATAATCCTTATAAACAAAAGTTCATCCTATGTTCCATCAATATTTGCATAATGACATACAATAGGCTCAACTTTTGTAACGTCAAAAGTTCATTCATTCTTTTATCAATACTTGCATATCGACATGTGAAGGACTTAACTTTTGACAAAGTATGGGACAATCATAGTTCACGGACGCAAACACGCATATCCCATAACAAATTGCAATATATAAAACCAATGAAGATTAATACTGCAAATACAATCTTTGCCCTTTGAAGGTAGAATCAATATTTTTTCGCACGGATTTACGCCAAGAGTGGTTACCAAAGGCGTATAAAAAGATTTTCTTAATAAATAAGAACATACAAAGTCATTAAAGACCATGCATCATGGTTCACATAAGATGATTGTGAACATTTAAGAATCCCAGAACAATGTGTACTACTGCCTATTCTTGAACTTATTTCTTTGTGATTCACCAACATCATTCTTTTAAAAGCTACAAATGAGCTTATAATAGAATTACTCCAAGAATCCAAGTGCCCAATTCCGACAGAAGTAAAACAAGTGCGACGAAACGGAGCAAATTACTCAAAAACAAGATACGGGACAAAGACCAACCTCAACTCATTCAAATTTATGATTTCTCATCACCATTTGAAGAGAATTCAAAGAGGAAGAGAGTGCAAAAATAATGAGGTCATTCCGAGTTCGGACGAAGAAGTTACGTCCAAAAAAAATTTACCGAATATCGACGTCAAGTATGTATACGGGTTTTGCAAACGAATTTTCGTATCCTGGAGCAGTATGCAAACGGGTATTGAAAATGCGGGGGTCTAACAACCACACTCAATAATTCGTTTGGAAATCTGTATGGACTAACTCCAATATACTTTCAAGAGAATCAACTAGACAGTCAGACTCAATCTTAAGAAAAGTATATCAAAGAGTTATATCTCAATTTCTCAATTCAATCCCCAACCAAACAAATAGGAATTTGCGAGCCCGATTGAATATAAGAAATAACTTGGACGGTATCAAAAACCAATATCCAAATGTCAATCAATTTAATCAACAACCCAAAGGTCGGATTCACAATTGATTGAACTTACGTACAACCTGTGATATTTCAATTATATAATCAAATATAATGCGGAAAAGAAATAACACAGACACCAAAAATTTTGTTAACGAGGAAACCACAAATGCAGAAAAACCCCAGGACTTAGTCCAGAATAAACACACACTGATTATAAGTTGTTACACCAATTTCCTACTACCTATTCGGACTAGATGTAATACCTGCTTCAGCACTAATAAAACTCCTAGCACAACACCGATTGTCTTTAGGAATTCTTCTCATAAATCTTCTAGCAGAACCCAACGCTCTCTTTAGAAGATACAACAACACGATTGATACGATTCGATCTGTTGTTTGCACAAAACACCGATTTGATTTCCCTTTAGATGTAAATCAAGGTTTTGGAAATCTTGTGTTTATTTTGATAAAAACAATTACTAGGTAAAAGTAATATCAAAACAAACTTGTATATTAGGGATTATTAAACTCTTCAATAATGAAAGAGAAACCTAATTATTCTACAATAAGAACAACTAGAATAAATCTAGAGATATATCTTGTTTAAAACTTCTTAAGGATTTTTACGAGATACCTTAATCGAAGTTTTCTTTCTATCTTCCGATTTCAACTAACAAGTGTTGGTATACGATCGGAAACTGAAAACTATCAAAACCTAGGGTTTATGATCAACAATTCTTGAATGGTTTTATATCAGAAGAGAAAACCTTAGAATAGACAAGAGGTGAAAAACCTAGATTACAAGTTGTATAATCAATCACGAATATTAATCCAACTCGGCTTTGTGATCCCCAATACAAGGACTTTAATCTCACTCTTGTTCACGAAGAACAGAAGACATGGAAAACAACCTTATGAGCTTACACCAATTTTCCAAAGGGGATAAAAACCTGTAGCACTCATGAATCCTTTATTTATAGTGAAAGGTAGCTTGAAGTCTAAGCATAGCTATTGTTGTTTTTCAAGACTCTCCAAATTTTGGGAGTCTTTCCTAAGTTACAACTCTTGCCAAAATAATCAAATAAATAATTAATTAGCAAATATTGTATTTATGTGAATAAATCACATTTTAACTTAGGTATGAATTAAAAGTTATCACAAACACTTTAATATGGTAATCAAACATGTTTGGATTAATAGCCATCTTGCCTAGATAAGGAAACATCACCAACTTGACCGAAAATGCCTTTTAGTCACGTAATTGGGCCCAAGTCCGTGAACCGTTACAAACATTCCATGGATTGTTTCCTACTAACGAACTGTAACAATTACAACAACACTTATAATTGTTACTTTAATAAATCACTCATAACTTCATCGTTATAATTCGGAATTGAGTGATTCTTGGGTCGTTGAATTCGTAAGCTCATTCACTATAACATGAGAACCTTTCCAGGGATAAAGGTTATTGTCACAAAAGTCGTGGCTTAAATAACCTCGAGTATATATACATAAATGTACATTAACCGTCATCGGAATTGTTCTATAGAGTGGGCATTTGTTTCGATAGATTAGAAAGGTAGAATTGAACAAGAATCCAAATGAAACAAATTACCACATACCTTTGTTGATGAAGTCCTTGTTGATGTCTTCTTGTAATCTTCAGTCTTCATCCTTAAGAATAGTTCTTCTTAGACCTAATCTAGTCCGAAACTATCTTTAGTATACTAAATCAAGAATGCATTTTGGCAACTAAAATTGACAACTAACTTGACATACCAACGCTAGTGGGTTCAACCGAGCAATGCTTTAAAAATCTCCCCCTTTGTCAATTTAGTGACAAAACCATTTTACATATGGCTTGTACTTGTTAAAAGAAAAATCGACATGCTTGATTTCCTTAGTTCTTCAACTTTACGTGTGTTCATCCTGTAATTGTTGAAGATCCATCATAGTATTATTACACAACATCAAAGTTTCATTGTATCACAACTTTGATAATAATACTACGGTGATATGTATCACTCGCCCTTAGTCAATACTCCATCTCAACATGAAAACCACTCCCCCTTACATAATGATCCGTAAACTATATGTATTTGTAGTGTGAACTACACTTTAATTCTCCCCTTTTTGTCAATATAAATTGACAAAGGTACGAAAACTAGTGGGATCCTCATGAGATTTTCATGGAGACACTTCATGACCAAAAGAAGAAAACATATCAACTTTGTTTAGACGATATCACAGAGTCGAAACTTAGTAACTTCATCAAGGAGTTTATTAATATGCAAGTTAACCCCTACATGTTCCACAACCGCTTCTCCCCTCAAAGATATAGCAATTAAGCACAAGTTCAATTAATAACTCCCACCATTAAATGTCATTCCCGAAAGAACAAGAGTAACCTTACTACAGAGATAAGGATTTATATATTGGATTTTAGAAACCCCACAAGGAGATACAAACTAAGAACCAATCATTGAAAGTCTCTCATGAGATCGTGTTACAAAAAATAATAGAACTATCTCATGGTAATAATACACAATATGTAATCATGAAGATAAAGTATTGTGATCATCTTTTCTAAGATACAAACTTGTATAAACAAGAATTTATATGCTTAGAAGGAAGAAAAAAAAAGCCTTTTCCATAAGGATTTACACCAAGAAGGGTTACCATAAGAGAATGAAAAAGATTCTTTGACAATAAAAACCAACATTCAACGGTTTTGATTATTGCTTCTAACCTGTTATGCTTAAGAATTTTAATCACAAATCAAGTTAGGTAATTAAGAATCATACGCGTGGTATTTTACCATATTCATCTCAACCATAACTAGTTCAAATGACTCAAATGAACTAGTTAGAGAGTTGTTCAATTGCTTAGATCTTTATAATATACATAATTGAAACTAAAACGATTTGATTCACTCGAATCGATTCATGAACTTTATAGCCACGGTTTGCAAACTTACATTCCTTAGTTTATATAAGTTTAAGTTCACGAATAATCGTTTTTAGAAAATAACCAACTTAAGTACGCGGACTGGTACGCTGATTTAAGTACCCGGAATAAGTTCGTAAATAGTTCAAAAACTCCAGCAGATTTCTCGGGAAGAGAACCTCCGAAAGTACGCGGACTGGGGACGCGGAATGAGTACGCGCACTGGGTTCGCGGACTCTGTTCCAGTTAACCTGATTAACAAAGTACGCATACTTTGGTTCAAGGAAAAAGGACTTATACATGTATGAGTTACCACACAATGCTTGTATCCAACAATGGTTATATAATCTAAACTCTCATTTCAATCATTGAAACATTCTTATAAGATGTTATATAGTTGTTATTCACAAACCATTTTTCGTCAAAGCCATTTTCAAGTGATTGAAACATAACATGACTTTCGTCACTAGGTAAAGATGAACTTGGCCAAAGCGAAAGCTTACCAACACATATTTCGAGAAATAGATAAGCGAGATAAACTCAGCTCGAAAAAATAAATTGTTCCACATATTAAAAAATTACCCAATATAATATTTGCGCCCCAATTCTTTTGCAATCCTCACCGCATTTACAATGGCTTCTTGGTGAGGATGCACTTCCAACACAATCAGGTTGTGTTGAGGTGAACAAAATCTTGCTCACCACGGGTATTCGAAACAAAATCATGCATGGACTCTAGGAAATTAACAACTTCCTTGAAACTTTCAATAACTGTTCCATACCTTTTTAAGATGTTATCCCTTGTCGAACTCTTGTCTGGGAGATCCTTCTTAATAGTACTTGTTGCTTTATTGATCTTCTTTGGTACCCATTTCTGAGTAGCTTTGGAGCAACATATTTATTTTTATCCCCAATATATTTATGAAATTTATTAGAGGGAATACTAGAAGAAGTGATATTACGAGACTCAGTTTTTCTCCAGTTTGGAACATCAGATCTTGTCATCTTAACAGAATCAGATCTTGTTTTATCTCGTTTAAGATATCTGCAATTCCTTTGCAAGTGACCTGGTTTTCCACAATAAAAACAATGTTTAGTAGAATGGAAAAAGTTATATTTAGTGTTACCTAAATGTGTATGTGCTTGCTTTGAAGCTTGACATAATTTCCTCTTTTCGTCATCGACAGTTAGTAGAGATAATTTACTTTTGTCAACCGTAGAAGGTTTTGGTTTAGAAAAATCTTTAGCTTTGATAAATTTTACCTCTTTGCAAATACCAGGAGCGTCTATTCCTTCATAGCCCAATCCTCGTGTACCACGATGAATTCTACATGCTCCCAATATCGAGGTTAATTTTTCTGAGCTGCTATTTCTAGACAAACTCTCTTTTAAGATCGAGTTTTCTTCTTCCAACCTTTTGACCTTTTCGAGCACAATAACTAGATCATTCTTGGATGATTCACATTGAACTTTGAGATCTTCTTGTTCCGAATCAAATAACAAGTTCATCTCAATGTTCTCCAAGTTATCTAGATTTGCTTGAAGAGTAATTTCCCAATCTCGACTTTCGGCAATTTCTTCTTTAAGCATTCGTATTTCGTTGAGATAATCTCTTGCACCACTAGAAACAAGTTGTTCTTGCAAGTCTTTATTCCGACTACGAAGTCTGTCATATTTAACTTTCTCACTGAAAATGGTGCTTTCAGCTTCCGAGAGTTTTTGATGGCATTCCTTAAGAAGATTATTAGCAACTGGATCCACATGGAACACTTCTTCGTCAGAATCAGTATCCGAAAGAATTTTTCCAGAAGCTAATGCAATCTCGCCTGCATACTCTTGGTGATTATAATATTCGAGTCCATTATCAAGAGTAGGCAAAGCTGGTGCATATGCCGATTGTCTACGGCTCCAGCTAGGACATACTGAAGACAAGTGCCCGAAACCACGACAATTATAACATTGTACATCATCATTAGGAGATGTTGTAACTTTAGAAAAACTCCTTTTCCTGTCCCTCAAGAGTTTTCTAAATTTTCGTGGAGTAACATCCTTAGTATATGGCGAACCAGATTTATCCTTAGAGGATTCAGAATTATTTGCTGGCTTTAAGAAAAATCACCTCTTTTCTAGATGCTTGTTCATTATCAAAGATCTTTAACTTTCCAACAAGAGTATTTATGGAGAGTGTAGAAAGATCGTTTGCTTCTTCAATGACATGTTTCTTAGACTCGTATCTTGATGGTAGAGACCTGAGAATTTTTCACACAATAACTTTCTTCGGTATAGTTCTTCCTAATGAGTACGAGGAGTTAACTATTTGAGAAAGTCTTTGGTTAAACTCATCAAAGGTTTCATCATCAGACGTACGAAGGTTTTCCCAGTCAGAAGCTAGGTTTTGAAGCCTTGCTTATTTCTCTGCGGCACTCCCTTCGAATACGGTTTCTAAGATATTCCAAGCATCTTTAGACTTATTACATGTAGTAACACGGTGCTGAAGATCTGGGATAATGGCACGGATGATAGAATTTAATCCGTCAAAATTTTGCTTTGCATCAAGAATCTCAAGTTTATTATAATCACCAATATCCTTTGCAACATTTACACCGTCTACTGTAACTAAGGGAGGATCATAGCCATTAACAATACGAACCCATGATTGAAAATCTTGCGCTTGTATAAAAGCACGCATAGTAATTTTCCACCATAAATAGTTCGTGCCATCAAAGAATGGTGGTAAGTGTATAGAGATAGCACTTCTCTCCATAGAATCAGATTTCTATAAACACAGACTTATGAGGTCTTAGCGTGTTTGCCTGCTCTGATACCAATTGAAAATACGGGGGTCTAATAACCACACCCAAATTCGTTTGGCAATATGTATGGACTAACACCAATATACTTTCAAGAGATTCAACTAGACAGTCAGACTCAATCTTAAGAAAAGTATATCAAAGAGTTATATCTCAATTTCTCAATTCAATCCGCAATCAAACAAATAGAAATTTGCGAGCCCGATTGAATATAAGAAATAACTTGGACGGTATCAAAAGCCAATATCCAAGTGTCAATCAATTTAATCAACAACCCAAAGGTCGGATTCACAATTGATTGAACTTACGTACAACCTGTGATATTTCAATTATATAATCAAATATAATGCGGAAAAGAAATAACACAGACACCAAAAATTTTGTTAACGAGGAAATCGCAAATGCAGAAAAACCTCAGGACTTAGCCCAGAATAAACACACACTGATTATAAGTTGTTACACCAATTTCCTACTACCTATTCAGACTAGATGTAATACCTACTTCAGCACTAATAAAACTCCTAGCACAACACCGATTGTCTTTAGGAATTCTTCTCATAAATCTTCTAGCAGAACCCAAGGCTCTCTTTAGAAGATACAACAACACGATTGATACAATTCGATCTTTTGTTTGCATAAAACACCGATTTGATTTCCCTTTAGATGTAAATCAAGGTTTTGTAAATCTTGTGTTTATTTTGATAAAATAATTACTAAGTAAAAGTAATATCAAAACAAACTTGTAGATTAGGGATTATTACACTCTTCAATAATGGAAGAGAAACCTAATTATTCTACAACAAGAACAACTAGATTAAATTTAGAGATATCTTATTTAAAACTTCTTGAGGATTTTTACGAGATACCTTAATCGAAGTTTTCCTTTTAGCTTCCGATTTCGACTAACACGTGTTGGTATACGATCAGAAACTGAAAACTATCAAAACCTATGGTTTATGATCAACAACTCTTGAATGGTTTTATATCAGAAGAGAAAACCTTAGAATAGACAAGAGGTGAAAATCCTAGATTACAAGTTGTATAATCAATCACGAAGATTAATCCAACTCGGCTTTGTGATCCCCAATAAAAAAACTTTTATCTCACTCTTGTTCACGAAGAACAGAAGACATGGTAAACAACCTTATGAGCTTACACCAATTTTCCAAAGGGGATAAAAACATGTAGCACTCATGAACCCTTTATAGTGAAAGGTAGCTTGAAAAACATAGTTATTTTCCTTTTTCAAGACTCTCCTAATTTTGGGAGTCTTTCATAAGTTACAACTCTTGCCAAAATAATTAAATAAATAATTAATTAGCAAATATTGTATTTATGTGAATAAATCACATTTTTTTAACTTATGCAGGAATTAAAAGTTATCACAAACACTTTAATGTGGTAATCAAATATGTTTGAATTAATAGCCATCTTTCCTAGATATGGAAACATCACCAACTTGACCAAAAATGCCTTTTAGTCACGTAATTGGGCCCAAGTCCGTGAACTGTTACAAACAGTCCATGGATTGTTCCTACTAACGAACTGTAACAATTACAACAACACTTATAATTGTTACTTTAATAAATCACTCATAACTTCATTGTTATAACTCGGAATTGAGTGATTCTTGGCTCGTTGAATTCGTAAGGTCATTCACTATAACATGAGAACCTTTCTAGGGATAAAGGTTATTGTCACAAAAGTCGTGGCTTAAATAACCTCGAGTATATATGCATAAACGTACATTAACCGTCATCGGAATTGTTCCATAGAGTGAGCATTTGTTTCGCTATATTATAAAGGTATAATTGAACAAGAATCCAAATGAAATCAATTACCACATACCTTTGTTGATGAAGTCCTTATTGATGTCTTCTTATAATCTTCAGTCTTCATCCTTAAGAATAGTTCTTCTTAGACCTAATCTAGTCCGAAACTATCTTTAGTATACTAAATCAAGAATGAATTTTGCCAACTAAAATTGACAACTAACTTAACATACCAACGCTAGTGGGTTCAAACGAGCAATGCTCTAACAAACTCCCCTTTTGTCAATTTTAGTGACAAAACCATTTTACATATGGCTTGTACTTGTTAAAAGAAAAATCGACATGATTGATTTCCTTGGTTCTTCAACTCTACGTGTGTTCATCCTGTACTTGTTGAAGATCCATCATAGTATTATTACACAGCATCAAAGTTTCATTATATCACAACTTTGACAATAATACTACGGTGATATGTATCACTCTCCCTTAGTCAATACTCCATCTCAACATGAAAACCACTCTTCCTTACATAATGATCCGTAAACCATATGTATTTGTAGTGTGAACTACACATTAATTCCCCCCCCCCCTCCCTCCTTTTTGTCAATATAAATTGATAAACATATGAAAACTAGTGGGATCCTCATGAAATTTTCACGGAGACACTTCATGACCAAAAGAAGAAAATATATCAACTTTTTTTAGACGATATCACAGAGCCGAAACTTAGTGACTTCATCAAGGAGTTTGTTAAGATACAAGTTAACCCCTACATGTTCCACAACCGCTTCTCCCCTCAAAGATATAGCAATTAAGCACAAGTTCAATTAAGAACTCTCCCCCCATTAAATGTCATTCCCGAAAGAACAACAAGAGTGACCTTACTCAAGAGATAAGGATTTGTATATTGGATTTTAGAAACCCCACAAGGAGATACGAACTAAGAACCAATCATTTAAAGTCTCTCATGAGATCGTGTTACTAAAAACAATAGAACTATCTTATGGTAATAATACACAATATGTAATCATGAAGATCAAGTATTGTGATCATATTTTCTAAAATACGAACTTGTATAAACAAGAATGGATATTCCCGAAGAACCACCTAGTATTATCAATCACCTCAAAATAATCTTAATCGACTAGCGAAAGAAGTTATTGCTGAATCACAAACAATGAGACGAAGATGTTTGTGACTTCTTTTATATCTTTCCTATCGGAGAAATCAATCTCAAGCCAATCTTTACGATTATACTTAGTACGATAGAAACAACAAGATCAGATCACACAACTACGAGAAAGTAGTATCGGTCTGGCTTCACAATCCCAATTAAGTCTTCAAGTCGTTAACCTACAAGGTCTCGATAGAAACCTAAAGTTAAAGGAGAATCGACTCTAGCTTATACAACTAGTATCACGCAGGAGGGGTGGGGATTAGGTTTCCCAGTTGGTAGAGTTCTCCCTTATATAGTCTTTCGAATTAGGGTTTGCAATCTAAGTTAACTTGGTAACAAAGCATTCAATATTCACCGTTAGATGAAATCCTGATTAGATTCAAGCTAATATCTTTCAACCGTTAGATCGAAACTTAGCTTGTTACACACAAACGAAATGCACGTTTTTAGGTTTGTGTAACCGTACCCAAACATGTACATTTAGTTGGTTCAACAGTAATTTACCAAATGGTTAGCCATATGAGCACTTTCATATCAACCATAATCTTCTTTACCATAACTAGTTCAAATGACTCAAATGCACTAGTTAGAGAGTTGTTCAACTGCTTAGATCTTTATAATAGACACAATTGAAACAAAAACGATTTGATTCACTCGAATCAATTCATGAACTTTATAGCCACGGTTTGCAATTATGCATTCCTTAGTTTATATACGTTTAAGTTCACAAATAATCGTTTTAGAAAATAACCAACTTAAGTACGCGAACTGGTACGCGGACTCAAGTACCCGTAATAAGTTTGTTTTTAGTTTACAAACTTCAGCAGAATTTCTCGGGATGAGAACTTTTGACAGTACGCGGACTTTAGTTCCGGTTTTCTTGAGCAGCAAAGTACGCATACTTTGGTTCATGGAATAAGGACTTGCACACATATGTGTTACCACACAATGTTTATATCCTTCCATGGTTATGTAATCTAAACTCTCATTTCAATCATTGAAACATTCTTAGAGGACGTTATATAGTTGCTATTCACAAACCATTTTTCGTCAAAGCCATTTTCAAGTGATTGAAACTTAACATGACTTCGTCACTAGTAAAGATGAACTTGGCCAAAGCGAAAGCTTACTAACACATATTTCGAGAAATAGATAACCGAGATAAACTCGGCTCGAAATAGCAAATGTGTATAATCATGGTCTACATATCAAAACGACCTTTGTCTCAAGGTATGAGATAGAGTAGATAGACTTTTGAGGGATAGATAAGTTCAAGTATTCACATACCTTTTCGTCGATGAAGTTCCACCAGTTCCTTGAGTAGTTCTTCGTCTTTGTATGATGATCTCCATGGAGTCTTGAGCACAACTACACTTTATATCCTAGTCCGAGACTTAGCTAATAGTAGACTAGAAATCAAGACTTATAGTTTTAATCATCAACATTGATAAACATGCTTGAGATAGAAACGCATGCGAGTTCGACCTAGAAGTGCTCTAACAATCTCCCCCTTTGTCAATTTTAGTGACAAAACTATCAATACATATGGAATAAAAAATGGATAAATAAACTTCTGTAGCTTCTCTTCCACATACCTGATCTTCTTGGTTCTTCAACATTACTCGAAATCTTCGTTACTTCCAAGTACTCCAATGATTCCAAAGGTTGTAAATTTAGTATCATCGTTGTTCAAAAAATCAGTAGCCATAACAATGAGAAAACAAAAATTCTCAATCATTGTTACACAATGTCATAGTATTCTTACACAACACCAAAGTTCAATTGCATCACAACTTCGACAACAATACTGCGGTGATATGTATCACTCCCCCTTAGTCAATACTCCATCTCACATACATAATGATCCGAAAACCATATGTATTTGTAGTATGAACTACACATTAATTCTCCCCCTTTTTGTCAAATAAAATTGGCAAAGGTACGAAAACTAGTGGGATCCTAACGAAATTTCCATACAGACATTTCATGACCAAAAGCAAGCACATATCAACTTTTTAGATGCAATCATATATCCGAAGCTAAATGCTTTCATCAAGGAGTTTATAAAGATACAAGATAACCCCTATAATATTCCACAACCACACTCCCCACAAAGATTTGGCAATTAAGTACAAGTTCAAACAACTCTCCCCCATAAAATGTCATTCCCAAAAGAACAACAAGAGCGACCTTACTTTCACAAGAAAAGAAGGATTTCTTTGGACATGACAAATCACATACGAATATGAATTTGAATCCAAATAATACTCAATTAAATTAACCACAAGAAAACCCATGATTAATCTAATCGGAAGTGCTCAACATAAGAGAACTTATGGAGCCACACAGTATATACATAAAATATGAATCAAGGAAGATCAATAATTCGGAATAAACAAGGATTCATTCTATTTTCCATCACTATTTGCACAATGACATACAATAGACATAATCCTCGTAAATAAAAGTTCATCCTATCTTCCATCAATAGTTGCATAATGACATACAATAGGCTTAACTTTTGTAATGTCAAAAGATCATTCATTCTTTTATCAATACTTGCATATCGACATGTGAAGAACTTAACTTCTTACAAAGTATGGGACAATCATAGTTCACGGACGCAAACACACATATCCCATAACAAATTGCAATACATAAAACCAATAAAGATTAATACTGTAAAAACAATCTTTGCCCTTTGAAGGTAGAATCAATCTTTTTCGCACGGATTTACACCAAGAGTGGTAACCAAAGGCGTATAAAAAGATTTTCTTAACAAAGAAGAACATACAAAGTAAATAAAGACCATGCATCATAGTTCACTTAAGATGATTGTGAACATTTAAGAATCCCATAGCAATGCGTACTA
This sequence comes from Papaver somniferum, assembly GCF_003573695.1. NCBI lineage: Eukaryota > Viridiplantae > Streptophyta > Magnoliopsida > Ranunculales > Papaveraceae > Papaver > Papaver somniferum. The sequence goes on along the minus strand of NC_039364.1, from coordinate 216,949,181 downwards.
CTGCATATTCTTGAACTTCCTTCTTTGTGATTCACCAACATCATTCTTTTAAAAGCTACAAATGAGCTTATAAGAGAATTACTCCAAGAATCCAAGTGCCCAAGTCCAACAAAAGTAGAACAAGTGCGACGAAACAGAGCAAATTACTCAAAAACAAGATACAGGATAAAGACCAACCTCAACTCATTCAAATTTAGGATTTCTCATCACCATTCTGAATAGAATTCAAAGAAGAAGAGAATGCAAAAATAATGAGGTCATTCTGAGTTCGGACGAAGAAGTTACATCCAAAACAAACTTACTAAATATCGACGTCAAGTATGCATACGGGTTTGCAAACAAATTTTCGTATCCTGGAGCAGTATGCAAACGTGTATGCGTACTTAAACCCCTGGATTTTGATTTTAAATGATGTTATGCATACCTGGTATGTGTACCATGTAGTCCAAACATCCCGAACTATTATTTTCAAACCTAAACATTTAAGAACCTTAAACACATATCAAGTTGGGTAGAAATGAACGATAAGAAAGGTACGTGGATCATTGTAAGTACTATAGGCAAATAAAAACACAGATATTGCTCAAGTTTATAGACATACCTTTTTAGAAGAATCCAATCGAATTCAACCGCCTTACCGAACATAATCTGTGTGCCCCAGTTCTCATGCTTCCCTCACCGCATACATAGCAGGGTATTCCTTGGTGAGGATGCACTTAAAAAACAATCAAGTTGCGTTGGGGTGAAAAATATCTTGCTCACCACAAGTGACCTTTGGATTATCATGAAAGAGATCGATTTTAGAACCTTTCACATCCAATTCCATTTTTCCAAAAAACTTGTTAAGTTCCAACATCATGGATACTACCTTCTCCATAGTCATGGAATTTTCTGGAAGATCATTCCTTTTCATACTCAAATCATCATTGGGTTTCTTTGGTACCCACTTCTGAGTGCGTTTAGGAACAACCAGAACCTTCTTCCCATTACTCTTTTCAAGATTTCTCGGAAGAGAATTGGATTGACTATTCTTTTGCAAGTTAGTCTTTCTCCAATTGGGAGCATCAGATCTTGTCTTCATATTTACGAAGTTATCCTTTTGATAACCATTACGATTGTGAAAGGGCTTCGTATGACGTTTATAGGCAAATCTAGGTATATCACAACAATGATTCCTTTGCCTAAATGTTGGACATTTACAACCTGTAACGTTAAGAGGATTAGTCTTAACGTATGATCTTGGTTTCACAACTTCTTGTGATTCCAAAACAAGAACATCATGAAGTTTCTCATTCCTTATACGGAAACAACATCTCCTTTCCAGGTGACCTTTATTTCTTCAATAGTGACAAACATAAGGAATGTTCTTACCTCGATCCGTGTGTGCTGACTTTGGAGGTTGATATACTTTGCTCTTTCGAACCTTAACTTCCGGTGAAAGTATTTCACTTTTACCATCAGTGGAAATCTTTTGTTGAGAATCATCACTAGCCTTGAAAAATTTTACCTCTTTGCTAGTACTTGGACCATCTATTCCCTTATAGCCAAATCCTCGTGTATCACGATGATTTTTACTTGATCCTAGCATAGTAGTTAATTTGCTTGAACTCGTATTGAACTTTTTCAAGTCATCTTCCAACATCTTGATTTTATCAAGAGCAACAGTTAAATCAGCCTCAAGGCGTTTTTCTCGAGCGAGATAAGCGTTTTCTCTATCGTCAAAATAATTTTTAATCTCATCAAAATACACCCCATGCACCCTCTCTCCTCAATCTATTCCTCTTTCCACCCGTACACATATTCAAAAATTACTTTACACCCAAAAAAAACACAAGTAAATCAGTCCCAACATCCTTTGTCCCCCAATATTCCTTCTCATCATTCCCTCCATACTTTTCTACAACTATATAAGGCATACCTTACTTCATTTGGAGACACCAAGAAATGTTATTCTCCACCCAAGAAAATCTTATTTTTCCCATGCAAAGAAAAACTCATTTTCTCCCTTGTACAGATCAAAAAACCTTGATTCCCACACCCATATCACCCGACCAAGAAGAATTATTATCTTAAAAATAGAAATGGTCCTGTTAACTTATATACCAGGACCTTTTCTATTAAAGAATTGATATTTTATATAGATTTTCACAATTCCCTATTGGTATTATAACTATCTTGAAAATGTAATTTTAGTTTATCTATGAGAAATTAAATGTCCCTACTTCCAATTCTGCCCTTACAAGTATTGACCTTTAATTAAATTATGAGTCTTATCACCAATTTGGCAATATGTTTAATTAATTTGAGCGCTACGTATTGGTTGAGCAGAAAGTTTTCTATGAATCTTTTTTCCTGAACATGTATACATGAAAGTAGTTCTTTATTCATGCTAGGGTTTTGTTATCTTGTTCACTCATGCACAAGATAAGAGTCAATAATTAGCATTGAAAATGATAAAAAACAATAAAATATTATGAGAGATAGTGTATTTTGCATTGGAGAAAGCAATGCTCATGAGTTTTTTGAATTTTTCTTTATAGAAGTGCAAACTTACCTTCTCCAATAATCCTTATTGGGACACAAAGACATATGATGACCATGACCTAGACATTTGGAATAGACTGGAGAATCTTTGTCTATCTGAACCTTTTTGTCCTTATTCTTAATTGATGAATCTTTACGATTTTTCCTTTTTCTCTGTCTAAGAATTTTTTTCATATGCTGTATAAACAGTGACAAAGTACAATTAAGGATATTCTCATCTTTTTCATCAATCTGTTCAGGACTTAGAGATTTGTCATTAATAATTCTTCCCACATTCTAAATGTAATGACTATCTTTATTACTGAGTTCTAAATCAAAGATTTTTAACTTTCAAACAAGAGTATTTCTGGAAAGAGTTTCAAGGTTTTTCCCTTCCATGATGGCATATTTCTTAGACTCGAATCTTGCTGGTAAAGATCGGAGAATTTTCATCACAATGTCCTTTTGGGGTATGGTCTTCCCTAATACAAAACATGATTAACAATTCCAGACACCTTTTGACTAAACTCATCAAACGAATCTTTATCAGCCATACGAAGATTTTCCCAGTAAGAATTTAGGTTTTGAATCCTAGCTTCTTTCTCTGAGGTATCTCCTTCGAATACGGTTTATAAGATATCCCAAGCATCTTTAGACTTAGTGCACGAAGTCACATGGTGCTGAAGATCTAGGCTTATGGCGTGGATAATAACGTTTAACACGTCAGAATTATTCTTTGAAGCACGTATCTCGGTTTCATGATGAGTGACAAATATTGCATATTTCTACACCTTTTTATTGACAATTAACTCATCTTTTGTACTTTAAAATTATATGTTATCCCAAATTCTGTATTTTCATTGTTTTCAAGAATAAATACTTTTGCTAATTAACATTGTGTTTTTAGGTACTAAATAAAGCTTGGATGAATAGAGAAGCCAAAAGAGCAAAGAATTGGTAACAACGGAAGAGATAAAACAAAGCTCCCGCTAGAAGGCAGTGAAGAATGTTGTTTGCACCTCATCTGCAAGTGAAGAATTTCGTTTGCACGACCCAAAACTAGAAGTGGGATTGAGATATTAGCTTTGAAGAAGATATGGTCTTATAAGAGATAAAAACCAAGACCCAAACTCGTTTCCAATCAGAGCCATCAGATTCGACTTAGCTGCTGAGCATCCAATGGCTTCTCCACCCGAGACATCAACAAATTGAAGCACCTGCCTAACATCCTGGCACACACCATTTCTTCCCTTAGTTACAGAAGCCAAACGCTCATTCACGTCAGTTTCTTCTTCCCTACAGCCTCTGCAAATCAATCACTTCACCATCCCTCCACCAGTCAATTCCATCCCGACAACCTCTGAGCTCAGCCACCCTATGCAGTTAGACTCTTAATCTCTATCTCTCTCAATCTTATTTTCTCTCATGTCAAGAACAGTAACCCTAAAATCTATGATTGAAAGAGATAAGATTAAGGGTTGCTTCAACAGTTGGAGAACATCAAATCAAAGACTTGCAGATATGAATTAGAGTAGGGGTCTGTAGCGCCCCCAAAGCTAGCAGCTGACTAATCCAAGAGATTAACTAAATAAAGAGGCACTAAGAATCTAAATCATTTACTTAAACATTCAATTAAGAAATCTTCTACAAAGCTTAACCCATAAATTAGCCCCGCTCAGAAATATATAAATAAGAATTTCTCTTAAATGATACATATACAATTGTCATTTGGTTTGCAAATAGAATATACAACATAACAAACATAGCAGAAGACTCAACGCCACAAAGCTTTCACTGCGCAACCCTGATCTTTCTCTGAAACTGAAAGTGGGAATGGGTGAGCACATCATCCCTAAAAGGGGTGCGCCGTAGGAATAACAACTAGCTTTCAAGTAAACATTAATATGATTCGAAGACAATGCAGGTTTTGTCGAAAGTCGTTAATACACGGAAAGACAGTAAAACACAAAGTAAAAACTTCTTCAAAGACATCCATAAATAACAGTAAACATCCATGTATGAGATGTGTGTTGCCGCACATAAGGGAAGAGTAATATTGATGCCAATTCCACACCGAATAGGTAATACTGCGGTGTATCTCCCTAGCCATAGAATACTGAATATATAAAGGAAGAATAATATTGCGGTGTATCGCCCTAACCGTGTAATATTGCGGTGTATCGCCCTAGCCATAGAATACTGATATTGTGTCGGCACACATCTCATACCACACAGAGCACACAAAGATATGCATGAAATCACAACACCAAGATTGATTTGTAAAACAATAATGAATACAAGAGAGTTCGTTATCGATTCCCACCTCTTTTGATGACAAGCCTCGCCTACCTCGAGATCCATGATCAACTAGTTCATCCTTGAATCGATCGTTGTTAATAAAGATTAACTGTTAGTCATACAAGCACTATAAGAATTTAGCCAAAAGGCTCACACAAGGCTCATAACATAATTTCATACACGTACCAGTTATAAACAAGTGAACTATCTAATGGTTCTAAGCCCAAGTTCTCTAAATAGGCCCATTAACCAAAGGCCTGTTGGTCAGCTGACGGTCTCTAACGGTCAGAAGGGTCAAGTAACGGTCAACGTCCAAGGTCAGTCAACGGTCAACGAGTTAACTCAGTCAGCAAGACTGATTCAAGATATACTAACGAAGGCCCTTGCACAGGCCAGAAGCTGAACTGCACCCTAATGGTGCATCACAAGACTCAACACACTAAACTAAGCTCAAACTGAGCATCCAATTCTACTTCATTAATATTTCAACTTCAATTCATTCATTCAAAACAAAATTTGAATTTCAATTACAATTAAGAACTCTTATTACCTGCAATTGCAGCTTTAAGCTTTTCACAGCAATCACTTAACTATAATGCTACAACTCAATTACACCTTCCCTTCCTGCAACTTCAGATCAATACAACCTCACAAGTACTACAACCAACTACTGAAACATCTTAACTCAGTTCCTAACCATTTCCAGAGTCTAGTACTTTAATAAATCCATACCACCTGCAACATCTCACCAGATACTCTAACTCCATACACTGCCTCCATTCCTAATTACTTCACCACCTTCACCATTTACCTTTAACCCAAACATCATCTCGTGTTCCTCATTGCTAACACAAACAGTTCTCTGTAATACAATTCCTTATTCAGTTTACTACAACTCCATGAAATCAACATCAGTAGCTACAGAACACCACTATGGAACTTGACTCCATCTGCAACAACAATTCATCACCAATTCTAAACACATTCCATCCTCAACTGCACTGCCGAATAACTCCACAACATCCAAATCCCAATACCCATTGTTTAATCAACTCTAATTGTTCAATTAACTCTCACTCCAATCACAATCTTCAATTCAAAAACAAACTAACACAACATGTAACCAATTTCGACTAACAACACCTGCAAACTCATACACAGACAACCATCATTCTCAACATCACATCATGAACAGTACACAACTAATTGATCAATCCCTTCTTCCTGAATTTAGTGTATCAAATTCTTATCGAAGCCACAGTCCCTACACATATTAACTACAATCACAACTAACTCCAACTGTTCTCATCTTTATAATCCAACATATAAACTCAACAATGAACCGAAGGCTACACAAATTTACTTAGAGAAACATTTACCTTAAATAGTTCCATTCCAACAGATTGACACCATCTCATCTTCTTTTTTGAATCGATTCTTCAATTCTTCTTGAGACTACCGCAATCCACCAACTCAACTCATTCAACATCATCTCCTCCCTAAACCCATCCACTCCTTACAACCAATTCCTAACAATCATCAATAAAACAGAACCAAACCCTAATTTATCTGATCAAAACCCATCTCAAACCCCCTTCTTAAAACATCAATCTCATCTTCTAATTAATTTTTGAATTCTTTCAGAAACCCCAAATTTTCAATTCATCACTGAACCAGCTTCAGAACTTCAATTCGAAAGCAACCCCTTTTGTTCTTCGTCACCTACCTCCCAAATCCTCGTTAAAACTTCAATCAACTCGAAATATCAGAAAACCCTAACTCTACTTCTTCCTGTTTCATCATCTCAAGCAGAATTAAATCAATCCCTTAAATCTCCTCCTTCACGATTCACCACCACATCAACACCTGCATCATCTCATCAAAAACTTCTCTCAATCGATCTCCCACAAATTCTCAAAATCGCTCGCAGAAGAACAGAAGAAAACGAAGATGAAGGAGAAAGGAGAAAGAAGAAGAATAAGAGAGAAGAAGAAAATGGATATGTGTTTATCCTCTCGTATGGGTAGATAATACCAAAGATGGTTAATGGAACACTCCTCAAAAGGATAAGGGCAGTCGGGTCAGCTGAATCGCAAAAAGACTAATTTGCGCTTCTCACTAATCCGATAAATTCTTCTTCGTCCGATATCCGACAGACACGTTCGAGTAGTCCATTCTGCGTAACGTTTCGATATCTAAACAACAATACTAGTTTCGTATCTAAATCGTTGTTAGATTAATTTCTATTAGTTAATGTTCGTGTTAAATTAATCGAGTTATTATCGGCTAATACGTATCTTGACTAGTCTAATACCGTTGACGAGCTAGAGGTCCTTACATTCTCCCCACCTTATTCATTTTCATCCTCGAAAATCAAATCATCCTTCTGGTCTTCAAAAACTCCCCACCTTATAGAGAAATCCTATCTCTTGTCTAAGCGCAAACAACATAAGACAAAGCACAAATCTATATGGTTGTCTACAACTAAAATTTGTGGCTCTAGGTTCAATTGACTAATTTCTATTACAATAAGATAATGGTTCTAATTACGAGAGAAAATACTCTATAATAAAGTTTCTAAGTAAAATTTTGGGATCTATCGGTTTACTAATAGAAGCAAGTTTCCCTTCAATGCCTAGTGATACAAGAATGCAGTTGCCCTGTCTAGGTTCGCGACACCTGACAATGCCACCTACGTAACAAGTATCACCCGAACACATCAGAATTACCAACCTCACTATTCCCCAGTGCTAGATTAACTAACTATTACTTTATTATAATTAATTAGTCTCTAAACTTTTATCGAAATTGTGTAAGTCTTATAAATTTACTTCATAAAATATTTAAATAGTTCACATCATTTTAAGCAATTTAGTCATCAAAATTTATTTATTTTCATTTGTTATTCATTTATTTTATTGATACAAGTAATCCACATTCGATTCATGTCAATTTATAATATTTGATATTTTAACTTTGTTGTACTACCGTATAAATTTTAAATTCATGTACTCTTTAAAAATAACTTAATGTTATATCCGTTATCCAAATGTTACTATTATTGTTTCCAATATATCTATTTGTTTATTTCATTATGTGACGTGATATAGGTAAATAACCGCTAACAATTTTATTGTTGTTTGGTATTAATATTTTATTATTATGATAACATTTATTTCTTATTTCTTAGGCCGATAAAAGTTAATCGTAATTAATTATAATGCCAAGTTTAATTTTATTATCAATACTAGATTTAATTTGATCTAACTTTATTTCCTTAAATTTTATATTGTTGCTAAGTAATCCTTAAGTTGTACTATTAATAAAAATTACATTTTACTATTACTATCCTATAATTATTATCCAAATGATATTTACAATAACTCTAAATCTTGTAATAATTAGTATTGCTTAGTATTACTATTTGTTTAACTTATCCAAAAATTATTGCCTTAATTATATTGTCATTTTCATTACTCGTAAGTTAATAGTCCAGTTGGTGCACTAAACCTTAATCTTCTAAATATAACTCCACGTCCACGTAAAAATTGATGTAATAAATTTTATTTATTCATGTTGAATCTATATACTATATCTTGTTAAATATTGACGTGGTAATTTAATATGATTAAAATTTGAGTCTGCGTAAAATTTTAACGTGTCTTAATAGTCTTTAGATTTTGCTATTAATGTGAAGTATCCTATTAATGTACGGATTTATTTTCTCTTAGTTTTAATATTACACTATGCATCCGAATACTATTATTACTATTTCATGTATATTTATTTCACTTTAAAGATTTAATGGATCATTTGTTAGCCTAAAGATAATTTCGATATAAGACTTCTAACAAGTTGAGTCTTTTTATTTTGTAAATTATATCCCCATCTTTTTACGTCTAACACCTAATAAGTATTATATTAATTATCTAGTTTAAGCATAAAACATATATTTCTAATTTGTAATTAGTTTAATTTATAAACTCAATTGTAAATAATCGCTATCAATTTTCCATAATTACTTAATGATAATTGTTATTTTTATCGTTATATAACCTTATTGAAATTTTAGTTAAGTTAAATCTAGTATGATGTTAATTGATAAATGCTAACATTACTTTATTAAAGTTATTATTACTATTATTTTAATTTATAATCACTATTATAGTATTTTATTATTAACACTGATTGTTCAACTATTATTCTAACTACTCTTACAAATATTATTGAGTACCAAAAATATTATTAACATTTATGTAATTATAAATTGGTAATTCTACATATAAGTCAAGGTATTCAGTAAGTTTCTACGTGACTTTCAAGATCTATCAACAATACTAATTTCATTATTCTTCTTGTATTGAATTGTCTACATGTTCATACTTTTTAGACTTATTATTCTCTAAATCTTTATTAGCTAGAGTTATTGGTGTACCCTACAATTTTTACTTCATTACATACACAAACAACCAAACAAACAAATAAATCAATCAATCAAATACCTCTTTTAATTATTGATAACTTTTAGTGATTAAGATTTATCTCACAAACCCAACCCAGTTCTAAACTAATCAAGTTCACTAACTGGCATTGGCTATTCCTATCTCTTCCCATGTAAGATCTAATAGTGAGCTTTGATACCAACACTGTAGCACTCCCAAAGCTAGCAGCTGACTAATCCAAGAGATTAACTAGATAAAGAGGCACTAAGAATCTAAATCATTTACTTAAACATTCAATTAAGAAATCTGCTACAAAGCTTAACCCTAAAACTAGCCCCGCTCAGAAATATATAAATAAGAATTCCTCTCAAAATGATACATATAAAATTGTCATTTGGTTTGCAAATAGAATATACAACATAATAAACATAGCAGAAGACTCAACGCCACAAAGCTTCCACTGCGCAACCCTGATCTGTCTATGAACCTGAAAGTGGGAATGGGTGAGCACATCATCCCTAAAAGGGGTGCCCCGTAGGAATAACAACTAGCTTTCAAGTGAACATTAATATGATTCGAAGACAATGCAGGTTTTATCAAAAGTCGTTAATACACGGAAAGACAGTAAAACACAAAGTAAAAACTTCTTCAAAGACATCCATAAATAAAAGTAAGCATCCATGTGTGAGATATGTGTTGCCGCACATAAGGGAAGAGTAATATTGATGTCAATTCCACATCGAATAGGTAATACTGCGGTATATCGCCCTAGCCATAGAATACTGAATATATAAAGGAATAATAATATTGCGGTGTATCGCCCCAGCCGTGTAATATTGCGGTGTATCGCCCTAGCCATAGAATACTGATATTGTGTCGGCACACATCTCATACCACACGGAGCACACAAAAATATGCATGAATTTCACAACACCAAGATTGATTTGTAAAACAATAATGAATACAAGAGAGTTAGTTATCGATTCCCACCTCTTTTGATGACAAGCCTTTCCTACCTCGAGATCCATGATCAACTGGTTCATCCTTGAATCGATCGTTGTTAATAAAGATTCACTGTTAATCATACAAGCACTCTAAGAGTTTAGCCAAAAGGCTCACACAAGGCTCATAACATAATTTCATACAAGTACCAGTTATAAGCAAGTGAACTATCTAATGGTTCTAAGCCCAAGTTCTCTAAATAGGCCCATTAACCAAAGGCCTGTTGGTCAGCTGACGGTCTCTAACGGTCAGAAGGGGCAAGTAACGGTCAACGTCCAAGTTCAGTCAACGGTCAACGAGTTAACTCAGTCAGCAAGACTGATTCAAGATATACTAACGAAGGCCCTTGCACAGGCCAGAAGCTGAACTGCACCATAATGGTGCATCAAAAGACTCAACACACTAAACTAAGCTCAAACTGAGCATCCAATTCTACTTCATTAATATTTCAACTTCAATTCATTCATTCAAAACAAAATTTGAATTTCAATTACAATTAAGAACTCTTATTACCTGCAATTGCAGCTTTAAGCTTTTCACAGCAATCACTTAACTATAATGCTACAACTCAATTACACCTTCCCTTCCTGCAACTTCAGATCACTACAACCTCACAAGTATTACAACCAACTACTGAAACATCTTAACTCAGTTCCTAACCATTTCCAGAGTCCAGTACTTTAATAAATCCACACCACCTGCAACATCTCACCAGATACTCTACACTGCCTCCATTCCTAATTACTTAACCACCTTCACCATTTACCTTTAACCCAAACATCATCTCGTGTTCCTCATTGCTAACACCAACAGTTCTCTGTAATACAATTCCTTATTCAGTTTACTACAACTCCATGAAATCAACATCAGTAGCTACAGAACGCCACTATGGAACTTGACTCCATCTGCAACAACAATTCATCTCCAATTCTAAACACATTCCATCCTCAACTGTGCTGCCGAATAACTCCACAACATCCAAATCCCAATACCCATTGTTTAATCAACTCTAATTGTTCAATGAACTCTCACTCCAATCACAATCTTCAATTCAAAAACAAACTAACACAACATGTAACCAATTTCGACTAACAACACCTGCAAACTCATACACAGACAACCATCATTCTCAACATCTCATCATGAACAGTACACAACTAATTAATAAATCCCTTCTTCCTGAATTCAGTTTATCAAATTCTTATCGAAGCCACAGTCCCTACACATATTAACTACAATCACAACTAACTCCAACTGTTCTCATATATATAATCCAACATATAAACTCAACAATGAACCGAAGGCTACACAAATTTACTTAGACAAACATTTACCTTAAATAGTTCCATTCCAACAGATTGACACCATCTCATCTTCTTTTTTGAATCGATTCTTCAATTCTTCTTGAGACTACAGCAATCCACCAACTCAGCTCATTCAACATCATCTCCTCCCTAAACCCATCCACTCCTCACAACCAATTCCTAACAATCATCAATAAAACAGAACCAAACCCTAATTTATCTGATCAAAACCCATCTCAAACCCCCTTCTTAAAACATCAATCTCATCTTCTAATTAATTTTTGAATTCTTTCAGAAACCCCAACTTTTCAATTCATCACTGAACCAGCTTCAGAACTTCAATTCTAAAGCAACCCCTTTTGTTCTTCGTCACCTACCTCCCAAATCCTCGTTAAAACTTCAATCAACTCGAAATATCAGAAAACCCTAACTCTACTTCTTCCTGTTTCATCATCTCGAGCAGAACTAAATCAATCCCTTAACTCTCCTCCTTCACGATTCACCATCACATCAACACCTCCAGCATCTCATCAAACACTTGTCTCAATCGATCTCCCACAAACTCTCAAAATCGCTCCCAGAAGAACAGAAGAAAACAAAGATGAAGGAGAAAGGAGAAAGAAGAATAATAAGAGAGAAGAAGAAAATGGATACATGTTTATCCTCTCGTATGGGTAGATAAGACCAAAGATGGTTAAAAGAACACTCCTCCAAAGGATAAGGGTAGTCGGGTCGGCTAAATCGCAAAAAGACTAATTTGCGCTTCTCACTAATCCGATAAATTCTTCTTCGTCCGGCATCCGACAGATAGTTTGAGTAGTCCATTCTGCGTAACTTTTCGATATTTAACCATCGGTATTAGTTTCATTTCTAAATAGTTGTTAGATTAATTTCTATTTATTAACGTTCGTGTTAAACTAATCGAGTTATTATCGGCTAATACGTCTCTTGACTAGTCTAATAGCGTTGACGAGCTATAGGGTCCTTATAGGGTCTATCATAAATCTCATTTTGAGTGAGTGGGTATTCTCTAAAACCATTGTTTAATCATCTTCATCATGTTCTAATTCCATTTGCTAGGGTTTAGATGAAGCCCTAGCTTTCTGCTATGCTATTCATGCTATTTGTATTGCTCTTGAATGCTTAAACTGTACTAGGATAGATTCAATCTTAGTGCTTCAATCCTTTGCTCTCACAGTGTATGTCAGGCATCCATTGTAGTTAGGATAACACTGTGTTGATTGTGCTGCAACTCATGCCTTAGAGACTGTTGTTAATCCCTTGACTAGTTATGCTTAATTAGACAGTTAGTGCTCCGGATTGATACTTTATTTGCGATTGAACTATCCATTGGTGAAACACCTTAGGCAAGTGGCAGACTTGAATCTTCACCCTTATCTGTTACAAGGACAAGAGTAGTATAATCAGCTGAATATATAGTGTGAGTTAGTGGTGGATTTGACAATCCTAGTACCTCCATTCTGTTAGGATTAAAACCTTAGAATTAACCACCACAAGACACTAGTTCTTTGGATCACGCAGAACTAAAGAAAACAGAAAACAAGATGCACAAAACATAAACAAATACATAAGAGTTAACGTGGTTCGGCAATATGCCTACGTCCACAAACGTCTACGATCAACTCTTATTATAAAATAGATTTACAGAGAATTAAACCTTAATGATTGATGAATCAATCAACAAACTATGACCAGCAGAATGCTGTTCACAAACTCTAAATAATTCTCAATGAACAAAAAGTTATAAACCCTAAAATTCTCTAGTTATGAGAACTCTTCTCTAAATTGTATTGTGTGTGTTTCCTTAAGACTTGTACGCCTATTTATATAGGTTGCAAATTTGTCTTCCAAGTATATGAGTTATACTAGGAAACCTAGAGTTTAAATAAATCAGGAAACGTAGAGTTTAACCAAAATAGGAAACCTCCAACTATACCAAAATCAGGAAACACCTAGACAATTCTGGAATACTCTAGAACCTTCCTAAAACATCGACAACTTCTAACAATTCTCCACCTTGCCGGTGTTTTCCCCAAACTGAGTTGACTGTAGCCTTAAATGCCCATAGGGCCTCAACAACGAGCAGTATTGATCAAGCTGAGACACCTCTCAAACTTGACCTTCGGAACGACTTTCTTCAACATGTCTGCTGGATTATCTTCAGTATCAACCTTCAATAGTTGTACTAATCCGTTATCAACCACTTCTGGAACCTTATGATAACTAACATCAAAATGCTTGGTGCGTGCATGATAAACTTGGTTCTTAGCTAAATGAATAGCACTTTGACTATCATGGTTCACAACAACACTCCGTTGTATAATCCCCAAGTTTTTAACTAAACCACGAAGCCATAACGCTTCCTTAACAGCCCCCGTCACAACAATATACTATGCCTCCGAAGTAGACAAAGCTACGATTGACTCTAACTGATAGGTCCTCCACTCAATGTAAAACAATACCCCGAAGTAGAACGACACTTATCTATATCACCCGCATAATCAGAATTAACAAATCCATATACCTTCGAATTCTGCTCATTCTCAAACACTAAACCAATAACCAAGGTCCCATTAAGATATCTCAATATTCCCTTCACCACATACCAACGTGCTCTACTAGGGTTAGCCATATAACGACTAACTAAACCAACTTCCTGTGCAATATCCGAACAAGTACAAACCATAGAATACATCAAAGAACCTACCGCATTAGCATAGGGAATCTTTGACATAAACTCATTCTCCTCAGTTGTAGTAGGACACAACTGTTTTGATAACTTAACCGTAGGCGTTATTGAAACACTAATAGCTTCGGAGTTATGCATTCCAAGCGACGAAGAACCTTCTTTAGATATGATTTCTGAGTAAGACATAACTTCCCCTTAGATCTATCTCGAGTAATCTCCATACCCAGAATCTTCTTAGCTGGACCCAAATCCTTCATTTCAAACTCTAAACTCAATTGTTTCTTTAAACCATCAATTTCTGACTTGCTCTTTACATCTATGAGCGTGTCATCCACATAGAGTAAAAGATAAACAAAACTTCTATCTGGAAACTTCTGAAAGTACACACACTGATCGTATTTACTACGAGTATACTTTTGCTGCAACATAAATGTATCAAACCTCGTGTACCATTGTTTTGGAGATTGCTTCAAACCATACAATGATTTCTCAAGCCGACACACATAATCCTCCTTGCCAGCAACTTCATAACCAATGGGTTGTGACATATAAATGTCTTCCTCCAAATTCATGCAAGAATGCTGGCTTGACATATAATTGCTCGAGCTCTAAGTCAAACTGCGCCACAAATGCTAAAAGGATTCGGATAGAAGTGTGTTTAACTACCGGAGAGAAAACTTCATTATAATCCATACCTTCCCTTTATGCATATTCCTTAGCCACTAACCTTGCTTTGTATCGTACACCACTGACGATACCCTTGGAATCTGGAATTCCATCCTTTACCATATAGACCCACTTGCACCCAATCTTCTTTTGACCCTTAGGCATCTTAACAAGTTCCCAAGTGTGATTCTTGTAAAGAGACTTCATCTCTTCATTCATGGTTGTTTTCCACTCAATGGAATGAGTACTACTCATTTCCTCCTCAAAGATAAACGGCTCATCCTCAAAAACAGATAATGCATAGGATGCATACTCATCAAAACCATAACGGACTAGTGCACGTCTCTCATGTTGATACGTCGAGGACGGAATATTCTCAACTTGTTGTTGTGTAGATTCCTCGCTAGGAACCTCAAACTCAACTTCATCTTCTACAAGAGTTTCTTTTTCTTCTTTTATAGTAGATGAACTAGGAACTCTTTGCTCTACCTGCATCGAATCATCTTCAACACCGCTACTAGTCTTACTTTCAATTTGACAGTCCTAACCTGTGAACTTCTTTGAATCAAGCATCACTTTCTCATTGAAAGTCACATCACGACTAATTATGAACTTATTCAATTCTGGACACCATAGACTATATACTTTCACACCTAATGGATAACTTAGGAAAATTGCTTTCTTATCCCTAACACCCAACTTATCTTCTTTCACATGAAAATAGGATGGACAACCAAACACCTTAAAATTAGAATAGTTCACAGGATTACCAGTCCATACCTCCATAGGTGACTTACACTGAATAGTTGTTCATGGTGATCGATTCACTAAGTAGAACGCCGTATTAACTGCTTCTGCCCACCAAATATTGTCTAAACTTGCATTTGAAAACATGCATCGTGCTGATAAGTGCATATTTTACATATATTTAGTGTCAATTTCATGCTAGTAATTGTTTATATTCTTGCAAATTATTGTATATTACGCTTGTTTTCTCTTATTTTATGTTTTATTAGGTGAATCATCCAAAAGAAGTGAATTGACACTTAATTGTGCAATAAAAGAAGCTAGCTACAAATGGAGAATGGACAAAGACCAATGGAACTTGTTCAAGTACAAGATTTTTACTTTTCATCTTGAAGAGGACGAAAAGATAAAGCTAACGGCGAAAGGATGAAGTAATTCCGAGTTCACATGAAGAAGTTATGAGCAAAACAAGAACTCAGAACACAAAAGGGCAAAATGGTTGTTTGCGGGACAAGTGTTATTGGCACCCCTATGCGTTAAGGGGTATCCATTCTACTAAGGGACAGTCAACTTTCAAAGGAATTACTAATGGCAGTCCGGTATTTTACAAGGGGTAAAGCTGGAATTTAAATATTGTTAAAAGGCAGACGTTGTTTCACTCAGGGCTGCCATATCCATCTTCGTTATTCAAAACTAGAAATCCCGCATGCAGTTTCTTCTGCATGGATATCTATTACAGTGTTGCTCGAGATGCTACGATTGGAAATGATGAGGAGGGTTCGGTGATTGATGGAAGACGAGTAGAGAAGAAGACCTCAAGCCTGGCAGTGAACGTTGCTTCCATTGTTGGTCCGTAGTCATTGGTGATGGGTTTAGGTTTTGTCTACTATGAAGAAAAGCAGTAGTGCTGCTACCGTTGGCAGTAATGAGGAAATGGCGTGATTCTGAGTTGCTGCCGTTGTTGACTGTGAGAACCAGTAATGAAGCTGGTCGTCTGTGATAGTTAAGAAGAACTCGATGGTGTTGATGGAGATCGATAGGTACTGGGGTTTTTAAGATTGCTACCATTACGGTAGTGATCATGATGATCAGGCAATGGAGTTAATGTCGTGACTATGCCATGGATAGGTGGTTTGCAGGTGACTACTGGTGATGCTGGCAGTGACGAGGAAGAAGTGTTGAGTTCGAGTTTAGGTTGAGCTGGTGTTGGGATCGATATCAAGTGAAGCAAGATGGCTTCTGCCATTGGTTCTGGTGGTTAGAAAATGACTGGGATTGTGACTTTGGAATCCTAGTTTGATTGGAAGAGTGGTTATAGATAAAACATGGAGTTCGAGGAGGTGTAGATGCTCGAAACTTGAGAGAGAAATCAACTCGGAAACTGATATTGCTGTCGTTGATTGAATAGGTTGGATGGAGATGATTAAGCGGTGGTTCTGGAGATCGGATAAACAAGGAAACATTGCTACGCGCTGGTGAAGATTGGCTAATCTTTAGAAGTCAAAGCTTGGGCGAGAATTCAGAGTTTTGATAAGTTTTCTCGCTGGAAAACAGTCATCAGGTGAGACTTTTGCCGTTGATTTTGAAGATGAAAGGTGGATGATAAACACGAGTATAGGGTTTGAGTCGGCTAAGCAGAGCTGGGTGTTTATCAGATTCGAAATTTCAGCTACAAAAAGCTATAAATAGAGGGTCGAATAGCCAGCAGAACTCATCTCCTCAACCTCAGTTTCACGCTCATAACCTGTTCGTAAAAAGTCTTCACAGAAGCAGAAAGTGTTCATACATGCAACAGTAGCAAAAAGGTTATAGCAGCAAGGAGACAATGGTTGATCTCTTTCAACAGAGGCAGTAGTAGCTAGAGTTCTTCTACAACAACAGTTTGCTTTCTATAACCTCCATTATGTCTAGGTAATTTACTTATTTGATTGAGGATGAATTCTAAGTACTATATATGATTTGATTTAGTATATGAATTTGTTCTGATTTCTTCATATGATTATTGTTTGTGTTTAATATTAAAAATGAATATGATTGATTGATAGATTGTTTAGGTGGCCAACTGAATATATTTGTTAACTCAATCTAATGCTAATAAGGGTTAGGATATTCGTAATTGTTGAATAATTTCTTACACAAGTAGAGAACGTGAGACCTTGCGGAGGGATTCCGTAAAGCAATCGCGTGTAAACACAACATTAGAAAGTAGACCGAGCGTACTGAGTCTAACTACTAGGATTAAACCTAAATTCACAGACCATAAAGCATTCGACTGAATTACATCTTGTAAGCGTACCTCAAGGTGGTTCAGACGGATAGACTCTGGCGACTAAGCGTACCTGTTGTCATGTGGCTTAAGGGATTTTGGAGATAACTAAGCGTACTTGTTATCTTACGGTTAGTAATAATCTATGATTAATGATGAATGTATGAATATACTACTTTGATTAATATTTAGTTACGAAGAAGGATTCCTCGATCATCTCACTCCATATTGCTTGCAATCTTAATTACTTCTCATTGCTTTATTATTTATTTAGCTTTTGAATCTAAAACAAAAATCCCCATTTGTGACATTTTTGACAACTAAACTCCCTACTCTTCGTGGGAACTATCCTTGCTTCCATTATATTACCAGCTAATTATGTGGAAATAAGATTATTAATTTGTTGAGCCTACGACACCCATCAAATTTTGGCGCCGCTGCCGGGGAGCAGTCGGTAGCTTTAGTTGTTTCTTTTAGTTTTTTTTTTCTTTTATATTTTCTTTTTAGTTTTTAACTTTGTTTTCTAGATTTTTGTTTTAGGTACTGAATCTCTGGCATCAAAGGATTGGGATTACCCCAGGTGCGGAATTCAAACTCGAAAGGGAACGGTACTAAAAGCACGTCCAAAGTTGCAACAAGAACCTTATGCAGTAAAGATGGTTAATACAGACGACGGGGGAAATCCTCCACCACCTCCACCTGTGGAGAGGAAGTTAGGAGAGTTGACATCTCCATGCTTAGATTTGCAACCACTGTGCATTACAATCACTAACCCAGTGGAGCTGAAGTCGAATCTACTTCATCATATACCAAAGTTCAAGGGACATACAGGTGAAAATCCAAATCGACACCTTCAACAGTTCCAGAACATAATGACAAGTCTGAGGCATGCAACCGCAGACAGAGATATGGTTATGCTACAAGCCTTCCCGTTCTCATTGACAGACTTAGCAGAAGAATGGTTGTATTGTCTTCCTCCAGGGAGTGTTACAACATGGACTGAGATGAAAAAGCTATTTCTGGAGAAATATTTTCTTTCTTCGAAAGCGGCATCCGTTCGTAAGGAGATTAGTGGCATTCTACAGATGTCTGGGGAGTCTCTATATGAATAGTGGGAGAGGTATAAGAAGTTGTTGGCAAGCTGCCCACACCATAATATATCCTTAATACTTATCATTCAATACTTCTACGAAGGATTACTTCCATAACAGAGGAATTTGATTGATGTGGCTGCCGGTGGTTCACTTACTGAGAAGACAATCTCGCAGGCAACCAGTTTGATTGAGAGTATGGCTTCCAATGCTCAACAATTCTACACCAGAAACAACTCTAATGTCAGAAGAGTTAGAGAGATAGGAGAGTCTACACAGTCAGAGCAACGGATGAACAACATAGAGAAGGTAGTACAACGAATGGCGGCAGTAATTATTCCTACTTATGAAGAAGAGTCTGAACAGGTGAATGCTATGTTCCCTAATCAGAGACCAAAGTATGATCCCTACTCTAATACTTATAATCCAGGTTGGAAATATCATCCAAATTTTAGTTATGCAATTCATCAAGCTGCAGCTCCTAATCCGTATGGGCGACAAAATGGTTTTCAACAAACACAGTTCCGACCACAACCTCCATCTCAACAGCAAACTCAGAATTCTAGTTTAGAGGAGATGATGAAAATGATGATGCAAAAGAAAGATGCAAATGCTCAGCGTCAAGATACAATTATGCAGAAGCAAGATAAGGCTATAAAGGACTTGCAAACTCAAATTGGACAATTGGCTACAGACATGAATGAAATAAAAGCACAAAATTCGGCAAAGTTTCCATCACAGCCTTTCGCGAATCCAAGAGCGAACGTTAATGCTGTAACTCTAAGAAGTGGGAAGCAGACAGAAGAGCCAAAACAACAAGAAAAGTTTAGTCATGACTTGGAAGAGGAAGTAGAAGTGGAAACCGTTCCAAAGGAAAAGCCAACCTCAACTGGCCAACCTAAGGACAAAGTTACTACCTTTACCACACCACCTCCTTTTCCTAGTCGTTTTGCCAAGTCAAAGAAGCAAGCTCTAGACAAGGAGATTATGGATATTTTCAGCAAGGTACATATCAACATTCCATTTATTGAGGCCATCAGAACGTTAACCAGGTATGCCAAGGTTCTGAAGGATTTGTGCACAAGGAATGAGAGGTTAATTGCTAACGAGATCACTCAGGTGGGAGAAAGTGCTTCAGCTATGTTGTTGAAGAAGATGCCTGCAAAGTGTAAAGATCCTGGTGGTTTTACAGTGCCAATTACTATTGGTGAAAAACGGTTTGAGCGTGCTTTGCTTGATTTGGGAGCTTCCATAAGTGTGATGTTAGCCGATATTTATGATTCATTGAATCTTGGGCCTTTAAAGGAGACAGGGATTATCATTCAATTGGATAATAAGTCTAACATATATCCTAAGGGACTCGTGGAAGACGTGTTGGTGCAAGTGAATGAACTAATCTTTCCGGTTGATTTCTTTGTTGTGGATATGCAAAATGGGAACAATTGTTCGTCTACTTCATTACTTCTTGGGAGACCATTTATGAAGACTGCTAATACGAAGATTGATTGTGATACTGGGACACTCACTATGGAGTTTGACAAAGAGGTTATACGCTTCAATATTTTTGAAGCCATGCGTTATCCAAGTGATATCCATTCCGCATTTTCTGTTGATGTTATTGGTTCGTTAGCACAACAGATGTTTGATTTGCACAACGAAGATGAACTTGAATCTGTGCTACAAAATAACATAGATATGGACGTCCATGGCATGCCTAACTTGGATGTTGATATTCCCAAAGAGTTTTTTGAAACATGTGGTGCTTTAACGGCATCACAAGAAGTTAGAAGAGGTAATATTTCATATATCTCCTTACCTGTAACTGATGAAGTTCCTTTACCTTCTGTTGTGCAGGCACCTAAATTAGAGCTGAAACCTCTACCGGATCACTTAAAGTACGCTTACTTGGGTGATGGGGAAGAGCTTCCAGTCATTATTGCAAAGAATCTCACAGCAGTACAAGAAGAACGCCTTCTTCGGGTTCTGAAAGAGCACAAAACGGCTATTGGTTGGACAATTGCTCATATCAAAGGAATTAGTCCATCCATGTGCATGCATAGAATCCTAATGGAAGATGATGTAAAGCCAGTACGTGATGCTCAGCGTAGGCTTAACCCCCCAATGATGGAGGTCGTGAAGAAAGAGATCCTCAAATTACTAAGTGTGGGGGTGATTTATCCAATTTCTGACAGCAAATGGGTTAGTCCGGTGCAAGTGGTGCCTAAGAAATCAGGTGTCACTGTTTTTAGAAATCAAGATGATGAACTTATTCCAACAAGAGTTCAAACAGGATGGCGAGTGTGCATAGACTACAAAAAGCTCAATTCGGCTACACGCAAGGATCACTTTCCTTTGTCTTTCATTGATCAGATGTTAGAGAGGTTAGCGGGACATTCTCATTATTGCTTTTTGGATGGTTATTCGGGCTACAATCAAATTTTTATTGCACCGGAGGATCAAGAGAAGACTACCTTTACTTGTCCTTTCGGTACATTTTCATACAGAAGAATTCCATTTGGTCTTTGCAATGCGCCTGCCACTTTTCAAAGATGTATGGTTAGTATATTTTCTGATTACGTGGAAAACATCATTGAGGTGTTTATGGATGACTTTAGTGTTTATGGCGATTCATTTGATATTTGTTTAAATAATCTTGAACTTGTGCTTAAAAGATGCATAGACACTAATTTTGTTTTAAACTGGGAGAAATGCCACGTTATGGTAAACCATGGAATTGTACTTGGACACATCGTTTCCTCTCAAGGGCTCTAGGTAGACAAGGCAAAGATAGACTTGATTAGGAACTTACAATACCCCACTTCGGTGAGGGAAATTCGCTCGTTTCTTGGTCATGCAGGTTTTTATAGGAGGTTTATCAAAGATTTCTCCAAAATCTCAATGCCGATGTGCAAATTGTTGCAAAAGGAGGTTGCCTTTAACTTCAACCAGGAGTGCAAGGATGCCTTTAATAAATTGAAGGAATTGTTGACTACTGCACCAATTATTAAGTCACCTGACTGGAGTTTGCCGTTCGATTTAATGTGTGATGCAAGTGATTATGCAGTCGGAGCTGTTTTGGGTCAGAAAGTAGACAAGAGGTCACATGTGATTTATTATGCATCAAGGACCCTAAACGATGCTCAAATCAACTATTCTACTACTGATAATGAGTTGTTGGCTATAGTATTTGCATTAGAAAAATTTAGAGCTTATTTGGTGGGTACCAATGTGATTGTATATTCTGATCATGCAGCACTACGATACCTATTAAAAAAGAACTAGGCTAATCCAAGACTCATACGTTGGATTCTTTTACTGCAAGAATTCAATATGGAAATCAGAGATAAGAAAGGTGTTGAGAATACAGTTGCCGATCATCTTAGTAGACTTGTTGTTTCCGAAGAAGCACTTCCTTTACAAGATCGTTTTCCATACGAACTACTTTTCTCAATTGAAGAATCAACACCTTGGTATGCTGATATAGTAAACTATTTGGTTACAAGGAAAGTACCTAGTATGATGTCTAACTTTCAAAAGTTAAAGCTTAAGAAAATAGCCAAGCAGTATGTGTGGGATGAGCCCTACTTGTGGAAATATGGTGTTGATCAGATTATTCGCAGGTGCGTACCTAACTCTGAATTTCAATCTATTTTATCTTTTTGTCATTCTTATGCTTGTGGTGGTCACTTTGGTGCAAAACGTACCGCTCTCAAAGTCCTTGAGAGTGGCTTTTATTGGCCTACCCTATTTGAGTATGCATATGCTTTTTGCAAATCTTGTGATAGATGTCAACGAACAGGCAATCTAGGTGCTCGAAATCAAATGCCCCTCAATCCTATTCTCACTGTCGAGATTTTTGATGTGTGGGGCATTGATTTTATGGGTCCTTTTGTTAATTCGAATGGAAAATTTTATATACTTCTTGCTGTGGATTATGTTTCTAAATGGGTGGAAGCAAAAGCCACCCCTACTAATGATTCTCAAGTTGTATGTGAGTTTGTGAAGGAATATATTTTCTCTAGACATGGTACACCAAGAGTGGTTATCAGTGATGGAGGCTCGCACTTCAATAAATCCTTTCATGCTCTCCTCAATAAGTACAAAATTACACACAAGGTCGGTACGCCATATCACCCACAGACTAGTCGGCAAGCTGAAATTTCAAATCGTGAGATCAAGTCCATCTTGGAGAAAACCGTTAACACCACACGAAAGGATTGAATTTTTAGACTAAACGATGCATTATGGGCTTATAGAAGAGCATACAAGACGCCGATTGGTATGTCTTCGTATCGATTGGTTTATGGAAAAGCTTGCCACCTCCCAGTTGAACTTGAGCATAAGGCTTTATGGGCAGTAAAGATGTGCCACATGGAGTATGAAAAAGTGGGGAAACAAAGGCAACTACAAATCAATGAGCTAGAGGAGATACGTAACGATGCTTACGAGAGTGCTCGTATATACAAGGAAAAGACTAAGCTTTTCCATGACAAGATGATTTCTCGAAAGAATTTTGTTGTGGGACAAAAAGTTCTTTTATTTAATTCTCGTCTTCGTTTATTTCCTGGTAAGCTAAGGTCCCGATGGATTGGACCTTTTGTTGTTAGTAATGTTTTTCCTCATGGTGCAGTTGAGATTACTAGTAGTAAAACCGGGATAACATCCAAGGTCAACGGCCATAGATTGAAGCCATATTACGAAAACTTCTCTACTGAGAAGGTGGACGCAATTAGACTTCAATATTTACTCCCTCTGGAGGAGTAGTAAGGAGACTGCCCAGTCGGGCTGACGACTTTAAACCAAGCGCTAATGGGAGGCAACCCATAGGTTTTGTATCTTAAACCCTTTTATTTTTTGTTTTTATTATTTTCATCCCAATGTTTAATTTCATTGAATCCAGAATCTATCTTAGGGAACACTGCGCCCTTTTGACACTTTGTAGAAAACACTTAGATGAACAACTTTTGTGAAACGGAGTTTTTCCAAATTCGTTACCAATTTGCCTAGTTTTTGCGTTTTATCTGTTGTTACGTCAGAATTCAGAATTTTCGGTTTTACACATTGAGGACAATGTAAATTTTAAGTGTGGGGGAGTATTTTGCATATAGATTTTTCATTTTTTTTTTGCATAAAACCTTCAACTTGTAGAGATTTTAGAGTCACTAGCATACTTCTAGGTATGTTTACATAGAAATTCTGACCGACATAACTGAATTTGGAAGTGTTAGGGAACTACGGTCGGATTTCTTACGTATTGGAGTGTTAAATAATGGATTTAATCATGCCGGTGATGCAAATGAGGTGCAGGGAGAAATGCATTATTAGAGTTGCTGATCAATCATTAGTGGAGACTACCCATTTTCACATCAACCGAGGCACCAGACCATATTTCTTTTTTATAAATGACTAAATAGATTTCTTTTGAGTGTGTGTCACCGCACGTTAATTCCGGGTAGAATGGTGAGATACCCAACCTCCCACCAATAGAAGCACTACTTTTGATCTCTTGAGTGCTAATTTTGTCAATCATGAGGGTGACGTCTATAGATGAAAACCACCTTCTTGTAGTTTGATTTGCAGTTAGCACCATTCTCTCTCTCGCCAACAACAGATCCATAGAAACACATCATCATCAACAAGTGGAGCGACATCAAAATCTACAAGGAAAGCTGAAGACGTTTGAGGTTTACAAGCAACAATTCAAGGAAGAGCAAAAATTTCATATCCAAGTAAAAGCAACATATAATGAACGGATTTTTATATACATGTTGAAGACTTATTACAAGAGCAAAGAAAATCAAAAGATGAGAATTATTGAAGTTTATGATACGAAGACATTACAAGTTGTGAAGATCAAAGTGGTAACATACTTCTCACATGGCCATGTTAATTTTATTTCATATTTATTGTTTTAGTTGCAATCTCTCTTCGCAAAAAAAAAAAAAAACAAAGAGATTTGCATTTAGGTTGTTATTTCATCAATAAGGACATGTGGAAGAAAAACATATAAAGAAGTTTCAAACAACAAGGAAATTGAGGAAAAGAGTTACAAATTGTCAAAGTTCTGCGAAGTTCAAGAGTTTATCATCAACAGTTAAAGCCGAAGCCGAAGACCGAGAAGATGAAGAAGACGAGCTGAAGACTACGTTTCTATTGGATGCTTTGAGAGTGGTGCTTTCGTCACTGCCGATCAGATGTGAAGGTGGTAAGTACTCCCATCCTTGCTATAGTGGTTGATTTCCTTTCTTAGAGATCATCAGAAAATATTTTTATTTCCCTCGATCTTGTGGGGGTCTCCAGAAATAATTCAGAAGGTTTCCTTCCCACCATTCAACGTGTGTAGGATTCTCTCTTCATTCCTACCTGCACACATGTGAGACCCATAAAAAGTTATCTTATTGAGTGCAATTATCATAGAATCCTTTTAAGTGAGGCAGAAGTCGAGGCGAAATGCTTACTGATCGCTCTCAAACACGCATTCTCTCATTATGGTGTGGTTATTTCTCACTCAAGATTTAAGAATGAATATGTTCTTTGGTGTTTCTAACTTCTTATTACTAGCATGAAGAAACTCTATGTCCTCATAGCTCTTTGGATGCTTGGGAAGATGGAACCCTTTGAAGTTGGAGTAGGTTTTGTGGGTATACCTCTTGTAAGCCCTCACGAGACTATAACTCGTCCACTAGGGACACCTAGGGGTTTAAAGGCTTGTTGCACATGCTAAGTGTAATCGTATCCTCGGCGAAATGGAGTCGTTGTATTTTGTTTTAAGTTAGGTAGTTTGATCGAGGACTAGCAAAAGCCAAGTGTGGGGGAATTTGATAAGTGCATATTTTACATATATTTAGTGTCAATTCCATGCTAGTAATTGTTTATATTCTTGCAAATTATTGTATATTACGCTTGTTTTCTCTTATTTTATGTTTTATTAGGTGAATCATCCAAAAGAAGTGAATTGGCACTTAATTGTGCAATAAAAGAAGCTAGCTACAAATGGAGAATGGACAAATACCAATGGAACTTGTTCAAGTACAAGATTTTTACTTTTCATCTTGAAGAGGACGAAAAGATAAAGCCAACGGCGAAAGGATGAAGTAATTCCGAGTTCGCATGAAGAAGTTATGAGCAAAACAAGAACTCAGAACACAAAAGGGAAAAATGGTTTTTTCCTGGACAAGTGCTATTGGCACCCCTTATGCGTTAAGGGGTATCCATTCTACTAAGGGACAGTCAACTTTCAAAGGAATTACTAATGGCAGTCCGGTATTTTACAAGGGGTAAAGCTGGAATTTAAATATTGTTAAAGGCAAACGTTGTTTCACTCAGGGCTGCCATATCCATCTTCGTTATTCAAAACTAGAAATCCCGCATGCAGTTTCTTCTGCATGGATATCTGTTACAGTGTTGCTCGATATTCTACGATTGGCAGTGATGAGGAGGGTTCCGTGATTGATGGAAGACGAGTAGAGAAGAAGACCTCAAGCCTGGCAGTGAATGTTGCTGCCATTGTTGGTCCGTAGTCATTGGTGATGGGTTTAAGTTTTGTCTACTATGAAGAAAAGAAGTGGTGCTGCTACTGTTGGAAGTAATGAGGAGATGGCGCGATTCTGAGTTGCTGCCGTTGTTGACTGTGAGAACCAGTAATGGAGCTGGTCGTCTGTGATAGATAAGAAGAACTCGATGGTGTTGATGGAGCTCGAGAGGTACTGGGGTTTTTAAGATTGCTACCATTACGGTAGTGATCATGATGAACAGGCAATGGAGTTAATGTCGTGACTATGTCATGGATAGGTGGTT
Source organism: Papaver somniferum (assembly GCF_003573695.1). Lineage (NCBI taxonomy): Eukaryota > Viridiplantae > Streptophyta > Magnoliopsida > Ranunculales > Papaveraceae > Papaver > Papaver somniferum. The sequence continues at coordinate 216,922,335 of NC_039364.1, read as the reverse complement.
TGCGGCTGACTACTGGTGATGCTGGCAGTGACGAGGAAGAAGTGTTGAGTTCGAGTTTAGGTTGAGCTGGTGTTGGGCTCGATATCAGGTGAAGCAAGATGGCTTCTGCCATTGGTTCTGGTGGTTAGCAAATGACTTGGATTGTGACTTTGGAATCCTAGTTTGATTGGAAGAGTGGTTATAGATAAAACATGGAGTTCGAGGAGGTGTAGCTGCTCGAAACTTGAGAGAGAAATCAGCTCGGAAACTGATATTGCTGCCGTTGATTGAATAGGTTGGATGGAGATGATTAAGCGGTGGTTCTGGAGATCGGATAAACAAGGAATCATTGCTACGCGCTGGTGAAGATTGGGTAATCTTTAGAAGTCAAAGCTTGGGCGAGAATTCAGAGTTTTGATAAGTTTTCTCGCTGGAAAACAGTCATCAGGTGAGACTTTTGCCGTTGATTTTGAAGATGAACGGTGGATGATAAACACGAGTATAGGGTTTGAGTCGGCTAAGGAGAGCTGGGTGTTTATCAAATTCAAAATTTCAGCTACAAAAAGCTATAAATAGAGGGTCGAATAGCCAGCAGAACTCATCTCCTCAACCTCAGTTTCACACTCATAACCCGTTCGTAAAAAGTCTTCACAGAAGCAGAAAGTTTTCATACATGCAACAGTAGAAGAAAGGTTATAACAACAAGGAGACAGTGGTTGATCTCTTGCAACAGAGGCAGCAGTATCTAGAATTATTCTACAACAACAGTTTGCTTTCTATAACCTCCATTATGTCTAGCTAATTTACTTATTTGATTGAGGATGAATTCTAAGTACTATATATGATTTGATTTAGTATATGAATCTGTTCTGATTTCTTCATATAATTATTGTTTGTGTTTATTATTAAAAATGAATATGATAGATTGATAGATTGTTTAGGTGGAAAACTGAATATATTTGTTAACTCAATCTAATGCTAATAAGGGTTAGGATATCCGTAATTATTGAATAATTTCTTACACAAGTAGAGAACGTGAGACCTTGCGGAGGGATTCCGTAAAGCAATCGCGTGTAAACACAACACTAGAAAGTAGACCGAGCGTACTGAGTCTAACTACTAGGATTAAACCTAAATTCACAGACCATAAAGCATTCGACTGAATTACATCTTGTAAGCGTACCTCAAGGTGGTTCAGACGGATAGACTCTAGCGACTAAGCGTACCTGTTGTCCAGTGGCTTAAGGGATTTTGGAGATAGCTAAGCGTACTTGTTATCTTACGGTTAGTAATAATCTATGATTAATGATGAATGGATGAATATACTACTTTGATGAATATTTAGTTACGAAGAAGGATTCCTCGATCATCTCACTCCATATTGCTGCAATCTTAATTACTTCTCATTGCTTTATTATTTATTTAGCTTTTGAATCTAAAACAAAAACCCCCATTTGTGACATTTTTGACAACTAAACTCCCTGCTCTTCGTGGGAAAGATCCTTGCTTCCATTATATTACCAGCTAATTATGTGGAAATAAGATTATTAATTTGTTGAGCCTACGACACCCATCACGTGCTCTCTCAAGTAATGTTCGATTCATTCTCTCCGCTACTCCATTTTGTTGTGGTGTACCCTTTATTAGAGCACTGCTCCATCGAACTCGCATGCGTTGCTATCTCAAGCATGTGTTGTCAATGTTAGTGATCAAAACTATAAGTCTTGATTTCTAGCATATTTATAGATGTCTCGGACTAGGACATAGATTGTGTATTTGAGCTTAGTTCTCACGGCGTTCATCATTTGAAGAAGAAGAACTACTAAGGGGAGCTTGTGTAACTTCATCGGTAAAAGGTATGTGGAGACTTAAACTCGTCTATCAGTTGGAAAGTCTATTTATACTCTATCTCCTATATTGAGACATAAGTCGTATTACGATATAGTTTTCTATATACACATTTGAGATTTCGAGCTAAGTTTAACTCGCTTACATATTTCTCGAAATATGTGTTGGCAAGCTTTCGCTTCGACCAAGTTCATCTTATATCATGTGAAAATTGTCGAGTATCATCTTACATGGATTGTGTGATACAATCATTTGGTGTTGTCTTGGAATGTTTCGTAATGATTATTTCAATAACTTGAAAATTGCTTTGATGCTAATAGTGTGTGAAAAACGGCTATTGTCATCCTCTAAGAAAGTTTCAATGATTGAGATAAGAGTTTAGAACACTTAACCATTATTGGGTATGTCATGTTGTGCACTCTTGCACATATGTAATCCATGTCCGGGAACCATAGTATGCGCACCCGTTTGGGTACTTGTTGGTTTGAGAAATCTGGGAACCTAAGTATGCGTACCCGTTTGCGTACTGGTGTACAGGTTCATGTCCGAGAATTTCTGCTGGGATTTGAAGTTTGCGTACCCATTTGCGTACTGGCGTAACTCAATCTTAGTCCGGGTATTTCAAGTATGCGTACCCGTTTGCATACTTGAAGGTTAAAGTTCTAAAATCGGTTTTAAACATGAACATAAACATTTATATCATGAGGAATGCAATCTTTGCAAACCGTGGCTATAGCGTTCATGATTGATTCGAGTGAATCAAACTAATTTTTCTTCAATTGTGTTCTTGTATAATTCTATGAGAATATAGCAATTGAACAACTCTTTAACTAGTTTCATTTGAGTCATTTGAACTAGTTATGGTTAAGATGAATAAAGTTTATATGAGAGTAATCATATGGCTAACCTCGGTTAACTATTTGTGAACCAACATGGTGTACACGTTTAGGTACGGTTACATAAACCTAAATGAGGGTACATTTCAATTGTGTGTAACAAGCTAAGTTCGATCTAACGGTTGAAAGATATTAGGTCGGTTATTGGAGTTTTTCTATACAGATTGCTAAGCCAAATATTGGGTGTGGTTGTTGTACCCCCGCTTTTTAATATATGATACCTATGGCTCGGATACCAATGTTAAAATATCACTCTTTTAGTCATGCTTACTATTCCTTATTAGCTATAGTCAAGTAGTATCTCAACATGGTTAATATTTTAAGCTGGTATACAGTTCTATACATGCTTTAGGATCACATATTCAACATTGCATGGAACTCTAACTCTTCTGGTCTGCAGCTTTTATCTTGACTGACAAACAAGCAAACACAAGGCATCTTCTATCTAAGTGGAGTAAGTCCACTTTTGGACATATTCCCACAAGAATAACTGAGCTTAAAGAAGAGTCATCTAACCTGCAAGCTACAGATATTTATGGCAGCAATACTTCTAAAGTCATAGAGTTGGAGAAGCAGATTGAATCTTTAAATGATATTCAAGCAAGTTCAAACAAACAGAAATCAAGGGATAGGTTTTATAATGACATGAACAAAAATTCCAAGTACTTCCATATTAGAGCCAACCAAAGAAGAACAAGAAACAAGATAGATTCACTTAAAGCTCCAGATGGTTCCTGGTGTCAAGATAAATCTTCAATAGAGCAGCTGCTAGTAAATCACTTTCAAACTATCAGTACTACAGGTAATCCATCAGATTGCCACAACTTTCTTCAACATATCCCTTCCTGCATCACTCAGCAATACAATGAAGAACTGGTTGCAATCCCAAGTGAACAAGAAATACACAAAGCTCTTATGTCCATGGAGCCCTGGACTTCCCCAGGACCAGATGGTTTTCCTCCTGGTTTCTATCAATCTCAATGGTCAGTGGTTAAAGATGATATTTGCAAAGTGGTTCAAGCTTTTTTCACTCAGGTTTTCTATTGAAGAAATTAAACAGCACTAGAGTAACTCTAATTCCCAAAGTTAACTCAGCTCAAAAACCAGAAGATTTCAGACCCATTGCTCTTTGTAATACAATTTACAAAATTATTTCCAAAGTCATTGCACTGAGAATAAAGAAGCATATGGTAAACATCATTTCTCCCATGCAATCAGCATATGTCCCAGGGAGATTGATCTCTGAAAATATCTGTTTGGTTCAAGAATTAGTTCAAGCTATGAAGAAGAAAAAAGGTCGAACTGGTCACTTGGCTTTAAAGATGGATATGTCAAAAGCCTTTGATAGGCTAGAATGGAAGTTTCTTATGAATGTTCTTAAGAAGTTTGGCTTTTCTGAAAAGTTCTGTCAGCTCATACATCAATGTATCTCAACTACACAAATTGAGATTATGGTTAATGGATCTCCATCTCCTTCTTTCAAACCTACAAGAGGTATTAGGCAAGGGGATCCTCTCTCCCCTTACCTGTTTATTCTAGCAATGGAGGCATTCTCAAGAAATATGAATCATTATGAAGTCACAAAACAATTAACAAGTATGAAAATATTAAGATCTGCTCCAAAGATTAACCATTTGCTATTTGCAGATGATTGTCTCTTGTTTTGCAAGGCAAACTTAGACCAAACCAGGAAGCTTCTCCAACTTATAGAAGACTTTAGTTTTTGCTCTGGTCAGCTCATCAATTTCCATAAATCAGCAATTTATTTTACCAAGAATATGTCTCCTTCATCTTTTCAAACAGTAAGTGGTTTTCTTCAGGTCAGGTAAATGAATCTCAATGAGGAAAAATACTTAGGTCTTCCATTCTTTATTGGTAGAAACAAGAAAATTCCTTTCTCTATTCTAAACAGTAAAATGGAAGCAAGACTAACAAAATGGAGATGTTTTAATATGTCTGAAGCTGCTAGGTCTGTAATGGTCAGAGGTGTTACAAATGCAATACCAGTTCACCATATGCTGAGTTTCAAATTACCATATTCTACCATCAAGAAAATGAACTCAACACATCAAAAGTTCTGGAGGAAAAAAGAGTCAAACAAGGGAAGGCAACTGATAACTTGGAAAAGTGTGAATGCTCCAAAGAAGGAGGGTTGGGCTTTAGAGATCTGCATCTGTTCAATAGAGCTCTCTTGGCAAAATCCGCATGGAGATTGTGTACAGATCAGACTTCTATATGTGCTAAATCTTTACAGGAAAAATACTTCCCTGATGGCCAAGTTTCTAATATAAAGAAAAGCAAAAACACCACTTGGTCTTGGACTAGCATCAGTTCTGAGATTAACTTCATCCTCAAGTTCAGTTTTTGGTCTCTTGGTAATGGCCATAAAATTCTTATCTGGAAGAATAACTGGGTGCATGGAATGCATGAACCGCCAATTCCTAAACAAGGTGCTATTAATACTTCCCATTATACTCACGTTTATCAACTTATGGCTGCTGACAACTGCAGTTGGAATTCAGATATGCTATTCTCACTTTTTGAAGACCAAACTGCAAATGCTATTCTTAATATTAATATTTTTCCAGACTATGAAGATAAACTTGTTTGGACCTTGGAGAAAAATGGAGGTTTCTCAGTCAAGTCTGCCTACAAGAAAATGTTTCAAGAGAAAAATGCAGGTCAAATAGTTAGTGATGCTATGAAGAGTGTTTTTAAGAGGCTGTGGAGGTTGCCATTATTGCCAAGAGTCCAGCAATTTCTCTGGAAATGTGTGAGGGATGTTCTGCCTTCAAGAGATAAACTAATGCATGTTATTCAAGATGGTGATTATAGTTGTTCTTTCTGCAAGCAAGTCACTGAAACAGCTTCTCACTGTATTCTGGAATGCCACATCGTTCACTTGGTCTGGTTGCTGTGTTGGGTGTAAGAAGTCCTTCTGATGTCACTCTCAAAGACTGGATATTTCACGCAGTTTCAATCTGGACAGATTAATGATGATATAATCCGCAGAATAGCTATTGTAGCTTGGTGCATATAGTCTCACAGATGTGATACCATTTTCAAGGGAGTTTCAGTGTCACCTGAAACTATTATTCAAAACTGCAGGAAGTATCTTTCTGATTTCACTGACATGTGTAGGAAGAAAACTGTAAAGCCTCATAGGCAGAACAGATATAATTTGCATTGGTCTCCTCCTCCCAGAGGAACAGACATCTAAGAAGTAAGCAAACACTTGGTCTCTTTCTGTTTACAACAACTTAAGAGTTCAAAACGTTCTAGATAAGTATAACATGCCAATTCATGATTCAATTGTCTGATCATACCTTTTTTACCGAGCATAATTTTCTCAACGAAATTATAATTCTCCCAAGTATACTGCTGGGAAAGAAGCTCCCAAGTCTTCCTCAAATCTATTTATGTAATATGAGAATCTCTCTCTCTATCCTCACCCTGCAGTTGCTGATCAGGTTTTTGAGCAGTCAATATTTCGATGTTCGCTAATATTTCCAAAGAAGCCACACTGGTACATGTAAAATCAAAATCTGCAAATAGCATCAGACGTTCCTCCTTAGGATCAAGCTTTCTATATATCGGGATGATCAGGGTTTGCTCAGACTGTCGAGAATAAAAGAAGTCCATTTGAAGTGCCATAGCTTGATAATAAAGCCTTTCTACGACTTCAACCTCTTTTTCGGTCAAAGAGTCGCATAGCTCATCAAGCACTTTCTCAGAATCCAGATATGATCTCTGAATAGAAATGTAAAAGAAGTTCATAAGCTCCTTATGCAGAAAATATCAATCATTCTCAGTCTCCTGAGAAGTGTTGGAAAGGTAAATAAAGGAAAAAGTTATGTGACTAATGATAAACACACCTCGAAACTTTCATAAGAATATTCCTTCAACCACTTGCTGTATGGGTGAGAATAAACATAAGGACTGACAAGGTTCTGCATCGCCTCACTAAGAAAGGCATAGAGTCTCAGGCTTGGCATCCCAGCACCAAGAGTATAGGCAGGAATTTTTGACTGCTGTATTGGAATTTCACTAACTTGTATATTACCCGAAGCAGTTGCTAACAAGAACTCTTTGTATTTCGCTGTTGCAGGGTGAAGAGTGGTCTCTTTTGTAGGGTTTAAAACCAGTTTCTGCACAAGGAGAATCTCTTCATTATATATATATATATATATAACTGTAAATTCTTTGAACGCACCGAAAATCATGCTAACTGGTATATGTAAAATCAGATGCACAAAGATAATCATTAAACAATATCATGAAAACCGTAAAAAGTACACAAGGTAACATTCAAAACATTTAGATGCAACATTTCCTAAAAACATCTAGCACTCAAACGTGCAGGAGCTTGAGGGACAAATTTAATTGAATATATCATATCGAAAGGCGAACACTTCTTAGTTCTCAAGGACTGTGATCCATTTCCAGCTGCTGCTTATTTGTGAAGAATTATGTTATCATCTTTAATTAATACAATTCTAATGAATCAGATAAACTGCACATAAATCATCCATTTATTCCTTTCTATAAACTTTTATGTAAGCAGGTGAAAATACTCTGTAGGCAAAAGAACAGTTGCATTTGATCTACATCTACGATTCACGTTTCTTGTTGTTATTTTCCTTACTAAAACTTCTATGTACGTCAGTCCAAATACTCTCAAGGCAAAAAAGCGGCGCTACTGCATCTACGATTGACATATCCAGTTTTAAGCGTTGTTATGCATACTTGCCTTAAATTAATCGAAATATTTCAAGATCGTTGAGACAGAGAATGTGACAGTTCCTAATTGTCTCTGCTCCTGTTAGGGAACTAGATATTATGCATCAGGTGTAACACAAGAAAATAAAAGAAAATACCCACGTGAAACTTCTCAATAAACAGACCCAAATTATACTGATTTGATGCCAATTAAGAAGTGTCAGCAACGAAGGTTTCCTTCTACAATCTATTACCCATCGCATTATAACATTACATCTCACAGAAACGGCCAAAGAATTTCATAAGAAAAGAAGATAGTTCCCAGCCATCTATGATTGTGATATGAAAGCTAAATGCACAATATCACAAGCAACTTATTTCAATTGAAAAGACCTAACCTAGTAATCTTGCAAGAAAAATAAAGATGGAGTTCACCAAAAATCTTAAATAAACAGCATAATCAATAAATCATTGCAAGAAAATAGAATCCTCATAATGCTTACTTGTCCAACAAGAGAATTGTCCCTTCCCAATTCTTGCTTCACATTACTACTCCACCTTAAGAATTCAGTCTTATGAGAAACATTTTTACATTGAACTGCTGCTAACTTATACCTGAGTATGTACACCAGAACAAATACACATGAAAATCAATACACAAACGCAAGAAAACCAAAAAAAAAAAATCAAGAAAAAGGTTGAAACTTACACTTCCACAAAATCTTTCAGAAGATATGCATAATCAGCAACGTATTGATCAAATTCTTTATCATCTAAACTTCCAGAAGCGATGTGAACAAACAAAGGTGAATATATTAAGTACAGTGCTTCATTTCTACAGCTTGTCCACAATAGTCCTGACATACTAATCTCATCAGAATCAGATTCTGACATTTCCTCTTCTTCATCTTCTTTTGATGTCGACATGCTGTTGATTTCAACAACTTCTTTTGATGATGATTCCTGCAATGTGGAGTAGTGATAAGCAGAGAGATTAAGAGAAGAAGATATGGTTTCTTGATCAGCTTCTAGAACAATCCAAGAGACCAAGAAGTAGAGTGAATGATTTTTTATAAGCGAAGGGGTAGTTATCTGATTATCGGCTGTGGAGAATGAAGAGGGTTAACCAACTAACCTGAACAAGCGCCATTTGTACCTTGGGTGCACCAAGATTGTACACCAACAGGCTTGGTTAGCCACCCTTGGCCGTAGTATTTCATACCTTGACTGCTGCTGCGTGATTAGGAATTTATACTCTCGGGCATAACGAGGTTGAATCATCTCCGCTGGTGTAGGGAGTTTTTCAGTCTTCAGATGATAAGTAGCAACACCACCCATGATCATCAAATTGGCAACTAAAAGCTGTTTCAAGTACTGAAAATTAGAAGAAACGATTCATTTGTAACCCTAAAATCCCAATCTAAAACCTTAATTGTAAGGAGAAACGATGCAATTTCTGAGAACATCTTCTAGTACGATTAGGTTCCGTAGCAACACCCGTTTGAGAAGGCGATGGAAAAATCTTTCAACAGAGAATTAGGTGACTTGTTGAAATGAGAATACCTCGATTAAATGAATAAGGAAAACGAAACAAATGACGAGACGAGTTGGAGTGATCTGTATTTGAATGGCGCATAATAGTAGGATTGGATAGGATCGGATCAAAATTTGGCCCAAGCCGAACCCCACAACCCTGTAACTGCCAAATCAATTCCAAATGCCAAATTTCCAATTGACTCCAAGGAGTTTGGATATAGCGTAGGAATGTATTACCCTATAACATGTGGTATGGCAACCAAGTTGCATCAGTGTGGGAAAACCATCAAGTGGTGGAGTTTCCAGCAAACGAAATAGATTATATTGTCAGCAATAAAGTCTTTTTCGCGAGTACTATCATGAATACCGTTGGATTTAAAGTCTAGCGCCACGGAGCAATGGGGTTTCTAGGCATATATGTTTAGTATTTTGGCATACTTTTAGTGGGTGCTAAAGTGGCAAAATTAGTTGCTTGGCATGTGCACATGAATAGCCCTTACAATTACATTAGGAAGGTTGAGTATGAATTGTCCCAAATAAAAGTGTTCCCCTGTCCTCTTAGTTGTAGTTGTTTCTCTATTGCGAAATTCACCAATCCATCTGCTTCCTAATTCATTTTGTTTCTCGATAAATGTGTGTTAATTTGATTCCCTCTCAAGTACAGGTGTTGGTGTATTTCCGTTATCACATTATGAGTGATCCATGGCGTTTGTATGTTACCTTTCTCTATTAACTTCAATAGTGTATCTGAGTCTGTTTCAAACCAGACTTTCCTCTTACTTTATGAACTTGTTATTCTCGTACCAGTAGAAAAGCCCAAGTTTCTGCCGCTAGTGTTGTCGTTACTCAAATGGGTGAGGCCATTGCCATTATGACCAATCCTTGATCATTTTCTACAAATCCATCCCGCACCTGCTATCTCCGATAGGCCTCTCGATTTGCCTATGTTTGCTCCATCGGTGTTAATTTTCAACCAATTAATATTTTATTTTTCGGTTGTTCCCGATCATTATGTTGTTGTTGCGAGTTTGTAGTAGGAATCTGCAAGGAAAGGTTGTGTTGTGGGCCCATCTGTATTTTTGTGTTAGAAGCAGTGCAATTTGAAAAGTCTATTGTGGCACCTGGATAGTTTTCTTGTATACTCCTGCATTTCTAGCTAACCAAATATTCCAGATAGTGAAAGAGCACAATGTCAAAGCATGTCTACCTTGTGATAACAACATGAACTCTACAGGACAATATTATATTATGAATCTCAAAAGCCAGATAAAACAATATCAACATATAGAGTATATAAGTAATATTATTAACTAGTTTTATGAATTTTTGTTCATGGTAGGATTGTGTTTGGACGATCGAGGGAACCCTTGGTTTAAGGTATACTTTTTTCATATTATAATATGATTTTTTTGTGGCGAGGCGGAACTCTAGTTGCAGACATATTTTCTTGGTTTAGTTTTAGTTCGACAAAGTTTAGTAGATAATTAAACCTACACGAACAATAATATCTGATAATGCTTAAGCAATTTACTTGTTTGTTTTTGTTGTTTGATTGTTTATTTCTTTATTCCCCTTCATTGCGTATAATCGATAAAATATACATATGGATGTCTTTGGCATCATATGTCAAATTTGAATCATGCATATGATTGAAATATTTGAACCCTTCGTTTTTTTAGTCCCTAACTCTAGTACCCTGCTCCAGTGTCAGTCTCAGAGGGAAATTTTTTGTGGTTGTTTAGATGGGAGAAAGAGTATGTTCATAAGCATTAGAATAGTCGTCATTGACTGGTATATACTAAATATAATAATATGATCTGTGTGTAGATCAATCATCACATGTACCGGTTGAGCATTGCAACTTTTCAACCGTCACATAACGAAATATGTTTTGATTAAGCATTATAAGATTGTATAGAATTTGCTTATTGAATAACCCAGTAGCTTTGATAAGATTACAATTGATCGTAATATAGTTTACTGGGAAATAATAAAACTATCACATAGAATTAAAGTCAGCGACTCCGTTGATCTATTTTACAAAATTCACACTTCACAAATACACACCACAATCTGAATTCAATATGCAACCAATAGAAATATAGTATTCATTGTAGTCCAACAAATCCAGATGCTTAATCTGTCGCTGCCGAACCATTTTCTTGTTTTGGTGATGATGACTTATGCGAAGATGACTTACCCGTGATGACCTTCTTCACCTTGGCGATTGAATGCTTGACTTTTGATCCTACTCCTGATAGTATGTTGTGTGATTTCTTGTGAGCTGATTTACATCAACATCAGCTGAGGCTTCTACCATTACTGGAGCATCAGACCCTGAGTCTTCTTTTACCTGTTCATCTTCTGCATCCGCTGAGTATTTTTCTTCTTCTTTTGCATCTTTTTCAACTTGAACAGTTAGGGGAACTTTACTTTCCAATGGTTCTTTCTTCTCAACAAAATATTCTCTTTCGAAGTCTAGTATGAGATCGGACATTGATGGTTCTGTTTTGTTGATTGATTCTTTGTACTGTCCACATTCTGCTTCTTTTGGTTTCCCATTAATCTCTGAAATATCTCTTGGTTTCTGCTCCTCTGTGTTGTTTTTCTCTTCGGTGCTTCCACTCTGATCCTCTAAAAATGTTGCAGTGTTTGCCTCTGTGGCCTTCCAGAGGTCCACTTCTCTTGACCCCTCCTCTTCATTTTTTGTATCACTGGCTTCAGGAATCCTTTCAAAGTTTTGAGGAATTCTGTTGCGTTCTTCCAGGTTCACAGTAGTTTCTATCACTATTGTTTCCGTGGCTGAAGGTTGGTCAGCAGATAAACCTTCTGGTCCTGGTTTTGCAAACTCCTCGGGATTTGAGCTTTATGTTGTCTCACTTTCACAAACCTTTGCTTCTTGCTTGAGATCGGTTTTCATTTGACTTTGATCTTCAACAAAAGACTCAGAAGTATTGTTGTTGCCAATTCTAGCCATGACACTTTCCTCTGTTATTTCCTGCTCAACAGCCAAGACAACCTGGGTTTCTTCATGTTGTGGAATTTGAACTTGTGTATCTTTGCTTTCACATGGTCTTTCTTGAATATTGAACTCGTCAAGCTTCTTCACACCTTCCTTTAAGATATTCACTTCTGGAACCTGTAGAGAAAATTAAAGTGTTAATAATTGTACAAGTACTAAAGTTTTGAAGAAATTATCGTGTTACTAATGCTTACGTCATTCTTTTCGTGCTCAACTTCTTCTACTGCATTTATGGCTTGTGTCTCAATATGTTCCCCTTCATGTTCTCTAGCCTTTTCTTCTTTATCTGGGATATCGCTTGCTAAAGCCTCAACAACAACTGAAATTGGCTTCAGTAGGTTCAATATACTTTGAAATTGACTCAAAAGGGGTGCTCAAAAGGCTGTTACCTTCAGATAAATTATCAAGGTTTCTTGCATCTTCCGTTACACTTATCATGGTCTCTGAATTTGTTGACGTATCTTCTTCAAGCTCTAGAGAAGAGGGTTTAACTACCATGTCATACATTCTTTCTGTTGGTTTTGCTTCACATGGTGTACTTTTAGTAGGTTTTTCATGAATGTTCATGTATGGGCCTTCCTCATTCTTTGCTGAAATTATTTCTCTAGTTTTAGTGGAAACTGTCGTTTCTTTGTTCATCTCCTCCAATTTTATCTACATAAGAAGTTTCAAATTCATTAAATAAAAATAAAATAGTGTATCAAGAAGACTCAAGACACTACAACTAAACCCAAGTTAGGACCTTGGACACTTCCTCTTCTCTTGTGATCAACATCTCAGTTTTCTTGTCTGCATTGTCGTTCTCAAGTCCATGCAAGACCCATTAACCGTAAATGCTTGCACCTATCCAACAAAAAAGTAATGCTTAAACAAGAAGAAGAAAAATATGAGATTAATCCCTCTTACTTGGATTTCTTCTATTAGAGTTCCATTCTTTATGATCTTTGTTGCCTCATTAGTCTTTGCAATCTGGTCAGCTATCGGATCATTACCTGATTCTACAGGTTCAAGCTTCATGTGAGTTTCTGTGAATGGATCTCCTGCATCGGCTTCTTGATGTCTATCTGTAACAGTATCCTTTCCAACTGATATCAGGCATGGTTCCTCGACAAATCCTTCTTCACCTTGTATCTGTTTTTCACTGCTCTCGCTGGTATCAGAGTTCTCAGGTCTCGTACACACCTATACAATATATAAAGTTAAACTGACTGAAGAATTTAAATATATATATTAGATAGAGTTCACTTTAGATTCCCAGACATCTTGTGGAATTTCTGTTTTTAGGTACTCATTTTTTTCATTTTCTATAATATGGGTTTCTTCCACCAAGTGTTCATTTCTCGTAGTCTCTACTAGAGAGAATTCCTCAATGTTTCCATCTCCAACAGGTACAACATCCTTGCCATCTTCATCATTTTCAGTCATCTTTGTTTCAAGGAGCATATCACGAGTCTGAGCTTCAGACACAAATTCCCGGGATTCCTCGGGATTGGAGGCTTCATTACACTCTCCGCCTACTTCTCCTACTATCTTTTCTTCAACTGATGAGTTCATTTTGGCTGAATCGTCTTCATTGTGGATTGTGCTTTTTACCTCGAGACTTCCAATTTTCTCACCAAGATTAACTAGTATTTCTGAATTCTGCATGGGACACTACATCAGTTAAGGAGTGTAGATTCAAGAAGAGAATGAGGGTTTTAAGTAAACCCTACTAATGAAAAATAACATTAAAAATTTGGATCTTGATTATATTATTATTAACTAACCTCTTCATTTGGTTTAGCACACATGGAGGTATCATCCTTGAAGTATTCAGTGGATTGCTCTTCATGGTTCTTAACTTGCACATTATTATCTGTGACATCTTTATGTGGGTCTTCACTTGCACCAAGTGTTTCAGTTTCTTCCTCCACCTTCAAGAAACACTCTTCTAACTCATTGTTTTCCGATCTCTTTTTCCATGCTCCTGATTCCGAAGTTCGTCCTTCTTTCAGATTCTCTTTACAATTTTTTACTGTCTCTTTTAGTTCTACAAGTTCCTTCCATTCCAACACAGAAGTTTTCTGCTCTGAGACATTCTCCCCTATAGCACAAGCAGGAGAAAGGTCTAGTTTCTTAGCTTCTTTCATGGGCTCTAGGTTTAGAGTCTCATTTACATCTTCAAACTCCACGGGAGATGCTTTAAGCTCTTTGCATTCTTCTTCTTTAGGAAAAGGAATTCATAGTTCTATATATATATGCTCACCAAAGTTGTGGTTGATCATATGAGCAAGATTAGAGCTTGTGTTTAGTTTTGAGAGATTTTCTGAACATCAATAAAGAGAGTTGTCTTTATATAAGCTAAGTTTCATCTTGCAGTTGCCATTAATTGGTATCAGAGCTTGTTTCTGAGCCATGGAAAATGAAACTACCATTGTGGGTGCAAAACAGTTCACACCACCATCAATACAAGTTCCAATCCTCAACGCCACAAACTACACAGTATGGGGCCATGAGAATGAAGGTACTGATGAAAATCTACAAAGTTTGGGAAACAATTGATCCTGGTACATTGGACCCAGACAAAAACAATGTTGCTATTGGATTACTCTTTCAAGCAATACCAGAATGTCTTGCTCTACAAGTTAGTGAACAGGAAACTTCAAAGAAAATTTGGGATGCAATAAAGGCACGTAATCTCGGAGCTGATCGAGTTAAAGAAGCCCGTCTGCAAACCTTAATGTCTGAATTTGAAAGAGTGAGGATGAAAGACACTGATACTATTGATAGCTTTGCAAGAAATCTATCAGAGATAGCCTCAAAAGCTGCGTCACTTGGACAATCCATTGATGAAGATAAACTGGTAAAGAAGTTTCTCAATAGTTTACCAAGATCCAAGTATATTCATATCATAGCTTCTCTCAAACAAGTCTTAGATTTAAAGAAGACTAGCTATGAAGATATAATTGGAAGATTGAAAGCATATGAAGAAAGAATCCTTGATGAAGAAAACAATGGATAAACTCAAGGAAAACTCTTGTACATAAACTCTTACCAACAAAACTCTGCGACAAGAGGAAGAGGTCGTGGAAGAGGTGGTAGAGTAAACAGAGGCTGAAGAAGGGGAGGAAGGTTTAACTCACAAGATAGAACAACAAGTCAGAATGATCAAAACCAAGGGAAAGAAAAGAAGGATAGATCAAACATTATTTGTTACAGATGTGATAAACCAGGACACTTCTCCTCTGTATGCCCTGAAAGAATACAAAAGATGGAAGAAGCAAACAAGAATGAAACAAGGGAAGCCGATACTGCTCTTTTCATGCACAAAGTGGTATTCTTAAACGAAGAGAAATTAATACCAAAGAACTATGAAACAAAGGATAGTGAAGAAGGAATCTGGTATTTAGAGAATGGAGCCAGCAATCACATGACTGGTAAGAGACACTACTTTTCTGAACTCAATGAGAAAATCAAAGGACAAGTGAATTTTGGGGGTGGATCTTCTGTAAAAATTGAAGGGAAAGGATCAATTCTATTTCAGGGCAAGACCGGAGAACAGAAGCTTGTCACAAACATCTACTTCATCCAAAACTTACAAAGCAACATTCTAAGTTTAGGACAAGTTACAGAAGTTGGATGTGATGTTAGAATGCGACAAGATTATCTAACAGTTCATGACCCAAGTGGAAGACTTTTAGTTAGAGTCTCACGCTCACAGAATAGACTCTACAAGATAAGTCTCATGATTGGAAGGCCATTGTGTCTGAATATGAGACTGGATGATCAGACATGGAAGTGGCATGCAAGATTAGGACACATAAGTTTCAGAACCTTAAAAACTATGTCTCAGAACAAGATGGTTCGAGGGCTACCACAACAAAACGGAGTGGTGGAGAAGAGAAACGGGACTCTAATGGATATGACAAGAAGTTCTTTAAATTCTATGCAGGTACATAATTATCTATGGGGAGAAGCTGTACGACACTCCACATACCTAATAAACAGGATACCTACGAAAGATCTGAAAGACATGACTCCATATGAAAGTTTGCGAAAGAGAAAACCAAACATAGATCATTTAAGAGTGTTTGGTTGCAAAGCATACGCAAAAGTTGATTATGCAACTCTTAAGAAACTGGATGATCGATCTCAGACTCTTGTGAATCTAGGAATTGAGCCTGGATCCAAAGCTTACAGATTATTCAATCCAACAAACGAAAAGAGTGATAGTGAGTCGAGATGTGGTATTCGATGAAAAAGCAAACTGGAACTGGAAAGAAAACTAATGATGGACCAAGTAGGGATCCAGGAATGTTTCACATGAGATGGGGTCAAGTAATTGATGAAGGAAGGACCCATAATCATCAATACCAATGGAAACAATGATGTTAATCAAGAAGAAGAAGAGAATAATGAAAACACTGAGAATAACGAAGAAGTAGAAGAAGAAGAAGAAGAAGAGATCGATGAAATAACTCAACCCATTCCACTGCGAAAATCAACAAGACAGATACAAAAGCCACAGTATCTGGAGGATTATGTTCTTCAAGCTGCAGAAGAATGTGAGATTATGCTACTTTCTGTTAATGATGAACCAAGGAATTTTCAGGAAGCAAAGGTCTCGACTAAATGGACACAAGCATGTAGAGAAGAAATTATTTCAATCAACAGAAACAAGACTTGGTTTCTAGTTGATAAGCCAGGTGGGGTAAAAGTGATTGGTCTTAAGTGGATCTTCAAAATAAAACGGAATGCTGATGGTACTGTCAACAAATATAAGGCAAGACTTGTAGCTAAGGGATACGTTCAAGAATCAGGCATAGACTTTGATGAAGTTTTCGCACCAGTTGCTAGACTAGAGACAATTCGTCTCTTAATAGCAAAGCACATCAAACTCATGGGAAATTCACCACTTAGACGTTAAGACAACATTCTTACATGGTGAATTGCGAGAAGATGTGTATGTTGAACAACCAGAAGGTTTTGAAGTAAAAGGACAAGAGCATAAGGTTTATAAGTTATCAAAAGCTCTATATGGTCTAAGACAAGCTCCTCGAGCCTGGAATACAAAGTTAGATCAAATCTTAAGAGAAATCAGATTTGTTAAGTGCTCTAAAGAAACATCAGTATACAGAAGAGAAGAAAAGGGAACGCTTCTTGTGATTGCAGTCTATGTAGATGATCTATTTTTGACTGGCAACTCCCTTAAGGTGATAAATGAGTTCAAGAGAGAAATGTCATCAAAGTTTGAGATGTCAGACCTCAGAAAACTCACTTATTACCTTGGCATAGAAGTCCATCAAGGAGTAGATGGGATTCAGATTAAACAAGAAGCTTATGCAAGGAGAATTCTGAAAGAAGCACGACTTGAAACTTGTAATCCAACAAGAATTCCAATGGAATTTGGACTGAAAATTTCAAAAGCACAAGAGGAGCCTGAGATTGATCCAACGAGTTATAGAAGAAATGTTGGATGCCTAAGATACTTATTACACACAAGACCATATTTGGATTTCTCTATGGGAGTAGCAAGCCGTTATATGCAGAGTCCACGAAAGTCTCATGGTGATGTAATAAAGCAGATATTGAGATATCTAAGAGGAACAATCAGCTGTGGATTGAAGTATGGTCGAGCAGGATCAAAAGGAATTGTTGGGTATAGTGACAGTAGTCATAATATTGACCAAGATGATGGAAAAGGTACAACTGGTCATATATTTTATCTAGGTGAAGCACCTATTACATGGTGTTCACAGAAGCAAGACACTGTAGCCCTCTCATCCTGTGAAGCTGAGTTTATGGATGCAACAGAAGCAGCTAAACAATCAATATGGATTCAAGAACTGTTGGGTGAAATCAAAGGAAGAGAACCTGAAAAAGTTCTCATCAAGATTGATAATAAGTCTGCAATTGCACTCACTAAAAATCCAGAGTTTCATGGGAAGATGAAACACATTCACAAAAGGTATCATTTCATACGAGAATGCATCAAGAAGGAGGTCATGGGAGTAAAGCTTTTGATCCTTATACTCAAAATTATTACTTCTGAATTGATTTTTCCGCTTATACTAAAAGCTTTACTCCCATAAAAAAACTTTTCTCTTGGATTGCTAATTTAAAACTTTTGTCTGTCAAACAGGATAAGGAGTGTGACATGAAGCCTAAGGGCAACTGCAAGATGAAACTAAAAGCTTTACTCCCATGCTCTCGTCTTTTCTTACCTCCATTTTCTTTACACTTTCACTGTAATGGCAACTGCAAGATGAAACTTAGCTTATATAAAGACAACTCTCTTTATTGATGTTTAGAAAATCTCTCAAAACTAAACACAAGCTCTAATCTTGCTCATATGATCAACCACAACTTTGGTGAGCATATATATATAGAACTATGAATTCCTTTTCATAGTCCTATTACCTTATTACATGTCTTTCCTTTTCTTAGAACTAGATGACTTCTAATTCCCTTAGGATTACATCAATTTCCTAATCTTGTCCTAACCAGCTTGTTAGTGACTTCTATGTTGAAGTTTAACCAACATTCTCCCCGTTAAGCTTCAACCTTACCCGTGACATATCTTGTACTCCAATCAATTGTCTCATTTATTCAAACTTGATCCGAGCTAATGCCTTTGTCAATATATCTGCTTTCTGCTCAGTTCCTGGTATGTGTTCAACGTTGATGATCTCCTTCTCGATACATTCTCGTATGAAATGATACCTTTTGTGAATGTGTTTCTTCTTCCCGTGAAACACTGGATTTTTAGTGAGTGCGATTGCAGACTTATTATCAATCTTGATGAGAACCTTTTCAGGTTCTCTTCCTTTGATTTCACCCAACAGTTCTTGAAGCCATATTGATTGTTTAGCTGCTTCTGTTGCGGCCATAAACTCAGCTTCACAGGATGAGAGGGCTACAGTGTCTTGCTTCTGTGAACACCATGTAATAGGTGATTCTCCTAGATAAAATATATGACCAGTTGTACCTTTTCCATCATCTTGGTCAATATTATGACTGCTGTCACTATACCCAACAATTCCTTTTGATCCTCCTCGACCATACTTCAATCCACAGCTGATTGTTCCTCTTAGATATCTCAATATCTGCTTTATTACATCACCATGTGACTTGCGTGGACTCTGCATATAACGGCTTGCTACTCCCACAGAGAAATCCAAGTCTGGTCTTGTGTGTAACAAGTATCTAAGGCATCCAACATTTCTTCTATAACTCGTTGGATCAATCCCAGCTTCTTCTTGTGCCTTTGAAACTTTAAGTCCAAACTCCATTGGTATCTTAGTTAGATTACAAGTTTCAAGTCCCGCTGCTTTCAGAATTCTCCTTGCATAAGCTTCTTGTTTAATCTGAATCCCATCTACTCCTTGATGGACTTCTATGCCAAGGTAATAAGTGAGTTTTCCGAGGTCTGACATCTCAAACTTTGATGACATTTCTCTCTTGAACTCATTGATCACCTTAAGGGAGTTTCCAGTCAAAAATAGATCATCTACATAGACTGCAATCACAAGAAGCATTCCCTTTTCTTCTCTTCTGTATACTGATAACTTGTAAACCTTATGCTCTTGTCCTTTTACTTCAAAACCTTCTGGTTGTTCAACATACACATCTTCTCGCAATTCACCATGTAAGAATGCTGTCTTAACGTCTATGTGGTGAATTTCTCATGAGTTTGATGCTGCTTCTGGTATTAAGAGACGAATTGTCTCTAGTCTAGCAACTGGTGCGAAAACTTCATCAAAGTCTATGCCTGATTCTTGAACGTATCCCTTAGCTACAAGTCTTGCCTTATATTTGTTGACAGTACCATCAACATTCCGTTTTATTTTGAAGATCCACTTAAGACCAATCACTTTTACCCCACCTGGCTTATCAACTAGAAACCAAGTCTTGTTTCTGTTGATTGAAATAATTTATTCTCTACATGCTTGTGTCCATTTAGTCGAGACCTTTGCTTCCTGAAAATTCCTTGGTTCATCATTAACAGAAAGTAGCATAATCTCACATTCTTCTGCAGCTTGAAGAACATAATCCTCCAGATATTGTGGCTTTTATATCTGTCTTGTTGATTTTCGCAGTGGAATGGGTTGAGTTATTTCATCGATCTCTTCTTCTTCTTGTTCTATCAGATTTTTGAAAGCTTTGAATCTGTCAAATGCTTCACTCTTTTCTTTCATAAGAATAGACCACATATATCTTGAGAAGTCATCTATAATAACAAATATATATTTGTTATTTGCAAGAGTTTGTGGTGTAATAGGACCACATAAATCAGCATGAAGAAGCTCTAATGGCTTTGAGGCTCTGAATGTTGTTGCTTTTGGGAAACCTTGACGAGTTTGTTTCCCAACTAAACATGATTCACAGATTTTTTCTTCATCATTTATCTGTGGTAGTCCTCGAACCATCTTGTTCTGAGACATTGCCTTTAAATTTCTAAAGCTTATGTGTCCTAACCTCACGTGCCACTTCCATGTCTGATCTTCCAGTCTCATATTCAGACACAATGGCCTTCCAATCATGAGACTTATCTTGTAGAGTCTATTCTGTGAGCGTGAGACTCTAACTAAAAGTCTTCCACTTGGGTCATGAACTGTTAGATAATCTTGTCGCATTCTAACATCACATCCAACTTCTGTAGCTTGTCCTAAACTTAGAATGTTGCTTTGTAAGTTTGGGATGAAGTAGATGTTTGGGACAAGCTTTTGTTCTCCGGTCTTGCTCTCAAATAGAATTGATCCTTTCCCTTCAAATTCTACAGAAGATCCATCCCCAAACTTCACTTGTCCTTTTATTTTCTCATTGAGTTCAGAAAAGTAGTGTCTCTTACCAGTCATGTGATTGCTGGATCCATTATCTAAATACCAGATTCCTTCTTCTCAATCCTTTGATTCGTAGTTCTTTGGTATTAGTTTCCCTTCGTTTAAGAATACAACTTCGTGCATGAAAAGAGCTGTATCTGCTTCCCTTGTTTCATTCTTGTTTGTTTCTTCCATCTTTTGTATTCTTTCAGGGCATACAGAGGAGAAGTGTCCTGGTTTATCACATCTGTAACAAATAATGTTTGATCTATCCTTCTTTTCTTTCCCTTGGTTTTGATCATTCTGACTTGTTGTTCTATCTTGTGAGTTAAAACTTCCTCCCCTTCCTCGGCCTCTGTTTCCTCTACGACCTCTTCCACGACCTCTTCCTCTTGTCGCAGAGTTTTGTTGGTAAGAGTTTGTGTACAAGAGTTTTCCTTGAGTTTCTCCATTGTTTTCTTCATCAAGGATTCTTTCTTCATATGCTTTCAATCTTCCAATTATATCTTCATAGCTAGTCTTCTTTAAATCTAAGACTTGTTCGAGAGAAGCTATGATATGAATATACTTGGATCTTGGTAAACTATTGAGAAACTTCTTTACCAGTTTATTTTCATCAATGGATTGTCCAAGTGACGCAGCTTTTGAGGCTATCTCTGATAGCTTTCCTGCAAAGCTATCAATAGTATCAGTGTATTTCATCTTCACTCTTTCAAATTCAGACATTAAGGTTTGCAGACGGGCTTCTTTAACTCGATCAGCTCCGAGATTACGTGCCTTTATTGCATCCCAAATTTTCTTTGAAGTTTCCTGTTTACCAACTTGTAGAACAAGACATTCTGGTATTGCTTGAAAGAGTAATCCAATGTCAACATTGTTTTTGTCTGGGTCCAATGTATCAGGATCAATTGTTTCCCAAACTTTGTAGATTTTCATCAGTACCTTCATTCTCATGGCCCATACTGTGTAGTTCGTGGCGTTGAGGTTTGGAACTTGTATTGATGGTGGCGTGAACTGTTTTGCACCCACATTGGTGGTTTCGTTTTCCATGGCTCAGAAACAAGCTCTGATACCAATTAATGGCAACTGCAAGATGAAACTTAGCTTATATAAAGACAACTCTCTTTATTGATGTTTAGAAAATCTCTCAAAACTAAACACAAGCTCTAATCTTGCTCATATGATCAACCACAACTTTGGTGAGCATATATATATAGAACTATGAATTCCTTTTCCTAGTCCTATTACCTTATTACATGTCTTTTCTTTTCTTAGAACTAGATGACTTCTAATTCCCTTAGGATTACATCAATTTCCTAATCTTGTCCTAACCAGCTTGTTAGTGACTTCTATGTTGAAGTTTAACCAACACACTGTGGTCCGGAGTTGTTTCTACTGTTTGACCAACCTGTTCTCTAAGTTCAAAAGATGGAACTTCAGTCTTGCTTTCAGTCTCATCCTTCTGTGAAACAGTCGCGACTTCCTCTGTTGCTGTGGACGTTTGTTCATAAGCTTCTGCTGTGGAACTTTCAACATGTTGGTGCTGCCAAATTTCTTCTTTGTCTGTTTCTTCCACGAGAGTCCTTCTATCATCAGATATCTCTTCACTTGTTTGTTTCTCCTCTTCCTTGATTATTTCGTCTTCTCTGACTTCAATTTTTTCTTCTTGTACACTCTGGTCTAGGGAAGTGGATGTAATATTAGGCATAGACATATAATTTTCTGCAGGGCATATATCTGTAGTATCAACTTCTGATGGTAATTTGAATGAATGTGCGATCTCCTCCTCTTTTTCAAACTTTGCATTCTCCAAGGTCATGGATGTATCATGTTTATCGAACGCAACAATGTTATTCATTGATGTTATATCATGTGTCTCTTTTACATCCTCTTTTTGTACCAAAGCCAATTTTTCTCTATCTTCACAAATTTCTGACCCTTCTATATTTTGATCCGAGGCACCATTTGCTACTGCTGCTGATTTGAAAGAAGTTTCACCCTCAGTGCTTTCAATTTTACCTTCAAGAATGTGATTATTGATGTTGTCATTGAAATTCTGAGATACTTCATCTTTATCCTCCGTGTTCACGGATTTTTCAACAGTTTCAGAAGTAAGTAAGCAATGTTCATTCCCAATTTTCTGCAGTTCTCCCGGGGAATAAGCTTTAGAGACCATTGTGTCCAAGTGGCTGCAGTTCAACTCATTCGTTTCCTCTTTTATGTTCTGCAATAATAAAGTACTTAGCCAGTTGTAATAAGACCATACAAAACTAATTAGATGCTTAAGTTTAGTTTCTCTGTTCCATTATGTGATCATCCATTTACCAAAGAAACAATCATATGAATTTAGTTCAGTTAAATGGTTTCTCTAATGTAGTTTGGAAAATTATAACATTATTCTAATATATTGTTATGATTCTTCTGTTGTCCACTCATTACAAAAAATAAATTAATGCTCATAGAAACATTCACAGTAAGAACCTACATTCGCATGTAACTGTAAGTGACTAAAGTAATTTGGTTTCCACTACAGTTTGCTCTATAACTGTACACATGGCTCAACTCAGCTCCAGTCACATTTTGCTAGGATAATTTTTTTTTTTTTTTTTTTTTGATAATCCAAGAAATTACTACATCAAAACACAAGGCGCAAAAAATATAAAAAAAAACAGAAACAATTATTGGTTGCAGGTATATCTTAAACCAAATTTCCTATATGCTTCTGCTGGAAAAATATTCTCATTCTTATAAGTATATAAGATAACATGGTCCTCGTCTTCGTATTTGCATGTCAATTATTTGCATACTAGATCCAGTTTTAATTTGGATACAAATATAAAGTTTTATTTCTTCTTGTTTACATTAATTTTCTCACGTAACAGTAATAGTTTCTTGTTAAGTTTTGGTTTTAGACTGTTCAAAATACTCAGTGTAGTCGAATTAGGCTAGTCCATCGTTGCCTTATGCGCCACATGCAAAAAAGTGTAATTTTTGGACACTCAAAGTGTACCCCAGATTAAGCACATGCTCAAGTAGCCCTGCAACAGAGCCCATGTCATGGCAAAAGAAAACCTGATCTGGTAGATGCTAACAGTTCAATCAATCTTTAACCCTTTGTAAGCAAATTAGAACCCGACAAATAAAAAGTGTAAAGAATGCCAATTTTCACTGGATCATCCACTTTCCTATTAACATGATAGGTCACACCTCATTACCAGTTCACCACACGCAGCAGTTCATCTTTTAACATCTCAAGTATATTTTGTTAAGCTATGTAAAAATTGAATCACTTAAAGTAACAGAAGAAAGAAGAAGGGGTGAGCTTACTGGATCTGATGGGAAACAAGTAAACCGAGATTAGAGAGGTTTTATGTTCTTCTATTATTTTAGCTATATCATTCATATCCAAGATGATAGAATACAGTTGCTAGCAAAAATCCTTTTTTCCCGATATTGAAGATATCGGGATGATTAGATAACTGCTGCAGCAGTGGGGGCAGATCGATATTTAGGATAACTGTGTATGATTAGATAACTGTGTATGATTTTTATTTAGGATGAGTATTTGGGTCGAAAGTCCAAACTGTTCAAGTAAATTTTAAATTTGTAAGAAAAAATTAAATCAATTATTCTTATGCGGCACTGGCTACATACAGCCCACGCATATGTTAAATACAACAACCTCCGTCTAAAATTAAAATATCTTTTAACCATTTTTTACGGGGTACAACCCAGTCACTCATTTTACGTGGGTACAAACCAAATTTTTACATAATAAAAGAAAAATTAGGTCTTAAATTTCCGTACTTGACACAAAGTAATGTAATAATGCGCTGTTGAAGTTTAGCTTGTTAGACTTCCAACTAGTTTGTTGTAGTAATACTCTTTATAAAAAAATTAAAAAATTAAAATAATTGATTAGTAAAGAAAGTTCTATTTATTTACCTCCTTATAGTTCACCTCCCAAGCCTAGTTAGCAATTCGGTGTACAGAAAACGTTCGGGACGGCATACATACATGTATTATTCGTTTCGACGGAAGATAAATTCGGTCCACTATTCGGTCAATTATTTCTAATTCGGGGATTATTCGGAATACCATATGTACGTGTATAATTCGTTTTAAATATTTGAATACGGGGGAGAAAATTCGACTTGTATATAGAATTAAATTAATAAGTGTTTGTAGATTTTATCGAGGAGTTTGTGAAGAAACATAAGAATTCTATAGTCTAAATGGGTTATATAGAAAATATATGAACTCTTATATATTCGTTGAATCACACAAGATATTGT
This sequence comes from Papaver somniferum, assembly GCF_003573695.1. Lineage (NCBI taxonomy): Eukaryota > Viridiplantae > Streptophyta > Magnoliopsida > Ranunculales > Papaveraceae > Papaver > Papaver somniferum. The sequence continues at coordinate 216,897,239 of NC_039364.1, read as the reverse complement.
GTATAGGTTTGAATATGCGATATTGGTAGAATTGCTGAAGAAAAAGTGTTTTAGGAATTTTGGAAATTTCCATTTTGCAGACACTTATAACGGTGGGTCGGTCAGGTATTCATAGCACCCAGTAACCCGACCCGGAACAATCGTCTTCTTTCTTAGGGGTGCACATACCCTATCCATACCCGCCAATCCTACCCTACCCGCCAGTTTTTTAACCGTATCTTATTCTATCCATTATTTGGCGGGTAGGGTGGCGGGTAAAAAATTTCTTAACCGCAGCTAGATGGGTAGGGTGGCGGGTAAAGCTCGAAATTATCCTACCCTACCCGCCTACCCGCCTGTTTATACTATTGATCTCTGCCGTTGGTTCTTGTTTAATCTCTGCCGTTGATCTTTCAACTACTGATCTCTGCCGTTGCTTTATATTTTCCTACAACACTAAAAACTAAAAAACTAAAAACTGGATTCAGTTTTCGTTTTATCTCTGCAGAGAAACTCCCAGAACTGAATTCATTGCTAAGAAAAAAATCTAGAGAAGAGAAGATCATGAAAAGAAAAACCCTATTCTTGTGAATCCACAACGCAAAAGAAGAACTGGCCAGGGGAGTTTTTGAGAACGGAAGAAACATAAAACCAGTACCTCTGATTTACCAGTACCTCTCACATCTCGTTTAGAACTTCAAATCTGTTAACAGATCTCGTTTAGAACCTTTTAATAGGTTGATTCAAGGTAAGATCTAACTTCAAAGTTCATTTTGTTTCATTTTTTTTGTGTTAAATTGATTGAAAAATCATAAGGTTTCATGCATGTTGCTGGATATGAGGAATCTGAGTTTGGAAAGCTAATGAAGGGTTTAGAGAGTGGTTCTTCCTCCTAATTTGAAATCCAAACTAATTTTCAGGTGAAAATTTGAATAATGTTTTTAATAATTTGAATGGGTTTTTCTTTTATATGTTGTATTTCTTGGTGATTTTATTTGTATTTGAAGAAATTAGTTGAAATCAGTTGAGTAATATGATTGCCATCGTGAAAAATTGACATGCATGTTAACTGATTGATGAAATTTCTCATAGAAATTTAGTTTGTTCCTCATGAATGACGAGTTTCAATGCGATTCTGTTAGGAGATGGGAAAAGGCAATTGAATGGGATTTAAAATCTGTGGTCATATGTAAACTGATTGATAAATTGTCTCTTCATGATTTCTATCTAAAACCCCATGTCTTTAAATGTTTAGATTATCAATATTTCAAACAATTTCAGTGAGATTTTGATTATGTGACACCCATGTCTTTAAAGGTTTATCTAAAGCAATAGAATTAGCTTTAGATTCTGCTCACAACAATAGTAGTATTAATGAAAATCATTGGTTTGATTGAACATTAGCATCATGTCAGGTGAGTGAGTACATTTAAGACCTTTGCTAGGTGGGTGAGAAAAGGAGAGATTTGTTTTGTAGTTTAAATAGACAGTTGACACTGGAGTCCAGTGTATATGTTTTCTCGCAAATAACTTGTCTCCACAATGCTTGTATGTCTGCAGAATATCTCGAATGCCACTTTCCCAATAAAGATCTATACATGAGTCTCAAATTCCTTATTTCAAGTCAATACAACGCAGAATAGCACTATCATCGATACCAATAGAACCCTCTAATTCTCCAAGGGTATCTTAACCAACAGACGGATATAACTACTGTCTAATTCTAGATTTCAGTGCTGTTCTCTAGATTTCAGTGCTGTTATTAGGACCCTTTGAATCCTGTTAATTTTTTTTGCTTTCTATTCATATCACTTGTTCTTTATAGTGAGGAAGCATGGTTGAGATTACAGAATTGATGTCAACGAGACCTCCTATTCCCTTTCAAGATGCATCTCAATCCGTGCAACAAAGGGTCAGGGTTGTTATATCTCCGCCACCTCCACCACCACCATCTTCTCAACCTGAGGTCAGGGAAAGTATGAAGCGGAACAGAACATCTTCAGTGTGGGAGCATTTCCAAAAGAGTGTTGATGAAGCTGGTATTTCGAAATCATATTTATCAGAGTTTCTTACATTCTGTTACAAGATATGGCAAATACCAGCGCAAAACTAACAAGTCTCACTCAAATGTCCAGAGCCTGTCACCAACAGACAGGACTGCGAATATATCTTTGAGAGTTCTTACACCGTATAAGCTACCAGTAACTTTATACATAGTAGTCTAAATAAATACCTAAAGATATATACATTCATTATTCAAGATCATTGTTGACATGTTGTTGGATTGGCATTCTATAGATATGGATACATCTGACTGAGTATGCAGATCCAAATCCCAGTGACTACCACCACCACTACTTCTTCACTGCCTTTTGCTTTTCTCCTACATTCTTTTTGGCCGTCTGTTTTATGGAGTTGTCTTTATATATCTCTATAGTGTCACACTTTGAATTGATTAATCAAAAACCATTATGGCCATTCAACTAGTACTCTAAAACTCTTTTTGTTTCTCTCTTTACTCAACTTGTTGTGATATTACTTGTATGCAGATTTATTTGGTGATCTTAGTACTTATTCCATCATCGTAGATGATGATTGAAGAAGAAGGTCAATATGAAGAGCTGCAATGCTTGTTAGTTGTTGGCTAAGAAAGCTAAAGTTGTGGAATTTGTGTTCGTGGAATTTGTGGCCGCGTTGGTGATGCTGGAGGTCGGGGTGGTAGTGTCACTGGAGGTCGTGGTCGTGGTGGTGAAATTGGAGGTCGTGGTCGGGGTGGTGGAAATGTTGGCGGTCGTGTTGGTGGTGTAACTGGAGGTCGTGGTGGTGGTGTAACTGGAGGTCTTGGAGGCGGTGAAACTGGAGATCGTGTTGGTGAAACTGGAGATCGTGGTGGTGGTGGTGGTATTTGTGTTTGGGGAAGAGGAAAAGGAACACCAACAGCAGCACCCATATCTTCGACTCCTTCTCCTCCTTCAATTTCTGAAGTTTGTTCATCTTCTGGATCACCAAACGTGGATTGACTTGCTGGTCGTGGTGTAACTGGAGATCATGGTGCTGGTGGTGGTGTAGCTGGAGGTCATGGCGGTGGTGGTGTTTGGGGTAGAGGTACAACACCATCAGCACCCGTTTATTCGACTCCTCCTCCTTCAATTTCTGAAGTAGGTTCATCTTCTGGATCACCAAACGTAGATTTTACTTGCTCAAGAAGTGCAGAAAACTCTTAACTGTACAACAAGAACCAACAGTTTCTCTTGTTTGTTTAGTTCCTGTTAGAGCTGGCAAACAAGCCCAAAACCCGCGGGTTCACCCGGCCCGGCCCGTAAAAACCCTAACCCGGCTCGGCTGGTTTCTAAACAAGCCGGGTTAGGGTTGGTAAATTGCAGGCCCGTGCACAAACGGGTTAACCCGGCCCGTCCCGCCAAAACCGCGGGTTCAGCCCGTCAACCCGCCCTGGGTAACTTGTGAAGACACGTGCCGTCGCCTGACTCGCCCCTCCCATGAGTCATATACGTGTCTGTCTTATAGAGTCTATACGTGTTCTAACTTCTCTAATCTCTAGTCTCTACGCGTGGTATAAGAAAAAGAAAAACCTAGATGATTCCCTTTCGTTCGTTTCTCTAATTCTCAGAGTCTGATCTGAAGAACTGTGAATCTCTAATTCTCAGAGTCTGAAGAACTCTGTCACTTCTCAATGTTCTCATCTTCTTCTTCTTAGCAACCTAAATCAATCGTGATTCGTGAGTCCGTGACTCTTGAGATTAAACATAAATCAATCGGATTCAGTTCATGTTAGCCTACAAGCGGAATTTGTTCTTTTGATTTGTGGATAACAAAAGAATCTCAATCATCAAAACTCAAAAGGTATTATTACTTTAATTTGCAGTCTATTTTCTTTTTGGATTGTTAATATAAAAACTTTTCTGATTTTGTGGTCTTATTAATCTAACTATTTGCAGTCAGTCTACCTTTGTGGTCTTATTAATCTGATTTTGAGTTTTTGACTATATTTATATCAGTATATGATTCTAGTTCTCAGTGATTTCGATTTTTGAATGTGTGAGGGTTTGTGTTAGTATAGATTCTATAGAATCATAGATGGATCTTATTGAAATATTGAATACTGATTAAGTACTGTTGTTGAACTTTTTTTTAATGATTTTCTATGAATTGTGTGTGTTGGATTTGATTGATCATTATTTTTTCCCTAATTCTAGAAGGATACTTATTTGAATAGGTTCAATTATACACTACAGAAGTAAAACCCATATGGGAATTTTGATAATTGGGTCCAGGGGGTTTCTAGGATCCCGCAGGGAAATTGGGTTTTGGCTTTATTTGTCTATGTTTGATTAGCTTAAGGAGAAGCTGACAAAGTTTCAGGGAGAATTCACCTGATTGAGAATCTAAGGATATGGGGTAGTGACTACTAGTTAGGTTATGCTTAATGACTTGTATTTTGTACAAATTATCTGTACTTGGCTAAATCATCTCACTTCTTAGTTCACTTTTGAGATAGGTTTCTTTATTCATCTATCGGAGTACTCTTGTTGTTTGATTGTTTAGAACTCTGTTCGGTGATACTTTTGTTGGTTGATTTAAGAGTCTAGTCTTACCAATACTCCAGCAAGAGCTAGTAGGGGAACCCAGTTCAATAACATCTAATGGGTCTGTTTCACAAATTACATACTCTAATTTATTGGCAGTGTACTTAAGATTATATATGTGTAGTTGTAAGTTGTGTACCCAAATAAATCACATGGACAAGGTCAATGGTTCGCAAAGGGGATGTTTTTTTTCTTGTTTCTCCTAGTTGGCTCCACAATTTTTTGCATATAGTGGACAAGGTCAATGGTTGACTGACTGGTGAAAATTAAGAAAGTGTTTTGTCAATTAGCATGAATGTCTGCAAACTGCAATGAACATTTATCTGTCAGTGGTTCATGTAGGATAACATCCATGGATGACGGTGGAGCCAATAAATTCAGCTGACAAAGGAAAACACTAGAAGGAAGAGGATTGGCCTTTTGTGATAGGATATGTAAGCAGCTAAGCATGGCATCCAGACTGTAGTAGCATCACGATCATGCGGTGAATGCGATTTACAGTTCTGATAACCTTAACTAGATTGAATTATATTTGCAGAGAGTTTTAAATTTTTCTGTAGCTTTAAATGTTTGAGCAATTCAAGGTGGATTTAAACAAAAAAATATAGGATGGATGTCTAACTGGGAGTAGTACATGATCTTTTCTTTGCCAAACCCAATGTTCATTTTCAGACTTCTTATATGTCTCATAAAAACATTGAAAGCACCTTTACCTTGCATTTCATTTCTCATCGCATTATATTTGGGAAGGGACCATTAACAATAAATAAGATTCTTTTTTTTTTGGCAGTGTACTTGAGAACAAATTCAGTGGGATAAGAGAAGGATTCCGAAATATTTATTGGCAGTGTACCTTAAGATAGAAAGAGAGTCCAGCAAGTGAGCATCCAAGGAAGAGTTTCTGTCGCAGACACCTGAAAAGCAAGTAAGCAAACCAGACTACATTTTTCACCAAGGTGTCTCTTTATACTTGTAGGCTAACATGAACTCATTGAACTGTCAGTCCACTTACAATCATAAGAGGCCTTCTTCCTGATTTATCCATTAAGATTGCACCCAATATTGTTGTTGGTACCTGTTAATCAGTTTGTTATTTAGACTTTAGCTTAGTTTTCTCAAATTCTGAGTATTGTGCTTCTGATACGCTGTTTACGTCTTGTACATGGAATGGCACTGTGTATGTTTCTTTGAGATATGATAGGGTGAGGGTTTGTGAAAGTAAATGCTTGTTCTTATGCTCACCATTAGGCATAAATATAATGCATCTAACTTATTGTAGTATGCTTCTTTTATTTCCTACAAGTAAGTAAAGTAATGTACTGAACTACTGATTTTTGAGTCTGACCTATTCTTTGTGGCTCCATTATTCTAGGATGTCAAGTGTACAAGAGTATAACGATGTTATGAGTAGTGAGGATGACGATGTTGAAATGGTAGATTCTGAGAATGTGTCTGCAACTGTTGGTTGTGCACCTACAACTATTTCAATTGGAAAGAAAGGAAACAATTCAAAGAAATCTCGACTTAGATCTGATGTTTGGGACTTTTTTGACCGCGTTAAAGAGAAAGATGGAACAGAGAAGGGAGTGTGTAAGGCTTGTAAATTTGGATATAAATATGAAAGCAGCAAAGGCGGAACCTCATCTATGAGAAGGCATGTGTGTCCTCAGCGTCAGTCTAAGGACATAGGGCAGATGATGTTATCTGCAAAGAACGGCCAGCTGTCTACCCGCGTACGCAAATTTGATCAAATGAAGTTCCGGGATCTTCTTTCAACATTACTCATTGCAAGAAACGTCCCATTTTCGTTGGTGGAATGGAAAGAATTTAGGGATATATGTGCTTATCTAAATGAGGATGCTAAACCAATATCAAGGAATACTGGGAAAGCTGATGTTATCAAAAGACATAAAACACGAAAAGAAGGTATTCGAAACATGTTGAAACTTGCTCCAGGTATGTTGCAGTCCAGAATTTCAAATTTCGGTGACATGTTTTGTTTCTTACTTTTGTATGTATGAGTGATTGATTATCATAATATTTGCTGATGTATTTGACTTATCCTTGCAGGTAGGATGTGTCTAACATCTGACATGTGGACTTCTGTTACGACTACAGGGTATATAAGCTTAACTGTGCACTATCTTGATCAAAATTGGGAGTTAAAGAAGTATCTTCTGAATTTTTGTGAACTTCCACCACCTCATACAGGTTAAGCACTTAATTCATGACATCTTTTATTTTATCATGTGATATTTATATATTGCTTATTTGCTTTAGTCTTGAGATTTTCCACCACCTCATACAAGTGAATTACTTAATTGGGAGTTTTAACTTTTACCCATTCCACTCTTTGATAGGTGAAAATCTTTCTGCCATGCTATTTGCGATGATAGAAGATTGGGGAATTGAAGATAAAGTATCCAACATCACCTTGGATAACGCTGCAAATAACGGAGCTTGTGCTAGAATTATGCAAAGCAGACTTGTTGCGAAGAAGATCTTGTTTAACAAGGGAAAATACTTTCATGTGCGTTGTTGTGCTCACATCTTAGCTCTTATCGTAAAAGATGGACTTGTGAAGATTGATCCAGCTGTGCTTAAGATAAGAAAGTCTGTGAAGTCCCTTAAAAAGTCTCAAGTAAGAAAACAAAAATTCTTGGACATTGTTGATGCTTTAGGAATGTCTGGAACAAGAAGGGGTATTCGTCAAGACGTGAGCACAAGGTGGGTTTCTACTATTATTTTGTTATACTTATACAGTTAGAGATTGTATTAATGTTTATAGTATACTCACTTGGTGTTGTTTTATACAGGTGGAATTCAACTTATCTCATGTTGGACAGCTGTCTTGTTTATAGAGTTGTTTTTGCTCATTTAAAGGAGGTGGATCCAGACTATGAAGATTGTCCAACTGATGAAGAATGGGAGAAAATTGAAGTTGTCACAAAGTTTCTCAAGACATTTTATGATCTCACGACTTTATTTTCTGGTAGTAAGTATCCTACTTCCAATCTTTATTTTGAAGGAGTTTGTCGAGTTCAGGTGTTACTCAAAAAAAAAGTACAAATGATATTGATTACATTAGGGAGATGGTAAAAGAGATGCAAGAAAAATTTAACAGTTATTGGACGAACTTGAGTCCTATATTGGCTATTGCACTTGTGTTAGATCCTAGATATAAACTTCATTATCTGAACTTTGCTTACTCCAAGTTGTATCCTGATGTAAGAGTACTAGAAAGAAAAGTTAATGATGTGCGTGATGAAATGAAAAAACTTTATAATGAGTATTGCATCTTTTCAAGAGCTTCTGGAATTGGAACTCAGAATTTGGGTACTCAAACCGATGGGAATTCTGCCCATCAAGGAAGTGAGTGGTACGAGGTAATTTTGAAGCTTATTTATTACGTACATGGTCTTGTATTATTTTGTGTTTTATCTGTGTGTGTTTGTGAAGTTATTGTACTTTATGTTCTTATAGAAGATAACTAGTACTTTGCTCTCATTTCTAACTTCTTTCTTGTTTTATGCAGGAATACGCTGCAGCACAGGAAAATGGTGGTGGTGATCTGCAATCTGACTTGTCAGAATTAGATCTATATCTTAGTGAGAAACATCCTTGTCAACGGAATCCATCATTCGACTCCTAATGTATTGGAAAGGCCAGGAGCAACGATTTCCATTCTTTCAAGAATGGCTGGGGGACATCTTGTCAATTCCTATTTCAACCGTCGCTTCAGAATCTGCATTTAGTATTGGCGGAAGGGTAATTGATCGATTCGGAGTTCCTTATTACCTGAAAATGCTGAGGCGGTGATAACAACTCGTGATTGGGACCTTGGAGTTGGTAAGTGCCTGTATTGCATTTAGTTGAATATCTAAATTTCATATTTAAGTTCGATGGTTTTTAACTTTTTATCCATGTAGGAAAAGAAGATTTGGATGAGGAAAATGGGCTTATTGGAGAAGATGTATTAGGATTTGAACTTGGTGTATTGGAGGATGAGGGATTGGGATGGCGAAGTAAGTTCTTATGCGTCTAATTAGTATGCGTAGTTGCATACTTCTTCAATATAAAGCGGGGTAAATATGCAAATTCTGACTTGTTTCTTTTTTTTTGTTTGATTTATTTTTGCTTGGAATTACAGATTCATAATAATGATTAGTTGGAGCAACTCAAAGATAGACATGGAAAATGAGAATGTTTTTTGGACAAATTGTTTTTTGGACAGACAATTATCACAGTGTCTCCAAATTTTGTATAGAAAAGAGATTGGAGATGTTTTTTGGACAGTTATCAGTTTTTGGTTTAACCACAATATATATTTTGTGCAGGATCTATGGTATGGTATAATGGTATTACTAGTTACTACGGTATCGATTCTCAAAGGGTATTTTTCTTTGTTGAACTGTGTAATTGTAACTGTGACTGACTGACTGTGTAACTGGTATAATGGTATATTGGTATTAGTATTACTATTAAACAGTTGTTACTTGTTAAGATTTTCAATTTTATCATTTTGTTTCACTAGATTTTTAAATTTTGGTAGTGTCACTAGTGAATCTGTTGTTGATTGAAAATTTGAAATGAATCTAAATATGAAATGAGTTATGTGAAATGAGTTATTCAGATCTGATATACGGGCGGGCTAACCCGTGAGCCCGCAAGTTCAGCCCGTTACGGGTACGGGTTGAAGAAATGCTAACCCGCGAAGAATTTCCACCCGCGGGTTTCGACCCGTATTAACCCGAACCCGTAGAACCCGTAACGGGCCAGCCCCGGCCCGCCCGGTTGCCAGCTGTAGTTCCTGTAGTTCACTTTCATCATCTCAGACATAGCCCATTCTGTTGTACTTGATGATGTATCTGTTCCTGCAGAAAAAAAAACGGTTATACCCGCCACCCTACCCTACCCGACCCGTCAGAGAATGGGTTGGGTTGGATCTTACCCGTTTAATGGCGGGTAGGGTGGCGGGTGAAATTTTTCTTAACCGCCAATAAACGGGTACGGTGGCGGGTATAGGCCATATCCTACCCACCCTACCCGTTGTGCAGCCCTATTCTTCCCTGCAACGAGTATATCTACTCTGTTTTTTCCCCAGGAAAAAACAGATTTCTTAGTATAAATTTGTTTGAGTTGATTAAAATGAAATGTTAAATCGTTTAAATGAGTACTTTAAGTTCTATTCGAATTAAATTGAAGTAGATTTTCTTTTATTGATCCTTCAAATGGATTTATTCTGAAAATCCATATATATATATATGTATATATATATATATATATATTTGTATTTTGAATAAACATGATAATGAAATCGATCGATTCCGATCGATTTAAGGGAAAAAAATCCTTTTGTGATTACTGGTTGATGGGCCAGCAAAATAAAAACATAAAACCATGTAGTGTGAGTATTGCATGCCATGGTAATGGCTAACCTACACTTACAAATTTGATTGATATAGAAACAAACTGGAAATCAGTTAGCAAAAGAAAGAGGTATTATCAGACGTACCGTTACAGATATGGGTTCTGGACCTTCTGGTATATCAGCCTCAGTTGCCATTGTTTCATGCAGCAAGAATGTTATTATCTTATGTCGATTAGAAATGATTTAGCAAACTTCCCCTTTATAAGCCCCCTTTATAATAGAAACCGGAAGTGGGCTATCTCTAAGATATTCTTTCGCTTTCTCCCTTTATCATTTTTTCTGGGTAAATTTACATGGAATTAGGTGGGAGTTTTTAAACTGTTTGCTGATTGTGTTTTATTAGGTGCAGCAGTTCTTCGATGTATGCATTACTAAAGTAAGGACTAAAGTAAGGCCGAAACTGAAATGGAGTGACAAAATATGCCACTTGTGGTGTAGAGTACTTGGGAATTATTATTATTGGCCAAGTGCATTATTAGTATTAGTAATAGGGTCTTGCATTGAGTTTATGCAACTTAAAGAGTAAAATTACAAAACGTAAGTAGAACAGTTTACAGTGATCGTAGAGCTAAAGACCTCTTATCGGACTCTCCTTGCAGTATTACAAAGACATCCCACTCTTTACTTTTTGTTAGAAAGCATGATTAGATATTTCATGTTGCGCTATAATTCTGGCCCTACGATCAAATCAAGGTAACCAGTATGGGGGTGTAATGTTGTTAGGAGTCAAATCAAGGTTAAGTTTTCGCTAAGGTAATTATGTATTTGTTAAAATTTGAATCAAGGTTAGATGAAGTACGACTTTTTAGGTTAATCGATCAATTGTATTTTTGAGACTTGTTTAGAATTGTTGGTGTTCTCCATGCTCAAGTCTTTCTAATAAGTTCAGGGAAACTGATCCCTTCATTTAGTTAGCTTGTAAATACTTTCCATCTCATGAAATTTAATACATTTTCATACTGTGCTCCATTTTTAGGCGGTTGTAAAAATAAACTCGATTTTGGACGGACGGTCGAGAAAGCAGTGTTGGTCTCTGGAAAATGTCATTTTCAATGACGGCATTATTGAGCATGCTAGTATTCTTAGAACAACTGCAGTGGTGCGAGTATAATCAAAGACCAAAGAGGGAAAAAAAGACCAAATTTTGGGTTTAGTCTGGTGTGTGACGCTACGGTGGAAAGACTAAATTTGATCAGACGTACATTATACGTTCGCCTGGTGTGGGGCGTGGACTATACTAACGCCTGGTGTAGGACGGGGACTATACGTTCGCCCGGGTAAGAAAGATTCAAAAAAAAATAATAAAAAAGAAATAGAAAAAATGGGGCGGAGGTATTAAGCCCGCCCCATGCAATTTGAATTTGTAAAGAATGGGGCGGGGGTATAATGCCCGCCCCATACAAAATTTTAAAAAAAAAATGGGCGTAGACTTTGCGTACGCCCCATGTGGAGCGTAGACTATACCAACGCCTGATGTGGGGCGTGGACTATACGTCCGCCTGGTGTGGGACGTGTACTAGACGTCCGCCTGGTGGTGGGGCGTGGACTATACCAACGCTCGACTATATTTGGGTTTAGTCTTGGTCCCAGACTAAATATACTCTGGGTTTTAGTCGTCGATCAAAATTTGATCGATAGTACGTTCCACTACGTCTGTTCAAAAAACCAAATATTTGGGTTTAATCGCCCACTATGGACGCTCTTAGGTTACGTAGAGAATCGAGATTAAGGAGAACCGATTGTTTATTGAATTATTTAGGCGTTTTCTAATGTGTCCCCTTAACTTTTATCACCTAATCACGATTCACAAGTTCATGACTACAGGTCGGATTCGGAACGCAAGACAATTCGTATATAATGAAGTGAAAGGAAAAGGGAAGTATGATCTATCTATATCACCCGCCCAAGACAAAATTTTCTTGTTCATCTTTGCCGCCCCCAACGTGGCGGATGACCCAAATGCAAGTGCGAAAAGCTTGATTGATAGAGAGATCTTTTATTAAGACACATAAATTATTGAAGAGAATAATCATACACACACGTGTAGCACAAACCCTGTTACTACAGTCTTTTTTGGCTTTTCAGTCTCACGTGTTTCCATTAATATAGATTCGTGAAAGTGTCCTTACTTAAGCGACCTTGGTTACTACTAATAATTCTAGTTTTGGCCTTTGATCGTAGTGGCAATATTAGGATCACAAAATTGGTTAAAAAGATCAAAATTAATAATTTCTGGATAAAAAAGACTTGTACATTATGATACTGTTTAAATAGCCAAAAATTAAAAAGATATTGTTCAAATGGACAAAAATATAAAAATAGTCAGGATGTAACCAGTTTCATCCTATCAATTTTCAAATATTTTTTCTTATTTTTGATTTATATCAGGATGCATCCAGTTTCATCCTTGCTATTTTTTAAGTTTAAACCGCGATGAATCCAGTTTCATTTTTGCTATTCTTTTTTTGTCCATTTCATCCATACTAATTTTTACTCGTCCATTTGAACCATGTTTTAAATTTTTTTGAACAAATGACCCATTTTCCGTATTAGGATCTCATGGCTCGTGTATTAATTTAGCAGTGTTATGCGATTTTCTACCTTGATGTCCTGATTGTTTCAATACAAGCAGGTGACATACTAACTAGTACGGGAAGAAGGTAGGAATTTTTGTAAGTTTAATAACAAATTTCGTAAGAAGAGAATAACAGAGAATGTTTGAGAAAGCACCGGGAAAAAGAGTCTGAACTTTAATGGGATATAGATACATTGGGTATACATTGGATATAGATGGTGCGATGGCCACTAGGGGTGGAGTTGGGTCCATGAGAAGGTGGCCACTACATCATCCAGAGTGCGTCCACATGGCACCACCCACTAATGCGATGTATACATTAGGTATACTATTTAGTTGGCATTATTTTGGATGCTGATTACCGTCAACTCACTTGCTAGTGATCCAATTATTTTAGAGAGAGAGAGAGTATAGATCTTAAATGAAAGAAAAGAAACGATTCCGTTTAATAATACATTATTAATATCCATGGGGTATTTATGGTATTAATGATTCAGTCGATTTCCCTTAAAAAGAAGAGGGGAATAAGAAATAAGATGAGAAAATTGTTGATATTAATTGATTTCCATGAATTTTATTTTCAAAAATACCAACAACAATTAAGAAAACAATTTTTTTTTTTAAAAATACATTTTTTTTATATTTTTTGAAACATAATTCATGGGAATCAATTAATATCAAAGATGTGTCGGTAAATCATTTGTCCTCCATGCCCCCTTCGGATTTCGCCCCCATCAAAAAAATTCTCGGAATAAGAGTTAGGAGTCAAGGTCATCCTATGGAACCATCAGGGATTAGCCCAGTTGGCCAGGAGCCCGACTCTCAAGTAGAAGGTCAGCGAATCGAGTCTCCACTCACGAGTTTGGAGATCTCATGAAATACTCCTCTTATATAAATAAATTTAGTTTAATTTAACAAAACTAGTCAAATAAAACCAAGGTGACCAAACATGTGGTACAAAAAATCCAGCCATATTATTTTTAATAAATGAAAACCATTTAATTAAAAAGTAACACAAAAACCCCAGGTCAAATAATAACGTGCAAATTTAGTTTTTATTACTTTAAAAAAAAGCCAAACATACCCTTTTTACCTTGCCTTCTTCTTCTTCTTCTCTCCTTTCTTTTTTCTATTTCTGCGGTCTTCATCTCCCCACCACCATTAACACCAGCAACAACAAATATCTCTCAATGAACACCATCGCAACACCTCCGTCACCACCAGCAACAACACCTCCGTCACCACCAGCAGCAACACCTTCGTCTCCTCCACGAAACCTTCGTCTCTTTTTCGTCTATTTCTATTCAGATCTATCACCAACAGTAGCTCCGCCACCATCAAACCAACCGATTTGTCCAGATCCGCCACCAACAGAACCTCTGTCTCCTCCATTAACACCATCATCACCTCCGTATCCTCCACTAACACCATCATCACCTTCTTCTTCTCCGTCTACCGATTTTCCATCAACAACATCGCCTCATCTTATTTTTGTTTTTCCCACCAGTACATCAGATCCGCTACCAACACTACTTCTACCTCCTCCTTTTATCATCTAAAACCACCACCAATACCTTCAAATCGGCCACCAACAACACCTCATCTACAATCAACACCTGTACCTGCAGATCCGCTCCCAACAACACCTCCGCCTCCTCGTTCAATCCTCTACAATCACCACCACCACCTTATGATGTGTTCATCACCAGCAAATGATGACACATCTTCAAAGTCGAAATCAATATTGTATTGGGAAATGACAGATTTATGATGAAACCAAAATTGGTTTCATCAAATTCTGACAGTTTTGGTTGGTGAAAACAGTAAACTAATGATGAAACCAAATTTGGTTTCATCATAAACTTGCCTATTTTCTGTCATGAAACCAAAGATTTTAATGATGAAAATTAAGTTTATGATGAAATCAAATTTTGGTTTCACCTGATTTTTGTCTAGTTTATTCGGTCTGACTTGAAAGACGGCGTGTTTGGTTTCATCATTGAAGTTATGTTGGTGAAATGACAATATGTGGTTTCGATTGTATGTACAATGGTGGTTTTGATTATACGTGTGTATGAATTGGGAGAATGTGTATAGCAGGGTATGGTACTGGTACTCCAGGTATTGACGAAGAAGTTTTGTTGGTAGTGGTGGCCTTAACTGAAGTTATGGAAGTGATAAAGAATGGATTAACTGAGTAAGGGTGGTGCTAATGCAATGAGAGTTGTAGTTGAGCTTCAGGTGTTGCATAAAGGACTGGTATGGGTTACAATTAAAGAGGTGTATGTCTGCATTTTTAAAAGTGTAATGAATTGGCTGAAGTTGATGAAACCTAATTAGGTTTCATCGTATTTTTTTCATTTTGTTGAATATTAATATCTGTGAAGCCAATTTTTGATGGTGGGATACAGGTGGATTATTTTTTGTTGAAACTGGTTGTAGTTGAGGGGGTAATGGTAGTGGTGGTTGTGGTGCTGGTGGTTGTGGCAGCGATGGAGGTGGTGCAGTTGACGGTGGTGGTAGGTTTCATCTTATTGTGGATTGTTTTTTGTTGAAAGTAGTCTTAGTTAAGGAGGTAATGGTAGTGGTGGTTGTGGTGATTATGGTTGTGGTGGCGATGGGGGCGGTGCAGTTGACGGTGGTGGAAGGTTTCATCTTATTGTGTTTCATTTTTTCTTCTTCTTCTTTCTCTTTTCTTTTATGATGAAACCAAAATTTGGTTTCATCTTATTTTTGGTTTCATCATTTTTCTGGTGGTGGCGCGGTGGTCGGTGGAGGCGGCGGTGGCGGCGGCGGCGACGACGGGCGGTGGTGGTGTTGCTGGTAGTGGGTTGTTGTTCTTGGTGATAATATAATAAAATTTAAAGGTTGGGTTGATTTTTGTTTTTGTTGGGGTGATTTAAATAGTATAAGGGTAATATAGACAGTTTATGTTAAATGGGGTTTTTGTGAACATTTTCTTTTGGTGGAGTTTTTGTGCATGGATGTGACACCTTTGGGGTTATAACTCGCGGACCGTTAATTTAAATTGTTAATGTATCTTCTTTCCTATTAAAAAAAATATATCATCCTATGGGGAGGTTTTATTTACACTTTTTTGTTTTGGGTCAGTTATAAGTCCAATTTTGTGCGCACTCCTTTAAAGAGTGTACACAAAACAAATAAATCATAGGCCGACCTAAACTAGCAGTGAGTATTGATTAAATTGTTTTCTTTTTATTTTGGTTTTAATTCAGTTGCAATCTAAAAATGGCAGCGATATATATCTATCTTAAAATATAGTGACTATAAATCCATAAATAGGCAAGTGAAAATCAACTGATATTTTATTTGTTCTAAAAATTAGCTTGACAAATCTATTTTCCGGTGCAGATGCATATTATTGTGTTATTTCTTTCTGTTAAGTTTCTTTCTTAAATTAAATAGCCTCTTGTAAACAGAATAACAGACACATAGTAGAGGGGAAGAAGAAAGAGAGATTTTTTATTCATGTGTATAAAATGCAAGAGATTAGGCCTCTATTTATATGGATAAAAGAAACCCTATTGTTAGACACGGGGGCATCTTAGTATATAAACAATGGTTTATAACACTCCCCCTGATGACACTGTGTCTAAGCTAATTACAAACGTACCAGGAAAACTCAAAAGAGAAAAACCTGAAATTGCATAAGCATGTAAAGATTCGAAACAGTGTTGGATGCGCAAAAGTTTCCTTGTTAAAACCTTGACAACAAAACTCAGTGGGACAAAACCTTGATGTAGGAAAAAGAGTACAATACGATAAATTCCAGTGAATGCACCTTAATTTTATGATGACGCTCCCCCTGATAAATACTTCAGTCAAATCTTGGCGTGCAAATCTTTGAGTCGAGATTTTCTAAATTTGAAGAACGAATTTCTTGAATGCAGAAGACTACTATTCTTTCATGAACATGTCGGATAGTTGGTGAAGTCTTCTTTTGTGTTGTACAAGCAATATTGTCTTCGCCATTGTGACTGTGAGAAGTCCTCAGTCATTCCACGTCGTGTAATAACTGACAACTGAGTTGTTGAACCCCGCGCGGATCGTTTGCTTCTACCATCTTGAGATCGGTTTTGAAAGATAAAATCGGAAATTGAGAAATTGATATTGTAACCGAGAGATTAATCTCCCACTGTGGTCGTTAATTGTTTATGGGTGAAAACGGTTTCTGTTGTTTTCGGTAATTTCGTGTGTGTGGGTTAGAAACGAGTCTAAACCCTAAATAATGTACTGCACATGAGTAATTTTGATTCGAGAGATCAATCTTTACAATCCTGGTCTAAACCAAAAAATGGTCGTTCCAGGCTTGCTTCGGTCACAAAGTGAAGGAGAAGGGTTGGTCTTAGGAAGGGAAGCGAAGAAGTGTTGAGACCAGAATAGTTGATTCTGGAAGTGTGGGTGTTTTGTGACTTGTATCAGAAAGTTGAACTGGCCAGCTGAATGAAAGCTATCAGATGATTTCTGGATGTGGTATTGTTCTCCTGACCAAAACTTGTTGTTTGGTGGAAAATAGGTGAGACCTATTTATACCAGTCGCAACAAAACGTACCCTGGTCTCGTAGGAAGTGGAAACAATTGATTTGGTGGAAGAAGGGAGTAACGGGTAACGCCTGCAATTTATGTTTCCATAATGAAGGATACGTTTACACCATTACTTCTTGCCATTAGTAACTGCCCCGCTTTATAACACTTTCCTGTAACGGGCGTATTGCACATCGCACGCTGTAAACCGCCAGACCAATACCCTGATGAGTATCCCCCAGTTTGTGACAGGTTTTGATGTCTCGAGTGTTTTCTTGGAAAACATGTAGCATTTTTCTACGTGTGTCAAGTTAAAATTGAGAGGCCTGCCGCAGGCAAATGACATGTGATGCTAGGCTCGTTTTGGCTAGTCGCCTAAAACTTGTCACGAGCTCACCGGCTCAGTGGCGAACTTCGATGGACGAGATCGCATCTTATAAAATGAGGGTAGTCGTTGATTGTGGCTACCTTATGTTGGCACCTGATAATGGCGCAATGGCGTTTTGGTGTACGCCAGTGACATTGCGCCATGGCTCGTGCATGTCAGTGGCGCTTGGCGAAGCCACGGCCATTGGGTTTAGGCGTCTGGTCGCCTAAAAGTGGCCACAAGTCTATCAGTTAAGTGGCAAACTTGAATGGATGAGATTGCATCTTAGGAAGAAGGGTAGCCGTCGATTATGGCTACCTTCTGTTGGCGCCTAATAATGGCGCGATGGCATTTAGGGCATGTTAGCGGCATAGCTGGCATGGCTCGTGCAAGTGGTGCCTGGTGTAGCCATGACCGCTGGATTTAGGCGGTTGGTCGCCTAAAAGTTACCACAAGTCTATTAGTTCGGTGGCGAACTTGGATGGATGAGATTGCATCTTAGGAGGAAGTGTATCCGTCGATTATGGCTACCTTCTGTAGGAAGTGGCGCCTTTAACGCGCCTGTGGCATGGTGGCATGGCCAAAGTTGGGATTGGGTGTCGTGACCAATTTAGGGTTTGGTACTGTGGCGAAGTTAGGGTTTGGCACTGCGGCCGAAATTAGGGTTTGGCACTGTGGTCGAAATTAAGGTTTAACACTGTGGCCGAAATTAGGTGTCGTGGCCAAACTGGGATTTGATGTCGTGGCCAAAGTTTAGGATTTGGCGGCATGGTCGCTTAAAAGTTGCCACAAGCATGTTAGTTTGGTGGCGAACTTGAATGGCTGAGATTGCATCTCAGGAGGAAAGGTAGCCATCGATCATGGCTACCTTTAGTTGGTTGTGGCGCCTTTAACTTGCGCTAGCAGCATTGCGGCATGGCTGCACTTGGCGTAGCCATGGCGACTGAAATTTTGGCACGTTGGTGTGGAAATCTTGCCTAAATTAGGGTTTGGCTTGTCGAAACCCTAATTAGCCTATATGGCATGTCGCATGTGGTGAGTGGCCATGTTTGGTGTGTTTTGGCATGCGTGTGTAGCATGTGTGCCTGACATGTGCGTTTGGCATGCGCGTTTTGCATGTTTGGCATGTTGGCGCATTTTGGGAGGCCAACTTGGTGTGGCAACCTCTTGACACAATTTCTACCTCTTTTAAGGCTGCGGCAGGTTTGGAGCAACCTAATTGGACAATGAAAGTATGGGGCCAGCCAAGCATGGGAGTGGCTACCCTTTAGTGCGCGTGGCGGGTTTAATACGACCTGATTGGTCGATGGGAAGTGGGGACGGAAAGCTAGGGAGCGGCCACACTTCCAGTGCGTTGTGGCGGATTTAAAGCGACCTGATTGGTCGATGGGAAGTGGGGCCGGAAAGCTAGGGCGTGGCCACACTTCCAGTGCGCTGTGGCGGATTTAAAACGACCTGATTGGTCGATGGGGAGTGGGTCTGGCAAGCTAGGGTGTGGCCACACTTCCAGTCCGCTGTGGCGGATTTAATCGCCTAGTTTTGCTAAGCATAGTTGCGGCCAACGGGTCTAGTGTACTGTGCGGGGCGCGAAACCCTAATTTTCGCAAATTAATCGGGTTTATGAGTTTTTTGTGAGTTATCACAATAATTGGATGGATTTTGTATGCTGCCACAAAATCCTTATCTACATAATGCAATGTGTTTTCTATCGGAGCATTTCGTGCGATGGCCTTAACTTTGGTACTTGGAGGTTCATGCTACTCCGCTGCGAGTGAACATAAATCCGTGATGCCATGTCGATATTAAAGGTTCTGCCGAGGAACATAGCACGGGAAATTACTCAGTGAGTCTTGTATTGGAGAGGTGCCGAAATTTACAGAGCGTTTGGGATGGTTGCTACATTCGCCAGTCTGGATAAATTTCATGTAAATATATTGGATGGCTCAATAAATATGTCGGTGGAGAAGTTAGCACTCACAACACTGTTTCCTTGCAGAGTGACGTCACATCAGATGCAAGGTTTTACTATTTTAACCCTAAGCTAAAAACCACCATCAACATTAAGTCCCCTGCTTAGCACGTAACAGTGGCATTGTTACGGGGTAAGCATGAGATGGTGACAGACAAGAGTAAAATCGAAAGAGAAAGACGTGAAGAGATTGCCAAAGAAATTCAACTAACCGTTGGTGGAAGGCATGAGGAATCCGTGATCCTTGTGTTAGCGGCTTTTGCATAAATTTATCTTGACCATGGGACGTTGGCCTCAATGTTGCATCTTTGGCTACTGATTGGCAGGGGTGCCATTGCAATTTGGTCCACAGAACGGTGCTCTGGATGGCCACGGAAAGGTGGATGGCGCTGCTTCGGCCAGTTAAGGAATGTCTCATGGCGATGTTGGCTAGGACGTAGAGCGGTAGGCTTGGCTTCGCCGTGACGCTGCTGGCTTGGCTTGGGCGTGAAGCTGTTGGCACTGGCTTGACGTGGAGTCATTGGCTTGGCTCGGTATGCGCGCTTGTCAGGAGCGGAAAAGTTGGCGCTGAGAAGGATGCAGGTGCATCGGCTATCGAGCAGAGAAGCTAACGCTGGGAGGATGCAAGATGTTGGTGTTGGCTAGGGCGCGGAGACGTTGCCGTCGCTGGATTGGTGATAGACGCATTTATGTGTATAATATAGCTCATTTGTATATATTGTTAGTACTCGATATTGTACTTATTTGGTTATTTTATGTATTTGTAGGTGTTTTTGGAAAATAATCTCTTGCGGCGAATTTGGCTAAAAATGTGGCATTTGGACCTCCGTTGATAACGTACCGGAAGCGCCTCAGAAGTGTACCGGAAGTATCCCAGAAATACCCCGGAGGAACCCCGAAAAAAGTGCGGAAAATGCCCCAGAGGACACTTGCTATACGGACCCTTGATTTTGGATAAGGGGTAACCTAATTACTAAGGAGTGACCCATTTTCAGGCAGCTGCTAAAGGAACACCAGAACTGGATAGGGGGAGATCACATTTCTTCACGTTTTCAAATTAATGTTTTGGCGGGAAACTTCATGCATGTTTACTGGCAGAGTTGGATTCGATTAATGGACGATTTCTAAAGAGATTCAACCCCCAAAATCAGTTGGGCTGGATGTGAATGGACTAAACAGAGCTGATACATGTGTTTTGATCGATCACATTGGGCTGGAATAGCCGGGAGAAGAAATCAGAGTCCAAATAGGACACGTATGGTTCTGTTTACGTTTCAAAGATTTTTTTGAGGAGATTCTGGGAGAGTTTTACGCTAAAGAAAACTCTACTTGGTCCTGTTCAAGTCTTGGGAGAGTTTTTGGGCAATAGAATAGCTCATAAACGCGTACAGGGAGATCAGAGAGAGATATTCTCTCAACAGCGCAGAGAAGAAAAAGAAAAGAAAAAGTCGGATTCAGTAGAGATTTTTGGGGATTAAAAGACTATATAAGAGTTGGTTCAAGTCATAGAAGGGTGGAAAAGTTTTAGAAAAGTTTTGGAGAGAGTTTAGAGGTCAGGAGAGACGAGAGAATCGAGTTACAAAGAGATTTTGTTGATGCTGCTGCCAGCCATTGAAGACCTTCAAGAACACGAAGAACAGACTCTCAGAGTCAGTCGTTCTTTAACAGTCTTAAACAGCAGTATCCGTGTTCTTCATTACAGCAGTATCGAAGTGTCGTTCATCAACAGTGCAAACAGCGAACTCTCTATGTCGTTGTTATACATCACTTGTGTTGTATCGATTATTTTCAGCACTACCCCTTTGTAACAGTGACGCTGCAACAGTATAACAGCGTTACAAACTTCAATTATCAATTATTTTCATCAATAAAAACACTTATTTAGCCATGAATACATCTTGTGAGTGTGTTTTTGAGATGAGGAGCTAAACCCAATCCCAGGGGTGACAGAGGAAGCCATTCTCACAATAATTATGTGGTAATCTCTATTTTATTAATTTATGCAATATTTGTATATGATTAATTGCATTGATAAAAATGATTTAAATGGTTTTTATTAATCAACTGTGTTTTCCCTTGATAATGCATGCTTAGTTTTAGACTCTTGATGCATTATACTTGTGATTAACATTTGATATTTTGGAAAATCTGCTCTTGGCAATATTTAGAATCAACCCAATTATTTAAATTGCATAGTAAAAAAATATTAGATCACATAAGTATTGTTGATTGGTGGAATCTTAACCCCTATTTCTCCATAAAATTTTACTTCAGTTTGCTATTTTTCCTAAATTTTATTTAAATCTAGAAATTTTGTTACCTTCACAAGTCTGAAAAGAACCTGTTTACCACTACAACACACAACTCATTTGAAAAACCATCAAATTTTTGGCGCCGCC
This sequence comes from Papaver somniferum, assembly GCF_003573695.1. Classification (NCBI taxonomy): domain Eukaryota; kingdom Viridiplantae; phylum Streptophyta; class Magnoliopsida; order Ranunculales; family Papaveraceae; genus Papaver; species Papaver somniferum. Next base: position 216,875,370 of record NC_039364.1, on the reverse strand, counting down.
GACGCGGACCTGTGTTTAGTTAGCATTTTTTTTAGATTTTTTTTTATTATTTTTGTTCTTCTTTACGTTTTTGGTTTTTTTTGTTTCCTTGCAGATTTTTGAAGTTGGAGCGAAAGAATTTTGCCAAAGCTTGTGGTGATTTACTTAAAGTTTGGGAGCGAAAAGCAAAGCTAAAGGAGCGAAAGAAGAAGATTTTTTATTTTGTAAAAGAGAGAAAAAAAAAAGAGAGACATTTTTTTTTTGTAATTTTTTTTTTAGACTTTCTTTTCTTTTGTATTTTTTTTATGGACTTTGGACATTAATTTTGGGACATTTTTATTTTTATTTTTAAACCCTACGGAAGGGTACCCTTAATATAAACTGTTTGCAGGGAAGGACGACGATTACAATATCGTCTCGGCCCCTCGGGTTCGCACACGACATAGGAGTCGTGGCCCGAGTCGACACGGTTCTTCGCCCGTCTGGTACGGGAGGTAAAATCAAACACCGCGAATCTCCTGCAAGCGGGTTACTGACTCCTTAAGGTGATAATTGTTTGAGGACTTGAATATGGACTGTTTTTAATTCCTAGTAAAGGGCAAGGCCTGGCCTAAACAAGATAAGGGTTCGGATTTCATCACCGCTCCCTTCTTGCCCGCCTTAGGAAAACGAAACCTAAAGCGAACCTAAGCCTAAAATTTGGACTAGAAAGAGACCTATAGGGTATCGAGCTTAACAGGACAATCATTCGAAAAATATTGGTTACTCTTTTAAGCACACCTCGAAGTTCTTGACGGTTTCTGCGAGTTGAATGCGTGACTGCGCCGCATTGGATCGGTGAGGTTTTGGGTATCAAAGCTCCACTGAGCTTCCCTCGCCTCGATTCAACTTGCTTTAACTCGGATTGATTCCAGAGGGGTTTGCTTAAATTGTAACGAATTCCCTTTCGAAGGATTAGAAGCTGGTCTAGAAACAATCTAAGTGGAGCCATCATGCTTGTTGTTTGCTAGAAATCTTTAGGTTTGCTGTGGTAAAGTCGAGTCAGCCTGTGTGATTGCTAGAACCTTCCTGTTAGGATTTTTATTTCTTTTTGAATTCTTTTTAGTGTATGCCCGATTTTGTTAATAGGGCTTGGAAAAGAGATACTCTAGGTCGATTGATTAGCGAAAAACCTAGTAGTTCTTCTGATTTAAGCAGGGAGCTCGAAGACTCTTCTTTGGAGAGCCCTGTTTTTGGAAACTTCAGTTTTGAGAATTATCTCTGAGTGATAAAGTACCCCTAGTACTTCTGTTGTGCCAGCGATGGCAACTTTGAAAGATTACATGTTCCCAACTAGGACCAACCGAGCTTCATGCATTAAATTGCCAGCCACTACGGCTAATTTCGAGATAAAACCTAGTATTCTTCAGATGATCCCTATATTCTTAGGAAAAGATGATGAGAACCCTTATTTTCATATTAGGGACTTTGAGGAAATCTGTGGGACAATTAATAAAGACCTTACTGATGAAGTCTTGAAACTTAAATGTTTCCCTTTTCTTGAGAGATAAAGCCAAGACCTGGCTAACAACCTACCGTCTGAATCCATAGAAACATGGCAGGAACTTATCGCTGCCTTCTATATGAAATTCTACCCTAAGCATAAAACTGCAGCTGTTAGGCAGAAAATTAGTGCTAGTGTGCAACAAGAGGGAGAGTCTCTTTATAGGTTTTTAGAGCGATTCAATGATCTCCTATCTCAGTGTCCTCACCATGGATTTGATAATATGAAACTTGTACAGATTATTTATGATGGTTTAGACTATTCGACCAAAGCCATGGTTGAGTCTATGTGCGCTGGTGAGTTCACTAGTAAAAATGCTGATGATGCTTTTACCTTCTTAGGAGCTATCGCTGAAAAATCCCAACAGTGGGAATCTTGTGTTGAACCCCCTAAAAGACTCTTGGTCAATAGAAGTAGCACCAATATGGTAGATACGAGTTTTGCGTCAGATGCTAAGTTTGCTGCTTTATCCAGAAGGTTAGAAGCTTTAGAAATGGGTCAGACTAAAAATAGGTCCCTTGTTGAACCTAATAGAGCCTCTCAAGTCTCTAGTTGTGGAATAGAGCCCGATAATTCATTTTGGGAAGGTCAGGTTAGTGAAGAGCAAGCCCATGCTGTCTATAACAATGCTAGGTTTGAGAACCGTCAGAAGTTTGACCCATACTCAGAAACCTACAACCCTGGTTGGAGAAACCATCCTAATTTCTCTTGGTCTAAGGGCCAGAGTCAAGGCCAGTCTAGCAATTCTCAGCCTCCCCCAGGTTTTGGTTTTAAGAACTCTTCAGGTCAAACCCAGTTTCAGAACACTTCCGAGAAAAAGATCTCTACCTTAGAGGAACTCTCACTATGTTAGTAATAACCATGAATGCTATCAAAGAACCACATGAGCTTTCAACAAGAAACTAGGCAGAATTGAAGAATATTCCCAGAGTCTTGCCAAGTTAGAACTTCAAGTAGGACAAATAGCTAAGTTTATAAGTGAGAGAGAAATGGAAGGTTCCCTAGTCATACTGATCCTAACCCAAAGGAGAGAAATCGTACAATCATGTGAATGCTGTCACAACCCTAGGAGTGGAAAGAAAGTTGACAACAAGGTGCCATGCCTGATAGTGAACATGCTGTAGTTCACCCTGCTGAGCCAGAAAATGAGGAGACTGATAGAGTCTCCAAAGAGACCAATGAGGGTCCTGTTGAGCCTCACTTTGTTCCCAGAGCCCCGTTTCCCCAGCTGCTAGTTCCGACTAAGAGGGAGTCCAACTTTAATGATATATTGGAGGTTTTTAAGCAGGTTAATATCAACCTTCCATTATTAGATGCAATTAGGCAGATTCCCTCTTATGCCAAGTTCCTTAAGGACTTGTGTACGCGAAAGCGTAAGCTCAGTGTCCAGAAGAAAGCCTTCATAGCTAGTCATGTGAGTTCTATTATTCAGAATACCACTACTCCTAAGTATAAAGACCCAGGGTCCCCTACCATTGCTTGTACAATAGGTAAGTACCGTGTTGAGAAAGCGTTGCTTGACTTAGGAGCCAGTGTGAACTTACTCCATACCATGTGTACCTTAAGCTAGGACTTGGTGAGATGAAACCTACCCTAACACTCAGTTAGCTGATAGGTCCGTTAAATCCTCGTGGTGTGATCGAGGATGTTCTCATAGAGGTGACAAGTTTATTTATCCAGTGGATTTTATTATCCTAGATACCCAACCTGTCCCGACCCAGAGAACCAAATACCAGTGATTTTAGGTCGCCCATTTTAGCCACGTCTAATGCGATCATAAACTGTCGAAATGGTATTATGAATCTATCTTTTGGTAATATGACTATTGAGTTGAATATTTTTAATGTCAAAAGCTACATTCTGAGCTAGATGACACGTGCATTGAAGAGGTCAACATGATAGGAACCTTAGTTCGAAGTCTGTACCAAACACCGAATCGGAAATCCATTAGAGAGTTGTCTAGCCCGTTTTAGCTGGATTTCGACGATGATAGCAACATTGAACAAGTAATGCTCTGTTGGATTCTATTCCTATGTTAGATACCGATAGAAAATCTAGGTTTGAACCATTACTAGCTACCGAATCTCTTAACCTTATTTCGAAGAGCCTAAAGATCCTCCTAAGTTGGACCCCAATTATGCATTTTAGGCCCATCGAGATTTTGCCTATACTTCCGATTTGGATAGTGATCAGAATAGGCTTCAAGAAAATAAGCCTTAGAGTGGACCTAAGAAGCAATAGAGGATGAACCACCTGATTATGACTTAGAGAAAGCAATTGACCTTTTTCAAGAACCCGATGGTCTAGAAATTAGGAACATTGTGACTAGTATGTAGAGGCACCCAAAATTCTAAGTTTGGGGGTAGTGAACTAGAAGAATCTCTGAGTATTTTAATACTCCGGATCCGGAAATTCAAGCATAGTTAAAGGTTTGGAGATAGTGACCCTAATTTGGGGGTAGAGATGTCAATTATCCCCATTAGAAGTCCCTAACTTGGGACTCAAGCCTAGTGCATCTGAGGTATCGCTTGAGTCTATTCAGACTCCACAACCCGATCCCTGATAATGTCCAGGAAAAAATCCATATGTTAGAGACCCGTTTTTCGGATGAATCTGTTTGCCGAGACACTCATATGAAGCCCAAGTGGCACCCAGATAAATCCAGTTGTCTTGCGAGAAACTTTAGATCAGGTTGTGCTCTTCTGCTCATTTTTCTGATCTTGAGCATTTGTCTCCTATTAGTGGCAGTTCTATTTGGTCTTATGGACCCACAATTGTTTCGACTATTGGTATACGACTTTGGAAGGTGAAAATTCTTTTTGAGGTATTTGATGTCTAGCTAATGACTATAAATTTAGCATTTACTGGGAGGCTCCCGCGTTCATGTGATACGGTAATATCCTTCCTTATTTCTTTTCCCTCCAGTGGTAATAGTTTCTCCTTGTTCATGCTTTTAATTTCATCTTTAGAACATTGAGGACAATGTAAGATTTAAGTTTGGGGGTGGGGAAGAAACACTTTTTGTCACCTTTTTGCAATAAATAAACTCCAGAGCCTAGAAATTTATGCCTATTGAGGATTGCACTAACTAATCTAAGTGGATGGAAGCATTTTGATTGTAGGAGTTTGAGGAACCAATCTGATTAGATGGAAACATCTAAAGAGTCTATTCATAAAAGCACAGAGCTCAGGTGTTAGAAATAACATGATAGTTTCACCATACTCGTTGAGTCCTTTTCACTTCTATTTTTATTTTATTTTGTTTTAAACTATGTTTCTCTAAGTGATAGGTGGGGCCCACGATTCAAGTTGTTACCAATGCTAGGGTGAATTAGAGTGATTGAGATACCATGAAAAAAAAAAAAGTTGAAAAATAAAAGAGATGATAAAAAAAAAAGATGAAAAAAAATGGTAGTTACCAAAAAAAAAAAAAAAAAAAAAAAAATTGAGACCAGACCATTTGACCAAAAGGAATAAATTCAATAAAGTCAACCACTGGTACCCTTGTATATGCCAGTTGTGTTGACCTAGAGTTAGGTTATCGACCACTGGTACCCTTGTATATGCCAGTGTGTTGATATTAGTCAGACTAGTATCTCAATCCATTAGGATAGGTTCATTTTGGCGGAGGCCTTCAGACAGATATGGGAAACGCCGTTCACTTAGTAAACATCAAAACCATACATGTTTTTCTATATCCATCTTCTTGATCTATCCATGTGATTAGTTTTGACTCCGAATATGATGTCCATAGTGCAACTATCTGAGTAGAGCTCTGTCACTTTATATGAATTTTAGTATGCTTGAGTGCAAACTCGTGTACATCAATTGGAATTTCGCATCAGGGTACTTCTTCCTGTAGTCAATAAGTATGCCAACCAAGGAGATTCTTTAGTGCCTTCCAAGGTTCTGCGTAGATAGCTAAGGTATGGAGTACAGGTTTTGTGGGTATATCTCTAGTAAGCCCTCCCGAGACTATAACTCGGCCACTAGGGCCACCTAGGGGTTTAAAGGCTTATTGCATACGCTAAATGCAATCGACGATGCCTGCGACAGTGAGTTAGGATTTTATTTTGTAGTTTTTTTGATTTGCTCGGGACTAGCAAATAATAAGTTCGGGGGTATTTGATAGACGCATTTATGTGTATAATATAGCTCATTTGTATATATTGTTAGTACTCGATATTGTACTTATTTGGTTATTTTATGTATTTGTAGGTGTTTTTGGAAAATAATCTCTTGCGGCGAATTTGGCTAAAAATGTGGCATTTGGACCTCCGTTGATAACGTACCGGAAGCGCCTCAGAAGTGTACCGGAAGTATCCCAGAAATACCCCGGAGGAACCCCGAAAAAAGTGCGGAAAATGCCCCAGAGGACACTTGCTATACGGACCCTTGATTTTGGATAAGGGGTAACCTAATTACTAAGGGGTGACCCATTTTCAGGCAGCTGCTAAAGGGACACCAGAACTGGATAGGGGGAGATCACATTTCTTCACGTTTTCAAATTAATGTTTTGGCGGGAAACTTCATGCATGTTTACTGGCAGAGTTGGATTCGATTAATGGACGGTTTCTAAAGAGATTCAACCCCCAAAATCAGTTGGGCTGGATGTGAATGGACTAAACAGAGCTGGTACATGTGTTTTGATCGATCACATTGGGATGGAATAGCCGGGAGAAGAAATCAGAGTCCAAATAGGACACGTATGGTTCTGTTTACGTTTCAAAGATTTTTTTGGGGAGATTCTGGGAGAGTTTTACGCTAAAGAAAACTCTACTTGGTCCTGTTCAAGTCTTGGGAGAGTTTTGGGGCAATAGAATAGCTCATAAACGCGTACAGGGAGATCAGAGAGAGATATTCTCTCAACAGCGCAGAGAAGAAAAAGAAAAGAAAAAGTCGGATTCAATAGAGATTTTTGGGGATTAAAAGACTATATAAGAGTTGGTTCAAGTCATAGAAGGGTGGAAAAGTTTTAGAAAAGTTTTGGAGAGAGTTTAGAGGTCAGGAGAGACGAGAGAATCGAGTTACAGAGAGATTTTGTTGCTGCTGCTGCCAGCCATTGAAGACCTTCAAGAACACGAAGAACAGACTCTCAGAGTCAGTCGTTCTTTAACAGTCTTAAACAGCAGTATCCGTGTTCTTCATTACAGCAGTATCGAAGTGTCATTCATCAACAGTGCAAACAGCGAACTCTCTGTGTCGTTGTTATACAACACTTGTGTTGTATCGATTATTTTCAGCACTACCCCTTTGTAACAGTGACGCTGCAACAGTATAACAGCGTTACAAACTTCAATTATCAATTATTTTTATCAATAAAAACATTTATTTAGCCATGAATACATCTTGTGAGTGTGTTTTTGAGATGAGGAGCTAAACCCAATCCCAGGGGTGACAGAGGAAGCCATTCTCACAATAATTATGTGGTAATCTCTATTTTATTAATTTATGCAATATTTGTATATGATTAATTGCGTTGATAAAAATGATTTAAATGGTTTTTATTAATCAACTGTGTTTTCCCTTGATAATGCATGCTTAGTTTTAGACTCTTGATGCATTATACTTGTGATTAACATTTGATATTTTGGAAAATATTCTCTTGGAAATATTTAGAATCAACCCAATTATTTAAATTGCATAGTAAAAATATATTAGATCACATAAGTATTGTTGATTGGTGGAATCTTAACCCCTATTTCTCCATAAAATTTTACTTCAGTTTGCTATTTTTCCTAAATTTTATTTAAATCTAGAAATTTTGTTACCTTCACAAGTTTGAAAAGAACCTGTTTACCACTACAACTACAAACATCATTTGACAATACATCAATTGGCTTGTCTTGGACATGACGTTGCTGGCTTGGCTTGGCTTGGTCGTGGAGCCGTTGGCGCTGCTGGCTTGGCCGTGACGCTGCTGGCTTGGCTTGGAGCCGTTGGCATTGTCTTGGCGTGGAGCCGTTAGCGCTGGCTTGGGGTGGCGTGCACTAATATGGCTGGGACGCGAAAAGGATGGCGCTGGTTAAGGCTTGGCTATGACGCGGATATGGTGCTGGCTAGGAGCGGGTTCTTGGCGCTAGCTTGGCCGTGGCCTGTTGGCGCCATGGAGCTTTGCTAGCGCGGGTCGGGCTGCCTCTTTTCATGTGTAACCAAAAATAGGAAACCTTCCTCCTTTCGAACTCCCAAGAGTCGTGCCTATAAAAGGCATTACCCATCTTCTTTATCCCGTATCATCAGTTTTATTCTCACGCCTTGGAGTTAGCGGCAAAGCAGTAGCAACACAGCAGGCGAGCGTATTCCAGGTATGCATTTCTGTGTTTCTTCTTTGTGTTTACTCTTCTGCGGTAGTGTAAACCCTACTCGTACATCTTTTATAAATTCGTGAAATACTTTAATGTGAGTAATTTCCCTTTGTCAGTAGTATCGCAATAACTTCCACCACCCCGGTTAACGGTAATGAAGCCAATTGTTTATGCGAAGCAATTATGCATAATCGGGTAGCCGCCGTTTAAACTTTCCCCACAAAAACCTAATTCTAGGGTTTTCCTTTTTTCTTTTCTTTTTCGAACGTGATTATTCCCGTGGCACCCTCTTGGCCGAGGGTATATCTCTCGTGGCATAAAGTTGGGGCGGATGCCAGTCCCCATTCCTTTTGGTTACCACTCCTATGGTTGTGCGCCACCTTTGGTCGTGGATCCTGGGGATTGCGACCCAATAAATTGGCTTGTGACCAAGATGATTTCTTTCACTGTTGACAAAATGATTTTCATGCATCCTTTTCTTAGTAGTAATTTTACTGGTTTTGCTCAGTTGTAGTTAATTCAATAGTGAAAGCAACGTAAAGAAATTCCGTTAGGATGTCACCTGAGAAAAGTCCCGCCACCGCATTGAAGAACGTTGGCAACTCCAAGCCAAACACGGACGATAATTTTTTTACAAAGTCTTCTACACTTAGGAGTGCCCATCCTAAGCATGTGGCGACCCTTTTGACCGGTTCAGAAAATGAAGGAGAGGTCCATTCGGTTCGGCCGGGGCGTGTAATGCGGTTTTGCCTTCAGAGGAAAGAGTATCCTGCTTCTCCAATCGACTTCAAAATCTGTCAAAGTCCATTGCGCTCTTTTAATAAAGGGATGCAATTTATGATAAGTCAAGATTGTGTGAGGGCCAATTTGACCAAGGCGCAAATCATTGATGTTGTCATGGCTTCCACAACACTTCAAATCAGGAAAGACATCCCGAGCTTAATCACTTTTATCTCCAGATGGTGTCCAGATACTCATACGGCCATATGTAGGTGGGGTGAAATGACCATCTATTTAGAGAGTGTAGACGTCTTGCTGAACCTTCCCATAACAGGGAATCTTGATATCAGGTTGTCTGACGATGAAGAAGAAATGCGTGCCACTCTTGTAGCAAAGTCAAAAGGATTCGTTCGGAAGGATTACGAGACGAAGTGCTTCTATAGCTGGTGGGTGTCTGAGTGGTTCCCTGATGAGACGGAGTCGTAACTAGTGCTGGATGATACACTCCATGTTGCTGCATTTTTAGTTTTGTGGCTGTCCAGAGATATTTTCGATGACGGATCTGGTAAGAAGGATATAAGACAGGAGCTCATTAAATTTGCCATCAAATTGGCGAAAGGCGTCGTTCTTCCCATTGGTGGCTTGTTTCTTGGTTCTTTGTACACCCATTTGGATCATCTGGTCGCGGACATATACGCTTCAAATGGTTATATGAAAGTGGACTCGTATGTTCACGTCGCTTTTCTCCAAACATGGTTGTGGGAGCATTTCGCAAAATATGCTCCCAAACCGTCGGCTTCACTTCTTGAGTCTTGTGGCGGCTCCAGAATACTGCGCTGGTTGAATAAACGCCCAAAATCTGGATCAAAGCTCATTGACTTTCTTGACAATGCCTATGCCGTTAGATTTCGTCCTTGGGCTCCAGTCCATGCGTCCATAGTTCAGCCGAACACTTTCGCTGCTGCTCCGAACTTGACTTTGCTTTCTGCTGGATAGAATATGAGCGTTGGAGAGGTTGTATTTATGCGAAGCTGTATCCCCGGACACGTGCCATCTTTCTTCCGGGGTTCTTTCAAGGCAGTCCCTTATAATATTGACATGGCGTCTCGGCATATGGGATTTGACCAAGGGGTCGCATTTACTCGTCAGCCAGTTGCTCCGGAAGAATTGTTGCCAGCTGTTCTTGATGCCCGTGTTCTTGCGTCAAGTAAAAGCCTTCCTTCCTTGCTCTCAGAACGAATTCCAGTGACAACATCCAGGTACAACACGTTCTGGCAGGATGAGTTTCTTTCCATCCACGGATTTGTGAATGATGTGGTGGAAAATTCTCGTGGCAAGCCTTCCCCTGCGACTTTAGCGGAACATCCATTGTTGAGGGAGCCTCCTACTGCTAAGAGAAAATCTCCTAGACCGTATGTGGACAGTCCCCAGAAAAAGGAGCCAAGGTCTAAAAACCATGTGGGTGGTTTTCATTCAGATTCAACGGCTCTTTTTAGTTCTTCCAATATGCGAGTATGTATGATTTTCTTCCTGACTTGGTCGTCTTGCATAAATATTCTGAATTGTTGCCACTGAACATTTCTTCTCTTTTGATTAAGGGTATCAACAAGATAAACGCCTTTACCAGAATTGCAAGTGGCCAAAAGGTGACGCCTTCTGAATAAAAGTATGACGATACTGAGCCTCTCAGCAGTGAAGAGGAAGATGATGAAGAAGAAAACTCAGAGTCTGACGGTGATGGGGAAAGTTCTTCAGAGCGAGGAAGCGAGTCCTTTTCCAATCCCAGTGGTCCCACAGATGAGTCGGTAAGTCTCCCTCACGTTTTCCTCTTGGACTATTTACTTATCCCGAATAAATATTCAATTGGTGGTATTTACAAGAGGAGGCCGCTTCTGAAAATAATTTTGAGATGGAGATTCACGGTAATGAATATGTAACAGTGTCTCCAATCATGGAAACCGTACCCGCTGGTAATTTGGAGATGGAGGTTGATCATCATAAAGATGTTGATGTGTCTCCCATAAAATGTTGTTGTGATGACGGGCGTGATTGTTCCCAAAGAATCTTTGATAGTCACACATCCAGCCGCATGTGTCATTTTTTATTCTCCATTCGAGGCTCCTTTCGAAGGTCATGTGTTGGTTGGAGGATTCAGTGTGCCCGTGAAGTATGCGGAGCTATATACCAAGATATGGAAGAGGTATGTGCACATCGCCACGACCAGGAAGGTTGATAGTCGCTTTGCATTGGTTAAGCGCGTGGAGGAAACTTTATCTTCAATTCATGACATGTGTGGCGTGACTAGACACACTGTTTCTGGAGATGTAGTCAAAAGCTGGGAATTCCATCGGGATATGTGTGTAAACTTTGAGTTTAATGCCTCCTGGTTCTATGATGGATTTTCCGAGATCCAAAGGCTGCAAACTGAAGCGGTTGATGGCCCTTCCGCGGATTTGATTAATCAACAAGAGGCAGAAGTCGAGAAGTTGTCCCAGGAGTTGTAGCTGAAGCAGGCGGCTCTTCAAATCATGAAGGACGTTTTCTCCAAGAAGAACGAGACTTTGCTAGGCAATTTTCCTTGAATATTTTTATTTTCTGAACTTCCTTTGCTTAGGTTTTTTTTTTTTGAAAGGCAAACGAAACGCCTAGTTTTATGGTTTGATTTTTTTTTTTTGAATTTTTGGATTGATAGATAATTATTACCTATGAGGGTTTTGGATTATTCTTTGGAATGAATTTTAGAATAATGCCTGTTTTGATCATGACTGTTAGTAGCATAAATATTCCAAGAGAGTCATGGAACCGTGAATGTTGTATGACGGTAGAAAGTATGGGATGAAATTTTGGGGGTAACATGGCTATTGGTTTCTATAAACTTGAAGTAGTAGATTATGTACTTTGTCTAACAAGACTTACTCGCTTTTAGGGTCTCCCAACAAAATGGATCTTCCAGGCGTAAGTCTGAGTTTTATGGGCGATGCCGTTGTGACTGTGAGAAGTCCTCAGTCATTCCTCGTCGTGTCATAACTGACAACTAAGTCGTTGAACCCCGCGCGGATCGTTTGCTTCTACCATCTTGAGATCGGTGTTGAATGATAAAATCGGGAATTGAGAAATTGATATTGTAACCGAGAGATTAATCTCCCACTGCGATCGCCAATTGTTTATGGGTGAAAACGGTTTCTGCTGTTTTGGTAATTTCGTGTGTGTGGGTGAGAAACGAGTCTAAACCCTAAACAATGTACTGCACGGAAGTACTTTTGATTCGAGAGATCAATCCGTACAATCCTAGCCTAAACCAAAAAATGGCTGTTCCAGGCATGCTTCGGTCACAAAGTGAAGGAGAAGGGCTGGTCTTAGGGAGGGAAGCGAAGAAAGTGTTAAGACAAGAATAGTTGATTCTGGAAGTGTAGGTGTTTTGTGACTTGTATCAGAAAGTTGAACTGGCTAGCTGAATGAAAGCTATCAAATGATTTCTGGATGTGGTATTGTTCTCCTGACCAAAACTTGTTGTTTGGTGGAAAATACTTGAGACCTAATTATACCAGTCGAAACAAAACGTACCCTGGTCTCGCAGGAAGTGGAAACGATTGAGTGGTGGAAGAAGGGAGTAACGGGTAACGCCTGGAATTTATGTTTCCATAATGAAGGATACGTTTACACCATTACTTCTTGCCATAACTAATTTCCCCGCTTTATGACACTTTCCTATAACGGGCGTATTGCACGCCGCACGCTGTAAACCGCCAGATCAATACCCTGATGAGTATCCCCCAGTTTGTAAAATGTTTTGATGTATCGAGTGTTTTCGTGGAAAACATGTAGCATTTTGCTACGTGTGGAAAGTTAAAATTGAGAGGCCTGCCGCAGGAAAATAAAATGTGATGCTAGGCTCGTTTTGGCTAGTCGCCTAAAACTTGTCACGAGCTCACCGGCTCAGTGGCGAACTTCGATGGCCGAGATCGTATCTTATAAAATAAGGGTAGCCGTTGATTGTAGCTACCTTATGTTGGCACCTGATAATGGCGCAATGGAGTTTTGGTGTACGCCAGTGGCATTGCGGCATGGATCGTGCATGTCAGTTGCACGGTGGTGCAAGTGGCGCTGGGCGTAGTCACGACCATTGGGTTTAGGTGGATGGTCGCCTAAAAGTTGCCACAAGTCTATCAATTCAGTGGAAAACTTGAATGGTTGAGATTGCATCTCAGGAGGAAGGGTAGCCGTCGATTATGGCTACCTTCTGTTGGCGCCTAATAATGGCGCGATGGCATTTAGGGAATGTTAGCGGCATTGCGGCATAGTTGGCGTGGATCGTGCAAGTGGTGTATGGTGTGGCCATGGCCGCTGGATTTAGGCGGCTGGTCGCCTAAAAGTTGCCACAAGTCTATTAGTTCGGTGGAGAACTTGGATGGCTGAGATTGCATCTCAAAAGGAAAGGTAGCCGTCGATTATGGCTCCCTTATGTAGGCAGTGGCGCCTTTAACGCGCCTGTGGCATGGTGGCATGGCCAAAGTTGGGATTGGGTGTCGTGACCAATTTAGGGTTTGGCACGACGGTCGAAATTAGGGTTTGGCATTGTGGCCGAAATTAGGTGTCGTGGCCAAACTGGGATTTGATGTCGTGGAAAAGTTTAGGATTTGGCGGCAGCATGGTCTCTTAAAAGTTGCCACAAGCCTGTTAGTTTGGTGGCGAACTTGAATGGCTGAGATTGCATCTCAGGAGGAAAGGTAGTCGTCGATCATGGCTACCTTTAATGGGCAGTGGCGCCTTTAACTCGCGCTAGCGTCATTGCGGCATGGATGGCATGGTTTCTCCTGGCGTAGCCATGGCCACTGAAATTTTGGCACGTTGGTGTGGAAATCTTGCCTAAATTAGGGTTTGGCTTGTCGAAACCCTAATTAGCCTATATGACATGTCGCATGTGGTGAATGGCCATGTTTGGCGTGTTTTGGCATGCGTGTGTGGCATGTGTGCCTGGCATGTGCGTTTGGCATGTTGGCGTGTTTTGGGATGCCGTTTGGCATGTTGGGCATGCCGTTTGGCGTGTGTTGGGCATGTCGTTTGGCATGTTGGGATGCCGTTTGGCGTGTTTTGGGATGCCGTTTGGCGCATGTAGGGCATGCCGTTTGGCATGTTCGGATGCCGTTTGGCATGTTGGGCATGCCATTTGGCGTGTTTTGGGATGCCGTTTGGCGCGTTTGGCGCGTTTGGCATGTTGGCGCGTTTGACATCTTTTGATTTCGGTAAATCTCACAGGGAGGTGAGAATATCATCGGTTTTATTTACACGGAAGTTTCTGGTTGAATAAATGGAAGCCATGAAGAGATAAGGGAAAGATATCTAGAAGATTTGGGAAGTTATTTGACAACTCAGGGACGCGGCAGAGGAAAGAAAATGACATTATTACCGTGACTTGGAAGAAAAGAATAATCAGATATGGAAGGTATTTTAGCGAGATTCTTGACGCTGTTTGGTATAGATATAGAAGGTCTGAGTCCCAGGAGGACATACAGAGATTCTAGGAAAGAATAGTGCTTAGAATCGAGAGAAACCAAAGTTCTAAAAAGATCACATGTTGTTGAAAACTCAAGAACACGAAGTCCGAAACAGTCGCAGAACAATATTGTTTTTCAACAACAGAAAGCGTATATCGTTCTTCAGTCATTAGAGAAAGATCTTCAGCCACTATGCCGTGTAACAGCTAAGCTGCTCAATCAGTAGCAAAAGACTTTTAGCGACCGCAGAATCATTGTAAGCTTATTTATATCTTTTTGAACACAATGATTAATCAATTTTTCTCCAACTTTCAATCCATGAGTAGCTAAATTTCTTTTCTAGGGTTTTGGAGGAAACTATTTTTAATGAGTAAATTTTAGTAATTATTTTCTTTGACAATAAATACTCCAATATTGTGTTTTTAATTTGTCTAAAAATTCTCTCTTCTTTACATGCTTCATAATAATTGTTTTGGGTAGTTTCTACCGATCTTTTATAAGCGAAGGAGAATTAGGCTTTAGATTAGTGACAAGAGTCATAAAAGAAAAGAGCTTGTAGTGTTATATCTTCCAAAGCATGAGATTGGTTTCGAAACTGTTTTGAGTAAAATAAGAGTATTTTGTCAAAAAAATTGTTATTGAATTTACAAATATTGGAAGTAATGGAATCCAAAACCTTAGAATCATCTCTCCTTGATAAATTAAAAATCAATTTTAATTTGTTTGTCTTAGTATTTTCTTTTAGTAATCAAAAACCAAATCTTCATAAAAGTCCGAGAATCCATCCTCTACTTACCACTTGTAAAAACTACATCAGTTTTTGGTGCCGTCGACGCGGACTGTATATAGATTAGGTTTTAAATTATTATTCTTTTAGTTTTTACTAGTATCTTTTTTTTATTATTATTATTTTTTCTACTTTACGTGTTTGGGTATCTTTCTTGTATTTTTGGTGTGCAGATTTTTCTTGAAATTAAAAGTGGAAAGTGGAATAAGAAGCAAAACAGGTAAGTATCCGAGATCTTATTTTTGTTCCCTTTTGTAAATATTTATTCTTGGAAATATTCTGATTTTTTTTAGATATTTTTTTTAATTTGTACATAATTAGATTAGGTTTCTTTTTATTTGTAAATATTTTATTGTATCTATTTATATTAAAAAAAGAAAAAAAAAAGAAACACGTTGCACACACCAATTGCATCGTCAGACAACCGATTTTAGGAAAACTCATGGAAAAGTACGCTGAACCCGTGCCTTGGGCTTTATGGGAATTACCAGCCGAAATTCCACAAGCCTCAGCCTCGTACCTGTAGGTATATTTTGCTGAGGTAACCTGAGCCTACCAATTTTAGTCGACCCTGCATTTGCACGTGCACAAAAAAAAAAGTCAAGCTGGTATTATAAAGACCAATATAGTGATTATTCAACTGAGTATCTAAATGGACAATATCCGTACTATGCCCGTAGTATGGATAGTACTTGGGACCACTACCGACCTTCGGAGGGTTATGGTTCATACCATGGTGATCCCAATTACTATTCCCACGTCCATCAAGAACGGGCGAATGAGCAATATTATAATGAAAAAACTGAGAGGTCTCCATCTTTAGAGGATTTAATCAAACAATTGCCACCAGTTCCTGATGAATATAAAACTCATTCCTTAGAAGATGCACTTATACAATTTCAACAAGTGACTGGTATATCACGTAGTGATGAATATTCAAGTCTTTCTTTAGAGGAATCACTTAAGAAGTTCAATGAAACTACACATGAATCTGCGCGTCAATCTCGAATAATCCTGGATAGAATGTGTGAGACTGTTAATAATTATGTGGGACAATATGCACCTAAGGATATTGCTCATAATGATCTTGAATTCCAAAATAATGTTTCCAATCTTACCCCTGATAATACATATAATTATTCACCTAATTTAGAGGATGAGGTTAGATCTGAAAACATTGCATGTTTAGTCAAGGTTCAACCATCTTCATATTATTATGATGAGTATAGTGCTAAAGAAGAATATGAAATATATAATCATAGTGACGAGGAAATTGTTACACCAATCGAGCCTTATGATGATCATGTTGTTTATAGTTCAAATCATATTAATATTGATAATTATTCACCTATTCAAAAGAATGAGGATTTGACTAGAGACACCATTGTTTTAGACGGTGTAATATATTATTGTGATTACGAAGCCGATGATGGTTTAGAGGAAAGGGTTTATACGGAGAATACTGTTTTAGAGTCTAGCGATTCATAGACAATGGTCTCTTCTGAGGATTATAGAAATGTAGAACCACCTAATTTCAAACTAGAAGAAATAAAAGACCATTTTCCTAAATCTGATAATTTAGAAATTGAGGAAATTGTGACTAGTTCGTCCAAGGACATTGAGAACTCTAAGTTTGGGGGTGAATATCATTCTCCCCGTGGTTTTCCTTTGACTCTTACAAAGGTCCCTAATTTGGGACTTGACATATGTGCCTCGACCATCTTAAAAGATTATCTTCATGCACGTTTTCCTGAACCTAAATATGTCTAGAAAGAAACTCAGTTGATAGAAACCCATCCTCTGGTTAATGTGGTTAAGCCGGTCCATGATACCATAATTGACTTTGTTGTCCCACCAAAATTTTATTTGCCAAATGTGGGAGTATCTCAATTGAAAATGTGTCATTATATAGTGTTTAGAACTAAACCTAATTATTTTAGGAAATTAGAATCGTCGACACATTTTCTTAAGAATGACCACCACTTTCATTGTGGTCAACTGTGTGAGTCAAATCTGATTGACTTAGAGGATCCACAATTATTCAGGTTATTATTATGTGCTTCTAAGTTCTTATTTGAGTTTTCTCAGACTCTACAACTTGATCCTTCGGATTCTACCAATGAGGAACCTGGCTCATGAAAATATTTTATTCAGACCCTTTCATAGAACCTGAGCCCGAACCACAGCTAGATGTAGTTGTCTTAAAAAGGAAACTAGATAAGGGTATGCGGTATTTGTTCATTTTCTTGGCATTCCTTTTATTTGTGGCAGCTTTATTTGGTTTTGATGACCCGCATAGGTTCCGATTAATGCTATATGATTTTATGTGGTGACTAATTCTACTGACGTCTGACCGAAGATACTAGACTTAGTGCTTTATGGGAGTTAACCCATACATGGTGATTTTAAGATCCCTCTGGAGGACCCTGTCGTACATTAATTTGTTTTTGTTTTTATTTTCTTTCTTTCTTGCTCCCATGAAAGGATTGCTACGCTTCATCCAGGTACTATCTTTCTGACTTACCTCTTTATTCCTCTTGTTACTTATATTTTTGGTACTGCACTTTAATTTGAAACATTGAGGACAATGTTAGATTTAAGTTTGGGGGTGAGGGAAAAACTTTTAGTTAGTTTTTAATTAAAAAAAATTAAAAAATTAAACTCCAGAGCCTAGAAATTTGTGCGAAATAAGGATGACACTAACCAGTCTAAGTGAATGGAAACATCTTGTTTGTAGGAGTTAAGGAACCCAATAACAGAGTCTATTCATAGAAAGACAGAGTTCAGGTGTTAGACTGGAATCATCACACTACGTTCTGTTTTTATTTTATTTGAAAAATTATGTTTCTTTAAGTGATTTGGTGGGGCCCACACATCGAATTGTTACCACTGCCGGGATGAAATAGAGTGATTGAGTTACTAAATAATAAATAGACCAGACCAATTAGACCAAACGGATTTTTTTTTAAAACAAATTTTTTTTATTAATACTTGGATAGCAATATGTGTGTGTTTTCCTTGTTTTCGTCGCCTAAACAAGCGTAGAACGCAGGATCCATGGGAACTATCATGTAATATGCTGATAAGAAGCATGCGCTTGTATCCAAAAGATCAAATCATGCAGTTAAAAAAAAATGAAAAATTGAAAAGTTTATTATTTTGCAATAAAATGGACTGCTGGTTCCCTTGTATATGCCAGTTGAGTTGATCTAGAATTAAGATTATCGACGGCTGGTTCCCTTGTATATGCCAAGCAGTGTTGATATTAGTCCAGACCAGTATCTCAATCCATTAGGATTCATAGGTTCATCTTGGAGAAGGCCTTCAGACAGATATGGGAAACACCGTTCACCTTAGACAACATTGTTTTGAACTATCTATCTCTATAATCCATCTTCTTAATCTATTCATTTGTGTGATTCCGATTATTGATGTCCAGAGTGCGACTATCTATTTAGAGCTCTGTCACTTATATATATGAATATGATTCACATCAGGGTACTTCCTTTTGTAACCAATGAAAGTATGCCAACCAAGGAGGCTCTTTAGTGTCGTTCTTGAGTTCTTCACAGATAGCTAGAGTTTGGAGTAAAAGGTTTTGTGGGTATACCTCTTGTAAACCCTCTCGAAACTATAACTCGGTCACTAGGGCCACCTAGGGGTTTAAAGGCTTGTTATACGTGCTAAGTGTGACCGTATCCTCAACGAGATGGAGTTGTATGTTTTAAAATTAGTTTAGTTCGATTTGCTCGAGGACTAGCAAAGTCAAAGTGTGGGGGAATTTGATAGGTGTCTAAAACACCTTGATATTTATCTATTGTTTATGCTTTCTTTACTAAGTTTTCTGGTAAATTGTGTACTTTATGTTTGATTTTGAGTTTTAGGTACTTTGGAGCAAAAGAAGAAGAAACGTCGCTTAAAAGGGGCTAAAGTGTCATTTCATGTGCATCTGTTGTTGGAGACGACTTATTTCTCATTATTTACTTTTATTTCTTCATCTCTATCTGAAAGGCATGTCGTCTTTAGTGATGCAAGTTTTGTCTGAAAATCATGGCAACCTTAGTGATGTATAAAAATTGAAGAAAAGAAGTGAATATGAGAGGTAAGAGATGGTTGCTGCTCGAGAAACTACTAAAAGCACCCAGAAAAGTATTAAGGGCACCCCCAGAAGTGGTCCAGAGGAGTTGATAAAGGCACCCGGGATTTTTCACTATTTACAGCCCAAAAGTTATCTTTGTACCCCACAAATTGCTATTCGCACCCCCAGGAATTGCTAAATGTAGACCAAATTGCTAAAGGGACACCGATGTTGGATAAGGAGAAGGTCATCTTCATCATTTTGAATC
Organism: Papaver somniferum; assembly: GCF_003573695.1. Lineage (NCBI taxonomy): Eukaryota > Viridiplantae > Streptophyta > Magnoliopsida > Ranunculales > Papaveraceae > Papaver > Papaver somniferum. The sequence continues at coordinate 216,856,195 of NC_039364.1, read as the reverse complement.
CAGAAATTGGCGGGAAAGTTTGGCAGCGGAAGAACGGAATTAGGGTTGAGATTTTGATCGAGTTCTAGGGAGACTAAAGGGCTGAAATTGATTGGGTTTAGTTCTTAGGCCTAAACAGGCTTGGTATGGGTTTTTGTTTTGATCAAAATTGGCCAGAATTCGAGTTGGAGTAAAATAGGATGTTTGGCAGGAATTGTTCATCTTCTCCTACGGAATTACCTGGTTATGATTTGGACGAGTTTCTGTTGGACTTTCTCATGGTTTTGGGTTAATATGGGCCTGTTTGGGTAAAATAGGATTGGTAATTCAGTTAGACTCGAAAAGCAAGGATGATTACGTGGAATAAAGGTGAAGATGTTCTCGGTTTATTCTCATACTTTACCGAGATACCAGTGCTATTTTTTGGGAGATTCTGAAGAGTTTAAAGCAAGATTGAATTCTTACCATAACAACAGGGATGTTACGTGTTTTGGAGTTTTAAAAAAATAGGAATCAAATCTTTTGATTTCGGTGATTAAATCTCAAAGGGAGGTGAGAATATCATCGGTTTTATTTACACTGAAGTTTCTGGTTGAATAAATGGAAGCCATGAAGAGATAAGGGAAATATATCGACTGTTTGATTCGCTAGAAGATTGGGGAAGATATTTGACAACTCAGGGACGCGGCAGAGGAAATAAAATGAGATTATTACCGTGACTTGGAAGAAAATAATAATCAGATATGGAAGGTATTTTAGCGAGATTCTTGACGATGTTTGGTATAAATAGAGAAGGTTTAAGTCCCAAGAGGACATACGGAGAGTCTAGGAAAGAATAGTGCTTCGAGAGAAACCAAAGTTCTAAAAAGCTCACCTGCTGTTGAAAACTCAAGAACACGAAGTCCGTAACAGTCGCAGAACAATATCGTTTTTCAACAACAGAAGGCGTATATCGTTCTTCAGTCATTAGAGAAAGATCTTCAGCCACTGTGCCGTGTAACAGCTAAGCTGCTCAATCAGTAGCAAAAGACCTTTAGCGACCGCAGAATCATTGTAAGCTTATTTATATCTTTTTGAACACAATGATTAATCAATTTTTATCCAACTTTCAATCCATGAGTAGCTAAATTTATTTTCTAGGGTTTTGGAGGAAACTATTTTTAATGAGTAAATTTCAGTAATTATTTTCTTTGACAATAAATACTCCAATATTGTGTTTTTAATTTGTCTAAAAATTCTCTCTTCTTTACATGCTTCATAATAATTGTTATGGGTAGTTTCTACCGATCTTTTATAAGCGAAGGAGAATTAGGCTTTAGATTAGTTACAAGAGTCATAAAAGAAAAGATCTTGTAGTGTTATATCTTCCAAAGCATGAGATTGGGTTCGAAACTGTTTTGAGTAAAATAGGAGTATTTTGTCAAAGAAATTGTTACTGAATTTACAAATATTGGAAGTAGTGGAATCCAAAATCTTAGAATCATCTCTCCTTGATAAATTAAAAATCAATTTTAATTTGTTTGTCTTAGTATTTTCTTTTAGTAATCAAAAACCAAATCTTCATAAAAGTCCGAGAATCGATCCTGTACTTACCACTTGTAACAACTACATCAGGATTGGCGTGCGTTGACCTAAAGGTTGTTGGCGCAGGGATACCGATGGAACTAAGTAACTAGGGGTAGATTACTTGGTCTCAACTATACGAAGTTGGATTTGTACTTTGTATAACAGCTTACTTATGAGAGTATTCAAAACTGGATTAGGCCTCGGGGTTTTTCTGCATTTGTGGTTTCCTCGTTAACAAAATATTGTTGTGTCATTTACTTTACTTCCGCATTATAATTATTTTATTATAATAAAATAAATAACACTTGTAGGTTAACTCCTAATGACTTGACATTGATCCTATAGTCAATCAGTCTTGTACTGTAACTATTGTTAAGTGAATATCTTGAATTTGTATTATCTCTAAGGCTGCACATGGTTCGGTTCGATATGACTATTGGGGAAAAAAAAACGAAATCGAAGTAATCGGTTTATCAGTTTTGTAAACCAATGTAACCATTTAGCTTATTCGGTTCGTTCGGTTCTTAACCTAAACATGACGGTTTTGGTTAACCGGCAGGTCATTTTTTCAATCTCCAAAAGTATGAGTTCTGGAGGTTTAATCATGAAATCAAACTAAGAATCAATATGTACAACAAAACATAGCTTCAGCTATGAGTTTTTCGTGCATCCCTAGAGGTTCAAATACGTTTAAGCAAATCACCAGGTTCAGGTACAAAATTGCTTCACAAACAATGATTACTGTAGCAACAACAATTGGTACAAAATTGCTTCAAATCCTACAACTCTAGTGAAAAATTGCTTCAAGTCTTACGGTTCTAGTACTATTAAGTAAAAATTTGTTTCAAAATCAAAAATTGTCGCAATAACAACAATTTCACCTACTTATTAGCTACCAAATTACATAGAAAACTTAAAAGCTTCCCCCACCAGAAAAAAACTTGAAATTAAGTTCCTCCAATATCATCATCTATCATACCATCAAAAATTAATTAAAAATTATGCTCCCCCACCGGCATCATCTACCACACCACCATCCACCACCCACTAGCAAATCCCACCATTCATCACATTCACCACCGTGCACTATTGCTATGAAATTCACAATCCAAAATTTCTTTTTCAAATTGAAATTGAAGGGTGTCGAAATATACTTATTTGGTGGCAGCATGAATACATTTCCTAGCTTGAGTTTCTTCAAGTTCTTAGAAAAAGTTATCCATAAGAGTATAATAAAACAACTCCTAAAAATCCTACGACTAATTAAATGAAACCCTAAATTTTTAAGGTTTTTGGTATTGTATAAAGAGGAGAACAAGATTTAGATAGTTCTCACTTCTTAGGTCGTGGTGGCAGTGCTTTTGGAAGACGAGGAGAAGAAGAAAACAAGACGCAGTGAGGAATTAGTTTGCTAAATCATATGGGAAAATGAATATATATATAGATAATAAACCTAAAATAGACGTCTAGGATGAAATATAAGAAAGAAATCAATGATAATTACATTAGCATTCGGTTTTTGGTTAATGTCGGTTCGGTTTTGGATAGAAACTAAAACCGAACCGTTGTCTTTCGGTTTTCTACCACTGAAAACCATGATTGTACCATTTGGATTTGGTTCGGTTCCAAAATGATCGGTCCCGTTTTCGGTTCGGTTTAGTTTCGGTTTTGTGCAGCCATAATTGTCTCGATTTTGTCTATAAACGATCACTCAAGATATCAGACTTATAGGTTGAAACGAAAAGTTTATGTTGTATTTGGGTACCCTCGTAATTTAAATTGGTATCAGAGCAGACAAACATGAAAAGATCAAACAATCTGTCTTTGGTGCGATCCAACCTATAAGAATGGAATCTAAAGATGGTCATTGAAGAACCTGAGAATGATTCAGTTAATGTACCACAAGATATCAAGAGTTTTAAATTAACACTTGATGATGGCATCTCATTCGAATCAATATCTGAATATGTTCATGAAATCATCTCGATAAAATATACTAGACAAGTTCATCTTGTTAATGATGTTGATGTGGAAATCGCAGTCAGAAGGGTCGAGCTCCTGTATGGTCTCTATTATGGCGTGTGGTATTTAGAGGGGTGAAATGTTTGTGGTGTGTGATTATTCGTTCGTGAATATTTATTGCACGGCCATACGAATATAACTCCCTAATAGTTCGATATCAAAAATTATCTCCGTAAAGAGATGTTTTGAAGTCGCCACCCGACTGAGGGGAGCCAGGACCCATTTAACTAGTTTGATTTCTTTCGGGAAATCAATATCTAGTTATCTTACATATTCATGGTCTTTTATCAGAGATTTTGGGTAAGGAGATTCTAGTACGAGATGGGAAGGTGTTAGGCACTCATCGATCTCCCAATCATATGATTAGCATGTACTTCATGATTAAATGGGAAGAAACTGTTAGAGCACTGCTCGGTTGAACCCACCAAGCGTTGGTATGTCAAGGTTGGTTGTCATATTTAGTTCCAAAACTCGAGTCGCTTAATAAGTAAACTACAGTCAACTTTGATAGGTTAGACTAGAAACGATAGAAGTATTGTGCTCCGGTTACTCACAAAGATCTGAAGATGGATTGAACACAACAAAGACATTATCCTTCAGCTTGAGGTTCGTAACTACGACTTGACTTGTTCCATATCTATCTTGTGTCTTTCAAATATTTTAGATTTAAAACATAACATGCAAATTTATATTATTATGATCAAAGTGTCAAGGAATTTATTAAATTACGAAGTATAATGTTTATCCTTTGGACTTCGTATATATGACATCAAAATAATCTTTTAGATGCTATTGTGATTATGTATGGGTATGAGGTGAAGATTTCATCCTAGGAAACAATGTTTTACATTCGTTTAAAGGAAGTAAGTTCATGAACTTGTTTTGCGAATCGAAAGGGAAATCGCTAGGCTTATTGGTATTGTTATTCATTGCATATCTTTTGAGATACCAATATGTGTGATTAGTATAACCGTTCATGACTTGTTTATGTTCTTGGTAAAACTATTCACAAGGCCTGACTTTTGTATCGGTATGACTTTTATTAGTGAAACCGATCATAAGTAATCACCTGAGATGGTATGATCGATTTAGTGTTATTGGTATGACCAACTCTAGGCAAAGGGGAACCGATCCTAGTAATAGGTGCAACCAATCAAAAGAGGGGAATTGATCCTTGTATGAGGTGCAACAAGTTTCTAGTTATTGGGAACCGATCCTATGAACATGTGCAACACGTTTTTAGACATTGGGAACGGATCCTATGGACAATTGCAACAAATACAAGTTAGATACCATATATATGTGGGAACCGATCCTAGTACCTAGTCAACCAAATTTTGGAAAGCTAGTGTGACTAATTCCAGTACCCACATGGAGGTAGAACCGAAACTTGTTTTGGTAGAACCGTGAAACCCATGTTTGGTGATTTGATAACATAATCAATCACATAGTTCTTTAAAGTCAGATGAACCAATTCTAAACTTGTTTGGAAGTGTGGCAAATCGATTCCAAGATTGTAAGTATGAAAGAGGACTTACAAAGTAAAGATGTCGACATACTTTGAACATGTGCAGTAACGCTTATCTTTTATTGTTCAAAGATATTCCTTAATATCTAAAGGAGAATCCCGGATGGAAAATAAATTGAGATCTTTTAATTAAGGTTTTTAATTTTATATTTGCAAAATAAAAATTAGTAATGTGCATTTACTAGTTGGATATTTTCTAAGAGATTTCGGTCAATATTTGGAGAAAGCATTTCCAGGAATTATGAAAACCGAATTTGGAAATATATTGCATATCTTGAGAATATTTTCGGTTTTGGAAATTCCTTGGTGTCCAAACTTCCTTGGTCTATAAATATTGAAGTTTGCATTTCAAGCAAACTAATCCTCAGAGCCAACAAAACTACCTAGTTGTGGAGTTACTGGTGGAGCCGCCTATTCGGAGAGGAAAGTAACCTAATTAGGTGAAATCTCTTACGGCCGCTCGGTTTAAAGACTTCTTTGGGATTGAGAAGCTCTATTAGTACCATTGGTGGTGAAAAAGCGGGGGGTCTAACAACCTCACCCAATTTTTTGATTAGCAATCTGTATGGACTAACTCCAATATACTTTCTAGAGAATCAACTAGACAGTCAGACTCAATAGATAAAAGTATATCAAAGAGTTAGTATCTCAATCTCTCGGTTTGATCTTTACTCAAGCAAATGGTAATCTGCGAGTCTTTATCAAATACTAGAGAGATAAACTTGGATGGTACCAAAGACCAATATCCAAGTGTCAATCAATTTAAATCAACAACCAAAGGTTGGATATTCTAATTGATTGATCTTAACGCACAACCTGTGATATTTCAATTATATAACAAAATATAATGCGGAATAGAAATAACACAGACACCAGAAATTTTGTTAACGAGGAAACCGCAAATTCAGAAAAACCCCGGGACCTAGTCCAGATTGAATACCATATTGTATTAATCCGCTACAGACACTAGCCTACTACAAATTAACTTCGGTCTGGACTGTAGTTGAACCCTAATCAATATCACACTGATTCAAGGTACAGTTGCGCTCCTTACGTCTCTGATACCAGCAGGATACTACGCACTTGATTCCCTTAGCTGATCTCACCCACAACCAAGAGTTGCTACGACCCAAAGTCGAAGACTTTAATAAACAAATATGTATCACACAGAAAAGTCTACGATGATAGATAAATATGTCTCCCACAGAAAAACCTAAGAGTTTTGTTTCGTATTTTGATAAAATCAAGGTTAACAGGAACCAATTGATAACCCGGACTTTTATTCCCGAAGAACAGCCTAGAATTATCAATCACCTCACAATAATCTAAATCCTATGGTAGCGAAACTAGATATTGCGGAATCACAAACGATGAGACGAAGATGTTAAGGATTTCTTTTTATCTTGCCCTATCGGAGATATAATCTCAAGTCAATTATTCAATTGATCTCGTACGATAGAAAATGGCAAGATCAGATCGCTCAACTCCAAGAGAAGTAGTTTCGTCTGGCTTCACAATCCCAATGAAGAAACCTAAGGTTAAAGGAGAATCGACTCTAGCAAAACCAACTAGTATCACACAGGAGGTGTGGGGATTAGTTTTTCCAGTTGCTAGATGACTCCTTTATATAGTTTTCAAATCAGGTTTGCAATCCAAGTTACCTTGGTAACAAAGCATTCAATATTCACCGTTAGATGAAAAACCTGATTTAACCAAGCTAATATCTTTCAACCGTTAGATCGAAACTTAGCTTGTCACACACAAATGAAATGTATTTTATTTAGGTTTGAGTAACCGTACCTAAACCTGTACACTTAGTTGGTTCAGTTAACCAATGGTTAGACATATGAGCACTTCCATATTAATTGTATTCATCTTCTTCACATAACTAGTTCAAGTGACTGTAGATGGGGAAAACGATTTGCTGGTTTTTAAGGAATTGAGGAGACGACCGTATGGAGGAGACTCCTCGAACCGAGCGAAATGTTAAACCTCACAAAGATGCACTGCTGCAAAGGGGGTGCTTTAGATTCGAGAGATCAATCTGTAGTACTCCGGCCTAAATCAAGACAATGACCGTTCCAGAGTAAATTCGGTCACAAGAGAGGATGTGTTGATCTGTAGGAGGAAAGCTGAGAAATTTGTGGAATCAATGGTAATCAAAGATTGTGGGTGTGTGAATTCTGAATACGATAAGCTCTGAGTGATTAAAATTGCTCAATTGAGAGTAGTTGCTCAATTGATGAGTTGATGATCTCGTGTTGTCGATGAGACGTGAGATTGATGATACTGTTGATGATTCAATCATGATTCAGAGACTTATTTATATTGCTGGAACTGTAGACACCATGATTCCATGAAGTGTGACAGTTGACGGAATCAAGGAGTGGGGAAGTGGAGATCGTGTTTGAAACCAATTGCTCAACGTGTGTAGACTTGGTCGATTTTCCACCCACTACCTCGTGAATTCCTTCAACTTATTGCACGAATTGCTCACATTTCATCGTGTGTTTGAACACACATGCCGTAGACCGCCAGACCAAAACCCTAAGTGATATCCCCCCAAGTGACACGATTGACGTCTCGTGGTTTGTTAGTCAATTGATGACTTCGTGGTTTGATGGGACAATGAGTCCATGTAGTCGTTGAGTTGAACATGATGTTCTGAAACTCGTGAATTGAACATGTCATGAGACAGAGGTATAGTTCTTACGATGAAGTGAGCAAGTATTGCTCATTCGATGGATCGTTGAATATTGATTGTTGAAACAATATTCCTTGGTTTGAACAAATATTTATCATCTGAGCAAGTGTTGCTCATGTGATGAATTGTTGAATATTTGGTCGTCTGAGCATGTGTTGCTCGTCTGATGGATTATTGGCAGCGTACTAAAAATATTAATTAGAATACTGGTCGTTGAACCGAGCATAATTAATAAAATTAATGACCATGAGGTCTTCATAAAATTATTAAGGTTAGAATCTGGAATGATGATCCTTGGATTCAGAAACCCTAATTTGATCAATTGATGATCAATTCATGGTTCGTCAGAATTTCAACCATGGGACGAAGGAGGGAACGATTACATGGGACCCTGGACCAACCATGTAGTGTCTATATGCTCACGTGAGCAAATACGAAGAACTCCTGAAGAGTTGACGATTTATTGGTGAAAGAATGATTAAATGCTGGTTTAATCATTTATTCGAAAATGCTCGTCTGAGCCTTAGGTGAGAAAACCTAATTAATTATGACGAGGCGAGGGACCGACCATGGAGTCATGAAACCGGCCCTGGGTTGTCCCGTGACTGCCTGGCGATCACTTCATGAAAATCCAAAGTGTTTGGGAGAGTTTTGGACCTAATACGAGCATTTGTGCAAATTAGGTCAAAACTGTTAAAATTGATGGGACCGGCTTCCGTGAGCCAAAGAGACAATCTTGGTCGGTCAAGATAGCGTGCTCGTGTCCCCAAGGAGTCCGCGTCTCAGTCCTGAGAATTTTGATATTTTCTGGCGTGCAATTGAGCATCCATTCGAGAAAATATGCCAAAATTAGGGTTTCGACGAAACTGAGGAAAACACCATGAGATGATGAAAAATAATTATAAAATAAGGAATGACGAGGCGTGGGACCTCCGTGATCAAGGCATGGTCGTCTGGTCGTGACCACGGTCCCGTGGTGCTTTTTCCTTAATTTTATAATATTTTGATGATTTTATGAAAAATTCATGAATTTTGAGAAATTTGATGAATTTTGGGAGTTTCCATGAATTGAAGGAGTTTTCATGAGTTCAAGGAAGCAAAAAATATTAAAATAGTAAAACAAGGGCGTGTGGGACCGTGGAAGGCATGGCCGGCCGGCTAGGGCCCGGTCCCACGAGTTTCCCTAATTTTATAATGATTTTATGAAAAATTCATGAATTTTGAGAAATTTGATGAATTTAGGGAGTTTCCATGAATTGAAGGAGTTTTCATGAGTTCAAGGAAGCAAAAAATATTAAAATAATAAAAACAAGGGCGTGTGGGACCGTTGAAGGCATGGCCGGCCGGCTAGGGCCCGGTCCCACGAGTTTTCCTAATTTTTTTTAATATTTTTAGGTATTTTGATAATTTGAGGGAATTTTTCCTAATTTGAGAGAAATACCATGAAATCAAGGAATTTGATGAATTCAAGGAAAACTAATAATAAAATAATAAAATAAAGGGCGTGCGGGACCGGCTAGGACATGGCCGGCCGGCCAAGGCCCGGTCCCACAAGTTTTCATAATTTTATTTTATTATTTGATGATTTGTGCAAAAATACCATGAAATCAAGGAGTTTTTTCATGAAATTAGAAATAATAATAATAATAATAAAATAATAAGGAACCGTGGGTGTGGGGCCGGTTGGGACCAAGGCATGGCCGGTTGGCCAATGGTCACGCCCCACACTCCTTTCCTTAATTTTATATTATTTTTTATGGATTTATGGAAGTACCATGAAACCGAGGAGTTTCCTCAGACGAAGGAGATTTGATAAAATGAGAGAATTTTCATCAAATCATGGAAAATAATAAAAATGCATTAAAAATATAAAACTGGCGTGGGATTGACCACGACACGGTCGGTCGGTCGTGTGTCCGTGCTCCCAGCACCCTGGTCAATATTTTTAATTATTTATTATTTTCTTCTCTATTTTGCATAGGTTCATCGTTTCGTTGTATTTTTGAAATACTCGTTCGTGCGGTGACTGTTAGTGTATCATCGTTGAATACACCTTCACCATTTGAATCGGGGCTTACTTAGAGGTAGCTCAGACGCCCGGTTGTTGATTATTTATTACTAATTGTGGAATTCAGTGGAGAATAATTCACAAAACTGAGTAATAAGATGTTTATTATTAATTCATAGGATCAGCTGAGGATTCGACTACGAATTCAGAATAATAAAGTGAGCATTACCATTCCATGGGATCGTAGATTCGACCATAGAATCAGAGTAATTAAGGTTTATCTATTACCATTTATGAGACCAGTTGTGGATTCGATCATGAAATCGGAGTAATGAGATAATATAGTTATTGCTATTCTATGAGATCAAGCGTGGATTCGATCATAGAATCAGAACAATTGTTATTGTCATTCCATGGGACCAGTCGTGGATTCGACCATGGAATAGGAGCGATTGTAATTAGGAATAATTAACTTTGTGGCTCTATACTAGCAGAGCAAGCTGTCTAGGAGCATTAATTATCCTGATACGAGCTTGCCGGTAAGTCATATCCTTTATATAGTCAGGGTAAACTGTTGTTTGTTCCTGAAGACGTTATCGCTCTATACTAGCAGAGCAAGCTGTCTAGGAGCCGTCCATCTCGTGATGCTATATAGAAATAATCACTGAAAGTATTCAGTATTCATGAGATATGCCGTTGTCCAGTCGTGAGACTACATATCTACATGTACTCTGAGAGAAAGTACTCTCCGTTGAGAATTCGATGAGAGACCCGTGTCTCGATACTCACGTCTGATTGCTGAATCAGAGCTTCGTATAATTATGAGTTTACGAATTTAGCCTTTGTCGAAAATCCACCATCTACATTAAGTCCCCTGCTTACTGAGGAAAGTTGTGTTCCTCAGTCAGCATTAAATGGTGATTTTCCGGCCATAAATAATAATACCAGTAATTGAACTTAGTCGTAAGTTGAGACGTTACCGGATTTAAGAGCATGAGCAAACCACGACTTGATGAAGGCTTCAATGTCATGATTGGAGCGTTTTGATGACATAAATTGGTGTTGAACCGCTGGTTTGGACGACGAGTCCGTGGTCGGTTAGGATTCGCGGGTCGGGCCCAATAAGGAAATCCTTAGAAAATTAGGTTTTGGAAATAAAATTGATATAAAAGGGATTAATCCTTTTTTTTTTCACGACCAGCTCCATCACTCTCACCTTCACGCCAGCAGGAGGAGATTCCGCGCGGCCACCGCCGCCGTCGCCGTCGTTGCGCCGTCGGCCAATTCCGGCCGGCGACCCAGGTACGTTTTTTTTTTTTTGCTGATGTTTATGATCCTCATGAGTTGTTCATGCTTTGATCATGATGAAGTTATATACATGTGTGTATATTAGTGTGAGTTTTATGAAAAAACCCTCGTTTTTGAAAACGTATGTTCGTTCGATCGTTAGTTTTGAAAACTAACTATAATCCCTGATTTAGGAGAGATTTTTTTTTATATGAACCTAGGTCCAGTGATAAAACTTAGTTATGAGTTTCATGTGTACCAAGGTTTATCATAAAAGAAGTGAATTTTCATGAAATCGGAATAATCCTTCGTTTTAAAGACAAATAACGATGACACGAAGGAAAATATGTATGATGAACTTGTGTCCAGTGATAAAATTTTGCTTATGAGCTTTCATGTAAATACAAAACTTTATCATATGTATGAGATGTGAGCTTTCACAATATTTTTTGAAATAAACCTTCGTTTTAAAGACAAATAACGACGATACGAAGGAAAAATAATTATATATATGTAGCCGTGACATATATTGTGTAAAATATGATGGTATATTTTATTTGCATGAATTTGTTTTCATTAGAAATCTTGAATTTATGTAATGCAAGTTGCATTAATTGGTTTTTTCGAAAAATCAGAAACGTGGGTTTTGAGGAACCTTCGAAGATAGACAATATATTTATGATGAAATATTTTATTGTTGTAAACTTCATAGGTCAGTTGTGTGAATGTTCACATTATGAAAATTGTGTCCGTGATTTCATGAAAAATCAGTTTCGGAAATTAAATAAAGTTTCGTTCGTTTTTGCAGTTTTCGAAGAGACGAACGATTTTGGGTGTTAACTCTAGCATTACTATCACTATTGTTAGTGGAAGTATAAAAGGTAAGAGTTAAGAGTTACCATTTTTGCTTGTATTTCCTTGATTTATATCTGGACGGCATACTGAAGTAGAATGTAGTGTGAACCTTTTCAGCTACTTAGCAAAGATGTCCAATTCCCAAGCTGACGACGCCTCGAGGGAAGAGATGTGCGTTGATGATGGTATCTCCAAGATGAGACATGCATGGATGAAACTTCCGTTGGGGGAGACGAAGACGAAATCCCTGGGATTAAGAATGTCCCGAACATAGATGATGCATTCTTTGAAAAAGATTCCAGGAGCTGAGCAACATTTGAAATCCCCAGTGTATCGTCTTTTGATAAATCCCAGAACTGTTACTCAGAAGAAATTGGTGACTCCTAAGACAGTGATTCGATTTTGTCTTGAACGAGGGGTCTTCGCCTCATCAATCATAGAGTTTAAGCTTTCTCGACGACCTTTGGAGAAATTTGCCGGCTGGGCGAGGCATATGTTGGGTTTTCCTCATGTGAGGACTATGCTCGACCAGGCGCAGGTGACGAGAGCTATTCAAGCTTCTGGAGAGTTGTTCATTTATCATGACGCAAGTGGTATTGTGGCTCTGTTTGCTCGCTGGTGCATTCCCACTCACACTTTCATATGTAGATGGGGAGAGTTTACCATTACCTTGGAAGACGTGGCGGCTCTGATGCATCTCCCGATCACGGGCAATCTTCCTGGGGATCTTTCAGATGAGGAGACCCCGTTTCTCATGTCTTGACAGCTGCAATGGAGAAAGCGAATAAGGCTGGTAGTAAAGGATGCTATGCTTCCTGGTTGACACACTGGTGGCCCAAAGACGAGGTTTCTGATAAACCCATCGACGGTATGTTACCCATTGCTGCTTTCTTATGTTTATGGTTGTCCAGAGACGTTTTTGAAGACAGTGGAAACTTGTTGAAGCCTTTTGTGATTCCCTTTGCTATTAAGATGGCTCAAGGTGAGCAACTTCCGATAGGTAGTTTATTCTTAGGCTCCTTGTATTACAACCTGGACTCCTTGATTATAGACTCCAGTGTGTCGAACGGCTCTATGAAGATTGAGTGTTATGCCAACACGATGTTTCTTCAAGCTTTGATGTGGGAGCATTTTAAGAATTATGCACCTACTCCACGTAATGTTCTGCAAGGACCGAATACTGATGCGCGCCATACTTTCCCTGAGAAAGATAATGCTAGGATCATGCGTTGGTCCACCAAGCAGCCTCGTTCTAAAATACGTTTTATTGATGTGTTAGATGAAGAATCTGAGTTCAATTTTCGCCCGTGGGTGTCAGTCCCTGATTATGTTTCTCAGCCGATGACTTTCAATACTGGAGAAGGCACGAGTTTGACGTCTGGTGCGCATCTGAGTGATGGCGAAAGATCTTTCATGTTGAGTTGCACTCCTGGTCATTTGCTATCAGTCACGTTTGGAGAGCTTTCAGTGGAGGAGTATAATATTGATAGAGCAGCTCGACAAATGGGTATGGATCAGTGTGTTCCAACCATACGGAGAAGGAAGCCATCAGTTGAGCAACTCAGGACTCATTTGGATCATACTCACGTGGAAGGGAGTAGCTACTGGTTTCCTGGTTCTGATAGATTCGCCTATGTAACCCCAGGTTATGTAGAATTCTGGGACCAGCAACTTGGGCGTTTGCGTGGCTTTGTAAGATTTCCCAGACCTCCATTCAAGGATCTTCCTTCGGCTGAGATGATTTCCAGTCGACCAAGATTGAAGTATCTTTCTGGTGATAAACGAAAGTCGTCTCCAGGATGCTCTCAGGTATGTTTCTTCATATAATCTTCACGAAATTATAAGAACTGTATTCTGATTATATTACTGGATTTCACCACAGGACGGTCGTAATATACGACCTCGAATCGGTGTAGATTTCTCAGAGACTGAGGCGGTTATTCATGGCGGAGAAGGCAGGCATAAAGGTTATAAGCTGTTACCAATACCGTAAAGTCCCCAGTTGGTGCTTTGGTGAGTTCCCAATATTTCTCACCGTGACTTTCATTGCTATTACATTAGAATCATGAAGCCAATGTTGTTAATTTTGTTGCAGAATTTTACTCCATCGAGTCTTGAAGGTCTTCAATTTTCTGCTACTGAACAAGCAATCGCTGATTTGAGTGACGAAGAAACTGTAAGTATTTCTTCACATGTTCAAATGTGGTGCTTCATGGATGAAAATATTGATTGTAAAGGACGTGTACAGGAGGATGTCGTCATGGAGATGGAGAATTCTGGAACTCAATCATCCTCTGGGAAGGGGAATGGAGGTAATTCCCAAGATTCGGAGCCGGATGGAAGTGATGTTCCTCTTGTCGTTGATGTGGACAATTCCAACCCCTTGGACACTTTGGAGACTCCTCAAGTAAGTATATATCCTGTATATTCTTCATAGAAGTATAAAAGTGCTGACTTGTGAATGAATGAATGAGAACCCATGTGAATATTGAAAACTTAGTCGAATTTCGTCGTCAGAAAATTCAGAACCCAGCTTTTAGTAAAACGCTGTAGAATCTTCGTCCGGAGTCGGATTTTGATGATCTGCATGTGCAAATTCAAGCCCGAAAATTTCCAAGCTTTAAGAAGATTTTTAAGTTTTGAGCACGTTCAGAGCTGAAAAAGGCGAAATAGTAAACTTCCAGGAGACTTCCAGAACTTTTTCAGATTGCGCATCACTTGATATTTTGGCCACATCTACCGCTCGTTCATCGGATTGTCATGAAATTTTGACATGTCATAGAGGACATCCATACGAAGAGAATGGCATATGACCCATCCTCAGATTCCTTGTAGTTGCTCCCAGTTCGTCTCTAGTACAGGGCAGAGTTCAGTTTCTTCAGACGGACTCATCGTAAAATGTGTTTTCATGACTTTCATGTTATTTGCTCGTCTTGAATGTAGTATGATGAACTTGATGATTTCCTTGTGGTATACTGTGTTTCATAATCTCCTTTGGATTCGTGACTCTAACCTCATGTAATCTTCGTATTAGGTGCTAAATACCGAAGTTGAGGATACTGGAGCCAACGATGATAACTCTAACCTTCCGAGTTATTGATGAAGAGACCCATCCCTGCTTCAAGGCCATGAGAAGGTCGCTCTGATGTTATGGAAACCAGATGGTTGTTGCCTCAGTGATAGAAGAAACCGAGAAGCAGCGGAGAATACCGAAGGAACTGTTGCTTTGGTCGTGGAGCCGCTCCAGTGATGAGAACCGTATAATAGTGTATGAATATCCAACTGCAGGGGTGCTTTCGATCCTCCCTTTAACACTTCACTCCCGTATCATGAACTGGTCGGTGGATTCAGCGTTCCCATTGGATATGCACGCTTGTACGAGACGATATGGAAGAAGTTCGGCCATATGATCGTTGACAGGAACCCTGGGCGTGCTTATGCTTTAACCATGCAAGTAGGCGTTATCTTGCGTGTCGTGAGTGATATGCATACGAGACCCAGGAATACCGTGACTCCAGATATACTCTTTGATTGGGAGTTTAACTTGGAGAATTCAGAAAGACTTGGCCTCAACGTGAAATGGCTTCGTAAGCAAATAAACGTTATCAAGGATTCATGTGAGAAGAACATACCCTTTCCAAACGATGTTGTGAAGGAGAAGGAGGACAAGATTGCCAAGCTGACCGAGGAGTTGAACAAGGAGAGGGCGGCTTTGCAAATCTTGAAGGATGCTGATGAGCGAAAGCCTTTCTTGCTGATCTCTTGAACTTATGAACTTCTGAGAGATGTGAGGTTTATACTTGGGTTTTGATATTTAGATGGTTTTGGATTGACTGATGGTTAAGGATTTTCTTGTAGATTTGATAGAGATTTTCTTTTACGAAATATGAACTGAATTTTGATAAATTGTGAATTCAAATACTGATTGCAAGTATTGCAAATGTTTTGGAGGAATTGAAATACAAATGAAAGAAAATCCTAAATGTTAAATCCCAACGCCATGAGTGCTTCAAACGCCCAATACCTTAAATGTCCAATAATTTCAGATAAACGCCTTGAGCCAATTTTCGTGAATTACTGGTAGGGTTCTGCCATCTGTGTTGGTCAATTTGTAGTATCCTCCGGCCACGGACTCAGCGACCATGAATGGTCCTTCCCAATTGGAGTTCCTTGTAGAATGAAGACCGCGCTGAACTGCTTTGAGAACCAGGTCCCCTTCATGAAACTTGTTGGGTTGGTCGATCGTGCCTTGAATATCTTCCGCTGATTCGGAATTCCCTGTTTGATGGAATTCCTCGATTGTGGCCCGTATGGACACTCGCGCGGAAGAGAGTATCCAGCATAGTGTTGATCATGCTTAGCCAAGTCTTCAGCAATAAACCTCTCGATGGAGTGACCGATTTGAAGAAGTTCTGAACCCAACCATTGAGTGTAATATTGCTGAGGTGAAGTTACCCACTCGTAGCTTTTGATGACTGCTAAATTATTCATGGGGAGAAGTCCCTGGACCATAGTAGCGTATTTGAACATTGGTAATATTGGAGCAAGAGGAGGAATAAGACTTTCCTGAGCTCGAAACCTTCTGACAAAGGTGTGCGGATTATCTCCAGTTCTGCGTAAGTCCCATCAGAGTTTTACTTCTTCCAGATGCTCAAACGGTGGTGCGTCCTCTGCTTCGTCTTCCGACTCGGAATCCTTTCGATGACAGGATGTGTTGAAGGCATCGTTGTCCTTTCAGCATGAATCCAAGTTCTCCCAAGGACCATGTCGTATCCAGGGTCTTCCCGGATTATGAAAAACTTGGCCTCAGTGCAGATCATCTTTCCGTAACTTTGAGAGTGATGAAGCCGTATGCGCTGGAGATTCCTTCGTGGTCCCTGATTGCTATGGGAGCGTGGGTGGCTTCCCGTCGAGTAATACCAGCAGCTCTGAGAGTTTTCAAAGGGATGATGTTGACGGCGGTACCAACATCGATGAACGCCCTCTTGAACTCATTTCCTTTAATGTGCACTGTGGTGAGCAGTCCCCAGTCATACATTTGTGTCGGTGGTGAAGGTCCGGTGGTAGTCTCTTGGATCAGCGGACGTCTTCCGGACACGATGTGGTTCAGTGCAGCAAACATGTCTTTCCTTTGAGCTTTCGAAAGATACAACAGCTCGCAGACATGTTCGATCAGAGATTGGACCGTTTCCTTGACAGGAGGTTCGAGATGGTAAAAGTTCTGACTGGGAGGGGTTTTTGTGCACCCCCTCAGTCCCCAGGTTGAGCTCTCCTGATTCGACCTTTTCTTTGAATATGCGCTTCAAAATTTTGCAATCATTCGTGGGATGGCTGACGTATCTATGGAAGCGAAAATACCGAGGATTTTCCATGGCCTCTTCAGTTGGTTCCTTCTTGACATAAGGCAATTTGATTGCGCCGTCTTGAATCCAGACATCGAGTAGTTCATTAACTTCTTCCATTGAACAGGGAAAGTCAGGTGCTTCTGGATCTTCCGTATGCTGAGGAGGGATTTTCGAATTTTCCTTCTTGTGTGTCTTTGAAGGGGTGGAGGAAGTCTGCTTGTGTTTTGGTTCTGCTTTTCGCTTACTTCCTTCCGCGACAGCATTTGTTGAAGGTTGCAGGTTATACTGCTTGTTGATCAAACGCCTGCTTCCTCGAGTGTCTTTTAGATCTTTAGTCTTTGTAGACTTTGCTCTTTCCAAAAGAGCGGGTGCAGTGGTTGCCGACCTCTTCGCAGCTTCGTGAAGCTCTGAGAAAGTCTGGAATCGAAGGTTTTCTAGCAAGGCCCTGTAGACCGAGAGCATGTCATTGATGCATAAGTCCACCAGTTGTTGCTCCGTGACGTTTGGGTCATGACAATCTAGGGCTTGGACTCTGAATCTTTTCACATAATCATTGGGATTTTCACTGACCCTATGAAACATCCTTCCAAGGTCGGAGAGGGTGACTTGTTCTAACACGAAGAAGTATTTCCTGTAGAATGCATTAACCATTTCTCCCCAATTGTTGATAGTCCCTGGTGCGATGTTATTATACCAGGTGTATGCTCTGCCTTTCAGAGATTTTGAGAATTCCTTGAGACGGACGACATGATTGTGTTCATGTTCTCCCAGGGATTCGAGAAAATGAGAGACATGTTCCCTATCATTGCCAGTTCCATCATATAAGGTGAAGGTTGGAGAAACGTAACCTTTGGGGAGTGGAGTCCTCTACGTAGCGGCAGGATAAGGAGGTTGATGACGACGGACATGCGATATTTTGTCTTTTCCACGGTTCTCCAAAAGGTGCTCCAGATCCTCGCGAGTGATGAAATTCGATGATCCCTTCGCCGATGAGTTGTCTGCAGTAGTTTTGTGGACTTCGTCGTCTTCTACTGTATGGATTGGAATTACTTCAGGACCGTCGTCTGAGGATTTCTCCTTCTCCTTTCCCTTCTCTTGAGTCTTCTATGACATCTTGTCAGTAAGAGTTTTGAGATAATTACACAGCTCCTTCTGTGTAGCAGCCATGTCAGTCTGGTTCTTTGCAAGAGTCTCCTGCGCTTTGATAAGATCAGCAATGGTAGGCGGTGGATCTCCTATGACTTCTTTAGGGTGTCGTCCGGACATTGGATGACCTTCGGCGTGAGGAGGAGTAGTGTCACCACCATAAGTGTTGGAGGTCGGAATTGTCTCCGGGATATTCTGATTGTTGTTGTTGCTAATGCTAGCACGGTTTGTGTTAGGATTCGTAATTGAACCTGACCTGAGATCAACCATCTTGTGAAATTGTGAGATTGCAACCGAGAGAATGATCTCCCACTGTGGTCGCCAATCTTTAGATGGGGAAAAACGATTTGCTGGTTTTTAAGGAATTGAGAAGACGACCGAACGAAGGAGACTCCTCGAACCGAGCGAAATATTAAACCTCACACAGATGCACCGCTGCAAAGGGGGTGCTTTAGATTCGAGAGATCAATCTATAGTACTCCGGCCTAAATCAAGACAATGACCGTTCTAGAGTAAATTCGGTCACAAGAGAGGATGGGTTGATCTGTAGGAGGGAAGCTGAGAAATGTGTTGAATCAATGGTAATCAAAGATTGTGGGTGTGTGAATTCTGAATACGATAAGCTCTGAGTGATTAAAATTGCTCAATTGAGAGTAGTTGCTCAATTGATGAGTTGATGATCTCGTGTTGTCGATGAGACGTGAGATTGATGATATTGTTGATGATTCAATCATGATTCAGAGACTTATATATATTGCTGGAACTGTAGACACCATGATTCCATGAAGTGTGACAGTTGACGGAATCAATGAGTGGGGAAGTGGAGATCGTGTTTGAAACCAGTTGCTCAATGTGTGCATACTTGGTCTATTTTCCACCCACTGCCTCATGAATTCCTTCAACTGATTGCACGACTTGCTCACATTCCATCGTGTGTTTGAACACACGTGCCGTAGACCGCCAGACCAAAACCCTAAGTGATATCCCCCCAAGTGACACGATTGACGTCTCGTGGTTTGTTAGTCAATTGATGACTTCGTGGTTTGATGGGACGATGATTCCATGTAGTCGTTGAGTTGAACATGATGTTCTGAAACTCGTGAAGTGAACATGTCATGAGACAGAAGTATAGTTCTTACGATGAAGTGAGCAAGTATTGCTCATTCGATGGATCGTTGAATATTGATTGTTGAACCAATATTCCTTGGTTTAAACAACTATTTATCATCTGAGCAAGTGTTGCTCATGTGATGAGTTGTTGAATATTTGGTCGTCTGAGCATGTGTTGCTCGTCTTATGCATTATTGGCAGCGTACCAAAAATATTAATTAGAATACTGGTCGTTGAACCGAGCATAATTAATAAAATTAATGACCATGAGGTCGTCATAAAATTATTAAGTTAGGATCTGGAATGATGATCCTTGGATTCAGAAACCCTAATTTGATCAATTGATGATCAATTCATGGTTCGTCAGAATTTCAACCATGGGACCAAGGAGGGAGCGATTACATGGGACCGTGGATCAACCATGTAGTGTCCATATGATCACGTGAGCAAATACTAAGAACTCCTGAAGATTTGACGATTTGTTGGTGAAAGAATGATTAAATGCTGGTTTAATCATTTATTCGAAAATGCTCGTCTGAGCCTTAGGTGAGAAAACCTAATTAATTATGACGAGGCGAGGGACCGACCATGGAGTCATGAAACCGGCCCTGGGTTGTCCCGTGACTGCCTGACGATCACTTCATGAAAATCCAAAGTGTTTGGGAGAGTTTGGACCTAATACGAGCAATTGTGCAAATTAGGTCAAAACTGTGAAAATTGATGGGACCGGCTTCTGTGAGCCAAAGAGCCAATCTTGGTCGGTCAAGATAGCGTGGTCGTGTCCCTAAGGCGTCCGCATCTCAGTCCTGAGAATTTTGATATTTTCTGGCGTGCAATTGAGCATCCATTCGAGAAAATATGCCAAAATTAGGGTTTCGACGAAACTGAGGAAAACACCATGAGATGATGAAAAATAATTATAAAATAAGGAATGAGGAGGAGTGGGACCTCCGTGGTCAAGGCATGGTCGGCCGGTCGTGACCAAGGTCCTGTGGTGCCTTTTCCTTAATTTTATAATATTTTGATGATTTTATGAAAAATTCATGAATTTTGAGAAATTTGATGAATTTTTGGAGTTTCCATGAATTGAAGGAGTTTTAATGAGTTCAAGGCAGAAAAAAATATTAAAATAATAAAACAAGGGCGTGTGGGACCGTGGAAGGCATGGCCGGCCGGCTAGGGCCTGGTCCCACGAGTTTCCCTAATTTTATAATGATTTTATGAAAAATTCATGAATTTTGAGAAAATTGATGAATTTAGGGAGTTTCCATGAATTAAAGGAGTTTTCATGAGTTCAAGGAAGCAAAAAATATTAAAATAATAAAAAACAAGGGCGTATGGGACCGTGGAAGGCATGGATGGCCGGCTAGGGCCCGGTCCCACGAGTTTTCCTAATTTTTTAATATTTTTAGGTATTTTGATGATTTGAGGGAATTTTTCCTAATTTGAGAGAAGTACCATGAAATCAAGGAATTTGATGAATTCAAGGAAAACTAATAATAATATAATAAAAGAAAGGGGCGTGTGGGACCGGCTAGGGCATGGCCGGCCGGCCAAGGCCCGGTCCTACAAGTTTTCATAATTTATTTTATTTTATTATTATTTTATGATTTGTGCAAAAATACCATGAAATCAAGGAGTTTTTTCATGAAATTAGAGAAATAATAATAATAATAAAATAATAAGGAACTGTGGGTGTGGGGCCGGTTGGGACCAAGGCATGGCCGGTTGGCCAATGGTCACACCCCACACTCCTTTCCTTAATTTTATATTATTTTTTATGGATTTATGGAAGTACCATGAAACCGAGGAGTTTCCTCCAGACGAAGGAGATTTGATAAAATGAGAGAATTTTCATCAAATCATGGAAAATAATAAAAATGCATTAAAAATATAAAACTGGCGTGGGATTGACCACGACACGGTCGGTCGGTCGTGTGTCCGTGCTCCCAGCATCCTGGTCAATATTTTTAATTATTTATTATTTTCTTCTCTATTTTGCATAGGTTCATCGTTTCGTTGTATTTTTGAAATACTCGTTCGTGCGGTGACTGTTAGTGTATCATCGTTGAATACACCTTCACCATTTGAATCGGGGCTTACTTAGAGGTAGCTCAGACGCCCGGTTGTTGATTATTTATTACTAATTGTGGAATTCAGTGGAGAATAATTCACAAAACTGAGTAATAAGATGTTTATTATTAATTCATAGGATCAGCTGAGGATTCGACTACGCATTCAGAATAATAAAGTGAGCATTACCATTACATGGGATCGTAGATTCGACCATAGAATCGGAGTAATTTAGGTTTATCTATTACCATTTATGAGACCAATTGTGGATTCGATCATAAAATCTGAGTAATGAGATAATATAGTTATTGCTATTCTATGAGATGAAGCTGTTGATTCGATCATAGAATCAGAACAATTTTTATTGTCATTCCATGGGACCAGTTGTGGATTCGACCATGGAATATGAGCGATTGTAATTAGGAATAATTAACTTTGTGGCTCTATACTAGCAGCGCAAGCTGTCTAGGAGCATTAATTATCCTGATACGAGCTTGCCGGTAAGTCATATCCTTTATATAGTCAGGGTAAACTTGTTGTTTGTTCCTGAAGACGTTATCGCTCTATACTAGCAGAGCAAGCTGTCTAGGAGCCGTCCATCTCGTGATGCTATATAGAAATAATCACTGAAAGTATTCAGTATTCATGAGATATGCCGTTATCCAGTCGTGAGACTACATATCTACATGTACTCTGAGAGAAAGTACTCTCCGTTGAGAATTCGATGAGAGACCCTTGTCTCGATACTCACGTTTGATTGCTGAATCAAAGCTTCGTATAATTATGAGTTTATGAATTTAGCCTTTGTCGAAAATCCACCATATACAGTGACTCATAAGAACTAGTTGAAGAGTTGTTCAATTGCTTAGGTCTTTATGAATAGACACAATTGAAACAAAATCGGTTTGACTCACTTGAATCAATTCATGAACAACATAGCCACGGTTTGCAAAGATTGCATTCCTTAATGATTTATTGTTTAAGTTCATGAACTTCCGATTTGAGAAATATAACCAGCTTGGGTACGCGTACGGGTACGTGTACCATAGGTACCGGATTTGAGTTTAGAAACTCAGCAGAAATTTTCGGTCGAAAAATTCCGTGGGTATGCGTACGGGTCTGCGTACCTAAGGTGACTGGTTTAACAGTTTGGAAAATTACAAACTCAGTAGAAATTTTCGGTTCGAAAAATTCCGCTGGTATGCGTACCCAACCTGTCTCCTTCACCAATACTGTATGCACACATATGCACACACTTGGTTTCCGGCACATGGATTTATACACTAATGTGCGAACACACTATATATGCTTATATCCATAGTTGGTTAGGTAATCTGAACTCTACATTTCAGTCATTGAAACATTCTTCTATAATGTTCTAACAGTCGTTATTCATAACTATCGTCATCAAAGCTATATTCAAGATTGAAACGTCATCATGACTTTCATCACGGGTAAAGATGAAAAGTGGTTAAAGCGAAATCTTACCAACACATATTTCGAGAAAAAGATAGGCGAGTAAACTCGGCTCGAAATAACAAATGTGTATGTATGAAAAGTATCATACTTATACGACTTTGTCTCAAGAGTAGGAGATAGAGTAAATACACTTTTGAGTGATAGATAAGTTCAAGTCTCCACATATCTTTTAGTCGGATGAAGTTCCACTGGTTCCTTGAGTAGTTCTTCGTCTTCGTAAGATGATCGCCATGGAGTCTGGAGCTCAACTACACTAAACTGTCCTAAACCGAGACTTAGCTATAAGTAGTCTAGAAATCAAGACATATAGATTTGACAACTAAACTTGACAAACATGCTTGAGATAGCAACGCATGCTAGTTCGACCGAGCAATGCTCTAACAATCTCCCTTTGTCAATTTTAGTGGCAAAACTATCCATACATATGGATTACAAAATAAATAAAACTTTGTAGCTTCTCGTCCACATGCTTGATCTCCTTGGTGCTTTAACATTACTCAAAAACTTCGTCTTTTCCAAGTACTCCCATGATTCCATAGATGTTCAATTCAGCATCATAGTTGTTGAAGATCCGTAGCCATAACAATGAGAAAACAAAAGCTCTCGATCATTGTTATACAATGTCATAGTATTATTACACAGTATCAAAGTTATTTATCACAACTTCGACAAAAATACTATGGTGATATGTATCTCTCCACCTTAGTCAATAATTTCATCTCAACATGAAAACCACTCCCCCTTACATAATGATCCGTAAAACACGTAAACCATATGTATTTGTAGTGTGAACTACATATTAATTCTCCCCCTTTTTGTCAATAAAATTGGCAAAGGTACGAAAACGGGATCCTAATGAAATTTCCACGAAGATGCTTCAAGACCAAAGAAAAGTACATATCAACTTGTTTATATGCAATCATAAATCCGAAGCTAAATGCATTCATCAAGGAGTTTATAATGATACAAGATAACCCTAAAATATTCCACAGATGCACTCCCCACAAAGATATGAAAATTAAGCGCAAGTTCAAAATAACTCTCCCCCATTTGATGTCATTCCCGAAAGAACAACAAGAGCGACCTTACTTTTACAAGAAAAGAATGATTTCTTTGGACACCAAAGACCATTAGGAAATGATTTTGTATCCAAAAATTCTCAATTAAACTAATTACAAGGGAACCCATGATTAATTTAATCGGACAACCAAATAAATCACAAACGAATCTATGATTTGTTTAGTTGGAAATGCTCACATAAGAAAACTTATGGAGCCGCACAGTATATACATAAAATATGGATCATGGAAGATCAATGCTGTGAAATAAGATTCATTCTATCTTTATCACTATTTGCATAACGACATATCATAGACATAATATTTGTAAACAAAAGATTTTAACCTATCTTCCATCAAAGAATTGACATAATAGGCTTAACTTTTGTTTGTCAAAATTTCATCGATCTTGTATCAATACATGCATATTGACATATGAAAGAGATAACTTTTGACATCGTATGGGACAATAATAGTTCACGGACGCAAACATATATCCCATAACATATTGCAATATATAAAACCATAAAGATTAATACTGCAAACATCATCTTCCAAATCACTTTAAAATTTAAATAAATAAATCTAAAAACATTGCAAGATGAAAATGTTGGACATAGCTATGTGTACTCACAATAATGGCTATTCCAAACCCTAGTTATCCTTCTTAAACAAAAACAAGAATAAAGATTCTCTTAAGAAGTTTCCTAGAAAAGAAGAAAATCAATTTTCTTTGATGATTTCATACCTTTGAAATGGTCCATCATAAAAAGTATCACTGATATCCTTGATTTTCTTGACCGTAGAAACACCATGTTCATGAGTTAGAACATTAGTTTTTCGGTCAACGATGCGGGCAAGGTGCCTGGATTTGGCGCAATCAAGGATGACTTTCTTATGGTTCCTGATCAGAATGTTTTGATTATCAAGAATATTTGCTTGTCCATCAATAAGCTGGTTTATCTGCAATTGAAGGTTAGCAAGCTCGTTCTTTACTTTATTCTGAACGAGAATCAAATCCTTGACAGATTCTCCTATCCAAGAGTTATACTCTTTTCTTTCAAGCATCTTTTTCAGGATCAGATCTTGAGCTGAATCACATCCTTTGAAGTCTTCTTTCATCACAGATTTCACTTCTTCTTGAGGCTCAACAGAGGTTCCCATAAAAATAATTTTCTGGGAAGGGGATAAACACATACTAGAAGTATATATATGTGTTATCAATCAAGAGAGATCCACCATTAGGTGAAAACCCTAGAGTTTCCTAAAGAAGACTTGGACGTTCGTGAGTTCGAAACGGATACCAGAAGGTCAAGAAGGACCCAAGAGTAAATACATACTGTTTTTCACAATGTCTCTTTCAAACTGGGCTCAATAACTAACCAGAATAGATAGATCAAAAAGATACATAAGATACAGAGAGAATAATAAGCAGAAATCTCAACCTTTAAAACAGACACCAGACTTAGAACAGATGGTAATCGACCTAAGACTTGAGCATCTCATAAACAGATATCCTTGTGACTCTCAAGTTAGACACAATGATGACAATACCTAAAATTAGGTAGTAGGATGAGATATAATCTCACCATGAGTGTTGAGAGACGATTTGGGAATACCACCTGACAGTCTGACTTTTGTATTTCTTACCTGTTTTTGACTATTTTAAACTCCATAGCAAGTTTTTACAGCCCGGAGCTTTTTGATAACTAATTCTAGGACCTCTGGAGATTGTCTCTAGAGGATTTACTGAGATAGGTCTCCACCTTCCATACTTAGATATACCAGTCATGTTCTCATAGACACTGCGAAACTGTGTTTTTGTGGTGTAGTTTGCACCATGAGAATAAACACGATCCCTGTAAAGATTCTGAAATGAGTGATCATTAAAAATCTTTTTATGAGAGTTCTGGTTTTCTGTGGGAGTGAAATCCATTGTTGCTGCTGTCAGATGATTAACTCGGTTGACGGTATATAGAAGAAGACTTCGAAGATCAGAGATCTGTTTCTTCCTATCAAAATAATGTTTAGCACTATGATTCATTTTCCCACAGAAGGAACAATTTCGTGGAAGAGAATTGTTGAAAGGCATCTGTTTCAAATCCATGTCCCGTTTGGAAGCTTGCCTTTTATTTTCTACAAGAGCTTCCTTTGATGAGTTTTTCTTTATGACAGGAAACTCATATTGAGAACCAACCCGTGATATAGAAGAATTTCTCACTATAGTGTTTTCCTTAGTTAGGAGATCGACTGTTGTTGGGCAAGGTGAAGAGATGCAATAATATTCTCTGTTTCAACATGAAGGTTGTTAAGATTTGATGAATGTGTCTCAATTAAACGTTTTTCTCTAATTGTCCCTTCTTTAACAGTATTCTCAAGGATACTAATCTTCTCTTGTTGAAGCATATTTTCCTGAGTGAGTTTTTTAATATTGTTAGAGAAGCACTCAATGATTTTGTAGAATTCACGTTCTCGACCAAGAGACTTTTCAAATTCATCCAAGAGTTGAGCATGATTGTGAAAGTCAATCGTCTCAATTCGCATTTCTTTATTTCTGGTGACCTTCCTTTCTACTTATGAAATTCTGTCAACTGTCTCGTTTCTTTCTCGGGATTCGGAAGAATCAACTAAGGAGTTATCCTTTGAGGAAGGACCAAGACATTTGACATAGTTAGAAGTATTGGAATACATAGACTATGCGTAGATAGGAGATACTACTTTGTCCACAAAATCAGATTGCTACAAACACAGACTTTTGAAGTCTTGAACGTGTTTGCCTGCTCTGATACCAATTGAAAAAGCGGGGGTCTAACAACCTCACCCAATATTTCGATTTGGAATTTGTATGGACTGACTCCAGTATACTTTCGAGAGAATCAACTAGACAGTCAGACTCAATCTAGATAAAATTATATCAAAGAGTTAATATCTCGATCTCTCGATTTGATCTTTACTCAAGCAAATGGAAATCTGCGAGTCTTTATCAAATACTAGAGAGATAAACTTGGATGGTACCAAAGACCAATATCCAAGTGTCAATCAATTTAAATCAACAACCAAAGGTTGGATATTCTAATTGATTGATCTTAATGCACAACCTGTGATATTTCAATTATATAATAAAATATAATGCGGAATAGAAATAACACAGACACCAGAAATTTTATTAACGAGGAAACCGCAAATGCAGAAAAACCCCGAGACCTAATCTAGATTGAACACCACACTGTATTAAGCCCAGACACCAGCCTACCACAACTTCGGTCTGGACTGTAGTTGAACCCTAATCAATATCACACTGATTTAAGGTACAGTTGCGCTCCTTACATCTCTGATCCCAGCAGGATACTACGCACTTGATTCCCTTAGTTGATCTCACCCACAACCAAGAGTTGCTACGACCCAAAGTCGAAGACTTTAATAAACAAATCTGTATCACACAGAAAAGTCTATGATGATGATAAATCTGTCTCCCACAGATAAACCTAAGAGTTTTGTTCCGTATTTTGATAAGATCAAGGTGAACATGAACCAATTGATAACCCGGACTTATATTCCCGAAGAACATCCTAGAATTATCAATCACCTCACAATAATATAAATTGTATGGTACCGAAACTAGATATTGCGGAATCACAAACGATAAGACGAAGATGTTTGTGATTTGTTTTTATCTTGCCCTATCGGAGATATAATCTCAAGTCAATTATTCAATTGAACTCGTACGATAGAAAATGGCAAGATCAGATAGTTCAACTCCAAGAGAAGTAGTTTCGTCTGGCTTCACAATCCAATGAAGTCTTTCAGTCGTTAACCTACAGGGTCTCGAGAAGAAACCTAAGGTTAAAGGAGAATCGACTCTAGCAAAACCAACTAGTATCACACAGAATGTGTGGGGATTAGTTTTTCCAGTTGCTAGCTCCTTTATATAGTTTTCAAATCAGGGTTTGCAATCCAAGTTACCTTGGTAACAAAGCATTCAATATACATCGTTAGATGAAAAAACCTGATTTAACCAAGATAATACCTTTCAACCGTTAGATCGAAACTTAGCTTTTCATTTAGGTTTGAATAACCGTACCTAAACGTGTACACTTAGTTGGTTCATAAATAGTTAACCAATGGTTAGCCATATGAGCACTTCCATATTAACCGTATTCATCTTCTTCACATAACTAGTTCAAATGACTCATAAGAACTAGTTGAAGATTTGTTCAATTGCTTAGGTCTTTATGAATAGACACAATTGAAACAAAATTGGTTTGATTCACTTGAATAAATTCATGAACAATATAGATTGCATAGCTTAATGATTTATTGTTTAAGTTCATGAACTTCCGATTTGAGAAATATAACCAGCTTGGGTACGCGTATGGGTACGTGTACCATAGCTACCGGATTTGAGTTTAGAAACTCAGCAGAAATTTTTGGTCGAAAACTTCTGTGGGTACGCGTATGGGTATGCGTACCTAAGGTGACTGGTTTGACGGTTTGCAAACTTACAAACTCAGCAGAAATTTTCGGTTCGAAAACTTCCACTGGTACGTGTACCCAACCTGTATCCTTCACCAATACCGTATGCACACATATGCACACACTTGGTTTCCGGCATATGGATTTATACACTAATGTGCAAACACACTATATATGCTTATATCCATAGTTGGTTACGTAATCTGAACTCTACATTTCAATCATTGAAACATTCTTCTATATCACAACTATCAACATCAAAGCTATTTCCAAGATTGAAATGTCATCATGACTTTCGTCACGGGTTAAGATGAAAAGTGGTTAAAGCGAAAGCTTACCGACACATATTTTGAGAAAAAGATAGGCGAGTAAACTCGGCTCGAAATAGCAAATGTGTTTGTATGAAAACTATCATACTTATACGACTTTGTCTCAAGAGTATGAGATAGAGTAGATAGACTTTCGAGTGATAGATAAGTTCAAGTCTCCACATACCTTTTAGTCGGATGAAGTTCCACTGGTTCCTTGACAAACATGCTTGAGATAGCAACGCATGCGAGTTTGACCGAGCAATGCTCTAAAAGGTGGGAAACTAGATGATTACATTGTTATTTTAGTTTTCGATTATTGATTTGATTGACTAACGGTTGTTGAATCTTTGATTTCACCTAGTTTGTTTATTCTTGAGAACCTTCTCTTCTGATATAAGGCTCACTCAAACTAGATCAAAGATTTAACATTTCTACGGATCTAAGTTTTTCTAGATCCGTGAGATAGATTCATTGATTTGCCATTGTTAACAGACTCCGTTCTGTGCGAAAAATCAATAAGGAATCAAGTTTGTTGATGCAGGTTGTTATTTTGAATATTAAATCGAAGATTGAAGAATTTGAAGATTTGAAGACTTTTGTTCTTGTGTTTTGATCTTGGTGTAACTTTCTGTGACTTGAATTTCCGGGATTAAGAGGTTGTTTATTTTCAATAAACATAACCCTTTTTAGATCAACAAGTAGTTTGTGATTTCATCATAAACCTTGTAATAAAGACTGATTATTTCGGTAATCATTGTCTTGTTTGATATTGTAATCAAGGAGCTTCGGATCTGGTAACAGGTCTGTTGGTGGTGGTTTTTAGTTCAGTGTTAAAATTGTAAAACCTTCGCATTTGATATGCCGTCACTCTGCAAGGAAACGGATCCGTGTAAAAGTGATGAGTGTTCAACCTCTCCACTGGCGCATTTATTGAGCAACTCAATATTTTCTCATGAAATTTATCCAGAATGGTGCATGTAGCAACAATCCCAGATATTCTGTAAATTTCAGCATCCTGCCTATATTATTCAATTAATATAAGTTTCTTTGAATGCTTTCTGTGCTATGTTCCCCGGCTGAACCCTTAATATTTATATGGCATGACAATGTGTGTTCACTCGCAGCAGACTAGCACGAATTTCCAAGTATCAAGGTTAAGTTCCTTGCATAAAAGTACTCAATCGGAAAGCATACTGCTCTCTGGAAATAAACTTAAAAGAACTCTGTGTCAACACATAAAATTCAATCAATTTTGTGATAATTCACAAGATTCAGATATTACCCTGACTAATTTGCAAAAATTAGGGTTTTGCGCCCTGCGCAGTATATTAGACCCCGCCGGTCGAAATTAAGCTTAGGCGAACAAGGCAATTAATACGCCATGGATTAGTAGGTGCAAAATCCTACCCAAAATCAGAAAACAAGGAATAAAAGGAGCCGCGGGATAGAAGCAGCAACAAAGGGAGGTGTGGCCATGTCATAGTCCAGCTGGCGCCACTTGCAAGTGGCCACACCCCATGTTGCCTGACCGACCCCTATTTCCCACCGACCAATCAGGTTGCTTTAAATCCTCTACACGCATTTGGAATGAGGCCGCGCCCATAGTGCTTGCCGGCCCTCTTTCCATCGACCAATCAGGTCGCTCTAAATGCGCCACACGCATTTCGAATGAGGTCGCACCCATAGTGCTTGTCGTCCCTCTTTCCATCGACCAATCAGGTCGCTCTAAATGCGCCACACGCATTTGGAATGAGGTCGCTCCCATAGTGCTTGTCAGCCCTCTTTCCATCGACCAATCAGGTTGCTCTAAATGCGCCACACGCATTTGGGATGAGGTCGCGCCCATAGTGCTTGTCGTCCCTCTTTCCATCGACCAATCAGGTCACTCTAAATGCGCCACACACATTTGGAATGAGGTCGCGTCCATAGTGCTTTCCGACCCTCTTTCTATTGACCAATCAGGTCGCTCTAAAACTGCCACAACAACATGCCATGGCCACCCATGGCTATCCTTGCGTCTGTGGTCGTTCCCACATTATGTCCCTGTTATAATTCCTTTGACGCGGCCATGGAACCATCTACACCAAAAACGTCACCGTGCCGCGACCACATGCCACACACGCTAATTAGGGTTGCGGCATGCCAAATCCTAATTTAGGCAGGGCCGCTACGACACACGCCAAACACACTAATTAGGGTTGTGGCATGCCAAACCCTAATTTAGGCACGCTCCACTGCACCACTATACCATTACTTGCGCCAACAGAGTGGCCATAATCAATGGCCACCCTTTCTCATGAGTTACAATCTCAGCCGTCCAAATTCGCCACAGAATTGACCGGCCTGTGGCAAGTCTTAGGCGACCATCCAAGACAATCCGAATAGCATCACATGATATTCTCCTGTGGCAAGTCTCCTGACTTTGACTTGCCATGCATAGCAATCTGCTACACGTTTTCCACGAAAACACTCGAGACATCAAACATGTCACAAACTGGGGGATGCTCATCAGGGTATTGGTCTGGCGGTTTACAACGTGCGGCGTGCAACACGCCCATTATAAGAAAGTGTCAAAAAGCAGGGCAGTTAGTGGCGGCAAGAAGTAGTGGGTGTAAACTAACCCGTCTCCTTCATAGTGGGAACGTGGTCTCTGGAATTTACACATTACCCCACTTCTCCATCACTCAATCATTCCCACTTTCTACGAGATCAGGGTGCATTCGATATGACTTGTATAAATAGGTTCTACCTATTTCAACCAAAAACAAGTTAACCAACACAGTATCCAGGAAAATACAAAAGAACTGATAGCTTTCATTCTGCAAGCCAGTTCCAAATTCTGATACAAGTCATAAAATAGCCACTCCTTCAGAATTAACCATTCTGGTCTCAACACCTTCTTCATTTCCCTCCATAATACCAACCCTTCTCCTTCACTTTGTGACCGAAGCAAGGCTGAAACGACCATTTCTTGATTTAGGCCAGGATTGCACAAATTGATCTCTCGAATCTAAAGTACTCCCGTGCAGTGCATTTGTTTAAGGTATAGATTCGTTTCTCATCCACACACCCAAATTTACCAAAACCGGCAGAAACAGTTTTTACCCATAAACAATTGACGACCATAGTGGGAGATTAATCTCTCGGTTGCGAAGCCAGTTTCTCAATTTTCATTCCAATCCTCCCATACTCAAGATGGTGGATCTTAGGTCTAAATTCAATCATTAAACAGAATTCACTTCAATCACCAATCCCAACTTTCCGCCTCATGAGTAACCCCGGCTATCCCAAACACTTCGAAAGTCGCTGATGCTCGAAATCCAATCACATGGAAGGTTGGCAAAAATATTAGAAGATTTTGTCGCAAATCAAGCTGATATTATCAAGCTGCAAAATAAGATGTTTTGTCTCTTAAACAATATGGCAAACCGGCTGTAGCAAGATCCAGCAAACATTCGCTCGGAGAGTGCCACCAATTTCAGGGATGACACATAATATTGAATCCTTGTGTGAGGTCTGTGCTCCCGCCAACAACGATGCGGACAGAGTATGTGGACGTATCCATCGAGAGAAAAAGGGAATGAACAACACCAATGTACCGTTCGCAAGCACAGTCAACACATCCCATGGCGTTACACCCTCTAGCACCAACACCAGCACCAGCAGCACCGGAAGCATCCACGAGAGACTGGAGGAGCTAGAGGAAACCAACCTCCCATTACCATTTTCGATTTAATGGAGAGACATGAAGTTCTTGCCAAAACTCAGACAGACATGGTCACAACTCAAAGGAAGAGAAAACAACGAACATCCCAATGATTATGTCAAGGGATTCAGAATTCGGGCGTTAGATTATCATGATCTAGATATGACTGAACATTAATTGGTGGAGTTGTGCATTAATGCTTTCTGGGGACTCTGTTCACAAAACCGTGTAACCTATGATGGAACATATATTTTCAGCCTTTAACCGTGTTGCGTTGGGCAGGAGATTGTCTTCAATTGGAGAAGCTACCCCGAAATCCCAGTCTCTCTTGGAAGGTAAGACTAGTAAATGTAACTGGGTACTCCTAAACACTACTCACCTAAAAGGTGTCGAGTTTGAAAGCGCACTGATTGACGCGGCCTCCGACTTCAACATTGTAACCATCAAGACTCTGAGAGTTGCAAGGGAAAATCAAACAGAAGAAGAGTATTCATTCCCATGAGGAGAAAACACGACTTGCCGACCATCACTATTTGTGTGCCATCTTCCCATCCGCCATATCGTATCAACTCGTTTTTTCGAAGTCAAGGGTTAATGGCTCCCTCACTGGAGTTCTCTCCAGAAGCCGCTTCAACGTTCTCTCCAAAAGCCGTTTCAACGTTCGCTCCAGCAGTCGCTCCGCCTCAACGTTCCCTCTAGGAACCGCTTCAATGTTCGCTCTAGCAGCCGCTTCAACGTTCTCTCCAGGAGCCGCTTTAATTTTTCTCTCCAGAAGCCGCTTCAACGTTTTTCTCCAGAAGCCGCTTCAACGTTCGCTCCAGAAGCCGCTTCAACTTTTCTCTCCAGAAGCCGCTTCAACGTTTCTCTCCAGAAGCCGTTTCAACGTTCGCACTAGAAGCCGCTTCAACGTTTCTCTCCATAAGCCGCTCCGCTTCAATGTTTTTCTCCAGAAGCCGCTTCAAACGTTTCACTAATCCACTCCGCTTCAACGTTCTCTTCCGAAGTCGCCGCTTCACCGAAAATAAAAAAGAAATAAACTCACATACGTGAGTTATCAAATCCCGTCAATGTTCATGGTCGTGGTCGTCCAAGGTTCGTGCTCGTAGTTGCCGCTCCTTCCTTCCAAGATCCATGGCCATAGCCACCACTCTTACCTTCCAAGATTTGTGCCCGCAGTCACCACTCCTCCATGTCAAGGATCGTGACCGTAGCCATCCAAGCACCATCCAACTTGTTTTTTTTGTTCCCACGAAAACGCAGTCTCTTCTGATCACAGTTGCTGCAAAGAACCGTTGCTGCTCGTTTGTTGATACCAGCCAGAGCTTCATCATGGCAACAACCACTATATACAAAGGTAATCCGAACTTGTGCATATTTTAGTTTCCCATGGAGGAAGTAATTGAGCCACCGATACGGAGGAAATATGGTGACATCTTTATCATGGTTAACCCACCGACCATACAAGATAGAACCACGAAAACCACACTTGGGGACTGAGGCTCAACATGGAATCCATTCTCTGTAGAGAACCTTTCAACTCAGAAGGGACAACCAACCAAGAAATCATAACCGTGACAAGGTCACCACTCTTCAAAGATGTAGCGCAAGGATATCACCACCTCCTTGTCTGGAAGGCGCCTGACCAACAAGCAGTATTTGGCTCAGCCATTCATAAGCATTGTTGCTAGTGAATAATCAAAGAGGAAAGTCGTGCCTCAATAAGACACACATACGAACTACACCATGTCTGCCGCATCACCTACTCAGAACTCAGCACCGCCTACCCAAGGCATACATGAAGCCGCACATCGCCGACAAAGCCAAATTCGGTGTTTCTAGATTTCCAATTTCATATGGAAAGGGTGCATGGGCTGCCAGAAGTTGGATACAATACAGAGCTATCAAGTGCGACTCCCTCCCACTGGTCAACAAATGACGAATCCAAAATATTGCCGCCTTCATCAATTCGTCAACCACCTTACCAGCAAATGCAATAGAAGTAGTCTTTCAAGATAAAATAGGCTCAGGATAATTACACCATGGGACTGCCAGCATAGGATGTCCTCACGTCCCTCAACCAGGCTATTTCTGATATCAACATCATCGTCACTGTCAAAGCTTTTCGAGCCGCAGGAATTTCTCAACATGAAGCCGTACACGTGCATCAAAGACTCCAAAATACACCGCAGAGATATATTCACATATACGGCCACGCTATCGGATATATAACCAGACAGAAGTGCAACTGGGGACTGCTAATTGCATCCCATTCGATACAATAATCCAAGATTCAAAAGATGGTTCAAAGGATGTCGCTTGGAATGAAGTCTTTGAAGACTTGATAGCAGCACGTCGGAAACGGAATGTCTCTTAGCTCGTCTACTTCATCCAGTGGTTCCAGAAGATTTCGACCATACAAGCATCCACAACATACCATCACCACAATCAGAAAGGAAAGAATAAGCCTTCCAGACACGACTCAACAGTCCAGGCACCAAATAACTTAAAGTCAAGGATGGATCAACAACGCAGCTACACTCTCCAAGATTAGCCCTGACATGATCATTGCCGAGCATATCCATCCCAGGAGTGTAATGGAGTTTGGTAAATTTTGAAATCCACTGGAGAGGTTAGATGCTCATTCTTCTGGAGTCAGAACCTTATTACACATTCTGGAGAAGATCGATGTTACTGTTGGGTGGCTACATGCGCAAAATAGAAAAGAGCACCTACCTTGAATTCTCCTGGCTCGCCTTGCTGCTGATTATAACTATTGGAGATTGCTTTGTTGCGTTGACGTCGCTAACAAAGAAAGTCATTCACACTGAGCTAAATGTCCAAGATTGATCAACTACTCATGGATATTACACTCGCAACTAAAATACGAAGACAAGATGAACTTACCTTGCCGCTAACGATTGACACGCCTATGATCGAGCTGCTGCAAACGAACACAAGAAGCAGACGAGCGAATAATAAAAGGGGAGGAAGTTAACACACCCTTTTATATGCAGAGTCCTTTTGGAATTCGAGTAGAGGAGGGTTTTATTTTGGACCATGCACGGAAGAAGGAAGCTGGGCCCGCAGCGCCAACGCTCCATGGCACCAACCTCCATGACCGAACCAGCAGCGTGCCAGCACGAGGAACACCAGTCGCTCAACCTCCAATACTCCGTAGACAAGCCAGCCGCTCAACCTGCAACGCTCCATAGCCAAGCCATCCGCTCAACTTGCAATGCTTCGTGGCCAAGCTAGCAGCGCCAGCACGAGGAACACCAGCCGCTCAACCTGCAACGCTCAGTGGACAAACCAGCGCCAATGCTCCATAACGCAAAGCTCCGTGGAAAAAACATCGCCAATGCTCCGTGACACAAAGCTCCATGGACAAACCAACGCCAATATTCCGTGATGCAAAGCTCCGTGGCCAAACCGACGCAGACACTCCATAGCACCAACTCCCTGTGGACAATCCAGAAGTATGCCAACACAAGGATCATGGACCACTCATGCCTCTTTCCAAAGGTCAGTCGAATTTATCTTGGCAATCTCCACATGTTTTGCCCTTTTGATTTTATCCTTATCTGTCACCATCTCATGCTTACCCCGCAACAATGCTACTGTTACGTGCTAAGCAGGGGACTTAATGTTGATGATGGTTTTTAGTTCAGGGTTAAAATTGTAAAACCCTCACATTTGATATGTCGTCACTCTGCAAAGAAACAGATCCATGTAAAAGTGATGACTGTTCAACCTCTCCACTGGCGCATTTATTGAGCAACTCAATATTTTCTCATGAAATTTATCCAGAATGGTGCATGTAGCAACAATCCCAGATATTCTTTAAATTTCGGAACCCTGCCTATATTATTCAATTAATATAAGTTTCTTTGAATGCTTTCTGTGCTATGTTCCCCGGCTGAACCCTTAATATTGATATGGCATGAAAATTTGTGTTCACTCGCAGCAGACTAGCACGAATTTCCAAGTATCAAGGTTAAGGTCCTTGCATAAAAGTACTCAATCGGAAAGCATACTGCTCTCTGGTAATAAATTAAACGAACTCTGTGTCAACACATAGAATTCAATCAATTTTGTGACAATTCACAAGATTCAGATATTACCCTGACTAATTTGCAAAAATTAGAGTTTTGCGCCCTGTGCAGCATATTAGACCCCGTCGGTCGAAATTAAGCTTAGGAGAACTAGGAAATTAATCTGCCATGGATTAGTAGGTGCAAAATCATATAAAAAATCAGAAAATAAGGAATAAAAGGAGCCGCGGGATAGGAGCAGCAACAAAGGGAGGTGTGGTCATGCCATAGGCCAGCCGGCACCACTTGCAAGTGGCCACACCTCATGTTACCTGACCGACCCCTATTTCCCATCGACCAATTAGGTTGCTTTAAATCCGTTACACGCATTTGGAATGAGGTTGCGCCCATAGCGCTTTCCGGCGTTCTTTTCATCGACCAATCAGGTCGCTAAATGTGCCACACACATGTGGAATGAGGTCACGCCATAGTACTTTTCGGCCCTCTTTCCATCGACCAATCAGGTCGCTCTAAATGCTCCACACGCATTTGGAATGAGGTCACCCCACAGTGCTTGTCGGCCCTCTTTCCATCGACCAATCAGGTCGCTCTAAATGCGCCACACGCATTTGGGATGAGATCGCGCCCATAGTGCTTGTCGGCCCTCATTTCATCGACCAATCAGGTCGCTCTAAATGCGCCACTCGCATTTGGGATGAGGCCGCGCCCATAGTGCTTGCCGGACCTCTTTCCATCGACCAATCAGGTCGCTCTAAATGCGCCACACACATTTGGAATGAGGCCGTGTCCATAGTGCTTGTCGGCCCTCTTTCTATCGACCAATCAGGTCGCTCTACACCTTCCACAACAACATGCCATGGCCACCCATGGCTATCCTTGCGTCTTTGGTCGTTCCCACATTATGGCCCTGTTATAATTCCTTTGACGTGGCCATGGCACCATCTACACAAAAAAACGTCACCGTGCGGCGACCACATGCCACATACGCTAATTAGGGTTGCGGCATGCCAAACCCTAATTTAGGCAGGGCCACTACGACACACGCCACACACACTAATTAGGGTTGTGGCATGCCAAACCCTAATTTAGGCAGGCGCCACTGCACCACTATACCACTACTGGCGCCAACAGAGTATGGCCATAATCAATGGCCACCCTTTCTCATGAGTTACAATCTCAGCCGTCCAGATTCTCCACAGAATTGACAGGCCTGTGGCAAGTCTTAGGCGACCATCCAAGACAAGCCTAATAGCATCACATGCTACTCTCCTGTGGCAAGTCTCCTGACTTTGACTTGCCACACATATCAATCTGCTACACGTTTTCCACGAAAACACTCGAGACATCAAACATGTCACAAACTGGGGGATGCTCATCAGGGTATTGGTCTGGCGGTTTACAGCGTGCGGCGTGCAACACGCCCATTATAAGAAAGTGTCAGAAAGCAGGGAAGTTAGTGGCGGCAAGAAGTAGTGGGTTAAACTAACCCGTCTCTTTCATAGTGGGAACGTGGTCTCTGGCATTTACACACTACCCAATCATTCCCACTTTCTACGAGATCGGGGTGCGTTCGATATGACTTGTATAAATATATTCTACCTATTTCAACCAAAAACAATTTTTGGTTAACAAGAACACATTATCTAGAAAAATACCAAAGAACTGATAGCTTTCATTCTGCAAGCCAGTTCCAAATTATGATACAAGTCATAAAATAGCCACACCTTCAGAATTAACCATTCTGGTCTCAACACCTTCTTCGCTTCCCTCCCTAAAACCAACCCTTCTCCTTCACTTTTACCCATAAACAAGGTCTTACAAATAGAAGATCCTTAATTGTGCTTATATCATATATTTCGGTATTGTGATTATAAAGTGAGTTTTGTTACCAAACAGTTTATCCTTTACTGCTTGGAATACGATCCAAAGGAATCTTGTCTTTCCAGTTCAAAGATTGGTAGAAAAGTTATTGTGAACCATTGTGAAGATATATTAGATATAAATCCTAAAGTGAACGGTTGTTCTGCTAGGATATCTAGTATCAAATATCTATTGAGAACTTCGGTTCTGCTAGATATTATCAAAAAAACATATCAATTTAAATCAACAACCAAAGTTTAGATATTCTAATTGATTTATCTTAATGCACAACCAGTGATATTTCAATTATATAACAAAATATAATGCGGAATAGAAATAACACACACACCAGAAATTTTGTTAACGAGGAAACCGCAAATGCAGAAAACCCCCAGGACCTAGTCCAGATTGAACACCACACTGTATTAAGCCGCTACAGACACTAGCCTTCTACATACTAACTTCGGTCTGGACTGTAGTTGAACCCTAATCAATCTCACACTGATTCAAGGTACAGTAGCGCTCCTTACGTCTCTGATCCCAGCAGGATACTACGCACTTGATTCCCTTAGCTGATCTCACCCACAACCAAGAGTTGCTACGACCCAAAGTCGAAGACTTTAATAAAAAAATCTGTATCACACAAAAAAGTATATGATGATAGATAAATCTGTCTCCCACAGCTAAACCTAAGAGTTTTGTTCCGTCTTTTGATAAAATCACGGTGAACAGGAACCAATTGATAACCCGGACTTATATTCCCGAAGAACAACCTAGAATTATCAATCACTTCACAATAATCTAAATCGTACGGTAGCGAAACTAGATATTGTGGAATCACAAATGATGAGACGAAGATGTTTGTGATTTATTTTTATCTTGCCCTATCGGAGATATAATCTCAAGTCAATTATTCAATTGAACTCGTACGATAGAAAATGGCAAGATCAGATCGCTCGACTAAAGAGAACTAGTTTCGTCTGGCTTCACAATCCCAATGAAGTCTTTCAGTCGTTAACCTACAGGGTCTCTAGAAGAAACCTAAGATTAAAGGAGAATCGACTTTAGCAAAACCAACTAGTATCACAAAGGAGATGTGGGGATTATTTTTTCCAGTTGCTAGATGTCTCCTTTATATAGTTTTCAAATCAGGGTTTGCAATCCAAGTTACCTTGGTAACAAAGCATTCAATATTCACCGTTAGATGAAAAACCTGATTTAACCAAGCTAATAT
Source organism: Papaver somniferum (assembly GCF_003573695.1). NCBI lineage: Eukaryota > Viridiplantae > Streptophyta > Magnoliopsida > Ranunculales > Papaveraceae > Papaver > Papaver somniferum. The sequence continues at coordinate 216,816,399 of NC_039364.1, read as the reverse complement.
CTTTCAACCGTTAGATCGAAACTTAACTTGTCACACACAAATGAAATGTATTTCATTTAGGTTTGAGTAACCGTACCTAAACGTGTATACTTAGTTGGTTCACAAATAGCTAACCAATGGTTAGCCATATGAGCACTTTCATATTAACCGTATTCATCTTCTTCACATAACTAGTTCAAATGACTCATAAGAACTAGTTGAAGAGTTGTTCAATTGTTTAGGTCTTTATGAATAGACACAATTGAAACAAAATCGGTTTGATTCACTTGAATCAATTCATGAACAATATAGACACGATTTGCAAAGATTACATTCCTTATTGATTTATTGTTTAAGTTCATGATTTTCCGATTTGAGAAATATAACCAGCTTGGGTACACGTACGGGTACGTGTATCATAGCTACCAGATTTGAGTTTAGAAAACTCAATAGAAATTTTCGGTCGAAAACTTTCGTGGGTACGCTTACGGGTATGCGTACCTAAGGTGACTGGTTTAACAGTTTGCAAACTTACAAACTCAGCAGAAATTTTCGACCCATCCTGTCTCCTTCACCAATACTGTATGCACACACTTGGTTTCCGACACATGTATTTATACACTAATATGCGAACACACTATATATGCTTATATCCATAGTTGGTTACGTAATCTCAACTATACATTTCAATCGTTGGAACATTCTTCTATAATGTTATAACAATCGTTATTCACAATTATCGTCATCAAAACTATTTTCAAGATTGAAACGTCATCATGACTTCCGTCACGGGTTAAGATGAAAAGTGGTTAAAGCGAAAGCTTACCAACACATATTTCGAGAAAAAGATAGGCGAGTAAACTCAGCACGAAATAGCAAATGTGTATGTATGAAAACTATCATACTTATACAAATTTGTCTCAAGAGTAGGAGATAGAGTAGATAGAATTTTGAGTGATTGATAAGTTCAAGTCTCCACATACCTTTTAGTCGGATGAAGTTCCACTGGTTCCTTGAGTAGTTCTTCGTCTTCGTAAGATGATCGCCATGGAGTCTGGAGCTCAACAACACTAAAATGACCTAAAGCGAGACTTAGATATAAGTAGTCTAGAAATCAAGACATATAGATTTGACAACTAAACTTGACAAACATGCTTGAGATAGCAACGCATGCGAGTTCGACCGAGCAATGCTCTAACAATCTCCCCCTTTGTCAATTTTAGTGGCAAAACTATCAATACATATGGATTACAAAATAAATAAAACTTTGTAGCTTCTCGTCCACATGCTTGATATCCTTGGTGCTTCAACATTACTCAAAAACTTCGTCTTTTACAAGTACTCCCATGATTCCATAGATGTTCAATTCAGCATCATAGCTGTTGAAGATCCATAGCCATAACAATGAGAAAAAAAAAGCTCTGGATCATTGTTATACAGTGTCATAGTATTATTACACAGTATCAAAGTTCTTATATCACAACTTCGACAACAATACTATGGTGATATGTATCGCTCCCCCTTAGTCAATACTTTCATCTCAACATGAAAACCACTCCCCCTTGCATAATGATCCGTAAAACACGTAAACCATATGTATCTGTAGCGTGAACTACATATTAATTCTCCCCTTTTTGTCAATAAAATTGGCAAAGGTACGAAAACGGGATCCTAATGAAATTTCCACGGAGTTGTTTCGGGACCAAAGAATAGTACATATCAACTTTGTTTAGATGCAATAAAATAGCCGAATCTAAATGCATTCATCAAGGAATTTATAAAGATACAAGTTAACTCCTAAAATATTCCACAGCCGCACTCCCCACAAAGATATGTAAATTAAGCGCAAGTTCAAATGAACTCTCCCCCATTTGATGTCATTCCCGAAAGAATAACAAGAGCGACCTTACTTTCACAAGAAAAGAAGGATTTTTTTGGACATCAAAAAATCACAAAGGAAATAATTTCGTATCGAAAATTCTCAATTAAATTAATCACAAGTGAACCCGTGATTAATTTAATCGGAACACTCAACCATGTTGACCACAAACGAATTCATGATAAGTTTAGTTGGAAATGCTCACATAAGAAGACTTATGGAGCCGCACAGTATATACATAAAATTGTATCAGGGAAGATCAATACTGCGGAATGGACAAAGATTCGTTTTATTTTTATCACTATTTGCATAACGACATATAATCGACATAATCTTTGTAGACAAAAATTCATCCTATCTTCCATCAATTATTTGCATAACGACATAATAGGTCCAGTTTTTGTAATGTCAAAAGTTCATTCATTATTTTATCAATACTTGCATATCGACATGTGAAAGACTTAACTTTTGACAAAGTATGGAAAAATCATAGTTCACGAACGCAAACACACATATCCCATAACAGTTTGCAATATATAAAATCATAAAGATTAAAACTGCAAAAATAATATTTGCCCTTTGAAGGTAGAATCAATCTTTTTCGCACGGATTTATACCAAGAGTGGTTACCAAAGGCGTATAAAAATATTTTCTTAACAAAGAAGAACATACAAAGTCATTAAAGACCATGCATCATAGTTCACATAAGATGATTGTGAACATTCAAGAATCCCATAGAAATGCATACTACTGCCTATTCTTGAACTTCCTTCCTTGTGATTCATCAACATCATACTTGTAAAAGCTACAAATAAGCTTATAAGAGAATTACTCCAAGAATCCAAGTGCCCAATTCCAACAGAAGTAGAACAAGTGCGAGGAAACGGAGAAAATTACTCAAAAACAAAATACGGGACAAATACCAACCTCAACTCATTCAAATTTAGTATTTCTCATCACCATTTTGAAGATAATTCAAATAAGAAGATAATGCAAAAAGAATGAGGTCATTCCGAGTTCAGACGAAGAAGTTACGGCCAAAACAAATTTACCGAATATCGACGTCAAGTATGCATAGGGTTTGCAAACGAATTTTCGTATCCTGGAGCAGTATGCAAACGGGTATGCGTACTTAAACTCCTGGATTTTGATTTTAAATGATGTTGTGCATACCAGGTAGGTGTACCATGAAGTCCAAACATCCCGAACTACTGTTTTCAAACCTAAACTTTTAAGAACCTTAAACACAGATCAAGTTAGATAGAAATGAACAATAAGCAAGGTACATGGATCATTATAAGTACTTTAAGCAAATAAAAACATAAATCTTGCTCAGGTTTATAGACATACCTTTTTAGAAGAATCCAGTCGAATTCTACAGCCTTATCGAACATAATATGTGTGCCCCAATTCACGTGCTTCCCTCACCGTATACATAACAGGGAATTCCTTGGTGAGGATGCACTTACAACACAATCAAGTTTCGTTGGAGTGAACAATGTCTTGCTCACCACAAGTGACCTTTGGATTATCATGAAAGAGATCGCTTTTAGAACCTTTCACATCCAATTCCATTTTTCCAAAAAACTTGTTAAGTTCCAACATCATGGATACTGCCTTCTCCATAGTCATGGAATTTTCTTGAAGATCATTCCTTTTCATACTCAAAAAATCATTGGCTTTCTTTGGTACCCACTTTTGAGTGCGTTTAGGAACAACCAGAACCTTCTTCCCATTACTCTCTTCAAGATTTCTCCGAAGAGAATTGGATTGACTATTCTTTTGCAAGTTGGTCTTTCTCCAATTGGGAGCATCAGATCTTGTCTTAGTCTCTACGAAGTTATCCTTTTGATAACCATTACGATTGTGAAAAGGATTCATATGACGTTTATAGGCAAATCTATATTTATCACAGCACTGATTCCTTTGCCTAAAGGTTGGAAAGTTACAACCTGTAGCGTTAAGGGGGTTAGTCTTAACATATGATCTTGGTTTCACAACTTCTTGTGATGCCCAAACAAGAACATCATGAAGTTTCTCATTCCTTATACGGAAACGACGTCTCCTTTCCAGGTGACCTTTATTTCCCCAATAGTGACAAACATAAGGAATGTTCTTACCTCGATATGTGTGTGCTGACTTTGGAGGTTGATATACTTTGCTCTTTCGAACCTTAACTTCCGGTGAAGGTATTTCACTTTTGCCATCAGTGGAAACCTTTTGTTGAGAAGCATCACTAGCCTTGACAAATTTTACCTCTTTGCTAGTACTTGGAGCATATATTCCCTTATAGCCCAATCCTCGTGTATCAAGATGATTTTTACTTGCTCCTAGCATAGTGGTTAATTTGCTTGAACTAGTATTGAACTTTTTCAGGTCATCTTCCAACACCTTGATTTTGTCAAGAGAAACAGCTAAATCAGCCTCAAGGCGTTTTTCTCGAGTGAGATAAGCGCTTTCTCTGTCATCAAAACTTGCTTGTTGAGAGTTAATCCTTGCTTCAGTTTCTGCAAGTTTCTCTTCCAACAAAAAGTACTTTTGATAAAGATTATCACATTCAAGTGACTTCCTCAGAATCCTTTAGGATCGATTCCTTAGAACGATTCGAAACATAAAAACCTGCGTAACATCTTCTCAATTTCTTATTTGTATGAAAGATATTAGTCAGAAAAGGTGTGACATGAGAAGTTGTCATCTTTTTCTTTTCCAACGAATTCAAAATCATAACATACTCTGAGACTTCCTCATCAACATCTTTATCAATATCTGAATCACCTTCATCAGAAAGTTCATCTATCTGTTCTTCTAGGCGTGTTTCCCAGACTTTAACAGGTTCTACCTTAAGAGACTGTTTAGATACTGACCTAGATGTGACAGTTTCTCAGGTGAATCCAAGTTTTGAAAAATATCTGGTAATTTATGAACTGGTACGTTATTAGAGATAGACTCGAGATAGACTCGTCCATAATCAGATCGCTACAAACACAGACTTATGAGGTCTTTAACGTGTTTTCCTGCTCTGATACCAATTGAAAAATCGGGGGTCTAACAACCTCACCCAATATTTCGATTAGCAATCTGTATGGACTAACTCTAATATACTTTCTAGAGAATCAACTAGACAGTCAGACTCAATCTAGATAAAATTATATCAAAGAGTTAATATCTCAATCTCTCGATTTGATCTTAACTCAAGCAAATGAAAATCTGCGAGTCTTTATCAAATACTAGAGAGATAAACTTGGATGGTACCAAAGACCAATATCCAAGTGTCAATCAATTTAAATCAATAACCAAAGGTTGGATATTCTAATTGATTGATCTTAACGCACAACCTGTGATATTTCAATTACATAACAAAATATAATGCGGAATAGAAATAACACAGACACTAGAAATTTTGTTAACGAGGAAACCGCAAATGCAGAAAAACCCTGGGACCTAGTCCATATTGAACACCACACTGTATTAAGACGCTACAAATACTAGCCTACTACAAACTAACTTCGGTCTGGATTGTAGTTGAACCATAATCAATATCACGCTGATTCAAGGTACAGTAGCGCTCCTTACATCTCTGATCCCAGCAGGATACTACGCACTTGATTCCCTTAACTGATCTCACCCACAACCAAGAGTTGCTACGACCCAAAGTCGAAGACTTTAATAAACAAATCTGTATCACACAGAAAAGTATATGATGATAGATAAATATGTCTCCCACAGATAAACCTAAGAGTTTTGTTCCGTCTTTTGATAAAATCACGGTGAACAGGAACCAATTGATAACCCGGACTTATATTCCCGAAGAACAGCCTAGAATTATCAATCACCTCATAATAATCTAAATCGTATGGTAGCGAAACTAGATATTTTGGAATCACAAACGATGAGAAGAATATGTTTGTGATTTATTTTTATCTTGCCCTATCGGAGATATAATCTCAAGTCAATTATTAAAATGAACTCGTACGATAGAAAATGGCAAGATCAGATCGCTCAACTACAAGAGAAGTAGTTTCGTCTGGCTTCACAATCCCAATGAAGTCTTTCAGTCGTTAACCTACAGGGTCTCGAGAAGAAACCTAAGGCTAAAGGAGAATCGACTCTATCAAAACCAACTAGTATCACAAAGGAGGTGTGGGGATTAGTTTTTCCAGTTGCTATATGTATCCTTCATATAGTTTTCAAATCAGGGTTTGCAATCCAAGTTACTTTGGTAACAAAGCATTCAATATTCACCGTTAGATGAAAAACCTAATTTAACCAAGCTAATATCTTTCAACCGTTAGATCGAAACTTAGCTTGTTACACACAAATTAAATGTATTTCATTTAGGTTTGAGTAACCGTACCTAAATGTGTACACTTAGTTGGTTCACAAATAGTTAACCAATAGTTAGCCATATGAGCACTTTCATATTAACCGTATTCATCTTCTTCACATAATTAGTTGAAATGACTCATTAGAACTAGTTGAAGAGTTGTTCAATTGCTTATGCCTTTATGAATAGACACAATTGAAACAAAATTGGCTTGATTCACTTTAATCAATTCATGAACAATATAGCCACGGTTTAGAAAGATTGCATTCCTTATTGATTTATTTTTTAAGTTCATGATTTTACGATTTGAGAAATATAACCAGCTTGGGTACGCGTACGGGTACGTGTACCATAGCTACCGGATTTGAGTTTAGAAACTCAGCAGAAATTTTCGGTCGAAAACTTCCGTGGGTGCGCGTACGGGTATGCGTACCTAAGGTGACTGGTTTAACAATTTGCAAACTTACAAACTCAGCAGAAATTTTCGGTTCGAAAACTTCCGCTGGTACGCGTACCCAACCAGTCTCCTTCAGCAATACGGTATGCACACATATGCATACACTTGGTTTCCGGTACATGGATTCATACACTAATGTGCGAACACACTATATATGCTTATATCCATAGTTGGTTACGTAATCTCAACCTACATTTCAATCATTGAAACATTCTTCTATAATGTTATAACAGTCGTTATTCACAATTATCGTCATTAAAGCTATTTTCAAGATTGAAACGTCATCATGACTTTCGTCACGGGTTAAGATGAAAAGTGGTTAAAGCGAAAGCTTACCAACACATATTTCAAGAAAAAGATAGGTGAGTAAACTCGGCTCGAAATAGCAAATGTGTATGTATGAAAACTATCATACTTATACGACTTTGTCTCAAGAGTAGGAGATATAGTAGATAGACTTTTGAGTGATAGATAAATTCAAGTCTCCACATTTTAGTCGGATGAAGTTCCACTGGTTCCTTGAGTAGTTCTTCGTCTTTGTAAGATGACCGCCATGGAGTTTGGAGCTCAACTACACTAAACTGTCCTAAACTGAGACTTAGCTATAAGTAGTCTAGAAATCAAGACATATAGTTTTGACAAATAAACTTGACAGACATGCTTGAGATAGCAACGCATGCGAGTTCGACCGAGCAATGCTCTAACACTGAGTAACTAGGATTTTAGTTTACTTAGTATTGTCTACACGAAGTTGCAAGTTAAGCTTTTTGTAGCGTCTGAATTCATTGAGTATTCAAAACTGGACTAGGTCTCGGGGTTTTTCTGCATTTGCGGTTTCCTCGTTAACAAAATTCCGGTGTGTGTGTGCTTTACTTTATTTCCGCATTATAATTATTTTTATATTATAATTAAAGTAAATACACTTGTATGTTAACTAGGCAATTGATATTTATCTTATAAGATTTCGGTTATCAAGTGAACACTTTGTTTTAGTATTATCTCGATTTCATATCCATAGACGATCACACAAAGTGTATTGGATTTCTCCACCTGACTTTGATATTCTCACATTGTTAGGCCAGTCCAGACTAACCCAATTTCAAGTGGATACTGTGTTGAAATATTCCTTGAGTGATTGTATCTCCAAGAGGTTTATACACGGTAGAAATTGAATAGGTTGTGATCAAAGAAAAAGATTCTGGTGTATTTGGGCACCCTCGTCTTTTCAGTTGGTATCAGAGCAGGCAAACACGAAAAGATCTAGCAATCTGTGTTTTTCGTGATCCAACCTATATATTTTGAACCAAATGGTTGATTTAGTTAACGTAACGCCAGGGTTTGATGGATCAAACTATCTATGGTGGAAAATGGCAATGGAATCTTTTCTTCAATCTCGTGAATTTAGCACTTCGGTTTTAGTTATTGACGGATATGAACACCCAAAAGTACTGGTCAACAACTCAACCACTGAATTTAGGCTAAAGGAATCAAATGAGTTCAATAATGAAGAAAAATTGCTTTCGAAGCAAAATTCCGATGGATTGAATGCCATTATTCATGCTTTAACTCGAGACCTCCATCATCATGTAACCAAGTGTAAAACATCAAAGGAGGCTTGGGATATTCTTAATGTTGTATTGAAGGGAATGCCTTTGAAAAAGAAGCTACGCTTCAAACCCTATTTTCTAAATGGGAAAAACTTCGTATGGATGAAGACGATACCTTTGATGAGTTTGATCAAAAACTTTCTGAAATAGTGAATGCCTCTTACGCTTTAGGAAAAACTATTTCAGATAAAAATATTGTGTGTAAAACTCTAAGGTTTTTACCACCAAGATACGAATCTAAAAATCATGCCATCATGGAAGCAAATGATCTTTCCACACTATCTAGAAGCGCTCTAGTTAGTAAAATAAATATCTTTGACCTTGAATACCAATCCAAGAATGAAGTGGGTATTACCCTTAAAGCTGCAACTAAGACTAGTTCTTCGGCAGAAAATTCTTGTGAGACACAGACTGAGAATTGTAGTGTCGATACCACCGCACGACAATTTAGAAAGTTATTAAGACAAAAGAAAAGGACTTCTTCTAAAGATGCATCTTCTCCTTCTCAAAAATCACAGAAATGTGTAGAGAATAAAGAACAAAATAATGGTGATAACTCTAATTGTTCCAAGGATCAAGAGAACAAGGATTTCCATGCAACTGTTGAATGCACACCTGAAAAGGATACTGAAGTAACTCCAGAGCCAAAGGCACTTGAATGTGATCTTCGTGAAGAGAATGAAAGGTTGAAAAAGGAACTTGATGAATTGAACAACGATATAGAGATTATTGGTGGTGGTAATTATTGTGAATACATGAAATGTTACATAGAGCAAATCGAAGAAAGTCATGATCGAGAAGTGAAGCTATACACAGAATTGGAGAACCTGACAAACACTAAGGTAAGTAATTCTAGCGAATCTGAAATAGATTATAAAGTTCAAATTGATAAATTTAAGGTTGATCTAGATAATGCTCTCGAAAAAATAAAAACATTTTGAAAAAGAGAATATGGGTCTAAAAGCGGACTTGACTCAATACACATTTTGAAAAAGTTAGATAGTAGCACAAAATAACTTGACTCAATGTTGAAGTCAACTAGAGTTCCTCGTGACACGCGAGGATTGGGTTACAAAGGTAAGCAAACTTTGAATGCTAAACAGGAGACAAAGTTTGTAAAGCCTAAATACTCTGATGAAGAAATTGCTTCAAAAGTTGCCACAAAAGATTGCTCTTCCATAAAAGAAAAATCTGTAGCACCTTCATCTTCAGCAAAAGACGAAAAACGTAAAATCCGTCAAACTCCAATGAAAGAGAATCCACAACAAGGTAACAATGAGCCTCATGTTTCGTGTGTTACTAAGCATTGCCCTTATTGTGGAAATAAAGGACACTTGGAAAGGGGGTGCAGATTCCGTAAAAGGAATGAGAAAGCCATAGAAGCACGCGTTTTCGCAAAATTGGCTGAACTCAATAATGCTTCTCGTGCTAAATCAGGTCATCATTGTCCTAAAAATGAGCAAAAGAAGTATTATAATGATAGTTCAAAGTTTGCTTATCGGGATTCTACAAAGTTTTCTCATTATCACTTAAATGGTAAAAGGAGAAATAAATTTGTAAAGACAAGATCTGATGTTCCAAATTGGAGAAAGGTTAATTCTCAGAATTTTCAACATTTCAGTTACCCTAATGTTTCCTCAAGAGATTCGTCAAAGATTTCAGGAGGAAATAATATAAAGAATAAAGTTGCTCCTGTAAAACCCATTTCTAAATGGAGTTCTAAATGGAGTCAAATCCTTCTCTAAAGACAACCAGGGAGGTATCAACATATAGTCACAATGGTGACACTCGAATGATAAGTTTCAATACTCATGACATTCACAATATTGTGCTGAACGTTCTTGATCAAATGAATGTATGTCCGTGTTGTCATCATTATATGAGATAATTATGTCTCATATCGGTTACCTTTTTATGATTTTGCGACTTTTGATTTAGCGGATTTCATATCTAACCTTTTGGGTTGCTTAATCAAATAATCATAAAAGGATGATGAAAAATTAATCTCATATATGAGTCACGATTATACTATTATCAATTTATTTCTCATAAGTTGTGTATATAGCATACATATGAGTTTTTGGTATTAGCTTATTACTATTGGCACGTAATAGTTAAAACCATTTCAACCTTTCTCTGATAAAGGTTGATTTTGCTGTTCTTATGTCTTTGCGAAAGGATGACAAAACAATGAGGAAAAGAGGATTCGGAATCTGAGGTAACGAATTTGTTAGTTAATCGTTTTCCTGTTTAAGAAAAGCCTGATTTTATCGCATATTTTTGTTGCTTTTTCTTGACAAAATTTCGGTACAATTGATGTTATTCCATTATTTGTGTATGATTCAATCGTTTCCAGTTAAGAAAAATTATTGTTATCTTGCTTTATGGTTTGGTATCAATTGTTTAGGCTTACGAAATTTCGGTGCAATAATGTCTATGATTGTTTCAATTGCCTCCGGTTGCGATAAATGATTATACAAGTTGATTTATTTGGTTTGTATGAATTGTTTATGGATTAACAAAAAGTTTTTCGATATCAATTGTTTAGTCCAATTTGATTCCGGATAAGAGAAACTAAGTTAATTCTGATCTTAGTTAGACTTATCAAAGTGAAGGTTTCGGTTATTCAAGTCTAATCGAATGCCTTAACGAGAAATGCTAGTTAACTAACCTAGTACTTGTCTTGTTTGAAAGTGAAAGGTCTAAGTTATTGATGCGAATAATTAGAGCCTGATGAGAAAAATAAAGTTAATTCTGATCTTTATTTTGGTCTTATCGAACAAGTGGTTGTATTTGTACAATCGGTTTAGCAAAAGAATTAAGGTGCTTAGTAGATTTTTGATTTGCTAAACTATTAGGGAAAATTGCTTCGGGAAATTGTTTCCTTGATAACATATCAAAAAAAAATTACTTTGTAGTTTCGGTTTTTATATTGGTTATCTAAAATGGTGTGTGGACCCTCATGCTTAACTCTTATAGGTTACAAGTCTTTTGAGATTTGTAAGATCCTTTCGGTTTGTCCTTTATTTGCTCGTACCTTTGTAATTTTGTGACAAAAAGGGGAAGAAATATATGGAGTAAACAAGTGATATTGGTATTGATTTGGTATCACTAAGGAAAGGACAATGGTGCTTAAACGTTATATCTAACGAAAGGAGTAAAGCATAGACTAAGGGGGAGTAACATATCATATTGATACTTGTAGTTACATGGACTACAAAGGGAATAACAAAGACATGCGGATTGAAAAATCTACCAATCTTACCTTTAGGAGAGTATTAGCTTTGTTATTATAATGTCAACAACGACATTTATTTTTGAATATCTCCAGGTTATTGTGTTGTTGAAATGTGAATTTAACGTATGTAGAATGAGTTATGTTTGTAATTCGTTTATCTTAATATGTATTAGAGTTTTGTCACTAAATTGACAAAGGGGGAGATTGTTAGAGCACTGCTCGATTGAACCCACCAAGCGTTGGTATATCAAGGTTGGTTGTCATATTTAGTTCCAAAACTCGAGTCGCTTAATAAGTAAACTACATTCAACTTCGATAGGTTAGACTAAAAACGATAGAAGTATTGTGCTCCAGTTACTCACAAAGATTTGAAGATGGATTGAACACAACAAAGACATTATCCTTCATCTTGAGGTTAGTAACTACGACTTGACTTGTTCCATATCTATCTTGTGTCTTTCAAATCTTTTAGATAGAAAACATAACATGCAAAGTTATATTATTATGATCAAAGTGTCAAGGAATTTATTGAATTACGAAGTATAATGTTTATCCTTTGAACTTCGTATATATGACATCAACATAATCTTTTGGATGTTATTGTGATTATGTATGGGTATGAGGTGGAAATTTCATCCTAGGAAACAATGTTTTACACTCGTTTAAAGGAAGTAAGTTCATGAACTTTTTTTGTGAATCGAAAGGGAAATCGCTAGGATTATTGGTATTGTTATTCATTGCATATCTTTTGAACTACCAATATGTGTGATTAGTATAACCGCTCATGACTTGTTTATGTTCTTGGTGAAACTATTCACAAGGCCGACTTTTGTATTAGTATAAATTTTATTAGTGAAATCGATCTTAAGTAATCACCTGAGATGGTATGATCGATTTAGTGTTATTGGTATGACCAACTCTAGGCAAAGGGGAACCGTTCCTAGTAAGAGGTGCAACCGATCACAAGAGGGGAATCGATCCTTGTATGAGGTGCAACAAGTTTCTAGTTATTGTGAACCAATCCTATGAACATGTGCAACACGTTTTTAGACACTGGGAACCGATCCTATGGACATGTGCAACAAATACAAGTTAGATACCATATATATGTGGGAACCGATCCTAGTACCTAGTGAACCAAATTTTGGAAAGCTAGTGTGACTATTTCCAGTACCCACATGGAGGTAAAACCGAAACTTGTTTTAGTAGAACCGTGAAACCCATGTTTGCTGATTTGATAGGATAATCAATCACATAGTTCTTCGAAGTCAGATGAACCAATTCTAAATTTTTTTGGAAGTGTGGAAAATCGATTCCAAGATTGTAAGTATGAAAGAGGACTTACAAAGTAAAGATGTGAACATACTTTGAACATGTGCAGTAACGCTTATCTTTTATTGTTCAAAGATATTCCTTGATAGCTAAAGGAGAATTCCGGATCAAAAATAAATTGAGAATCTTTTAATTAAGGTTTTTAATTTTATATTTGGAAAATAAAAATTAGTAATATGCATTTACTAGTTGGAGATTTTCTAAGAGATTTCGGTCAATATTTGGACAAAGCATTTCCAGGAATTATGGAAACCGAAATTGGAAATATATTGCATATCTTGAGAATATTTTCGGTTTTGGAAATTCCTTGGTGTCCAAACTTCCTTGGTCTATAAAATATTGAAGTTTGCATTTCAAGTAAACTAATCCTCAGAGCCAGCAAAACTACCTAGTTGTGTTGTTACTGGTGGAGCCGCCTATTCGGAGAGGAAAGTAACCTAATTAGGAGAAATCTCTTACGACCGCTCGGTTTAAAGACTTCTTTGGGATTGAGAAGCTCTATTAGTACCGTTGGTGGGAAAATAGATGATTGTATTGTTATTTTGGTTTTCGATTATTGATTTGATTGACTAACGATTGTTGAATCTTTGATTGCACCTAGGTTGTTTATTCTTGAGAATCTTCTCTTCTGATATAAGGCTCACTCAAACTAGATCAAAGATTTAACGTTTCTATGGATCTAAGTTTTTCTAGATCCGTAAGATATATTCATTGATTTTCCATTGTTAACAGACTCCATTCTGTGCGACAAATCAATAAAGAATCAAGTTTGTTGATGCAGGTAGTTACTTTGAAGATTAAATCGAAGATTGAAGATTTCGAAGACTTTTGTTCTTGTGTTTTGATCTTGGTGTAACTTTCTGTGACTTGATTTTCCGGGATTAAGAGGTTTTTTATTTTCAATAAACATAACCCTTTTTATATCAACCAGTAGTTTGTGATTTCATCATAAACCTTGTAATCAAGACTGATTATTTCTGTAATCATTGTCTTGTTTGATCTTGTAATCAAGGAGATTCAGATCCGGTAACAGGTCTTAAAAATATAAGATCCTTAACTGTGCTTATATCATATATTTCGGTATTGTGATTATAAAGTGTGTTTTGTTACCAAACAGTTTATCCTTTACTGCTTGGAATACGATCCAAAGGAATCTTGTCTTTCCAGTTGAAAGATTAGTATAAAAGTTATTGTGAACCATTGAGAAGATATATTAGATTTAAGTCCTAAAGAGAACGGTTGTTCTGCTAGGATATCTAGTATCAAATATCTATTGAGAACTTCATTTCTGCTAGATATTATCAAAACAAATATTTTTTGAGAACTTTGGTTCTGCTAGATATTATCAAAACAAGAATACTGTTGAAGTTGAGTAACTAGGATTTTAGTTTACTTTGTATTATCTACACGAAGTTGCAAGTTTACCTTTTTGTAGCGTCTTAATTCATTGAGTATTCAGAACTGGACTAGATCCCGGGGTTTTTCTGCATTTGCGGTTTCCTCGTTAACAAAATTATGGTGTGTGTGCGTTTTACTTTATTTCCGCATTATAATTATTTTTATATTATAATTAAAGTAAATACACGTGTACGTTAACTAGGTACTTTATATTTATCTTATAAGATTTCGGTTATCAAGTGAACACTTTGTTGTAGTATTGTCTCGATTTCATATCCATAGACGATCACACAAAGTGTATTGGATTTCTCCACTTGACTTTGATATTCTCACATTGTTAGGCCAGTCTGGACTAACCATATTTCAAGTGGACATTGTGTTGAAATATTCATTGAGTGATTGTAACTCCAAGAGGTTTATACACGGTAGAAATTGAATAGGTTGTGATCTAATAAAAAGATTGTGGTGTATTTGGGTACCCTCGTCTTTTCAGAAACATTTACAATTTCTTTTCTTCAAAGTGTACTTATGCATGCTTGTGATTACTGGTTCAAAATACCTAACTGGCATAACAAAGAATTTCCATATTTGAGATACACAATACCTAAATATCAGTTGAAAATATTACCGAAGCTTCCACTATGGATTTTGAGCTTTATTGAATTAGTAATCAAATCATAGTAATTCTAAGGTCTCAGGAATCTGGGTCAATTCCTAGCATATTGAAAGTATTAATATGCCAAATTTGCAACTATAATTTGTTGATGTGAATAGTTTAGATTTATTCTAGATATCCTTAAATGATGATAGGAATTCGGAAGATACCACGAGATACCGATTTAAGATTTATTGAAGTTTTGGGATAATAAATGATAGCCTACAACTTAACCACTAATTGACTAAATTATTTATATATTATTCACGTGCGGGATCATAATGTGAGAAGGGAAGCCGCTCTATGCTCACATTTAGATCTTCCCACAAGATGAATTAGTTAGAAGTTATACTACAAAATATAACGTTAAAAATAAATTATACATGTATGGACATGCGCAGTCAGAATGTGAGAGGGGGGTCCACTTTATACTCACAATTTTAATTTACCCAGGAGAGTTAATTTTGACCAATATACCTTGGATGGGGTATTTGCTTCAGAGAGATTCTTATACTCTTCTCCTTGTTTTTGGTAAGTATGCTGAAAGTAATTAAAGTATCAACAATTTAATGCTATTCTTTTAAAAACTTAAAGACTTTTTAAGATAATAATTCCTCTTGGTTGGGTGTTATGGGTGTGGGAATCAGGATTTTTTTATTTGTATAGGGAAGAAAAAGAGTTTTTCTTTGCACGGGAAAAATAAGATTTTTTTGGGTGGAGAATAAGATTTCTTGGTGTTTCAAAACGAAGTAAGGCATGCCTTATATAGTTGTAGAAAGGTATGGAGGGAATGATGAGAAGGAATATTGGGGGACAAAGGATGTTGAGATTGATTTACTTTTTTGGTGTAAAGTAATTTTTGAATATGTGTTAAGAGGAGTAGATTAAGGAGAGAGGGTGGATGGGGTGTATTTTGATGAGATTAAAAATTATTTTTGGGATAATGGGATGAGAGAAGTTTTATTATTTTGGTAAGAAGGTGGTTTTTAGCGGGATTCGAGAAAGATAATTTTTTATTTTTTGGATAATGGGGTTGAAATGGGGGCATGTAGAAAAAGATAAAAGGATTTATTTTATTAGATAATGGGGATGTGGAATGGGGATAATGATGTAGGGGAGAATTCTTTTCATCTGTGAGAAAAGATATTGTCGGTAAATAGAAGCAAATTTTTATTAATTCACATGGTTCATGGAAATGGGTAATTGGGTAATGGATAATTGGGTAGTGAAATGGGTGTTTGGGGGTAGTGAAATGGATAATTGGGTAGTGTTTGTGGGCTTGGTTTAAAGGATATGGAAATTGGGTAGTGAAATGGGTGGTTGGGTAGTGTTTGTGAGCTTGATTTAAGGATATGAAAATCCTTAATGGTTCCAAATAAAATTTCTCTTGTATCCGGCTTCGAAGTATAAGACTGATATTTTTCTATGGAAGGTGCGAAATTGGGGTGTCAACAGTTGCCCCTCTTTGAGAGTAACCGCTCGCGGTTGGCGAAAAAAGTTGTGGACCCGATTTCGCGCCATATTTGTTGTTGACGAACGATGATTTGATAGGTTGATGCAGAAGTTAACATTACTAGCCAGGTTTCCCTGGTTGAGCTTGCCTATTTATTTTACCTGGGAGGCGTCGGGACTCGCACTGGGTGTTCTTTTGTAGATTCTGTTTTTTAGGTCATGACTTTTCGGAGTGTCATGCCTTGACTTAGTATGATTGATTTTTCGAATAACCCTTTTTTGAAAGGGTTGTATTTTCATTCCAAGCTTCCTGAAGAAGGAATTATTTTTCTTTACTTATAAGATTGAGGAGAAGTCTCTTCTTTACCCAAGGGTTCTTCTTATTTTGTTTTTATTTCTCTCTCTTTCAAGATGACATCTGGGCAGCCATCTGACATTTTCTCTGATCTCCCTCATTTGCCTTCGGTGAGTAGAAGACGAAGGGTCTGGGTTTTGGGCGATGTTGAAAACCATGTTTCAGCGAAGATCCGTAATAATCCGGTAAGCCCCCTTCTTCTTTTTTTGAGTCGAAGTTTATTTTTTCGTGTTTTTCGAGTCTGTTTTCTTGTATTTCTTATTGAAATTCTTCATTAATACGTTCTTTACAGGATTATTCTTGGACACGCGTCCATACAATGACTATTGATATAATGGAGTGGTGGATTGTGTTGAGAAAATGCATAAGTGTTCGTGAGAAACGAATCTAAACCCTAAACAAATGTACTTCACATGAGTACTTTAGATTCGAGAGATCAATCTGTACAATTCTGGCCTAAACCAAGAAATGGCCGTTCCAGTCTTGTTTCGGTCACAAAATGAAGGAGAAGGGTTGATATTATGAGGGAAACAGAGAAGGTGTTGAGATTACAGAAATAGATTCTGTAAGGTGTGGTTGTTTATGACTTATCTCAGATACGAAAGATGGTAAGTTGCAAATTCTCTGTATTCTCTGGATGATTGTGTTGATGATGGATCTTGTTGTTCTATAGAGAAAATCTATTTATAGTGGAAGTAGTTGAGTGATGGAGAAGTGGGGAGTAAAAATGGTGAGAACCATGTCCCTATTGTGAAGGGAAGACTGGTCGGATTTACATCCAATATTTCTCTACTGCCATCAATTGTCCGCCTTTCTTGACACTTTCTCACAATGGGGTGTGTTTCACGCCTCACATTGTAAACCGCCAGACCAATAACCTGATGAACATCCCCAAGTTTGTGACATGTTTGATATCTCGAGTATTTTGTAGAAAATATGGAGCAAGTTACATGAAGAATGTAACAAATCCTACATGGTAGTTGCTGAATGGTCTTGCTTGCAAGACCTAATTATTTCGACCAATCACGCGCAAGCTAGGCGGAAGGTGGTCCCAACTGACAAGTTAAGTCGTATGAATGAGACTTGATGTGAGTCAACGCTCAAAAAATAACATATGATTCTTTTAGGTTAAATAATTAAATTATTTATGAAATCGATATTCCTAAAATATCGTTTGTAATCGTTGCATGTAAAGCATCGCTTTTTAAGTAAGCAACTCAAAAATATTGGATGCATGCAAAGCATTGTTGTATATAGCCTGTTCGAGTCAGTCGCGGATTTCACGGTCTTAAAAGGGCATGGCCGGCCCTTTTTGGCTGGCCATTTGGCAGCCAGGCCAGCCAACTAGAGACAACGTGATTGGTCCATGAGGAAGAAGAGTAGCTGACAACAATTATGGCACTCCATTGGTTGCTCAAAATTGGATCTAAGCCGGACAATTTGGCCGGCTAAGTTGGATTACCGTGATTATTTTAAGACTTCCATGGGTAGTCTTGACCTAATTAAGACCCTTTTTAAACCGTTCGTCTAGTCTACTTTGGCTAGCAATTGTGGACTCAACATGTAGGCTAAGAGAGATCTTATTGGATGAAATAGTAGAGGCACCGTAGGTGAATATCATGGAGCTTTCTTGGTTGCGCCACGAAGGAGCCAAGCTTGTCAAATCGAACGACCAAGTCGTGTGTTCGTGATCAATACGCGACTGACTTCGGAGGTTTAGATTAATTTTCTTATATATAAGAAGCAGCTTGACTAGCCTATTTTGGCTAACGATTTGGAGTAGAAGCAGGTAGGCTAGAAACGATATGATTGGTCGGGGTAATAGGTGGACGGTTGGTTATCATACCGGTACCTTCTTTACCGAGTTTGCAAGATCCAGGGTTAGCTAATGGAGCTTGCCAAGTCGTGTGGTCGTGATTAGTTTGTGACTAACTTGGGCGGCCAAGATCTATTTTCTTAAGAAATTAAACGCGTCCACCAACCTACTTCCATCTTTAATTAAAATCGGAGCTTGCAACTTTAAATCAATTTGATTGGTCGACGGGAAATAGGAGTCGATGGACAACAATATGGGGCAGGGCCGGTCGGTGATGGAAGGTGCCAGCTAGGGCAAACCGACCGGCCAAGTGGCATGGTCGCGCCCCCCTTCTGTCATTGTCCATCTTAGTCACGGTTTTCCCTTTTTCTTATTTTCCAACTTTTGGTAGGATTTTACTCCTTCTAGCTCCATGATGGACCGGTTTTCTAGCTTGCCTAGGTTTAGTCTCGACCAATAGGGATCAAGATATCATGCAGGTTTCGTTTTAGGGTAAAAAAATCTAATTTTTGTAAATTGATAAAAATTAGATCAAAAAAATTGAATATTGTGAACTGACAAAAAATAAATCAATTTTGGTGAATTTTGCACGTTGATACAAAATCACTAATTTTTATCTTGGAGAGAAGCGCGGCTTTGGTCTCACTGGCGCAACTTGCGCGCCTCTGATTGAGTACCTTCATGCGCATCTTAATTCTGACACTTCGGGAAATTCATGCTACTCAGCTGAGAATGAACATTAATTATCATATCATGTCAATACTAAGAGTTCAGCTGGGAACATAGTATAAGATAGATACTCAGCAAGCCCTGCATTAGTGAATAATGCGAGCAGGAGCTCAACAAAATTTAAGAATACTTTGGGATTTTTGCAACCAACATTATTTTAATTATAATTTGATACATGATTATAATGAATTGTGTAGTACATATGTAAGCAGAGAGGTGTAAGCGTTCATTCGCTTAAAATGGCTCTATTTCTTTGCAGAACAAAGGCACAGAAATTTAGGGGTTTCACGGTTTTAGCCCTGAACTAAAAACCATCATGAACACTTTCATAGAAGCTTTGTTGTCGCACTAGGATTGTGATAATGCTATAATTGTGGCTGAGCGATGGTGGGGTGACACTAACTCATTTCATCTTCCACACTGTGAGTTGACCGTCACTCGTTGGGACTTCTACATGATCACCGGAATCTGTATGGGGGTTGGAGATCATGTGCCTTTAGGTGTCAACATGATCGAGGAAAATATTCGGAAAATGTTGGGAACGCGCTGTGGAAACATATTCCAAAATAATTGGTCAGTCAGCCTACCCGACTTGAGATCGAGTTTCTGGACTCCCGAGAAGGAACTTGCCGATGAAGCTCCGAGAGATGACCCTAAAGTCATTGAAGTTACTAGAGATTTTATCATTTATATTGCCGGGTATACCTTCATCAATTCCTCCCACGGCTATTTCAAATCGAGCTATCTGGCAGCTTTCAATGATCTTGACTAGTAGGGTTTTTATGACTAGGGAAGTTGCGCAATGGCTTGCCTCTACAATAGTCTCACTCGAGTGACTCGTCTCGAGATTAAGGTTTTGTGTGGGTTTTGGCCCATCTTGAATGTGAGTGCCTATCATCTTGGATCCTAATAATTTCGGCTAAACTTCCGCGTTGCTTTTCTTTAACACCTCTTTTTTGCTTCTTTTAACAGTTCTGGTGTTACTACTATTTTCTACTAGTCATCCACCATTTTATTGCAGCTTCTCTAATAGCTAAATGTTTCCACGAATAGCTAGGTGGAGAGATGTACTTCGAAGTCATTCGATTGCATATGTATGCCTCTATTTAGAGGAAGCTACTGTTGAATCTGTAAGATATATATATATATATTGACCTCACCTTTACTTTTGATGTAGATTTGCTGGGTCCTTGGAATAATCACTGGATCACTCGTGATGACAGAGCCATCAGCGCTATGGCGCTTAACATTCTTCATTACTTATTACGAGACCCGAATTACTGTGCCTGGTATCCTGGTGATAGATTTGGGAAGCAGATTAGCTAACCGAATGCGTCACCTCGTTTTCCCCCCTCCTCAGGATACATGTTTTATTTATGCATCATTTAGCGATATGACCGCAATGTCTCGACAACCGCAACGCTTGTACGAAGATTAAGTCGACGACAACTTTGATTTTGACATATATTGGAGGTCCGTTTCTTTGGGTCTATCTCTAGGCACTCGTGTTCCGGATGCGAATTTTGTTGTGGGAGATCTTGGTTCTGCCCCTCGTCTGTTATTGACGGGATCCTCAAGTAATCTTCATACTCAACAGGCTCTTTTACTCAGCTTGGGTCATCTGATTCCTTCTTGGGATCTTCGAATACCCATCTTGGGTACCTCGAATGTGGTTCATATTGAAAATGACCCTTTTGACCGGGAAGGCGTTGTTGGTTTACCGCTCCAGAGGTATCTTCATTATGATTGCTTTGTTTTAATCATTTACAAGAACTCTTGTTTAACATGTACCTTTTAATAGGTTTCAAAAAAATTTCAAGAATACTTTCTTCGCCTTGTGGATAGCCGAGATCGCCAATTAACTTCGGTAGTAAACGAGATGTACGGGATCATGCTGAGAAATGACGCCGTTAGTAGAGAATCTTTAGAGTAGCAAGCACGCATTGAAGCTCTTTCCGAAGAGTTTTCCACACACCAACTGCTTCATGAGATTGACCAGATAATCATCATTTTTATTTATCTTTTTTTTTTTTGAATTACATATATAGGGAAAATGAGCTAGTGGGTCGGACGGGTGACCGTAATGGACCGGGTTATTTCGGGTAATGCCCGAATGAGCGGTTTGATGGATCCCTAATTCTATGCTTTATATACTTCGTCTTCTTCTCCTCGACCATCAGTTTTTCTTTTTTTTTGTTCTCTGCACATCTGCCTCCTTCTTTCAGATTTCATCAGATCCTTGTTGTGTGTACCGGATCTGGGTTTTGATCTCTTCTCCAAATCACCGTCTTCATCTGATGGTAGTTAAAAATTTTCTTCTACTTTCTACTTGTTTGGTTTATTATTGTCGTAATCAGTTACTGGTGGAATGTGCAAGATAGAACTTAAGCAAATGAAGAACAATTCTATGAAGTTGGGTTAACTGAAGAAAGATGTCTTCGGTGGAATCTCAGTACATATCTGCACAAATATTCTTTTTCTGCATTCGATGTGAACACATCTTGAGATTCAGATTAATTTTTGGCTCGAAGATGAAGATCCGATGATTTATGGAAAGATGCAAGATCATTCCATATGTAGCTTCAAAGTACGTACAATGATAAAGCCAAATTTCAAAGTTGAACCCAGATTTGGATTTAGATGTATTTTGACAAGTCTAAATGATCATCCTGTGATGAAGATGTCTGAATCAAGTGTATCAGACAGACATTCTTACCACCAAGACATATTGGTTTCGATCAACGGAAAATGGTGAAGAAGTTGGGTCTCAGTCCACGCTCATATTAAATCATCTCCTTTCTGAATTAGATCCTCGCTTCATCTTGTTTATTGTTTTTTTTTAATCAAATGATGTATACTTCAGATGAGTAATTGTTCATGATTTACATTATTGTATACGAAGATATTGTAAGTCCTTCCATTGTAAATGAAATGTATTGTTCTGGTGGTGCTCTTGTTCATAATTTGACTTGCACTATCTTCATAGATCACTGACTCCGTTGGCGAGGTCTTAACTCAGATAACCCGTCTTTCACAAGTATCATTAGAAAAAACGCGAAGAGATTAATTAGACAAAAAATTATTATTCAAAATGATAACTCAAATTATTTTTCCCAGTTGCCTATTTGGCCTGTGCATGGCACAATAACACCCTAAGGTTTTCATCATCCATAATTTTTTTCCTTCTTTTGCAAACAATATTCACAAAATTTAATCAACTACAAAATACCGAAATTATTAATTTGGAAAGTTTGTCTCAGTTGCATATCTGGTTGCTCATAACACCATTGTTAGAGCATTGCTCGGTCGAACTCACAAATGTTGCTATCTCAAGCTTGTTGTTAAATTTATTCGTCAAAACTATATCTTGATTTCTAGTCTACAGTTAGTTAAGTCTCGGATTAGGATAGAAGTGTAGTTGAGAAACGGACATCGAGGCAGTCATCATTGCGTTCTACCGTTTGAAGGCTAAGATCAACCGAAGCTTTTGGAGAAAATCTTTTGCAAAAGGTAAGTGAAAACTGAACCACCTATTTCTCAAGTTAAATTCATCTTTCTACCTATGAGACGATGTCGCATACCTAATTAGACTATCATGCATATACAAGAATTTCGAGTCAAGTTTATCTTGGTAATAAGTTCTCGAAATATAATGACTAAGCTTAATGAAAATTTGTTCATACTTGATGAATTTCGGTTAAGGACAATTTATTGTTGGAAATCAAAATCATGATTCAAGTTTTATCATTCGAAAATAGCCTGGAAAAGTGATATGTGTCATTGATGTTATTCGGGAATGGTTCTAACCGATTCAGAAAGAAATATAAAAACTATTGTACATTCAGATATAAGACAGTGTTATCAATCTTACAAACTGGGAAAACTGTTATAAGTCTGAAGCCGTATTACATGTACTTGTATACGTAGCGGAGTAGCTATATGTCAATAAGAAGATTTTTGGTACGCATATCCTTATGCACATCCTGTATAAATATGTTAACTCGTGAACCGGATTGGTACGCATACCCGTATACAAACCAAAAAGGAATTGTGGTCACACAATCGGTTTGGTATCTATATCGGTACACCTACCAGATTAGTTTTGTGTTCTAAAACTCGGTTTGTTTATCCATACCGGTACACGTACCAAAATAGTTCTATGGACTCCGGAACCGGTTATAGTCTTAAGGTATACATAACGGTATGCATACCTAAATAGTTCTATGAACTTCGGAACTTGGTTGTGCTTAATAGTATACAAACCGATGCACGTACTATCACTGACCTGACTCACGAACGGCTATGATATTTATACTTTGCATATCTACTAACCATGTCAATTATTTTCAAAATACAATAAAATTATTTCTATGAAATAATTAGCATTTGATCAAATCTCTAGAAACACTATAGACTTATTTGATCACATGATTGTGACTCAGGGTTAAAGTCTTACGTGTTTATGAAAATGAATATTAAGGTTCTAAGTTCAAATCGGTTAGTTTCGGCAAACCACCTTGAACATAGTCTTTATACACGGTTCGGTTATGGTTTCACTTAACCAAAGTGTATATCTTGTTTATGTAACTCAGATTCAAATATTCATCTAACGGCGGATATTGATTGCTTGGTTCCAAGGCTATCTTAGCTTAAACCTAAAGCAACATATACCTTGAATGTCTATAAAAGGGGAACTTCAAGCAACTAGGATTTTTGAATCCCGACACTACTTTTCTTGGTGTTTCCTAGTTGTAACTAGAGTCGTCCTCTTCCTAAAACCCTTCTAGGGTTTAAGCGACTACAAAGAATTCATTGGGATTCGTGAAGCCCGGTTTCAGCTATTGTTTATCTTGATAGCTCAAGTATCCTGATCTTGTTCGATTGTTGAGCTGCTCACTTGAACAAGATAGATAGAAATCATCAAAGTTTTCTTTTGTCTCATACTTTGTTTATTCCACAAGTTTTATATTTGTGAGGTGAATAGTAATCTAGGCTGAACTTAGGGTTGCATAAGTCCGGATTTTGAGGTTAGCTAGACTTTGTCTATTGCTATCGATATCCATCACCTTGATCAAACTTTTTGATCGTTAATGAAATAACATATAGGCTTAATCTGTGGGAGGCAGATTGGTTTAAAGTCTTCAATTGAGTTGAAGCAACTCTTAGTTGGTGCGACGTCATCTAAGAAAGTCAATTGCGCGAAGTTGTGCTAGGATTCAAGAGGCGCAAGGAACGCTACTGTAACTGAATTGCTGGGAGGGTTTAGTTCAATCTCAACTACATTTTGGTTTGAAGTTAATTGGTAGTAGGCTAGTGTCTGTTGCGGCTTAGTACAGTTTGGTGTTCAATCTGGACTAGGTCCCGGGGTTTTTCTGTATTTGCGGTTTCGTCGTTAACAAAACTTCTGGTGTCTGTGTTATTTATTTTTCCGCATTATATTGTTTATCTTTATAATTGAAATATCATAGGTTGTGTGTTAATCAATCATAGTAGATATATCCAACCTTGTTTGTTGGATACGACTTGATTGATTACTTGGGAAATTTTTCTTTGGAATCACTCAAGTACTCTCACCCCGAAATCAGGTTCACAGACTTGTGTCTATAAACGTTCTGATTTAAGAGATAAAGATATAACTATAAATATTCTTTCTTGATTGAGTTTCATTAAGTTGAACTCTCGAAATTATATTTCAGTTTTTTTCATAAATATTGCCTAAGAAAAAGTTGGTGGTGTATTTTGGTATCCACGCGTTTTCAATTAGTATCAGAGCAGGCAAACACGTTTAAGACCTAACAAATATATATTTGAAGCAATCTGACTATATGGACAAGAGTGAAATCTTGATAGAAAATTGTTATGCGTTCCTTTTTACAAGCCGGTGACTTTAAGATATGGAAACTTGTATTTATTGGATACGATGCGCCGACAATTGTTGTATACAGAACTACTATTGCGAAGCCATTAGGCCGATATAGTGAAATAGTAGGTATGTAAACAAGCCTACGAATATGTCTAACTGCAAGTGCACAACGTCTATTATAGACAGATTAAATATAGGTCGATCCCACAGACACTAGGGAGATGTTGAGTCTAAAGTCTTCCTAAACTGATTCAATGAGAAGTAACAAAAAGGGGTTTTGTTGTGTCAATACGACAAGATGTTGGTGAAGATTATAACAACAAAATAAAGATGTTAATACTGAGAATGTGTTATAAGTTGTCGATGTTTTAGGAAGGTTCTTGAGTATTCTAGAATTGTCTAGGTGTTTCCTGATTTTGGTATATCTAGAGGTTTCCTATTGGTTAGACTCTACGTTTCCTGATTTAGTTAAACTCTAGGTTTCCTAGTATAGCTCATATAGTTGGAAGACAAGTTTGTAACCTATATAAGTAGGCATACAAGTCTTAAGGAAACACACACAATAACATTTAGAGAAGAGTTCTCATAACTAGAGAATTTTAGGGTTTAGAACGTTTTGTTCATTGAGAATTATTTAGGGTTTGTGAACAACACTGTGCTAGTCATAATTTGTTGATTGATTCATCAATCATTAAGGTTTAATTCTCTGTAAATCTATTCTATAATAAGAGTTGATCTTAGCTGTTTGTGGACGTAGGCATATTTCCAAACCACGTTAAATCTTGTGTCTTTGTTTCTGTTTTGTGCATCTTGTTTTATGTTTTCTTTAGTTCTACATGATCCAAAGAACTAGTATCTTGTGGTGGTTAATTCTAAGGTCTTAATCTTACCAAGTGGTGCGGTGAGGGTGGAGAGGATCATAGTTAGAAGTGAAGATGTCTGGTTCTACATCAAGTGGATTTTCGAAGGTGCATGGATTTGATATTATCGAATTCAATGGGAAGAATAATTTCACATCATGGAAAACTGATGTAAAATATATTCTTGTGAGTATGAAACAAATCAAAGCGATCAAGGCCAAGCCAACAACGTGACCAAAGGATTGGAGCGATAAGAAGTGGGATGACCTTGTTTTGGAGGCATGTTCAACTATTCGTTTATGTTTGTCAAGAGAGATCACTCATAACTTTTCGAGTGAAACCTCTGCAAAGGTGTTGTGGGAGAAGTTAGAGAAGCTCTACTTACAAAAGGATTTGACTTCATAACTTTACTTGAAGCGTAGACTCCATGCCTTTAGGATGTCTTCAGGTAAGTCTATGATTGATCATATTAATGAGTTTAATAAGATCTGTTCTGATTTGTCTAATATCAGTGTCACTATCTATGATAAGGATAAATCCATGATATTATTATGTTCTTTGCCTCCATCGTATAATGCTTTCGTTGACTATTTTCTGAGTGGGAAAACCGATGAAGACGAAGAAGATGAAGACAAGTTGGATTTTGATAATGTGGTCTCTGCTTTACAAGCTA
This sequence comes from Papaver somniferum, assembly GCF_003573695.1. NCBI lineage: Eukaryota > Viridiplantae > Streptophyta > Magnoliopsida > Ranunculales > Papaveraceae > Papaver > Papaver somniferum. Next base: position 216,789,782 of record NC_039364.1, on the reverse strand, counting down.
AGGCGTTAAGGAAGCAAGAGTTCAGCGATGAAGCACAAGTCGATGGCTTGTTTGTTGATAGGGGAAAAAATGGTAATAATAATTCAAAGTCAAAGAATCATTTCAAAAAGAGCGATATTGAGTGCTACTATTGTCGTAAACCAGGTCATATTAAGGCTGATTGTCTCAAGCTTAAGCCAAGAGATGAGAAACATGAGAAATCAGATTCGAAGATTGTTGTTTCTTCGGTTGCTGAAGGCAGTGAAGTTTTAGAAGACCCAATGTGTGGTTTTGATGAGGAAGTGTTAACCGTTACATCAAAGAGTTATCTCAATGATGGTTGGATGCTTGATTCCGGTGCTTCGTATCATATGTATCCTTTAAAGTATTATTTCACTACTTATAGAGAAGTGAATGGTGGTACCGTTATGATGGGAAATTCTAATGCCTGCAAAACAGTTGGAGTTGGTACGGTACAGGTTCGTTCGCATGGTGTTATCACAACACTTTCAAAGGTTAGACATGTTCCAGATTTAAGGAAGAGTTTGATTTCGTTAGGAGTACTTGAATCACTTGGATACAAGTATGTTGTTGAATATGGATTCTTGAAGGTAGTTTGAAGATGACCGGTGAAATACATGGTAACTTATATTTTCTACAAGGAGATATAGTTTGTGGTTGAGATATGGTTTCTCAATCAATTGATGAGAAACAGGTGGAGTCAACACGTTTATGGCATATGCGTCTTGGGCATATGAGTGAGAAAGGTATGTCGGTGTTGAGTAGTAAAGGCTTGCTTGGTGGTGAAAAGACTTGCAAGATTGATTTCTGTGAGCATTGAATCTTCGGGAAGCAATGTAGGAGTAGTTTTGGTACAGCTGTACACCACACGCAGGGTATGTTAGATTACATCCATTATGATGTTTGGGGTCCCTCTCGTACAGTTTCTAAGGGAGGTGCTAGGTGGTTTGTGACCTTTATCGATGAATTTTCTAGGAGAGTTTGGATTTACAACATGAAGCATAAGAATGAAGTTACCGAGGTGTTTAAGAAGTGGAAGACCATGGTAGAGAAACAACTTGGTCATGTGGTTAAGAAGATACGTTCCGATAATGGCGGTGAATACATCGAAGACCCATTGAAGGAGTTTTGTGAGGAACAAGGTATTGTTAGGAACTTCACAGTCAAGGGTGAAAATGCGGGGGTCTAACAACCACACCGAACAATTCGTTTGGAAATCTGAGAGGATTTACTCCAATACACTTTATAGAAAATCAACTAGACAGTCAGACTCAATCTAGAGTAAAGTATATCAAAGAGCTTAATATACCTAACTCTTAATTCAATCCGCAATTAGCAAATAGAAATCTGCGAGCCCGATTGAATATAAGAGGAGTTACATGAACGGTGCCAAAGACCAGTGTTCAAGTGTCAATAAATGTAAATCAACAACCAAAGGTTGGATATTCTAATTGATTGATCTTAACGCACAACCTGTGATATTTCAATTATATAACAAAATGTAATGCAGAAAAGAAATAACACAGACACCAGAATTTTGTTAACGAGGAAACCGCAAATGCAGAAAAACCCCGGGACCTAGTCCAGATTGAACACCACATTGTATTAAGCCGCTACAGACTCTAGCTTAACTTTGGACTAGACTGTAGTTGAACCCTAATTAATATCACACTAATTAAAGGTACAGTTGCGTTCCTTACGTCTCTGATCCCAGCAGGATACTGCGCACTTGATTCGCTTAGTTGATCTCACCCACAACCAAGAGTTGCTACGGCCCAAAGTCGAAGACTTGATAAACAAATCTGTCTCACACAGAAAAGTTTATAGATTGAATAAATTTGTCTCCCATAGAAATAACCAAGATTTATTTTCCGTCTTTCGATAAATCAAGGTGAACATGAACAAATTGATAAACCGAACTTATATTCCCAAAGAACAACCTAGTATTATCAATCACCTCACAATAATCTTAATCGAATAGCGAAACAAGGTATTGTGGAATCAAAAACGATGAGACGAAGATGTTTGTGATTACTTTTATCTTGCCTATCGGAGAAATTAATCTCGAGTCAATTATTTCAATTGTACTCAATACGATAGAATCGAGCAAGATCAGAACACACAACTACAAAGAAAATAGTTGGGTCTGGCTTCACAATCCCAATGAATTCTTTGAATTCGTTAACCTACAGGGTCTCGATAGAAACCTAAGGTTAAAGGAGAATCGACTCTAGTTATGCAACTAATAACACACAGGAGGTATGGGGATTAGGTTTCCCAGTTGCTAGAGTTCTCCTTTATATAGTTTTTCAAATCAGGGTTTGAAATCTGTAGTTGCAGGAAATCCTACACTACACCCCTCACAAGATTTCATTAACATTCAACTCATTTTAGATCAACAATCTTAATTTTATTGATGAATCTTTGAACAATCTTACAAGGAAAGATAAAGGAATCAAGAATAACCACTGCTCTAGATTTTCTCTCTCCTATTTACTTGCTTCTCACTCAGAAAGAGATCTCTCCCCTTCCTTTACAACTGAACGACTATTTATAGGGAAATACATAGTGGATGACACCTAATCTGTCATTTATTTTCAGATATGGCTTGCGACATTCTCGCAACTGTAGTTGCAGGAAATCCTACACTACACCCCTCATATGATTTCATTATTACTCAACTCATTTTTTAGATTTACACTCTTAATTTTATTGATCAATCTTTGAATATTCTTACAAGAAAAGATAAAAGAATCAAGAATGACCTCTGCTCTAGACTTTGTCTCTCCTATTTACTTGTTTCTTACTCAAAAAGATCTCTCTCCTTTTCTTTACAACTTGAACGACTATTTATAGGGAAATACATAGTGGATGACAGCTAATCTGTCCTTTATTTTCGGGTATGGTTTGCGACATTCTCACAACCTTACAAATGTTAATTTCGCAAGCTTCCTAATTTTCGCAGAACTATCACATCTTTCTCGTGATTCTAGCTGACGTCGTTTATCGTATCATTTCTGAAATTGTTCTGCGACGCTGTTGTGTTGTGTTGTTGATAATTTCGCTAAGATATTATTGTTGCGAGATTATGATCCTACATCTTGCCTCTTCTCATATCTTTTCTGCGAAGTAGAGAATGATGTGAGAAACGCCGCAACTGTTCCTCTCTTCATATTCTACATTTATCACACGTATTCTTTCTTCCATCCGTTTCTTGACACGTCTTTTGTAACCGCTGCTTTTTAACCGCTTATATCTTCCCGTATTAATCGTGTTTATCTAATTGAGGAAAAATTCCCTCTATAGATATTCTTTCTCACTCTCTTTTTCTTTCTTTTTATTTTCTCTGCAACTTCATCGTTCTTCTGCAAATTCCGTTATTGCAAATTTTCTTCTTTCTTCTTCAATCTTTTTAAGTTCTTCTTCATCTTCATATTATTTCTTCTGCAGATCTTCATCATTCATAATTTTCTTCGAAATAATCTTCATGCTAGTGTTTTCCATGGATTCTTCAAGGTTAGTTTTCTTTTTTATTCTTTATGGGTTTTTCTGAAATTGATCTTGTTTACTGCCTTATTTGATGTTGTTTATGTGATTCCAATACTGTTGTTATTTCAGAAAAAGCGCATCCAACACTAAGTTTACGGTTCAGAACCCTAACATTCCCAAATCGCAGCATAAAGTTGTTGCGCATAAAAGAAAGTCTGCGAATGAGAAGGTAGTAAGAAACATTATCCTTTTCTAATAACAATATTGTTGCCTCTATTTCTTATCTGGATTGTAATTCGCAGGGTGATAAGGATGTCAATAAACCTCTCAAGAAATCTCGCAACCTTAAAACTGTTCAAACTTCTGTTCCATTCCACTTACTTATCTCTTCTAAATCTCCTGCGACATCTTCGCAAGATAAACCCTTATCTCCAATTCGCGAAAAAGCTGCCTCAAACTTCATTTCTTCAACTGATCTTTCAATAATTATGAATTAAACTTGTTCTCTTCCTATTGAGAATGTTTCTCAACCTTTTATCATTGCCAGTTCTCTACCTGAGTCCCTTCCCCTTTCGAAAGAAATCGTGGAAGGAATAGATATTGCTTTCAAAGTTTTTTCTGAAGTCCTGGATGATGGCAAGAAGTCCTCCATTGATCCTGTCAAGTCTAATGTTTGCGAAATTCTGAGCAAGCATTTAGGTTCTGACAGAGCTGCTTCGTAGACAGCTTTGGAAAAAGAGTGTAATGCTCTTCGTCTCGAAAATCAAAAGCTTCAGAATGTTTTGTTGGATCGTGACAATCTTCGCAAGAAGAATGATGAATTGAGAGGTATGATTTTCTTATCCGTGTCTTCAATTTGCCTTTTTAATGGTTTTATCCTTCCCATATTTAATTATCCTTGAAATCCCTCTTTCTCATGTTAAGCCTTAAACCAGAAACAAATAATGGAGAGATATCAATTTGAATATGATGTAGAAGAAGCCCGTGTTGATAAAGAAATTTTTATGGATCAATATAACCAATTGGATAACCTCTATTCATATTCTCTTGATCATATAAATAATCTTACCAATGAAAATACCCAATTAGTTCAGAGACAAGATTTATTAAGTAATGAAGTATGTCGCCTTTCTTATTCTTTAACCAAAGCTAATTTAGGGATGGAAACTTTATCAGATGAGAATAAAACCTTATCTCAAGAGAAGCGAACTTGTTTAAACAAGATGGTAATATCTTCACAACAACTTAGCATTCTTCAGAAAGTATGTGATGATCAAGAGTAATCTCTTCGCTCTTTGAGAAATGAACTTAAAGAAGTAACAGAGTCATTTATCGCTGAAAGAGATACACTCATTCAAGGTAGAATAGCTTTAAGTGTAAAGGCGAATCAACTTAAAGAACAATATTCCAAATTAGAAGAATTTTATTCTTCTCTTGCGAAGAAAAATTCCTTTCTTATTTCTAAAGAGAAAAATCTTCAGTCTCGACTTAAAGGTTTAGTTGGAGATAAATTTGATGACGCAATGGACCGTTGGAAGAATAGTTGTCTGTCCTTGATTAAACATCTTATTTCGCAAAAGGAAGGTAGTCATAATAGTTTGACTGCCTTAACTATCTTTTCTTTGTCATATTTTTCTGAGTTCTTCATCTTATTGAAATTTTGTATTCTACCTTTCGCAGAGTCTGAGAAGAATCTTCATTCCTCCATTTCTGTTTTGGAGGCTAAATATGCCAAAATTCGCAAAGAAAATGCATTGCTCGTCTCTGCCCTTACTGGTTCTCGCGACCGAGAAGAAGAAGACTTGATTATCTTGCTTATTTTAAGGATATTCAAGATAGGAATCATCAGAGAGCACTTCTTCGTCAAGTTCATCTCCGGGCTGAAGTCCTTGTAAATGATATTTTATTTTCCAAATCTCTTCCTCCTACATCAATTGAACCTTTGGAAGTAGATGATGATGAAGTTCCTCGTCCTGCTGATAGTGATTATGATTTTGAAAGTGGTGCAGAGGATGATTTCTTGGAAGGTGAAGAAGAAATTCCTTCTAAGGAAGCATCTGCTGGTGTTAATCAAAATGAGAAAGAAATCTCTCCTGAAGAAGTAATTGCTGGCGATAATCAAGGTGCTAGTCAAGGCGAAGATCAGAACCGAAATGAAGGAGAGGCTTGCGATAATGAGAACATTGGCGAAGAACGTCTGTTATCTCCTGCTACTGGAATTAATACTGAAGCTTGAGCTTCTTATCTAGTTTTATCTTCTTGAATTGTCTTACTTTTATCACTTTTGCGAATAATATTCTTCAACCAACTTTGGAATCAATTTTTCCTTTTAGTATTTTGTTGATGAGAAAGATAATGCTTCTTGTTTATTGATTCCCATACTTGCCTCTCATTATCTTTTTTGAAAAAAATAATTTGTTACGAATACTTATAAATATTTTGTTTTATCATGTGGTCTTATTTTGCCTTCCTAATTAAAGGTCTTATTATGCCACCTCTTGTCATTGCGACAAAATCGCAGGACGTCCTTGCACTTTCATGCAAAAACCCATTGATCTTGCCTTAACTTTTTCTTTTGTATTGTGGCCTCTTCAGGAATGTTGCGACAATATGACAGGCCTAAATATTCTTGCGAAAATAAAGCCCCATGACGTTGCCGTCTTGCGACGAAATCGCAGGACGTCTTCAACTTTCATGCGAAAACCCATTGATCTCGTCTTATCTTTTTCTTTTGTATTATTGCCTCTTCAGGATTGTTGCAAAAATATGACAAGCCTTAATACCCTTGCGAATAAAAAGCCTAATGACATTTGCGTCTTAAGACACCTATCAGCTCCCTAATGGAGGGTGCCGCCCTTATCTCCCCCCTGGTTGCCCCTTCAAGGAGGCGTACTTCTACCATACAAGGTTATCTCCTCCCATCCAGTCTTAACAACAACCAGTTGTTTTCGAAGCCTCTTATCCCTTTTACCTATAGGGATTATGGTTACGAGACTGCACCCTAAGTGGGGTTTTCTTCAGTCCGAGTGCAGTATAAGTCAAGACTTGTCAAGAATGGCAAGGTACGCTTCAAACGTACCTGACACTCTTGACTCAACCGTATACCTCGGCGCCTTGATCAGATCTGCACTCCTTGGGAGAGTCCTTATTACCTTAGTCGCCCAACCTAAGTCATCTGCTTAAGCTGAGAATCCAAGGTGCCTCTCCCGGATGGGCTTTATTGACCCCAAATCTCCATGACTCAGGTTCCGGTGGCGGCGTATCCTTTCCCTGAGCCATGCAACAGGTACCCCCTAATATGAGGTACTTTAGGTCTTACATTTGCCTTTTGCGAAATTTTATTCGCGAACTAGGGTGTACGCCATAAAGGTTCGCCCCTTTCTTTTATGTCATTGTTCTGTGATTATCTCTGCGAAAATTTCGCACATCATGGTCTTGTTTTGATATGAAAAATCTTGCAATTATTCTTTCAGAATCCATAAATTCTCAAAGATTCTTACTGATAATATCTTTTTAAGTACAACCTGTTCCATGGTCTATCAAGTCTATGACCAACATCTCTACCTTCTGGATCCATTAATCTATTATCTCCTGTTCCAACTATCTCCTTAATGATGTAAGGTCCATCCCATTTTTTCGCTAATTTTCCACCATTTTCTCGCTGATATATTGGTGTCTCTCTCAGAACTAAATCTCCTGGTTGAAATTCGCGTATTTTGACACGTTTATTATATTCTCGGGCTAATCTTCGCTGATAATTCTCCATATGTTGTAAAGCTTTTTCTCTTATTTCTTCTAATTTATCAAGTTTGTTTAAGATCAAACCCGCACTAAGATTTTTCCTCCCAAGCTTCTCTCTTTGTTTTCAGAATAACAACTTCTGTTGGTAACACCGCTTCAACTCCGTATGTTAAACAAAAAGGTGACATTCCAATAGCTTCTCTTCTAGTTGTATTATAAGCCCATACTGCATTATGTACTTGTTCGCACCATGCTCTGTGATGTCCTTCCAATTTCTTCTTTAATATATCTGCGATCGTTTTGTTTGTTGCTTCTACCTGCCCATTAGCTTGTGGATACAAAGGAGTAGACTTTCCACATTTTATCTTAAATGCATTAAGTAACATTTCTATGTTCTGTCCTTCAAACTGTTTCCCATTATCAGATACCAACTCCGCAGGAATTCCGAATCTGCAAATGATATTTTTGAATATGAATGTAAAGATATCTTCGTCGCGAATATGCTGTACTGCCTTTACTTCTGTCCATTTTGTGAAATAATCTGTTGTGACTATTAAGTATCTTCTTTGTCCAGAACCTGGTAAAAATGGCCCCACAATATCTAAGCCCCACTTTCCAAAAGGCCACACACTGGTTGAAGATGATAATGGTGCTCCCGGTGCATGTATTTTCTTTCCATGTCATTGACGATCTTCGCAACGTCTTGATATTTGTTTTGCATCTTCGTGCATGTATGTCCAGTAATAGCCTTGCAATTTTGCTCTATGTGCCAAAGATCTTCCCCCGCTATGACTGCCAGCATCTCCACTGTGTAACATCTTTAGCACTTTTTCTCCTTCCTCTCGTGTCAAACATCTGAGTGATGGTCCATTAAAGGATTTTCGGTATAGCAGCCCATCTCTTAATTCATAATTCGTTGCACGGATTTTTAAATTGTGTGTTTCCAATCTATTTCTTGGTGTTTCTCCTTTCGCCAAATATGCGTGAAGTTCCATTCTCCAGTCTGCGATATTGTTCGTTTGTTCTTCTTCTTCATTGTCTATTATCATCACACCCACTTCTTCTTCTTCTTTATTGATTGATGGTGACATAAGTGTTTGTATTTTTATGCATCTCGCAGTTGGATCTGTCATCATGCTTGAGATGAAAGCAAAAGCGTCTGCGAGTCTATTATCCTTCCTTGAAATGTGCCTCCATTTTATTTTTGGGATTTTCGCTGATAATTCTTCAACGAGCTTCTTGTATTTCTTTAAGGATGGTTCATTTGTAGTATACTCTCCCTTTATTTGGCGAATAATTAGCTGCGAATCGCTAGTGATCCTTGCATTTTCTAGTTTCATTTTTATTGCGAATTTTAAGGCATGTATCACAGCTTCATATTCCGTTTCGTTATTAGTGGATGCGAATTCCAATCTGAATGAAAAAGCCATCTTTATTCCTTCTGGCGAAATTAAAACAATTCCAACTCCATTTCCTTCTCCATTTGATGATCCATATACTAATATCTCCCATCTATTTGGTTCTGTTAATAAATCTTTTGGATCTCCGTGTTCTTCTTCTATATCCATCATTTCTTCTACTGCTTCATCTTCTTCTAAAGGAAATTCTTCCAAGAACTCTGCAACAACTTGTGACTTTGGTGAAGAAAAAATTTCATATTTAATATCAAAGTGGCCTACTTGTGCATTCCATCTCTCCACTCTTCCTGATCTTTTAGAATTCTTCATCACTGATTCAATTGGTACTTTTGTTAATACCTTTATCTTATGCGCCTGAAAATATATGCGGAGCTTAAATGATGCATAAACTAATGCTAAGATTAACTTCTCAATCTTTGAGTAATTCTTCTCGGCAGTATTAAAAGTTTTGCTAATGTAATAAATAGGTTTCTCCACTCCTGCGTCTACTCGCAATAACACAACACTTAATGCATGCGACGTCGTCGCAAGATAGATCAATAATTCTTTTCCTGATTCTGCTTTTTGTAAAATAGTTGTATTCATCAGATGTTCTTTGATTCCTTGAAAAGCTTTTTCACATTCATCAGTCCATTTAAATTTCGCACCCTTCTTGAGTATGTCGAAAAAATATCTGATTTGTCTGATGATCGCGAAATGAATCTCCCCAGCGAAGCTAGAAGCCCATTCAACTTATGTACATCTTTTATTGTTGGTGGTGTTGGCATGTCACGAATTGCTTGCACTTTTTCTGGATCAACCTGTATTCCTTCCTTTGATACAATGTAGCCTAAAAATTTTCTCTATGCAACTCCAATAGTACACTTCTCAGGATTCAATTTAATGTTATACTACCGCATTTGTTCAAAAATCTCCCTCAGGTCTTGTACATGGTCTTTAGCTTCTTTAATCTTTACTAACATGTCATCCACGTATACTTCTAATGTTTTGTGTATCCATTTTGCAAACACCTTCTCTACCATTCTTTGGTATGTCGCTCCCGCATTTCGCAAACCAAATGGTATTTTCGTGTAACAATATAAACCTCTAGGGGCGAAGAAAGCAGTATTTTCTTGATCTTCTTCAGCGAGAGGGATTTGGTTATACCCTTTGTACCCATCTAAAGACGATACTCTATCATTTCCCGCTTCGGATTCCACCATTTGAGGAATATCTGATAATGGAAAACTATCTTTGGGGAAAGATTTGTTTAAATCAGTGAAATCTATGTAAATCCTGATTCCTTTGTTTTTCTTTGGGACGATGACCATATTTGCTATCCATTCTGGGTATTTATCTTCTCTTATGAATCCCGCATCAAGCATTTTCTGTAGTTCTTGTTCTATTTGGGAATGGTAAGTTGTTGCAATTTTTCTTATTCTCTGTTTAAATGGTATCACATTTTTGTTAATCTCCAACTCGTGGCATGCAATTGATGGATCTATTCCCGGTATCTCATCCATGCTTCCCGCGAAAACATCTTTGTATTCTCGCAAAAGGTTAACAGTTCTTTCTTCTTCTTCCACGTCCATTTTGGTTCCAATTCTCAATATTAGAGGTTCTTCTATAGTCCCAACGTTTATTTCTTTTGTTGGTTCTGCGACAGTGTAACTGGGTTTAGGTTCTCCCATTGGTGTTGGTTCTTTTATTGTTTTCACAGGTCCTTCTCCTTCTTCCGAAATTTCGCTGGGTATTCCTTTGCCTTCTTTTGCCCTTATCATATATACTCTAAATTCTTATTCTTTTCTTTGCTTCCTTTGCCAACTTTCTGCGGAATTGTTTCTTTTTTGCTTGTCCTTCATAATGCTTTACTTCAATTTGATGACATAATTTCGCATTGTCAACATCTCCTCTGATTTCACCTATTCCATTTGGTGTGGGGAATTTAATACATTGATGCAACGTTGATACTACAGCTTTTATCGCATGTATCCATGGTCTTCCTAATAACATATTATATGGCGATTCCATATCCACCACGCATAGTGTTACGTGTGTTTCGATCTCTCCAAGTGGAATTCGTACCACTATTTTTCCTTTAGGTTTTGTTGTGGATTTTCCAAAGCCGTGAACAAAATATGTTGAACTGGACATTTCTTCATCTTTAAATCCCATTCCCCGGAATGCATGATAAAATATTATGTCCACTGAACTTCCTGTATCGATTAAAGTTCTGTTCAATATCCATTCTCCCGTGGATTTTGTTGTTGTCTCCTTCTCTTTTCGCGCAATAGGCACTGTAATAACCAACGGAGATGTGTGGTTCAAATTTTATTTTGGTATTTCTGCCGCCATGAATGTAATTTTTTGCTTTTCCAAATCTTTCAAGGGTGATGTCTTTTCTACCGCCATAACCTTCCTTCCTTCAAAATTTCGTTTATGTATTCTTCCTTTGATGTTTTCATGGAATTCATTAACCATCGTTTTTGTTATCATATTACACTCCAATCTTTTGTCATCTTCATTAATTCTAATCATCTTTCTTTTAACTGGTTCACTGATTTATTTAATCACTTTCTTGATTTTAACATTCTCAACAACAATCTTCAACTTTCGATCTTGAAGTCCCTGTTTCTAGCGCCATTATGTAGTTGCAAGAAATCCTACACTACACCCTCATATGATTTCATTATTACTCAACTCATTTTTTAGATTTACACTCTTAATTTTATTGATCAATCTTTGAATATTCTTACAAGAAAAGATAAAAGAATCAAGAATGACCTCTGCTCTATACTTTCTCTCTCCTATTTACTTGTTTCTTACTCAAAAAGATCTCTCTCTTTTTCTTTACAACTTGAACGACTATTTATAGGGAAATACATAGTGGATGACAGCTAATCTGTCCTTTATTTTCGGGTATGGTTTGCGACATTCTCGCAACCTTACAAATGTTAATTTCGCAAGCTTTCTAATTTTCGTAGAACTATCACATCTTTCTCGTGATTCTAGATGACGTCGTTTATCGTATCATTTCTGAAATTGTTCTGCGACGCTGTTGTGTTGTGTTGTTGATAATTTCACTAAGATATTATTGTTGCGAGATTCTGATCCTACAGCAACCTTACGAATGTTAATCTCGCAAACTCTCTAATTTTCGCAGGACTATCACATCTTTCTCATGATTTTAGCTGACGTCATTTATTATGTCATTTCTGGAATTGTTCTGCGACGCTGTTGTGTTGTGTTGTTGATAATTTCGCTGATGCATTATTGCTGCGAGATTCTGATCCTACATCTTGCCTCTTCTCATATCTTCTCTGCAAAGTAGAGAATGATGTGAGAAATGCCGCAGCTGTTCATCTCTTCATATTCTGTATTTATCACACGTATTCTTTCTTCCATCTGTTTCTTGACACGTATTCTGTAACCGCAGCTGTTCATCTCTTCATATTCCGCATTTATCACACGTATTCTTTCTTCCATCTGTTTCTTGACACGTCTTCTGTAACCGCTGCTTTTCAACCGCTCACGTCTTTTCGTCTTAATGGTGTTTATTTCTTCGGGTAAAAAATCTCCTTTATATACTCTTCTTACTCTTCTTTCCACTTTCTTTCTACTTTCTCTTCTCTTTTTATTCTCTCATCTCTGCAACTCTGTTGTTCTTCTGCAAGTTCTGCTACTATAATTCTTCCCTCTTCTTACTTTTTACTCATTCCCATACTCTATATTCAAATATGCCTCCAAGTGGCCATAGACATGAGAAAAATTTAAGATACGTCCAAAAAGATTTTGCTGAGAAAGGTTTGACACTTTCTACCATTCCTGGTGAAAGTGCTAAGTCAATTCTTTCTATCAAAATTTTCTCTGATCAATATTGTGATGATCAATCAATCATAATTTTGCTAGGTCAGATTCTCGCAGGTCTCCACATTCCTCTTTATGACCCAGATATTCCTCTATTCTATGAAATTCTCGCTCACTCGGAATTTTCGCGAGCTATCTTCCAACTGAGTGGGGATTGCATCTGTCTGATGCTAGAGTTCGCCAACCGTGGTGCTGGTAAAGGATCTCTGTACTCCAAAGAACTTAAGGATCCTAAATTCGCAGACCTGGAGATAATTGCTGAGAAATACACATTAGTGAGTTTCTTTGAAAATTATGAATTGATCTCCATGAAGAAAGAGAATACTCGCTGGGGTATTCGTTTGAAAAGGAAAGATAACATTGATGAAGCTAAAATACTCATGCAAGACATTGATTGGCATTCTGGTAAGAACACAACTCCTCGCCAATCCAAAGATGATAAATGGTGTGTTTTTCCCTTGATGCTAAAGGACCTTACATTGCTGGGTCAAATGTTCTTCCTGAGAATCTCGCTACCTATCAACCTTGGGTATTCTCTTGGCCCGAGAAGGAGAAAGAGGTATGTTTTTCCAGTTTCGCTCACTTTATATTTCTTTATTTGTCTTTATTCTTTTGTTCGCTGACTCTTGCGACATTCTACAGATCCAAAACTGAAAGATAGTATAACAGGACTGGGAAGGCTAGTACCTTGTTAGCTCTTCGCTCATACACAGATGAGGTAAGAAATATTCTCTTATGATTTTAAACAGTATATTTTGCCTCTATTTCTTATTTCTATCTGTTGTGAAGATTATTGCTGAAATAGAAGAGCCTGCCAATGTTGCGAAGACTGGTGATAAAGGCAAAGGTGCTCTTCGCAGGGAAAAACCAACTGCTCCTCCTTCAAAGAAGAAAAGTCCGTTCTTCTCTCCTTCAAATATTCCTTCTCATGAAAATCCGAGAATGATGAGGATGATGAGGATAATGATGACCTTGCTGCAAATGAAGATTCTCCATCTGAATCTTCTATGGCTAAGCTCTCTGGCCTCTTTTCTGATTCTTTGCAAGGAATGGAGATAGTCAATTCGCTAACACCTGTAAAGCTCTCGCTACAATTTGCGATGTTCCTTTGTGGATGGTGATAATTCTCTTCGGAGTTTCTAGATCAGTGACTCCCAATTTCCTGCATTCTCTTAATAGTCTGGTATGCTTTCATCCTTTTACTTCTTCATTGTAACTCAAAATCTCTTTCTATTTTAATACTTTTTATTTTCTCGCAGGCTGGAAAAGCTTCTTTCGCTGTTGCCTCAGATCTAGAGAGACGCGAAATTTAAAAGAAAATCTTCAATTTCGCACAAAGAATGAGGAATGGAAGCTGAAGTCAAATGTCTTCGCGAGAAAACACAACTAGAAATTGATTCTTCTTCGTATAAGAACAAAATCTCTAGTCTTCAGCAAGCTAATAATCAACTCTATGGTATGTTACTTTTCTCCTTTCCTTCATTCATTCATCCTGTTGTTTTATCTTATTTAATTGATCCTTTTTGCAGACATTTATGGTCTTTCTGATGAAGCTACCATTCTTCGTTCATTTCCTAATGCCTTGGATAATGATACCCTTCTTGAGCGTCTTAATAAATCTTTAAATAGTTTCTCAAATGATAAAATTTCATCTCTTTCTCTGAATGAACTAAGATCCAAATTTCGCCTCTTAGAAATTGACCATAGATCTAGTTTAGGCTTAGCCAACCGATTTAAGCGTCTCTTCTTAATTCTAAAGAGAAAATCAATGAGTTGAAACCAAAATTAGCGTCTCATAGATGATAAGGATCGCATCTCTGATCAAGGTGCTAAGGCTTTGGCGAAATTCCAAGAGACCCTTCTTGAAGTTCAACTTGAACGAGATGAAGCTAACCGCAAGAATACCGAGCTCTGCGAGAAAACCAAATTCGTTCTCGTCTTCTTATAAGTAATGAGGATGAATTCGCTTGGGCTGCGAAAATCTTAGACGATGCCAGAAAAGATTTAGGTGTAAATGTTAGTCCCAAGTTGAGCATACAGCCTTGATTAGAGATATGATTTCTGACAGAGAAGGTTATTAACTGTTCTTCCACTAATCTTTTGTTTCTTATGAATTTTCATCAAGTTATTAATTGATTGCCTTTTGCTCGCAGATTCTGAAAGTAGATATCGCAAAGATTGAGGAACTTGAAGCTGAAAAAGGGAACTCGCAAAGAATCTTTCTTCTCGCAACGACAAGTATTCTAGATTAAAGAATCAAATCAAGATCACTGTTGCGAACTTTAAGAATGATGCTATGCATTTTCGCAATCAAACTATTCAAATGGTTTGTGATGACCATAGTATTCCTCATTCTGATTATCCTTGTCTCTTGGAGGAGATCCCAAAGAACATTCCCAGTCTGATTTTTCTGATAGCGAAGCTGATGAAGAATCTATGTGAGGTATGGTGATGAAGGTTCTGATGGAGATGAAATTCTGATGCAGACGAAGGGAACAAGTCTGATGAAGATGATGAAGGATCAACTAAGAAGTAGTCTTTGTTTCTTTCTTTAATCTTCTGTAATACTTGTACATTTATTCCTCTTTCTGTATATTTGCGAATTCTTTTGGTTTCCATATTCCTTAATATATGAGTTTCTTTCATTTTGACCTGCATTCATTAAAACAATTCTTCCTTGCAATATGGTTAATCAATATAATCATTAATTTTTTAATTTTTTGCGTAAATCTATCATGTGGAGACAAATAACATTTTCTAATTTCATTCATTCCCATACTTGCCTCTGTTATTTGTATCCAAATGAGAGATTTTGCAGATTTTCTTATTTTGTGCTCATTTTCGCAGTTGTTTATTTATAATTTCGCAATCTTATGCGAAGTGAATTTCGATTCTTTTCAAAATCCATTCCTGTGTGGTCTTATTTTGCCTTCCTAATTAAAGGTCTTATTATGCCACCTCTTGTCATTGCGACAAAATCGCAGGACGTTCTTGCACTTTCATGCAAAAACCCATTGATCTTGCCTTAACTTTTTCTTTTGTATTATGGCCTCTTCAGGAATGTTGCGACAATATGAGGCCTAAATATTCTTGCGAAAATAAAGCCCCATGACATTGCCGTCTTGCGACGAAATCGCAGGACGTCTTCGCACTTTCATGCGAAAACCCATTGATCTCGTCTTATCTTTTTCTTTTGTATTATTGCCTCTTCAGGATTGTTGCACAAATATGACAAGCCTTAATACCCTTGCGAGTAAAAATCCTCATGACATTTGCGTCTTAAGACACTTATCAGCTCCCTAATGGAGGGTGCCGCCCTTATCTTCCCCCTGGTTTCCCCTTCAAGGAGGCGTACTTCTACCATACAAGGTTAGCTCCTCCCATCCAGTCTTAACAACAACCAGTTTTTTTCGCAGCCTCTTATCCCTTTTACCTATAGGGCTTATGGTTACGAGACTGCACCCTAAGTGGGGTTTTCTTCGGGACGAGTGCATTATAAGCCAAAACTTGTCAAGAATGGCAAGGTACACTTCAAACGCCCCTGGCACTCTTGACTCAACCGTGTACCTCGGCGCCTTGATCAGATTCTGCATTCCTTGGGAGAGTCCTTATTACCTTAGTCGCCCAACCTAAATCATATGTTTAAGTTGAGAATCCAAGGTGCCTCTCCCGGATGGGCTTTATTGACCCCAAATCTCCATGACTCAGGTTCCGGTGGCGGTGTAGCCTTTCCATGAGCCATGCAACAGCTACCCCCTTATCTGACGTACTTTAGGTCTTACATTTGCCTCTTGCGAAATTGTATTCGCGAACTAGGGTGTACGCCATAAAGGTTCGACCCTTTCTCTTTTATCATTTTTCTATGATTGTCTTTTGTAGAATTCATTATCTCTGCGAGATTCTTTCACATCATTCTATTGTATTTGCATTTCACAATCTCAATTTTGTCATTCAATAAAATGTATTTTTGAGGATTTTATTTATTGCGAGAGTGTTGCAACAAATTAATCATTCATACATTACCTTTGCCATCCTCTGCTTCTTTGTTATTTTGTGTTACTGTTTCTTTGGTAGTGATATGTTCGCTATTTTTTATTCTGAGCTACCATTAGTTTCACAACATCTCTTCTTCTTTTCTTCCGATTGTATCCACCATCAACCTCTCACTTCTTTGTGTCTCTTTGATTTTGTGTCGCCAATTTTCCTTCTTGTTTGCTCTCCCTTCGCAAGATTTTATCTCAGTTTCGTAACACCTCTTTCCTTCAACCCAATCTCCCTTTATGATACCTACACCGTTGGGGTGAGGGAATTTGATGCACTGGTGGAAAGTTGAAGCTACACCTAGAATCCCATGTAGCCAAGGTCGACCAATTAATGCATTGTAGGGTGATTCTACATCAACGACACAGAATAGGATTTCAGAAGATATTCCCTTCAACGGAATTCGCATAGTAGCCTCCCCTTTAGGTTTGTTGGCAGTACCATTAAAACCATATATCTTATATGTTGATTGTATAAGATCATCATCTCTTCCTCCCATAATTTTATAAGTATGATAAAATAAGATGTTCACAGAGCTTCCGGTATCGATCAAAATCCTATTAATAGCCCATGAATCTTCAGCTTCATCATCCTCATTTTCTTTCGGTTTTGGATTAATTTCTAATTTTACTACCAATGGATTATCATGTACTTCTTCACCTTCAGGGATTTCTTCTGCGGTAAAAGAAATAATCTGTTTCTGCCATTCCTCTAGTGGCGAGATTTTCGCAATATTCATAATTTCTCTTCCATCGTTATCTCTTGCGAACACTCTACTCAAAACATTGTCATGAAAATCTTCATTGTCTTGTATGAATGTACAATAGAGTGACAGAATAGATTCTTTGCTTTTGTACCAACTTCTATGAAGAATGTTTCTTTCTTTTTCATCGTGTTTACTTTATGATGTTCTGGTGGTGGTGGCAATGGTTGAGATTGTGGGTGCGCTACCAAAAGTGGTTTAGTTTTCCTTGATCTATCATTCTCAGAATAATTCTTTTTACATTTCTGCAATCATCTGTAGTATGTCCATGAAAATGATGATAAGAACAAAACTCATGACTTCTGTGGTTTGGAGGTGGTTCCGTTCCCATGTTCCATGGTGTTGGTATATTCTCCATCAAAATTCTAGCTTCCCATATTTTCTCCACACTTGCATTTAGAGGTGGCATCTTGATTTCTTCCCATACTACCTTGTGACCTCCTTGTCCTCTATTATAGTTTTGTCTTTGACCTCCATAAGTTTCTTGTGGCTTATCGAGTCTTTGAATCTTGTTATTTCCACCACGATTGTAGAAATTTCTTTCTCCTTCATACTCCTCTTGATCTCGGATTCCCATAGCCACCATCTTATGTTGATTGTTACCCATCACCTTCTCTTGTTGTACTTGCGAAGTATTCGCCACTGTGTTTATTAGCTTGGGTAATAAGCTTGCATTCGCTGTTTGTGAAATGGTATTCGCAACTGGGTATGATTCCATTTCATTTTGCCTCTCCTCTAGAGCAATATATTCTTCCTGAAGTTCTCGCAATTCAGTCATTGTGATCGTATTCTTGATTCTGAAAATTTGGATATACAATAGGTTGGTTGCAAACGTAGCATTGATGAATGATAAGATAAAATATCTCTCATCTACACGTCCAGCCATTTCTCTACACATAGTCCTCCATGTTTTAGTTAGGTGCTTCAAACTTTCGCCAATCCTTTGTTTTAATCCAAACACGTCTCCAATACCAGGTCGCGAAGAATTATTACTTATATATGCCCCCAGAAATGTAGTCTGCAAATGATTAAAGGATGTTATTGTATTCTTTGGTAGACCTTCGAACCATTTTAACGCCTCCCCTGCTAAGCTGGATGTGAAATACTTGCATAATACGGCATCATGATTTTCCCATTGCAGCATACACCTCACATAGGCTTTAATGTGTTGAATTGCACAAGTTGTTCCATCAAAAATGCTGGTTAATGCGGGCAAATTTCATTTCGGAGGTATTCCTCCTAGTTGTACTTCCCTTGTAAATGGGGTTTTCCTAGCTTCTTCTATAGCTTCATCAAATTGTCTTCTGCCTACTTCTCCTCTATTATTTAGCATTTCTCTCATTTCTTCTAACTCTTTCAAGATTTGTTTATTTACACCTGAATTTTGATCCATTGGTCTTTTTAATTTCGCCTCCCTTCTTCTGCGTTCATGTCTTGCTTCTCTCGCGAAATTTTGCATTTCTTCTTCATTATCTTCATCTCGTCTTCTTCTGCGAGTCTCTTCTCCATCTCTATCTTGAATTCGCATATGATTATGTCTCTCATTTTCCCCTTCATGATTTTGTTCATTTCTTATTAATTCCATTTGATGTCTTTCATCCGTCCTCTGTATTCTATCATACTCTTCATTGATATTACCGTTATTCCGGTTTTGTGTACGCCTTCTTTCTCGATTGTCGTGATTGTTCTGGCAAATTGTCTCCTGAAGATCTTGTTCTTCCATTTCCGCTCTCAATCTTTCACGTTCGCAAATTAAACGTGCTTGTTCAGCATAATGTCTTTCAATTTCTTCTTCAATCGTCTGTTGATTTCTTTGAGTTTCTCTTTCATGTAAAATTCTCCTTCCTTCCTCTCGATTTCCTTCGCCATCTTGGTCATTTCGTCCCTGACATTGTCCGTTCTCTTGATTTCTACCATTTTGCCTATCAAAAGTTTCATTTTGTGGAACATAACGATCATCAGTTCTTTCTTCATTTTCGCGATATTCTTCATTAGGATTTGATATTTCTTCTTGAATATTGTTTCCAGCATTAATTGTGGGTGAATTTCGCCTCATTTCTCCTCTAGTCGATCTTGAATATGATTTTGAAACACTTCTCGATCTTCTACTCTGTAGTCTCATATTTTCCATCCTCAATTCGTGATTTTGTCTTGTTAAATTCGCACGTTCTTCTGCCTCAGCTCTTCTTTCTTCATGTATTCTTCGTCTCAATGTTTCTGACGCTCCAATTTCTTCATCTCCATGAATTATTCCTTCATCTGCTTCTTGATTTCTCTCTACCTGTCTATGGTTTCTGGTTTGCTGCTCTTCTTCTACTTCTTTTGCTGAATTTGACTGCCAAGTGTGTATACTCACCCTATCATAATCTGTATTCCTTCCTTGTATTAGTGTTTGTTGAATTGGTGGTTGAATTCGATTTTCTCAATTATTTCTCATTCTAGTTGGTTCTCCCATTTCACTTCTTTCCTTTCCAGCAATTCTCTTGCTTCCTCTAACAGTAGTTAATTGTTCTGATGTATTTCTTCTTCTAGCCATTTCTTCAATATTAATGAATTGCAAAAGATTATGTAAAATTCTTAATCAATCACTCTAAATCTTCACAAATTTCAATATTAATCTTCAATTTTTTCTAGAATAATCTTCAATCTTCAATTCGTCCCTGTTTCTAGCGCCATTATGTAGTTGCAGGAAATCCTACACTACACCCCTCACAAGATTTCATTAACATTCAACTCATTTTAGATCAACAATCTTAATTTTATTGATGAATCTTTGAACAATCTTACAAGAAAAGATAAAGGAATCAAGAATAACCATTGCTCTATATTTTCTCTCTCCTATTTACTTGCTTCTCACTCAGAAAAAGATATCTCCCCTTCCTTTACAACTGAATGACTATTTATAGGGAAATACATAGTGGATGACAGCTAATCTGTCCTTTATTTTCGGCTATGGCTTGCGACATTCTCGCAACCTTACGAATGTTAATCTCGCAAACTCTCTAATTTTCGCAGGACTATCACATCTTTCTCATGATTTTAGCTGACGTCATTTATTATGTCATTTCTGGAATTATTCTGCGACGTTGTTGTGTTGTGTTGTTGATAATTTCGCTGATGCATTATTGCTGCGAGATTCTGATCCTACAAAATCCAAGTTACCTTGGTAACAAAGCATTCAATATTCGTCATTAGATGAAAAACCTGATTCACCCAATCTAATATCTTTCAACCGTTAGATCGAACTTAGCTTGTTACACACAAATGAAATGTACCCTCATTTAGGTTTATGTAACCGTACCTAAACGTGTACACCATGTTGGTTCACAAATAGTTAACCGAGGTTAGCCATATGATTACTCTCATATCAACCTTATTCATCTTAACCATAACTAGTTCAAATGACTCAAATGAAACTAGTTAAAGAGTTGTCTAATTGCTATATTCTCATAGAATTATACAAGAACACAATTGAAGCGAAATCGGTTTGATTCACTCGAATCAATCATGACCATTATAGCCACGATTTGCAAAGATTGCATTTCTTATTATATAAATGTTTATGTTCATGTTTAAAACCGATTTTAGAACTTTAACCTTCAAGTATGCAAACGGGTACGCATACTTGAAATACCCGGACTAAGATTGAGTTACGCCAGTACGCAAACGGGTACGCAAACTTCAAATCCCAGCAGAAATTCTCGGACATGAACTTGTATGCCAGTACGCAAACGGGTACGCATACTTAGGTTCCCGGATTTCTCAAACCAACAGGTACGCAAACGGGTGCGCATACTTGTTAGAGCATAGCTCGGTTGAACCCACCAAGCGTTGGTATGTCAAGATTAGTTGTCATATTTTAGTGAACCAAAACTCAATTAAATAGTCGCTTGATTATTTACTAGAGTCAACTTCATATAGGTTAGCTTGAAAGTATTAGGATATGAGACATTACAAGTATTACGTGAAGACTTGAAGACTGTGAAGAAGTAAGGATCTACAACGACGACATCATCCTTCCACTCGAGGTTAGTAATATTTGACTTGAGTTGTTTCACTCCCTAACGTATCTTTCAAGTCGTGCATATTGAAAACATAACTGCGAAGCTGTGATATTATACTCTAGTTAGACATAGTATCAAGGAATTACAATACGAAGTATAACGTCTATCTTTTGAACTTCGTATATAAGACATCGACATAATCGTATGAATGCTATTGTGATTATGTATGGGTATGGGTGAAGATTTCGTCCTAGGAAACAATGCTTTAATTCGTTTAAAGGAATTAAATTCATAAGCTTGTTTTGTAAATCGAAAGGGAAATCGCTAGGCTAATTGGTATTGTTATTCATTGCAAATCTTTTGAATTACCAATATGTGTGTTTGGTATAACCGCTCATAACCTTTTTATGTATCTTGGTAAAACTATTCACAAGGCCTGACTTTTTTATTGGTATGACTTTTATTAGTGAAACCTGAAAAAGCGGGGGTCTAACAACACCACCCAATATTTCGCTTAGCAATCTGTATGGACTAACTCCGAAGTACTTTGCTAGAGAATCACCTAGACAGTCAGACTCAATCTAGATAAAAGTATCTCAAGGAGTTAATATCTCTCTCTTGATTTGATTTTTACTCAAGCTAAAAACAATAGCGAGTCTTTATCAAATACAAGGAATAGTTGGACGGTACCAAAGACCAATGTCCAAGGATCAATCAATATCAATCAACAACCAAAGGTTGGATTTCCAGTTGATGATCACGAACGCACAACTCGTATTATTTCAATTATATAAAATATAATGCGGAAAAGAAATAACACAGACACCAGAAATTTTGTTAACGAGGAAACCGCAAATGCAAAAAAACCCCGGGACCTAGTCCAGATTGAATACACATTGTATTAAGCCGTTACAAACACTAGCCTACTCCAAGCTAACTTCGGACTGGACTATAGTTGAACCCCAATCAGTCTCCCACCGATCCAAGGTACAGTTGTACTCCTACGCCTCTGATCCCAGCAGGATACTACGCACTTCGAGGAATCACAAACAGTGAGACGAAGATGTTTGTGACTTCTTTATCTTGCCTATCGGAGAACTCTCACGATCTCAAGTCAATCAATCGATTGTACTCGTACGATAGAAGATGCAAGATCAGATCACACAACTACGATAAAGTAGTATCGGTCTGGCTTCATAATCCCAATGAAGTCTTTAAGTCGTTAACCTGAATTCAGAGAAGAAAATCAAAGGTTAATGGAGATTGACTCTAGCGGGCGCACTAGTAGCACACAGAGTGTGGGGATTAGTTTTGCACAATGCTAGATGTCTCCTTTATATAGCCTTCAAATCAGGGTTTTGCCTTAGTTACAAAGCAATCCATATTCACCATTAGATGAAAACCTGATTTAGATTCAAGCTAATATTTCTCATCCGTTAGATCGAAAACTTAGCTTGTCACACACACTTGGGTAGACGTTTACAGTGTTTGTGAAAACCATGCCCAAACGTGTACGTGTATGTTGGTTCAACATAGTAACCCAAAAAGGTCAACCATATGAGCATTTCATATTAACCTTGTTTTTCTTCACCATAACTAGTTCAATTGACTCAAATGAACTAGTTAAAGAGTTGTTCAATTGTTATGAGAACTTATGTAACTACACAAGACACAATTGAAACAAAGATGATTCGATTCGATTGAATCGGCTCATGAACATTATAGCCACGGTTTGCATAAAGCATTCCTTAGTAATTTAATGTTTCATGTTCATAGCACATATTTAGATCATAACCTCTTAAGTTCACAAACAAGTTTGCGGACTTAAGTTAATCGGTTGAGTTTCCCAAACTCAGCAGAAATTCTCGGAAAGAGAACTTCCGCCAGTTCACGGACTGGGTTCGCGGACAGAGTTCGCGAACTTAGCACACAAACGAGTTTTGGAAAATCCAGCAGAAATTCTCGGTCGAGAACTTCCGACAGTTCGCGGACTGAGTTTGAGGACTGGGTTCGCAGTCTTGGCAAGCCAATTCCACAATCCTCCCGATTTCTCTTGATCAACAAAGTTCGAAAACTTCGGTTCAAGGAATACATGGTTATGTAATCTAAACTCTCATTTCAATCATTGAGACATTCTCAGAGGACGCTATGTAGCCGTTATTCACAGACTGATTCACGTCAGAGCAATTCTCAAAGTGATTGAAACTTTTTATGACTTTCGTCACTAGGTGAAGATAAACTTGATCAAAGCGAAACGCTATACCAACACACGATTTCGAGATAAAAGATAAGCAATGAATGCTCAGCTCGAAAAGTCAAATGTGTATGATCTAGTCTATATAGCATACGACTTTTGTCTCATAAGAAGTAGGAGATAGAATAGATAGACTTTTTAGTGATAGATAAGTTCAAGTCTCCACATACCTTTTTGTTGATGAAGTTCCACGGTTCCTTGTATAGATCTTCGTCGTTGTATGATGAATTGCCATGAAGTCCTTGAGCTCAACTACACTTTTCTATCCTAGTCCGAGACTTAGCTATGTAGGCTACTTTTGATTACTAACATTGACAAACATGCTTGAGATAGCAACGCATGCGAGGTCGACCGAGCTATGCTCTAACAATCTCCCCCTTTTTCAATTTTAATGACAAAACTATTAATACATATGAAATACAAAAAAGATAAACTTTAGTGGCTCCTATTCCATAGTCTAATCTTCAACGTTCCCTGAAATCTTCGTCCTTCCAAGTACTCCAATGATACCAAAGGTTGTAAGTTTAGCATCATTGTTGTTGAAGATCCGTAGCTATAACAATAAGAGAAATCGATATTCTCAATCATTATTATACAATGTCATAGTATTATTATGTAATATCAAAGTCCAATTGTATAACGACTTTAACAATAATACTACGGTGATATGTATCACTCCCCCTTAGTCAATACTCCATCTGATCATGGAAACCACTCCCCCTTACACAATGATCCGAAAACCATATGTATTTGTAGCGTGAACTACATTATTTCTCCCCTTTTTTGTCAATAAAATTGGCAAAGGTACAAGAACGGGATCATAATGAAATTTCCACAAGAGACATTTCATAGACTAAAAGAAAAATACATACCAACTTAATTTAGATGCAATCATAAAGCCGAAGCTAAATGCATTCATCAAGGAGTTTTAAGATACAAGATAACCCCTACAAATTTCCACAGCCGCACCCCCCCCCCAAGATATTACCATTAAGCACAAGTTCAAAGGAACTCTCCCCCATTAGATGTCATTCCCGAAAGAACAACAAGAGCGACCTTAATTTCGAAAGAAAAGAAGAATTTTTTATTGGACACCAAAAACCATAGGAATGATTTTCTATATCCAAAGCTCAACCAAATTAACCACAAGTAAACCCATGATTAATTCAATTGGAATACGCAACTAAATCAAACCACAAAAGTGATCAATTTAATTGAAAGTGCTCAACATAAGTAAACTCACGGAGCTACGACTAAGTCAATCATATGGAGATGACTAACTTAACCGTTCAAATACTCAATATAAGGAAAACCTTACGGAATATATGACTACATTAACCAAAGAGCATGATAGTGTAGCCTTTCATATACTCAACACAAGAACTTGTGGAATATATGAAAACTCAACTAGATTAATTACAAAAGAACCTATAATTAATCTAATTGGAATACAAACAACCAAACTAATCACCGAAGTAATCAATTTAATTATTTTGGGTTCTACATAAGAGAACTTATGGAACCCTGACTAAGTTCATCATAGAATATGACAACCTCAACCGTACATGTACTCGTCATAAGAAATAAAACTTATGGAGTACAAACTAAATAACCAAACTGGTTGATTAATTTAGTTCCTAATGCTCGACATATAGAATCTTATGGAACAACCAACAAGCCAATGAGAATAATCGACTTAGTTGTATCATGCTCAACATAAGACACTCAATGGAGCCTTCACGGTAAAACATAACAAGATTGATCAATGAAGATCAATACCGTGGATAACTTACAAGGATCTATTCTATTTTCCATCATAACGATATAATAGACTTTATCCTTGTCAAACAAAAGATATCATCCTATTTTCCATCAAATACATGATTGCATAGGCATAACTTTTGTGATTGTCAAAAGTCCATTCGTCCTTTCATCAATACGAATACTAATTCATGAACGACTTTACTTTTGACCGCAATATGGGACCTTCAAGTTCACGGACGCAAACAATACATATCCCATAAAAATATTGCAATATCACAAACCATTAAAATACTGCAATAAACATCATCCTCCAAATATTTTTAGAATTTAATACCAATAAACCTAAAAAATAACACAAGAAGATGAAAACAAAAATAGCTATGTGTAGTCACAATCATCGCTATTCAAAGCACTAGTTATTCTTCCAACTAATCCAAATAGAAGACATACTAGGCATTTAAACTCAAAAACAGACTCTTAGACCAAAACCCAGACACTAAGGATCAAGGACTGTTCTGGAAATGCATGAGTCTTGTGATCATCGAGCTTATGAGAGACATCAACCTCATAAACCCTTGAGGAAACATCCTTTTTAAGAGGTTCTTTCACGCGGTTCTTCTTCATAGCAAGATTACAGTTAACCTTTTTCAACTCAGCTCTTACAGCATCAAGACACTTAATAGTTCCAACAAGTTGTTGAGAATCAATGATAACCTTAGATTGAATCTTCTCCCCAATACCTGAGTAAGAAACAGGAGATTGAGGAAAAGATCCTTCAAATTCAACAAGGTTTCCCTTCTCTTTATCAAACTCAAAGTATATATCATCATCAACAAAGTCTTCAGGCAAGTCCCATGAAGAAGATACCATTGATGAGAATCCTAGAGTGAAAGTTTTAACACAATAGGAAGGGTATATAAACGTATTTGAGGGAATTAGGGTTTAAAGGTAGGTATAAGAGACTAAATCCAAAATCGTATAAGTACCCTTATGAGAACCCAACACAAAACATGAAGCTTTTGACAGCCAAGACAAAACTAACAAAAGCAACACAAAAAGATGATAAAATACTCATGTAAAAGTATGTGACTGATTATCCATCTAAGAACGATAAGAAAATAGCTAGATAATCACAGTTACTTTGCACAGAGTATACCTATTCAATTCTCACACAACTAGGATTTTTGGTGAGTGAGATATCAAACTTGTGATTAATTTGCACAAGTATGAGCATCTAGATCATTAAATGACCATTGATTTTGTTTAGTCTTCCTTCTTTGATTATCACTCAGTTTAGAAGAATACGACATAGCTTGTTCTGCATATCCTTCTGAAAGGCTTTTTCTGAGGACTAAGTCTAGGACCTCTTGAAATTGGTTCAAGTGGATCAGAATAGATGCGAATCCATTTTCT
This sequence comes from Papaver somniferum, assembly GCF_003573695.1. Taxonomy (NCBI): domain Eukaryota; kingdom Viridiplantae; phylum Streptophyta; class Magnoliopsida; order Ranunculales; family Papaveraceae; genus Papaver; species Papaver somniferum. The sequence goes on along the minus strand of NC_039364.1, from coordinate 216,763,049 downwards.
AGATTTAAATTTAGATTTACCAAAAGCATAAACATGGGGAATACATTCATTATAAGAGTTTAAATGGTTATAATGTACCTGTGATCTGTGACAACTTCTAGGAAGAGATCCATGTTTGTAAAACTTTTGGTTTTCTGTGGGTATTTGGTTCACCGCAGTAGTCGATTGACTATTTGTTCCATTGACAATTGATAGAAGAAAATTACGGAGTTTAGAAATTTGTTTCTTTCTTTCAAAACAATGGATAGCATAGTGATTTCCTTTTCCACACAAGGTACAGGTTCTTGGAGGTGAAGAAACAACATGCACTTGTTTAAACTTCATAGTCACCGGAGAAGATTGTAAGTTATGAGAACTTTTCTTCACACAATCTTCTTCTGGAGAAATTTTCATTTTGTACAGTAACTCATGAGAATTAATTTGTGCAGAAGAATTTTTCTTTAAAACAGAGTTTTCCTTTTTAAAGGATTTGTACTGTCCATGGGCTAAGACAAGCGATGCTTCAAGTTTCTCCTTCTCAACATGAAGTCTGTCTAGATCGGATGAATGCATCTTGATCAAACAATTTTCTCTAATTGAGCCTTCTTTGACCAGCTTTTCAAGATCACAAATCTTTTCACGTTGTATATTGTTTTCTTGAAGAAGTTTCTCAATTTTCTTAGAGAATGACCCTATAATGTTGTAGAGTACTTGTTCACGATCAATAGACTTTTTAAATTCATCCATGAGCTGTACATGATCCTTCAGATCAACAAACTCTGTAGAATTTTTTGAAATTCTGGTGAGCTCCATTTCATCTTTTGTCATTATGTCCAAAGTCTCATTGGAGGAAGAATGACCAACACAGGATAGAACAGTTTTCCTACCTCGGGATTCGGAAGAATCATCTAAGGAGTGACCCTTTGAGGTATTTCCGAGATGCTTGACAAGGTTGAAAGCTTTAGGAGGCATTTTGGTATGCGTATGAGCTTCTGTCCACAGACTCATATTGCCACAAACACAGACTTGGTAGGTCTTAAATGTGTTTGCCTGCTCTGATACCAATTGAAAAAGTGGGGGTCTAACAATACCACCCAATATTTCGCTTAGCAATCTGTATGGACTAACTCCGAAATACTTTACTAGAGAATCAACTAGACAGTCAGACTCAATCTAGATAAAAGTATCTCAAGGAGTTAATATCTCTCTCTTGATTTGATTTTTACTCAAACTAAAAACAATAGCGAGTCTTTATCAAATACAAGGAATACTTGGACGGTACCAAAGACCAATGTCCAAGGATCAATCAACATCAATCAACAATCAAAGTTTGGATTTCCAATTGGTGATCACGAACGCACAACCTGTATTATTTCAATTATATAAAATATAATGCGGAAAAGAAATAACACAGACACCAGAAATTTTGTTAACGAGGAAACCGCAAATGCAGAAAAACCCCGGGACCTAGTCCAGATTGAATACACATTGTATTAAGCCGCTACAAACACTAGCTTACTCCAAGCTAACTTCGGACTGGACTATAGTTGAACCCCAATCAGTCTCCCACCGATCCAAGGTACAGTTGTACTCCTACGCCTCTGATCCCAGCAGGATACTACGCACTTGATTCCCTTAGATGATCTCACCCACAACCAAGAGTTGCTGCAACCCAAAATCACAGACTTGATAATAAACAGATCTGTCTCACACAGAAAAGTCTATCAAAGGATAAATCTGTCTCCCGCAGATAAACCCTAGGTTTTGTTTCGTCTTTTGATATAAAATCAAGGTGAACAGGAACCAACTGATAATCCGGTCTTATATTCCCGAAGAACATCCTAGATTAATCAATCACCTCTCCACAATCCTTCCTGACTACACAGGCGATTTTTCGAGGAATCACAAATAGTGAGACGAAGATGTTTGTGACTTCTTTATCTTGCCTATCGGAGAACTCTCACGATCTCAAGTCAATCAATTGATTGTACTCGTACGATAGAAGATGCAAGATCAGATCACACAACTACGATAAAGTAGTATCGGTCTGGCTTCACAATCCCAATGAAGTCTTTAAGTCGTTAACCTGATTTTAGAGAAGAAAATCAAAGGTTAATGGAGATCGACTCTAGCGGGCGCACTAGTAGCACACAGACGTGTGGGGATTAGTTTTGCACAATGCTAGATGTCTCCTTTATATAGCCTTCAAATCAGGGTTTTACCTTAGTTACAAAGCAATCCATATTCACCATTAGATGAAAACCTGATTTAGATTCAAGCTAATATTTCTCATCCGTTAGATCGAAAACTTAGCTTGTCACACACACTTGGGTAGACATTTACAGTGTTTGTGAAAACCATGCCCAAACGTGTACGTGTATGTTGGTTCAACATAGTAACCCAAAAAGGTCAACCATATGAGCATTTCATATTAACCTTGTTCTTCTTCACCATAACTAGTTCAATTGACTCAAATGAACTAGTTAAAGAGTTGTTCAATTGTTATGAAATCTTATGTAACTACACAAGACACAATTGAAACAAAGATGATTCGATTCGATTGAATCGGCTCATGAACATTATAGCCACGGTTTGCATAAAGCATTCCTTAGTAATTTAATGTTTCATGTTCATAGCACATCTTTAGATCATAACCTCTTAAGTTCACAAACAAGTTAGCGGACTTAAGTTAATCGGTTGAGTTTTTCAAACTCAGCAGAAATTCTCGGAAAGAGAACTTCCGCCAGTTCGTGGACAGAGTTCGCGGACTTAGCACACAAACGAGTTTTGGAAAATCCAACAGAAATTCTCGGTCGAGAACTTCCGACAGTTCGCGGACTGAGTCTGTGGACTGGGTTCGCGGACTTGGCAAGCCAATTCCACAATCCTCCCGATTTCTCTTGATCAACAAAGTTCGAAAACTTCGGTTCAAGGAATACATGGTTATGTAATCTAAACTCTCATTTCAATCATTGAGACATTCTCAGAGGACGCTATGTAGTCGTTATTCACAGACCGATTCACGTCAGAGCAATTCTCAAAGTGATCGAAACTTTTTATGACTTTCGTCACTAGGTGAAGATAAACTTGATCAAAGCGAAACGCTTTTCCAACACACGATTTCGAGATAAAAGATAAGCAATGAATGCTCAGCTCGAAAAGTCAAATGTGTATGATCTAGTCTATATAGCATACGACTTTTGTCTCATAAGAAGTAGGAGACAGAATAGATAGATTTTTGAGTGATAGACTTATGTTCATGAAGAACAACCTAGATTAATCAATCGCCTCTCTACAATCCTTCCTGACTACACAGGCGGTTTGTCGAGGAATCACAAACAGTGAGACAAAGATGTTTGTGACTTCTTTATCTTGCCTATCGGATAATTCTCACGATCTCAAGTCAATCAATCGATTGTACTCGTACGATAGAAGATGCAAGATCAGATCACACAACTACGATAAAGTAGTATCGGTCTGGCTTCACAATCCCAATGAAGTCTTTAAGTCGTTAACCTGATTTTAGAGAAGAAAATCAAAGGTTAATGGAGATCGACTCTAGCGGGCGCACTAGTAGCACACAGACGTGTGGGGATTAGTTTTGCACAATGCTAGATGTCTCCTTTATATAGCCTTCAAATCAGGGTTTTGCCTTAGTTACGAAGCAATCCATATTCACAGTTAGATGAAAACCTGATTTATATTTAAGCTAATATTTTTCAACCGTTAGATCAAAAACTTAGCTTGTCACACACACTTGGGTAGACGTTTACTGGGTTTGTGAAAACCATGCCCAAACGTGTACATGTATGTTGGTTCAACATAGTAACCCAAAAAGGTCAACCATATGAGCATTTCATATTAACCTTGTTCTTCTTCACCATAACTAGTTCAATTGACTCAAATGAACTAGTTAGAGATTTTTTCAATTGCTATGAGATCTTATGTAACTACACAAGACACAATTGAAACAAAGATGATTCGATTCGATTGAATCGGCTCATGAACATTATAGCCACGGTTTGCATAAAGCATACCTTAATAATTTAATGTTTCATGTTCAGAGCACATCTTTAGATCATAACCTCTTAATTTCACAAACAAGTTCGCGGACTTAAGTTAATCGGTTGAGTTTTCCAAACTCAGCAGAAATTCTCGGAAAGAGAACTTCCGCCAGTTCAGACGTGAGTATCGAGACACGGGTCTCTCATCGAATTCTCAACGGAGAGTACTTTCTCTCAAAGTACATGTAGATATGTAGTCTCACGACTGGACAACGACATATCTCATAAATACTGAATACTTTCAGTGATTATTTCTATATAGTATCACGAGATGGACGGCTCCTAGACAGCTTGCTCTGCTAGTATAGAGCGATAACGTCTTCAGGAAAAAACAGCAAGTTTACCCTGACTATATAAAGGATATGACTTACCGGCAAGCTCGTATCAGGATAATTAATGCTCCTGGACAGCTTGCTCTGCTAGTATAGAGCCACAAAATTAATTATTCCTAATTAAAATCGCTCATATTCCATGGTCGAATCCACGACTGGTCCCATGGAATGACAATAACAATTGTTCTGATTCTATGATCGAATCCACAACTTGATCTCATAGAATATCAATAACTATATTATCTCATTACTCCAATTTCATGATCGAATCCACAACTGGTCTCATAAATGGTAATAGATAAACCTTAATTACTCTGATTCTATGGTCGAATCTACGATCCCATGGAATGGTAATGCTCACTTTATTATTCTGAATTCGTAGTCGAATCCTCAGCTGATCCTATGAATTAAAAATAAACATCTTATTACTCAGTTTTGTGAATTATTCTCCACTAAATTTCACAATTAGTAATAAATAATCAACAACCGGGCGTCTGAGCTACCTCTAAGTAAGCCCCGGTTCAAATGGTGAAGGTGTATTCAACGATGATACACTAACAGTCACTGCACGAACGAGTATTTCAAAAATACAACGAAACGATGAACCTATGCAAAATAGAGAAGAAGAAAATAATAAATAATTAAAAATATTGACCAGGGTGCTGGGAGCACGGACACACGACCGACTGACCGACCGTGTCGTGGTCAATCCCACGCCAGTTTTATGTTTTTAATGCATTTTTATTATTTTCCGTGATTTGATGAAAATTCTCTTATTTTATCAAATCTCCTTCGTTTTGAGGAAACTCCTCGGTTTCATGGTACTTCCATAAATCCATAAAAAATAATATAAAATTAAGGAAAGGAGTGTGGGCGTGACCATTAGCCAACCGTCCATGCCTTGGTCCCAACCGTCCCCACACCCACGGTTCCTTATTATTTTATTATTATTATTATTATTATAATTTCTCTAATTTCATGAAAAAACTCCTTGATTTCATGGTATTTTTGCACAAATCATCAAATAATAATAAAATAAAATAAATTATGAAAACTTGTGGGACCGGGCCTTGGCCGACCGGCCATGCCCTAGCCGGTCCCACACACCCCTTTGTTTTATTAGTTTTCCTTGAATTCATCAAATTCCTTGATTTCATGGTATTTCTCTCAAATTAGGAAAATTTCCCTCAAATCATCAAAATACCTAAAAATATTAAAAAATTAGGAAAACTCGTGGGACCGGGCCCTAGCCGGCCGGCCATGCCTTCCACGATCCCACACGCCCTTGTTTTTTATTATTTTAATATTTTTTGCTTCCTTGAACTCATGGAAACTCCTTCAATTCATGGAAACTCCCTAAATTCATCAAATTTCTCAAAATTCATGAATTTTTCATAAAATCATTATAAAATTAGGAAAACTCGTGGGACCGGGCTCTAGCCGGCCGGCCATGCCTTCCACGGTGCCACACACCCTTGTTTTATTATTTTAATATTTTTTGCTTCCTTGAACTCATGAAAACTCCTTCAATTCATGGAAACTCCCAAAATTCATCAAATTTCTCAAAATTCATGAATTTTTCATAAAATCATCAAAATATTATAAAATTAAGGAAAAGGCACCACGGGACCGTGGTCACGACCGGCCGACCATGCCTTGACCACGCGGTCCCACGCCTCCTCATTCCTTATTTTATAATTATTTTTCATCATCTCATGGTGTTTTCCTCAGATTCGTCGAAACTCTAATTTTGGCATATTTTCTCGAATGGATGCTCAATTGCACGCCAGAAAATATCAAAATTCTCAGGACTGAGACACGGACGCCTTGGGGACACGAGCACGCTATCTTGACCGACCAAGATTGGCTCTTTGGCTCAGGGAAGCCGGTCCCATCAATTTTTACAGTTTTGACCTAATTTGCACAATTGCTCGTATTAGGTCCAAAACTCTCCCAAACACTTTGGATTTTCATGAAGTGATCGTCAGGCAGTCACGTGACAAACCCAGGGCCGGTTTCATGACTTCATGGTCGGTCCCTCGCCTCGTCATAATTAATTAGGTTTTCTCACCTAAGGCTCAGACGAGCATTTTCGAATAAATGATTAAACCAGCATTTAATCATTCTTTCACCAACAAATCGTCAACTCTTCAGGAGTTCTTCGTATTTTCTCACGTGAGCATATGGACACCACATGGTTGATCATGTAGTTGCAGGAAATCCTACAACACACCCCTTGTATTATCATGACTATGATTTCTAGATCTAAACTTATTTGATGTGAAAATAAAGATAAAGATAATGAAAATAGAAAATAAGACACAAGATTTACGTGGTTTGATCAATTTGATCTACATCCACGGGGTTAGGTTTCATTATGATTATTGAATTACATATGAATTACATTGAGACTCCATTAATTGGAGCTCTCTCCCTCTCTCTGGTTTTTGGGTAAGAATAAGAAGATAATAATAATACAAGTTACTTTTCTCTCTCCTACCTTTGTCTTTATATAGGATGCTACCTAGTGGATGACAGCTCATATTTTCTTTTATTTCATATTTCCTTTTATTTCCTATTTTCTTTTATTTCCTATTCTCCGTGCGACATTATCGCACAGCCTTTTATGAATCTCGCACACTTACAAATACTTGTGCGATATTTGGATCCTACAGATCCACGGTCCCATGTAATCGTTCCCTCTTTTGTCCCATGGTTGAAATTTTGACGAACCATGAATTGATCATCAATTGATCAAATTAGGGTTTCTGAATCCAAGGATCATCATTCCAGATTCTAACCTTAATAATTTTATGACGACCTCATGGTCATTAATTTTATTAATTATACTCGGTTCAACGACCAGTATTCTAATTAATATTTTTGGTACGCTGCCAATAATCCATCAGACGAGCAACACATGCTCAGACGACCAAATATTCAACAATTCATCACATCAGCAACACTTGCTCAGATGATAAATATTTGTTCAAACCAAGGAATATTGGTTCAACAATCAATATTCAATGATCCATCGAATGAGCAATACTTTCTCACTTCATCGTAAGAACTATACCTCTGTCTCATAACATGTTCAATTCACGAGTTTCAGAACATCATGTTCAACTCAACGACTACATGGACTCATCATCCCATCAAACCACGAAGTCATCAATTGACTAACAAACCACGAGACGTCAATCGTGTCACTTGGGGGGATATCACTTAGGGTTTTGGTCTGGCGGTCTACGACACGTGTGTTCAAACACACGATCGAATGTGAGTAAGTCGTGCAATCATTTGAAGGAATTCACGAGGTAGTGGGTGGAAAATCGACCAAGTCGCCACACGTTGAGCAACTGGTTTCAATTCACGACATGTTCAATTCACGACATCGTAAGAACTATACCTCTGTCTCATGACATGTTCAATTCACGAGTTTCAGAACATCATGTTCAACTCAACGACTACATGTACTCATCGTCCCATCAAACCACGAAGTTATCAATTGACTAACAAACCACGAGACGTCAATCGTGTCACTTGGGGGGATATCACTTAGGGTTTTGGTCTGGCGGTCTACGACACGTGTGTTCAAACACACGATGGAATGTGAGCAAGTCGTGCAATCAGTTGAAGGAATTCACGAGGTAGTGGGTGGAAAATCGACCAAGTCTCCACACGTTGAGCAACTGGTTTCAAACACGATCTCCACTTCCCCACTCCTTGATTCCGTCAACTGTCACACTTCATGGAATCATGGTGTCTACAATTACAGTAATATAAATAAGTCTCTGAATCATGATTGAATCATCATCAGTAACATCAATCTCACGTCTCATCGACAACACGAGATCATCAACTCATCAATTGAGCAACTACTCAATTGAGCAATTTCAATCACTCAGAGCTTATCGTATTCGGAATTCACACACCCACAATCTTTGATTACCATTGATTCCACATATTTCTCAGCTTCCCTCCTACAGATCAACCCATCCTCTCTTGTGACCAAATTTACTCTGGAACGGTCATTGTCTTGATTTAGGCCAGAGTACTACAGATTTATCTCTCGAATCTAAAGCACCCCCTTTGCAGCGGTGCATCTGTGTGAGGTTTAACATTTCGCTCGGTTCGAGGAGTCTCCTCCGTACGGTCGTCTCCTCAATTCCTTAAAAATCAGCAAATCGTTTTTCCCCATCTATAGGTCTTATGAAAAAATGGGGTTTTAGAGAGAGATTTGTTAGGAATTTAGGTAAGAAAAATTTTGGAGGTTGTTTTTCTTGATTAGGGTTGAAGACCTGGATCTTAGATCTAGGGAAAAAGATGGATTATATACTCTTATCCAAATGGCTTTTTACATTCTAGAAACCTTTTTTAGATTTCCCTAAACTGATAATACGAAAATGCCCTTTTTTATATTGGTATTTACCTTTTCTGTCTACGGTTGCACATTGTTGGGTTGTTTGTCTTGGGAGGCTAGGAACACCTATAATTTTGTTGTGCGGAAATCTTGCATTGTTGATGCGTTGGTGATGTTATATGCTTTACTTGTTATGGACTCATGGAGGGGTGTATAAAATTTGCTGCAGAAAAATGGTTGTTTCACTTGAGGTTTCTATTTATGCACTTAATAATGTCTGAAATGGGACAAAAATTCATTGGAGTTTGAAGAAAATATGGGGTTGGACGCCCTACCTACAGTATAACCCCTATAAAATAATAAGATCCGGATCGATAATGTTTATAGATATTAAATTATTGATAGAATAATGATTATTAATTTATATAGTAATTTGTCAAAATTGTGTTTAATTCTTGCTACCAAACACTACACCAAGAATCAACATTTGTGACGGAGGGATTATAAGAGCTTTCAAGATGCATTATTTCGATTTTATCGTAGTTTTCTGGAGGGTTATGAAGAAGACCCCAATCACGAGAAGATTAATGTTTTAGATGCGATGGACCTTGTCTGTTTAGCTTAGAAAATATATATTCGTTCCAGGATAACATTAGTTAGAGAATTCAATTGAAAAGTCAGATAATGAAGGCACTAGAGAACTGATCAAAGGATTGAATTATCACAATGGAATGAACGATGAATACTTTTTGAACTACCCTCAAGAAAATATTTACTATTTCGGATTTTTAACTGAAGAGGAAACAATTGAGAGTATCATGGGAAATGAGAAAGGTGATGATGTGGAAGCCGATGATAAATTGTAGTTATAGCCCTAGCTTCACGTAAAAAAAACTATCGGAGCTGTGAAGATATTAAATATCTTTTATTGGATCACCAAACGAAAACACCAAAAACTCTTCTGAAGTTAAGAAAAATCCAAGATGATATTCAACCTGACGTCAATTTTAAGAAAAATATGGTTACAATTGAATCATTACTTACCAAGTTAACATAAATGTAAAACTAATTTTATGTAATTTAGAGATTTATTAATTTGTATATCAGAAGAGACCGATAAAAACTCTGAATTTTTTATTAATTAATAAATTTAGCGAATTATTAATTTAGCATGTTGTCTCTGACTCGGGACCGTTATCACGGGTTAAATAACTTATAGGGGTTCTACTGTATTTGAATCTTAAGTTGGACTTAGGGAGAAGTTGGCTTTGTAGCTGCAATTGCTCTGTATTCAACTTTCGTCACTTTTTTTTCTTCGGATGGAAGACTTTTGTCACATTGCTCTATTTAAATATAAAATTTTGTTCTCGTCAAGAAACAAAAGCTTATGAAATGAGTTTATATTAGATGAACTAAGGTAATATTTTTGTTCATAAAGAATTCTACCGATCAATTTCATCAGTTCAGTGTTAGGTGCAACTTAGTTTTCTTTTAGGTTTTTTTATTAAGGCCTCATGTATAATCCAACTATAATAAGGTCGCATAAATTTTCTAACTTCTTCATTTGGTTGTTTATATCGTCTAAGTCACCTAGTTCATTGTTTTCCATTGTTTTTGCCACGCCAAAATTTATTATCGCCAAAAAAACATAATTACAATAATTATAAAAGAGGACTTGAAGGTCCCCCACACTTTTAGAGAACTAGAGATAGAAAAAACTTAAGAGAAAAACTTTAAAAAAAAAACCTCAAACGAAAAGCTAAAAAATACTAGCAAATAGAAGTTCAAGCTGCAACTTGCACCAACTGGTCACAAGTTAAGACAAAAACTAATCATCTTAAAATTTTAAATTGAAAGGTGTCAGCTTTCACCTCTTACTTTTGAGCTTCATATTTTCTTTTTCATGCTGATGTTCTCTCAGTTATAACCAGAACACCCTTAACCGATAAAGCTTCCTCAGTAGCATTTAGATTTTTCTTCTTTTTCCCCTCGCCATCTTCAATAGCATTATCCTCCACATCAATATTGGGATTGCTTTTACAATTGATGGTCATTTTCTTCTATATATAATTAATAAGAGGGCGGAATTAGATTCTCCCTTGTTAGAGCATTGCTCGTTCGAACTCACAAGTGTTGTTATCTCAAACTTGTTGTCAAATTTAGTTGTCAAAAGTATATCTTGATTTCTTGGAAAGTGAGTTGCGATATTAGTTTTGTCTTCCCATGTAACATCCTCTGACAAAAATTAGTCCATTGGATGAGTAAATGCATCACTTCTTTCTCATTCTTGGAAACCGATCTGGAAGACAAAATACTCTTAGGTTGCATGATAATCTGCCCTTCATGATCAACTATAAGTAGAGTTGGTGAAGGATGATGAGTTTGACCAATCTGTTTCTTCAACTAAGAGACATAGAAAACTGGGTGGATTTTGGCACTTGCTGGTAACTCCAACTTATAAGCCAGAGATCCAACCTTCTATAAAATAGTGAATCAACCATAATACCTAGCAGAGAGCTTGACATTCCTGCGCAATGATACAGAGGCTTGTCTGTAAGGCTGTAATTTCAAATATATCCTTTCTCCCACTTCAAAATCTCTATCGACCCTGTTTTTTCCAGCAAAGAATTTCATTCTTGCTTGAGCTTGCTGTAGTGTTTCCTTAAGGACATCAAGCATAACATATCTTTCCTTTATATAACTCTCAACTGCAACTACAGAAGTGACTGATGGTGTTGGAAATGCCATGTGAGGAAGGTTATAACCATACAAAGCCTTAAAGGGGGTCATTTTCAATCTGGTGTGATAGCTGGTGTTGTACCACCATTTAGCTAAGAATATCCACTGAAACAATTTCTTAGGTAGATGACCTGTAACACACCTCAAATAATTCTCTAGATAAGCATTTACCGTCTATGTTTTACCATCGGTTCGTGAATGTTAAGCTGTACTCAAGTTCAAAGTGTTACCCAAAGCTCTGAATAAGTCCTGCTAGAAATTACTAGTGAACACCTTGTCTCTATTAGACACAATGGAAGCAGGCAATCCATGTAGTTTGACCACTTGATTTAAGAAAACTTTAGCCACAATAGTTGTTGTATAGGTATGTTGCAAACCAATAAAGTGAATGTACTTAGTCAATATATCAACCATTACCAAAATGACAGTTTTTGTTTCACTCATGGGTAGGCCTTCAATAAAATCCATAGTAATTTGTTGTCATTCTTGGTCTGGAACAGGCAGTGGGTGGAGAAGGCCTCTTGGAAGTTGATAGTCATTCTTATTTCTATGACATACATCACAAGAAGAGACAAAAGTGAATGCCTCCTTCTTCATACCTGGAAAATAAAAGTAGCTTTTTATTCTCACATAAGCGGCTTGGATTCCTGAGTGACCTCCCATTGCAGAAGTATTACTGAGTGCAAAATAATGTTCTTTCTATTTCCACTACTACCCATATATAATCTAATCTCGTACCTAGATACCTCATCAGTGTATATGTAAGGATCTTCAGTTGTAGGGGTGTTGATGCGAGAAAACGATTTACTGGTTTTGTAGGAAGTGAAGAGACGACCTTACGGAGGAAACTCCTCGAACCGAGCAATTTGCTTTAACCTTTTTCAAAAAGATGCACGAAGTGCTTGAATTCGAGAGATCAATCTGTAATACTGCGACCTAAACCAAGACAATGTTCGTTCAATATTCAATTCGATCACAAGAGATATGGGTCGATCTGTAGGAGGGAAGCAGAGAAGTGTGCGAGATCAATAATGATCAAGGATTGTGAATGTGTTGTGTATTCTGTGTGAGGAAAATAAGTTCTGATGATTGAATTTGCTCTGTTTAGAGTAATTGCTCAGACACTGAGTTCTTGTTCTCTTGTTTCAATCTTGGGTTCAGAGACTTATTTATATTGCAAGAAATAGTAGACACATTGATCCCAGTAAGTGTGATGGTTGCTGGAGTCAAAGAGTGGGAAAGTGGGAAATCGTGCTAAAACTAGTTACTCAGCATGCAAATACTTGGTTGATTTTCCACCCACTACTTCGTTAACTCCTTCAATCGCTTGCACGACTTAGTCACGTTCTCATTGTGGGTGAACACACGTGTCGTAGGCCGCCATACCAAAACCCTAGTTAATATCCCCCATGTGACGCGATTGATGTCTCGTGATTCTGGAGTCTGCAAGGCAGACGTGTATTTAATTATTCAGTTGTTGACTTGATGAGACGATGCGTCTTTGTGTTGCTGAGTCGAGCATGATTTTACGAATGCTCTAGGATTCATGAATTGAACATGTTTGTGGAGATAGATGTATAATTGTCGAATGAATATTGATGGTTAAAGTGAGCAAATATTGCTCGTTTGAGAAAATGTTGCTCGTTTGATGAATTATTGGTAACATGACCAAATAAAATATTAATTTAAGATACTGGCAACTGGACCGAGTATAATCAATTAAAATGTTGATTCTGGGACCAACGTAAAATTATTAGTGTTTGAACATGCTCAGAATTATGCTTTGCGGAGCATTGGATTCTTGATGATTTATTGAAAATTAACCACGGAATGAGAGAGAGAGACCGGCTACATGGGATGATGGCCCGACCATGTAGCGCACAGATGCTCGAGTGAGAAAATACCAAAGTCCTTTGAAGACCCGTTGGTGAAAGGATGATTAAATGCTGGTTTAATCATTTATTAAAATAGTGCTCAGTCTGAGCATTAGGTAATAAATCCTAATTATGGGAAGTGAGGGATTGACCAAGGGGTCATGGAACCGGCCCTGGTGGTCATGGGATTGACTGACGATCATTTAATGAAAATCCAAGCTATTTGGAAGAGTTTGAACCTAATATGAACAAATTAGGTCAATTTAATGAAAATATGTGGGACCAGCTTCCTGCAAGCCAAAGGTCCAACCCTGGTCGGTCAGAGTAACATGCACGCGTCACCATAGTGTTTGCGCCTCAGTCCTGAGAACTTCGGTATTTTGTGGTGTGCGTTTGAGCAATATTTGAGAAATTATGAAGAAATCAGGGTTTTGCTCAAACTGAGGAGTTTCATAAGATGAAGGAAATAATAATAATGAAATAAAGGATTACAAGGTGTGGGACCGGCCACGACTAGGGCATGGATGGTCGGCTAGTAGGCTCGGTCCCGTGACACCTTTCCTAATTTTATATTATTTCCACGATGTGAAGGAAAATATGAAGAAACTGAGAATTTGCTCAAACAAAGGAGTTTTCTCAAACCATGGAGTTTTCATGAGATGAAGGAAATAATGATAATAATAAAATAAGAGATTACAAGGTGTGGGACCGGCCACGGCTAGGGCATGGCCGGCCGGCTAGTAGGCCGGTGCCGTGACACCTTTCCAATTTTATATTATTTCCATGATGTGAAGGAAATATCATGAAATTGAGGAGTTTTGCTCAAATGAAGGATTTTCATGAGATCAAAGAAAATAATAAAATAAGATAAACTAAAGAAAGAGGCGTGGGACCGGCCACGATGGCATGTCCGGCCGGTTGGTGGGCCCGGTCCCCTAGGCGCCTCAATTAATATTTTATTATTATTTTCTTCCATATTTTGCATAGATTTCCTCATTCCTTCATATTTTTGAATGCTCGTTTGTGCACTCAGGTGCTCGTTAGTGCATTATTGCTGAGTACACTTGCACCATTTTCTAGGGGCTTACTCGATGATGGCTCAGATCCCCGTACGTTGAATATTTATTACTAACCCATGGAATTCTGCTGGGAAGAGCCATGAATTGAAGTAATGAAATATTATGAAGAATATAAAATATTTTCTAGGAATTCGATTGGCGAATCTTACGACTAGAAATAATTAATTGATTAATTGATGGATCTATACTGGCAGGAAATCTGTCTAGGAGCATTATAATTATTCGAAAATCGAGGTATGAGCTAGTTGAAGCGCAATAATCGATTTGAATGTTTATTCTGTAAAGGCAGGGAACATTGCGACATCCTGAAGACGTTATTGCTCTATACTAGTGATTAATACATCTAGGAGCCGTCCAATCATTTCGATTCTATACAAAAGTGATTACTGAAATTGCTCAGTTAATGAAATATGTCGTGGTCTCAGTTGAGAGACTGCATATGTATGCTCTGAGAGGCAATACACTCAGCCAGAGGTTCTTAGGGATGTTCTGAGAGGCAATAGACTCAGTCAGAGATCATTTTGGCATGAGTTTTCATGCTTTATTGAGAGGCATAAGCCTCAATACTCATCTGATTGTTGGATCAGGAATATGTAAGATTATGTTTTACGATTTTAGACTTTGTCAAAAATTCACCATCAACAAAAGGATATGAGTAACTGAAAAATTAACTGTGGAGCTTTAGCATCTCGAGAGTAACTGCTTACCAATTCTTGTGTCCAAATTGGTTTAGATAATGCCATGGCACTACAATTAACTTCTGGATGTGGTCTTCTGGACAATGCATCTACAAAAACAATCTTTGTCCCTTTCTTGTACTTGATTTCATAATCAAATCTTAGCAATTTCATCAACCACCTTTTATGGAGTACTGTAGTAATTTTCTGTTCTAGTATACTTTGACGGTATGTTTGTATAATGAATCTCCCTCCTTGTAAGTAATGCCTCCACTTGGTAACTTCCGTTACTACATCTAGTAACTATTTTTCATAACTAGATAGAGCTACTGCTCTATGCCCTAGTAGTTTGCTATAAAAAGAAACGGGTCTACCTTCTTGAGTTAATACACCTCCAAAGCATTACTTGCATCAGTCTCCATAGTAAACTGCTTTGAAAAGTCTGGTAAAGCTAGCACTGATTACTGGAAAGCTTGAGTTGCTCAAAGTCTTTAGCTGCTTCAGATGTCCATAAGAATGAGTTCTTCTTCAGAAGATTGGTGAGTAGTCTGCAGATTGACCCATACCCTTGGACAAACTTTCTGTAGTACCCTGTTCAACTAAAAAATCCCCTCAGCTCCCTGAGATTAGTTGGTAGTGGACTATTCTTCATGATTGCAATCTTGCTAGAATCTGCAACTACTCCTTCTGCTGTGATAATATTGAAAATACGAGGGTACCAAAATACACCACCATTTTTCTCTTAGGAAATTTGTATACACAAACTCAATACAAGTAAAAGAGTTAAACTTAATAAAGGAATAATATCTTGGAGTTACATTTGTCTCTCTTGCGAGTAGAACGTTTACAAAATTTAATCTGTCAACCTAACCACAAACAAATAACTTGGACAGTACCAAAGACCAATGTCCAAGAATCGATCAAGTCGTATAAAAAAAACTAGGTCAGATGTCTCTACTATGATTGATCAACGGACAACCTGTGGTATTTCAATTATAAATATAAATAATATAATGCGGAAAAATAAATAACACAAACACCAGAAGTTTTGTTAACGAGGAAACCACAAATGTAGAAAAACCCCGGGACCTAGTCAGATTGAACACCAAATTGTATCAAGCTGCTTCAGACACTAGCCTACTACCAATTAACTTCAGACTGAAATGCAGTTGATCCCTAAAAGGTATCCCACTGAATAAGGTACAGTCGTGATCCTTACGCCTCTTGAAACCCATCAGGACTCCGCGCAATTGATTCCCTTAGCCGACGTGACACCAAGTAACAGTTGCATCAACTTAATTGAAGACTTTAAACCAAATCTGCCACATACAGATTAAGCCTATCTGATTGATTTACTTTTACAATCAAATAATATGACCAAAGGTGTGGAAATCGATAGCAATAGATAAATTCTAGCTAACCTCAAAATCCGTACTTATGCAACCCGAATTGCACCCTAGATTATTATTCACCTCACAAGTATAAAACCTATGGAATCAACAAAGTTTGAGACGAAGCGAGCTTTGATGACTTCTATCTATCTTGATTGAGTGAGTAGCTCAACAATCAGTCAAGATACACGATGCACGAGTTATCAAGGAAAGATAACTGGACCTGGCTTCACGAACCCCTATGAAGACTTTGTAGTCGCTAAACCCTAAAAATGTTAGGAAGAGGACGACTCTAGATACAACTAGGACACACTAAAAATTAGTTTCGGGATTCAAAGATCCCGGTTCCTTGAAGTTCCCCTTTTATAAACATTCAAAGCATAGGTTGCTTTAGGTTTAAGCTAAGATAGCTTTGGAACCAAGCACACAATATCCACCATTTGATGAATCTTTGAATCTGATTCACATAAACAATATATACACCATGGTTAGGTAAAACTGTAACCGAACCGCGTACAAAGACTATGTTCAACATGGTTAGCTGAAATTAGTCGGTTTGAACTTGAAAGCTTAATCTTCATTTTCATGAACACATAAGACATTAACTCTGAGTCACAAAAATGTAATCAAATAAGTCTAGTCTTGTTAAAGAATTAATCAAATGTTAATTATCTCGTAGAAATAATTTAAACGCACTTGAAAATATAATCAACATGATTAGTAGATGCACAAAGTACAAATACATAGTAGTTCATGAGGCGGTTCAGTCAAAGTACGTGTACCGGTTTGCAAACATTTAACCAAACTGAGTTCCGGAGTTCACAAAAAATTTTAAGTTTGTGTACCGGTTTGGAAACCTTAAGACTGTCGCCAGTTCCGGACTTCACAGAACAAAAACTATTTGAGTACCAGTTTGGAAACAAACCTGGTTACGTAACCACAGTGACGGGTGGAAAACCCCACACTGCCTGATAACCCCAAACGGTTTGAGTCCCCACTTAGCCACTGTGGTTATCAGTCAGTGTGGGGTTTTCCACGGGGATCGCTGCAGTTATCCAGTAGCAACTTCCCAGGAGGTAACCCATCCCTGGATTACTCCCGCCCGAGCACGCCTAACTGCAGAGTTTTTTGCCAACTCTGAAACCAATTTTTCTGAAAAAGGCCTCGGTATAATGTAGACGTTCCTTGCCTCATGTGAGACCAGTATCTAGCTCAACGGCCTAGCATACTCTCCCGTACGAGCACAAACGATCCGTCCCTAGTTTTACCCCAACTAACACCGATCTTGTTCTGACTTACCCACTGCGTTCATTCAGCAGTCTGGGATTTTAAATGGCACTACTGCGATCATCCAGCAGCAGCTTCCCGAGAGGTCACCCATCCTGTGACTACTCCTGGCCAAGCACGCTTAACTAAGAAGTTTTATCCCACATCTCAGTCAAGTGAACCCATCATGCCTCAATGTTAGTAAAGGACAAACCATTACTTATATTCCATTCGGCCAACCATTGCTAAATATCGGAGTATTACACAGTTCACGAGTCACACATATTTTCATATGATATACATATGATATACGAGTCACACATGTACGCGCACAACATGTCCATTGAGAAGGACTTTCCCGGGAGATTGTGTCCCTCTTGTCACCACTGACATGAGTTGCTAGTTCTTCATGTGACGGTCGTTCCTTGAGGGACAATACGTGTTGGCGTATGAGTGGTGTTTGGTCTTCGGTGCTGGTTGGCCACCGTTTCACGCGGCGACAACAAGCCTGACTACCTCTTCAGTTTTTTCCTCGGTCATCCTAGGGAAAGAATAGTTTGGTCCCTTGTGCTTAGCTGTCGAAAAGTTATCGACTATTGTCCCTTACAACAGTGAACATGTGAAATCATCATATCATATGTGAAAGGAGAGACTCTCTCCTGTGGCTATGCAAGGAAGCAGAATCGTGAAATGGGGGAATCCTCCCTGTAGCCCTGCATTTCCCTGGGCAGGGATAAAGTGGGTATGCTATTTTAACGGTCGTGAATGCGTAAACCCTACTAAAATGGTGTGACCGTCCCCTGTTCCACCAGCGGCACGGAAGGTGCCAAGGATTTACTACTGTCTCTGATAGGTTGCCGAGGCAGGTGAGCCGGTGTAGAAACTTAACCATATCTTGGAGATAAGATCTTTACGAGATAGTATCTCTACCCTACCTGGTACTTGCTACTGGAAAAAGGGCTTTGGATATTGGATATTGGATACATAAGAATATGTTTACCACTAATCTGTAAGTCGATACATAGATACTCCTCTACGTGTATGAATTCATGTAATATGGGTTCAAACTTATAATAGTTTTCCCAGTAAAACTGATACCACTGTATTGTATCCGAATCAATAGTAGTTTTATATTTCTCTAAATTGATTCGAAACATTCTTGAATAACATTAATGACACATATCACTGTTCCAGGATATTTCCGAATGATAAACTTGAATCATGATTTTGATTCCGAACATTAAATTGTCCTTAACCAAAATTCATCAAGTTTGAACAAATGTACATTAAGCTTAGTCATTATATTTAGAAAAATACATTAACTAGATAATTAGTTCTCGACTCGAAATTCATGTATATGCATAATAGTCTAATTAGTTATGCGACATCGTATCAAATTATAGAAAGTGAATATAACTTGAGATTTAGCTGGTTCAGTTTTCACTTACCTTTTGTTGATGAAGTTCTCCAAAAGCTTCGCTTGATCTCCGCCTTCAGACATTAGAATGCAATGATGACTGCAGTGATCCACTATTTTTCAACTACATTTCTATTCTAGTCCGAGAATTAACTAATTGTAGACTATAAATTAAGATATAGTTTTGATAACTAAATTTGACAACAAGCTTGAGATAACAACACTTGTGAGTTCGACCGAGCAATGCTCTAAAAATCTCCACCTTTGACAATTTTAATGACAAACTATCAATACATATGGATAAAAAAATAAAGCTTCGACAAGTTCTTGAATCCAACATGTCTTAATTTCCTTGGCATCTTCAACTCCTTGAATTCTTCGTCATTTCAAGCTGCAATGATTTTGAACATGTTCAACTCAGCATCGTTGTTGTTGGAGAACTGATTCCATAGCGATAACAACTTTTGAAAAAAAATATTCTAAATTGTCGTTATACAAAAACATAGTATTATTACTTCTCTAAAGTTCAATTGTATCTTAACTCTAAATTAATACTACGTGATATGTTTCTCCCCCTTAATCAATACTTACATCTTTTGCATAATAGGTAAAACTTATAGATTATTGATTCACTTCCCCTTACATAATGATCCGTAAACCATATGTATGTAGTATGAAACTACTAAATAATTCTCCCCCTTTTGTCAATAAAAGTAGAAAAGGTACGAAAATCGCAGGATCGTAATGGATACAACCAAAAGATATGTCAAGTTTGAAGGAAGTTTTGAGATTCCACATTATAACATAGTTAAAATGCAACTCCTCATATCAACGTTTTTAGATGATATCGCATAGTAATAAATAATTAGCGCTCATCTAGGAGATTAAAAAAATACAAGCATCCCCTTTCAAATTCCACAACCACACTCCCCACAAAGATGTAGTAATTAGGCACAAGTTTATTTAAGAACTCTCCCCTATTTGATGTCATTTCCAAGAGAATAATATGAGTGACCTTACTTTGTATTTAGAAGGATTTTGTTGGACATTAACAAATCACATGGATTTGTATCCGAAAATCGACTTAAAATAATCTCAACGCCAGTTACGGACAAAAGATAATTTTTGTTTGATATGACTTAACATAAGAGAATCTTACGGAGTGTGTCAATCAGTAAAAAACGCAGAAGTGTGATCACGAGTAGATCAATACTGCGGGAAAATTTCTCAAAGAGTTTTTTATATTCTCCATTTTACGAAAAACATAATAGATTTAACTTCTGAGTATAATATGAAATATCAGCTCGATTTACGAAAACATAAAGGCACATATATTTCATAAGACTTTTGCAATAATTAAACCAACAATGGTTACACACTGCAAGTTCATCTTCCAAAAACTCTAGAATTTAAATAAATAAAATTAAAAACAGGCAATATAAAAGTCGTTGGAAATAGCTTGTGTAATCACAATTTTTGATATACCAAACCCTAGTTATCCTTCTAAAAAATAAGAACAAATTCTTACAAGAAGTTTCCTAAATAAATAAGAAAAATAAATAAACTAGATTTTTCCAGACTCTTCATTGGTTTTGAGACCCTTGAATTTGTCATCAACTGTATCCATGCGCTCTTCAGAGAAAACATCCTCATTGAGTAGTTCACGAACATGAGATTTCATGAGAACAAGGTCAGCAGAAACCATTTTCAACTCAGTCTTCTCCATGTCTAGACCTTCTAACGTTTCAACAAGTTCTAGTTTTGCTTCTTCAAATTGTTTAAGAAAATCATAAAAAACATCATCCGAGATCATCTCTTCCCGTTCAATATCTTGATGATCATATGCAAAATGAAAATTCACATCAGCATAATCAACAACTTCATCATCAAACAGAGTTCTCTTTTTTCCTATTGTTTCAATACCATCGCAATTAAGAGTTTTTTCCATGCTCTCAAGAATTCGAGACATAGGAGACATGCTTGGGTGCGGAACCTTGGATGAGAATTTATCAATCACGCAAGTTGGGGTATATAAAGGAGTTTGTAAAAAGTTATTCTCTGAGATGCACGTCGGTTCGTTATCTGACTTAGATATTAGGGTTTTGTATGGTCACGACGGAAAGGTACGTGTACCTTTTGATGATGCGGGACCTGTTGTTATTAACATATTTTGAACAACAAAAAATTTTGAGTAGAAAACAGTCCTTTTAGAGAGCACGCAACAATTTACAATACTGCAGCTTTTCTCCTTATGATAAATATTCTTCCTTGAATATTAATGCATTCTTAGCTTAATAAACGTAAGTTTAGAGCACATAAAAAATATTTTAATCAGATATATCTTTACCTTTTTGGAGCTTAGCTCAACAAGAATTCTTAACATTTGGTTCTGATTGATATTATCATGGAAAGGTTGCAATATGAGAAAGGTTATAACTCATCATATTGAAGTACAACTTGAGATAAATAGTACACATGTCATGAGTAATCCTTATCCAGCAGGTTTTTATGGATAAGGTTCCAATACTTGTGCCTAGTTTGCACAAGGGTGAGTTGTACACTCACCATAGGAATTCTATTACTGTTTTCTTTTGTTCTTACTTCTGAAATGCGAAAAAATGATCATAGAAATTATTGTCATCAAAATAAGATATATAATTTGAACTCTTACCTGGGATCCCTTGCCTTGAAACAGACAGATTATCAATAAGATCCTTATATCATGTAATAATCAAATTCATGGGTTATCTTGTTGAGCTATTTCAAAAGTTTCATCCCCGTTAGGAGGTGAATAAGAATTCTTTCGAACCCTTATTTGAGATGGTTTCTCCCGAGTTCTTCTTGATTTTGATTCCGAACAATAAATTTTCCTTAACCGAAATTTATCAAGTGTGAACAAATGTTCATTAAGCTTAGTCATTATATTTCGAGAAATTTGTTAACTAGATAATTAGTTCTCGACTCAAAATTCTTGTTTATGCATAATTGTCTAATTAGTTATGAGACATCGTATCAAATGATAGAAAGTGAATATAACTTGAGATATCGGTGGTTCAGTCTTCTCTTACCTTTTATTGATGAAGTTCTCCAAAATCTTTGGTTGATCTTCAGCTTCAAACGGTAGAACATAATGATGACTGCAGTGATCCACTATTTCTCAACTACATTTTTATCCTAGTCCGAGACTTAACTAATTTTAGAGTAGAAATTAAGATATAGTTTTGATAACTAAATTTGACAACAAGCTTGAGATAGCAACAGTTGTGAGTTCGACCGAGCAATGCTCTAACAAATATGACCTAATTATTCTAATTATGTCTAGCCAAAGCATCACTTGGAGAGTTTAGCAAACAACTGGTATTCCTGTAGCAGAGAGAACCATTTGAAGATGTTTCATATGTTCTTGCATTAAGGAGCTATAGATTAGGATGTTGTTTGTACCATGAGTAAAAATACCCCATATTTGGCCAGAATATTGTTTTGGGCCACTATTCAGCTGCCACCAGCCTACCCATTGAAGTAGCTACCAGAAAGTCCAGGGCTCCATGAAGTTAATGTCAAGTCAATGGTCAAAGTCAACCGTCAGTCAACTATCAAAGTCAAGTTGCCAGTCGCGCTTCTAACCAGTTTCCAGTTAAGTACTATGACGCATGCCATCCGGTCTCTACCCATGCTGTCAGTTGTGCTGCCAGACAGCATCCATCCATACTGCCAGCCCGTTATGCCAGTCAAGCAAGTCTGCCAACAGGGAAAATCAATACAAGGAGACATGCAGGGCAGATTAATGCCAGGAGACATGCAGGAAAATTCAGTAGGCATGCAGGGCAGTTTCATGCAGAATTAATACAGGAGGGAAATTTCATGCAGAATTAATGCAGGAGGGCATTTTCATGCAGAATTAATGTAGGGAAGTTTATGGCCAGGAGGCATGCAGGGAAACTTAATACAGTTTATGACCAGGAGGCAATTAGGGGAGACCCTAATTCGCATTTGTATAAATAGAGGGAATTACAATCCCAAAGGGAGGGCGAGGCTAGCGAATATGGAGAAAAATCCATTGTAATTCTGATATCAATAAAACATCACTCCCTCAGGGGATTCATCCGTGGACGTAGGCACATCTTGCCGAACCACGTTAAATTTGTATGTCTGTCATTCTTGATTATTTCCTGTTATTAACCCTGTTTTGATCATCATCACCAAAATCATCTTGTTTGGTGCCTGGAAATATTTCTGGCTACAAACAGATGTCATCAAAAAATACCAGAACAAACTTTCTTAAGTATGGCTGGAAAACCTTTTTCATTAGAGATTGAAAGGTAGTTGGTGCACTAGTGAGCCCAAAGGGCATTACCTTATACTCATAATGTCTCTGATGACTTCTGAATGCAGTCTTGTTGTGGCTGGGTTGTATGATCTAGTTTGTAGCATTTCCTTGACCAATTGCTCCACCAATCCTTTATGTATGTAAGGACATTTATGGGGTATGAGATTGATGGATTCTGAGTTTGGCTTTAATGAAACTATGTGATCTAAACTTTTGGTTGGTGGTAATTATTTTGGCTCTTCAAACACATCTTGAAATTCCTGCAATAGTGTTAAAATTGGCACATGTATTGCAGGTGGGGTTTCAGTAAGTGACATTGAAGATAATTGGATCATTAGCCGATGAGAAGTTTTAAATAGAAAGTTTTCAAAATCATTACATCTCATCATTTTCAGTGACACCTTCTCTGAAGTCCCTTGTAGAAGAATCTTCTTGACCTTGTACTGGAATGAGATACATAACTTGGAGATGTTAAACATCACATCATATAGCTTCCTTAACCAATCAACTCCTAGGGCCATATAACTCCCTCCCGAAGGGATCATTCTTAAGTCTTCAAAGAATTTGTGGCCTTGCATTGTCTACTAGAGTTGAGAACAAATACCACTACTAATAGTTTTTTCTCCATTAGCCACAGTGACCAATATTGGAGCCGTGGGTTCTATATTGCATCTCAAAGCTTTAACCAGTGTACAATCAATAAAGCTATATGTACTGCATGTATCCATTAAAACATATATCTTATGTTTCTTAATGATCCCTGGAATCCTAATGGTATCACCACTTGCATTACCAGTGAGAGCATTGAGAGAAATTTCCAAGTCAGGTTCTATAGGTGACTCCAAAGCTTCATCATAAACCTCCTCCTCCACTTCTTCAGAAGATTCATGTTTCTCTACTTGCACCATGAATAGTTTTTGTCTCTTGCAGATGTGTCCTGGTGTGTATACTATGTCGCAATTATAACACAAACCATTTTCTTTCCTTAGCCTCATTTGTTCTTGTGTTAGCCTCTTAATATGGGGGGTATTAATGGGCTATATTTTGGAGTGGTATTTCCAGAATTTGGTATAAATGATGTGGAAGTTGTAGTGGTGGTTTGAATGGGTTTTAGAGGGAATTGAGTAGTAGAAGTTTGGTATGGCATGTTAGAGCATTGCTCGCTCGAACTCATAAGTGTTACTATATCAAGCTTGTTGTCAAATTTAGTTGTCAAAACTATATCTTGGTTTCTAGTCTACAATTAGTTAAGTCTCGGTCTAGGATAATGGAGTTGAGAAACAAGTCAGTCATCATCTACGTTCTATCGTTTGAAGGCGAAGATCAACCTAAGATTTTGGAGAACTTCATCAACAAAAGGTAAATGAAGACTGGACCACCTATTTCTCAAGTCATATTCACCTTTTTATCCTTGAGATGATTGTCGCTAACTAATTAGACTAGCTTGCATAGACAAGAATTTCGAGTCGAGAACTAATTATTTAGTTTATGAATTTCTCGAAATATAATAACCAAGATTTATGAACATTTGTTCATACTTGATCAAATTCAGTGGAGAAAAATTTATTGTTTGGAACCAAATCATGATTAAGTTTACCATTTCAATCGAAAATAGCCTGAAACAGTGATTTGTGTCATTGATATTATTCAGGAATGTTTACAACTACTATATTCGGAATACAAAACAATGTTATCAGTCTTTAAAACTGAGAAAACTTTTATATGTATGACGCCGTATTACATGTTTTCGTACACGTAACAGAGTAGATATATATCGACTTTCAGATTTGTGCATATTCGTATGTACATCATGGGAAAATTTGTTTGTTTCGTGATCCAGATAGGTATGTATGTTCGCGTACAAATCATTGTGGAACTTTGGTAAGGGAATCGGGTTAACATAATCAAACCGGTATGCGAGCCAAAACAGTTATATGTTCTGGAACCAGTTTAGTACCCAAACCGGTACGTAAGCTGAATGTTCTGTGAACTTCGGGACCGACAAAGGTCTTAAGTTTGCAAACCGGTATGTGAACTAAAAAGTTCTGTAGACTCCGAAACTTTGAGTTGGTTCAAAGTTTGAAAACCGGTACGTGAACTGAAAAGTTCTGTAAAGTCTGGAACTTGGTAATTGCATAAGTTTAAAAACCGGTTTATGAACTGAAAAGTTTTGTAGACTCCGGAACTCGGTAATTGCATATAAGTTTGCAAACCGGTCCGCGTACTGTGACTCAGCCGATTCACGAACGATTCAAGTAATTGTACTTTGTACATTTACAAACTATGTGGATCATGATTCAATTGCGATTAAATTATTTCTATGAAGTAATTTTCATTTGATCATTTCTCTAGTTAACACTAGACTCATCTGATCACATGATTGTGACTAAATATTAATGTCTTAGTGAACATGAAAATGAGTGTTAAGCTTTTAAGTTCAAATCATCTAGTTTCGGCTAACCATGTTGAACATGGTATTTATACACGGTTCGGTTACGGTTTACCTGACCATAGTGTATATTTTGTATATATAATTAAGATTCAAAGCTTTCATCTAACGGTGGATGTTGTTTGCTTGGTTCCAAAGCTATCTTAGCTTAAACATAGAGCAACCTGGGCTTTGAAGTCTACATAAGGAAAACTCTGGGCAACTGGGATCTTTGACTCCTGACACTACTTTTTGGTGTGTCATAGTTGTATCTCGATTCTTCCTCTCCAGAAACCCTTTTGGGGTTTAACGACTACAAAGACTTCATTGGGATTCGTGAAGCCATGTCCAGTTATCTTTTATCTTGATAACTTGAGTATCCTTGGATTGGTTTTAAGAAAGATTAATTCAGTACGATTGTCGTACACTGGAAAAGTCTGTCTTCAGTGTGGCGCTTTCGGACATGTCGAAAACACTTGCAATTTTAATGCAATGATACTGACTGCTTCAGATTACTACGGAAAATATTTTTATAACAAGAAGGAGGGAAAAAAACCAAAAGGTTATCGTGCTAGGAGGGATGACGTGCCTTGTGGTTGTCCTATCTCTTAACAACTTCATGGCATCACCCTATCTTGAAATCTCGTGAGATGGGGAAAAGAAGTTGTAAAGATTGGTTCTTGTTTGTTTCTACCTTGTGTTGTATTGTTTTAAGGATATTTGCTTTTTAGCAATTTGACAAGAAAATGAAGACTTGGTGTAATTTTTAATGATCTAGAAAAGCATCGCACATTGTTGAGATAGCTCCAATTCCGTGATGTAATAAGATCACAGTGATTTACAGCACTTCCGAAAATCAATATCCCTTGTGCTCTGAAACTTTTCATTGAGCTAAGAATCGGATTAATCATCTTATATTGATGTTGTTATATATTATAAACCTTTGAAAAAAATTTCTTTTGAAAGACTTTAATGTATCAAATAGAGTTTCTATCTTGTTTTCTCAATTCATGAACTTATGCACCCAAATCCGGTCGAACCCTTTACGGCATGAGTTAAAGAGTACACCCTTACCTATTCTTTTTCCGAAAATAAATGGAATTATATGAGGTGAGTTGAGATTTCTCAATCCAATGTGTTTTTGAAATTGAGGAAAAGGTGTTTTGTTTTTTACCAAGTAGGATTTTTCTTGTTTTTAGTCCGGTCTTTCCAATTGGTTCTTGTGCTTTAGATCTTTATCTGTTGATCTAAGATAAAAGTTGATTATAACAGTCAATGTCTCCATACACAACTCATGTGCTCGAAGACCCATGTGTGTTAAGTTGCGAAACCGATCTGTATCTTGAGTCAAAGCCTCTTCAAGAAGATTCTTAAAAGGAATCTCTCTTCTATTAGGCTTCTTAACCGAGAAACCAAGAAAGGTATATTTATAACCAAAGTATGATTACCCTATGTTGTATACAAGTGTTGGAATATCTTAGAATATTTACGAATCATGGATGCTTCTAAGATTTCCGACAACATAAAGGAATATAACAAAAAGATTGAGGATGATAGTTCAAAAGGAGTTATTGGATTTCACAATACTCCACTTATCATATCATGTAATTTTTCTCAAGAACAAGTAGGAGCTGAACCGGTTCAGATGACAGCTGTTTTGGTTGAAAATCTGATGAAGGGTTTTGTAGTTGTATATGATCAATTGTCTGCTGCAAAGAGGGATCTCAAACTTCTCAATTCGGAACTGGGAAAAGCCTCTGAAGACCTCGGCTCATTCAAAAGTGCAAGTCACAGACTATATATGATTTTGTTTTCTTCTCTTAATATCTAGGAAACTTCGTTTGAGGATTTTATTGGGCTGACCGACCGGAGGGCCCGAAGGGAAGGAGTCCCTTTTATGGCCACTTTTTTGTAAATTGAAGGGTAACACAAATGTTCAATTTGATAAAAAGATTGCAAAGGAATATTCTTAAAAGATTCCCGTCACACAATTTTATTTGGTTACTTTTTCACTAGACAAAATTGTCCCTTCCTTTTAATCCAATTACTATAAATATTTAAATATCCAATTATTATAACTCGGAGCGAAAGTATGATTTTTCTGATTCGGTGAAACTATCATTTTTTCTCTGAAACGGAGAGAAAGTATCACTTTTTCTGAAACGGAGCGAAAGTATCACTTTTCTGAAACGGGACGAAAATATCACTTTTCTGAAACGGGGCAAAACCCTCAAAATATTATTTCTGAGGCATAACCAAATTAGTGGATGCATGAATAAAAATACGACGGTAAAAAGTGTTATACTTTCACTCCGTTTCAGAAAAAGTGATACTTTCGTCTCGTTTCAGAAAAATGATATTTTTCCCCGTTTCAGAATAGTGATACTTTCTCCCCGTTTCAGAAAAGTGATACTTCCTCCGTTTCAGAAAAAGTGATACTTTCGTTTCGTTGCATAAAAAGTGATACTTTCGCCCCGTTTCAGAAAAAAGTGATATTTTTTCCCCGTTTCAGAAAAGTGATACTTTCGCCCCGTTTCAGAAAAAGTGATACTTTCGCCCCGTTTCAGAAAAAGTGATACTTTCGTCCCGTTTCAGAAAAAGTGATACTTTCGTCCCGTTTCAGAAAAGTGATACTTTCGCCCCGTTTCATAAAAAGTGATACTTTCTCCCCGTTTCATAAAAAGTGATACTTTCGTCCCGTTTCAGAAAAGTGATACTTTCGCCCCGTTTCATAAAAAGTGATATTTTCGCCCCGTTTCAGAAAAAGTGAAACTTCGTTTGAGGATTTTATTTTTGAGAAGGATAAATAGGGTTTGGTATAGCAAAGATTGTGATTACACATAGCTATTTCCAACGTTTTTCATCGTACATGTTTTTAGATTTATTTATTTAAATTCTAGAATTGTTGGAAGACGAACTTGCAGTATGTAATCATTATTGGTTTAATTATTGCAAAAATATTATTAAATATTTATGCCTTTACGTTCTCGTGAATCGAGCTAATATTTCATATATGCTCAGAAGTTAAATCTATTATGTTTTGATAAACATAAAATAGAAAAAACTCTTTGACATTTTTCTCGCAGTATTGATCTTTTTTTTATCACACTTTTGTGTTTCGCTGCTTGACAAACTCCGTAAGATTATCTTATGTTGATTAAAATCGTGTAAAATTGTCTCGTTGTTCGTAACTGGTCTCGAGATTATTTTATGTAAATACTATGGATATAAATCGTTGTGATTTTTTAATGTCCACAAATTCTTCTTTTTCACGAAAGTAAAGTCACTCATGTTGTTATCTTGGGAATGACATTTTATAAGAGAAAGTTCTTAAATGAACTTGTACTTAATTGCTATATCTTTATGGGGAGTGTGGCTGTGGAATTATAAAGGGGATGCTTGTATTTTTTAATCTCCTAGGATGAGCGCTAAGTATTTATTACTATGTGATATCTTTCAAACAAGTTGATATGAGGAGTTGCATTTCAACTATGTTATTATATAGTATCTCCATCTTCCTTAAGCTTGAGATATCTTTTGGTTGTATTCATCACGATCCCGCGACTTTCGTACAAGAATTATTTAATAGTTTCATACTACATACATATGGTTTACAAATCATTATGTAGGGGGTCATTAAAGCAATAAGAACATTAATATGATAAATATAATTGTCGGTACTTCTTTCGACACTAAGGAATGGGCATTAACTTGCTTTTATGGTAGTCCTTACCCCTCTAATAGGAACTTAGCTTGGGATTTTCTAGAAGAAATTAGTGTACAAATATCTCAAAAGAATATGCCTTGGATTGTCATAGGAGAATATAATATGATTTTTAATCAATCCGAAAAACAAGGCGGATTACCTTTTAATAAAACCAATAGTGAGTACTATTACAAAACCTTAGAGAGAGTTGGTCTATATGATCTAGGATACACTGGATATGACTTTACTTTGGACTATCATAGAGAAGGTAATCAAAACATACAAGAAAGGCTTGATAGAGTAGTTATTAATGCAGATTGGCACTTACAATTCACAAATGCTTCTTTGTCTCACTTGGTAGCTATAGGATCAGATCATTCTCCCATTCTTCCGACTTTAGACATTAAGTTCTCTAAATCAGATTGGGTTTTCAAATTCTATGATACATGGTTAAAAGAAATCTCTTGTATTCAAGTCATAAAAGAGTCACGGAAAACCTATCCTGAGGAAGATGCCTCTACTAGTCTAGTCCAAAATTTAAAATCTGAAGGAATGAATTTGTTAGATTGGAAAAAGAATATCTTTGGCCTGCCTGCTAAAAAGATAAGTAGACTTTTAAAAGAAATTGAAAGGATAAAGACAAATAGAATAACTGAATATCAACGGAAAAAACTAAAGAAAAAATTAAAGGAACTAGAGGAACTTTATGATACTCATGAGGCAATAGCTAAACAGTAATCTAGGGACAACATAATTAAATTAAGATAAAGGAACACAAAATATTTTTATACAATTACTCTGAGAAGAAGAAAATGGAACAATATAGAGATTTTAATTAATGATCAGAATGTAGCAACTAGAGATAGAAATGAGATAAGCAAAATTAACTTTTCAATCTCTCTTTTCTGAATCATTTATTAAACAAAATATTATAAACCCTATCTTTGAAAATATCACTTATGTTATCTCTCCTATTGATAACTTAAGTATTTTGAACCTCTCTTCTATGGAAGAGATTTTCCTTGTTCTTAAAAATATGAAACCTAATAAGTCACCTGGTCCTGACGATTTCCCAGTTAGCTTCTTTTTACATAACTGGAAAATAGCGGGATCAGAAGTAACTGACACAATTCAAAATAAATAAATATAAAATAATGAATCTTGACTTAAACAAAACTCATCTTTTTTATACCTAAGATAAAACATCCTAAAAATCCTAATCAATTTAGATCAATAGGACTTTGCAATACTGTATATAAAGTAATACCAAAGATTTTAGCAAACAGAATTGAACCATTCTTAGAAAAGATTATTTCTCCTTTCCAATCAGTTTTTTTTATCTTCTAGGCAAATCTCTAATAACATGATTGTAGCTCATGAAATTAATCATTCTTTTTAAAAGAAAAAAGCTAGAACATGAGGTTTAGGAATAAAAATAGATACGTCTAAGGCCTTTGATAGAGTAAATTGGATTTGTTTGCTAACTGCCTTAAAATCATTTGGTTTCAATAATGAGGTTTTTCAACTTTAGAACAATGTATTGCTACAACCTCAACCTCTGTTTTATTAAATGGAGCCCCTAGAGAATCCTTCAAACTTTCAAGAAGTTTACGCCAAGGAGGCCCACTTTCTCCATACTTATTTATAATTTGCATGGAAATCTTTTTCAGTCTTCTTCTTTATAAGGAGCACAAAAAAGTTTTACATGGTGTTCAGATAACACCTAAAAGTGAACCAATTTCTCATGTTTTCTTCACAGACGATTGTTTGCTTTTTCTTAAAGGTTTTCTAATAGAATTCAGGAATTTATTAGATACAATAACAATGTTTAATAAAGCATTCGGCTAACTAATTAACTTTGATAAGTCAAGGGTATTCTTTAGCAGGAAAGTTGAACCAAAACATCAGAGAATGATGTCTAAAATATTAAAAATAAAACATATCAATCTTAGAGACCCTTATTTAGGAGCACCACTTTTCATGGATAAGTCAAAAATAAAAACTTTTGCACCTATTCTAGAAAGAATGAAATCTAAATCTAAAGGTTGGAAAGGCTTAGTTCCTCCTCAACCAAGTAGGTATGTTTTTAACAGAGTTGTTCTGTCTAGTATCCCATCTTATCAAACGGGGTGCTTCCTGCTGCTAAAACAAATAACAAATAAGATCAATGCAATTCAAAGAGATTTTTGGTGGGGGAAAGATGTTAGGGGTAAAGGATTCTATCCTAAGGCCTGGACAAACCTTTCTAAACCACTTCTAAAAGGAGGATTAGGATTTAGAGATGCACGTAAGTTTAACCTTGCAATGTTAGAAAAAGTTGCGTGGAGGCTGGTTAAAGAACCTGATGCCCTTTGGACAAAAAAATGGGTTCAAAGTATTTTAGGAACAAATCACCTTTTATAACTAAACACTCAACAAGGGGTTCTTGGACCTGGAACTGTATTAAGCAAGGATTAGAACTTGTACAAAAATATAGTATATGGGAAGTATGGAATGGGCATGACATTAATATTTGGAATGATAAATGGATACTAGGAATAGAAAACACTATTAATAATCTATGTAACACCAATAATAGTCATTTAGTATAGGTATCAGAATTGATTAACCTAGAATCTTGTTCATGGAATCTTCCTCTGCTCATATCTATTTTTCCAGCTAATATTGTGCAAAAAATTAGTCAGATATATCTTTTCAAGGATAAAGACCAAAACCTTAGGAAAGACCAAATTTGTTAGACACTGACTAGATCAGGGGACTATACGGTTAAATCCATGTATGATAAATTGAAAGATACGGGACTCGACTAGTTAGTTTATATTTGCCAGGGGCATTCTTGAAATCTCTGTATAAACTAAATAACTCCAAAAGAATAAAATTATTTTTATGGAATTTTTACAAAATGCACTGCATAATAACACTAAACTATTTGTAAAGGTTAAAGACGTAGTTCCTCATTATGCCATGTGTAAAGTAGAAGTAGAAACAACTGAACATCTTCTGTTTCATTGTCCTTATGCTAAGGAGGTATGGAACTCAACTTCTAACCCTGTCTCTTTATCTCTAGATATCTCTAGTACGATTTTAGACCTCTGTAAAGATTGGATTGTCAACCCTAAGATATGCATCTCTATTGAATTCCTTCTTATTAAGATGTGGTTTATCTGGAAAGAGAGATGTGATAGAATTTTTTTTAAGAAAAAGCTAAAACTGCTAATAGACTAGCTTTAGAAATCAAAAGACATATTAAATTTTAGTCCATAAGAAAAAGAAAAACTACAAAACTCAAACAGGTACAACAAAACAAACCATCTCCCATATGGAAAGCACCAAGTAAAGATGCTCTAAAGATCAATGTCGATGCGGCATCGATTTCTGAATTATTACCATCCAGTTTGGCTTTAATATTGAGGAATGATGCAAGAATTTGTGAAGGAGGACGAGCAAGGAAGTCAACATGCTCAGACCCACAAGAGGCAGAGGCTATAGGAGTGCTCCAGGCGACAATTTGGGCCAAGGAAAACCATATCCAAAATTTCAGTATAGAAGGGGAATGTGAAAGTATTTTTCAACTTCTTTCATGGAAAAAACTCATATTTTTCTTGGCATGCTAAAGCCTGTCTAAACGAGACGAATAAAATAACTAATTTATGTAATAACTTTTTGGGATTCCATTTTGTTCCTAGATAAGGAAATCAGGTTGCGGATATATTAGCCAAGTTTGTAAGGCATTTAAGTTCAGTTGTAGCATGGGAAACTTCACCTCCATTATGCATCAAGAAACAATTTTTAGTAGATAAATCTAATATTGGGAATTCTTATTATCCCAAATTAGATGGCTCTACTCCTATTGGAACAACGACTCATTTTGAGTCTTAGTCTTAGTCTTTTCAATGAAATATCTTATCTACAAAAATAAAAAAATACATGGATCATACCCTCCTCAAGCTGGTAATTTGTGCCACAGGTCATGAAATCAAGAACAACAAACAAACAGCATTATCATCATTTCTCACTTATCATAATCTCTTTTGTAGTTTCACTTTCATTATGTTCCCCCTTAAATGGTGGAATTCAATTATCCCTTTATTTTACCAGTACTATCCTTAGACATATTACTCTTATTTTGCATTATCATCCCTTTATTTTACCAATACTCCTACTTCCTCTAAATCATGTTAACTGTAATTAGCGACGAAGTGTGTATTGTTGTTTACAGTTTAGACCCGATATAACATAATAATAATAATAAGAAGAAAATATTTAGGGCTAATTACATGTTGGGTGAAAGTCAATTTTCATTGAAAAATTACACAAACTGATAGGCTTATATGTTACTGGGACACAACTTTTTAGGAATCAAGATGATAAAAGTCTTGTTGAGCTTAGGATCCAACTGCCCAGTTAAGAAAAAGTCCTTAACAAGTTGGACAACACTAGGGCCAACATGATCCCAATACTTGGAAAAGGAAAATCCCTATAACCCATCTGGACCGGGGGCTTTATGTGGGCCAAGTTGTTTCATAGCCATTTTAATATTTTTGATAGTCATAGGGTAAGTTAAACTGTTATTTTCATTAAAGGAGATGTCCGCATGAAACAGACTTTCAATATATCCATTATCACAATCATTCATGGTAGGCGAAAACAAGCTAGAAAAATGATCTACTACATGATTTTCAATATCTTACACATCCTCTAACCAGCTACCGTTACTGCATTTTATTCTAAATAACATGTTCCTATTTCTCCTAACCAAAGTATAAGAATGAAAAAACTTGGTATTAAGATCCCCTTCAGTTAACCAACTAACTCTAGATTTTTACTTCCAAAAGATTTCCTTCATCCTGAGAAAATTCAAATAGACACATAAACAATCAGTCATATAGGCCTTATTAACTTCAGTGGGGTGGCTATTGAAGTTACATTGGTCCTGATTAAGTTCATGCAAAGCTTTATCAATGTTAGCTTTCAAATTGCTAAAGACAGTTTTATTCCATTTTCTTGAATCATTTTGAAATTTATCAACAGCACTAAAGTAGTTCTGACGTGTGATTAAGGACTCATTAGAAGTCCAAGCTTTTTTAACTACTTCATTGAATCTAGAATCTTTCATCCAAATAGCCTCAAGATTTTTGTCTTGTGGTCTATCTGGAAAGGAATGAATGAATGAGTTTTTAAGAAAATCATGTTTCATGCTCCAAGGATCCTTGCGAGGGCAACCAAGGAAGCCAGAGAATTTTTCGTTGTCTCCAATATTGTTAGACAGGTAAAATACAGAACTATTGAAGTATCAGTTCCTTGGGTTCATCCACAACATGGCTTCGTGAAGTTAAACTGCGATGGTGCCTCTAATGATTTGGGTATGGATGGGATTGGGGGGTTTATCCGTGGGGATCATGGTGGCTTCTATGCATGTTATGCCAAACATAATTTCAAAAACAATAACAATGTGGCGGAAGTATGCGCTATAAGGAACGGTATGTTGCTGGCTAGAGGTATGGGTTTCACGAAGTTAGGAGTGAAAATTGATTCGGCTTATGCTATCCAACTGTGCAAGAAGGAAGTTCAGGTTCCTTGGGGGTTGTGCACTCTGATTCAAGATGTTGAAGCTCTAAAGGAGAATTTTGATTTTATCTTGTTTTCACAAAGATACAGGAAAGCAAATGTTGTGGATGACTTCCTAGCCAAGGGGGGTGCTGCAAAAGAGTTGGAGGGTGTGTGGATAAATCAGCCTCCCGATGAAATAAGACTTTTGATTAATGCTGATCTTATTGGGAGGGCTGATATGAGAGAAGTGAGAGTTGAGCTGCGGTTTCTGCGGTTTCATGCCAATGTAGCAAAAAAAAAAAAAATCACTAGATCTAAGCATAAGTTTTCTCATGTGACATACTGCAAGAATAATATTGTATTATAATCCTTCTCTTCTGCGTACTATGGGAAGCCTCTAGTCTAACATTATATTTTAGACCTTTTCTAAATGTGGCTTGATCTAAAAGTAGAATAACACAAATGCGGAGAAGACATCTATACGCGTATAGTATCTCAGTGATACATAAAAAAAATGTAGAAAAGGAAACAAAAATTTAGAGAACATAAATTTCTGCAGTACTTTAATATTCCCTATTCTCTGGTCTCTACTGCTTGCAAAACTGAACAAAATGTTTAAGTAAAAATTAACCAAAATTATACTCCATCCAAAATTAACAGTTGGTAATTGAAAAGATCTTATCCGTCCAAAAATAATTATGTTTTAAGTCTCATCTATAGGATTGCTTTATTAGAGCATCGATAATAGCGGGATAATAACAGGTGTAAAAATTCCTGCTTAGAAGTCTTGTGAATCCTTTTATTTATATAAGAGTTTACACATGTAAAAATGGAGGACCCGTAGCGCTTAACAAACTATTTTCGATAGTATAAGATCTAGCCCTTAAAATATCTTAGCTTATAAAATGTTAACGATTAATTTTACTTTAAACAATTATTAAAAAATAGAATAATAAAAAATATGACGTGGAGGTGAATCCGAAAGCGTAGTTAAAACTTTTGTTAACACCTTTGTATTTATATCTCATGACTTGTACAGTACAACTTCTATAAAATAATAGGTTTGGACCACGAAAATTTATTATTTTAAAGTTAACTATATTATTGTTTTATAATATTCCTACTTTTGAGGGTACAATAATAGTTATAGATTATAAGTCCAATATCGACTAATTTAATATAAATTATTATATCATTGACTAGTTACAATACAAATATAAATACTCCAAATATCAATTACACTTTAACAATTTTTGTGCAATACAACGACGTGACTTTGGATCTTCTGAGTGCACTACGAATATTTAGGAATGGAATACCACTTGAGTTCAATTTTAAAGTAAAACAAACTAATAAATCATATTTTGATAAAAATTAATATGTATGTAAAAATATTTAGTAGCATTAACTGTCAGGATTTTTATCGAATCACTGACAACCGCGGAATAACAGGATCTTGAAAAATTATGATGAATAATAAGTAAACCAAGCACAAGAAGCAATAATAATACGAGAAAGATAAATCAACTCACAAGACACATATTTATAGTGGTTCGACTAATACATACAACGTGTATATATTGTCTACGTCCACTTTGAGTCGCACCAACTCAATCCACTATGAAGAAAAACGATTACAACGTCGTGTGAATCCCAACAAACCCTTGGTTACACCTCAACAATTACCTGAGACAATAATCTTGTCTCTTGTTCCTCACCAATATGCTTTCACAACGAAACCCTAACTTTTTACCCTAAAAGCTATACAAGAAAGAACTATCTTTTCTCTCTAAAATTGTATTCACTCACAATTTTTATTCACACACCCACTTTTACAGGGCCTAAATTACCTATTTATATAGGTTACAAACTTGGCCACCAAGAATTCTAGACGGTTTAGGAAACCCCTTCCTAAATAACCACGACTAACCTAAAATAGGAAATTAATTAGTCTTCAATCACTAACAATCTCTCACTTTGAAGACTTAATGATTATCTTCGATTCTTCAACTTTGGATTGATGGTGCTAACATCTTCCTTGTTAGTGCGGCTCCCCTCCCAGATCCTCATTCTGAGAGACTAACTAAATCCTTGCAGAGCTTTAGCTTGTCTAATGTAACTCCCTTGGTAAACATATTTGTCGGATTCTTCGAACCAAAAATATTCTCGAGCTTCAACTCTCCTTTTTCCAAGAGATATCGAATGAAATGGTAACGGATATCTATATGCTTCTTCCTAGCATGATAGGATGAGTTCTTGGCTAAATGTATAGCACTTTGACTGTAGATAAACAGAGCACTATCTCCTTGTTCCTTTCCCAACTCAGCTAATAATCCTTGTAACCAAATCATCTCCTTGCTCGCTTCCGTCACCGCTACATACTCCGTTTCCATAGTAGACAATGTCACCAACTTCTGTAACCGTGAGTTCCAACTCACTGCAGCTGACCCCATAGTATAAACATAACCGGTCCTACTTCGCCTTTTATCTACATCACTTGCGAAGTCTGCATCCACAGAACCCCTCAAGATAGAACCACCTCTTCCATAACACAATGGTACTTTTGTGTTACCTCTCAAATACCTGAGAATCCACTTCACAACTTCCCAATATTTTTTTTTCCAGGATTACTTGCATATATACTCAATACTCCCACTGCATGTGCAATATCCGGTCTCGTGCACACCATAGCATACATTAGACTCCCAATAGCCGAAGAATACGGTACGTTAGCCATGTATTCCTTTTCTTCTTGTGTCTTCGCACACTGCATACTTGAAGGACGAATTTGACTTCCAAGCGGAGAACTAACTGGTTTAACATTCTCCATATTGAACCTTTTCAACACTCGTTCAATATATTCATCCTGACTAAGCATAAGAGTTCCCTTAGCTTTGTCCCTTATGATTCTCATACCAAAAATCTGTTTTGCTTCACCAAGATCTTTCATAGCAAACTCACTTGCTAATTGTTTCTTCAAATTCTCAACTTCTTGTAGAGATGTTCCGACAACCAACATATCATCCACATACAGTAATAATATGACATAGTCAGAACCGCACCTTTTGAAGTAACAACAATGATCTGCATTACACCATGAGTAACCACTTCTATGCATGAAGTTATCAAACTTCTTGTACCACTGTCTCGGGGATTGTTTTAAACCATACAAACTCTTCTTTAGCTTGCACACCATCTCTTCCTTGCCTTTTACTATGAATCCTTCCGGCTGCTTCATGTAAATTTCTTCATCCAGGTGACCATGAAGAAAAACTGTCTTTACATCTAACTTTTCAAGGTAGAGATGCAAAAGCCACTAGGCTTAACACTACTCGAATAATAGTCATCTTCACAACTTGAGAAAATATCTCGTTATAGTCAATACCCGGTTTCTGTTGGAAACCTTTTACAACCAACCTCGCCTTGTAGAGAATTTATCCATTTGCTTCAGATTTTATCCGATAAACCCACTTGTTATGCAACGCCTTCTTAGCTCTAGGTAATTTGGCTAGTACCCATGTGTCATTATCCTCAAGTGAATTCATCTCATCTCCCATAGCAAGTTGCCACTTGCTTGAATCATCAACCGCTAGTGCTTCTTTAATATCTTTAGGTTCATCTCCATCCGTAAGTAATAGATAATTCAAAGCATACCTTGGGTTTGGTTTCAGAGTTCTTGATGATATTCGTACTTCTTGTGGAAC
Organism: Papaver somniferum; assembly: GCF_003573695.1. NCBI lineage: Eukaryota > Viridiplantae > Streptophyta > Magnoliopsida > Ranunculales > Papaveraceae > Papaver > Papaver somniferum. The sequence continues at coordinate 216,724,153 of NC_039364.1, read as the reverse complement.
TGTAGGAGTAACTCCCACTGCAGCAAAAGTTCCTTCACCCTGTACTTCTCTGCCATTAGCATTATCGTGCTCTTCTTGTACCACACTTCTTCCAGAAACATCATCAATATCGATATACAACTCCTTATCGACGTTGCTCGACCCGACATTTTCAACTTGTGTTGTATTTCTGTCCTTGTACAACTTACTCTCATTAAAAGTAACGTCTCTACTTCTAATAACTTTGTGACCCTCATAGTCCCAAAGTTTATACCCAAAAGCGTCATTTCCGTAACTAAGGAATATACACTTCTTTGTTTGAGCACCTATCTTAGACCTCTCACCGAGTCTAAGATGAACATAACCAACACAACCAAAAACTTTCAAATAAGAAAGATTTACCTTTTTGCCGGTCCAAACCTCCTCCGGTATCTTCATATCTAATGGACTACTAGGTGTCATGTTAATTAGATAAGCAATCGTCTCCGTTGCATGTGCCCAGAAGGTCTCTGACAAACTAGATTGCAACCTCATGCACCTTGCACGTGCATTCAACGTCCAATTCATACGTTCTGATACTCCATTCTTCTGTGGCGTCCTTGGAACTTTCCTCTCCAAACGAACTCCATTTGTAACACATAATTGTAAGAATTTTGTTTTTCCATACTTACCACCGTTGTCTGACCTTAAACATTTCAACTTCAGACTAGTTTCTGTTTCAACCAAAGCTTTGCACTTCTTAAACACTTCATACACCTCGAACTTATTCTTCATGAAGTAAAGCCACACCTTCCTTGAGTGATCATCAATAAAGGTGACATAATAATGGAACCCATTGTGAGATGCAATATCAATTGATCCCCATATATCAGTATGAACCAAATCAAGTTTCTCACTTCTCAAGTCTTTGCCGCCTCTGCTGAAACTAACCCGTTTTTGCTTTCAAATAACACAATCTTCACAAAAACTCATATCAACAGACTTCACCTTAGGTATATATCCTCTCGAACATAGAATCTTCATGTTCTTCTCACTCATGTGCCCTAATCTTCTATGCCATAAGTTAGTGTCTTCACCACTACTAGCCACTGCTAAAGTAGTTCCATATGAAGTCCAATATAGAGTACCAAATCTAACTCCACGATCTAATACCATAGCTCATTTCTTCATTTTCCAATTGTGTTTCGTAAGCACAACTTCACAGTCATCATCAAAAACTTGGCCTACAGAAACCAAGTTCTTCTTCAAATTTGGAACGTGTCGTACATCCTTCAATTTCCATGTCGAACCGTTGACTTTCAAGATCACATCACCCAAACCAATGATGTCGCATGCTTCACCGTCATCTAAGAGTACTTGGCCATAGTATCCTTCTTTATAAGAGATCATAATACTCTCATCACCTGTGTTGATGGTGGATTTTTGTTCAAGGCTAAAATTGTAAAAGCCGAACTTAATACGCTGACATCCTGCAGAGGATAAAGCTATCTGAGTGATGAATACTTCTTCACTTTACTAATTCACCTAGAATGGAGCATGTGGCAACAATCCCAATATTATGTGAATTAAATACACCCAGAACGGAGCGTGTAGCAACAATCCCGATATTCTGTGGATTTATAGCATTATTAATTAATGCATGATTAGCCTTGTATTTCATGTGTTGTTCCCGCAGAACTCTCATTATTGGTGCGGCATGACGACTGAGTGTTGCTCTTAGCAGAGTAAAACGAATCTCCAAGTGTCAATAGTGAGGCATGCACGAAATACCCGTACAGGCTATATCTCTCGGTGTGTTATACTAGCCCGATTGAGCATCTCTCGGTGTGTTATACTAGCCCGATTGAGCATATTTCCTAACGGAAATCTGGACTGCCCATGTCAGTCTCAGAAACGATCATGACCACGCAAGTTGGCCGCATGATTTAACTAGCCTAGAAGATCCTCAACAGGAGCAGGCTATCACCGCAATGACCACCAGCGGGCCCGTTTATGCCCTGGACGGTCGAACACATGCTATACCCCCAAATAGCCACCAAACGCCAGCCTTGTAGAAAGATGGTCGAGCTGGTATGGAGTGGCTAGTATGCGCAAGGCTGTCAAAAACAATCTCAAAGAAGTCACGACCGTCCAACTTCGCAAGCTAAATTGAACGGCTTGGATCGTCCCGCGATTGATCGGACAACCGTTGGCATGCACATTTGTGGGCCCACTTTTCACCTACCTGATCGGTTCTCTCACGACCAAGCCATGGAGCAATAAACGATTGCTCAAAACATAGCTGGCGTGATGCTTTAAAAGCCGTGGAAGTCCACTAGTGTCTTAAATTGATCACGACCATCCAACTTCGCAAGGATGGTTGGATGGCTTAGATCACACCTAGGACCACGAGGCAGGTACAGACACGTTCACCGTCGTCCCAATGTGGACCCCTGTGAGTGGGGAAAAACGATTTGCTGGTTTTTACAGAATTGAAGAGCCGACCGTGTGGAGACTCCTTGAACTGAACGAAATATTGAACCTCACACAGATGCACTGCAAGAAGGGAGTGCTTTAAGTTCGAGAGATCAATCTGTAAGACCCCGGCCTAAACCAAGAACAATGGCCATTCCAGAGTCAATTCGGTCACAAGAGAGGATGGGTTGATCTGTAGGAGGGAATCTGAGAAATACGTGAGATCAATGGTGATCTGAGATTGTAGGTGTGTTGTGAATTCAGCGTGAAAATGCTCTGAATGATTGAATTTTGCTCAATTGAGAGTAATTTCCGTGAGTTCGTGTAGACGAAATATTGTCTGTATGAACTCTGATGAGAAATTGCTCGTTTTGGCGAATGTTGTTCGATTGTTCGAAAAACCTTCTTTCTTCAATCAGGATTCAGAGACATTTTATAATGCCGGAGTTGAAAACACTATGATCCCATGAAGTGTGACAGTTGCTGGAATCAGAGAGTGGGAAATGGGGAAATCGTGTTAAAACCAATTACTCATCGTGCAGAGACTTGGTTAACTTTCCACCCACTACTTTGCTGACTCTTCCAACTGATTGCACGACTTGCTCACATTCTCGTCGTGGGTGAACACACGTGCCGTAGACCGCCAGACCAAAACCCTAGTTAATATCCCCCCATGTGACACGATTGAAATCTCGTGATTGTGGAGTCAGTTGCTGACTTTATGGGACGATGAGTCCATGTAACGCTGAGTTGAACATGATTAGCAAATGTTTCGAGACTCATGAGTTTAATGTGTCTGCTGAGACGAGGTATCATTATAACCTAAAACGAGCAAAACTGTGTTGTTAAATTGTTGAATATTGGTAGTTGAACCAATATTCTTTGATTTGAGCAAATATTGCTAGTCCGAGCGAATATTGCTAATTGAATAAATATTGCCGGTTCGAGCAAATATTGGTGGTTCGAGCAAATATTGTTCTTTTGATGAATTGTTGGTAGCTGGACCAAATAAAATATTAATTTAAGTTACTGACTGCTGGGTTGAGCAAAATAAATATGAATACCAATCATGGAATCAACATAAAATTATCAGAGTGTTCGAATCTGCACAGAATCACGTTTCTGCAGAGCTCTGGATTCAAAACCCTAATTTTACCGAAATGATGATTTATTCCAAATCAACACGGGACAGGCTACATGGGATGACGGGTTCACCATATAACGCCCAGATGCTCGAATGGGAAAAAAATACCAAAGTCTCTTGAGGACCAGTTGGTGAAAGAATGATTAAATGCTGGTTTAATCATTTACTGAAATAATGCTCGTGTGAGCAACAAATCATAAAACCTGATGTAGAAAATATGAGGGGCCGACCAAGAGGTCATGAGACCGGCTCTTGATGGTCGTGGGACCAGTAAATGGTCATTTGAGCGAACTTCCAATTGTTTGGAAAGAGTTCGAACCTAATATGAGCAACTGAGCAAATTAGGTTAAAATCATTAAAATATCACTACACCATTTTTTCCGATTCGAAACGGTTTTTGAGCGTTACGAATCGGGGTTGTAACGGTTCCTGACCGTTACGAAATGGGGTGCTACAATTTTTTCGCAACGGCCCACTAGCCGTTACGAATTTTTTTCGTAACGGCCCTTGTAACAGCTTAGAGCCGTTACTACGTGGCACCGTCGTAACATGCTCAAGCCGTTACGAATTTATTTAGTAACAGAACGTTGTAACACGTTGAAGCCGTTACGAATTTTTTTGTAACTGTAAAAATATTACTGTCGGTCAACCTTGAGCTGGTCAAAATCAGTCATCAATGACCAATTTTGACCGGATCAAGGTTGACCGGCAGCTCATTCTCGACCGGGATACGCCGGAATTCCAAATAAATACACATTTCATTCTACCAATCATCCATATCTAACAATAGTTTCAATCAATTCATACTCTACTCAATCAATTCATATCTACACATTCATATAAAAAACACAAATTTTTCTAAGTACCAATTTTTTTTTTTTGTTAAGTATCAAATTCTGAGGGAATACATAGATAGAAATTTACTAAGTTCCAAAGTTCAGTTCATAGAAACTTAAAAAACTTTCTAAGTTCATAACTTATATCTAAGTTTTCCCATGTCACATGCTAACAGGAACAGAAACACGACTCACATAAAAGCCTTCTCATGCCGCAGACTGCTGCATCTGAAGTAGGATTCACAAATCTGATGGAATCCAACGCGACAACAGCTATGCATCTTCAATCCAATGGCCATTGCTCTTACAGGATCTTTCTACCAAGAAAGAAGCAGCTACGTAGTACTTCACCTGCAGACACAAAACACTGTTAACAACGGTTTAAGATGTCAAGAGAAAAGCTTTAAACTACAGAACTGGTAAAAGGTTTAATGCATACATCAGGTCCACGAGAGATATAATCACCAGCGTAGCTGGTGTACATTTCACTGACATCATTGCTGCCATAAGATCCTGGCACCATATCATTCATGTAAATAGGAATCATACACACAATTGGTAAACACTCAGACCACCCAGAAAAGACTCTAACTCGAAACAACACCAAAAATAAATAATTAAACTCCCTACCTCCACTATAACCTAGACTCTGACGACTGCCATAAATCCCATGCGAGTCCTGAGCAGAGAGAGAACTTCTGCTGCTAGCACCATACCCCAGGTGAGATCTCCCAAGCCTAAATCATAACGGGGTATTATAAATAGGTTCTTAAAAGAAACCAATTACAGCTACTAGAAGTAAGATGGAACTCACAAACCTGTCATTGTAAGCTTCCCCGTAATGAGAAGCACTGCCACCTTCCCCATAATCTAGCTGAGCCCTTTGGCGCAGACGTTGAGGTACATCCCCCTAAGGTAACATATATACAAAAAATAATCATACTACTAAAAAAACAAATAAGTACAACTATTGCAATAATTGTACTCAAGACTAAAACCCCTGAAACTAATCAAACAAGGACCAAGGTTATTAGATGTGCGTACTTTGGCGGGGTGAAGTTGTCCATTCATAACTTTTGGTAATTGCTAAATCGTTTGTAGGGAGAAGTCCTTGAATCAAAGCATCATATTTGAACATTGGTAATATTGGAGCACGAAAAGGAATAAGACTTGCCTGAGCTCGAAACCTTTTGACAAAGGTATGTGGATTTTCTCCAGGTTCTTGCGTAATTCCCATCAAGGTTTTTACTTCCTCCAGATGCTCGAACGGTGGGGTCTCCTCTGTTTCCTCTTCCAACTTGGAGTCTTTGTCGACGACAGAGCGTGTTGAAACATTTGAAATTACCCTTCCAGCATGAATCCAAGTTCTTCCAAGGATCATATCATATCCAGGATCTTCTCGAATTATGTAAAACTTGGTCTCAGTGCATACCAAATTCTCTGTGACTTTGAGAATGATGAAGCCGTATGCATCTCTGGAAATTCCTTCGTGGTCCCTGATTGCTATGGGAGCATGAGTAGCCTCTTTTCGAGTAATGCCAGCAGCTCTGAGAGTTTTCAAAGGGATGATGTTGACGGCGCTGCCGACATCAACGAATGCTCTTTTGAACTCATTTCCTTTAATATGCAACGGTGGTGAGTAGTCCTCAGTCATACATTTCTTTGTCGGTGGTTGAAGGTTCAGGAGGTACTTCTGGAATCAATAGGCGTTTCCCAATCACTATGTGGTTCAAAGTTGTGAACATGTCTCCCCTTTGTGCTTTTGACAGATAGAGCAATTCACAGACATGCTCTATCAATGACTGAACCTCTTCCTTGACTGGTACTTCAGAAATGGAGAAAGTTCTGACAGGAAGAGGATCTCTGTGTACTCCTTCGGCTCCAAGGTTAAGTTCTCCTGATACAACTTTTTCTCTGAATATGCGTCTCAAAACTTTGTATCTACTTGTGGGGTAATTGACGAACCTGTGGAATCGGCAGTAACGAGGATTTTCCATGTCTTCCTCAGTTGGGTCTCTCCTGACATATGGCAATTTTATTGCACCATCTTGGATCCAGGTGGCTAATAATTTGAGCACTTCTCCAATGGGGAAAAGAAAATTAGGTGCATCATCAGGAGCTCTGTGCGGTGGCCAGGAGCCTGTGTCTCTGGCTTTTCCTTCTTTTGCGTCTTTGGAGGAGCTGCAGTATGCTTGTTCGGGGATTCTGCCTTGCGCTTGCTCCCTTCAGCAGCGTTTGCAGAAGGATGCAGGTTGTCCTGCTTGTTGATCAGGCGTCTGCTTCCTCGAATGTCACGTGATTCCTCAGTCTTTGTGGACTTTGCTCTTTCTAACAGGGCAGGTGCAGTGGTTGCTGATCTCTTCACGGCTTCGTGAAGCTCTGAGAAAGTCTGGAATCGAAGATTCTCCAATAGAGCTCTGTAAACCAGGAACATGCCGTTGATACACAAATCTACCAGTTGCTGCTCTGTGACATTTGGGTCATGACAGTCCAGGGCCTGGACTCTGAATCTTTTCACGTAATCATTGGGATTTTTACTGACCCTCTGGAACATTCTTCCAAGATCAGAGAGAGTGACTTGCTCTGACACGAAAAAGTACTTCCCGTAGAAGGCGTTGATCATTTCTCCCCAATTGTTGATAGTCCCCGGTGCGATGTTGTTGTACCAGGTATATGCTCTGCCTTTCAAGGATTTTGAAAACTCCTTGAGGCGAACAACATGGTTATGTTCATGCTCTCCCAAGGCTTCGAGGAAACGAGATACATGTTCTCGAGCATTGCCATTTCCGTCATACAGAGTAAAAGTTGGAGAAATGTAACCTTTTGGAAGGGTAATCCTATGCGTAGCGGCAGGATAAGGAGGTTGGTGACGATGGAAATGTGATGTCTTGTCTTTTCCACGGTTCTCCTGAAGGCGCTCTACGTCTTCCCGAGTAATGAAATTTGATGGTTCCTTTGCTGACGAATCTGAAACTTTGCCAGTTTCATCATCATCCACTGTATGGATTGGGATTACTTCAGGATCAGCAGCATCTGAGGATTTCTCCTTCTCTTATCCCTTTTCTTGAGTCTTCTCTGTCATCTTATCAGTAAGAGTTTTGAGATAATTACACAGCTCCTTTTGTGTAGCAGCCATGTCAGTATGATTCTTTACGAGAGTCTCTTGTACTTTGATAAGATCAGCAATGGTAGGTGGTGGATTTCCTATGACTTCTTCAGGGTGTCGACCGAACAGGGGAGGACCTTCAGCGTGAGGAGGAGTAATGTCACTATTGGAGGCCGGAATCGGTTCCGGGATATTCTGATTGTCATTGTTGTTGTTGCTAGTACTAGCGTCGTTTGTGTTGGAACCTGTAACTAACCCAGACCTAAGACCAGCCATCTTGTGAAATCGTGAGACTGCAACCGAGAGATTAACCTCCCACTGTGGTCGCCAATATGTGAGTGGGGAAAAACGATTTGCTGGTTTTTACAGAATTGAAGATTCGACCGTGTGAAGACTCCTTGAACTGAACGAAATGTTGAACCTCACAAAGATGCACTACAAGAAGGGAGTGCTTTAAGTTCGAGAGATCAATCTGTAAGACCCCGGCCTAAACCAAGAACAATGGTCGTTCCAGAGTCAATTCGGTCACAAGAGAGGATGAGTTGATTTGTAGGAGGGAAGCTGAGAAATACGTGAGATCAATGGTGATCTGAGATTGTAGGTGTGTTGTGAATTCAGCGTGAAAATGCTCTGAATGATTGAATTTTGCTCAATTGAGAGTAATTTTTGTGAGTTTGTGTAGACGAAAGATTGTCTGTATGAACTCTGATGAGAAATTGCTCGTTTTGGCGAATGTTGTTCGATTGTTCGAAAAACCTCCTTTCCTCAATCAGGATTCAGAGACATTTTATAATGCCAGAGTTGAAAACACCATGATCCCATGAAGTGTGACAGTTTCTGGAATCAGAGAGTGGGAAATGGGGAAATCGTGTTAAAACCAATTACTCATCGTGCGGAGACTTGGTTAACTTTCCACCTACTACTTTGCTGACTCTTCCAACTGATTGCACGACTTGCTCACATTCTCGTCGTGGGTGAACACACGTGCCGTAGACCGCCAGACCAAAACCCTAGTTAATATCCCCCCATGTGACACGATTGAAATCTCGTGATTGTGGAGTCAGTTGCTGACTTTATGGGATGATGAGTCCATGTAGCGCTGAGTTGAACATGATTAGCAAATATTTCGAAACTCATGAATTTAATGTGTCTGCTGAGACGAGGTATCATTATAACCTAAGACGAGCAAAACTTGTAGTTGCAGGAAATCCTACAACACACCCCTTGTATTATCATGACTATAATTTCTAGATCTAAAATTATTTAATATGAAAATAAAGATAAAGATAATGAAAATAGAAAATAAGACACAAGATTTACGTGGTTCGATCAATTTGATATACATCCATGGGGTTAGGTTTCACTATGATCATTGAATTACATATGAATTACATTGAGACTCCATTAATGAGTATTTGGAGCTCTCTCCCTCTCTCTGGTTTTTGGGTAAGAATAAGAAGATAATAATAATACAAGTTACTTTTCTCTCTCCTACCTTTCTCTTTATATAGGATGCTACCTAGTGGATGACAGCTCATATACAGCTAAAATTTCCCCTAATTTCGGATCTGGCTTGCGATGATATCGCAAGCTTACAAATGTTAATTTCGCAGATCTTCTAATCTTCGCAAAGTTATTACATTTTTCTTATGTTTAAGCTAATATCACCTATTGTGTCGTTTCTCAAAGTGTTCTTCGACATTTTTGTAATGCGTTGTTAAGAATTTCGCGAGCGTATCGTTGTCGCGAAATTCTGATCCTATATCTTGCCTCTTTTTTCTTGAATATTGCTTGAAGAGCGATCTTCAGGAAAAAATCCATTGTTGTAGTTGTTGGAGAGAGATACGTGTTGTTGGAGTAGTCTTTGATCTTTGTTGATGAAAGAACGAGCGAAAGAATACTGGACTTGAAAAGTACATACTTGCCTCTATTCTTTTGTGAAGTTCCGGAGCGTTGGGAAGTAAATAAGAAGTATCATCTCTTGAAGTATGCAAATTATGAAGTATCCTTGAAGAAGTATAAGAAGTACTCAATCCTCGAAATATATAAGAAGTATGAAGTATGAATTATCCTTTGAGAAGTATAAGAAGTATTCAATCCTCGAAATATAAGAAGTATCCGTCCTTGAATGAGAATAATAAGTATTGCCTTTATTCATGCGAAATTATTACTCCATTTTTGGTGATTCTTGCCGAGAAGATAAAGAACATAAAATGTTTTCTTGGTAATCCATAGTTGCCTCTGTTCTTTATCTATGAGGGTAGAATCCTTGAGAAAATGTTGAATGTGCGAATTGTTTCTTCATTCTTATCTTGCCTCTGTCTCATGTGTTTGTTCTCATGCGATAGTATAATCTCTTAAAGTTGCTTATAATTGTGCGAAATAATTGAGCGAGATAATCACATCATTCGAAATAATCACATTCTGCGAAATTCTGACACATTTTACGAAATTTCGAATCATTATGCGAAGTTCTGAATAATCTTGCAAAATTCTGAATAATCCTGTGAAATTCTGAGTAATCCTGAATAATTCTGCTAAATTATGCGATATTATTGCGAAGTTCTACAATATTATTCCGTACAGTTTTGTAAAGTACTTGTGCGAATATAATGCTTATGTGATGATTATGTTATGAAATGTGTATGCGATGTTTATGCTATGAAATGATTATGAAATGCTTTTATCATGCGAGTATGATGCTTGTATGATGAGAATGCTTATCTATTGCAATGTATAGCTAATGTTTGTGTTACTTAACTCATTTTGCACGCTAAAATTGATGTATCTTTAAATTTCCTCCATTCTCCATTTCTATGGCTTTTTCTTTAGTGTATGCATTCCTCTTCGTGTAGTTATTGTTCCTCACAAGTTCTTACTTGTGTTTCATCTTTCCTTTTTCCTTTTTCACTGCCTCAGTTTCATTTCCATATACATATTCGCAAGCTCATTTGCTTACATATAATCATTTTCGCAAGTTTATTTGCGTACCCTCTTCTCTGGTCTTATTTTTCCTTCCTAGTTAAAGGTTTTATTTTGCCACCTCTTGTCATTGCAACAAAATCGCAGGATGTCTTTGCACTTTCATGCAAAAACCCATTGATCTTGCCTTAACTTTTTCTTTTGTATATTGCCTCTTCAAGATTGTTGCGACAATATGACAGGCCTAAATATTCTTGCGAAATAAAGCCCCATGACATTGCCGTCTTGCGACGAAATCGCAGGACGTCTTCACACTTTCATGTAATGACCCATTGATCTCGTCTTATCTTTTTCTCTAGTATTATTGCCTCTTCAGGATTGTTACACAAATATGACAAGCCTTAATACCCTTGCGAGTAAAAATCCTCATGACATTTGCATCTTAAGACACTTATCAGCTCCCTAATGGAGGGTGACGCCCTTATCTCCCCCCTGGTTTCCCCTTCAAGGAGGCGTACTTCTACCATACAAGGTTAGCTCCTCCCATCCGGTCTTAACCACAACTAGTTGTTTTCACATCCTCTTGTCCCTTTTGCCTTTAGGGCTTATGGTTACAAGACTGCACCCTAAGTGGGGTTTTCTTCGGGCCGAGTGCAATATAAGCCAAGACTTGTCAAGAATGGCAAGGTACGCTCCAGACGCCCCTGGCACTCTTGACTCAACCGTGTACCTCGGCGCCTTGATCAGATTTTGCACTCCTTGGGAGAGTCCTTATTACCTTAGTTGCCCAACCTAAGTCATAAGCTTAAGCTGAGAATCCAAGGTGCCTCTCCCGGATGGGCTTTATTGACCCCAAATCTCCATGACTCAGGTTCCGGGGCGTTGTAACCTTTCCCTAAGCCATGCAACAGGTACCTTCTTATATGACGTACTTTAGGTCTTATATTTGCCTCTTGCGAAATTGTATTCGCGAACTAGGGTGTACGCCATAAAGGTTCGCCCATATCTGCGAAATTTTATTCGCGTTTCTGCGAAATTTTCCCGTCTCTTTGTTTCTGCGAAATGTTCGCGTTTCTTTATTCTCTCATTCATCTTTTCATTTCTGTCATCTCTTTCATTCATTCTTTCATTTCTATCATCTCTTTCATTCATTCTTTCATTCTCATAATATCATATCATTTGAATCAAAATAAATATTCAAGAAAAATTCTAATACATGGTAACTCTGAAATCTTTGTAGTTGTGAAATCTCTGTAATTCTGCGATTCTATCGCCTTTTGTAAATCAAATCAAAAATATTTTTATTCTCTGCAAAAGAAATATTCTAGAGAAACATATAAATTGAATTTTCTCAGTTTCTGTAATTTTGAAATCTCGAAATCTCTGTAATTTTGAAGTCTTTGTAATCTTGAAATCTTAGTAATCTTTATACTCTTTGAAATCTTGAAATCTTTGTAATCGTTCGATTGAATCGCTTTTTGTAAATCAAATCAAAAATCTTTTATTTTCTGTAAAAGTAAAATGTTCAAGGAAAGTGGTACTTAGCTTTTATGTGATTCGCTATTGTTGTCAATCTCGCGCGAAAAATACGTTGCATGAAGTATAAATGTCTCTTAGAAAAAATAGATGCGAGAGGCAAGAATTGAACCCGCGACCTGCTACTTGCATATTCTCACACCATACCAACTGTGCTAAGCCTCTCTTGCGAAATCATCAGAGTTCTTGCGAATTAATCAAATTCCAACTGTGTGAGAGGCAATTCTGTATAAATTTCGCGTAACAAAAATAATCATGCGAGAAGCAAGAATTGATCTCGCGACCTGCTTCTTGCATTCATGCCTCCTGACCAACTGTGCAAGCTTCTTCTTTGCGAAATATCTCTGTGAAATTATCATCAACTCTCTTCTGTGCAAAATAATCAAAGAAATATTTATGCGAAAAAATACGCAGGTGTTGGGACTTGATCACACAACCATGAACTCTTTAATTTCGCAGATGACCAATTATGCTGCCTCTTGTTTGTGAAATAATGAAACAATATTGCGAAATTATCATATTTTCGCTCTCTTTAAAAAAGAAGAAAACTATGTTCGCGGGCGAATTTGAACTTGCGACCATGAACGCACATACTGCTCTCTGGACCAATTGTGCAAGAACCTCTCTGCGAAATTAACGCATAACTGTTTTCCTTATTCTTTTATTCTCTCATGCAAATGAGAATAAAATGAAAAATATGTGTCTCTGCGAATTCGAACCCGTGACCTATTTGTTGTTCGCTCAGCCTTGAACCATCTGTGCGAATTTCTGTTTGTGATAGAAATTGCAGCATCTGCCTCTTATCTTTTCTTCGTCCTTCCTTAACTTCTTTCACATTTGCCTTCATCTCCTGAACATGAAAATCTTCCACTGAAACTTCCATTTTTTCCTTAAATTTCACCACAACAACTAATTTTTTTCTCTCACTCTTTTCATGTCTTTGAATTGTTGATGATGTTTACTCCCTGAAAGTGTGATTTCTTCCATAAAATTTCCATTTTTGAACCTAAACTTTGTAGATCTAGAAAAATATGAACAGTAGCTAATCTTCATGAAAATTTCTTGATCCAACAAGTTACAAGAAGGATAAATCCTTTACTCGCTCCTTGTTTCTAGCGCCAAAAATGTAGTTGCAGGAAATCCTACAACACACCCCTTGTATTATCATGACTATAATTTCTAGATCTAAACTTATTTGATATGAAAATAAAGATAAAGATAATGAAAATAGAAAATAAGACACAAGATTTACGTGGTACGATCAATTTGATCTACATCCACGAGGTTAGGTTTCACTATGATCAGTTAATTACATATGAATTACATTGAGACTCCATTAATGAGTATTTGGAGCTCTCTCCCTCTCTCTGGTTTTTGGGTAAGAATAAGAAGATAATAATAATACAAGTTACTTTTCTCTCTCCTACCTTTCTCTTTATATAGGATGCTACCTAGTGGATGACAGCTCATATGCAGCTAAGATTTTCCCTAATTTCGGATCTGGCTTGCGATGATATCGCAAGCTTATAAATGTTAATTTCGCAGATCTTCTTATCTTCGCAAAGTTATTACATTTTTCTTATGTTTAAGATAATATCACCTATTGTGTCGTTTCTCAAAGTGCTCTGCGACATTTTTGTAATGCGTTGTTAAGAATTTCGCGAGCGTATCGTTGTCGCGAAATTCTGATCCTACAAAACTGTGTTGCTAAATTGTTGAATATTGGTAGTTGAACCAATATTCTTTGATTTGAGAAAATATTGCTAGTCTGAGCGAATATTGCTAATTGAATAAATATTTCTGGTTCGAGCAAATATTGTTCTTTTGATGAATTGTTGGTAGCTGGGCCAAATAAAATATTAATTTAAGTTACTGACTGCTGGGTCGAGCAAAATAAATATGAATATCAATCATGGAATCAACATAAAATTATCAGAGTGTTCGAATCTGCACAGAATCACGTTTCTGCAGAGCTTTGGATTCAAAACCCTAATTTTACCGAAATGATGATTTATTGCAAATCAACACGGGACCGGCTACATGGGATGACGGGTTCACCATATAACGCCCAGATGCTCGAATGAGAAAAAAATACCAAAGTCTGTTGAGGACCAGTTGGTGAAAGAATGATTAAATGCTGGTTTAATCATTTACTGAAATAATGCTCGTGTGAGCAACAAATCATAAAACCTGATGTAGAAAATATGAGGGTCCGACCAAGAGGTCATGAGACCGGCTCTTGATGGTCGTGGGACCAGTAGATGGTCGTTTGAGCGAACTTCCAATTGTTTGGAAAGAGTTCGAACCTAATATGAGCAACTGAGCAAATTAGGTCAAAATCATTAAAACATTCGGGACCACTCACCGTTGGTCGGTCAAGGGGATGTGCCCGTGTCACCATAGTGTCCATGCTTCATTCCTCTTAGGGAAAATTCATGTGATAAAATCATGTGATTTAGATAAAAATACATGAAATTAGGTAATTTTCATGATTTTAGGGAAAATTCATAAAATCAAGGAATTTTCATAATTTGAGAGAAATAATAAAATAATGGAGACGTGAGGTGTGGGACCGGCCACGGCCAAGACATGGCCGGCTGGTGCTCGGTCCCGCGACACCTTTCCCTAATTTTATTATTTTTTGATAAAATCATGTGATTTAGATAATTTCTTTGAAATAAAGGAAATTTGCTCGAACGAGGGGATTTTCATGAGATCGTGAAAATAGTAAAAATATGGTAAAATATAAAATTGGGCGCGGGACTAGTCACGGCATGACTGGTCGGCTGGTGAGCCTAGTACCCTGGCGCTTTTGTTTAATATTTTATTATTATTATTTTCCCTTCCTATTTTGCATAGGTTCCTCGTCCGTTCGTATTTTTGAAATGCTCGTTCGTGCATTCAAAATGCTGGTCTGTGCATTATCTGCTAATTACACTTGCACCATTTTTGTCAGGGCTTATTCGATGCCCAGATGCCTGTTTCGTTGAATATTTATTACTAACCTGTGGAATTCTGCTAGGAAGAACCACAGATTGAAGTAACCAAATATAACGAGGAATCGTAGAATATTGCTGGATATTCAGACGATGGCTCGTAGAATATTGTTGGATATTCAGACGATTTAAGATAATTAATTGCTGGCTTTATACTAGAAGGGCTTCCTGTCTAGGAGCATTAATTATCTGAGGGTTGAGCAATATGAACTTGCTGGAGTGGCATATTCCTCTTGCATAGTCGGGGAAAACCTGGTTAAATCCCGAAGACGTTGTCGCTCTATACTAGCAGACATGTTGTCTAGGAGCCGCCCAATCTTTCGATTCTATACAGTATGAGATGTGTCGTGGCCTCAGCTGAGAGACTACACATCTTCATCTTCCTTGAGAGACTTTCTCAATTAGAGGTGGCATGAGCTTTCATGCACAGAGACATGAGTTTCGATACTCATCCGATTGCCGGATCCGGAGTAATTACTAAAATTGCTCAGTATTCATGAGATGTGTCGTGGCCTCAGCTGAGAGACTACACATCTACACGTACTCTGAGAGACAACCTTCTCAGTCAGAGATTTATGACATGAGCTTTCATGCTTTAATGAGAGACATGAGTCTCAATACTCATCCGGTTGCCGAATCTGGAGTATAGTTTTACAATTCTACCCTTCGTCGAAAATCCACCATCTACAACCCCGCATGATCGACCTCCCCAAGGGAGGAGCATAGATTTCCAAACCGGTTGGTAGAAGTTGCATGCTCAAGAACGATCCAAAACCCTAATTAGGGTTTGCGGCATGTTACATGTGTCGTTAATCGATCACGAGCGTCCATCTTCGCAAGCTTGGATGGAGGGTGTAGATATATACTTAAAAGGTCCCAAGCATGTCAACATGATCACTGTGGTCCCATCTACAGACATGACCGATCGGCCTAGGCCAACTATGGCCGAAAGCCTCGAAACGCGTACCCAAAGTAGGCATGTCGCGCGGTTTTCAATTCCTTTGGGGCAACGGATTTCTGTCGAAAACCGATCTCAACCACTCACCTTTGCCGGTCAAATTGAGTGGCGTAGATAGCATCTTCGCGAGACGAGCCATCATGGACATGTACGCTAACGGGCCACCTCCATGCAGGACCGATCGGTCCCACCAAAACTGGCTCCCATGCTTGAGTTCGATCAAGCCAAAGAGTGATGCTTGCACACCTCTTTAAAACCTAATATTCTATCAACGGTCGCATATGAGCATCATAGATCATATCATCCGTCCAACTCTACCAGCTTGGTCGGACATCCCAAGCTAGGAGTTAAGTGGCCAATAAGGTATCGTGGTGATCACAATCCGTCACCCTACCACATGGAGTGATCGGCCAAGGGAGGGATTGCCTACGCAGCCTCCAAACGATCACTCGAAGATGGTTGGACATGATCCTATTCTAAGACGCTTAGTCCGCGACTTATCCGAACAGGCTTTGAAACGGCAATGCTTCATGCATGCTATTTGCGATGCATTACATACATCAAATGTACACGATATTTCATAAATATCGATTTCCCAAATAACTTAGTTATTTAACCTAGAACCTTATGCTACATTCTGTGGGTCCCACGATCCACACAATCGAGACATCAAGCATGTCACAAACTGGGGGATACTTACTGGGGTATTGGTCTGGCGGTTTACAGCATGCAGCGTGCAACGCGCCAACACAAGAACGTGTCAGGAAGACATGGACGGTTAGTGATGATGGGAGAAGTGCGCCAAGACTGATCGTGAGACACTAACACGACTTCATTGCTCCATCACTCCACTTCCTCCACTTCTCACGAGAGATGAGGGTTAGGCTCAATGACTTGTATAAATAGGTTCTCTTCCTTATTTCCATAGGAGACAGAAATCAAGTGTTGATACAACGTATTCAAACACCCAGAGCTGATTGCTTACATTATTGCAAGCCAGTTCGATATTCTGATACAAGTCATAAACATCCAACACCTCCACAATCTCAACACCTTCTTCGCTTCCCTCCCTAAGATCAACCCCATCTCCTTCACTTTGTGACCGAAGCAAGTCTGGAACGGCCATTTATTGGTTTAGGACAGAATTGTATAGATTGATCTCTCGAATCAGAAAGCACTCCCGTGTAGTGCATTTTTTTAGGATTTAGATTCGTTTCTCATCCACACACACCCAAATTTATCAAAAACCGCAGAAACAGTTTTCACCCATACACAATTGGCGACCACAGTGGGAGATTAATCTCTCGGTTGTGAAGTCAATTTCTTCAATACCAATTCAATTTTACTGATTTCGAAAATGGTGGATCTTAGGTCTGGATCAGCAACCAATCCTGACGGGACTAGCGCTGACAACACTCTCGGTGTTGATATCCCAGGTGTCACCGTGCATCCAGTCAATACCATCAATGTATATCGTGGAATTACTTCTTGTACTACCAGCATCAGCGGAGCAGGAGGAGATATTCCATTGGGCGCAACACCTCCTATCACCAGAGCCAGAGCAGCCGCAAACCCTGGCATCTCTTCAAGTGTAACGCCTCCAGCCGTCACCAGAGAAACAACCACTCCTCCATCGGGACGAGGAGCTGGAGGAGGACAACCCCCTATTATCATAGTGGATTTGATGGAGAGACAAGAAATCCTTGCTAAGGCACAGACAGACATGGCTACAACTCAGGAAGAGGTACTCACTTTTCTTAAGACATTAACTGATCGATTGCCACAAGAGCCGCGACAGCCTCTTGAGCCAATAAGGAAAGCATTCAACGCACCCGGAGAAGGTACTTCAGCGGCGCGGGACTACATGGACCTGATCAAAGAAGCGATAAACGACATACTCGATCTACTCATCAAGACGACATCAGATATGAGCGGTCCTGACATGGAGACTCCTACACTGGGGACTGATCCTCACAACGATCCTCGTCAAGTCAATAGTTTCACTATGAACCGGAGGCCGTTGGATCAGGAAGCGTCTTCTCTAGTGGAAAGTTTATGCGAACTTTTACACCTCTCGAAGAATCAGCGGGCGGAGACGTTTGCTGCAATCAACCAGAGGAAGGTCACAACCGTGCGCTACATGTTACTGCACGCATCAAGGATTCAGAGTTCAAGAGAGCACTTATCGACACAGGAGCGTCTTCGAATGTGATTATTCTCAAGACTCTCAGGACAGCCAAGGTTCGCCCAGGCAAGATCGTACGGAAGCCTACTACGATGACAGACTTCGAGGGAAACCAAACCAACGCGTACGGGTATGTCAACCTGAATTTATCTGTAGGGCCCGTCCAGTCAAAGGTGAAATTCGAAGTCATGGAAAAAGAGATAGACTACCACATGATATTAGGGAGACCGTGGATTCATGACAGTAGGATTGTCCCTTCGTCATATCACCAATGCCTGAAAACTATGCTGAATAAAGAAGTTGTTCGTATCCCTGTATCGATGTCTCCCTATGCGCCGATATGTGGAGTGGAATTGTTTGAACCAATAGAAGCTCCGCAAGAAGGATCAGACAAAGTTCATTGCATCCCACTCCCCACGTGGGCGTCGATTCAGGAGAAGGACCGACTCGCATCATTGAGGGATAAGCCCCACGATTCATCTTTGCTGACAAGGCGTTGTTCTTCATCCGGTGAAGATGCAACCCACGCTCATGCTAAGAGGGAACGAACTTTTGTGGAAAACCGTGACCAGAAAAGGAAAACCGTATACTTACGCCTCTGTTAGCAATGAGCAGGAGAGAGTGTTACCCAGTCTCCCCTCCCAACGGAATGCTACAACAACAATCCACAGGAAGAGGTGTTGGATGCTCCACGACAGCTGCAAGACGGCACCAACTCCACAACTGATGAGCTCGAAATCGTTAACATCGGGAATGAGGAATATCCTAGGCCTATCTCCACCATCTCAACCTTATGTACGGATGAACTCACGAAGCTTGTACAACTTCTCAAAGAATACCAGGACATATTCGCTTGGACGTATGAATAAATGCCCGGTCCAGATAAAAATTGGTCACCCACCATCTACATGTCATATCTGGAGCCAAACTGATCAAGCAATCTCCAAGGTAATTCAGGCACGAGGCAGAAGATCAAATCAAGACTGATATTCAGAAGTTGCTTGCTGCTGGCTTCATTAAGATCATCCATCATCTGACCTGGTTGGATAATGTAGTCCCGGTGAAAAGAAAAACGGACAGATCAGGTGCTGCGTGAATTTCAGAGACTTGAACAAATTCTGCCCCAAAGATGATTTTCCTCTACCCAATATTGACATGTTAGTAGACCCCATCAGCGGACACGACGTGTTCTTCTTCATGGATGGATATAGCGGGTACAATCAGATAAGGATGTACGAGCATGACGCAAGTAAGACAGCTTTTCGAACTCCTCTCGGAAATTTTTATTATACTGTAATGCCATTTGGTTTAAAGAATGCCGGTGCAACATATCAACGCTCTATGAAGGAAATCTTCCATGGAGCCGATACCTCAAGGGAGCAGCCTCAAGAAGATAACGATGTCCGCGCTTCATGTCGAGAAAGATCCGGGGGAATCACTCTATCAGACAATGGTGCATGTATATCATGCTATGTTGGAGAATCTGCGCTTTTGGTCATCATCTGGACTTTGTGAAGCTATTGAACGCTCATCTACAACAGCATCTGCCCTGCTAGAAAGAACCAGCAAGAGGAAAGCCACCGAGATACAACATCCTGCGCGTCCAAAATTGCCAACTTAAACTCTAGTACCACATGCACGACTGCTACAATGATGAAACAACGTCCAAGATATTCCATATCTGGATAGACGGTAACTATGTCAATGAGAGACGCTTTCAGAATTTGTCTCTCATGGAAGAAGTAGTTGTGTTACCAAAGGAGATTGCACCTGGGACTTAAGAGGAACTTCCCTACTCCTCAAAGACACGATCCAGAGATAATAATGGCAAAGGAGTATGACTGGGGACTTCTTAGCACTGCCCATCTCAAAGATGGTGAATTTAGAGAGATACAAGCACGCTATCATTATGATTCCAAGATGTCCAAAGACGAGGATATACTCAAGTGAGCAGACGCAAAGACGGCCCCATGAACCTAGCGTGACAACATCTATCAAGTCAAAAGCTCAGTGGATACTCATGGGTAGGGGACTGTCTCCCTCTCCTATATTACATGAAGAAACATCAAGAAAGCCATCGGTTCCAGCTTCTCCCTCTAATAACGAGACGATCTCTACCATTGTATGAAGGGTGCCAAGTTCGTGCAAGTTTCCACCACGCCTCTCCCTGTCAGTCTCTTCTGATCACAGCTGCTGCCAAGAACCGTTGTTGCTCGTCGATTGATACCATCCAGAGCTTCACCATATCAACGACCACTACGTACAAAAGGTAATCTAAAAACTTCTGCATATTTTTACCCATGGAGAAGTAATATGATTACTAGTACGAAGGCTGGATGGCGATACCTTTATCATGGTAGACCCATCGGGCATACAAGATAGAGCCACATAGACCACGCTTGGGGAATGAGGCTCAGCATGAAATTCCTTCGCCGTCAGTCAAGAACTTCTTCAGCACAAGAGAGATGGTCAATCAAGAAGCATGTAATTCGCAAGGGGAAACCAAACTGAAGAAGAAGCCGCTTCAATGATCTCTTTCCAGAAGAAGCCGCTTCAACGCTCCCTTCAGCAGAAGCCGCTTCAATGCTCTCTCTCCAGAAGAAGGCGTTTCAGCTCTCTCCAGAAGAAGCCACTTCAATGCTCTCTCTCCAGAAGAAGGCGTTTCAGCTCTCTCCAGAAGAATCCGCTTCAATGCTCTCTCTCCAGAAGAAGGCGTTTCAGCTCTCTCTCCAGAAGAAGTCGCTTCAACACTTCAACGGTCTCTGTAGGACCCACATTCATATTTGAGCACACAAGGTTCATTTTTGAGCAAAGCAAGCAAGCGGTGGGTCCCACGTTCGAGCGAAGCAGGCAGCAAGGCCGGTTTTTGGTCAAGGAAGCAAGGTCGGTGTTTGGTCAAGATAACAGGGTCCATGTTTGTTCGAAGTAGCAAGGATGACACTCGAGCAAGAAAATTAACCGTACGGGAAAAGAAGGTACAGGACATGGTCGACGTTTGAAACATGTACACGGTGGACCCGTGTTTGATCGAAGCATGCACATCTGCCCATGTTCGAAGCAAGCATGCTCACATCGGGTCCCACATTCGACCGAAGCAGGCGCGCAATGGACCCACGTTTAACCGAAGCAGGCACAGCAAGCCCCACGTTCGATCAAACAGGCGCATGATGAGTCCCACGGTTGAGCAAAATAGGCGGGCCCAGATGCCTATCAAACAGGTGCAACGTGATGACGTTTGATCGAAGCATATACATGGTGGGGTCCATATTCGTCCAGGGTTACATGCACGGTTTTCTATGGGAAGAGGATCATACAAGTTATATTCCCTTCTTGGCTCAAATACCCGAAGGAAGAAACCGGTCCCACCAAGGTCGTGGTCACACCTGGCGTACTCACATGGACGATTGCCAGCACGGCCGGCCAGAGTCCCTCCAGGTAAACTTCCTTTGTCTTTTCTTTTTATGTTGTATATGTCACCATCTCATGCCTACCCCACAATAGTGTAACGATTATGCGCTAGGCAAGGGACTTAATGTTGATGGTGGATTTTTTTTCAAGGCTAAAATTGTAAAAGCCGAACTTAATACGCTGACATCCTGCATAGGATAAAGCTATCCGAGTGATGAATACTTCTTCACTTTACTAATTCACCTAGAATGGAGCATGTGGCAACAATCCCAGTATTCTGTAAATTAAATACACCCAGAATGGAGCATGTAGCAACAATCCCGATATTCTGTGGATTTATAGCATTATTAACTAATGCATTGTAGGATCAGAATCTCGCAGCAATAATATCTCAGCGAAATTATTAACAACACAACACAGCAGTGTCGCAGAATAACTTCAGAAACGAAATAATAAACGACGTCAGCTAAATCATGAGAAAAATGTGATGGTCCTGCGAAAATTAGAGAGTTTGCGAGATTAACATTTGTAAGGTTGCGATAATGTCGCAAGACATATCCGAAAATAAAGGTTAGATTAGCTGTCATCCACTATGTAAAACTCAATATAAAGAGCCGATCAGCTGTAAGGAGGAGGGAGATCTTTTCTAATTGAGAAGCAAGTAAATAGGAGAGAGAAAATCTAGAGCAGTGGTTATTCTTGATTCCTTTATATTTTCTTGTAAAATTGTTCAAAGATTCATCAATAAAATTAAGATTGTTAATCTAAAATGAGTTGAATGTTAATGAAATCTTGTGAGGGGTGTAGTGTAGGATTTCCTGCAACTACATAATGGCGCTAGAAACAGGGACGGATTGAAGATTGAAGATT
This sequence comes from Papaver somniferum, assembly GCF_003573695.1. Lineage (NCBI taxonomy): Eukaryota > Viridiplantae > Streptophyta > Magnoliopsida > Ranunculales > Papaveraceae > Papaver > Papaver somniferum. The sequence goes on along the minus strand of NC_039364.1, from coordinate 216,701,759 downwards.
ATTCTAGAAAAAATTGAAGATTAATATTGAGATTTGTGAAGATTTGGAGTGATTAATTAAGAATTTTACATAATCTCTTGCAATTCATTAATATTGAAGAAATGGCTAGAAGAAGAAATACATCAGAACAACCAACTACTGTTAGAAGAAGCAAGAGAATTGCTGGAAGGGAAAGAAGTGAAATGGGAGAATCTACTAGAATGAGAAATAATGAGAAAATGGAGTTTCAGTTCAATTCAACCACCATTTGTGTACTGAAGGAATAAGATTATGATAGGGTGAGTATACACACTTGGCAATCAAATTCAGCAGAAGAAGTAGAAGAAGAGCAGCAAACCAGAAACCATAGACATAGAGAGAATCAAGAAGCAGATGAAGGAATAATTCATGGAGATGAGGAAATTGGAGCGTTAGAAACGTTGAGACGAAGAATACATGAAGAAAGAAGAGCTGAGGCAGAAGAACGTGCGAATTAACAAGGCAAAATCACGAATTGAGGATGGAAAATATGAGACTACAGAGTAGAAGATCGAGAAGTATTACAAAATCATATTCAAGATCGACTAGAAGAGAGATGAGGCGAAACTCACCCACAATTAATGCGGAAACAACATTCAAGAAGAAATATCAAATCCTAATGAAGAACATCGCGAAAATAGAGAAAGGACTGATGATCGTTACGTTCCACAAAATGAAACTTTTGATGATAGGCAAATGATAGAAATCAAGAGAATGGACAACGTCAGGGACAAAATAATCAAGATGGCGAAGGGAATCGAGAGGAAGGAAGGAGAATTTTACATGAGAGAAAGCTCAAAGAAATCAACAAACGATGAAGAAGAAATTGAAAGACATTATGCTGAACAAGCACGTTTAATTTGCGAACGTGAAAGATTGAGAGCGGAAATGGAAGAACAAGAGCTTCAGGAAACAATTCGCCAGAACAATCACGACAATCGAGAAAAGACGAACACAAAACCGGAATAACGGTAATATCAATGAAGAGTATGATAGAGTACAGAGGATGAAAGACAGCGAATGGAATTGATGAGAAATGAACAAAATCATGGAGGGGAAAATGAGAATCATCATATGCGAATTCAAGATAGAGATGAGGAAGAGAATCGCAGAAGAAGACGAGATGAAGATGATGAAGAAGAAATGCAAAATTTCGCGAGAGAAGAAAGATATGAACGCAGAAGAAGAGAGGCGAAATTAAAAAGACCAATGGATCAAAATTCAGGTGTAAATAAACAAATCTTAAAAGAATTAGAAGAAATGAGAGGAATGCTAAATAATAAAGAAGAAGTAGGCAGAAGACAATTGGATGAAGCTATAGAAGAAGCTGCGAAAACTCCATTTACAAGGGAAGTACAACTAGGAGGAATACCACCGAAATGCAATTTGCCCGCATTAACCAGCATTTTTGATGGAACAACTTGTGCAATTCAACACATTAAAGCCTACGTGAGGTGCATGTTGCAATGGGAAAATCATGATGTGTATTATGCAAGTATTTCGCATCCAGCTTAACAGGGGAGGCGTTAAAATGGTTCGAAGGTCTACCAAAGAATACAATAACATCCTTCAATCATTTGCAGACTACATTCCTGGGGGCATATATAAGTAATAATTCTTCGCGACCTGGTATTGAAGACGTGTTTGGATTAAAACAAAGGATTGGCGAAAGTTTGAAGCACCTAACTAAAAGATGGAGGAGTATGTGTAGCGAAATGGCTGGCCGTGTATATGAGAGATATCTTATCTTATCATTTATCAATGTTATGTTTGCAACCAACCTATTGTATATCCAAATTTTCAGAGTCAAGAATACAATCACAATGACTGAATTGCGATAACTTCAGGAAGAATATATTGCTCTAAAGGAAAGGCAAAATGAAATGGAATCATATCCGGTTGTGAACACCAGTTCACAAACAGCGAATGCAAGCTTATTACCCAAACTAATAAAAACAGTGGCGAGCACTTCACAAGTACAACAAGAAAAGGTGATGGGAAACAATCAACAGAAACTGGTGGCTATGGGAAGCCGAGATCAAGAGGAGTATGAAAGAAAAAGAAATTTCTACAATCGTGGTGGAAATAACAAAATTCAAAGACTTGATCAGCCTCAAGAAACTTATGGAGGTCAAAGATAAAACTATAATAGAGGACAAGGAGGTCACAAGGTAGTATGAGAAGAAATCAAGATGCCACCTCTAAATGCAAGTGTGGAGAAAATATGGGAAGCTATAATTTTGATGGAGAATATACCAACACCATGGAACATGGGAACAGAACCACCTCCAAACCACAGAAGTCATGAGTTTTGTTCTTATCATCATTTTCATGGACATACTACAAATGATTGCATAAATGTAAAAAGAATTATTCTGAGAATGATAGATCAAGGAAAACTAAACCACTTTTTGGTAGGGCACCCACAATCTCAACCATTGCCACCACCACCAGAGCATCAAAAAGTAAACACGATGAAAAAGAAGGAAACATTCTTCATAGAAGTTGGTGCAAAAGCAAAGAATCTATTGTGTCACTCTATCGTACATTCATACAAGACAATTGAAGATTTTCATGACAATGTTTTGAGTAGAGTGTTCGCAAGAGATAACGATGGAAGAGAAATTATGAATATTGCGAAAATCTCGCCACTAGAGGAATGGCAGAAGCAGATTATTTCTTTTACCACAAAAGAAATCCCCGAAGGTGAAGAGGTACATGATAATCCATTGGTAGTAAAATTAGAAATTAATCCAAAACCGAAAGAAGATGAGGATGATGAAGCTGAAGATTCATGGGAAATTAATAGGATTTTAATCGATACTGGAAGCTCTGTGAACATCTTATTTTATCATACTTATAAAACTATGGAGGAAGAGATAATGATCTTATACCATCAACATATAAGATATATGGTTTTAATGGTACTGCCAACAAGCCTAAAGGGGAGGTTACTATGCGAGTTCCATTGAAGGGAATATCTTCTGAAATCCTATTCTGTGTCGTTGATGTAGAATCACTCTACAATGCATTAATTGGTCGACCTTGGCTACATGGGATTCTAGGTGTAGCTTCAACTTTCCACCAATGCATCAAATTCCCTCACCCCAGCGGTTTAGGAATCATAAAGGGAGATTGGGTTGAAGGAAAGAGGTGTTACGAAACTGAGGTAGAATCCTGCGAAGGAAGAGCAAACAAGAAGGAAAATTGGCGACACAAAGAAGTGAGAGGTTGATGGTGGATGCAATCGAAAGAAAAGAAGAAGAGATGTTGCGAAACTAATGCTAGCTGAGAATAAAAAATGGTGAACATACCACTACCAAGGAAACAGTAGCAGAAAATAACAAAGAAGCAGAGGATAACAAAGGTAATGTATGAATGATTGATTTGTTGCGACACTCTCGCAATAAATAAAATTCTCAAAAATACATTTTATTGAATGACAAAATTGAGATTACAATATGATGATGTGCAAGAATCTCGCAGAGATAATGAATTCTACAAAAGACAATAAGAAAACAATGACAAAAGAGAAAGGGGCGAACCTTTATGGCGTACACCCTAGTTCGCGAATACAATGAGTTGAATGTTAATGAAATCTTGTGAGAGGTGTAGTGTAGGATTTCCTGCAACTACATGCATGATTAGCCTCGTATTTCCTATACTGTTCCCGCAGAACTCTCATTATTGGTGCGACATGACGACTGAGTGTTGCTCTTAGCAGAGTAACACGAATCTCCAAGTGTCAATAGTGAGGCATGCACGAAATACCCGTACAGGCTACATCTCTCGGTGTGTTATACTAGCCCGATTGAGCATCTATCGGTGTGTTATACTAGCACAATTGAGCATATTTCCTAAGGGAAATCTGGACTGCACATGTCAGTCTCAGAAACGATCACGAACACGCAGGTTGGACGCATGATTTAACCAGCCTAGACGATCCTCAGCAGGAGCAGGATATCACCGCAATGACTACCAGCGGGCCGGTTTATGCCCTGGACGGTTGAAGACTTGCTATGCCCCCAAATAGCCACCAAACGCAAGCCCTGAAGAAGGATGGTCGAGCTGGTATGGAGTGGCTAGTATGCGCAAGACTATCAAAAACAGTCTCAAAGAAGTCGCGACCGTCCAACTTCGCAAGCCAAGTTGGACGGCTTGGATCGTCCCGCGATTGATCAGAGAAGCGTTGTCATGCACATTGGCGGGTCCCACTTTTCACCTACCTGATCGGTTCTCTCACAACCAAACTATGGAGCAATAAACGATTGCTCAAAACATGGCTGGCGTGATGCTTTAAAAGCCGTGGAAGTCCACTAGTGTCTTAAATTGATCACGACCATCCAACTTCGCAAGTATGGTTGGATGGCTTAGATCACACCTAGGACCACGAGGCAGGTACAGACACGTTCAACGTCGGACCAATGTGGACCCCGCATGATCGGCCTCCCCAAGGGAGGATCATAGCTTTCCAAACCGTTTGGTAGAAGTTGGATGTCGACCGATCCAAAACCCTAATTAGGGTTTGCGGCATGTTACATGTGTCGTTAATCGATCACGAGTGTCCATCTTCGCAAGCTTGGATGGAGGGTGTAGATATAGACTTAAAATGTCCCAAGCATGTCAACATGATCACTGTGGGCCCATCTACACGCATGACCGATCGGCCTAGGCCAACCATGGCCGGATGCCTCGAAACGCGCGCCCAAAGTAGGCATGTCGCGCGGTTTTCAATTCCTTTGCGGCAACGGATTTCTGTCGAAAACCGATCTCAACCACTCACCTTTGCCGGTCAAATTGAGTGGCCTAGATCGCATCTTCGCCAAAAGATCCATCATGGACATGTTCATTGACGGGCCACCTTCATGCAGGACCGATCGGTCACACCAAAACTGGCTCCCATGCTTGAGTTCGATCAAGCCAAAGAGTGATGCTTGCGCACCTCTTTAAAACCTAATATTCTATCAATGGTCGCAGATGAGCGTCATAGATTATCTCGTCCGTCCAACTCTACCAGCTTGGTCGGACAGCCCAAGATAGGAGTTAAGTGGCCAATAAGGTGTCGTGGTGATCACCATCCGTCACCCTACCACATGGAGTGATCGTCCAAGGGAGGACTTGCGTGCGCAGCCTCCAAACGATCACTCGAAGATGGTTGGACATGATCCTATTCTAAGACGCTTAGTCCGCGACTTATCCGAACAGGCTTTGAAACGACAATGCTTCATGCATGCTATTTGTGATGCATTACATACATCAAATGTACACGATATTTCATAAATATCGATTTCTCAAATAACTTAGTTATTTAACCTAGCACCTTATGCTACCTTCTGTGGGTCCCACGATCCACACAATCGAGACATCAAGCATGTCACAAACTGGGGGATACTTACTGGGGTATTGGTCTGGCGGTTTACAGCGTGCAGCGTGCAACGCGCCAACACAAGAACGTGTCAGGAAGACATGAAGGTTTGTGATGATGGGATAAGTGCGCCAAGACTGATCGTGAGACACTAACACGACTCCACTGCTCCATCACTCCACTTCCTCCACTTCCCACGAGAGACGAGGGTTAGGCTCAATGACTTGTATAAATAGGTTCTCCTCCTTATTTCCAGAGGAGACAGAAATCAAGTGTTGATACAACGTATTCAAACACCCAGAGCTGATTGATTACATTATTGCAAGCCAGTTCGATATTCTGATACAAGTCATAAACAGCCAACACCTCCACAATCTCAACACCTTCTTCGCTTCCCTCCCTAAGATAAACCCCATATCCTTCACTTTGTGACCGAAGCAAGTCTGGAACGGCCATTTCTTGGTTTAGGACAGAATTGTATAGATTGATCTCTCGAATCAGAAAGCACTCCCGTGCAGTGCATTTTTTAGGGTTTAGATTCGTTTCTCATCCACACACACCCAAATTTACCAAAAACCGCAGAAACAGTTTTCACTCATAAACAACATGTTGCGTGGAAAGAAGCTCCCGAGTCTATAATCCAAGACTCATCTTGCTTGTCCTCAGAGGGTAAAGAAAACCTTCTGTAATCACCTTCTTTTTATCAACAAGGACCTTCACTGGTTCCGCAGCTGCAATTACGTTGACCTCTTCTTGATTACCTTTATTTCCACCATTATTAGCACCTTTGTTTTTCGGACAATCGCGCTTGTAGTGTCCTACTTTCTTACACGCCCAACACTCAACAACACCTCTAGGATGAGTTTGAGATCTCTCCTAGACTTCCCTCTAGACTTCCATCTGGATTTTTTGTTGTTGTTCCTATTTGAACTTCTGCCTCTATCTTCTTCCTGCATACTTAAGGCCGATCTTGAAGTAATAGAACCGTAACCTTGTTCTATTCATCTTTCCTCTTCAGCAATTAACCTTTGTTGCACATCATCAAGCTTCAACTTCTCGCTCCCTGCAGAATTACTAATAGTTGTTCTTGCGGTTTCCCAACTCTTTGGTAATGACGACAACAACCGTAAAGCATGAACTTCTTCATCAAAAGTAATACTAACTTTTGAAAGTTGAGAAATAATTGATTTAAACTTCCCAAGATGTGCTGAAATCTCTTCGCCTTCTTGCATTTCCAGATTGAGTAGTTGTTCACACAACATACTCTTCCCCGAGGCTGATGATTTTTGATACAACTTTTCAAGTTTATCCATAAGGTCCTTCGTACTAGTAACTTTTAGAGCAATGCTCGGGCGAACTCGCAAGCGTTGTTATCTCAAGCTTGTTTGTCAATGTTAGTGATCAAAACCATGGTTTTGAAAATCGTACGAGTCACGAGTTGACTCGTACGATTCGAATCGCTTCAACTCGTACGTTTAAAACGAATCTTCACTGAATCGTGAAGATTCTTTTTTTTTTTTGTGCGATTTTTGACCTTTTTTTTCCTTGACTTTCATTATTCCGTGGGAAGAAAGGAAATAAAAGGTGATAAATATAAAGGGAAGCGGAGGATCGAACCTAAGACCCCCTATAGCGCTCGAATCTCTCCTGACCACTGTACTACATTGCCTTTTTTTTACTAATATTGAAATTACATAAATTTTATAAGATAATAACGCAACAAATATCCAAAATGGTTATGGATTTTGTCGAATGTTACCCATAAATCAATATCGTTTGTAGGCAAACATACGATTCAAAAATATACCATAAATCTGGGATTCACGATTCAATATACGATTCGATTCTTAAAAATGAAAAAACGATTCATGTTTCAATTTACAATTTAAAACCTTGATTAAAACTATAAGTCTTGATTTCTAGTCTACTTATAGATGTCTCGGACTAGGATAGATTGTGTAGTTGAGCATTAGACTTCACGGTGTTCATCATTTGAAGATGAAGAACTACTAAGGAGAGCTTGTGGAACTTCATCAACAAAAGGTATGCGGAGACTGAAACTCATCTATCACTTGGAAAGTCTATTTCTACTTTATCTCCTATATTGAGACATAAGTCGTGTTACGATATAGTTTTCTATTATACATTTGAGATTTCGAGCTGAGATTAACTCGCTTACATATTTCTCGAAATATGTGTCGGTAAGCTTTCGCTTCAACCAAGTTCATCTTATATTCTTGACGGGAGTCAAAAGATGATCATGTGAAAATTGCCGAGTAACATCTTGCATGGTTTGTGTGATACAATCATTTGGTGTAGGCTTGAAATGTTTCGTTATGATTATTTCAATAACTTGAAAATTGCTTTGATGCTAATAGTGTGTGAAAACGACTATTGTCATCCTCTAAGAAAGTTTCAATGATTGAAATAGAGTTTAGAATACTTAACCATCATTGGATTATAAACATAGTGTGCATTCTTGCATGTATGTGATCCATGACCGGAACTAAAGTATGCATACTCGTATGTGTACTTGTAGTTGTGAAATTCCGTGTACCAAGTACACATACCGGTATGCATACTTGCGTAAGGTATAGGTCCAGGAATTTCTGTTGGGTTTTGGAAGTGTACTAAGTATGCGTACCCGTTTGCATACTGGAGAACCCAAACTCAGTACGGCTACTTAAGCATGCGTACCAGTTTGCATACTTGAGTGGTTAAAGTTCTAGAATCGGTTGTGACATGAACTAATATATTTATATATTAAGGAATGCATTCTTTGCAAACCGTAGGTATAATGTCCATGAATTTATTCGAGTGAATCAAACCGATTTTTCTTCAATTGTGTTCTTGTATACTTTTATGAGAATATAATAATTGAACAACTCTTTAACTAGTTTCATTTGAGTCATTTGAACTAGTTATGGTTAAGATGAATAAGTTTGATATGAGAGTGTTCATATAGCTAACCTCGGTTAACTACGGTTGAGCCAACATAGTGTACACGTTTAGGTACGATTACTTAAACCTAAATGAAGGTACATTTCATTTGTGTATAACAAGCTAAGTTCGATCTAAAAGTTGAAAGATATTAGCTTGAATCTAATCAGGTTTTCATTTAAGGTGAATATTGAATGCTTTGTTACCAAGGTAACTTAGATTGCAAACTCTGATTTGAAAACTATATAAAGGAGAACTCTAGCAACTGGGAAACCTAATCCCCACATCTTCTGTGTGATACTAGTTGGATAAGCTAGAGTCGATTCTCCTTTAACCTTAGGTTTTTCACGAAACCCCGTAGGTTAACGACTTGAAGACTTCATTGGGATTGTGAAGTCAGACCCCTATTTTCTCTTTATTTGTGTGTTCTGATCTTGTTGTTTTCTATTGTGATTGAATACTATCTTCTTCAAGATTTTCTCAAGATTTATTCTCCGACAGACAAGATAGAAAAGTAGTCACCAACACCTTCGTCTCATCGTTTGTGATTCCACAATATCTTGTTTCATTAATCGATCAACATTATTGTGAGGTGATTGATAATACTAGGCTGTTCTTCGGGAATATAAATCCAGTTTATCAATTGGTTCATGTTCACCTTGATTTATCAAAAGACGGAACAAAACCCATAGGTATATCTGTGGGAGACAGATTTATCTATTCAATAGACTTTTCTGTGTGAGACATATTTGTTTATCAAGTCTTTGACTTTGGGTCTTAGCAACTCTTAGTTGTGGGTGAGATCAGCTAAGGGAATCAAGTGCGCAGAATCCGGTGTGGTTCAAGAGGCGTAAGGAACGCGACTGTACCTTGATCAGTGTGAGATTGGTTAGGGCTCAACTACATTCCAGTCCGAAGTTAACGGGTAGTAGGCTAGTGTCTGAAGCGGCTTAATACAGTATGGTGTTCAAATATGGACTAGGTCCCGGGGTTTTTCTGCATTTGCGGTTTCCTCGTTAACAAAATTTCTGGTGTCTTTGTTATTTCTTTTCCGCATTATATTTGTTTATATAATTGAAACATCACAGGTTGTGCATAAGTTCAATCAATTGTGAATCCAACCTTTGGTTGTTGATTAAACTGATTGAAACTTGGATACTGGTTTTTGATACCGTACAAGTTATTTCTTATATTCAATCGGGCTCGTAAATTTCTATTTGTTTGATTGCGGATTGAATTGAGAAATTGAGATACAACTCTTGGATATATTTTCATTGATTGAGTCTGACTGTCTAGTTGATTCTCTTGAAATTATATTGGAATTAGTCTATACATATTGCTAAGCGAAATCTTGGGTGTGGTTGTTAGACCTCCGTTTTTTCAGACCAAATCTGAGCAAGATGAAGAAGGAAGTTCTAAAGTTTTTTCCTTTTGGAGAGAGAAATGAGAGAGGAAGTTTTTTTGTTTTAACTTTTCAAATTAATGAAAATAGATTCTCTTGAAATTTGACTCAAGCCTGCAAATCCTCGTTCATCGGGATCGGAATATTAAACAGATTTTAAATTTTTTTATCAAAACTATGTGTCTCTTATGTATATTATTATACGTATCCTAATACGGAAACCGGTAATCCACTTTGGTCCGAAGGAACTTGATTTTTAGATGAGTTGGTGGTGATAGAAGGAAATTAGGAGTACCTAAATAGGTAAATAATGGGGTATATGGTTAAATAGATAGAGGAAATAATGAGTAAAGTCGGTTAGTAGAAAACTATATGGTTTTATTTTATCTTTTTATTTAGGTTTCATTCGATACTTCAAATCGTACAAATTAGATTTTCTAGTAACAAAGTTTAGTAGTCAATTGTTAATTATAGGTGATACACATGAAATGAAAAAGAAAGGCGATTAATTGGGTAATTATATATTTAGTTAAAATTAGTGGGTAATGGTTTAAAACATGGTGGAACACAAAAAAAGGAATACATATGTATCCATATTAATTTTTTTAAAATTATTATTTGCACATTTACTTTTTTTTAAGACTAAATATTCACACACATCTTCAAAAACCCAGACCAAATTTTAATGAAGGTTACTCAAAAACTTGATACGTAAACATATTAGTAGACTCAGATCTCGAGTTAAATATCAGAAATTTGAAAAACATACAATCAGACAGCTGAATCGAGTCAAACGATGTCTGATTGAGAACCCGTGTAAGTTCACAAGACTTATCGTGTTAAAAAAAAAAGGAAAAGTTCAACTCTGAAGACTACAAGTCCAGCTTTATCATCTTCTGATTTTGAGACTGCTTCATCAGAATTGGGAGACGTTAAAGTTTCTATGCACCTTGATTTTGTCGTTGAACAAACAGACTTCTGCATGCCAAATATCAATGCAGTTATTAAGATGGTGGACAACAAATGCATTCAGAACTACCAGATAACAGACCTCAACTTCTCTTTGAAAAAGCTGATGAAAGACATCTGCGAGTCCTGCCTGGAAGCTGAAACGACGGCTAAAAAATATAGAGGGGGCCTTGTAAATGGGGTACCTACCCTTGATTCATTGAAGAGTCATTTGGCTCGTCTAACAAAGAAAAATGTGCTCGTTCTTTCAAGAGATGGTAAGGTGCAAAATACATGGAACGACAGTAGTTCATTATAATGAAAGAAAGTAATGAGAACATGATAGAAAAACTAGTTACTTCAGATACCATACTTTTAATTATTTTCACCTAGATAAATTTATTTGTATATACAATTTTATGGCATACATTTTTTTTTATTTGCATTTAATTGTTTACAATTGAATATATATTCTTGTATAATAATGAAGTGTTTTTTTATTCCCACAATTATTTGAAAGCATTACATGTGTTATTATTTGCGTATTACAAAAAAAAATTAAAAAGTAGTCGTGGAAAAATATGATAATGCATTGGTAATATCCCAATCTTATTAATTACTATGTATATTAATGCTAATTTAATATGAAAATATGTCTCATGTCTTAAAGCCACAATATATTAAAATATAATTAAAAGAACCAATTAAAAGAATCTTGAAATATTTATTTTCTATTAGATGTGGATAAATAATCGCAAGAGACCAAAAGTGGATGTTTAGTTGGAAAACATAATACCCTTAAACTTAATAATAACTAATTAAAAATGTGAGTAAACACATCCACTACAAGTAAAGTTCACAAACATCAATTAGATCTTTCTGAAATAATTTTTCTTTGTGATAACATTTTCCAACTGTTCAATAACCGAAATCAAGGACCCCGTATTATATTGTTTTTCCTCCTTACTTGGAATAAACACACATCTATTACTGCATAATTAAGTCTCTGAATCCTTAATCATGATCTATTTACAAATGAAAAAATCAAAGCTATTTTGGATTTGTAGAAAAGGGGTAAGAAGGAAAGTGGAAATAAGATAGATTAATATGTTCCTCATCTCCTTCTCTCCATAAATCTTTTGATTGTGCTTTAGATAATTGTGCAAATTTAATTTTAGATACGAAGGACTCGCGTAACAAAATGGCGATGGACGATATTAGGAATATGAATAGTAGCGAATAAAAAAAGAGAGAAGATATTTCTTCGTTGTTTAGAAACTTGTGTTTTAAACTCTTAATAATAGTAAATATCAAAACTGATTTTCTGTCGAGTATATATCCAGTAGTGAATGCCAGAATATGCACCCCAGTTTTAGAGGGGTGCACAAATTTGAACTCCAGCCAGCCTATGCATATGACCTCTGGAAACCGGGGTGCACGAATTTGAACTCCTGACAGCCTATGCCTATGAACGATATTAGGAATATGAATAGTAGCGAATAAAAAAAGAGAGAGAAGATATCGCTTCATTGTTTGGAAACTTGTGTTTTAAACTCTTAATAATAGTAAATATCAAAACTGATTTTCTGTCGAATATATATCTAATAGTAAAGGCCAGAATATGCACCCCGGTTTTAGAGGGGTGTACAAATTTAAACTCCTGCCAGCCTATCTGGAAACCGGGGTGCACGAATTTGAACTCCTGACAGCCTATGCCTATGACCTGAGTTTTGTTATAGGGTGAAAGAAAATATTTTATGACAGAAAGGGGGGGGGAGTCTGTCCAATAAGCCAGATCAATTAATCCTAAAAAAGGCTTCCTCCCCTATAGCAAATCTCATGGCACATGGAGTCGGATTCATTATTCAATCCAATTGGTAATTATAATATTGAACCGATTCCAGATCAAAATGTAAAATTCTAACATCCATTGGACCATCTCCAATGCAAGGGATCAATGTCTTAAAATTGCATGACACCTAAGATTTAAGATCCTGTCCAGCAAATTTTCATCTCAAATGCAAGGGTGGAGGTCATAAATAAAGATGTCATGGCTAAGTAGGGGTAAAGAAGACTTTCTTCACGATCCTGGATCTTAAATCCACGTCATCTTTTGTCTCTAAATTTTAACAAAAAAAGGGTTAGATGAGACCTTGGGGATTGAAAATGAAATTTAGATAGAGTCTATCTTTATCTTTTGTTGTCATGTACTCCCTCCGTACCTTTTATATAGGCGGAATTTTCATTTTTCCTTGTACCATTATATAGGCGGAGTCCAAATTTCGAAACGATTTTTTACTTCTACTACCCCTATTTATTTGCTTGGGAATCATCCCAATTGAGTGTATATCTCTAACGTTGGGAATATAATTAAGGATAAAACAGGAAAAAACATAGAAATTTATAAAATCAAAAAAAATTCTTAATCTAGGAGATTTTGACTATTCCGCCTATATATATGTGGTACGAAGAGAGCAGCAAAATGACCCACAACCAAAAGATGCTAATAAGACCTCCACATATGAGTTGTTCTTTAACTCTCCTCGACTGCCCACTTTCCTTTGTTTTGGTTTTTTCCGGTTGGCTTCGGCCTTATTCTTCCTTTGTTCTTGTTTTGGTGGTTGGTTGTCTTTTGACACTCCTTCCTTTTCTAATAAACTTTTCTTTATTGAACCAAAAAAAAAAAACCTCCATAGGATGACCTTAATCCTTAGCATTGGACATATTCTTAATGTCGATTTGAAAAGGTTTATTCTTCATGGTCGATAGAAGCCCCAAAAAAAGGAGGAAGACAAATTGGTCATAGTACGATCAGTTGGTAAACTCCATTCCGACAAGAAACAAATGACAAGACTGTCCTTTTTTTTTTTTTGTAACGAAGAAGTCCAACACAATTGATCTCATTCATGCATAATCGTTGGTTGATTACTGAAATTATTCATTTAATAATGAGAGAGTACATATAAATTCATAAGGCACCTTGCAGTATCTCTCTCTCTCTTTGTCTAGAAGCGAGATGGAGGCAAGTTTTTGCCAGAGAGGAAATGAGAGAAGAGAGAAAGTGACTGATCAGGCGCGAATACCGGAACCTGATGACCAGCACCTCTCACTGTTGCTAATGTGAGCCCACCTTCATAACTTGTCACCCATCCTGCTACTTGTCTTCTGTGAAACCATGCTCTCCATTTTTCCTTCACCCTCAGTTTCATCTCATTCACACTATACCTTGTCGACGTTATCGGTACTCTTCCATCCGTATCCCCGCTGCCATCATAAATCATACCCATATATTATTCAATTCAACGTATCAACAATTTGTTCATGGATTTTAACTTCATTCTAATACTGGTTTACGTAATTTTCGGAGGTTTAAGGTTTAAACATTTGTATATGTAGTGTTTACCTGTAAATCCAAATGCGTAAACCAGCGTTCAAGAGCTTCTGAATGATGGGAAGAACAGTGTCTGGTGAATCATTCCATTTCCTTATTACACCGCTGCACATAAAAATACAATCTAACATTGTTACAGACCGGTCAACTGGGTCAATAGTCAGTCAAGTATTTGGTAGGTTGTTTACATTTTACTCAAGTACAAACTGTTCATGAATCAGACCACGTGAAGCTCTTGTCTTATCAATTTACATAAAAGATGTATCTTGGTGATGATGATGAAGCGAACATTTATAAGCACAATTCCAGTACAGAAGTGCATGCATTCGAGCCAGAAATGAAGGGGAAAAGTGATATATTTATGCATGTACTAGTACTGGAAAATTTTCTGACCCAGAGCTACTATTCTCTGGTCATCCTAAGGATAATGGCGGTGAAACCAAGAATACTACTGTTAATAATATAAGTAAGTACAAGCTACAATGATGATCATATTCTAAAAAATGATAGAATCAGAATTAACCGTGTTAAATGTTACTGTGATCAATAATTGGAGTGTGAAAACTGGAGTAATAAAATTGAGAAACGAATAAGAACAAAGACGTACAGTTGGACATTCTGTAAATTTATTGCTAACGGCCCTTGATGAGTCCATGAGCATTCAGAAAGAAGAAAAAAACAACAGAAACCTCTTCTTGGTGTATTTAATAGTTGAGATGTTTTCAAGGTAGTCGGATGTACAGAATTCTAGGGCATTCTTTTGTCTCAACCAGATTCTAGAACTGCTGGGAATTAATTATATATAGTAGTACTACTCCTTGATATTGATTGTTTTTGAGAAACAAACATCTGCATCGCCTTGAAGGCAACAGTATGACACTAATTGAGTCTAATATCTTATCGGCAGAACAAATGTCTCCCTAAGTACTCGTCAGTAATTCAAATTTTAAGTTTAAACCCGTCTACATCCTATTACTTCCGTTTCAAAAAAATAGGCCGGTTTCGTATACAAATTCCACATAAAACCTGCCTATTATTTTCAAACGAAGGGAGTAACTAACATATACTAAACATCCTCTAAATTTACATTTTGAGACTAATGATGTTGATATTCTAACTTGGCACCTCCAAGGCTCCAACAAATTTCTACAACTAGATAAAACTGCAATTAACAGTGTAAAGTGGTGAAAGAATGTAAATGAATACTACCTGCAAGGAGTGTAAGGATAGGGCAAGTTGGTGAGATTAGCATGTAGAGCCCTCTGAACATCCTTCCTATTGAAATAGTTTTCAACATAATCATCTGTACATGGATCATACCCTCCTCCTGCTGGTAATTTGGGCCAGAGGTCCTGAAATCAAGAACAACAAACAAACAGCATTATCATCATTTCTCACTCATCATCATCATCTCTTTTGTAGTCTCACTTTCATTCTGTTCCCCCTTAAATCATTATTTTACAATACTACCCTTATATATGTACTTACCCTAACCAACTAAATATCAGGCACATTGTTGTTAACAGTTTAGACCCGATGTCATGTAGTAGTTATAACCAAAAAAAAGATTAAAAAAAAATGAGCTAAGACGGTTTAGGGATGATTACGTGTTGGGTGAAAGCCGTTAGTAATTTATGAGTGCGTTTTTGTTTCTCGTCGTTGTCGTCTCTGATACACTTGGGAGTATAAATGCTATAGATATCAATATCCGAATAGCCTTGGTAGAAACTCGCGACTGCTGCAGAACATAGGGTAGATTGGTTTCCATTTTTGAAATCACATTCTTTAACTATACTGTGATATACTTCATCTGATATAATCGCATGACTCCAAGCATATTCTATGAACCCAAGTTCATCAGTCGCGTCGTTAATAACAGCGTTCCCGATCTGGTGGGGAAAAAGAGAGTGATTAGTAATTGTTCTTGCGAGCCAAATTGGATACCTAAACTAGACTAATAAAGTAGTATATGAAGTTCAACATCATTTGACTAGAAAATTACCATGAAACCTTTGAAGTTAATGTAGGTCTCTTTGCTGGCTACTTTATTTCTTTCAAAAATGAGTTCAGATAGCTGAGGAACGTAATGCCCTGAAATACGTACACATGAAGAAAAAAATCCTTAAGAGAAAACATAAACATGCAATTCAAGTTGCTAGTTAAGATTGATGATTAAGTAAGACAAATGCTATCCCGTACGACTTTGCGGGACGGCTTCCCGCTCAAGCGACTTTTAAGAGATTAATTAAGTAATAAGATGTGTTTATATATACCTGCATAACTTTCTCCAGTAATGTAGAAATCGTGGGACTTAAAACTGGGAAACCTTTTAAACCATTGGAGTAAGAAAGCATGAGAATCATCGGCAGTAACTCGATCACCAAGTTCCTTCAAGTCCGATGATTTGTTTGTGTATGAAAATCCAACTCCCACCGGGGCTTCCAAGAACAATATATTTGCAGCTATGTAACAACACAAGAAATGTCTTAAAAAAATAATTAAAATAAAAAAAATTGCCAATTGGTATAAAAGACATAAAAATAGTACTATATCAAAAAGTTTAAATGCACAAACCCTTATTCCAAGAGAATTTGTTGAGAGTGATTTTAGAGTCCTTGTCTCTCAGGAGAAATGGACCCAATTCCTGTGCAGCACCATAAGCTATGGATGAACAACCAGGTCCTGCAAAACTCACCCAGTGAACATCAAATAAACAATTATAGTGAATTTGAGTATGGCAATTGACATTGTCATTTTGTCCGGTACATTATAACTTGAGGAAAGGCCATACTTTAATTGGTTAGCTACTTAGCTCTGCCTAGGACCTAGCAAAACTATTCCTTGTAGTTGAGATATTTTGGACACTATCACCTACACAGTCTACCAAGTGGTCTATCTACTCCACCAACCCCCTTAATTCAGCTGTTTTCTTTTGCTTTTTTAACTTCTTTCTAGTAATAATTTAATTTAACTCTTCTTCTTGAAAATTCTAACCATGATTTTTCTCATGTGACATACTGCAAGAATAATACTGTATTATATCTTGTGCACAATTTTTCGATTAGTCTGGAAATTACTATTTATTTTTTGTTTTTTTAAAAGGGATGAACACAAACGCAGAGAAGGCATCTGGATGCGTATAGTATCTCAGTGATAGTCAAAAAAAATGTGGAGAAGGAAACAAAATTTTAGAGAACATAAATCTCTGCAGTACTTTACAAAACAGAACAAAATGTTTAAGATAAAAATTAATCTAATTAACAATTGGTAATTGAAAAGATCTTATCCGTCGAAAATTATATGCTCCTGAAAATCGAGTGGCCAAATTGTAATTTTCAAAAAAAAAATACGATGAAATAACTGAATTCTGAGAGAGAAAGAGACAGAGAGATAGAGGGACTGACCTCCATTAAGCCATAGAACCAAAGGTTTAGTAGAAGGATTTTCCTGGGCTTCAAAAAACCAATAAAACAATGCTTTCTCATCTTTTTCACGAATCTTGACATATCCTGCATAATGTTGGAAACTTACAGGAGGTTGTCCTGGCAAACTTGTGACTCTATCAGATTCTCTTGCTTGCTCTTCTGAATTCTTTGCATTATTCTTTACATCTCTGCTTGCTAAAACTAGCGATGGTGACGATGATGATATTATGAAACCCAAAACAAGAAAATGGATTATACAGTAATTGTATACAGCCATTGTAACTGCTACTAATGGCACTAACTCTTATCTTATCTACTCTCTCACTGTATTTCCTTTCTGAAAGGTTTCACATTCACAGAAGAGTATGCAATTTTCAGTTTTGAGACTCTCTTTATTATATAGAAGATTAGAGTGAAGGGAAACAGAGAGAGAGAGAGAGAGGGCAGTGGCAAAATGGTAATTATCTTGAGTAAGATTCATATTTTTTATTTTATCTGTTTGGTTAGTTGGAAATTAAGTTACTAATTCTACTTACAAGACTTTAATTATCAATAAACATAGTTTTTTTATGGTTTTGGTTTACCCGAGGAAAATAACCTCTAGAAAATTCCTTAGCAGAGTCACCCCCAAAGTTTTAAGTGATTTTTACTGAAAAGGATAAGCATGGTCCCCGAAGCGGCAATAAAATTGTTGTCCCATTTTGCAGCTCTTAAATCATGACCAGTTTCATCTTGTCTTTGTTTGTTTTTACATTTTTTAGAAGAAAGGTTACGTTAATGAAAAACGATAACAACAGCAAAAAGAGCTATGCTAACAGTCTCCCGAATAACATAAAATGTACGCTTATAGCTTAAACTTCTCCGTATCAGACAGCCAAAAAACAATGATATGTTTGATCAAAACCATCCGTTCCTCTCCGTTTTGTGTATAGCACCAAATGCGCGACCATTCCTTTCCTTCCACAATGCCAGATAATAGCATCATACATCTTCTCCCAACTTCCTTACACCTCCCCGTGAATTCAGTAAAACTATATTTCAAAAACTTCTAACAAAGTTTTAGGTGTAACACAAGCTATCCCAAAAACCAAAACAACAGGGGGGGAATAGAGACATGAAAAGATAATCAACCCAAGTTCATCACTAACACCTAATTGCTTGCCATATTAGCAGTTAAAATTTCAATCAATTCAAAATGCAAGAAAACAACCAGGGAATGAAGAGATTATCACACCACTAGCGTGATCATATCCGGATGCTGCGAAGAACCTAAGTGCAATCATGGACTCCCTTCCACAAATATTTAAGCTGCATCCAAGTTAAATATTACATGTTCTAGCAGTCGAACAAATTACAGCCAAGTTAAATATTACATGTTTTAGCAGTCGAACAAATTACAGATTGGAAAGTTAATGAAAGAAATGTAACACGACAAGTGAACAAAGTTAAAGAGCTAAACCAAATTGACAGGGCATTTACTACAACTTGATTGCTAATTAGACTTGCTGATGCTATGATTAAAATTCTATGGTGCCTATTTTCTATCATTCAATAATTGTTGTTGGGTAGGAAAACAGGTTGGAGATGGACCGACGGAGTTTTCGACAGAGAGATATGTTTAAGAAAAGTTTTGTTTGTTTTTGAAACACATTTGTGCTTGTTAGGTATTTAGCACTAACCCCTCTGGTAAATCTCCTTATATCTATGCCCCTTATATCAAACCCTTATAATAATTCTAATTTATATTACGCCATTCTTTTATGTCCTTATATTTTTATTTAGTCACGATTTAGACCATCACAGTTTTTCTTGACACAAAACATCTCTTAAGAAAAAAGTTTTTTGTTGCCCCCGACCGTGCTGCCCCAAAATCAAATTTTGCTGACTTTGCCTCATGGCCGGCCATGGCCGACCCACCAGGCCAGGTGAAGTATTCCCGATTTGCAAAGAGTTGTAGTGTTTGTGCGCTCACTTTACAGTTGTGAAAATGAAACCCCCTGCTAATTGTGGCACTTGTATAGTGCGTAAACGTTACATCAATAAAGCATATACTCATGGCAAAAAAGACCAACAACTCTGATTTAACCTGCATAGGACTGTGGTCAAAGGGGAAGAAACAAAAGTTATTGCAATACGAAAAAGATAGTTATAGGAGCATAGGACCACCCCCTCTGTGCCCACAAAACATTTCGAGGATTCCAGCATATAGATGTATTTCTCTTCTGTGAAGAATGAGGATAGAAGGATTTAAGTTTTAAGACAGATACAAAAGGGTTAGTTCAAACAGAAAGAAAAAAGATAATCATTTTTAGGAGTATTAGTTTAACATTTCTCACATGTAAAGTACGTAATGTTGGGCTTTCTAGGAGACAAAACGCAACTCAACGGCGTGCGTTTTCTTTTCCTTTTGTCAACATTACGATCATTTTGCTTGGGCAGTTTTTACTGTTTCTTATCCATTTTGTTACTGGTTGATGACCACCGAAAAATCTACTCAACTCCATTTCTTAACTTATCCAGATGGATAGAGAGAAGTACTAGCAGAAATGGTGACAAAACAATGATAATGATATTCTCTCTGTTCATGCAATAATGATAACGAAGTAGAGAGGAATGGCAGGCGTGCGTGCGTTATAGATTCTTTTACATCAACTTCCCGATAAAAACGAAGATAGCAGATTACTATTGATTCTGGTTGGTCTTTGACCCATCTTTGACTCTCCACTCATGCTTCTCCACATGAATGGTTTTGGTTCCATAACCCACCTCCAATAGTAACCGTCTCTTCTTTTCCTCTTTGTCATGATATATGTAGATACACATTTCATCTTCCGCCACGTGTCCACAAAGACACACGTGGATGACATGCGGCTGAGAACATCAAGATATGATATCACACGTGGACAGCCAAGAGACGCACCTTATCAAGATAGCGTCGCCACCCACCAGATCCAACGGTAGGGGATCGAGGAAGACGGAAACACTAGAACACTGCGAAGCACTGAAAGATAACCCGAGATTCACTTTATCCTATCCCCAGAAAGATCTAAGAACTACGGCTGGGGATAGTCAGACTGACGCAGACAAGACAGGGGCAGAGGACAACTGTCTACCGCGGACAGACATCTCAACTACCCGCATTAAATAACCTCAAACAGCATACGTGTCAGTCAGCCTGTGGAGGAAGCGCATATAGCATTGAATATTCAAGCAGAACACACAGAGAAGACCAAGAATACGAAGACCTCTGCGTAAGCGGCACAAGACACAAGAGGATAAGGTTATAACGGGCTTCATAAGTGAACCCCATGAACCACCCTATAAATACCCCTCTCTCCCAAGTGAAGAGGGGGGAAAAAAGGGAGGGGGAAAAACATTGAGAAGAGAAGAGGAGAGAGACAGAGAAATAGAGAGTGTAAGTGAGATTCCTCCTGCTACGCAGGCTTATATTAGTCTCAAAGTCATTCGACTATTTCGGTAATCCCCACCATATAATGAAAAACCCAATCTCCGAGACAGGGATCTGAGTGAGAAATATATAAGTTAATCGTTTCGTCTATGTTCATACGTCCATACTTTATATATTCAATTCCTTATAGCATATCATGTTCGTACATTTTATACTTCGTCCATTATTTATCTTATTGTATGAGCTAAGGACAATGATTGTAATTGATGAGACGAGGAAGAGTATTAGAACTCTGAGTCAAGGATTCGACATAACCAATCCGTTCCCTTCAGGCGCAGCCTATTTATTGTATTGTCATGAGTCTGCGCGCATTGTTTGTGAATACTCAGATGACTTTGATCTGCGTGTTCACAATATAAGTCATGCGCATTTTCAATTATCAATCCACTTCTTGTTAGAGCGTGGAAAAAGTATTTTAATTTCTTATGCCACAGCTGAATATTCTTAGCTAGCAGGTATAAAACTAGGCCATCTAAAATTAGGTGGGATTGGAGTGTAGTTCAAACTCAGACGATGAGTGTATATTTCGCAATCAGTATAGCAAATGTCGTGTGTATCATTTTTGTTTAGCTTAAGTTCCCACTTACTAGATATAGCAGTTCCACTATGACACATAAACTGCTAGGCATACTATATTAACATGTATTGCGGACGACAAGGAAGCTTCTAGCTAAAGAAATATTGATATTGACCTCCCACTAACCCAGTACCAAAAGGTTTAATGGGAGGGGTGCACAAACACGAGATACGGGAAATATCTGAATTTGCCAAAAAGCCGCGTACACTAGAACCCGGCATACGAGACGCTTAGATATACTAAAGGGTTCCCAAAGGGGAGGGTGCACATACCTGAGGTGTGGAGACTTGGATTTGCCAAAAAGCCGTATACACCAGAACTCCGCGTACAAGAGACTAAGAATACAAATGATTCCAACTTGAGTAACCACAGAACTTGATGTAGCATTTAACAAATATATCACGTTCAAAGGACCCGAATGAAAAACACCATGGATTAACTAAATCAAATCAAGAAAGAAGAAGAAAATATGTACCATAAAAATACCCAACACCAAGAATAAAAACAAAAACCAAACACAAAATAAAAGAATGTGACGTTCGCCAAAATTAGCAGTCTGCAAATTCCAAATTGAGCCCTCAAATATCCTCAACTTCCTTTCCTTCTGGGTTGTGATCAGCCCTATATATTCATTGATCACCACTTACTAAATTTCCCTACCTAAGCATACAGGGATGACAGTGACTCAACTTACCACAAGAACTACCTTTAATCTCAGACATGAAAAATGTTGTTGGCTATAATTTCTACAATAATACACAATTATCCTCTTGACCAAGGAATTATAAAGAAAAGGCCCACCCTAAAGAATTTGGCACTAAATCAACTCTCAAGGTTATTACTCATTACTAAAGAAACTGTACTCATTACTAAAGAAACTGCAAGAAAACAGCTCTTCAGTTAGAACTCCTGAATGATCACATATTTCCTAGAGAGCACGGGGAATTGAGAAGAGTCATGGTAAAGGGTAGTGGAAGCAAGATGGATCGAACTTATGAGATAGATAATGTCAAGATTGGCTGACATAGAGGACAGGTACAACCCAACCATTTTGCCATCCCTTCCAGGTTTTTTCTTCTTCACCTGCAAAAAAAATATTGGAAGGTCAAACAGATTATAGAGAGGAGAGGAGTTGTACTGGTGAAAAAGACTCACGTAGAACCAGCCGTCCACCTCATAATCGATTTCGAGATCCTCTCCTGCTGTCAGGTTTAGCTGCAAGATAATAGTTAAAATTTGTGAACAATATCATGCCAGATGGATTATATCACCTAAGAGGGTTTAGGCCGCTGGCATCGTGCACACTGGAGGTAAAACAATAGCAGTTCCATTTCTATCAGGCACACCCTGACATGTTGGTTAATCCATGCGTGATTGTGAAGACCTAGAAAAAGTTTACCTCATCATCACGACCAGCATTGAAGTCATATAATGCTTTCCCGAATTGTGAACTTTGTGAGGAAGCAGGCTCATAATCATCTTCATGGGATCCGAAACTCTGTGCTCCACGTCCCGCCAAAGGACTCGAAGCATTCTCAAACGACTCGAATCGCTGCATAACTGATGCTGAATATGATGGAGGGGATCTTCTCTAACCTGAACATTTGTGCAGATTAAATGCATTAGCTTTGGTTTGATCATAACATGCAAAGGTGACTTGTATGACAGAGTATGGCCACTGACCGGAGATACTGGACTCTCATATATTGATGGAGTACTGTAAGAAGGGTTGCTAAATCTGCTAGCAGCTGGTCCTGATGACCTATCCAGTTAATCCAAATACAAGCTGTGAGTAATTTCTAACACGTCTATCTGAAGGTCCAAGATGAGAAATTTGTAGTTCGTTGGAATGTTCATTCATTTGGCTGCCAAAAATATAACCATTCCAAATTAAGTATCAAGGAGAGCATGTAATACATGATCTGCACAACTTAGAAGTGATTATTCGAATTTTTATGACGCATATGATTCTAATGGTGATATAAAATATATAAATTATCATTAAATATGTTTTTCGGTTTTAATAAACCAGTATAATTTGCACACGATAGACCACAGATGAAACATGGAGGGTATATGTAAGAAGTTACTAATAAGTGTTGGAGATAGATACCGAGGGCTGCAACGACAATCCCGATGGTTTTGAAAGAACTCAAGAGAGTAGCAAGATAGGAATATATACCTCCCAGACCCCACTGAACGCACACCTTTGTAGCCAAGTCAGTGGACCAGCTAGAGTAGGATTCTGAGAACTGGCAGCAGCAACCATTTTATCTGCGTCTAGCATCATCAGCGTCAGTTCCAGGAGGGGTTGCAGACTCCCATGCATACTCAGAAGCAGCATAGTTTGCGTTTTCTCCAAGGAACCATACCTGCATGTACCCTTTTAGTAAGAGAGAGACCAAAAAAATTGGGACTATTTTTGGTTGAACACTATGAACACCAGATTATTCTGTCAAAGTATGTATACACTATAGGTGAGCCATGGGTGCACAAAGAAAAAAATTCCACGAGTTCCTGTGGTGGCATTGCGTAAGAAACTGCAATAAGGTTTCTATCATTGACTATACACTTGCTGATGCACCAATTCGCTCATTCTGTCCTATAAATTTCTTGCGCACTAACATCGCATTACAGTAAAACATATGTAAATGTTAAAAAACAACTCATACTTACTGCAGCCTGTACTAATCTCTGTACAAAGCCGATTTAGGATCAGACGCAGAAACCCTGTCTATGGATGTAATTCCAGACAGCGACCCAGGTTGTGGTGATGGAAGATCAAGAACTATCGTTACGGCTTCCAAAGCTGTGTGTTTTCCATCTGGTCCAGCTCCCCATCAAGGCAAGTCTGAAAGAAACATTGATTGTTCTTATTTTTTTTTTAAAGGTGAAACTCAAACAAAACATGATGCACCACTCTAAACAAGTCATGCATGTGAGTCATGTCAAAGCATAAGTTGGGTGAAACTCATATACAAGAATCACTAATTTGGGCCACAAAATGATATTCTGAAAGTTGCATACTTTCAGAATATCATATGTGTGTACATAGGTTAAAATCATTATCATATGGGAGAAACTGGAAGAATATAACTCCAAAAAGCAAATTGAGGTTCGCCTAAACAGTATGAGTTTAGGACTCTCGAAATTATTCGTAAGTCACCAATCATATGAGACTGATTTAACTTGTTTATGAGGCCATAATCTGGCACCAAGGGACGTACTAACTCAGACCAGTTAGAGCGGAATGAAGATATTTAGTATTGAGTAGTAAAGAAAGAACAAGAAAACAGCATTCAGAAGAATCTAAGGATAGCACAATGAGCGAGTGATGGTTCAGAATATAAAATGAGGATCTTAACCCGCTAGACTGCTTTGTACATATTGATAAGTAAGAAAATGCTATAGTAAGATTCTGAAGAGTTAAACCTACTTTCCATAGCAGCTGCAACACATCGGCGACAATCTTTCCGGGAACTTTCGTTGCAAAAATTCTCGCAATTTCAAGAAGAGTGACAGCCATATCTGGTGTTGCCTGATAAAATGCAGACGTTAAGGTAAAAGAAGTTTGACAGACCACAATATACAAAATGATCCAAATGAAGATGAAATATTTCAGCAGTTTTCTACGGCTTATATTAGGAAACTAAAAAAAACATGACAATGGAATGCATAGAAATATATAGCAAATAGACAATCAATGATACAAGTTGGATGTATGCAGCATCTTTACTATTCATCCTGTAGAAATGCATTAGGAATGAAAAGACCAAAATACTTCAAATTTAGTGAAACGACCAATTACTCTGCAAGGCTCAATTTTCTGATTACAGGTTCAGGATATATACAGAGTTCTTTCATATACAAGCCTATCCAAAAAGGACATAGACAGGTGTATCTCCAGTACTACCAACGTACCTACACATCATTCCTAATAGGCTTATTACGTATGAGAATGAAATGCCAACAAACACTTTAATTGAACAGATGATTTGGCATTTATACAAAGAAATTTAATAATAGCACATTACCAAATATACCTATTTGAACAGTTGATAAACAAACTCCAAAGATCATTAGGTAAAATAAACAACTACGCTAATACAACCAAACTAATATAAGAATTGTTGCTCCGCTTTTTTGACATACCTTAAACCGAGCATGCAAAGTGAGCAAGATATCATTCAAGAGTGTTGCAGGCCAAGCTGGATCAGAAAGCTCTGACGCAATTATAGATTCTAGTTCTTCAAAAGATTCATATGGACTTTGCATCCAGATCAATGCTTTTATCACCATTGCTCTAACATAAACACACTCACATGCTACAGTAGTTCGCACAACTTCCATTAATGAAGCTAATAAACTAGCAATTGTATCCTTGCCTCGTGCCCCATTAGATAATGAAGAAGACTTCCGGGAAGTTGCAGAACAACAAGAGGGAAGCTATCTATACACCAGAAAAATTATTTAAAGTTTCTTTTACCTTTAATCATTTTAAATGAGCAGAAAACAGAATTCTTATGTATAAGACTTTTGGATTAAAAATCAAACATTTAGAACTACCTACTGACAGATGAATTAAACTCGAATATAGATTATGTTTCATATCGATGCTTGGTATTCTTTTTGATTCAAACACTTAATACATAAAATCTGCATAGAAGTATTTTGCTACTAGATAAAAAAATGGGCATAAAAAAAATAAGTAATGAAATAAGACTGTTCTGTTATATGATTAAACTTAAACCATCTCAATATGCCAGCCAAAAAATGCTTGCAGCCACATGTCGGTATGGTCTTGCGTCTCATGTCTGCCCAGGTCTGTGCTTTTCCAAGAATGCCTTGGCCAAATTGCTAAAGCTTACACTTACAGCTCCAGCTGAAGCATACCTTTCTATGACTTCAACTACTTCAGGCTTCAAGATCTCTTCCTTATTCACAGGGTTACAAAGATAATAGAGAGCTCCCAGTGCATAGTTCACCTGTCCATAAAGTTAATTATCGAGTCACCTTGCGGCAAAAAAAAAAATCAATAAGTTTTCTCGGAACACTGTTTGATTATGTGTATGCCAAATCAAATCTTCAGCATATGTCCTTTCTAATTAAGGTGCAACCTGAGCCACCAAATATTAAAAGTTAACAAACAAGCGATAGTTGAGTCTAGAAACTTACAGTATTTCTAACAGGGTTAGATAAGCATTGCACAACCAAAGGAATTCCATCATTTTGAGAAATAAGAGCAGCATTTGCTGGGTCTGTCGAGAAGAACACGTAAGAGCAAATACAAGGTGGGGTTATGGTTAGTAAGTATTAACAGATGGGGTCGGACTAGTCAACTAACCAACAGAAGCATTGCAGATACCACCAACACCAAATTCCACAAGTTTCTCGTTTGGCTCAGTCACACAGTCTAGGAACAGATCCAAAACATTAAGCTGTTAAAGCCAACAAAAATAAGGTGCTCAGTATTAAGTGCTGCAGATATCAACAACCACTTCCTTATTCCTGCCTACACAAATCCAACTTGATATTATACCTGGCGCAGAAACGTAAAGTTGAAGGGATCATAGGCAAAGTTAGCCAAGTGTGCAACTACTTTTTCCTTTGTTTCTGCAACACAATAAAGTCATTAATTAAAGCCCGCGGCCTGTTTATCATCCGAGTCCATTTTCTCAGTTTGCATAAATTGGCTGATTAACTGAAGTAGTTAGCTAAGGAAATAGAAATTATGTTCACCTATATGCAGTATGGGCAATAATTCAGCCTGAGGTATCATCATAACAAAAGTATATTATTCAATCAGGAAAATTATCAAACACGTATAGTACGATAAGCTGATTATCTCTTTAGATCAATTAATTACCTTCATTAGTAGCATTCTGAAATTCACTCACCAACTCCTACAATAGAGAGAGAAAAGGGGTAACATAGAAATTTCTTTCATTCAAACACTTGAATACTGATAGTTACCATAAGATTCACTATGGTCACCATCAAATCAATCAATTTTTACCCATATTTTGAAATTTGAAGAACCATGGATTGATTGATTTACGAAGAAGTAGTATCACCTGAAGGTATTGTAACCTGGGGCTGCCGTTACGCCCTGTCCGTTCTTGCTGCCTCTTGTTGTTCGTAAACATGGGGAAGAATTTACAGAGGTCAGAAAGCGAAAAGAGAAGTTGTTCAATATAAACCTTTTGCTTCAAACCCTAGTTAGAGCTTCTTCAATGGTCAATGTGGTTGTTTCATACGTGGCACCACCTTAAAGACATCGTCTTTTATCTTTGTGTACTATATGAGGGAATAAATTCCTAAACACAATGATGAGAAGAGAAGAACTAGTAATAGTGATGATTCAGATGATGATTATGTATTAGAGGACGATGATGATGTAGAATCTAATGGTTCTGAAGGATTTCTTGATCATAAAAACCCATCGGAGGAAGAAGAGGTGGGATTTGATGATTCCGAGGAAAAGGAGGGATATGTGATTGGTTCCGATTCTGATGATGATGAGTTTATTAGTAGTCGTAGGAGGAAAAGGAAACAAAAGGTAATTTTTAGATCGAAGGATACGAAATCGGGTGGAAAAAGAACTAGGGTTAAACCACAAAGAAGGAAAAAAACTTTGGATTCCAATGATGATGATGGTGATGATGATGATGATGAAGATTATTGTGTCTTCGATGACGAATTTGCGATTGAAAAGGTTGCTACCGGTTCAAAATTCAGTGGGAAAAAAAACTAGAGGGAGAAGTAGACAGTCGTCGAATAATAGAAGCACTTGGGTACCGGAGGTGGAGGAGGAGGATGTTGTAACCCTTCTGTTAAAATGGGCACCCCTAGAGGCTGCCCTTATCTTAGTTAGAGATGCTTAAGTAAAGTAGTTGGACTGATGATTGGGTAGGTGTGTGACCGTTGATGGTTCAACACACGTCAATCACCGATTGAGCTAGATTAGGGTTTAATGATTTGCTTTTAAGTTGTAAGAAGAGTTCTTCATCCGAATAATCTGACTTTTGTTGTTAATTAAACTTCTGGTTGCGCCTATGTGCATAGAAATTGGCTTGATCTCTGATTGAGGAGGTGATTTTCACCATTTCTATCCCTTCTCTGTATTAATTTGTTGTAGGGATACAACAATTGGTATCAGAGTCGTTCATTTCCACTCAAAATTCCGTCCAATTTTTTTTCCCGATGACTATCAAAGATGTAAATGATAAGGTGGAAGCAAACACCGCTGCCATTGCTAAATTACAAGCAAATTTCACCAGCTTTTCATCAGATCTGAGTTCTAAATTTGATTTACTAATGAAGAAGTTAGATACAATACCTGAGACGGCTAGTACTTCTTATTCAGAAACTAATGGAGATCCGCGATTTTCAAATCAACATCAACATCACCATCTTCCTAAGTTGGATTTCCCAAGATTCGACGGCGAGAATCTTAGAGCTTGGATACAGAAGAGTGAAAGATATTTTGATTTAAATGATATTGAAGAAAACAAGAAGGTGAATATTGCTGCAATCTACCTTGAAGGTAAGGCTGAAACCTGGTTTTTAAATTTTTAAGTCAATAGACATAGAATCACTTGGCAGGACTTAGCTACCCATCTATGTGCATGCTTTGAAAATCCTATTGAAGAAAACTTAGTGGTGGTTTTAATAAATTAATGCAAACTTCGTCTGTGGATGACTATTATGAAGAGTTTGAATTGCTCAAAACATTAATGTTGAAAATAAATTCGTCTCATAGTGAAGAACATTTTGTTATGAGCTTCCTTAGTGGATTGAAGGATGAGATAGGCAAATCTATCTCTATGTTTCATCCAAAAACTTTAGCAGATACCTTTTCCCTTGCTAGATTATAGGAAGCAGCTGCCACTAAACCGTTCACAAAATCATTCAACAACTCCTTCAACTCTAACAGGCAATACTCTTATAGCAATTTTCCACCCAAACCCATTTTAACTCTCCAAAATCTACTCCGCTCACCCATAAATCCTCTTTCACTCTTCCCCACAAACTTAATTCCCCAATTCATACAATTTAGAGACTCACACCTGAAGAAATGAATAAAAGGAGAGCTCAAGGATTATGTTATAATTGTGATGAGGTATACAAGGCAGGACACTTTTGTAAAGGCAAACAGAAGATTTTCATGCTTTAGATGGACAATGTTGAATCACCAGATACTGAGGAAGAGGAAAACGTTTTTGAGGAGACTACTGAATCTCCAGTGTAATCTGATGTTGAAATATCATACATGCTCTTACAGGAGATGCTACTGGTGACACAATTAGAATTCCTGGTATTCTCCATAACCAAACAGTCCTCATTCTGATTGATACAGGCAGTACTACAAGCTTCATTGATAGTGCTTTAGCAAGTTCACTTCAATGCCACATTAAGCCCACTGATCCAATGCTAGTCACAGTTGCAAATGGAGAGAGGACAATTAGTACTGGTATTTGTCCACATCTTACATGGAGCATGCAGGGCTACCAATTCATGGAAAACCTCAGGGTCTTGCCATTAGGAGGTTGTGACATTGTACTTGGTGCAGATTGGATAAGAACTTTAGGTGATGTTGTAGTTGTAGGAAATCCTACACTACACCCCTCATATGATTTCATTAACATTTAACTCATTTTAGATTAACAATCTTAATTTTATTGATGAATCTTTGAACAATCTTACAAGAAAAGATAAAGGAATCAAAAATAACCACTGCTCTAGATTTTGTCTCTCCTATTTACTTGTTTCTCACCCCGAAAAAGATCTCTCCCTTTCCCTTTACAACTGAAAGACTATTTATAGGGAAGTACATAGTGGATGACAGCTAATCTGTCATTTATTTTCGGATATGGCTCGCGACATTCTCGCAACCTTACAAATATTAATCTCGCAAACTCTCTAATTTTCGCAGGACCATCACATTTTTCTCATGATTTTAGCTGACGTCGTTTATTATGTCATTTCTGAAATTGTTTTGTGACGCTGTTGTGTTGTGTTGTTGATAATTTCACTGAGGCATTATTGTTGCGAGATTCTGATCCTACATCTTGCCTCTTCTCATATCTTCTCTGCGAAGTAGAAAATGATGTGAGAAACACCGCAATTGTCCATCTCTTCATATTCTGCATTTATCACACGTATCCTTTCTTCCATTTATTTCTTGACACGTTTTTTGTAACCGCTGCTTTTCAACCGCTCACGTCTTTTCGCCTTAATGGTGTTTATTTCTTCGAGTAAAAAAAATCTTTTTTATATACTCTTCTTTCCATTTTCTTTTTACTTTCTTTTCTCTTTTTATTCTCTCATCTCTGCAACTTTATTGTTCTTCCGTAAGTTCTGTTACTGTAATTCTTCCCTCTTCAATCTTCTTACTTTTTATCCATTCCCATACTCTATATTCAGATATGCCTCCAAGTGGCCACAAACATGAGAAAAACTTAAAAGATGTCCAAAAAGATCTTGTTGAGAAAGGTTTCACACTTTCTACCATTCCTGGTGAAAGTGCCAAGTCAATTCTTTCTATCAAACTTTTCTCTGATCAGCATTGTGATGATCAATCAATCTTAATTTCACTAGGTCAAATTCTCGCAGGTCTCCCCATTCCTCTTTATGACCCAGATATTCCTCTGTTCTATGAAATTCTCGCTCACTCGGGATTTTCGCGAGCTATCTTCCAATTGAGTGGGGATTGCATTGGTCTGATGTTAGAATTCACGAACCGTGGTGCTGGTAAAGGATCTCTTTACTCCAAAGAACTTAGGGATCCTAAATTCGCGGACTTGGAGATAATTGCTGAAAAATACACAGTAGCGAGTTTCTTTGAAAATTATGAATTGATTTCCATGAAGAAAGAGAATACTCGCTGGGGTATTCGCTTGAAAAGGAAAGATAATATTGATGAAGCTAAAATACTCATGCAAGACATTGATTGGCATTATGGTAAGAACACAACTTCTCTCCAATCCAAAGATGATAAATGGTGTGTTTTTCCCTTAATGCTAAAAGGACCTTACATTGCTGGGTCAAATGTTCTTCCTGAAAATCTCGCTACTTATCAACCTTGGGTATTCTCTTGGCCCAAGAAGGAGAAAGAGGTATGTTTCTTCCATTTTTGCTCGCTTTACATTTCTTTATTTGTCTTTATTCTTTTGTTCGCTGACTCTTGCGACATTCTACAGATCCAGAAACTGAAAGATAGTTATCATAGGACTAGGAAGGCTAGTACCTTGTTAGCTCTTCGCTCATACACAAATGAGGTAATAAATATACTCATATGATTTTAAACAGTATACTGTTACTTCTATTTCTTATTTCTATTTGTGTGTGAAGATTATTGCTGAAATAGAAGAACCTGCCAATGTTGCGAGGACTGGTGATAAAGGAAAAGGTGCTTTTCGCAGAGAAAAACTAACTGCTCCTCCTTCAAAGAAGAGAAAAACTCGTTCTTCCTCTCCTTCAAATATTCCTTCTCAAGAAAACTCCGAGAGTGATGAGGATTTTGAGGATAATGATGACCTTGCTGCAAATGAAGATTCTCCATCTGAATCTTCTATGGCTAAGCTCTCTGGCCTCTTTTCTGATTCTTGCAAGGAATGGGAGATATCAATTCGCTAATACCTGCAAAGCTCTCGCTACAATTTGCGATGTTCCTTTATGGATGGTGATAATTCTCTTCGCGGAGTTTCTAGATCAGTGACTCCCAACTTCCTGCATTCTCTTAATAGTCTGGTATGCTTTCGTCTTTTACTTCTTCATTATGTAACTCAAAATCTCTTTCTATTTTAATACTTTTTACATTTTCTCGCAGGCTGGAAAAGCTTCTTTCGTTGTTGCCTCAGATCTGGAGAGGAGACGCGAAATTCTTGAAAAGAAGAATCTTCAATTTCGTGCAAAGAATGAGGAACTGGAATTGAAGTCAAAGTCTTCGCGAGAAGAACAAACAACTAGAAATTGATTCTTCTTCATAAGAACAAAATCTCTAGTCTTCAGCAAGCTAATAATCAACTCTATGGTATGTTATTTCTCCTTTCCCTTCATTCATTCATCCTGTTGTTTTATCTTATTTGATTGATCCTTTTTGCAGACATTTATGGTCTTTCTGATGAAGCTACCATTCTTCGTTCATTTCCTAATGCCTTGGATAATGATACCCTTCTTGAGCGTCTTAATAAATCTTTAAATAGTTTCTCAAATGATAAATTTCATCTCTTTCTTGAATGAACTGAGATCCAAATTTCGCCTCTTTAGAATTGACCATAGATCTAGTTTAGGCTTAGCCAACCGATTTAAGCGTCCTTTCTTAATTCTAAAGAGAAAATCAATGAGCTAAGAACCAAAATTAGCGGTCTCATAGATGATAAGGATCGCATCTCTGATCAAGGTGCTAAGGCTTTGGCGAAATTCCAAGAGACCCTTCTTGAAGTTCAACTTGAACGAGATGAAGCTAACCGCAAGAATACCGAGCTCTGCGAAAGAGAAAACCAAATTCGTTCTCGTCCTTATAAATAATGAGGATGAATTCGCTTGGGCTGCGAAAATCTTAGACGATGCCAGAAAAGATTTAGGTGTAAATGTTAGTCTCCAAGTTGAGCATACAGCCTTGATTAGAGATATGATTTCTGACAGAGAAGGTTATTAACTGTTCTTCTTCACTAATCTTTTGTTTCTTATGAATTTTCATCAAGTTATTAATTGATTGCCTTTTGCTCGCAGATTCTGAAAGTAGATATCCGAAAGAATTGAGGAACTTGAAGCTGAAAAAGAGGAACTCGCAAAGAATCTTTCTTCTCGCAACGACAAGTATTCTAGATTAAAGAATCAAATCAAGATCACTGTTGCGAACTTTAAGAATGATGCTATGCATTTTCGCAATCAAACTATTCAAATGGTTTGTGATGACCATAGTATTCCTCATTCTGATTATCCTTGTCTTGGAGGAGATCCCAAAGAACATTCCCAGTCTGACTATTTCTGATAGCGAAGCTGATGATGAAGAATCTGATGGTGATGAAGGTTCTGATGGAGATGAAAGTTCTGATGCAGACGAAGAAGGGAACAAGTCTGATGAAGGATGAAGGATCAACTAAGAAGTAGTCTTTGTTTCTTTCTTTGATCTTCTGTAATACTTGTACATTTATTCCTTCTTTTATATTTGCGAATTCTTTTGGTTCCCATATTCCTTAATATATGAGTTTCTTTCATTTTGACCTGCATTCATTAAAACAATTCTTCCTTGCAATACAATTAATCAATATAATCATTAATTTTTGAATTTTTGCGTAAATCTATCATATGGAGACAAATAACATTTTCTAATTTCATTCATTCCCATACTTGCCTCTGTTATTTGTATCCAAATGAGAGATTTTGCAGATTTTTCTTATTTTGTGCCTCAACTTCGCAGTTGTTTATGTATAATTTCGCAATCTATGCGAAGTGAATTTTGATTCTTTTCAAAATCTCATTCCTGTGTGGTCTTATTTTTCCTTCCTAATTAAAGGTCTTATTATGCCACCTCTTGTCATTGCGACAAAATCGCAGGACGTCCTTGCACTTTCATGCAAAAACCCATTGATCTTGCCTTAACTTTTTCTTTTGTATTATGGCCTCTTCAGGAATGTTGCGACAATATGACAGGCCTAAATATTCTTGCGAAAATAAAGCCCCATGACATTGCCGTTGCGACGAAATCGCAGGACGTCTTCGCACTTTCATGCGAAAACCCATTGATCTCGTCTTATTTTTTTTTGTATTATTGCCTCTTCAGGATTGTGCACAAATATGACAAGCCTTAATACCCTTGCGAGTAAAAAGCCTCATGACATTTGCGTCTTAAGACACTTATCAGCTCCCTAATGGGGGTCGCCCTTATCTTCCCCCTGGTTGCCCCTTCAAGGAGGCGTACCTCTACCATACAAGGTTGGCTCCTCCCATCCGGTCTTAACAACAACCAGTTGTTTTCGCAGCCTCTTATCCCTTTTACCTATAGGGTTTATGGTTACGAGACTGCACCCTAAGTGGGGTTTTCTTCGGGCCGAGTGCAGTATAAGCCAAGACTTGTCAAGAATGGCAAGGTACGCTTCAACGCCCCTGGCACTCTTGACTCAACCGTGTACCTCGGCGCCTTGATCAGATTCTGCACTCCTTGGGAGAGTCCTTATTACCTTAGTCGCCCAACCTAAGTCATATGCTTAAGCTGAGAATCCAAGGTGCCTCTCCCGGATGGGCTTTATTGACCCCAAATCTCCATGACTCAGGTTCCGGTGGCGGTGTAGCCTTTCCCTGAGCCATGCAACAGGTACCCCCTTATATGACGTACTTTAGGTCTTACATTTGCCTCTTGCGAAATTGTATTCGCGAACTAGGGTGTACGCCATAAAGGTTCGCCCCTTTCTCTTTTGTCATTGTTCTCTGATTGTCTTTGTAAATTCATTATCTCTGCGAGATTCTCGCACATCATCATCATATTTGCATTTCGCAATCTCAATTTTGTCATTCAATAAAATGTATTTTGAGAATTTTATTTATTGCGAGAGTGTCGCAACAAAATAATCATTCATACATTTCTTATTTTATTACCTTTGCCATATGCTTTTTTGTTATTTTCTGCTACTGCTTCTGCTCCTTGGTAGTGGTATGTTCATCATTTTTATTCTGAGCTAGCATTAGTTTCGCAACATCTCTTCTTCTTTTCGTTCGATTGCATCCACCATCAATTTCTCACTTCTTTGTGTCTCTTTGATTTTTGTCGCCAATTTGCCTTCTTGTTTGCTCTTCCTTCGCAATTCCACCTCAGTTTCGTAACACCTCTTTCCTTCAACCCAATCTCCCTTTATGATTCCTACACCGCTGGGGTGAGGAATTTGATGCACTGGTGGAAAGTTGAAGCTACACCTAGAATCCCATGTAGCCAAGGTCGACCAATTAATGCATTGTAGGGTGATTCTACATCAACGACACAGAATAGGATTTCAGAAGATATTCCCTTCAATGGAATTCGCATAGTAACCTCCCCTTTAGGCTTGTTGGCAGTACCATTAAAACCATATATCTTATATGTTGATGGTATAAGATCATCATCTCTTCCTCCCATAGTTTTATAAGTATGATAAAATAAGATGTTCACAGAGCTTCCAGTATCGATTAGAATCCTATTAATTGCCCATGAATCTTCAGCTTCATCATCCTCATCTTCTTTCGGTTTTGGATTAATTTCTAATTTTACTACCAATGGATTATCATGTACCTCTTCACCTTCGGGATTTCTTCTGCGGTAAAAGAAATAATCTTTTCTGCCATTCCTCTAGTGGAGATTTTCGCAATATTCATAATTTTCTTCCATCATTATCTCTTGCGAACACTCTACTCAAAACATTGTCATGAAAATCTTCAATTGTCTTGTATGAATGTACGATAGAGTGACAGAATAGATTCTTTGCTTTTGCACCAACTTCTATGAAGAATGTTTCCTTCTTTTTCATCGTGTTTACTTTGTGATGCTCTGGTGGTGGTGGCAATGGTTGAGATTGTGTGCCCTACCAAAAAGTGGTTTAGTTTTCCTTGATCTATCATTCTCAGAATAATTCTTTTTACATTTCTGCAATCATTTGTAGTATGTCCATGAAAATGATGATAAGAACAAAACTCATGACTTCTGTGGTTTGGAGGTGGTTCCGTTCCCATGTTCCATGGTGTTGGTATATTCTCCATCAAAATTATAGCTTCCCATATTTTCTCCACACTTGCATTTAGAGGTGGCATCTTGATTTCTTCCCATACTACCTTGTGACCTCCTTGTCCTCTATTATAGTTTTGTCTTTGACCTCCATAAGTTTCTTGTGCTGATCGAGTCTTTGAATCTTGTTATTTCCACCACGATTGTAGAAATTTCTTTCTCTTTCATACTCCTCTTGATCTCGGCTTCCCATAGCCACCAGTTTCTGTTGATTGTTACCCGTCACCTTCTCTTGTTGTACTTGCGAAGTGTTGCCACGTGTTTATTAGTTTGGGTAATAAGCTTGCATTCGCTGTTTGTGAACTGGTGTTCGCAACTGGGTATGATTCCATTTCATTTTGCCTTTCCTCTAGAGCAATATATTCTTCTTGAAGTTCTCGCAATTCAGTCATTGTGATCGTATTCTTGACTCTGAAAATTTGGATATACAATAGGTTGGTTGCAAACATAGCATTGATAAATGATAAGATAAGATATCTCTCATCCACACGGCCAGCCATTTCGCTACACATAGTCCTCCATCTTTTAGTTAGGTGCTTCAAACTTTCGCCAATCCTTTGTTTTAATCCAAACACGTCTTCAATACCAGGTCGCGAAGAATTATTACTTATATATGCCCCCAGGAATGTAGTCTGCAAATGATTGAAGGATGTTATTGTATTCTTTGGTAGACCTTCGAACCATTTTAACGCCTCCCCTGTTAAGCTGGATGCAAAATACTTGCATAATACGGCATCATGATTTTCCCATTGCAACATACACCTCACAGGCTTTAATGTGTTGAATTGCACAAGTTGTTCCATCAAAAATGCTGGTTAATGCGGCAAATTGCATTTCGGAGGTATTCCTCCTAGTTGTACTTCCCTTGTAAATGGAGTTTTCGCAGCTTCTTCTATAGCTTCATCTAATTGTCTTCTGCCTACTCTCCTTTTATTTAGCATTCCTCTCATTTCTTCTAACTCTTTCAAGATTTGTTTATTTACACCTGAATTTTGATCCATTGGTCTTTTTAATTTCGCCTCCCTTCTTCTTCGTTCATGTCTTTCTTCTCTCGCGAAATTTTGCATCTCTTCTTCATTATCCTCATCTCGTCTTCTTCTGCGATTCTCTTCTTCATCTCTATCTTGAATTCGCATATGATGATGTCTCTCATTTTCCCCTTCATGATTTTGTTCATTTCTTATTAATTCCATTCGCTGTCTTTCAGCCATCCTCTGTACTCTATCATACTCTTCATTGATATTACCGTTATTCCGGTTTTGTGTACGCCTTCTTTCTCGATTGTCGTGATTGTTCTGGCGAATTGTCTCCTGAAGCTCTTGTTCTTCCATTTCCGCTCTCAATCTTTCACGTTCGCAAATTAAACGTGCTTGTTCAGCATAATGTCTTTCAATCTCTTCTTCAATCGTTTGTTGATTTCTTTGAGTTTCTCTCTCACGTATAATTCTCCTTCCTTCCTCTCGATTCCCTTCGCCATCTTGATCATTTCGTCCCTGAAGTTGTCCATTCTCTTGATTTCTACCATTTTGCCTATCATCAAAAGTTTCATTTTGTGGAACGTAACGATCATCAGTCCTTTCTCTATTTTCGCGATGTTCTTCATCAGGATTTGATATTTCTTCTTGAATGTTACTTCTGGCATTAATTGTGGGTGAATTTCGCCTCATCTCTCTTCTAGTCGATCTTGAATATGATTTTGTAATACTTCTCGATCTTCTACTCTGTAGTCTCATATTTTCCATCCTCAATTCGTGATTTTGCCTTGTTAAATTTGCACGTTCTTCTGCCTCAGCTCTTCTTTCTTCATGTATTCTTCGTCTCAACGTTTCTAACGCTCCAATTTCCTCATCTCCATGAATTATTCCTTAATCCGCTTCTTGATTTCTCTCTACCTGTCTATGGTTTCTGGTTTGCTGCTCTTCTTCTACTTCTTCTGTGGAATTTGATTGTCAAGTGCGTATACTCACCCTATCATAATCTATATTCCTTCCTTGTACTAGTGTTTGTTGACCTGGTGGTTGATTTTGATTTTCTCCATTATTTCTCATTCTAGTAGATTCTCCCATTTCACTTCTTTCTCTTCCAGCAATTCTCTTGCTTCTTCTAACAGTAGTTAGTTGTTCTGATGTATTTCTTCTTCTAGCCATTTCTTCAATGTTATCGAATTGCAAGAAATTATGTAAAATTCTTAATCATTCACTCCAAATCTTCACAAATCTCAATATTAATCTTCAATTTTTTCTAGAATAATCTTCAATGTTCCCTGTTTCTAGCGCCATTATGTAGTTGCAGGAAATCCTACACTACACCCCTCATATGATTTCATTAACATTTAACTCATTTTAGATTAACAATCTTACAAGAAAAGATAAAGGAATCAATAATAACCATTGCTCTAGATTTTCTCTCTCATATTTACTTGCTTCTCAACCCGAAAAAGATCTCTCCCTTTCCCTTTACAACTGAACGACTATTTATAGGGAAGTACGTAGTGGATGACAGCTAATCTGTCTTTTATTTTCGGATATGGCTCGACATTCTCGCAACCTTACAAATGTTAATCTCGCAAACTCTCTAATTTTCGCAGGACCATCGCATTTTTCTCATGATTTTAGCTGACGTCGTTTATTATGTCATTTCTGAAATTGTTCTGCGACGTTGTTGTGTTGTTGATAATTTCGCTGAGGCATTATTGTTGCGAGATTCTGATCCTGCAGATGTACTTTTTAACTTCTCCAAATTGTTTATTACTTTTAAGTACAAAGAAGATTACACTACAAGGTACACCTCCAAAGTCTTCCTTATTCATGATGAATTGTGAGGCAGTCAAGAATTTTTTTGCAAAGAACTCTCATGGCATAGTGGGTCATCTATTTTCCATATCTATACCACCCACAACCCCTCCTGAGGTACTTCCTTTACTTCAAGAGTTTAATGACATCTTTGCAGAACCAAATCAACTACCTCCTCAGAGGAGTTTAGATCACACCATTCCCTTACAGCCCAAATCCACTCTTGTGAATCAAAGAGCCTGGAAATGCCCCTATATCCAGAAAGGAGTAGTAGAACATCTTGTCAAGGATATGCTAGACACTGGCATCATCCAACCTAGCCATAGTCCTTTTGCTTCACCTATACTCTTAGTCAAAAAGAAAGACAACACATGGAGATTCTGTGTTGACTATAGAAAGTTGAACAACATTACAGTCAAAGACAAATTTCCAATACCCATTATTGAGGAACTATTGGATGAATTAAATGGAGTTACTGTCTTCACCAGAATTGATTGAGATATGGATACCATCAAATCAAAAGTACATGTTTCAGATATTTTCAAAACAGCTTTCAGAACCCATCAAGGCCATTATGAGTTTAAAGTGATGCCATTTGGCCTCACTAATGCCCCAGCTACATTTCAGGCTCTAATGAATGAGGTATTTCAACCAGCATTGAAAATTTATTCTGGTCTTTTTTGATGATATTTTAATCTACAGCAAAAACATGTCTGACCATTTGGATCATCTCAAGTTTACCTTCTCCTTACTCAGACAACATAAACTCTTTGCTAAGATATCTAAATGTTGTTTTGGACAATCCTCCTTGGAGTATTTGGGACATATTATCGCAGCTGCAGGTGTTTGTGCTGATCCAAATAAGATTGCTTGCATGCAATCTTGGCCAACACCCACCACTCTCAAGGAATTAAGAAGATTTCTTGGCCTTACGGGCTACTATAGGAAATTTTTCAAGAATTATGGAGCAATCAGTAAACCACTAACTGATCTTCTCAAGAAGAATTCTTTTCTTTCGACTTCAGCAGCCACAACAGCTTTTGAACATCTCAAGCTTGCCATGTCCACCACACCAATCTCAGCATTACCAGATTTTACTAAACCGTTTTTGGTTGAGAGTGATGCAAGTGACTTATGTATTGGAGCTGTATTATTTCAAGAAGGAAAGACAAATGCTTACTTTAGAAAACCACTGGGTCCAAGAGCTAGAGCATTATCAACATATGATAAGGAGTTTCTGGTCATTTTCATGGCAGTCCAAAGGTGGAGACATTACTTACAGGGGGGGCAAATTCACAATTCAAACTGATTATCAAAGCATTAAGTATTTCTTGGAGCAAAGAATTATTACTGCATTACAGCAAAGGTGGTTGATCAAGCTTTTGGGATTTGATTATGATATAAAATACAAGAAAGGAGCTGAGAATGTAGTGGAAGATGCACTTTCTAGAAGACCCCATAATTCAGCTCATTGCAACTTGTTAGCTGCTTCCACACCATCATGGGCTCAGAAGGTAATCTCTAGTTATGATAATGATGAGAAAGCACACAACATTATTTATAAACTTCTGCTCAGCCCTTCAAGTGTTGAGCATTTCACTTACAAGGAGGGCGTCTTAAGATATCAAAACAAACTATATATTGGAACTGGAGGTAACATAAGACAGACTCTCTTGCACTCTCTACATACTTCTGTTGTGGGAGACCATTATGGTATTCAAGCTACTTATGCAAGAGCAAAAGCATATTTCTACTAGCAGGACCTAAAAAAGGATGTTTTGCTCTTTGTATCTCAATGTGGCATCTGCCATAGAAACAAAAGTGATCACACTAATGTTACTGGAATTCTACAACCTCTCTTTGTGCCTGATCAAAATGGATTTCATGATGGTCTACCAACCAGCAACAAGAAGAATGTCATCTTAGTTATAGTAGATAGACTCACTAAATATGCTCATTTTATTTCCCTGCAACACCCATACAAAGACTCCTCTATGGCACAAGTTTTTCAAACTTCATGGTTTTGCCTTCATCTATTGTGTCAGATAGAGACAAGGTATTTACAAGTAACTTTTGGAATGATTTATTCAAAGCATTGGGTACAAGCTTGAATTTAAGCATTGCCTACCACCCTCAAACAGATGGCCAGACTGAGAGGGTCAATGCTTGCTTGGAAAACTATTTGAGGTGTTTAACAGGTTACAAGCCAAGCAGTTGGAGCAATTGGTTATCACTTGCAGAATGGTGGTACAACCCCTGCTTTCACAGAGGATTAAATATGTCCCCTTTCCAAGCTTTGTATGGCTATTTACCTCCCTATCTAGCTTTTCCATCTACCGCTACTACTTCTATGGATGTTGTTGAAGCTTACTTGAAAACAAGGGACTCTATGCTTGACATCATCAAAGAATCTTTACATCAAGCACAGGCCCAAATGAAACTCTATGTTGATTCATCGAGAGTGGAAAGATCATCTACGGAAGGGAATTTGGTCTACCTCAAACTTACTAAAGGAAGATTTTCGGGCTAAGTGCTACAGATATCAACAACCACTTCCTTATTCCTGCCTACACAAATCCAACTTGATATTATACCTAGCGCAAAAACGTAAGTTGAAGAGATTATAGGCAAAGTTAGCTAAGTGTGCAACTACTTTTTCCTTTGTTTCTGCAACACAATAAAGTCATTAATTAAATCCGGCGGCATGTTTATCATCCGAGTCCATTTTCTCAGTTTGCATAAACTGGATGATTAACTGAAGTAGTTAGCTAATGAAATAGAATTATGTTCACCTATATGCAGTATGGGAAATAATTCAACCTGAGGTATCATCATAACAAAAGTATATTATTCAATCAGGAAAATTATCAAACACGTATAGTACGATAAGCTGATTATCTCTTTAGATTAATTAATTACCTTCATTAGTAGTATTCTGAAATTCACTCACCAACTCCTACAATAGAGAGAGCAAAGGGGTAACATAGAAATTTTTTTCATTCAAACATTTGAATACTGATAGTTAACCATAAGATTCACTATGGTCACCATCAAATCAGTCAATTTTTACCCGTATTTTGAAATTTGAAGAACCATGGATTGATTGATTTACGAAGAAGCAGTATCACCTGAAGGTATTGTAACCTGGGGCTGCCGTTACGCCCTGTCCGTTATTGCTGCCTCTTGTTGTTTGTAAACATAGGGAAGTATTTACAGAGGTCAGAGAGCGAAAAGAGAAGTTGTTCAATATAAATAGGTTCAGGAGGGTGTTTGGCAAGGAGATTTTCTTTTGATTCAAACCCTAGTTAGAGCTTCTCCAATGGTCAATGTGGTTTATTCGTACGTAGCACCACCTTAAAGACATCCTTTTTTATCTGTGTGTACTATATGAGGGAATAAATTCCTGAACACAATGCGTATAAAATTTTAGTCTCCAACCCAGAGTTTTATGAAATTTTTATGTATTTAAGTGTCATTCATTTATTGATAGATATAATTCCCAAAAAAAATAGGTAATTTTATTTATAAAATGTTAACTAGGAAGGGAAGACATTTTGAAAAGATCGATGCTCATTCTTCTGGAGTCAGAACCTTATTACACATTCTGGAAAAGATCGATGGTACTGTTGGGTGGCTACATGCGCAATATAGAAAAGAGCACCTACTATACCTTGAGTTCTCCTGGCTCGCCTTGCTGCTGATTATAACTACTGGAGATTGCTTTGTTGCCGTTGATGTTGCTAACAAAGAAAGTCATTCACATCGAGGTAAATGTCCAAAAT
The DNA here is from genome assembly GCF_003573695.1 of Papaver somniferum. NCBI lineage: Eukaryota > Viridiplantae > Streptophyta > Magnoliopsida > Ranunculales > Papaveraceae > Papaver > Papaver somniferum. The sequence goes on along the minus strand of NC_039364.1, from coordinate 216,658,892 downwards.
TGATCAACTACTCATGGATATTACACTCGCAGCTAAAATATGAATACAAGATGAACTTACCTTGCCGCTAACGATTGGAACGCCTATGATCGAGCTGCTGCAAACGAACACAAGAAGCAGACGAGCGAATAATAAAAGGGGAGGAAGTTAGCACACCCTTTAATATGCAGAGTTCTTTTGGAATTCGAGTAGAGGAGGGTTTTTCTTTTGGACCATGCACGGAAGAAGGCAGCTGGGCCCGCAGCGCCAACGCTCCATGGCACCAACCTCCATGACCAAGCCAGCCGCTCAACCTGCAATGCTCCGTAGCCAAGCCAGACGCTCAACCTGCAACGCTCCGTGGCCAAGCTAGTAGCACGCCAGCACACAGATCACCGACCACTCATGCCTATTACCGAAGGTCAATCAAACTTTTCCTGGTAACGTCTACATGTCTTACCTTTTCGATTTTACTCCCGTCTGTCACCATCTCATGCTTACACCGTAACAATGTCAATGTTACGTGCTAAGCAGGGGACTTAATGTTGATAGTGGTTTTTAGTTCATGGCTAAATTTGTAAAAGTCTATCTACCTGACCCGACATCAGATGTTGTAGACATTGATATGTCTATATTCTGCAGGGAATTTGGAGAACATATCAAAATCTGATGAGTGCCTATGTCTCTCTTCATATTATATTGAAACTCGAGCTCCTAGATAAATTGTTTACTAGTATAGAGCCTAATGAGTGTATAAGCTCTTAGATGCATTACTCACTAATGCCGGAGCCTGCCGAGTATTTTTCCTATGCAATGTTCCCCGGTTGAACCCTTAATATTGATATTGCATGACAATTTGTGTTCACTCGCAGTAGAGTAGCACGAATTTCCAAGTATCAAGGTTAAGATCCTTGTATAAAAGTACTCAATCGGAAAGCATACTGCTCTCTGGCAATAAACTTAAAGAACTCTGTGTCAACACATAGAATTCAATCAATTTTGTTATAATTTACAAGATTCAGATATTACTCTGACTAATTTGCAAAAATTAGGGTTTTGCGCCCTGAGCAGTGCCGGTCAAAATTAAGCTTAGGCGAACTAGGCAATTAATCCGCCATGGATTAGTAGGTGCAAAATCCTACCCAAAATTAGAAAACAAGGAATAAAATGAGACGCGAGATAGGAGCAGCAACAAAGGAAGGTGTGGCTATGCCATAGGCTAGCCGGCGCCACTTGCAAGTTGCCACACCCCATGTTGCCTGACCGACCCCTGTTTCCCTTCGACCAATCAGGTCGCCTTAAACCCGCCACACGTACATGAGTTGTGGCTGGGACCATACTTGTCGGTCCCTATTTCCCATCGACCAATCAGGTCGCTTTAAATCCACTACGCGTACTGGAAGTGTGGCCATGCCCATGCTTGGCCGACCCCTCTTTTTATCGACCAATCAGGTCGCTCTAAACCTGCCACAGTATTAAAAGAGGCAAAATTGCACTAGATGGTCACAATGCCAAATTAGCTTTCCAAAACCGCTTCAGCGTGCTAATGGCATGCCAAACATGCTAAACGTGCCACTTGCCGCAGTAACTTGCCAAACGTGCCACTTTCCCGCAGCAGCATGCCGAACGTGTCAACGTGCCATAAATAGCGCGACTACGTGCTAACCCACCTCCTGTTCGTGTCCAATTCCATGAAAAATTCCAATTAGGATATTCTAATCAAAAACACGACTTTGCTTTAGTGGCACTAGTCGAAACCCTACTTTTCAGTCGTGGCCCAAATTACGCCACTTTGGGCCCCACAACATGCCACGAGCCATGCGGGACCCATGAAGTCCTAAGAATGGCGCCATGCTATGGCCACTCATAGGCGCCCTTGATCTTGTGTCCATCCCCATGTTATGGCTCTACCATAATTCCTTTGGCGTGGCCATGGCGCCGTTTGCACAAAAAACGTCATCGTGCCGCGGCCACATGCCACACGCGCAAATTAGGGTTTCGATATGCCAAACCCTAATTTAGCTAAGGTTTTCACGCCAACCAAGCCAAGTAATGCTCCCTAGGGCATTAAGTTTGATATGGCAATTGAAGCCAATGTTGTCGAAGCCATATTTGGGTATGACACCAATATGCCAAAATCCTAGCCTTGGCCATGCCGCCAAGCCCTAACTTTGGCCATTGCGCCAAATCCTAGACTTGGCCATGCCGCCAAGCCCTAACTTTGGCCACGGCGCCAAATACTAGCCTTGGTCATGCCTCCAAGCCCTAACTTTGGCCACGACGCCAAATCCTAGCCTTGGCCATGCCGCCAACCCCTAACTTTGGCCACGGCGCCAAATCCTAGCCTTCCCCATGAGACAAGCCCTAAATTTGGCCATGACGCCAAATCCTAGCCTTGGCTATGCCGCCAAGCCCTTAACTTTGGCCATGAAACCAAATCCTAGCTTTGGCCATGCCATCATGCCACAGGTGCAGTTATGCCACCGGCATGTGCCAATGGCTCCGCGACGCCAAATCCTAGCTTTGGCCATGCCACCATGCCACAGGTGCGGCTATGCCACCATGCCACTGGCATGTGACAATGGCTCCACTATATTATTAAAAGATGCCAACGGAATGTGACCATAATCAATGGCCATCCTCTCGCATGAATTACAATCTCAGCCATCCAAATTCGCCACAGAATTAATAGGCCTATGGAAATTTTTAGGCGACCAGCCAAGACAAGCCTAATAGCATCACACGATATTCTCCTGCGGCAAGTCTCCTGACTTTGACTTGCCACACATGGCTATCTGCTACTTAGTTGGCACACAATTAATCAGAATAGCCAGGTCTTGCATACAAGACCCATTTAACAATCTGCTGCATATTTTCCACGAAAATACTCGAGACGTAAAACATGTCACAAACTGGGGGATGTTCATCAGGGTATTGGCCTGGCGGTTTACAATGTGCGGCGTGCAACACGTCCGTTATAAGAAAGTGTCAGAAAGCAGGGCAGCTAGTGGCGGCAAGAAGTAGTGGGTGTAAAATAATCTGTTTCCTTAACGTGGTCTCTGGCATTTACACATTACCCCAATTCTCCATCACTCAATCACTCCCACTTTCTACGAGATCAGGGTGCATTCAATTATGACTTGTATAAATAGGTTTTACCTATTGCGACCAGATGACAACAGTTTGGTTAACAACAACACAGTATCCAGAAAACACCAAAGAACTGATAGCTTACATTCTGTAAGCCAGTTTCATATTCTGATACAAGTCATAAAATAGCCACACCTTCAGAATTAACCATTCTGGTCTCAACACCTTCTTCGCTTCCCTCTCGAAGACCAACCCTTCTCCTTCACTTTGTGACCGAAGCAAGACTGGAACGACCATTTCTTGGTTTAGGCCAGTATTGTACATATTGATCTCTCAAATCTAAAGTACTCCCGTGCAGTGCATTTTTTTAAGGTTTAGGCTCGTTTCTCATTAACACACCCAAATTTACCATAATCGGCAGAAAAAGTTTTTACCCACAAACACTTTGATTTATCAAAATACGGAACAAAAACTCTTGGGTATTTCTGTGGGAGACAGATTTATTCAATCCTATAGACTTTTCTGTGTGAGAAAGATTTGTTTATCAAGTCTTCGACTTTGGGCCGTAGCAACTCTTAGTTGTGGGTGAGATCAACTAATGGAATCAAGTGCGTAGTATCTTGCTGGGATCAGAGACGTAAGGAGCGCAATTGTACCTTGAATCAGTGTGAGATTTATTAGGGTTCAACTACAGTCCAGTCCGAAGTTAATTGGTAGTAGGCCAGTGTCTGCAGAGGCTTAATACAGTGTGGTGTTCAAACTGGACTAGGTCCTGGGGTTTTTCTGTATTTGCAGTTTCGTCGTTAACAAAATTCTGGTGTCTGTGTTATTTCTTTTCCGCATTGGATAGATCCAATTGTCTAACAGGCCATCCTCTGTTAACAGCAATGCATAACACAACTTTAACTGTTGTAGACTTACTACAGGACTAAAAGTCTCTCCATAGTCTATTCCATCTTGCTGGTTATAGCCCTGAGAAACTAACCTTGATTTAAGTTTATCAACAATACCATCTGAATTCAATTTAAATCTAAATACCCATTTACATCCCAATATATTCATATGAGGTTTTGGATCAACTAAATCCCATGTACTATTATTGTGTAATGCAGTATGCTCATCTTTCATAGACACTTTCGAGCTAGGATCTTGCATAGCTTCTTTAAAATTCTTTGGTTCAGTAGGAGTATAAAGTAAAGAAGTAAAACCAGTAGGCAAAGGTCCAAAGGATGTGTAACTGAATGATTCAAAACATGATCTGGAAAAGTTCTTGGTTTTGAAATACCACTTCTAGACCTTGTAACAACAGTAGAAGAAGGAACTTCATCAATAACAGAAGGAGGTAAAACAGAATCAGGATGATAATAAAATTCATTCTCAAAGAAAATTACATGCCTTCTTAGAAACTGGATTAAAGCACTTGTAACCCTTATGTAAAGTACTATAATCAATAAAGACACACTTAATGGATTTAGGAGACAATCTATCAGCTCTAGAATGACCCAAAAAAGGATAACAAATACAACCAAAAACCCTTAAGAAAGAATAATCTGAAAATTCATTGTATAAAACTTGAAATGGAGATTCAATATTAAGAATATGAGTAGGAGTCTTGTTTATAAGATAGGTAGCAGCTAAAAAGGCATCATACGAATACTCCTTAGGACAAGAAGCTGTAAAAAGAAAAGTGTTTTCCATTTCAGTAAAGTGTCTATGCTTTCTTTCAGCAAGACCATTTTGTTCTGGAGTTTTGGGACAAGATATTCTTATTTGAATTCCAGATGATTCCAAAAAGTTTTAAAAAAAACCCTTAACTAGCTCACTAGCACCATCAGTTTGAAAAGCTGCTATCTTTGTTTTAAAAAGATTCTCAGTTAAGTTTTTGAAATGCTGAAAACACTTTAAAGCTTCAGTTTTAAGCTGCATTGGATAAATCCAATGGAATCTGCTAAAATCATCAACAAAGAGAATGTAGTATCTATATCCTGCCAATGAGGTGACAGGAGCAGGACCCCACTCATCACAATGAACTAATGCAAGTGGAGAAGAAACATGAGATAAAGATAATTGGAAAGGAAATCTCTTGCTTTTTGCAAGTTGACAAGGATGACATAAATAAGAAGAATTTGAAGATTTAAGAACAAAGTTTTTATGATTATGAAGATTTTGAATAATTTTTAAAGATGGATGACCAAGCCTACTGTTAGAGCATTGCTCGGTCGAACTCGCATGGGTTGCTATCTCAAGCATGTTTATCAATGTTAGTGATCAAAACTATAATTCTTGATTCCTAGCCTATTTATAGATGTCTCGGACTAGGACATAGATAGTGTAGTTGAGCTTAGATATCTCGACGTTCATCTCTTGAAGACGAAGAACTACTAAGGGGAGCTTGTGGAACTTATTCGACAAAAGGTATGTGGAGACTTGAACTCATCTATCACTTGGAAATTCTATTGCTAATATCTCATATATTGGGACATAAGTCGTGTTACGATATAGTTTTCTCTATACACATTTGAGATTTCGAGCTGAGTATATCTCGCTTATATATTTCTCGAAATATGTGTTGGTAAGCTTTCGCTTCAACCAAGTTCATCTTATATCATGAGAAAATTTCCGAGTAACATATTACATGGTTTGTGTGATACAATCATTTGATGTAGGATTGGAATGTTTCGATAATGATTATTTCAATATCTTGAAAACTGTTTTGATGCTAATAGTGTGTAAAAATGGCTATTGTCACTATAGAAGAATTTTTCAATGATTGAAAGAAAGAGTTGATGATGTAACCATCTTTGGATATAAGCATATATAGTGTGTTCGCACATTAGTGTATAAATCCATAAACCGGAAGCCAAGAGTATGCATATGTGTGTATACGGAATTGGTGAAGGAGACATGTTAAGTATGCGTACTCGTACACATACTAGCGGAAGTTCTCGAACCGATAATTTCTGTTGAGTTTGGTTTTTGACAAACTCTTAACTAGTCACCTAAAGTATGCGTAACCGTACGCATACTGGGCGGAAGTTTTCGAACCGAAAATTTCTGTTGAGTTTGGAAACTTTACCATATGATTACTCTCATATCACAAACTGGGGGATGTTCATCAGGGTATTGGCCTGGCGGTTTACAATGTGCGGCGTGCAACACGTCCATTATAAGAAAGTGTCATAAAGCAGGGCAGTTATTGGCGGCAAGAAGTAGTGGGTGTAAAATAATTTGTTTCCTTCATAGTGGGAACGTGGTCTCTAGAATTTACACATTACCCCACATCTCCATCACTCAATCACTCCCACTTTCTACGAGATCAGGGTGCATTCAATTATGACTTGTATAAATACGTTTTACCTATTGCTACCAGACGACAACAGTTTGGTTAACAACAACACAATATCCAGAAAAAACCAAAGAACTGATAGGTTACATTCTGTAATCCAGTTCCATATTCTGATACAAGTCATAAAATAGCCACACCTTCAGAATTAACCATTCTGATCTCAACACCTTCTTCGCTTCCCTCTCGAAGACCAACCCTTCTCCTTCACTTTGTGACCGAAGCAATACTGGAACGACCATTTCTTGGTTTAGGCCAGTATTGTACAAATTGATCTCTCGAATCTAAAGTACTCCCGTGCAGTGCATTTGTTTAAGGTTTAGGCTCGTTTCTCATTAACACGCCCAAATTTACCAAAATCGACAGAAACAGTTTTTACCCACAAACACCTTGATTTATCAAAAGACGGAACAAAAGCTCTTGGGTATTTCTATGGGAGACAAATTTATTCAATCCTATAGACTTTTCTGTGTGAGACGGATTTGTTTATCAAGTCTCCGACTTTGGGCCGTATCAACTCTTAGTTGTGGGTGAGATCAGCTAAGGGAATCAAGTGCGTAGTATCTTGCTGGGATCAGAGACGTAAGGAGCGCAATTGTACCTTGAATAAGTGTGAGATTTATTAGGGTTCAACTACAGTCCAGTCCGAAGTTAATTGGTAGTAGGCCAGTGTATGTAGCGGCTTAATACAGTGTGGTGTTCAAACTGGACTAGGTCCTGGGTTTTTTCTGTATTTGCAGTTTCCTCGTTAACAAAATTCTGGTGTCTGTGTTATTTCTTTTCCGCATTATATTTTGTTATATAATTGAAATATCACAGGTTGTGTTTTAAGATCAATCATTTAGAATATCCAACCTTTGGTTGTTGATTTACATTGATTGACACTTGAACATTGGTCTTTGGTACCGTTCAAGTAATTCCTCTTATATTCAATCGGGTTCACAGATTTCTATTTGTTGGTTGCGGATTGATTTAAGAGATAGAGATATTAAACTCTTTGATATACTTTATTCTAGATTAAGTCTGAATGTCTAGTTGATTCTCTAGAAAGTGTATTGGAGTAAGTCCCCTCAGATTGCCAAACGAATTGTTGGGTGTGGTTGTTAGACCCCCGCTTTTTCACATGCTTCTCCACATGAATGGTTTTGGTTCCATAACCCACCTCCAATAGTAATCGTCTCTTATTTTTCTCTTTCTAATGATATAAGCCATGTGCATTTTCAATTAACAATCCACTTCTTGTTAGAGCTTGGAAAAATTGTTGTAAATTCTTATGCTACAGATAATAAATTAGCTGAATATTCTTAGCTAGCCAGTATAAAACTAAGTCATCTAGAGTTAGGTGGGATTGGAGTGTAGTTCAAACTCAGACGATGAGTGAATCCCGGTGCAGTTTATATTATGAAATTGGTGTAGCAAATGTCGTGTATATAATTTTTGTTTAGCTTAAGTTCCCACTTTTAGATATAGGAGTTCTGAGAATTGATGTTCTCATGATATTGAAGAAAGTGTTTCAGAGAGAAGAGATGAAGAACAAAGAATTATTGTAATATTGAATGTGTAGGAAAATTGATAAAAATAATACAAGACAATTCAAACATATATAATGTGTCTGAGAGACTATTAAAAAGACCATTGACTTCAGTAGTCAAAGTCAATTGACTTGAATTTGACTAACACATAATATTCTTAATAGCCCCCCTCAAACTGATAATCACAGACACTTATCAGTTTGAAAAACAGAACTGAAAAATACTGAACAAGTAGTAGTTTATAGAAAAACAACGTTTCTTGGAGAAACTATAACACAATCTGCTGAAGGAGACTTGCCAAGCATAGCAAGTTGACAATCTTTATTTGAAGTAGATGCAGTAGTAGGAGACTCAGCTGGAAGTGAAGTAGAAGTAACAGCAGACTCGGCAGAAAGTGAAGTAGAAGTAGATGTTGTACCAGACTTGTCTTCAGTCAAAGAATAACCCAGTAGTTGTTGCAAAGTAAATGAAACACATGAGCACACAGACCCTTGGTAAATAAATCTTCTAATTGATGTTCAGAAGCTATATGTTTGAAGAAGACCACTTGTAATCAATTCTCTGACTGCATGATAATGAATTTTTATATGTTTTGTCCTGTAATGGGAAACATGATTAGCTGACAGGTAAATAGCACTTGTATTGTCACAATACAATGGAATAGGCAATGTCAATGAAATATGCAATTCACTGAATAAGGATGACAACCATTCTAACTCTGCACTAGCAACAGACAAACTTTTGTATTCTGCTTCAGCTGTGGATCTAGAAAAAATTGGATGCTTTTTACTAGACCAAGATATTAAAGAATTTCCTAAGAAAATATCATACCCTCATGTTGATCTTGCAGTTTCTGGACAATTTCCCCAATCTGAATCAGTGTAAGCAGATAACTTTGTAATATCACCTTTCCGTAAAGCAACACCATAACCAACTGTACCTTTCAAATATCTCAAAATTCTTTTAACTAACATCATATGCACATCTGTAGGTGCATGCATGAATTGACTAACATAATTGACTCCAAAGCAAATATATGGTCTTGTAATGCACAAGTATTGAAGCATACCCACAATAGTTCTATATTCAGATGCATCTGCTAATAACACTCCTTCATTTACAGAAACTCTTGGCCCTTTAGATACAGGAGTACTACAAGGATTACTAACTATCATGTTAGCCTTGTTCAAAAACTCAACTGTGTACTTCTTCTGAGTTAACATAATTTCATTAGATGTTCTTAAAGCCTCTATACCTAAGAAGTAATGTAAATTTCCTAACTGTTTCATTCCAAAAGCAGAACTCAGGAATTGAACCAAATGATCAAGCAAACCATCTGAAGTACCAATTAGAATAATGTCATCAACATAGAACAATATAATCATCATATTGGAGCCAACTTTATAGACAAACATTAAAAAATCAGAGACAGTTCTGACAAATCCATAAAAAAGTACGGAAAACTGAACTTTTGAAACCAAGCCTTTGGTGCTTGTTTCAATCCATATAAACTCTTCTTAAGATGACAAACCTTGTGAGGAAATTCTTTACTAACAAACCCTAGAGGCTGCTTCATATAAACATTTTCAACTAAATCTCAATGCAAGAATGCATTGGATACATCCAATTGTCTAACAGGCCATCCTCTGTTAACAGCAATGCATAACACAACTCTAACTATTGTAGACTTACTACAGGACTAAAAGTCTCTCCATAGTCTATTCCATCTTGCTGGTTATAGTCCTGAGAAACTAACCTTGATTTAAGTTTATCAACAGTACCATCTGAATTAAATTTAAATCTAAATACCCATTTACATCCCAATATATTCATATGAGGTTTTGGATCAACTAAATCCCATGTACTATTATTGTGTAATGCAGTATGCTCATCTTTCATAGACACTTTCCAGCTAGGATCTTGCATAGCTTCTTTAAAATTCTTTGGTTCAGTAGGAGTATCAAGTAAAGAAGTAAAACCAGTAGGCAAAGGTCCAAAGGATGTGTAACTGAATGATTCAAAACATGATCTGGAAAAGTTCTTGGTTTTGAAATACCACTTCTAGACCTTGTAACAACAGTAGAAGAAGGAACTTCATCAATAACAGAAGGAGGTAAAACAGAATCAGGATGATAATAAAATTCATTCTCAGAGAAAATTACATGCCTTCTTAGAAACTGGATTAAAGCACTTGTAACCCTTATGTAAAGTACTATAATCAATAAAGACACACTTAATGGATTTAGGAGACAATTTATCAGCTCTAGAATGACCCAAAAAAGGATAACAAATACAACCAAAAACCCTTAAGAAAGAATAATCTGAAAATTCATTGTATAAAACTTGAAATGGAGATTCATTATTAAGAATGTGAGTAGGAGTCATGTTTATAAGATAGGTAGCAGCTAAAAAGGCATCATACGAATACTCCTTATGACAAGAAGATGTAAAAAGCAAAGTGTTTTCCATTTCAGTAAAGTGTCTATGCTTTCTTTCAGCAAGACCATTCTGTTCTGGAGTTTTGGGACAAGATATTCTTATTTGAATTCCAGATGATTCCAAAAAGTTTTAAAAAAGACCCTTAACTAGCTCACTAGCACCATCAGTTTGAAAAGCTGCTATCTTTGTTTTAAAAAGATTCTCAGTTAAGTTTTTGAAATGCTGAAAAAACTGTAAAGCTTCACTTTTAAGCTGCATTGGATAAATCCAATGGAATCTGCTAAAATCATCAACAAAGAGAATGTAGTATATATATTTTGCCAATGAGCTGACAGGAGCAGGACCCCACTCATCACAATGAACTAATGCAAGTGGAGAAGAAACATGAGATAAAGATAATTGGAAAGGCAATCTCTTGATTTTTTCAAGTTGACAAGGATGACATAAATAAGAAGAATTTGAAGATTTAAGAACAAAGTTTTTATGATTATGAAGATTTTGAATAATTTTTAAAGATGGATGACCAAGCCTACTGTTAGAGCATTGCTCGGTCGAACTCGCATGCGTTGCTATCTCAAGCATGTTTATCAATGTTAGTGATCAAAACTATAAGTATTGATTTCTAGACTACTTATAGATGTCTCGGACTAGGACATAGATAGTGTAGTTGAGCTTAGATATCTCGACGTTCATCTCTTGAAGACGAAGAACTACTAAGGGGAGCTTGTGGAACTTCTTCGACAAAAGGTATGTGGAGACTTGAACTCATCTATCACTTGGAAATTCTATTGCTAATATCTCATATATTGAGACATAAGTCGTGTTACGATATAGTTTTCTCTATACACATTTGAGATTTCGAGCTGAGTATATCTCGCTTACATATTTCTCAAAATATGTGTTGGTAAGCTTTCGCTTCAACCAAGTTCATCTTATATCATGAGAAAATTTCCGAGTAACATATTACATGGTTTGTGTGATACAATCATTTGATGTAGGATTGGAATGTTTCGATAATGATTATTTCAATATCTTGAAAATTGTTTTGATGCTTATAGTGTGTGAAAATGGCTATTGTCACTATAGAAGAATGTTTCAATGATTGAAAGAAAGAGTTGATGATGTAACCATCTTTGGATATAATCATATATAGTGTGTTCGCACATTAGTGTATAAATCCATAAACCGGAAGCCAAGAGTATGCATATGTGTGTATACGGAATTGGTGAAAGAGACATGTTAAGTATGCGTACCCATACGCATACTAGAGGAAGTTCTCGAACCGAGAATTTCTGTTGAGTTTGGTTTTTGACAAACTCTTAACTAGTCACCTTAAGTATGCGTAACCGTACGCATACTGACGTAAGTTTTCGAACCGAAAATTTCTGTTGAGTTTGGAAACTTTACAAACTCAAAACCGGTTGCTTAAGTATGCATACCCGTACGCATACTTAAGCTGGTTACTTTGTTAAATCGTTCAGTTCATGGACTTAAACATTTAAATCATAAGGAATGGAATCTTTGCAAACCGTGGATATAATGTCCACGATTGATTCAAGTGAATCAAACCGATTTGGTTTCAATTAAGTTTTCTAAAAAATTGAACAACTCTTTAACTAGTTTCATTTGAGTCATTTGAACTAGTTATGGTTAAAATGAATAAGGTTGATATGAGAGTAATCATATGGCTAACCTCGGTTAACTATTTGTGAACCAACCTGGTATACATGTTTAGGTATGGTTACATAAACCTAAATGAGGGTACATTTCATTTGTCTGTAACAAGATAAGTTCGATCTAACAGTTGAAAGATATTAGCTTGGATGAGTCGGGTTTTTCATCTAACGGTGATTATTGAATGTTTTGTTACCAAGATAACTTGGATTGCAAACCTTGATTTGAAAATTATATAAAAGAGAACTCTAGCAACTGTGAAACCTAATCCCCACACCTCGTGTGTGTTACTAGTTGCATAACTATAATCGATTCTCCTTTAACCTTAAGTTTCTTCTCGAGACCCTGTAGGTTAACGACTTGAAGACTTCATTGGGATTGTGAATCCAGACCAAACTATTATCTTTGTAGTTGCGTGATATGATCTTGTTGTTTCTATCGTGTTGAGTGCAATTGAAATAATTGGCTTGAGATTTTATATCTCCGATAGGCAAGATAGAAAAGTGATCACAAACAAACTTCGTATCATCGTTTGTGATTCCACAATAACTTGTTTCGCTAGTCGATTAAGTTTATTGTGAGGTGATTGATAATACTAGGTTGTTCTTCGGGAATATAAGTCTCGTTTATCAATTGGTTCATGTTCACCTTGATTTATCAAAACATGGAACAAAAACTCTTGGGTATTTCTGTGGGAGACAGATTTATTTAATCCTATAGACTTTTCTGTGTGAGACAGATTTGTCTATCAAGTCTTCGACTTTGGGTCATAGCAACTCTTAGTTGTGGGTGAGATCATCTAAGGGAATCAAGTGCATAGTATCCTGCTGGGATCAGAGACGTAAGGAGCGCAACTGTACCTTGAATTAGTGTGAGATTGATTAGGGTTCAACTACAGTCCAGTCCGAAGTTAATTGGTAGTAGGCTAGTGTCTGTAGCGGCTTAATACAATGTGGTGTTCGATCTGGACTAGGTCCCGGGGTTTTTCTGCATTTTCAGTTTCCTCGTTAACAAAATTCTGGTGTCTGTGTTATTTCTTTTCCGCATTATATTGTGTTATATAATTGAAATATCACAGGTTGTGCGTGAAGATCAATCAATTAGAATATCCAACCTTTTGTTGTTGATTTACATTGATTGACACTTGAACATTGGTCTTTGGTACCGTTTAAGTAACTCCTCTTATACTCAATCCGGCTCGCAGATTTCTATTTGCTGATTGCGGATTGAATTAAGAGTTAGAGATATTAAACTCTTTGATATACTTTGTTCTATATTGAGTATGAATGTCTAGTTGATTCTCTTGAAAGTGTATTGGAGTAAGTCCTCTCATATTTCCAAACGAATTGTTGGGTGTGGTTGTTAGACCCCAGCATTTTCAATTGGTATCAGAGAAGGAAAACACATTAAAGACCTCATAAGTCTGTGTTTGTAGCGATCTATTATGGAAGAAGGTGTTATCTCCATAAACGTACCACCAGTTTTCGATTGCTTTAATTACTTGTGGTGGAAAATTGCTATGCGTGCGTTTCTTCAAGCGCGTGATTTTCAATCATGGGTTTATGTAGTTAATGGCTATGATGCTCCCGTTGTGGCAGTAGGGAATGCAACCGTTCCAAAGAACATTGGCGCATACAATGCTTCCGAGATACTTGATGCAAAGCAAAAATCCGACGCTTTGAATGCCATCATACATGCCATTACCCCAGATCTTCAGCACCATGTGACTACGTGCACTCGTTCTAAAGATGCGTGGGATATCTTAGAAACCGTGTTCGAAGGAAATACCAGTGAGAATGAAGCTAGGCTTCAAAACCTAATTCCGATTGTGAAATCCTTTGTATGGCAGATGAAGATTCATTTGATGAGTTTAATCACAAAGTGGCTGAATTTGTTAATGCATCTTTTGCATTGGGCAAGACTATTCCTGAAAAGGACATTGTGATGAAAATTCTCAGATCGCTGCCATCCAGATACGATTCTAAAAAGCATGTCATCGTTAAGGGAAATAACCTTGATGCTCTTTCCAAAAACACGTTGGTTGGAAAGCTAAAGATCTTTGATCATGAGCATACATCCAAAATCGGAAAGGATGTCGCCTTCAAAGCACAAAAGAACACAAAATTACTTGACAAAAGTAAAAGTGTTTATGTCTCTGAGGATGATCTTTCTGAGACTGATTCATTAGATGAAGATTTTGACAAATCAGTCTCTATGATCACAAGACAGTTTAGGGATCTTCTATTAAAGAGAGGTAAACGGTTTTCAAGAGACAAACCTAGGTCATCAGTTAAACCTCACAATCGCAATCCTCCTAAAAACAGGGATGCTGACGAGGATGATGACGAGGATATGCCACAGTGCTTTAAATGTAAAGGTTTTGGTCATTCTGCAAATGAGTATCCAAATCGTAGAAAATACACTGGGAACAAAGGTCTCGCTGCAACTCTTGATGAAATGTCTGATCACTATGATTCTAATGAAGATAAAAATCAAGTGTTGTACTTCTTTGTGAAGATACCTATTTTGGATAACTGTAGAAATACATACATCAATCTTGATATTCTTCCAGAAAGAAACTCAACCAATCTGGAAGAAGAAATTAACCTTTATGTTGGAAACCCTTTGTCTGATTTTTCAGATTCCACTCTGTGCCTAGCAGCTTGCACATCTCGGGCGTCTGAATCAGCTTATCCATTGACATTCTCTTATTGTTCATTCAAAGGTCATGAACTTTCAAATTGTTTTAAGTATAAACACAAGACGATACATGTCAAGAGACTTCAACAAAGATCCAATCTCCTAGCAAACAAGCTCAAACTTGTTCAAAAAACTGTTGAGGTATGTAAGATTTTATCCTCTTCAAAGAAGTTGGTTTTCAAAGATAGGTCAAGACCACTAGAGAAAAGAGTATGGTCTAAACATTTTGATAGACATGGATCTATGAATTCCTTTCAAAAGGGTCATGGTGGCAAAATTGTTGTTCACCGCAACACAACTTGATTGAGTTGTTTTGGTGCATCTTGTATTATGTGCCTGATTAAAAGAGACAAGATTGTGCACACCTCATGCTTAAAAGAAAAAGAAAAAAAAACACTTTTTGTTTTGCTTTTCTTAGATTTGATGTATGATTTGGAATTCTTTCATATCTAATTGATATTGGAAGGAACCTCCCTGTTTATCAAAAGAGGGTTATTCTCGACAATTCTACTCTCTTTAGGGTTTTGAATTGTGCGTGCGTGAACTTGTACTGTTTAAGGTTCCGTGACCCTACATTCCTTTTTCCTTATCTGTAACTCTTTTCATCTTAAGACTACCTGTACTGTTGAAAGATATTAGTTTGGTTGAATCGGGTTTTTCATCTAATTATTGAATGCTTTGTTCCCAAGGAAACTTGGATTGCAAACCCTGATTTGAAAAGTATATAAAGGAGAACTCTAGCAACTGGGAAACCTAATCCGCTCACCGCATGTGTATTACTAGTTGCATAACTACAATCGATTCTCCTTTAACCTTAGGTTTCTTCTCGAGACCCTGTAGGTTAACGACTTGAAGACTTCACTGGGATTGTGAAGCCAGACCCAACTATTATCTTTGTAGTTGCGTGATCTGATCTTTCTGGTTCTATCGTATTGAGTGCAATTGAAATAATTGGCTCGAGAATTTATATCTCCGATAGTCAAGATAGAAAAGTAATCACAAACAAACTTCATCTCATCGTTTGTGATTCCACAGTAACTTGTTTCGCTAGTCGATTAAGTTTATTGTGAGGTGATTGATGATACTAGGTTGTTCTTCGGGAATATAAGTCCGGTTTATCAATTGGTTCATGTTCACCTTGATCTATCAAAAGACGGAACAAAAACTCATGGGTATTTCTGTGGGAGACAGATTTATTCAATCCTATAGACTTTTCTGTGTGAGACAGATTTGTCTATCAAGTCTTCAACTTTGGGTCGTAGAAACTCTTAGTTGTGGGTGAGACCAACTAAGGGAATCAAGTGTGTAGTATCCTGCTAGGATCAAAGACGTAAGGAGAGCAACTGTACCTTGAATCAGTGTGAGATTGATTAGGGTTCAACTACAGTCCAGTTCGAAGTTAATTGGTAGTAGGCTAGTGTCCGTAGTGTCTTAATACAGTATGATGTTCAAACTGGACTAGATCCCTGGTTTTTTCTGCATTTGCGGTTTCCTCGTTAACAAAGTTCTAATGTCTGTGTTATTTCTTTTCCGCATTATATTTTGTTATGTAATTGAAATATCACAGGTTGTGCGTTAAGATCAATCATTTAGAATATCCAACTTTTGGTTGTTGATTTACATTGATTGACACTTGAACATTGGTCTTTGGTACCGTTCAAGTATCTCCTCTTATATTCAATCATGCTCGCAGATTTCTATTTGCTGATTGCGGATTGAATTAAGAGTTAGAGATATTAAACTCTTTGATATACTTTATTCTAGATTGAGCCTGACTGTCTAGTTGATTCTCTAGAAAGTGTATTGGAGTAAGTCCTCTCAGATTGAACAAACGAATTGTTGGGCACGGTTGTTAGACCCCTGCATTTTCACCTACTATGTCAAGTATCTAAAGAAGCTACAAGAGATGAAAAACCAAACCGCATCATAGTAGAGGTAAGGGGATATAAATTTTTTATCATCATTCCTCGAGCTAACAAAACATGATCCTTTAAACTTCTTATCTCATATCCAAAAGGATCAAAAGTGATATAACAATCATTATCTCTGGTAAATTTAGCTACTGATAACAGATTGTGTCTCATATCTGGAACATGTAAGACATTGTCTAGCCTAAAACTAGTCTTTGCTATATTTAGAAATGTACTACCAGTAAGAGAAATAGATAGTTGGTTACCATTGCCAATCATGACATGCTCCTTTCCTTTGTAGTTAGAAGTATTTTGAAGCAAAGTTCTGTCTCCAGTCATATGAGTTGAGACACCACTATCAGTAATCCACACAGTATTAGAAGTAGATGGCTTATCATTAATTTCAGCAGCATTAACATGAAGACGTGTAAAAGCTTGCTGAGTATAATTTGATTTACTAACTGCCCCAGTTGAACTACTTGCTCCAGTATCATTATGTGCATAATGTGCTTGATTAGAAGTATTTAAAGCTCCAGTTGGTGGTGGATGGTACCTAAAGAAACATCTAGTAGCCAAGTGACCCTTTTTCTTACAAATCTGACAAAACATCTTTGAGTACTCAATGTAAGGTCTCCCATTAAAATTTGAACTGGAACCAGTAGAACCATTTGAGCTAGAGCCATGCTGATACTGACTATTTTTTATAGTTTCCACCATTTCCTTTCTATCACCATTTCTTCTGTTATTGTTATAACCATTTGAATTATTTCTTGCATACATAGAAATAGCATGATGTGCATCATAGACATCATACTCACTTCCCAAACCATTCATGACGAACATCATTAAATCTGCATCATTCACCTTTTCACCAATAACATCTAAAGAATCAATAATTGACTGATTACCCTTTCTAATTCCATGTAATTGAGTTCTCAGCATGTTTTTCCTAGCAAGATACTGAGTTCTAAAGCTAGTTTGGAGAAAATCCCATATTTCTTTTGAAGTTCCAAGACCAAGAACATCACCATTAATAGTTTCAGTAAATGTGGCTTTAAGACACGTTGAAACAAACCTATCTAACTTTCTCCAACAAACCCAATATAGATTAAGAGTTTCAACCCCATTAACAATTATCCTCTGTGGTGGTTCTACTAACTCACCGTTAACATATCCAAAAAGATCAGTTGAAATCAAACTCCTTCAAATTGGTCACGCCATAACAAGTGTTAGAGAACTGCTCGGTCAAACTCGCATGTGTTGTTATCTCAAGCATGTTTGTCAATGTTAGCGATCAAAACTATAAGTCTTCATTTCTAGTCTCTTATAGCTAAGTATCGGACTAGGATAGTAAGTGTAGTTGAGCTTCGTCTATATGATTGCATCTAAATAAAATGATGTGTGTTTGTTTCTCTCAGTCATGAAATGTCTCTTACGGAAATTTCATTATGATCTCGTTCTTGTACCTTTGCCAATTTTATTGACAAAAAGCGGGAGAATTAATATGTTGTTCACACTACAAATACATATGGTTTTCAGATCATTGTGTAAGGGGGAGTGGTTTTCATGTGATATGGAGTATTGACTAAGGGGGAGTGATACATATCACCATAGTATTATTGTTGAAGTTGTGATACAATTGGACTTTGACACTGTATAACAATGATCGAGACCGATGCTTTCTCATTATTATAGCTATGGATCTTCAACAACGATGATGCTAAACTTACAACCTTTGGGATCATTGGAGTACTTGGAAGTGACGAAGATTTCGAGGAATGTTGACGATTAGACATGTGGAAAAGGAGCTACTAAAGTTTCATTATCTTTTTTTGTATTCCATATGTATTGATAGTTTTGTCACTAAAATTGACAAAGGGGGAGATTGTTAGAGCACTGCTCGGTCAAACTCGCATGTGTTGCTATCTCAAGCATGTTTGTCAATGTTAGTGATCAAAACTATAAGTCTTGATTTCTAGTCTCTTATAGCTAAGTCTCGGACTAGGATAGTAAGTGTAGTTGAACTCAAGGACTTCATGGCGATTCATCATACAAGTAGAAGATCTACTCAAGGAACCGGTGGAACTTCTCGACAAAAAGGTATGTGGAGACTTGAACTTATCTGTCACTAAAACTTCTATCTATTTTATCTCCTACTCTCTGAGACAAAAGTCGTATGCTATATATAGACTAGATCATACACATTTGGTATTTCGAGCCGAGTATACCTCGCCTATATCTCGAAATATGCGTACAGTCATTTGTGTATGACAAGCTAAGTTTTCGATCTGACGGTTGAGAAATATTAGCTTGAATGTAAATCAGGTTTTCATCTAACGGTGGATATTGATTGCTTTGTAACTAAGGCAAAACCCTGATTTGAAAGGCTATATAAAGGAGACATTTAGTATTGTGCAAAACTAATCCCTACACCTTACGTGTGATACTAGTTTGCGTGCTAGAGTCGATTCTCCTTTAACCTTTGGTTTTCTTCTTCTAAAACCAGGTTAACGACTTAAAGATTTTATTGGGATTGTGAAGCCAGACCGATACTACTTTTATCGTAGTTGTGTGATCTGATCTTGCATCTTCTATCGTAACAGTACAATCATATTGATTGGCTTGAGATCGTGAGAGTTCTCCGATAGGCAAGATATAAAAAGTAATCACAAACACCTTTGTCTCATCGTTTGTGATTCCACGACATCTTGTTTCGCTACCATACGATTAAGATTGTTGTGAGGTGATTGATTAATCTAGGCTGTTCTTCGGAAATATAAGACCGGGTTATCAATTGGTTCCTGTTCACCTTGATTATTATCAAAAGACGGTACAAAAACTTTTAGGGTTTTTCTGTGGGAGACAGATTGATCCTTTGATAGACTTGTCTGTATGTGACAGATTTGTTTATTGTTAAAGCCTGCGATTTTGGGTCGTAGCAACTCTTAGTTATGGGTGAGATCAGCTAAGGGAATCAAATGCGTAGTATCCTTCTGGGATCAGAGGCGTAGGGAGTACAACTGTACCTTGGATCAGTGGGAGACTGATTGGGGTTCAACTATAGTCCAGTCCGAAGTTAGCTTGGAGTAGGCTAGTGTCTGTAACGGCTTAATACAGTGTGTATTCAATCCGGACTAGGTCCCGGGGTTTTTCTGCATTTGCAGTTTCCTCGTTAACAAAATTCTGGTGTCTGTGTTATTTCTATTTCCGCATTATATTTGTTTATATAATTGAAATAATACATGTTGTGCATTGGAATCAATCAATTGGAAATACAACCTTTGGTTGTTGATTGATATTGATTGATCCTTGGACATTGGTCTTTGGTACCGTCCAAGTTATTCCTTGTGTTTGATTATAGACTCGCTGATTTCTATTAGCTTGAGTGAATCAAAACAAGAGAGAGATATTAACTCCTTGAGATATTTTTACCTAGATTGAGTCTGACTGTCTAGTTGATTCTCTAGAAAGTGTTTCGGAGTTAGTTCATACATATTGCTAAGCTAAATATTGGGTGATGTTGTTAGACCCCCGCTTTTTCAATTGGTATCTGAGCAGGCAAACACGTTAAGACCTCACAAGTCTGTGTTTGTAGCGATCTGACTTTATGGATAAGAGTACTATCTCTGATAAACACAATACCAGAAATAAGACTTCTATCTCGTCTAATTATAAAAAGAAAGGTTCTATTATCCTGTACTTAGATAAACCTTCCACATTGACGAGACAGACTAACACCGACATGTTTTTTTCCGATAACCCTTCAATTGAACGGGAAACAGCTGAAGAGAGTCAATTGATTCTAAACCTTGCTAGAATCCAAGATGATAGATTTAATCGGTTAAAACATCATGTCGATGTTCTACTTGGTGTAATAAAAGATTGCAAATCCAAAGGAAACTCTGATGTTCAGTCATCGTGTACGTCTCTTGAAGCTATTCTGAGAAAAGATGCCTTGGAAATTGAACATCGCTTGAGTAAACTCTCTATTTAAGGATGCTCAAAGCAATCTAATATACCACGTAATTCTGACACAAAAGATGGTTCATGTTCAGAAGCAAAAACAGAAACCCCTTCTTGGAAAACGAATGTGCCTGGAGTCACCATCAATCAAAAAGACTGCACATCAAATGAAAGGAGGAAATCTTCTAACGATGGTTTTAAGGCTATACTATCTAATCATTCTGATGATCAGAAAGTATGTCTTGTCTGTGAAACAAAGAGTTCGGTGAAACAAAAGGGAACCTCTAAGTTGAAGAAAAACTCCTTGGTTCAACTTCAACACACCTTAGATTTGATTCTTAACTGACATTCGTATGTCTAAACCAATTGGTTTTCGTACCTACCCTGTGTATGTTACCAGGAAAGTCAGTTCAATGAGTTCCTAAAACACTCGAGAACAAAACAGACATCTGAATAAACATCGTCTAAAGGAAGATCGTGCGATGATCTCTGAAAATAACATTGCTCCTGTTGAGAAAGAAAGTTCAGATGAAAGAAGAAATATTGATGAATTGAGAGATAATCTAAAGAAGATAAATGAAGGGTATAAAGAATTCGTCAACAGGTTGTCTTCCTCATCAAACCAAAATTCTTCTGGTAAGCACTTAAACTATGTCTCATATTTTGATGAAAATAAGTTTTATGATAATTTCTCACATAACAAGGGATCATTTCCTCGTCTCGAAAGGAAAAAGAAACTTGGACACAAACACAAATCTCTTGATGAGCAGATTGCTCATACCTGTGCTAATTAATCACAAGGTTTAAAGAGCTTACTCATAAAAACCCTGTTGAGTAAGATGTGTTGATATTCAGGTATACTTTTGGCATGCGCATCTGTTAAGTTGAGCTATCTTCTTATCGTCCATAGTGAAACAATTGCAGACTTACTGTGCTTAGAGTATTGTTTTGGTCTAAAGTTACTTCTCATTTTCTTTAGGAATTCCTCCGTTGAATCTTGGTTCTTGCTACATCCATGTTCAAAAGTGTTTTTTTTTTTAAAAAGCCATTTTTTTTTATTGGGCTTCCTTTTCTGGGTCATGTTGTACTCGAACGGATACCCGTGTTTTGGCACGAGTCAACTGTTAAGAAAACCCTAGAATCTCTTCTCTAAGAGACCCTTATATACCAACTTGTGAGTTTCAAAAGTCACGTAGCATACTCTAGGTTGGTTTCTGGGTTATCAAGTATGTCTTCTTCTTCATCTTGCTATGGTGGTTTCGCAAGAGGATTCCTTGAAAAAGAAGTTGTTGGCGAGTATAAGAAGAAAAGAACTCTTGTAGACGAAGATCATCCGAATGCTTCATGTTACTTTGCCTATGTCCATGAGGATGCTGAAAAGGATGATATGATTTCTGCTGAAGTTGTTCACGACTTTCTTAAGTACTTTGGAGAAGCAAAACAAGAGCTCATTGCTACTCTGAAAAATCTTGATGCTTTGAAAACTGAGTTGAAAAAGGTTACTACTGACCTTGGTCTCATAAAGTCATGCATCAATGATCTTCGCAAAGAGAATCACCACTCCGATGTTGCAATGAATGCTGTCTTTCACAAGCTCAAAGACCCCATGACTCGTGTAGTTCCTGAACCGTCCATATGATCTTAGTTCATGTTCGGAAAGTGTAATGGAGTTTGTTTTCCTTTAGCTTGTTGATTTACTATTTTTGCCTAGTATGTCTTCTTTTTGGCTTAGTTGGAAGAATAACTAGTGCTTTGAATAACGATGATTGTGACTACACATAGCTATTATTTTCATCTTCTTGTTTTTAGGTTTTTTGGTTTAAAACTCTAAAACTATTTGGAGGATGATCTTTTGTAATATTTTTGATTTTGTTATATTGCAACTTGTTATGGGATTTTGGTGTTTACATCCGTGAACTATATTGTCCCATATTTTGTCAAAAGTACAGTCGTTCATGATCGATATTCACGTATTGGTTTAAAAATGAATACACTTTTGACATATACAAAAGTTATTAAGCCTATATTGTCAATCCTTGACGGAAGATAGGTTAAAATCTTTTTTATCCAAGGATTATTGCTATTGTATATGCTTGTGCAAAATAATGAATCCTTGTGTATTCCATGGTATAGATCTTCATTGATCCATCTTTTTGTATTACCGTGAGGCTCCGTGATGAGTCTTATGTTGAGCACGATACAACTAAGTTGATTATTTTTAATTAGCTTGGTTGGTTGTTCCGTAATGTACGTTATGTTGAGCATTTAGAACTAAATTAATCATCTTCTTGGTTATTTAGTTATTACTCCACAAGTTCTTTTGTGTTGAGTACATGAACGATTAAGACAATCACTCTCTTATATGATTAACTTAGTCGTTGCTCCGTAAGTTTACTTATGTTGAGCACAATGAATTAAATTGATCACTTTTGTGGTTAATTTGGTTATGTATTCCGATTAGATTATTCATGGGTTTACTTATGAATAATTTTATTGAGTCTTGGATATAAAAATCATTCTCATGGTTTTGGTGTCCAATAAAATCCTTCGTTTCTCTTGAAATTAAGGTCACCCGTTGTTGTTCCCTTGGGAATGACATCAAATGGGGGAGAGTTCTTTTGAACTTGTGCTTAATGGTCATACCTTGAGGGGTGTGCGGCTGTGGAATTTTAGAGGGGTTATCTTGTATCTTTAAACTCCTTGATGAATACTGTTAGCTTCGGCTATATGATTGCATCTAAATAAGATGATGTGTGTTTCTTTCTCTCAGTCATGAAATGTCTCTTTCGGAAATTTCATTATGATTCCGTTCTTGTACCTTTTCCAATTTTATTGACAAAAAGAGTGAGAATTAATATGTAGTTCACACTACAAATACATATGGTTTTCGGATCATTGTGTAAGGGGAGTGGTTTTCATGTGAGATGGAGTATTGACTAAGAGGGAGTGATACATATTACCATAGTATTATTGTTGAAGTTGTGATACAATTGGACTTTGACACTGTATAATAATACTATGACATTGTATAACAATGATCGAGACCGACGTGTTCTCATTGTTATAGCTACGGATCTTCAACAACGATGATGCTAAACTTACAACCTTTGGGATCATTGGAGTACTTGGAAGTGATGAAGATTTCGAGGAATGTTGAAGATTAGACATGTGGGATAGGAGCTACTAAAGTTTCATTATCTTTTTTTGTATTGCATATGTATTGATAGTTTTGTCACTAAAATTAACAAAGAGGGAGATTGTCAGAGCACTGCTCGGTCAACTATGATGGAACCTAGCTATTAATAATAAGTTTGTAGTAAGATCAGATTGCGGCATATATTTATCCTGGTCTTGCCTACAAGTTGCTTCACTCTATGTGGAAGATTGCTCATAACATTCTCATTGTTAGAGTAAACCGCCAAAATATACAAATCTGCTTAAACTACTTTTTCTCGATGTCAAGCTGCAGATGATTTTGCTATTCACTACCGGCAATTTCTGTAATTTGCATTGGGCCCTTGGCAACTCACTGTATAACGACAGTGTTGAATTCTCTAGTATACAAGAATGGATTAAAGCTTGGAGTGACACCCTCCCCATTCTAACCCCATAGAGAATCTTAGAAAAATTGCCATAGTAATCTGGCAACGTAGGTGCAGTGTCATTTTTAATAGTGTGCACCGAATTTTCGCCTTAGTTACCATTAGTTCAATTTATCAGTTGGATTGTCTTCGTCATAAAAAGCGTGACATGCAACAAATATAACCCTCAAGGGTTGGTTTAAGTTTAAAATGTGTTTCTATGCAGTTCTAGACGGTGCTATGGAAAATCAAGAAACAAATGCTATGGAAAATCAAGAAAAAAAAAAGTATTGATAGGGGGAAAGCTATTGTTAAATCCACCCAGAATTCAGCTTTCCCCCTAGTAAAAGTGGCTTTCCCCCATTAATTATCTTAATGGGAGGGGTGCACAATCACACACACGAGATACGGAAATATCTGAATTTGACAAAAAGCCGCGTACACTAGAACCCAGCATACGAGACGCTTAGATATTACTAAAGGGTTCCCAAAGGGGAGGAGGGTGCACATACCTGAGGTGTGGAGACTGGATTCGCCAAAATTCCCGTAAACACCAGAACTCCGCGTACAAAGACTAAAAATACAAATGGTTCCAACTTGGGTAATGCAATCAATCGCAAAGAACTTTTTGTGGCTCTTCGACTACCGTAAATTAACAGCACTGAGAACCATGTTTTTGATTGGGACTCGGACATACACTTAAGAAAACATCAACAACCCCACCAGTAAGATCTAGTTGTTATGTTGGGGTGAACTCAAATCCTAAAACATTGCTCGTAGGAATGCTACGAGGCAACTGTATTTGTAGTGCGCAGGTTCCAACTTTGAGTTGTCATGAGAATTGCTGCAAGTTGATATTGAGCTACAGCCTTTTGCCAAAACAAAAAAATCCTCAGCTGATTATGAGAAGGAGGTTGTAAATTTTAGCGGCAATGATGCCAATGTTGCAGTTGTTAATTTTTTTTTTTTTTTGTTTTGATGCATCCTGAATTGGATGGTTCATAGTCAAGTGTGTGTTCCACCTCATATTTTGAAGACAAAGAAGGAGTTGAGAGCCTGTGTGGATGTGCAGTTAAATAATGGAACCGATTTTAGCTTTTGGAATGACTGGTGGCATGACAAAGTTGTACTCGAAGAGAAACATCCTAGACCGTACAAGGAATGTATGCACTGACAAGAGACAAGTGCTACAAATTTCTGACTGTTTCAGGTTTGCTTGCGACGTTTAAAAGATGTGCAATACACTAACTTAGGAGGACGACAGTTATGCATTCATTTGCAAGCTATTAAGTTTGAGAATTCCATCAAAGGTACAATTCTGTATTTGGGCGTCACTTCATCATTCGATTCCCACAAGGTGTATGCTTAGTCAAAGAGGCATAAACGTTCATTCAAGGATTTGTGTAATGTCTGGGATGGAAGAGGAGAGCGCTGCACATCACTGCGACTTCGCTTTCAAAGTATGGAGCTACTTCACATCAGTCAGCAAGTTAGATTGGGTCTTGTCAGGTAATATTATAGAAGTGGTTGACCGAGTTGGAGACCGACCTTATGTTGCAGAAGTTCAAACTTGTGGCTAAAATATGGCTGCAGCAGGAGATGCAGTAGTAGTACGCAGGAAAAAAATTGTTGGTGACGGACCTTATGTTGCAGAAGTTTAAACTTGTGGCTCAAATATGGCTGCAGCAGGAGATGCAGTAGTAGCAGGAAGGACAAAACTGTTGGTGCAGCAGCAGCTCGAAAATTAACAAGGGAAAAATCTTTGTAGTAGCACTAGCTGGTCCTGGAAAAATTCCGCACCAGCAAAGTTGGGATATCTGCACATCTCCTCGACTCTTGCTGTGAACACATAAATCACGAAGCCATACACGTGTTCACAAACAATATTCGCATACATTCTAATTCTAAAATTGTACGTCGTATGTGTAAAGGGGATGATTATATCGATTCATCGACTCAAAGCCTTCGAGCTTGTCATTGTCTAGTCGAATATTATCATAAATAATGTTCGTATAAAGGAATAAAAAGAGAATCAAGTATAAATGTAAAACACATGAAGTTCAACGCTGAATGTAAAGTGCTGAAATGTAAATAAGACAAAGATTTACGTGGTTCGGCACTAAGGACTACATCCACGGGGCTGGTGTTTCACTATGTATTAAATGATTACAAAGATAGTCGAATGACTTTAGAGTATACATAGGTCTGCGGAAGTAGGGGGATTACTTACTCTTCTTATTTCTCTCTCCTATATTCTCCTATAATTGCTCTGGATTGGTCGACCCCCTCTCTCTTAGTGGAGAGGGGTATTTATAAGGTTGGAACGTGGGTCCTACTTCTGAGGTGTCGTTGCAACCTTATCTTCTTGTGTTTTGTGCCCATTACACAGAGGTCTTCGGCATATGCTGCGGTCTAAGCTTGAATACGAAGAGCTATCCTCGCTTATTCCACGAGCTGATTGACACGTGTATATCTCTTGGTATTTAATGCGAGCAGTTGGACGTCCGCTCGTGTCAGACAAGTGTCTCTTAGTCTGGTCACATCTGCGTCAGTCAAACTCTCTCTCAGCCGTTGATCTGGGATCTTCCTCGGGATAGGATGTACTAACACCCAAGGGGTATTATCTGGTGCTCCTCTTTGCCATCATACCTCTGTGATCCTCAGTCCCTGACCGTCAGATCTGCTGACCGGTGACATTTTCTGATGAGATGCTCCTCTAGGTTATGACTGCTTGTTATCATGTTTTGATATCTCGCTTTGCATGCCTTCCACGTGTTTCTTCCTGTACACGTGGTGGATGATGAAATGTGTACATAAAATTTGCCCCTCTTCTTCTGACTTGGGCGTATTTTGCAGTTTCGAAGAAGAAAGGTCGCCATACACGTTTTATCTCTCCTGAAATAACTTCTCCTATAAATACGGGCACGTTTCCCACTTTTGCATTAACTTTCCCCATAACTGCTCCTTGGTACGAGGGACATTTATTGTCTTCTCTAGCTTTATAAATAGGAAAGAGAATGTGAAAAAAAACTTTTATCCTCTTCTTGTCAGTGTTCATCCTCTTCTTGTCAGTGTTCATCCTTTCTTTGTTTTCTATTCTTGTTCTTTAGTCATTTATTATCGTCGTTCTTGTGAGGAAGATAACAACATTCAATTTTCTGACTCTTTCGCTCTCGACTGCTGCTGCCCCTGTATCAAAGATAACTTGCTTTTGATATCTCTGATCCTTCTATCTTCGACTGTGGTTGGTGCTTGTCGTCCTCTTTTATACATGTATGGGGTTTTTCATTAGCTGCTCATCGTTGATTCATCTATTTTCTGTTGTTATATCTACCCGTTTGTCTTCTGCTGCTATACTTTTGGCTTTGTGATGAAGAACACATATGTCGAAGCATATATGCTTGCCCCTGTTCTTTGTTACAAAGTCTGTAAGTCTGTATCTAAGTATTATCTCTGGAGTCTGATGGGGTATTTCTGGTTATTTTCAGTTTTTAGGGTTTTTGATGTTAATCCGGATGAACCATCAGTTTATGGGTTTTTTTTATCTTTAGTGATCTCCTTGTATTCTTCTCTAAACTGTTTTTTGTGTTTCCTTGTAGATATGTCTGATCGTCCGCGGGCTCCTTACCAAACCCCGCCGTCTAGTCCACCAAGATCCCCTCCGCGTAGAGATTCTGACAGATCTCCACTTGGGGAAGGTTCTTATAAATCTTCGCAATTAGATCCTCGGGGTCATAGGGTTTCATCTTCCTATGCTGCGAAGGCTTTGCCTACTAAGAAAGGGGATTTGCCGAAGGGTCCTTCTGGGTCTAGGTATGCTGTTAACCGCGCCCCTTCTCGTCCTCGTGAAGATTCTAGGAGTACGCAGGCTCCTCCTCGTGATGATTCTAGGAGTACGCGGGCTCCTCCTCCTCGTAATGAAACATTGGATGTTCCGCCCCTTCGTTCAATGGCTCCTCCTTCAGTGCCTCTGCAGAATTCTTTGCCGCCTCCTCCAACGGTTTCTTTCAAAGGGATGTACTCCAAGGGTACTATGTCGAGAGCTGATCCGTCTAAAAATCTTCCTTCCAAAAGGAAAGCTTCGGAATTGAGTCCTACTTCAGATTCCGCAGACGAAGAAGAAACTGCCCCCGTGATATGCAGCGTTTCAGTTGGTAAGAAGAAGGTCACTTTCAAGCATATTGATCTTGAGATGTTCAAGGAAAAACATGAGCTTCAATCTTTTGAGGTTCGCTTTTATGCCCCTGACGATGATATCACTTATGAGCTCCTCTCTAAGTATCAGTTTGATGAGTTCCATCTGTTGACTACGGTTGGAGCCTTCGAGGCGGGTCTGATGTTGCCCCTGTATAAGTCGGGTGACTCCTTTTATTATGACGTGCTGGCTAGTCGCGAAGGCTCTTCCACAAACACTCATAATAGTTCCGTGTTACAACTGTCTGGGAATTATCTTCGTGCACTGAAGGAATGTTACCTGCGGAGCAAGGGAGAGACTATGATGACCTGCTATGTTCCAAATCCTGCTGAGAGAGAGTGGTACACTCCTCAGAATTTTAACAGTTCCTTTGGGGATTATGTCAACAGTAGGAACCGTAATCCGTGGAGTGTTAGTCTTCGTAACATTGCTGCTCCTCGTGGTGAAATTCGTCTTTTGAGTGAAGTGAGTGATGCCAAGCTGAAGTATGTTCCTGGTACTGAGGGATATGCTAAACGGAAACTCTTTCCTGTTCGTGAAAGTATTAAGCGTGATCATGATTATGAGTGGCATGCTACTGTCATTGAAATAGTTGGTTCTTGGGCTTATGGTTGGATTCCTGGTCCGCGCGGTTGGCGTCCTTCTGAAAACAGCAAGCCTCGTGAAACTCCTCCTGCTCGTTATGGAGATTTCTGTCATTGGCGTCCGAATTTCGCGGGCATGATTTTTCCTTACGCTCTTGATGTCGTTGATGGAGATGAGGAGGAGGGTTCTGGCGCTACCCATCCACCGAAGAGTGCTGCTGCTGCCAAGGTATAGTTTCTTCCTATATTCTCTATTCTATTTGCCCCTTTTTCCTTGGTTGAAAAAAAAAAGCATTTTTTTTAAGTGAGGGAAAAAATGAGCCTTTGTTGGGACGTGTACTGGTTTGTAGGTGTCGAAGAAGAAGAAACTTGGATCCAAACAATCTTCTACTGTTGTGACCGGTGAGGCTGAGGTTTATGAGGAGGTTACGAGTCCTGTAAACGAAGGGTATGCTGAGGATGAAGAAATGTCTGATGGAGAAGAGCGTACTGATACTTCTCATCCTGATGACGAGGGTGGTAATGGTGAAGAAGAAGTTGTCGCGGGTGGTGATGGTGAAGAAGAAGTTTCCGCGGGTGGTGATGGTGAGTCTGAGGGTAATATTACCGCATGTGGTACTGGCGAGGGGAGATCTGCCCCTGTTGGCGATAATATTGGTGGTGTGGGTACTCTGCCCGTTATTTCCCCTGAATTTTCTTTTGGTAGGATATATTCCACGGGGGAATCCTTTGATGTGAACGCTGCCATGGGTCTTGCCGAAGACTTATCATTTCTTTCCCCCAAATGATGATTGGGATGTGCTTGGGAATCTTGGTAAAGAAGGTGCTACTGGTCAGCAGGCTGAAAACGAAGGTGGTCATGCTGAGGGTGGTGATGTCGAGACTTGCACGGGTGAGGAGATAACAGCCAAGGGGAAGTCTGCGGTTGAGTCTCCTTCAGAGTATTTCCCTTACTCGCTAATGCCTGAAGGTGAAGATGTCATTTTGGCTTGGCTTAAGAAGAAGAATCTGATGTTCGTCCCCAACCCTGCCCCAGTGGTCCCTGGTGAGAAGAATTCTGACGCTTATACTCGTCAGATGATGCAATTGTCTTCTGAAGCCCGCGTTGCTGAGATGTGGGAGATGAATCTGAGAGCTTCGGAAGCTAACCTAGTAGTTTACCCTCCCTCCTCTGTTGATGATATGATGGCCATGGCTGATGGGTACTAATACGGTTTTCCCCAGCAGCGTATCTTAGAGGTAAATCCTTGTACTTATTTCTTCATGATATCCGAACATTGTATTCTTCGTGATATCCGATCCCTTGGGTACAATAATGTTTGTTGTTTGTGACATAGATGATGAGTAGCGAACATTGTAACCATGTTCTATACCAATTCTTTAAAGAAAAGTCTTTAAAGTTGGAGGCTAAGCTTCGTCATAGAGAAGAGGAACTATATGCGGCTGAAGTGGAAATAAGTGAACTGAGGGGCCGCCTGAAGGAAAAGGAGCGGCTGGGTAACGCTGAGGAGAGTCTTTGTTCGAAACTTGCTATAGTCTGCAACGAATTGGAGCAGACTCGTATAAATGTATCGTCCCTCATAGGTTCGTATTTTACCGATATTTCACTCCTCGTGATTCCCTATTTGTACTTTGGTGTTCTGTCTGAGTCTCCCCACCCTATCTTCAGTGGGTGGAGTCCCCGAGCTGACATGGCTTCGGAAAAAAAGAGAACGACAGAAATCCCGCATTGCAGAGTTGGTGGGTAAGTTGAAAAGCGAAGCCGTAAAGTGGAACGCTCGTGCTGATGAGCACAACGCCTTAGCAGCTGAGTGGCATGAAAAGCGAACACTGATGGTTGATATGCGAAATAAGTACAATCATGACCGTCGTCTGTTTAATGGTACGCTGCTATGGACACGTGATAACCTGCGTGAAGCTCGAGGACATGCTTCGGACTTAGAGGCTAGAGTGCGCCTTTTGGAAGGAGAATTACAACAGGCTCGTTCTTTCTTAGGCCCCGGGGTTAGGGATAGTATGTTGCATCTTACCAAGGAAAGAGATAATGCTAGGACTGAGGTTGGCGCTCTTAGTAAAGCCCTAGCAGCGTCTCGAGCTGATGTTGCCCGCTAAGTGGAGTCTGAGAGAGATCTTGAAGTGAATGTGTATCGACTCCATAAAAGGATGGGGGAGATGAATGATGAAGTCAACCATCTTCGTCACTTGGATTCAATGAAGCAGGTAGACTTAGACGCGATTCAAGTTGCTCTTATGAACCTTCAAACGGATTATAAGAAACTATCCGACGAATATGACTTTCTTGATGAGGCACGAGACGCAGTTGTTAATGAGTATGAAGAGGCTTCGGCTAATGTCGAAGGTATAACCTCGTTTTATCGAGTGTGATTCTGTTATTTCTTTGTTTTAACCCCTTGGTATTTCTTGTTTTCAGCACTCGAGGGACAGCTTCACGCAGCAAATGATGAGCTTAAAAAGCTCAATCTGCCTTAGTGCAGCAGGAGGGACAAGCCAACTATTTCAAAGGGTTGGCCGCTTCTCATGAGGAAGCAGCAGAGATTGCCTCCAAAGAGGCGGAACGCCTATCTGCATTGTTGTCTCAGGCCCACCAGCGGACCGCTGTTATCACATATAAAGCTCG
Source organism: Papaver somniferum (assembly GCF_003573695.1). Lineage (NCBI taxonomy): Eukaryota > Viridiplantae > Streptophyta > Magnoliopsida > Ranunculales > Papaveraceae > Papaver > Papaver somniferum. The sequence continues at coordinate 216,627,264 of NC_039364.1, read as the reverse complement.
ATGTCAGTTGGCTGAGGAGACCAACAAAGTCCTAGACAATATTTAACTTGATCTTAAAGTCGAACATGGTCTTGTCAATAATTATCCGCGTCGTCCCCTACCCGCGCCCTTGCCTGGTTCTTCTGGGTCTTCTTCAGGTGGTAGCGTACCTTCATCTCGCAAAGACAACCTTGCTGATGGAGCTGTATCGTCCAAGTAGATTTCTTTTATTAGTCATAGAAAGTTGATCCTTGTTGATTATATAATTTCGGATCATTTTTTGATGTGTTTCTTGCTCTATCTTATTTGCTGAACTTGTAATCAACTCTTTATGAAATGGATCATCCTTTGGGCATACCTGCGTTATAAGTTCATTTTTATTTTAAATATTGTGAAGCGTTAAATTAGAAATAACTTGCTTTGTAAAAAGTTAAAGAGTGTTTGGGTGCGACATCGAAGGTAAATACCTTCGTGATCGTCTTGAGACCTGTCACCCCGCTGGCGAATCCTGGGCCAGAGGATTCCCAAACGGTGGGGGTCGAGGCAGCGTTCTAGGATATGGGATGCTTATTTGAAATATTTACATGCACCCATTCCCTCGACCCGCTGCCTTAAAATTGGTTGGGTATCTCTTTCTACTGGGTGCCTTCCCCCTGGTCTTGCACTCATAGACACTGATAGGGGAGCCCTGAGAGATTGTAGATTAACTACTTTCCCCAATATTGTTAATTTATTATGTAATGTACATGCGTTCACCCAGCGGGCCTTTTGACCATTTCGTTTGCTTGAAAATTTCCCAAAAAGTTTGTTTGATTGATAGGTTGAGGCCTGTTATTCCTCGTCCAGAGATAAAAACATGTAGAGCGGTTACGCTGCCTTCTTCTTCTGGTATTCTTCACGCAGATGCAAAGCTGCGCTGCTCCTATGGGTAGTACGGTTTGAGCCATTTAGCATTCCAAGGGTGTCGGAGGACCTCGCCTTTCATATTGCGAAGATAGTAGGAACCGTTTCCCGCAATGTCGTGTATTATAAAAGGTCCTCCCCATGTAGGTGCTAACTTTCCCCATTTCTTCTCTCGTTGATACTGCGGGATTTTTCTTAGCACATACTGCCCTTCTACAAAATTTCGAAGCTTAACCTTTTTGTTGTACTCTCTCGCTAATCTTCGTTGATAATTTTCCATCTTTTGCAATGCTGCTTCCCTCCTTTATTCCAGGTCGTCCAGTCTCTCTAACATCATGTCTGTTGTGAGATTTTTCTCCCATGCTTCAGTCTTTGTGGTTGGCATGAGGATCTCTGTTGGGATGACTGCTTCAGCTCCATAAGTGAGGAGAAATGGGGATTACCCGGTAGCAGATCTTCGTGTTGTCCTGTATGCCCATAATACATTGTGTAGCTGTTCACACCATCGCCCCTTGTGTTCATCTAATTGCTTTTTGAGGATAAGGGCGAGGGTCTTGTTAGTAGCTTCCGCTTGTCCGTTGCTTTGAGGGTATATGGGGGTGGACTTGTTCTTCCTTATTTTGAAAGTGTCGAAGAGCATGTCTATGTTTTTCCCCTGTAATTGTTTACCATTATCGGACACGATTTCCGCTGGTATGCCGAACCTGCAAATGATGTTTTGGAATATGAAAGTAAACACATCCACGTCTCTGATCCTGGCTAAAGCTTTAGCTTCCACCCATTTACTGAAGTAGTCCGTGGCTACTATCAAAAATCGTCTTTTCCCTGATCCTTCGATGAAAGTCCCAACGATATCTATGCCCCATTTTGCAAATGGCCACGGACTATCCACAGAATTCAACGTTGTTGCTGGTGCGTGTATCTATTTGGCGAAACGCTGACATTCTTCACATCGTCGGGACATTCTTGCAGCATCTTGTATCATTGTGGGCCAGTAATATCCTTGCATTTTTGCTTTGTCGTCTAGTGATCTCATGCCGCTATGATTCCCTGCGTCACCATAATGGATGTCGTTTAGAATTCGATGCCCCTCTTTCCTGGATAAGCAACATAGTAACGGTCCGAGGAAAGATTTATTGTACAGGACCCCATCCCGAAGATCATATCTTCCTACTTTGGAGAGTATTTTCCTGGCTTGTTTATGATCCGCGGGTAAGGTTCCATCCTTGAGAAACGCATGAATCGTCATTCTCCAATCATCTTTGTTGCTGAAATCTTCGTCTTGATTTGCTCTTGACAGGATATCTTCTTCGTCAAAATCGTTATGGATGTCTTCTCCCACCTGATCTTTGATATTTTCTTCCACTGTATCTTGATTTGTAGCAAAGGAAAATTGTGATGCAATTGAAGGCTCGTATACCCTTGTTATTTTGATAGCTTCGATATTCTTTTCCTTCAGCATGGATGATATATATGCTAGGGCATCCGCGTGCCTGAGATCTCTCCTGCACAAGTGCCTGAACTTGATGTTCGGAATTTGTGATGCCAATGTTTGGACCAAGGCCATGTAAGCTGAGAGGGTGTCGTCATATACATTGTATTCGAACCCTATTTGTCGTATGACAAGCTGCGAATCACTTGTCAGTCTTACATCAGTTACCCCCATCTCTATTATCAAGCGGAGGGCATGTACGACTGCCTCGTATTCGACGATGTTGTTAGTATGCTCTTTGAATTCTAACCTGAGTGCCTGTACGATCCTTTCTCCAGTTGGGGTGGTGATGACAATGCCTATTCCTTCCCCTTCCTTATTTTTGGAACCATCAACGAAGACCTCCCATCGTCTTTGACTCGTGGGTTCGAGGACATCAACTGGATCCTTGCTTTCCTCATCAGCTTCTGGTATGCCCCTAATCTCTTCATCGTTGTCCAGGGGGAGGTCTGTTAGGAAATCCGCCAATACTTGGGATTTTTGGGAGTGTTGAATTTCATGGATGATGTTGAATTGGTCCAGGTGGGTGTTCCACTTGGATATTCTCCCTACTTTTCCCGCGCTTTTGATGACTGCTTCCAATGGTGCTTTGCATGGGACGCGGATGAAGTGAGTTAGGAAATAGGTTCTCAGCTTTTGAGTAGCCCATACTAATGCCAGGATGAGTTGTTCGATCTTCGTGTAATTCCTTTCCGCAGAATTGAGGGTCTTGCTGACATAATAGATAGGTTGTTCTATCTTCGTATTGGTTTTGACCAGCACTGTGCTAATTGCGTCTTCTGTCGCTGCTATGTACAGTGCCAAAACCTCATCAGGATCAGGCTTCTGTAGGATTGGAATTTAATCCAGGTAGTCCTTGATTTTTTGGAAGGCTTCTTCACATTCTGCGGTCCATTCAAACTTACTCCCTTTTTTGAGAATATTGAAAAAATGTTTGCATTTGTCCGAGGATCGGGCAATAAATCTGCCCAAGGCTGCTAAGGATCCATTGAGCTTTTGTACTTATTTTAAATTCTTCGGAGATGGCATTTCCACTATGGCATGAATCTTCGCGGGGTCTACCTCAATGCCCCTTTTTGTTACCAGATATCCGAGAAATTTCCCTGAGGTGACACCGAAGGTGCATTTTTCTGGATTTACTTTCATGTGATGTTTCCTCATTCTTCAAAAATATCTCTCAGGTCCTGGTGGTGATCTTTGCGCAGCCTACTTTTGACGAGCATGTCATCAACGTAGACTTCTAGGGTACTACCAATCCATGGCTTGAAGATAGCATCGACCATTCTTTGGTAAGTTGCCCCTGCGTTTCGAAGTCCGAAGGGCATTCTAGTATAACAATAAAGGACGTGCGGGGTGTAGAATGTTGTGTGTTGTTGATCTTCTTCTTCCAGGGATACTTGGTCGTAACCAGAATATCCATCCATGAATGACAGCTCTTCGTACCCTTCCACTGCTTCAACCAGTTGATCTATGCTCGGTAGTGGATAGCTGTCTTTTGGACATGCCTTGTTGAGGTTAGTAAAGTCGATGCATATTCTAACCCCTCCATTTTTCTTAGGAACGATGACCATGTTCGAGATCCATGTTGGGTATTTGACTTCCTTGATGAAGCCTGCTTCTAGTAGTTTCCGGAGTTCTTTCTCTACTTCCTTATGATACTCTGGTGCAACTTTTCTTATTTTCTTCCTGAAAGGTGGCGTGCCTGGTTTGATGCGTAGATCGTGTTGGATTATTTTTGGATCAATCCCCGGCATGTGTCCTAACTTCCAGGCGAATACATCCGCGTATTCTTTAAGTAGTTTGGTTAAGGAAGCTTCTCTTTCTTCGTCCATTATGGTCCCTACTTTGATCATCTTCGTATTTTTTTCCGTTCCTATGTTGATTTCTTTTACGGGCTCCACTGGTGTGAACATCGGCTTCGGGTCCCCAAGGACTGGGACGTTCTTTAGTTGCTCTTTGGTATGTTTCTGTCCTTCGTTGGCTGCTGAAGTACTTTCCTCTGTGTTAAGAACATTATCATCTTTTTTCAAGCCCTTCCCCGCGGTTTCCTTGAGGAACAGGTCTATGGCCTTTTCTTTCGCAGATTCTTTATTTTTGGTCCTTCAGGTTTTTCGCTGCTCTTCCTGTTCGTTTTTGATACGATCCTGAGTGGCCTGGAACTCCTTTGCAGAGACTCGATCTCCCTTGATTTCCATTACTCCCTCGGGTGTAGGGAATCTGAGATATTGGTAGTAAGTTGCTGCCACTCCCTTGAGTTTATGTACCCATTTTCGTCCAATAATGGCGTTATAGGGGATGGGGCGTCTACCACGCTGAACCGTGTTTCTACTTTCATGGGACCGGCGTTCACCTGCAACACGATGTCTCCCAATGGCTTTGTGGGTGCTCCGTTGAACCCGTAGATGGTGTAATAAGAGGACATCAGCTGCTCATCATGGAGCTTCATCCGTTTGAAGGTGTCGTAGAATAGAACGTTAACTAAGCTTCCCCGTCGATGAGGATCTTTTTGAGGTTACATCCGTCCACTGGTAGTGTGAGGACCAAGGGATCGTTATGATCAACCATATATTCTTCGATATCTTCAGTATCGAAGATGATAGGTGCGTCCATCCACTCTTCGTGCTCGTCCACCTCTACGCCATCAATCTTATATAATTCGCAGTGGTCTTCGAATTGCTTTCTTAGCCTCTTTCCTATCTGCGTTGTAAGTGAGGGACCCTACGGCTTCGGAACACGAAATGGTGTTGATTGTGCGGTTTCCCTCTGGAAGTTGGACTTGCTTGGTTCGTTTGGATCTGTCCTCGGTGACTTCCTTTCGTATGTATTGCTTGAGTTCGCCAGCATCAATCAACTTTTGGATCATTATTTTGAGGTTTTTGCATTTCTCGGTCTGGTGACCATTGAAGCAATGATACTCACAATAATATTTTGACTTCTCGGTCCTTGGGGGTTGTTTTCCCTTAGACCATGGCCACTCCAAATTTTCCCTTCCTTTGATCTCTCGCAAGATCCGAGCGTAGATAGTATTGAGCTTCGTATAAACCTGATCTTCGAATTTTCGATCGTCTTTTTTTCTATCATCTCTTCGTTCCTTCCTATCTTCGTGCGGTCGTTCCACTGAGCTATTCCTTTTGGACCCGCTGGTTTGTTCTGCGGAATTGGTACGGTGAGACCTTTGCGTTTGTGCCCTCGGGTTCTCACGTTGTATTTCTTCAAGACAAGCATACTTCTCAATAATTATTCGAAGATCTCCTTCTGTCTTAGGTACGCTTCCGTGGATCTCAACAAACAGTGGACTCATTTGGTCTAATCCCCACTTGTAGCAGTTGATGCTTACTACGGGATCCACACTCCCTATAGCTTGGAAGATCTTATGCCATCTGTTGGTCTATTCCCTTGTGTTCTCTTTGTAACCAATTCCCAGAGAAAAAAGTTTATCCATTCCGGTATTGACAGCTTTGTTGTACATATAGGTTCTCAAGAATTTCTCTGCGAGTTGATCGTAGGAGTTGATGGAATCAGGTGGCAGGTTGTCAAACCAAGACAAAGCCGATCCCTTCAGACTTGATGGGAAATACCTACAGAGGACGGCGTCGTTTTGACTCCATCGGACTAAGATACGATTATAATACCGGATATGTGCCGCAGGATCACTGGATCCGTCATAGCATTCAAAAGTTGGGACAGGGCACTTCAGCGGAATGGGGGTATTTTCCAGGCGATGAGTTAGGGGCATGGAGTTAGCCTCTTTCATCATCTCTTCAAGCCTTCCTCCGCCTTGTCTGGATTTTAACTGCCTGATCTCAGCCATCATCTCATCACGCAGCTCTTCCATTGCGTGGTAATGTCCCACGTTCTCGTGCTCAGTTGAGAGTTTCTTTCTTCGGTCTTCATTGTCATAATAATATGAGTCTTCGGCGGCATAATCCGGATCATATGCACTGCTTCCCCTAAGCGAAAACTCGTGAATCTGATTATCAAGTCTTACTTAGTTTTAAAAAACTCCGCACGTGCAAATCTGTGATAAATAGCCGTGGATTTGTCTGCTTTGAAATGGTGTTTGTGAAAATAAAGACCATGAACCCAGAATAAAAAGGTTTTGAAAGCACGCTGAACCCAGAATAGAGCACAGCCATAATGCGCGTTTAAGGTGAAATCACAGGATAAGATAAATCTTTTACCGGGACAAAGTCCCTGTTTCTAGCGCCAGATTGTGAACACATAAATCACGAAGCCATCCACGTGTTCACAAACAATATTCGCATACATTCTAATTCTAAAATTGTACGTCGTATGTGTAAAGGGGATGATTATATCAATTCATCGACTCAAAGCCTTCGAGCTTGACATTGTCTAGTCGAATATTATCATAAATAATGTTCGTATAAAGGAATAAACAGAGAATCAAGTATAAATGTAAAGCACATGAAGTTCAACGCTGAATGCAAAGTGCTGAAATGTAAATAAGACAAAGATTTACGTGGTTCGCACTAAGGCCTACATCCATGGGGCTGGTGTTTCACTATGTATTAAATGATTACAAAGATAGTCGAATGACTTTAGAGTATACAGAGGTCTGCGGAAGTAGGGGGATTACTTACTCTTCCTATTTCTCTCTCCTATATTATTTTATAATTGCTCTGGATTGGTCGACCCCCTCTCTCTTAGTGGAGAGGGGTATTTATAGGGTTGGAACGTGGGTCCTACTTCTGAGGTGCCGTTGCAACCTTATCTTCTTGTGCTTTCTGCCCATTACGCAGAGGTCTTCGGCATATGCTGCGGTCTAAGCTTGAATATAAAGAGCTATCCTCGCTTATTCCACGAGCTGATTGACACGTGTATATCTCTTGGTATTTAATGCGGGCAGTTGGACGTCCGCTCGTGTCAGACAAGTGTCTCTTAGTCTGGTCACATCTGCGTCAGTCAAACTCTCTCTCAGCTATTGATCTGGGATCTTCCTCGGGATAGGATGTACTAACACCCAAGGGGTATTATCTGGTGCTCCTCTTTTCCATCATACCTCTGTGATCCTCAGTCCCTGACCGTCAGATCTGCTGACCGGTGACATTTTCTGATGAGATGCTCCTCTAGGTTATGACTGCTTGTTATCATGTTTTGATATCTCGCTTTGCATGCCTTCCACGTGTCTCTTCCTGTACACGTGGTGGATGATGAAGTGTGTACATACACTTGCAAATCAAGGCACAATGAATCATAAAACTTCAGCACAAACCAGCACCAATATCACCAATCCTAGCACCATGACATGTCCCCAACCAAATCCAGAATTAAGCTAATCAGACTTGCAAATAAACTTGTATTTCTGCACTTGATGACAATAATTTGAACATGGGAGATCTAGATGTTGGAGATGCTAAATCCTTGTCGCAGAAATTAGACATGCACACAGCTATCAACAGCAAAGATGACACCAGCAAGGGGAATGATAAATCAAGCAAATCAATAGAATTATATCGTCATCAGATCCATTATACCAACACTTCCATCACTTAGTACCCTTGTTGAAAAAGGAGTTACAGCATAACATGAATACCAACCAACCTCAGCTTGTAATGCCAATAAGCATTCACTCATAGAAACAAGCAGCTAGAACATCCTTGGCATCATCAAAACAAGAAAAGAAAAAAGAAGAAGTAACAAAACTAACCAATAGTGATGAAGCAAGGATTGCAGCTGCACTTTGTATTATTCATTAATTCACATAAGAAACCTAATCTAAGATAGAAATTGCATGCTTTACTTAATGCAGACTCAACAAAGACAACTCCGACTTCTAAATCAGTAACAACATCAATAAGAAGATGTTCAGAGCTGTGACAAGCAGTGAAATCTTAAGATACATTGTTGTTTCCATTTGTGGCTGGGACTATGGGATATGCAATCCTTGCAAATCAATGAAACTACAAGAATGGTGGCAGTTGTTAGTTACATTACCATCAGTCAACACCAAAACATCAGAAAAAGAAATTCATATTTCAACTCATTAAGTCTTGAATAACCGAAAAATAAGCCATAATTTGATGATCATCATCTTATTTACTAAAACAAACTAAACTCTACTTCACTGGACTATCTTCAAGAATGCTTTATCTAACTTCGAGATGGCACTATTCCTAAGAACACTTGAAGCACACAGACACTTGAGGCTCTTGGAACATTACTTATTTCTTCCATAAATTCTTGTCGCCTTTCCAGACAATAACCAATATTCATTCTTTGCAAAGCAACTGCATTCTTCAGAATTAGTTTCATCCATCTCAGCTCCCTTGGATGGCCAAAATGTTCCACGAAGCTAACTTCTTTGAGGTGCGGAAATGAAGTATGAAATCCCTCAATGTCGCCATCGGACCATCCTGGAAAAGGCAAAATTCAAGATACTCCAAGTTCGGTGATGCTTTGAGCAAATCAGTAACTGTTTTATCACCCATTACGTGATACAGTACCAACCGATTCAATTTATGAAATGTAGGCAGCTTGTTTAACAAATCATCGGAAACAGCGAGAGCCTCATTATGTGGGTTAATTATCGAGAGACACTTGACTTGTGAAAGTGCTCCAAATAACTTACTTACAGCAGCATTTTGTTTTACCTTTTTCTCCATGGTTTCATATCCGGTAAGAAAAAACTGAAAATCTGCTTCCACTAGAGCTGCAAATGTGGACAGAACATAGTCCTCTGCAAAATTACTCTCGTAGTTGAGAGACACTAGATTTGGTGCATTAATTTTTAAAACACAATCTCCGATAACAGCTTCCTGTCCTTCACGATTATTGATTACCAAATTTTTAAGCATTGGACAAGAAATACAAAACTCTCTCATTGGAAAAGTGCATTCATACAGACTCAAGTCTTCAAGCACATGGCAACCCGTGAAGAGTTGCTCACACTTACCGCTAAAAGTTATCTCACCAAGTGTTAAATTTTAGTCTTGAGGTTTGGCAGGGAGATATATTCAGGAATTCCTATACTGGGGGTTACTGTTGCTTTGGTTAACAAAATAAGTGATTCACACGTGAAAAGAGATGGAGGGATGACAGAGAGGGTTTTGGGGCGTAAATGGATAATCATTTCTTGAACATCAAGATTTACTGCAGAGGAGATTATAGAAGTTACCCGATCTGTGTCCATGTATTTTCTGCACTTGAAGATGAACTTTTGTATATTTGATTCCTGGTTGCGATTAAGGAGATATGTTTCCACAGATGCCGTGAATTCTTTTATCTTGTCAATAGTGTTTAATCCACAGATTGCCTCTTTGAAATCCAGAGCCGGCACACAAGTCCAAACGCAATTCCACCTTTTCGATAATGCGGAAGTACTGGCAAGGATCTTCGTAGGAACAGAAGAGAGGATGTAGTGCAAAATCGAGTCTGGTAAGGCACTAATTCTGTCTTGCTCCGCCTCACCCATCACATTTGATTCTATTTTGGCTGCTGCCTCATCAACAATTCTAGTTTGGGATCTTAAAGCACTTGCGTCAATCTTTGTTCTCTTTCGCTTGTTTCCGATGACAGAAACTTGCAATTGAGGGTTGTTCGTCATTTTCACTCAAAGTGAATTGTTACTGAGGGAAGGTTTTTTTTTTCTCCTTTTTGAAGACGGCAAAGTTTCTCTTTTGAATTTAGAGAGTATAATGAGCGATAAATTGGATTTTGAATAAAGAGATTAATGATATTTTGAAAAGATTATGTACACGTCTTAGTGAGATATGGAGGAGAAAATAGTTAGGGTCAGTTATTCTTAACACGTCTAACCTGCATTTTGTTGATCGTGGCTTGAGTCGTGATTACTTATTTGAATTTTGAACCGCCCGGTTTGCCGAGCAAAAGCTCCATTTTACAACACCATTAAACCTACAGCCTCGCCAGGTTGGAAGCACCAGTAGGCAATGAAATTTGCATATAATTATGTTGTACAGCCGAAGCTAATCTTAGCAGATTCTGTCTCAGAAATCCCAGATTCTACAAGAAACAAAACCGGATTTCCTTCTCAAACAACCAAAACAAAAAATCACACCCTGTGAAAACCAACGATTGACTTGACTAAGTTTCAAGTCGATGTATAGTGTACAGATTTCTCTGGGGTAAAAAAAAAAATTACAAAAAGAACGCTTTTGTTGCAAGCTCAATTCAGGCAACTTAACTGGTATCTTAGCCACGGGATAAACTGGTAAAAGTACATGTCGCAGTTAAAGCTGGTTCAGGAAGCAGACAAGATAGATATAAATGTAATTGAGATGAAGTTGAGTCCCTAAGTTCAAGTTTAAGTACTTAACTAAGGCAAACAGCCAAACAAGTTTTGACTTGGGAATAAAAATTAAAAAATGACAAGAAAGATATATATATATATATATATATATATATATATATATATATATATATATATATATATGAATTTTTTTTCCAGCGAACTGGGAACTCACACCAGGCACCAATAAAAAGGAACAGACATGGTGAGAGGCTTGTTCTCCCATGCTGTCCATGGATAAAATGATTTTAGTCCATAACAACTACTTGTACATTCACCTCTCCATCTCCACAAAAGGATCCCTTACCATAGCCTTTCTATGGCCACTAGGCTACATAACTCTAGCTTTACTTTACTCTGCAATTCAGTGTGAAAGTATAGATAAATTAGACAACTAACTCCATTTTTGAACAACTAGAAAGATACTACAAGAAAGTTTTATATAAATCATGCCTACAACTCGGTTGCTGATTATTGAATGCCACTTGCGACAATATGAAACACAAATTAAGCGACTCCCAGTTAGAAGGTTAGACCTTTAATTGCACTAGAATATCGATTTCCACTGTTTACAGGTGGAGACAGAGCATTTTTATCGTTGACTTAAACTTAAGCACCACAACTATATCAAAAATCCAAAATTAGAAAGCAAATAACATAAAAGCTGTATTTTGTTCAGCCATTTTTGGAAAACGCACGTAGTCAATTTGGGTATCAGCCTTTTTTTTTTCTTTGCGAGGTGAAGGTGGTTTGGGCAAGGGTGCTATTGTGGGATGCAGTACACATAAGAAATTTATGTTTTGGTGGGATGAGGTTGTTCCAGATGAATTTTTGGAGGGAGGGTTGAGGTTGAGGGTTTGTTGAAGGTAGGTAAGAAGTAAAAGGTAGGCAGTTTTATCTGAAAATCAACCTTTGGGTGATGTGACCAGGACATGGTATAACGTAAATTGGTGAAAGTGGGTCTTTTCTACGTATTTTTCCAAACAGAACCATCAGCTGAGTTTTGTTTGGATGAACCTTTTTTTGACTTTTGAGATGAGCTATTCTAAAGAGAGAATAAGAAATTAAAAATCAAAACTAGTCACAAAACACCAAGGTGACCAAACTAGTGGTACAAAACATCCGGCCATATTATTTTTAATAAATAAAAATCATTTGATTAAAAAGTGTCACAAAAATCCCAAATCAAATGATAGTGAGTAAATTTAATTTTTATTACTTAAAAAAAAGCCAAACATATCCTTTTTTTTTCTTTTCTTCTTCTTCTTCTTTCTTTTTTCTTCTTTCTTCCGTCTCCTTCTCCCCACCACCATCACCACCAGCAACAACAAATATCTCCACGAACACCAGCAGCAACACCTCCGTCACCACCAACATGAACGCCTCTGTCTCCTCTACGAACACCTCCGTCTCTTTTCTTCTACTTTTATTTCAGATCTATCACCAACAGTAGCTCCGCCGCCACCAAACCAGTCTTTATTTCCAGATTCGTCACCAACAACACCTCCATCTTCTCCATGAACATCTCCTTCTCTTTTCTTATACTTTTATGTTCAGATCTATCACCAACAGTAGCTTCGCCACCACCAAACCAACCGCTATGTTCAGATCCCCACCAACAACACCTCCGTCTCCTCCATTAACACCATCATCACCTTCTTCTCTTTCTACGTCCTGATTTTCCATCAACAACACCGCCTCCTCTTACTTCTGTTTTTTCCCACCACTACATGTCAGATCCGCCACCAACACTACTTCTGCCTCCTCCTTCTATCATCTAAAACTATCACAAATACCTTCAAATTGGTTTCATCAATTCTCACAGTTTTGGTTGGTGAAAACGGTAAATTTATGATGAAACCAAATTTGGTCTCATCATAATCTTGCCTATTTTCTATCATGAAACCAAGGATTTTAATGATGAAAATTAAGTTTATGATGAAACCAAAATTTGGTTTCACCTGACTTTTGCCTAGTTTATTCGGCCTGACTTGGAAGTCGGCGTGTTTGATTTCATCGTTTATGTTATATTGATTAAATGACAATATGAGGAAAAATGATGAAACCTAATTAGATTTCATCGTATTTTTTCATTTTGTTGAATATTGATCTCTATGAAACCAATTTTTGATGGTGAGACACAGGTGGATTGTTTTTTGTTGAAACTAATTTTAGTTGAGGAGGTAATGGTAGTGGTGGTTGTGGTGCTGGTGGTTGTGGCGGCGATGTGGGTGCTGCAGTGGCGGTAGGTTTCATCTTATTGTGTTTCATTTTTTCTTCTTTCTTCCTTCTCCTTTCTTTTATGATGAAACCAAATTTTGGTTTCACCTGATTTTTTCCTAGTTTATTCGGCCTGACTTGGAAGTCAGCGTGTTTGGTTTCATCATTAAAGTTGTGTTGGTGAAATTACAATATGTGGAAAAATGATGAAACCAAATTTTGGTGAAACCAATTTTGGTTTCATCATTTTTTCTGTTTGGTTTCATCATTTTTTTCTCATTTTGTTGAATACTGATCAATGAAACTCATTTTTTGTGGAGGTGGCGGCTGGTTGGTGGTGGTGGTGGCCAGCGATCATGCTGGTGTTGCTCGGCGGCGGTGGTCGTCGTCAACGGTGGTTCGTGGTGGTCGGCGGCGGCGACGGCACAATGGTGGTCGTCGGCGGCGGTGGTCTGTGGTGGTGATCGTCGTCGGCGGTGGTGGACGGCGACGGTGGTTGGTGGTGGGTGGCGGCACAGCGGTGGTGGTGGGTGGCGGCGCGGTGGTCGGTGATGGTCGGCGGCGATCGATGGTGGTGGATGGTGGTCTGGCTAGTTGCTGGTGGTGGGTTGTTGTTGGTCATAATATAATAAAAATTAAAAATGGGGTTGATTTTTGTTTTTGTTGGGGTAATTTAAACTAGAAGGATAATATAGACAGTTTATGTTAAATGGAGTTTTTGTGAACATTTTATTTTGTTGAAGTTTTTGTCCATGAACAGTGACACCTTTGAGGTTATAACTCGCGGCCCGATTAAAAATAATCTTTGAAAGGAAGGTCACAAAGCCAGGGATCATAGAAACAAGGAAAAATGACAAGATTAGAGGACTACAGAAACCTGGTGAAAGGAATTGGTCCTTGCAAATTCTAGATAAATAGCCTCCATACAAACTTTGGAATGAAAAATGACAGAACGTGATGTAACATTTAACAAACATATCACGTTCAAAGGACCCGAAGGAAAAACACCATTGATTATAAATGAAAAAGAACAAATATGTACCATAAAAACAACCATGACCAAGAATAAAAACAAAAACAAAAACCCAACACAAAATACAAGAATGTTACATTCGCCAAAATTAGCAGTCTGCAAATTCCAAATTGCACCCTCAAATATCCTCAACTTTCTTTCCTTCTGGGTTGTGATCAGCCCTATACATTCATTGATCACCACTTACTAAATTTCCCCACCTAAGCATACAGGGACAACAGTAACTCAACTTACCACAAGAACTACCTTTAATCTCGACATGAAAAGTGTTGGCTATAATTTCTAAAATAATACACACAATTATACTCTTTGACCAGGGGATTTAAAGAAAAGGCCCACCCTAAAGAATTTGGCACTAAATCATCTTAACTCTCAAGGTTATTTCTCATTACTAAAGAAACTGCAAGATACAGCTCTCCAGTTAGAACTCCTGAATGATCACATATATCCTAGAGAGCACGGGGAATTGAGAAGAGTCATGGTAACGGGTAGTGGAAGCAATATGAAATATTTATAGAATCAGATAGAAATGTCAAGATTGGCTGACATAGAGGACGGGTACCAACCCAGCCATTTTGCCATCCCTTCCAGGTTTTTTCTTCTTCACCTGCAAAAAGATATTGGAAGGTCAAAACAGATTATTGAGAGAAGGAGAGAAGAGAGGAGTTGTACTGGTGAAAAAGACTCACATAGAACCAACCATCCACCTCATAATCGATTTCGAGATCCTCTCCTGCTGTCAGGTTTAGCTGCAAGATAACAGTAAAAATTTGTGAACAAAATCATGCCAGATGGATTACATCATCTAAGAGGGTTTGGGCTGTTGGCATCGTGCAAACTGGAGGTAAAACAATAGCAGTTCCATTTCTATGATGCACACCCTGACATGTTGGTTAATCCATGCGTGATTGTGAAGACCTAGAAAAAGTTTACCTCATCATCACCACCGGCAGTGAAGTCATATAATGCTTTCCCGAATTGTGAACTTTGCGAGGAAGCAGGCTCATCATCATCTTCATGGGATCCGAAACTCTGTGCTCCACGACCCGCCAGAGGATTCTCAAACGACTCGAATCGCTGCATAACTGATGATGAATATGATGGAGGGTCTTCTCTAACCTGAACATTTGTGCAGATTAAATGCTATTAGCTTCGCTTTGATCATAATATGCAAAGGTGACTTGTATGACAGAGTATGGCCACTGACCGGAGATACTGGACTCTCATATATTGATGGAGTACTGTAAGAAGAGTTGCTAAATCTGCTAGCAGCTGGTCCTGATGACCTATCCTGTTAATACAAATACAAGCTGTGAATAATTTCTAACACGTCGGTATCTGAACGTCCAAGATAAGAAATTTGTAGTTTGTTGGAATGTTCATTTCATTTGGCTGCCAAAAATATAACCATTCCAAATAAAGTATCAAGGAGGAGAGCATGTAATACACAAAATCGAATGATCTGCACAACTTAGAAGTGATTTCTCGAACTTTTATGACGCACATGATTCTAATGGTGATCCAAAATATATAAATTATCATTAAACATGTTTTTTTAGTTTTCATAAGCCAGTACATTTTGCATATAATAGACCACAGATGAAACACGGAGGGTATATATAAGAAACAACTAATAAGTGTTGGAGATATATACCGAGGGCTGCGACGACAATCCTGATGGTTTTGAGCTAAACAAAGAGGGGTAGTTCATGCCACCAAAATGAGATGATATAGAGGTCTCCACCGATCCTGTCGACTCGGGAGATGATGACCCATATGACCTTGCATCTTCTTCCTGTAGAAGTAGATAAGAAACTTTAGCATTAAAGATCCTTGTCACTGACTGAGCCAGAGCACTTGAAAATACTACTGTTCTTGTATTCAAGCTGTATCCTACACAAGATAAGATATCCAGTAATACCTCCATCTCTGAAGGTTCTAGAAGTGTCTTGGCCCACATATCATCGTAGCTAACTGATGGCCTAGAGGTATAATGCTCCTCTTCGACATCTGGAGCATCAGTTCCAGCGCCAGCAAGGAATTCATTTACCTATAAACATTTAGATAAAAATAAATAAATTAAAACCGCTGCAACTACACCACACCCTTAGGAGAAACAGACTTAGCAGGAAAAAATATAAGTCTCGCGGTGCAACAAGGGCAGGAAGTTCCAGAAATATCACATATAACTTAGATATATCAAAATACTGCAGTTCATGCTGAACGTGATGACAAAGGATACTAGCCGTTAAGAGGATAAAATATGTTTGATCGTCTGATAGTCCCTGCGGATGTTTTTAGACATGTATCTTACCCTGCTCATTGCTGGTGCATTCTTTCCCCACAAACCATCATCGCCTAAATTTGCAGCCCACGCGTTTACTAGGTCATCATCAAGCGCATCCGGCTCCTTTGCTGCTTCTTTAGTAGTTTCATAAATTAATTCAGAGATTCCTGTAGCAACAGCTGGATCGTTCAAACCAGTTGATGCACTTATGTTGTGTCGGGTACGATATATGTCAATAAGCTTCGCACTGTTATATGAATACAAGAAGTTAAATGAGATTTATTTATTTTTTACGTAGGATCACAAATTGTGTAACTGTCTGTCTCTGTACACTGGTTTTTAGGCTATTCAAAATCATTGCATATTGCTACAGCGAGTCGACCAAAGCAAACAATACGGCCATCAAAATGTTAAACCATTGAGTTGAGTGGTGCTGCAATAATAATGAAACACTACCTTGTTGGCCCAAGCGGCAGATATTTTGCTCTTGGAACATAACAAAACAATGAAACCAGATCAAGCAACTTCTCATGAGTCTCATACAATTTCTTGAGTTCCTCATCTGTCCACTCCTTTTTTGTGTTATCGTGATTACGTATTTCTCTGCATACACACGGACAAAACACATATAAGAGTGAACGAAGATCAATGTTAAGCACGACGAAGTAACTATATGCCTTTGCTCTTACTTGCTCAATTCATCTTGTTCTTTATACATTTCATCAAGAACCTTGATCATGGGACTTATTAAGGATCCTAGACCAGTACCACTCGCCCCTTGATCTTCGCCATTACTTACATACATATCTAAATATTGAGATTGCACCCCACCTTGTGCTAGAGCATTCAAGAATTCATATATCTGTAACCTGAAAGGCTCGCCGGACCTTATCGCAATAGTTGTAAGCGCTTGAGCAGCAATGATGCGAACCTGCAATCACAAATCAGAACAGGAGAATCAAAATGATTATGTTGAATACAACACTAACATACCATAAGAGCCATTGTAAAACCAAATTAAAGACTTCGTCCAAAAGCCCCAAGGATGATAACTTTGCACAGATCCCAATTGATAATAAGTTAGGATCATTTTACCAGAAAAAGCTCAATATATTGGGGCAACTCCGGACAAATATACCCAGAAATCCAGCGTCACTGCCAGATAAGTTTTCTTTATTTGATCGATCACCACTAAATAAATTTTACTTTGAACAAATGAAAATTTTAATCACTAGATTACTATACCGAACACTACTTAACAACCTTTTTCAAAGTTACTTATTATTTTAAGGAAAATTTTGATATGTGAAAGAGAAACATATACATTTCGTCATTTTGCTCTCAAATTTAGGTGAAGAGAAGAAACAAAGAAAAAGATAGAGTTCCTATAAGTTTCCCAATCAAGGATGAGGATGTGTTGAAGGAAAGGATATTAGTTTATAATTTTTCCTTCCTTCATTTGGGAAGTGGAAAGGCAGCATAATCTTCTAAAATAAGTTGCTGAATTTATAATGAAGCAGTCGAGATTATATAAGGGATAATATGCAGCTAAACGGTATCTACTTTTTATACGTCAGTAGGAATTAGAAAGAAGTCGAGAGAAGGTAGCAAGATAGGAAAACATACCTCCCAGCCCCCACTGAACGCACACCTTTGTAGCCGAGTCAGTGCACCAGCTAGAGTAGGATTCCGAGAACTGGCAGCAGCAACCATTTTATCTGCATCTAGCATCATCAGCGCAGTTCCAGGAGGGGTTGCAGACTCCCATGCATACTCAGATGCAGCATAGTTTGCGTTTTCTCCAAGGAACCATACCTGCATGTACCCTTTTAGCAAGAGAGAGACCAAAAAGATTGGCACTATTTTTGGTTGAACACTATGAACACCAGATTATCAAAGTATGTATACACTATAGGTGAGCCATGGGTGGACATGCACAAAGAAAAATTCCACGAGTTCCTGTGGTTGCATTGCCTAAGAAACTGCAATAACGTTTCTATCATTGACTTGTTGACGCACCAATTTCGCTCATTCTGTCCTATAAACTTCTTGTGCACTAACATCGCATTACAGTAAAACATATGTAAATGTTAAAAAAAAAAAAATCATACTTACTGCGGCCTGTACTAATCTCTGTAATGCTAAAGCCGACTTAGGATCAGATGCAGAAACCCTGTCTATGGATGTAATTCCAGACAGCGACCCAGGTTGTGGTGGTGGAAGATCAAGAACTATTGTTACGGCTTCCAAAGCTGTGTGTTTTCCATCTGGTCCAGCTCCAACAAGGCAAGTCTGAAAGAAACGTCGATTGTTTTTATTTATTTTTAAAAGATGAAATTCAAACAAAACATGATGCACCACTCTACCAACAGGTCATGCATGTGAGTCATGTCAAAGCATAAGTTGGGTGAAACTAATATACAAAACTTACTAATTTGGGCCACAAAATGATATTCTGAAAGTTTCGTACTTTCAGAATATCATTTGTGTACATAGGTTAAAATCATTATTATATGTGAGAAATTGGAAGAACATAACTTCAAAAAGCAAATTGAGGTTGGCATAACAGTAAGCTTAGGACTTTCGAAGTTATTCGCAAGTCATCAATCATATGAGACTGATTTAACTTGTTTATGAGGCCATTATCTGGCACCAAGGGACGTACTAACTCAGACCAGTTAGAGCAGAATGAGGATATAACAAATAGTATTGAGTAGTAAAGAAAAAACAAGAAAACAGCATTCAGAAGAATCTAGGGATAGCACAATGAACGAGTGATGTTCAGAATATAAAATGAGGATCTTGACCCACTAGACTGCTTTGTAAAAATTGATAAGTGAGAAAAGGTTATAGTATGATTCCGAAGAGTTAAACCTACTTTCCATAGCAACTGCAACACATCAGCGTCAATTTTCCCGGGAACTTTCGTTGCAAAAATTCTCGCAATTTCAAGAAGAGTGACAGCCATATCTGGTGTTGCCTGATAAACCAACAATGCAGAAGTTAAGGTAAAAGAAGTTTGACAAACCACTATATACAAAATGATCCAAATGAAGATGAAATATGTCAGCAGTTTTGTACGGCTTATATTAAGAAACAAAAAAAAACAAAACATGACATCGGAATGCGTAGAAATATACAGCAAATAGACAATCACTGATACAAGTTGGATGTATGCAGTATCTTTACTACTCATCCTGTAACAGTGCATTAGGAATTAAAGACCAAAATATTTCAAAGTTAGTGAAAAATGACCAATTACTATGCAAAGATCAATGTTATGATTACAGGTTCACGATATATACAGAGTTCTTTCATATACAAGCCTATCCAAAAAAGGACATAGACAGGTGTATCTCCAGTACTAGCAATGTACCTACGGCTACACATCATTCCTAATAGGCTCATTTAGTATGAGAATGAACTGCACTTTAACAGGTTGATGTGCAACAAATCAAACACAACAGTTAATTTGGCATTTGTATAGATTACCAAATATACCTATTTGAACAGTTGATAAACAAACCCCAACGATTATTAGGTTAAAATAAACAACTATGCTAATACAAACTAATTATAAGAAATGTTGTTCTGCTTTTTTGACATACCTTAAACCGAGCATGCAAAGTGAGCAAGATATCATTCAAGAGTGTTGCAGGCCAAGCTGGATCAGAAAGCTCTGACGCAATTATAGATTCTAGTTCTTCAAAAGATTCATATGGACTTTGCATCCAGATCAATGCTTTTATCACCATTGCTCTAACATAAACACACTCGCATGCTACAGTAGTTCGCACAACTTCCATTAATGAAGCTAATAAACTAGCAATTGTATCCTTGCCTCCTGCCCCATTGGATAATGAAGAAGACTTCCGGGGAGCTGCAGAACAACAAAAGAGAAGCTGTTAATATACCAGAAAATTTATTTAAAGTTTCTTTTACCTTTAAACATTTTAGATGAGCAGAAAACAGAATTCTTATGTACAAGACTTTTGGATTAAAAATCAAACATTTAGAACTATTTACTGACGGATGAATTAAACTCAGACTATAGATATAATTATGTTCCATATCGATGCTTGGTACAAACACTTAATGCATAAGATCTGCATATAAGTCTTTTGCTACTAGATAAAAAAAATGGGCATAAGAAAAAAGAAGTAATGAAATAAGTCATAGTTTAGCTTATGGAACCATGAGACTGTTTTGTTATATGAATAAACTTAAACCGTCTCAATATGCCAGCCAAAACTTCAAACTGAGTTTGCAGTTCTAAGAAACAAGTAACAGTAAGTGCAGAGACTAATTAGTGATTACATTTCAAGTCTCTGATAAATGAAGGGTTTTTTTTTTCTGACGACATGGTTGCCGGCCCAAGTATTCTCAAGTATGACAAAGTGCATTAGTGCAAGTCTCTATGTGTTAATTGGTATACATCAATAAATAAGTGGTTCTATAATTCAAAATAAATGAACGGCTTACTATTTCCTATCAGATAAAATGAACCTAAAGGATAAAAGTTATAGAAACAACAGTAGCATATGAAACAAGCTCAGTGGATGACATAACAAACAAGCTCAGGGTATGAGTGGCTGAGTATCGAACTTCGCTAGTCCAGAAAGGAACACTAAGAATCACCTCGACAGTCCTTTCTATCTTCTCTTGTATTATGCAAGTGTGCTAGACCAAGTCACAAAAGATAAACCTATTAACTGAATCATAGAACAGTAATGTTCGATACAATTGTATGAATAAATGTAATGGCAGTACACTCGCACAATAAGATAAATTACCTTCTGCTAGTGGATTGATATCCTCGTCAATGTACTCTACACTGTCATTCAGATGTGCTCCTTCGTCGATGTCTTGGATGCCTAATGCAAATGCAGCAGCCCGACTCTTCCCCATCTCCTGCACAACTCTCGATGCAGCATGAAGTACAGGCCTCGAGAAACTTCTAAAAGAACTTTCAAGTCTGTAAAGAAAACAAATATAATCAAGCACAAACGACAAAATGCTGGATATATGGAGCAACCCAATGGTGAGAATTTCAACTTTACAGTTTTACGACTCTTTACTTTTGAGAAGCCCAGTGAGACGGTATGCTTATAAAAGATCAGACCCCTTCAAAGTCGTATGATGCAAGTACCTCGTCAATGTAAATTAGAATGCAGAAACATAACAAAGACATAGGTGAAACCCACGAACCTTCTCATTACAAGTTTTACAAGAGGCTGTGGACGCCTTGTTTTCTGAGAAGCTTTCTCTTTGACAGGCTTTGGTGGGAGACCATCTTTGGACTCACCATCCTTTGATGACACGGACGGTGCCTCTGGCAGCTTGAGAATTTCTCTGGTCAACCGGTACCATCCAGCAGCACGTTCTTCCGTGCTACCAAAACAGAAAAGGTTAAGTTTGTCAAACTACTAGACTAGGAAAATCAAAAAAGACATGATATGGGCAACTTCCATGACAATTCCAATTCATCTGCTGAAATAAAAAAAATCTTGCCATAATAATTACAAACAGATCATCGACATACTTCTCCGTGTTATCGAATTTGCCCAATACACAAAGAATAGCTTCAAAACAAACTCTTTCACTAGGATCCAGAAGAAGTTGGTAGAGCACGGAGGCAAATTGAGATTTAATATCAGGTCTCTCTGCAAATAATAGTAAAGGTCATATTAACCTTATATTCCAGTTTGACACGTTATGTGACTAATTACTAATTAGATGCATATAGTTAAAATTTACCATCTAACGCACGAGCTCTAGATATGGTGTGGCACAATCTGGCAAGAGAGACTCTAGCAAGGACATCGTGCAGATGGAGAACATCCTGCAAAGCCCCTGAATCATATAATATTTATCACAACTTAGCCAACAATTATCTGAAATGCGTTACAGGTTGTATAAATGTATAGTAAGCGTATTAAAATATTTGATGAAATAATCACTAGCATCTATTTCCTATCCCTACATTGGTCAGGCTAAATGACTGTTGGGAACCATTTCTTTTGCCCAGGTATACACATGCTTTTGGTAAGGCTAGTAGGTCTCAGTGGCAAAATTCACATCACTGAGTGCTGATGTTCTTTGGAAAGAAGAAAACATGAAACTAGATTCATTCCTCGAGTGCATTATACAAATTATACGTAGTCGCGAAGAAACAAAGAGAATAAGCGATACCTCCAGGAAGCACAAGTTTTCCTGCACACACAAAAAAACATAAAAGAAATTGTTAGAAATATATTTGAAACCAACTAATTACACCCCTCAGCCGCCAATTTCGCCCCACCTTCCAGCAGATTCTTTTCATTAAGAATCTCAAAAACTTGACTATCTAATTATGCAAACGAGAATAGAAGTTCCTACTAATCTGTGAATAATTAGTATATATGTAGAGTTAAGCAACTTACCCAAACCCATCGCAACAGAATAAGGATCTTTAGTGGCCAACTCAGAAATCATTGCCAGAGCATGCCTCACAGCAACTGGATCAGCAAATGATACACTACAGTGACAAGTGAGTCTCAATCAACAAACTAAATATGTAACTGCAGAAGCCAAAATATAGCAGCAGTAAAGATAAATATAACCAACCTCAAAGTAACATGCTAAAGACAAAAGAGTGCAATATACACGTAGATCCCATTAAAGTTTACTAAAAATCAGATCAAGCGTGCAATATAAATGTAGCTGCCATGAAATATTCATTACTCTCAAAAAAAAAAAAAACTGAAGAACTTGATTATAGAATAAACTAGAAGAGAATAATTTGGATATGGCTGAGTACAAGTTACAACACCATGAAAGCTGAACGATTCTGGAGCTATTAACTTTGGATCTGAACAAAATTTAGGATAAGGTGCTTCATAGCAGAGTATGATAATCTACATACTGACGAATTGGTAGATTCCTAACAAAGCTTGTCAAAATATCTATAGTAAGAGGATATTCACTTTGATGGTTAAACACATGTCAAACTTAATCGTGAAACTTAACTATAAGAATACTGTTTGATAATAAGAACCACATCACAGCGACAAATAAAATTCACAACGGTAGTCTATAAAAATGAGCATAAAAGGCTCTTTCAAAATAAAAGAGCATGTGAACTCCACAGGGTAACCGGAAATTATATGATGAGATCTTCTACTTTTAAGCTTCATATTCACAGATGTACAGAGCATTATCACCTTAGTTGGATTAATGTATACCATTTTATTCATAAAATAGGCTGTAGACACTTGGCCTTTTTAAATCATCTAAGGAACAACCGTCACTGACTTGAAAATATTTAAAAAATAAGAAAAAAATCATTTAGCGAATAAAACTAATTTATATCTCATAAAGATTTTATGTACTGTGAAAAGTGCAACAATTAGGTTTAGGCATTCTCCATCAGGAACCACTTAAAAGTTAAGACTCGCAAAACATGAGCACTTAAATTCAAAAGAAAAAGAAGGTTGAATATATATTGCTTACCCCTGTACAGCACGGTGAAGGAAAGCTGGATTCCCAGGGTCTAGAGGAAGTCTTCTCAAAGCACTGAGTGCAGCGTATTGCAGATTACTCCGAATAACAAACTGTAAGAGTTCATAAGGTCATTAATAATCTCACTAATCCTCTTTGAAGCAGTAGGGGATTAGGATGCTTCAAAAATTGCACTTAGTTGCACAAATAGAAGAACTATTTGTGTAAAATGGTTTATTCACAAGGATTACAAAAAATTCCCACTAGAACTGATACAAATTCCATGACGTGTTACATGAGAGGGAAAAGACAGCAATAACTGCAAAATCCTGAGACTGTACCAGGTATCTCTGATAAGAAACCTTGAAAACAAATCGATATAATATTCTCGAACACTAACATAATTATTGGTAAAATTATTTGCTTCCCGAACATGTGTAGGAACAAACATTTAAGTAGAAACCGACACTCCAAACAACATATAAACTAAAAAAATTACTGAGGACATGGAAAAAAAACTTCGAGAAGAATTGATATCTAACTTTGCTGCTAAAAGAAGCTATTTGGTAAAAAAAAACATATATATATATATATATATATATTTACTTGATGTGTGACCAACCCTCAACAACAACCCAATTGCTTACAATGGGAACTGCATGTCGACATTAAATTAATATATTATTTTTCCTTTGGCATTCACATGTAACCAGTTACCTCTTTATCACCACCTTTTGTACCAAATATTCCCTTCTTCCTCTTTTGTTTTGTATCACCAACCTGGGTTCAGTAAGCATAGATACAAATCATTAATAATAGTTTACAGAAAATGAATTCCCCTGCAGAAGAAACTACAAAGCAAAATTCTGGTCTGTGTCAACTAATTTAAGCGAAGAAATTTCATATACACTTGTTCCAACAGACCACCGACATGGAGTTTAGGAAAAAACCTTCTCAAGGATACCAAACACAATTTCATATAATTGGGTCAAAATCTCGGTGCTGCTTGATGGTGCGTACGTGAGGGCCTTCAAAGCAGCAATTCTTCGAGCATGAACTGCAAAAGATACACAAACGCAAGTCAAATAGAGAAATCAACGGAGGAATATCTATTAAAACATGAACCAGCATGATATCAAGTACAAAAGGCAGAAAGTTAGGTTTAATTTGATCCAGGAATCACTTTACATTCAACATCTTCATTTAATGACTCTGTCGTAAGCTGATTTACAATTCGAGGTACAACATCTGCTCTAGTAACCCCACCACCAGCATCAATGTCCGCAAGAGCATCCCAGTTTGGTGTAGGAATCCCACCACCTGCGCTTAAACCCTGTGAACCAGTATCTGATAAAATCCTCGCCAAGTAGTAATAAACATAGCGTAAAACATTTCTATCCTCGCATTGCTGATCAAGCTGCAAAATTAAAAAATAGTACATAAGCCCACCTGATCCACTCCATAGAAATATGTGTATGCATTGTTAAAATATAATGTCCCGTTCATGATAACAGAACTCTATAGATTTTCAAGTTCTGAAATCAGAGTAATATGCAGAGAACAAAAATAACATACTATTATATAAATTGGTCTGAAAGAAGATGAGAATAAGTTCCAAGTATAAACTTCTGAAGGAAACACTTCCAAAGGACAAGGTTTGGATGAGCCAACTCTCACTAGTTTCTAGACTCGCTACAATGTGTTAGCAAAATTTGTAAGCAATTGAGAAGATACATCACCCCAACTAGTATAATTATACATTGTTTAGAAAGAAAGCGTGATAGCATAAAGGATAAGTTCTTGGGCAAAAAAAAGCTTCAATGCCTACAACCCAGTAGGCTTAGATGCCAGGTCTATCATAAACATCTGCCTTCAATTCAATTCAACCATTATAACAAGCCATGTCTACTATAGCACACAGATAAGACATAACAAATATGTTTGGCCCAGTTAGATCTTTAGCAAAGACAAAAGGATATATGGCACCGAACTGTTACTGTTCAAGCCAAATATGTGAAAACTAACAGCAATGAGAGAGAGAGAGAGAGAGAGAGAGAGAGAGAGAGAGAGAGATTACCATGAGAAGAGATGGTGCTACAGAAGGGTCCACTGAGTTATATACAGCAAGTTTGGGGAACACATGATGCACTAACTGCTTCTGGGAGCTTTTCTACAGAACAAATTCAAGAAAGGTGACAGATTAAAGTTCGTAGTGAAGTGTGGATGAAACAAAATGAGAAACTAGAGATAACAGCATACTTCTAATCAATAAAAATATTATAAACGAAAAACGACCACCCTTACCTGATCTGATGAAGCGGCAAGTTCGTGAATACTCCTAGCAAGCTGTGCATATGAAACCGGCTGCAAAAGGAAATAATTGTTTGACAATGCAAACATAATATACGACACAAACATTCATGAGTGATGACTATTCAGACATCGGGAACTCCTATGTCAAGGACTTGTGGCAAAATAAACAGAACTCAACAATGACGGAATGGAATTTCAAGGGTCAATAAAGAGCTTGCAGATGCAAATACCTTTCTCTTCTGTTTGCTTGTCATATTTGTTCTCACAGGATTTAAAGCCTTGGCTACTGCCATGGTGTCGCTTTGTATCTGCATCAAGGTGCCCCTTTTAGACCTCTTCTCTGTTGGCACTGGCTTCTGAGCCGGCTTCCCAAGGATGGATGGCGTTGTTGATGACGTAGATGCGGGGGCAGACGAAGGATCTGAAGTGATAAGATCCATAAGTGTCGTCCCCGAAGCATCCTGAGAAGATGTGGCAACAATGTCATACAAGTTAATAATATAAACTTAATACTTGGCATCAATGTCAAAATATAAACGTAATACTTTCATCCCTAATGTCAAGAAGTATCCATTTACAAGTTAATAATGAAATTATGGTGAACATTAAACACATAGTTCATATGATAAGCTCAAGTAACTATTGATCCTAAGAGAGTTAGTGAATTCCAGTTCAGTTTCTGTGGGCGTGGTCAACACAACCATTAAAGCTGAATAATTCTAACCCTAACTATTAAATATGCTTATGCCAGTTTAGATGCTGGTTAGAAATCTGCAAAATCAAATGGAAGTAGGAAAAAGTGGACGAATAGAATCCTAAATTGCTAATTCTACTGATTTAAAAAAAATGACGAATTAAAATGACAACGAAATGAACTTATTCTCATGCGTTGAACTCCAAAACCTAACTATGCACCACTAATTCTTCTTCTTCTTCGTATATCATCCAACATATAGAAATACGTAATAATTGAAGCTATTAACAAATGAATTACTTCAAATTTGATGATGGATCTGGTTTTTTCGTGTCATCTTATTCAGTTGTTAATGTATGTAGTAAAGATTTGAAATACAAAAAATGATGAGATCTCTTACCGTAGCCATGGATGCAGATTAAGGAAGCTGATCTGCCCAACTTGGGAAACAAATTAGGGCAAATTGTACCTGTCTCCGTTTCGGAGAAGAGTTAACGAGAGATCCAGCGGGAAAGTGATGGGTTTCTTTCTAATTTTTTTCTAAAAATATTTTCCAACTGTTCTTGTTGTTGAGAGATGAGTTCTCGCTGATGTCCTTTTTTTTCTTCTTCTATTTCCGATGTAATAATATGTTCCTGGATGGACTCACTTTTTCCTTCTCACTTTTTACGCCCACCCACCACAATCCCGCTCGCGTTTGCTCTAGTTGATGCAGAAACTGTGGGGCGGAATTATACGGTATTCTGGTTTGAACTTTTGAGCTTTGGGGCTTTTTGTGTTTTCACAAAATTTTGATTACCTGTGATGGAAGCTTCAAAACTATACATGAGATGATCAGAGCAACTCAATGCACAAATTTGAAGTTCGTTAATTTTGATCCCACGATGGGCTTAACAAACATGAAAAACTGGGGACAAACCAATAAATTTGATGGTTTGTTCACCGCGGATCAATATGAGTTGAAACCGTGTGGACCAACAAAATCCACAGTAGGTTTTTCAACCGTCAGTGGGCCTTCCAAAACCGCTCACTGTAAATTGAGTTTTCCGAAAGTTATTTTACTATTCTTTATCTCACTTTATTCCATTTTATCTCACACAAATCCAATATTTTAAACTTTAACTCTATCTTACAAAATATTTTATATTAAAAGGAAATAGTAGCGGGATCCTGAAATATCAGATACTTTTCATTTTGTTTTGGTTCTTCATAATGGACAATCATATTTGTTCATCCACGTGGCTTGCCAAAAAAAATAATTTGGTGATTACTATGGGAACTGCCCTTAAAAATTGGATATATAGCAGGTTTAAGTAAATTAGTTCCTCATTACCTGGAAAAACAATAGTGTTCAGATACCAACTAATAAGGACCTGGAAGAAAAAAAGATAGACTTACTACACGTAGATACCCATCCGATCTATTATGGACTAAAACTAAGATAATGAAAAATATGAAGCAAAAAATCTTAATTGAGTCTGAAACATGTTGGAAGGGACTAATAGTTCTACTCAACAAGGGGCGTAAAAGATTATCCAGAACTTTAGTAATTATTCTCACAGCAAGGTTGCATCAACTAATAGGACTGTATTTCTCGATAGTGGTAGGCGATTTCCGTTTATGAATTAAAACAATAAACGTGCGATTGAATTTAGGATGCAATTGACTATCAAGAAAGAAATAAGTAAACATAGATATGACGTTAAGTCCCACAAAGTGTCAATGTTTTCCATAGAAAAAGCCATATAGGCTCCACGAGCCTTCATAGGTCCTATTTGGTCAATAACAACTTTGGTTTCAGATTCGGTTACTCTTTTAGTCAATAACTAATTATCTGCATGGGTCTAAATAGCAGGGGAAAGAGATTTAAAATCTTGTATATAGTCAGTAATATTCACATGTTGATTAAACAAAGATTCAAAATGAGAGACTATGATGTTCAAGATCCTCATCTAGATCAAGTCGATCACCATTTTTATCTTTCAACATACAAATGTGATCTTTTCCCCCACGTATCAGAGTGGAGATACGAAAAAATCTAATAATAAAGTCCCCTTCCTTTAACCACTGATTCTTAGACTTTTGTTTCCATAAAAGTTTTCCAACCTTAAGAATTTTTAAATAACCGTACAAACATAAAGTCACGGTGCCCTTATTAGCAATGGAAGGATATTTGTATAATTTTGGCAATTGTCGTATTATTATTGGCTGGGATTTGGCGCACAAGCACATCAATACTTTGGGCATCTATTTAAGGGAAACTCCTAATCTTTTCTTTTAATCTTTAGTATTTTATTGAACTTTCGGGAGAAAAAACGCAAGAGAAGAAAAGCTAGGGTTTTGGAGCCACTTTCATCACTGTAACTTTTTTGTTTAGGTGGACAACTGAATTGATTTGTTTATTTGATCTATTGCTAATATTGAGTTAGGAAATAAGTAATCATCGAATAACTTTTACACAAATAAAGATCACAAGACCTTGTAGAAGGATTTTACACACAAACACTAGAACGTGGACCTTGAACTAAGAGTCTAACAACTGGGATCAATCTATAAATTCACAAAGATAAACTGTTCGACCAAATTACACCTTGAGTGAGATACTATGAGGTAGTTTAAACGAATATAGTTTCGTGATATAAGGAATTTAGGGGATAACACTGAGCTAGCTACTATTCCATGATCGATAATAATTAGTGCTTAATTGTATGAATGGATGAATATAATAACTTGATGACGCTTAGTAATGAGGAAGGATTCTTCGATGATATTTTTTTTATTATTATTTATTTTGTTTATAAATCCAAAACAAAACCCCCTTGTGACACTTTTGACAGCTAAATCTCTGTGCTCTTCGTGGTAACGAACTTGACCTTCATTATATTATTCATTAATTGAGTGGAAATAAGGTTATTAATTTTTTGCACCCATGACACGCATCAATCAACTAGAGAATAATATTGATAGAAATTACAAAGTTTTCTTCGTCTCAAACTTTCTGATTTCATAAGTTTCATATGTTTTCTTTGATTGATCTTATGAGGTGGAATCGATTAGGGATCTCTATAAACTTTTAAAGGGAGTAAGTTATCCTAGTTTTTTAGGTTGCTTGGTATGTTATTTACTTTAAAGATCCCCTTATAATCAAACAAATTTTCATTACCTTGATTGTATATCTTTTTGAAGAAAATCAGTAAGCTACCTATTAAACGTGTATTACGTAAAAAAAAAAAATCTAGGCTAAAGCAACTCATAGGGTTGTAAAAGAAGCTAGCTAGGGGAATCAAGTGCTAGGGTCTTGCGAGATCCAAGAGATATAAGAAGAAGGGATGAAGTTGAGTTGCTCTGAGCATCGATTTGGTTTGAAGTACATTCCAGTCTGAAGTATGATAGTAGGCTAGTGTTTATAGTGGTTTAATACAACGTAGTGTTCAAGATGGATGAGGTCCCGGGATTTTTCTATAATAATATAGTTTCTCATTAACCAAAATTTCCGGTGTCTTGTGTTATTTCTTTTCCGCATTATATTGTGTATCTTTATAATTGAAGTATCACAAGTAGTACGTTAATCAACCTAGATAGTTTTTTTTAGCTCAAACTGTATAGAACATACAAGACCCGTTTTGTGATTTTGTGTATTGAAATATTGATGACAATACTTGCTCTTGTTGAATTCAGTTCATGTACAATTAGGGTACACACTAGGTTAACCTTGTTTTATAATTAGGTACAAGGATATTTTTTGTTGAACTTTACTTATTGATTGTACAAGTAATTATCGATATAGGTTCATTAACGAAAAAGTTGGTGGTGTATACTAGATACCCTTTCCTTTTATATACTCACTACTCAGATAATGCTTCCATCATTAGCAATAAATAATAGGGATATTTTGACTTTGTGTCACATAAAAGTGACCAAAGTTGCATTTAGGTCACGAAAAAAATTAATTAGAGTTTGGGTCACGAGACCGTTGTTGACCATCTTTACCGTTAGGAAATCTGTTAAATGTGTAAATGATTAATTAAAACTTGGATTTTAGATTATTTACTAACTTTGCCATTTAAACCTTGAAATCAATTTGAAGATAATGAACTTTCTTTTCTAGTTTCTTAACCTGAAAGTGAAGTTGTTGATGAACCGAGTATAGCAGAATTAATAAGAAACGAAGATGTAATTAAATCAAGGTGAATTTTAACAAGGAATGATTTAAAATATTTATTATCAATTGAGGGATTTCGAAAATTTGAGAATAAGGATGAAGGATATGTTTCTTCCACGAACATCTATATGTGATGTAGCTAAATTGAGAAAAAAGTGAAGGAGATTGAAGGGTTTTAAATCAAGTAATGGAAAAGAAACTTGTTGATGAGTTCGAGTTTGGTAAGTTCTGATGCTAAGAAGATTGCCAAGGAAGTGTGCTATACTATTGATTGTGGTTGATGCATGGATAAGCTTCATGAGTGCTTTCTGGTCCAGGATTGATCAAGAGGAATATGTTGGTTGTGAATTTTAATTTGGTTTGTTTTTGATTTGTTATATGCCGTGAAAACAACCATCAAGTGGCATCCTTGTTAAGGGAAGTGGACATACGCAGGTGGTATTTGGCAATGGTTAGTAGTTTTTCTTGATGGGTGTGCAAGTTGTATGTGTGTGAATTAATGGGTTAGGTTGAATGTGTACGCTTGTTTTAGAAGCTAAATTCTCAAAGAATGAGAAACAATGGGCTTAATTCACCGGCAAACTCATATTTGCATTACCAATGAAATACATTCAAGGTGTTTGCTAAAATTCCCAAATAACCTATTCATATCTTGTAGTCATGAACATCTTCTTATTTATGTTTGATTTTCCTCATTCCTCTTGCAAATCAACGATAGCGGAAACAACACAACTTCCTTTCCCTGTTAAACTATTTCCCAAATCTTAATTGATTCTCTTGAAGAAATTTTTTTTTTGTGTGTGTATTTGTTTGTTGATTTTGCTTGTAATTGCTTTGGTTTAATTAATTTCATTTGAAATGGGTATTGAGTATTGGCGGTGGTTGAAAAAGCAGGGGTCTAACAACCACACCCAATATTTCGCTTAGCAACCTGTATGGACTAACTCCAATATACTTTCAAGAGGATCAACTAGACAGTCAGACTCAATCTTAATAAAAATATATCCAAGATTTATATCTTTATTTCTTAATTCAATCTGCAATCAAACAAATAAGAATTTGCGAGACCGATTGAATATAAGAAATAACTTGGACGGTATCAAAAACCAATATCCAAGTGTCAATCAATATAATCAACAACCAAAGTTTGGATTCACAATTGATTGAACTTACGCACAACCTGTGATATTTCAATTATATAGAAAATATAATGCGGAAAAGAAATAACACGGACACCATAAATTTTGTTAATGAGGAAATCGCAAATTCAGAAAACCCCCGGGACCTAGTCCATATTTGAATACCATATTTTATAAGCCTCTACAGACACTAGCCTACTCCAAGTTAACTTCGGACTGGAATGTAGTTGAGCCCTAACCAATCTCACACTGATCAAGGTACAATCGTGTTCCTTATGCCTCTGAATCCCAACAGGATTTTGCGCACTTGATTCCCTTAGCTGATCTCACCCACAACTAAGAGTTGCTACGACCCAAAGTCGAAAACTTGATAAACCAATCTGTCTCACACAGAAAAGTCTACTGAATAGATAAATTTGTCTCCCAAAGATAACTTATGAGTTTTCTTCCGTCTTTTGATAAATCAAGGTGAACAGGAACCAATTGATATACCGGACTTATATTCCCGAAGAACAACCTAGAAATATCAATCACCTCACAATAATCTTAATCGTATGGTAGCGAAACAAGATATCGTGGAATCACAAACGATGAGACGAAGATATTTGTGACTACTTTTTATCTTGCCTATCGGAGATTAAATCTCGAGAAAATCTTAGAGAAGATAGTACTAAATACGATAGAAAAAACAAGATCAGAACACGCAACTACAGAGAAAATAGTTGGGTATGGCTTCACAATCCCAATGAAGTCTTCAAGTCGTTAACCTACAAAGTTTTGAGAATAACCTAAGGTTAAAGGAGAATCGACTCTAGTCGCAACTAGTATCACACATGAGGTGTGGGGATTATGTTTCCCAGTAGCTAGAGTTCTCCCTTATATAGTCTACAAATAAGGGTTTGCAACCAATGCTACCTTGGTAACAAAGCATTCAATATTCACCGTTAGATGAAAACCTGATTAGACTCAAGCTAATATCTTTCAACCGTTAGATCGAACTTAGCTTGTTACACACAAATGAAAAGTGACTTCATTTAGATATGAGTAATCGTATCTAAACGTGTGCATTTTTGTTGGCTCAATAATAGTTAACCGAAGTTAGCCATACGAACACTTTCATATCAACCATATTCATCTTAACCATAACTAGTTCAAATGGCTCAAATGAAACTAGTTCTAGAGTTGTTCAACTGTTTATATTCTCATAGAAGTATATAAGACACGATTGAAGCAAAATCGATTTTCATTCAGTCGAATGAATTCATGAACATTATAGACACGATGTGCAAAATATTGCATTCCTTATTATATAAATGTATTAGTTCATGAACAAACCGATTTTAGAACATAACCTACTCAAGTATGCAAACAGGTACGCATACCTAAGTGGTCAGACTAAGTTTGGGTTCGCCAGTATGCAAACGGGTACGCATACCTTCCAAACTCAGTTGAATTTCCGGGACTTGAACCTCACGCCAGTACTCATACCGGTATGCATACTAAGTTCCCGGACTTTCACTAACCAAACAATACGCACACGGGTATGCATACTATGGTTCCCGGACTTGGACTACATATATGCAAGTACGCATACTATGCTATATCCAATCATGGTTATTTGTTCTAAACTCTCATTTCAATCATTGAAACATTCTTATAAGATGACAATAGATGTCTCACACAGACTATAACTTCTAAGCAATTTGCAAGTGATCGAATGATCAATACGAAACATTCTGAGCCTACATCAAATGAATGTCTCACACAAATCATATAAGATGTTACAAGGAGATTTTCACATGATCATCTTTTGACCTTCGTCAAGAATATAAGATGAACTTGGTTAAAACGAAAGCTTAACAACACATATTTCGAGAAATATGTAAGCGAGTTAAACTCAGCTCGAAATATCAAATGTGTATAATCGAAGTATATATAGCGATACTGAAAAGGCAAGGGTACCCAAATATACCTCAAGCTAAAACTTTTCCTACCTGTAAGTCCTTTCTTCGAAAGTGATTGTCCATAGACTGAGTCCAGACAATACAATTAATCGGTTCACACTTCGTGTGATCGTCTATGGATACGAGATCGAGACAATACAACAACGAATTATATTACTTGATAAAAAGGTTCGGACTTAACCAAACACAATAGGATTCACTTATCAAGTAAATAGGAATTAACGTTTGTATAATTTATTTTAATTATAATAAAACAATTATAATGCGGAAATATAAAGTAAATGATACAGCAAGATTTTGTTAACGAGGAAACCGCAAATGCAGAAAAACCCCGGGACCTTGTCCAGAATTGAATACTCTTAGGATTAAGCCGCTACACAAAATTACAATAACTTCGTATAGTTGAGACCAAGCAACTAAACCTATAGTTCACCTAGTTCTGTCTGTATTCCCACGCCTCCGACCTTAGTCACGCACTTGGAACAATTCCTTTGGTTCGTATTCCAAACAGTAAAGGAACAACAAATCTGTTTGGTATCAACTCTCTTCAACCAAGTGATATGAGTGGGACAAATGCTCTTCTGTTTATCTTAACATAAACTCCTTCGTCAGGTTCTTAGATCTATCTTATATTCAATTACCGAAGTAATCATTTAAGATTAAGACAATAACACTATTAATCCAAAGAATTATGTTGATACCGATCTACTCAATTAATCAATCTAATCTATCACAATGATAAACCGATTATTAATTGGATCCTTTTTTACCGACACAAGTATTGTGCACACCAAATATTATGAACCCACAAATCAGAAATCTTCAATATCTTCTTTCTCTTCAGATCTTCTTAGATCTTCAATAATAACCTGCACACAATCACTTGAATCTCTTGTGATCAATCACGCACAGAACGGAGTCTGTTAACAATGGATTATCACAAGATCATCTTCAGAACTAACAACGGTCTAAAGATCTCTGTCGAAACTCTGAACTAGTTTGAGTGAATCTTATATCAGAAGAGAAGATTCTCAAGCATAAACAAACTAGGTGCAATCAAAGTTCAACCACCGTTAGTCAATCAAATCAATGAAAACAAAAGATAAATCACAATTATCTAGTTTCCCACTAACGGTACACGCTAGAGCTTCTCAATCCCAAATAAGAATTTAAACTGAGCGGCCGTAAGAGATTTCACCTAATTAGGTTACTCTCCTCTCCGAATAGGCGGCTACACTAGTAACAACACAACAAAGAGGAAGCTTGTTGTTACGAAGGATTAGTTTGATATAAAGGCAAACTTCAAGTATTTATAGACAAGGAAGTTTGGACATCAAGGAATTTCCAAAACCGAAAATATTCTCAAGATATTCATTAAAGCACAAATTCGATTTTCATAATTCCTGGAAATGCTCTGTCCAAAAATAATGATCGAAATCTCTCGAAAAATCTCTAATTAGTAAATGCACATTACTAATTCTTATTTCCCTACAAAATGAAGTTAAATACCTTAATTAAAAGATTCTTAACTTATTTATGTTTCGATCCTGGGATTCTCTTCCCTTAGATATTAAGGAATAACTTTGAACAATTAAATAATAAACATTCATAGCACGTGTTCAAAGTATGTCGACATCCTTACTTTGTAAGTTCTCTTTCACACTTACAACCTTGAAACCGATTTGCCACACTTCCAAACAAGTTTATAATTGGTTCATCTGACTTTCAAGAACTATGCGATTGATCAAATAACATTCAATCACAATCATGGGTTTATCGGTTCTACCAAAACAAGTTTTGCTTCTACCTTTCATGTGAGTACTGTGCATAGTCACACTAGCTTTCCAAATTCAGTTGACTAGGTACTAGGATCGGTTCCACACATATATATGGTAACTAACTTATATGTGTTGCACATGTCCATAAGATCGGTTCCCCTTTGCCTAAAAACGTGTTGCACATGTTCATAGGATCGGTCCCCCTTTCTGCTATAAACCTTGTTGCACCTCATACAAGGATCGGTTCCACTTTGTGATGTACTGCACCTCTTACTAGGATCGGCTCCCCTTTCCCATATTTGGCCAGACATAAAATCACAAACCCGATCATACCATCTCAGGTGATTACTTAAGATCGGTTTCACTAATAAAAGTCATACCAATACATAAGTCAGGCCTTTGTGAATAGTTCTACCAAGAACACAACAAATCGTGAACGGTTATACTCAATCACACATATTGGTTGTTCATAAAATATGTAATGAATAACAAAACCAATAACGCCTGGCGATTTCCTTTTCGGTTCACAAACAAGTTTATGAACTTACTTCCTTAGAACACATGTAAAACATTGTTCCCTAGAATGAAATACTCACCTCATACCCATACATAATCACAATAGCATTCAAATGATTATGGCGATGTCTTATCTACAAAGTTTAATGGTTAAGCAATAAACCTCGTATTTTATTCCTTAATACTATGTCTATCTAGAGTTCAAATATGCTTCGCAGTTTTGTTTTCAATATGCACGATTTGAAAGATACGTTAGAGAATGAAACATTTCAAGTCAAATATCACTAACCTCAAGTGGAAGGATGATTGTTGTCGTTGTAGCTCCTTGCTTCTTCACATCTTCAAGAATTCACAATACTTGTAATGTCTCATATCCTAATACTTTCAAGCCAACCTATACGAAGTTGACTCTAGTACATAATCAAGCTACTCTTAACATGAGTTTTTATTCACTAAAATATGACAACCAAACTTTACATACCAACGCTTGGTGGGTTCAACCGAGCTATGCTCTAACAGATGCGAATTTTGTTTCAAATAGGAGATAGAGTAGATAGACTTTTGAGTGATAGATGAGTTCAAGCCTCTACATACCTTTTGTTGATGAAGTTCCGCAAGCTCCCCTTAGTAGTTCTTCGTCTTCTATCGATGAACGTCGTGAAGTCTAATGCTCAAATACACTTACTATCCTAATCCGAGACTTAGCTATAAGAGAAAGGACTATGGGATAGAGTGATTTGACACTCTATCCCTTTCAAAGTGATTGAGAGGCCATGTGATAGAGTGGGTTTCTCACTACGAGTACGAGTAATGGGAGACTATACGGCACTTAATTGGACGTTTGGGAGAAAAAAATATTGTGGACGACACTTAATTAGCCGTCCACACCCAAAAATTGTTTTTTTTTAATAATCTTGGTAAGATTCTGTAAGATTCTTATTTATCTAAATATATAATTATACCTAAAATATATTTGTTTAATAATTTTATATTATTTTTTAACAACTTCAAAATCAAACGGTTTTTGGTTTGCCGTTTTTTCCTCTTTTTTTTTACACGGAAATTAATCATCCATATAGGGAAGACTATCATACACTCCTTCATTTGAGCGAGTGTTCGATTGAGTTTAGGATGATAGGGTGTTTCCCTCTATCCATAGTAGCACCAAATTAGGTCTTTTGGTGTTAGACTCTTTCGTTTCGAATGGACTCTCAACCCCATAGCTCTTGCTCTAAGTAGACTAGAAATCAAGACTTATAGTTTTGACAACTAAACTTGGCAAACAAGATTGAGATAGTAACGCTTGCGAGTTCGACCGAGAAGTGCTCTAACAATCTCCCCCTTTGTAAATTTTAGTGACAAAATTATCAATACATACGAATTACAAAATAAATAAACTTTGTAGCTTCTCATCCAAATGCTTGATTTCCTTGGTTCTTCAACCTTACTTGAAATCTTCGTCACTTCCAAGTACTCCAGTGATTCTGAATGTGTTCAACTCAACATAATAGTTGTTGAAGATCCGTATCTATCACAATGAGAAAGCAGTTGCTCTCAATCATTGTTATATAATGTCATAGTATTATTACACAACATCAAAGTTCAATTGTATCACAACTTTGACAATAATACTAAGGTGATATGTATCATTCCCCCTTAGTCAATACTTCATCTCACATGAAAACCACTCCCCCTTACATAATGATTCGTAAACCATATGTATTTGTAGTGTGAACTACACATTAATTCTCCCCTTTTTTGTCAATATAAATTGGCAAAGGTACGAAAACTAGTGGGATCCTAATGAAATTCTCATAGAGATTCTTCATGACTAAAAAAGAACATATCAATTTTTTTAGATGCAATAAAATAGTCG
Source organism: Papaver somniferum (assembly GCF_003573695.1). NCBI lineage: Eukaryota > Viridiplantae > Streptophyta > Magnoliopsida > Ranunculales > Papaveraceae > Papaver > Papaver somniferum. The sequence continues at coordinate 216,589,160 of NC_039364.1, read as the reverse complement.
AAACTAAATGCATTCATCAAGGAGTTAATAAAGATACAAGAAAACTCCTACAATATTCCACAGCCGCGCTCCCCACAAAGAGTTGGCAACTAAGCACAATTTCAATTAAGAATTCTCCCCCATAAAATATCATTCCTGAAAGAACAACAAGAGCGACTTTACTTTATAAGAAAAGAAGGATTTCTTTGGACATTAACAAATTACATGAAACATGAATTTGTATCCAACAATCTCAATTAAATTAACCACAAGAGAACCCATGATTAATTTAATCGGAAATGCTTAACATAAGAGAACTTATGGAGCCGCACAATACTTTCACATAGAAGTGGATCAAGGAAAGATCAATACTGCGGAATATTCAAAGATTCATTTTATTTTTCATCAATATTTGCATAAAGACATATAATAGACTTAATCTTTGCAATCAAAAGTTCATCCTATCTTCCATCAATATTTGCATAATGACATAACTTTTGACGTATATGGGACAATCATAGTTCAAGGACGTAAACACACATATCCCATAACAATTTTTGCAATATATAAAACCAAAAAAGATTAATACTGCAGAATCATCTTCCAAATAAACTTTGGAATTTAAATAAATAAATCTAAAAACATTGCAAAATGAAAATCGTTGGCAATAGCTATGTGTACTCACAATAATTGCTATTCCAAACCCTAGTTATCCTTCTTAAAACACAAGAATAAATTCTCATAAGAAGTTTCCTAGACATTAAGACCTTTGAAAAATTCTTTATCGTCTCCGAACTCCTTGTCGTCAACAGCCATTGGGACATAAGGTTCATGAAGATAGGATTCAATTCCAACAAACCTTCTTGACTGATGTCGGTGTAGTCAAAATTGCTCTCCAAGGCCGATTACTCGCCGAGTGATCGCTACAATCTATATGACCGGCGCGATTTCCGATTCCAAGTTATTTCCGGCTTTTAGCGATTAAGGCGGTCGATTTTACCGATTTAGACCGATTTTTGAGCAAAACGAGTTGGCGAATTTCCCGAGTTGGTCGTGCATGCACCAAAATTGGAAAGGATTTTTTTTATAACCCCTCAAATGGGAGTTATTAAATAGAAAAATATCTAAAAACATTATAAATAGGTTCAATATAACAATATTACCCACTTAATCACATGATAGTGTTAAATTTTAATTTTAATTATGTAGAAATCATGATTCATGAGCATCAATATATAAGTCTCTCATAAATAAGTTCCGAGTATTAGGCCTAGTTTTGGCGATTTCCAACTCCGAACTTATTGCTCCTCACTCCAAACTCCCCAACCGAGTAGGACCGAGGAACCATTTTGATTACACTCGAACCAGGGCCTTCTGAATTTCAAGAGTCCTAAAAACAATAGCCTTTATTTGCTGTATTTTCTTTCTTGTTTCCTTCAACTCTTCAAGAACACCAGAGAACTTCTGAAGATTTGAAGGGACAACCCTTGGTTTTCTCACATTTCTCCTTGTTCTTTTCAAAGTTGAAGGTGCAGGAGATATGTATTTTTCCTTCATGATTGATGGTTTAACAATCATATTAACATCTTTTCCATCAGAAGACATAATGCTTGGAGTCTCCATATGAGTATTTGATTGTGAGAGGAATTCACAAATTAGTCTCAACAATCTATCTTGTAATAGAAATAGTTTTTTCAGAGAAGGAAAAAAGAATGTAGGATTAATGAACCTTTATACAAAAGGAATTCACGTACGCATAATTCTCAACCCTAAAGAAGGCAGAATTATCGATTTTAACCCTCTTTAATGATCAAACAGGGAAACCCTTTTCAATATCAATTAGATATGAAAAGATAGAAAAATTCCAAACAGGTGAAAACGAAGCCAAAAAAAAACAAAAAAAATCTTTTTCAAAAGCCTGAAATGTGCAAATTCTTGTCTCTTTTGAACCAGGCACTTGAGACAAGATACACCTACAACAAAATTAAGTTATGCTGGGGTGAAAAATAATCTGTCCACCATAACCTTCTTGAATGGAATTCTTAGAACCTTGTTTCACATATTGTTTAGACCGTAATCTTTTCTCTGGTGGTCTAATTTTTTCTTTGGAGATGAACTTCTTTGGAGAAGAGATAAGTTTACATGAACAAGTTTGATCTTGTTTGCTAATCGATTTGCTCTCCGTTGAAGTTTGTTGACATATCTTACTTTATGCTTGTACTCGAAACAACTAGAAATTTCGTGACCTTTAATAGTACAGTAAGAACATATCAAGGTGGAGGATGGTTCAGACACCGTAGTGGAGCAAGCTGCTAGACATATTGTGGTACCTGAAACATTAGAAGAGAGATTTCCAGTAGATAGAGAAAAATCCATTTTATCTTCCAAAATAGTTGAAGAAGTTTCTCCAGGAAAAATATCAAGATTGATGTGGTATTGCTACAACTATCAAAAATCAATATTTTCAACAAGGAGCGCAACACTTGATTTTTCATCTTCATTTGAATCATAATCAGACATTTTATCAAGAGTTGCAACAAGACCTTTGTTACCAGTGTATTTTCTACGATTTCGACACTCATTGGAAAAATGACCAAAACCTTTACACTTGAAGTACTGCAACATATCCTCATCATCAGTATCGACTATATCCCTGTTTTTAGGAGAACACGGTCATGAAGTTTAATTGATGATCTAGGCTTATCTCTGACAAACCGTTTAATTCTCTTCAAAAGAAGATCTCTAATCTGTCTTGTGATCAGAGAAATTGAGTTATCAAGATCTTCATCTGATGAATCAGTCTCACTAGGATCATCCACAGAGTTGCCAACACATTTACTTTTGTCAAGTAATTTTGTTTTCTTTTGTGCTTTGAAGGAAATATTCTTTTCAGATTTGGATGTATGCTCATGATCAAATATCTTTGACTTCCCAACCAAAGTATTTTGGATAATGTATTAAGGTTATTTCCTTCAACGATGGCATGTTTCTCAGAATCGTATTTGGATGGCAACAATCTGAGAATTTTCATCACAATGCCCTTTTCAGGAATAGTCTTACCCAATGCAAAAGACGCGTTAACAATTTCAGACACTTTGTAATTAAACTCATCCAATGAATCGTCATCAGTCATACGAAGGTTTTCCCAATCAGAACATAGGTTTTGAAGCCTAGCTTCTTTCTCAGAGGAATTTCCTTCGAATATAGTTTCTAAGATATCCCAGGATTCTTTAGACTTAGTGAACGTAGTCACATGGTGTTGAAGATATGGGGTAATGGCATGGATTATTGCATTTAATCCGTCAGAATTTTGCTTTGCGTCAAGAATCTCAACAGCATCATAATCACCAATATGCTTTGGAGAAGTTACATTGCCTTTTGTAACAACTGGAGGATTATAGCCATTAACAACATAAACCCATGTTTGAAATCACGCGCTTGAAAAAATGCACGCATAACAATTTTCTACATGAGTAATTCGAGTCATCGAAGACTGGCGGTACGTTTATAGAGATAACACCTCTGTCAATAGAGTCAGATTGTTACAAACACAGACTTATAAGGTCTTAAAGGGGTATGCATACTATGGTTCCAGGACTTGGACTACATATATACAAGTACGCATACTATGCTATATCCAATCATGGTTATTTGTTCTAAACTCCCATTTCAATCTTTGAAACATTCTTAGAAGACGACAATAGCTGTCTCACACAAACTATTAGCTTCAAAGCAATTTTCAAGTGATCGAATGATCAATACGAAACATTCCGAGTCCACATCAAATGACTGGCTCACAAAATCATGTAAGATGTTACAAGGCGATTTTCACCTGATCATCTTTTGACTTTCGTCAAGAATATAAGATGAGATTGGTTAAAGCGAAAGCTTACCAACACATATTTCGAGAAATATGTAAGCGAGTTAAACTCAGCTCGAAATATCAAATGTGTATAATCGAAGTCTATATATCTATACGACTTTTGTCTCAAATAGGAGATAGAGTAGATAGAATTTTGAGTGATAGATGAGTTCAAGTCTCCACATACCTTTTGTTGACGAAGTTCCACAAGCTCCCCTTAGTAGTTCTTCGTCTTCAATCGATGAACACCGTGAAGTCTAATGCTCAACTACACTTACTATCCTAATCCAAGACTTAGCTATAAGTAGACTAGAAATTAAGACTTATAGTTTTGACAACTAAACTTGAAAAACAAGATTGAGATAGCAACGCTTGCGAGTTCGACCGAGCAGTGCTCTAACAGTGGTGGTGGTAGTGGTGGTGTTGGAGGTGATAGTTGAGGTGATTTTGGAACTGCTGAACTGAAGGAGGCAGAGGTGATGCTGGGTTTTCAAGAGGTGGTGGTGGTGATGGTTGTGCGAACGACAACTAACCGAGTTACATTAATAAATATTAATTTTTTAAAAATAAATCATTACTAACTAACGGTCAAGACTGTCTCGTGACCCAAACTCTAATAAAAAATTCCTCGTGACCCAAACGCTGCTCTGGTCACTTTCTTACACACTTAAGAAATGCTCAATACATTATACACTTGATGAGTTTCTTTACTAGCGTCTTTTTAATTAATATCACTAACTAGAGCACCATCTATTATACTAACTCCATAAATTAATAACAACACATGTTGGAGTTACAATGATTCAAACTCAAATTTCAAGCAATATTATTGATGGCGAGAAAGACGAAGAGCTTGAAAAGATAGGTTGCATGCAAAATACTGAGGCACAATTGTGTACCCAAGCCCAAATCTTGTTAACAAATCCTCTCCCGCTCACAAAACTCCGCATTGGAAGTTAACTTAGGAAAGCAATTGAAGGTTGCAATAAACAAAATTAAGCTTTTATCATAAGAGTTTCACGAGTAACTACCATTGAATAAAAAAAATCTCGAGTCTTACATTCTAGCCGAAACAAGACATGTTCCTTTACATCTTGAACTCGTAATACCTAGAAGAATTTGACAACAAAGGAAAATTCAAATTGGAAACAAGAACCATCAAACAATAATCCAAATGAAACCCACGAAAATGAGTATCACATAATCGATTTATATAGAAGTCAAGTCAAACAATATAAAATAACCAAGTAATCCTAACACATGATGGTAAAAAACTACCTACCAATATCACCATTATTAATAACAATACTAGTTATTCGAATTGAAGCTTCGCGCAGATGTGGTGAACATAACACATTTGTACAATTGAAAGCACATGTATATTTCTATACTAAACTTCTTTGTTCATCCTAATATGTGTTTTAAAATTGACTTTAGGGTCTTGTGCATATGATATTTCATTGTGCCTTAAGCGTTGTCAACCTGAAAATAATAACATGATACAAAATTGTTATCGTCACTATATATACAACGTAGTTAAAAAGAAATTTAGAGATCACTTTATAATGCATAAAATTGTTATTAATCGAAAGAAGTAAATACACCTCAGCAGGTCAGTGAAGGCATCTTTGAGGAATAAATGATCTTATAGTTCGATTTAGTGAACTCATCTGAGGCAACAAGATATTAATTGTTCCAAAAAATAAAAATATTTTCAGTACCAAGTCAATATCCAGCAAAAACATCTTAGAGTTACAAATTCTTACGTCAAATTCAGTAGGGATACCACCCCCTTACAACGACCCCATGCGCGGGATATGGGTAAGAAGGAATTTTCTACAAAAAAAAAAGAGACAACAAATCAAGATGTAAACAAATGAACTAAGAGAAAACAAAGAAGACAAATCTCCGAACACTTAGTAATCATAGTAAAATTTACTTTTCAAATTTACGCTCTCCATACAAACACGTGTTGCCCAAATTGAGGAAGGCCGGAGGATCCAACTGCCATAACACCAAGTCTAACTTGGTAATTCATTGAGAGTAGACGCCTCACGTCATATCTTTCCAAGTACCCATCAAAAGTCAAAATCATATTTTTTTAACCTTCATATTTGTTTGTAAACATCAAATAAAAATAGAACCTACAAAGAAAACATGATAATTATATATCTTTAGAGAAAAATGCACCGACATAACCTAAACTATGATGAGTTCAACTAGCACAATAGCATTTTTCAAACTTTGCAACTTCGAAATTGCTCAAGTCGAAAGTCATCTTTTGTTTACGTTTTTCTTTGGACCTTTGATATTTCTTCAACGGTTGTCTTCCGTTATCGTTAGAAGAAGGTTTATAACTTATGGAATCTTTCATAAAAAGAATATTATTTTACTTTTATTATGAATTTATAGGTATGTTCTAGGTATTCCTAAAACATCCCTTCGGTATGTCCTACTTATAAGGTAGTTTGGACCTACTAATTAACTTCGGTTTTCCTAAAAATAAATAATATACTCTTTACATGACTTTTTGGTACAAAATTTTCATTTTGTTAGTAATTATAGCATTTGAAATTTAATATCCAGCCCGTGGAATAAAAAGAACCAAATAACACAATAAAAAATATAACATTTAATTAGCAGTTACCTCTTTATTTATAAGAGTTTTTTATTTTTTTGTTATACGAGACAACATAGTTAATGGATACCATTAGAGGAGCAAAATAGATACTACCTCCGTCCCACTATTAGTTGACCTAACTTAGTTATAAAGTAGGTCAACTAATAGTGGGACGGAGGGAGTATTTTGTAGATATGGCATGAAAATTGGCATGATAACAACTAAAATAAAGTGAAATTTTTTGTTGATATAAATGAAAAATTAGATTTTACAAGGGATTTATTGAAAAACAAGATTTAAAATTATTGAGAATGACTATTTAGAATTATAAGTAAGGTCCACAAAACTGACCTTGAATACGGTCAAACTTAAACCTATCCAAACTCCATTAGCCTTATAGTCTTTTCGACCTAAACTTATTTTATTTTCAAATCTGTTAAAAATAATAAATCTGGTGTCCACGTTCAAATCAAATCCTAATAATTTAAATTTCTCAATTTTCCCGCTATGTATTTATTGGTGTTTTACAGTAGCTTTGTCATTTGTCTTCTAGTTTAGTTTCCTGGATCAAATATTCTAAAAATTATTATTTTCGTTAATTTTGTTATCAATACATATAATCAAATACTCATGTGCCGTAATGATGCATGTCTTGAAAAAAAATATGACAAAGTTTTTCATTCTTTTAATAGTTAGAACTCAACAGATATAGGTCCATAATTTGAATGATGTTGTACATCCATCAAAGAATCACCAATCAATGAATAAGCTTGATAAAAATTACAAATTTCTCTTCGTCCCAGATTTTTCAAATCCACAAGATTTATATATTATTTTTAGAATGATCTTGTGAGGTACAATCGATTAGGAATTTCTGCAATCATTGAAGAGTGTAAACTATCTTAATTGTTGAGGTTTTTCTTGATATCTTCTTAATTTACCTTTGAATATGCCAATAAATTTACATTTCCTTGATTTAATATCTTTATGAAAGAAATCAACAAGCTATTTGTTAGAGGTAGAACACTACATTCCGATCAGAAGTTTGATACCAGGCTAGTGTTTGCACTGGTTTACTACAATGTAATGTTCAGGTTGGATTAGGTCCCAGGATTTTTCTGCATATTGTGGTTTTCATTGTTAACAAAATTATTGGGTGCGTGTGCATTTTTTACCTTTCTGAATTGAAAGTTTTCTTTTAATTGTTTTAAATACTACACATGTTCATTCTCCTCTTTAAACCAAAAAGTTGGTGGTGTACTAGGTACCCTCTTCTTTTCACACCCCAAGGAAAGTTTTTCACGTAAATCTCTTATACAAATTTCCTCTCCACATACATGTCGAGCAACATCACTGGGAATATTATACGTTTAGAAAAATGAGAGATAATGTATCTGCTTCAGGAAAGTATATCTTTCCCTCAAGACAAATATATGAATAACATCATATTACCATAACAAATATATTTCATTGGAAAATCATATCCCATAATTTTGTACTATATTTATCACCCATCACATTCACAACTCAATGGCCAATACCCCCACCTTCTTGTGTTTAAGATTCCCAACATCTCTCTTATGATCCTACAAAAATCAGAAAAAATATTTAAGTAAAAAGACCAATTCAAAAACATAATATATTATTTTTTTTGAAAAGAATTATTTAGGATCATCCCTAATCAAAAAGAACTTAGGTAGGCATAGTTAAAGAAATATTTTCCAAAAAAATGAACCTAAAATAATGTTTTCTCTCTGTATTTCTTCTTCCCAAAAGTGAAATCAAAAACATGATACATAAAACAATAATCAAATATTAATAAGTTTAGATTATTACCTTCATCTCAAAAATCTTTGAAACCCTTGAATATGTTGGATATTTTCAAATATGTTTTTAGCTATGATAGTGGAGTTCAGGAGACGACAACCTCCTCCCACTTCCCTCGGCTATAGTCGACCTAATTCAAGTTTCATTAAATTTGAACAGACAAGTCTCTTCCCATATTCCACCATCGAGGTCTCTAGGAGGTGTCTATTGGAGATGAAAATACATCTTCAATGGACATGAAATCTCCTAAAAGTAGTGAAGATGTTATCCCATTCAACAACACCAAAACACTTTGATTTTTTTATTTTTTCTAAACATCATCAGAAATCTATTTTTTTTTGTTCTTCTATAGATCAAGGGGTACAAACCTTGAATTTAATTATGTTATTATATGGCTTCATTATACCATGAAGGTGTTATTTCACATACGCGTTGTAATCATCAATTTGATCGGGAGGCTCATAATAATTGTCTAAAAGAAATTTTTTAGAGCCTCGAAGTCGGAAATAAAACATCTCTGATTGTTTTTCATCCTTTGTATTGGTGTAACTTTCCAACAAAATGCTAGTAGGAAAATAAGATTTTGGCCACATCTGCTGGCTCCCCATTAGGCCTGCTAGCAACAATGTGCTTGCATTTATGCTAAGGTTTCTTCGGTTTCTTCTCTTTCAGTGGATCTATAAGTGCAAGTGGACTTGCGAAATTTTTTTCTTCACTTTTATTCACCCTCTTCTTTTTATGTCTTTTCTTCTTGAATCTCCTCTTGTTCTACTTCTTATTCAGTCTCTTATTTTTTGTCCTCTTGGTTGATTCTTGTTGTTGAACGCTTGATATGACCAAACCGTAGTAATTGCAAAGACAAATCAACATTTAGGGTTATAAATTATGACCTGGTCATATGTTACTCACTATTAGTTACAATGTGTCCTAGGGTTGTGTATATAAATGAAGACATAATTGTAGCTCATTAAATACTAGTTACAGTGTGATTTACGACTAGGTTTTGTAAATTACAGCTTGTAGGACATCTACTGTAAGTTACAATTGTAATCTACAGTTAGAGCATCCAATTTCTATAGTTAGGTTCATTTAATTTTTTATAGTATGGTAAATCTGCGTCGACCTAGTCATATACACTATACATGTTTGTACTTCGTATGGAAAGTGTTAGATCACTGCTCGATCGAACTCGCAAGTGTTGCTATCTCAAGATTGTTTGTCAAGTTTAGTTGTCAAAACTATAAGTCTTGATTTCTAATATACTTATAGCTACGTATCGGATTATGATAGAATGTTTAGTGGAGCTTTAGACTTCACGGAATTTATCGATTGAAGACGAAGAACTACTAAGGGGAGCTTGTGGAACTTCATCAACAAAAGGTATGAGGAGACTTGAACTCATCTATATATCACTCATAAGTCTATTCTATTTATCTCCTATTGAGACAAAGTCATATAGCTATATAAACTTTACATTATACACATTTGATATTTCGAGCTGAGTTTAACTCGATTATATCTTTCTCGAAATATGTGTTGGGAAGCTTTTTGCTTTAACCACGTTCATCATTATTCTTGACGAAAGTCAAAAGATGATCATGTGAAAATCACCTGGTAACATCTTATATGGTTCTTATAAGTCTCTACACTCTCATTTTTGGTGGGAGTGTAGAGAGTTATAAGAAGAATATATCATCAAACAATTAGATTCAAATTCATTGCCGGTTGAGTTTGGTAAACAAAATGACGCTAAAATGTCAAGATTATGTCATTTTAACCATGTCAACGGATCCCACCCCTTCAAAGTCGGGAAGGATCCGTTGACATGGTTATAATGACATAATCTTGACATTTTAGCGCCATTTTCTCTACTAAACCCAATCGTTAATCAATTTGAAGCTAAGATTTTGGTGACATGTTCCTCGTATAAGTCTCTACACTCCCACCAAAAATGAGAGTATTCCGAAATACGAAATTTCACCATCCACAAATTTTAATTTCAACCGTTAATCTTCAATGGTTGATACTCAAAATGGTAGACGGTGGTCTTATACATCTCGGAATACTCTCATTTTTGGTGGGAGTGTAGAGACTTATAAGAAGAATATGTCATCAAAAAATTAGATTCAAATTCATTGCCAGTTGAGTTTGGTAAAGCAAACGGCGCTAAAATGTCAAGATTATGTCCTACCCCTTCAAAGTCTCTTGCAGCCCTAAACCCAAGTCTCTTCATAAAACATTGAACATTACCTGGAAATCTGAAAATGAGATATCTTAAGACTAATTTTACTTTTACCATCAACAACAGAAAGTAATTGCAAATTTCTGAATCACATCACCGTTTTAAGACTTGTAAAGCAACTCCATGCACGCACAAATAATGAATAGATGGAACATCTACATCTTGAGTTGTTTGGTCACGGAACTATACGTGAAAGTCATTTTACTAGATTCTAAAGAATTGTCATGCATATAAATACATGTTACCACAAGATCGTTAGTTGTTTCATGATATTTGCACACTTCTTATTACTTTAGGGTAAATAACTACCTGACAACTTTACAAGTGAAACTTGCATGATTGAACCCCCATTTTTGTATACATAAACCCCAACATCGTTTCAAATTGTTACTACACGCAAATTGCTACTATTACAACACCAAATTTCGAATTATTATCGTATACAAACATTCTTAGATACTTGTAATAACAACACTAAAACATAATCTTATATACTTCTTAATCAGTTCCAAAATCGAAACAGCTGAGCTCGATTCGTACTGCTAACTAAGATTCAACTTTATTGCATGGTTTGGCAGATGGATGCATGATATCATCTCTCTTGTTAAGGGTCACCTTCAAACCATGTTTCATGTACATAGTCAGTGCCAACTTAGGGGTCACCAAATGATTCTTCACCACATTTACTCGATAATGATAAATAATTGATGCTGCAACAAACTTCATCTGATAGTAGGCGAAATCTTTTCCTAAACAAAGCCTTGGACCGCCGTTAAATGCAGTGAATTTATATGCGGATTCGCTCATAAAACGTCCATCTCTTAACCATCTTTCTGGCTTATATTCTCGACAATCTTTTCCCCATATACTTTCCATTCTTCCCATTGCGTAAATTGCATATATTACTTTGGTTCCTTTCTTTAGAACTGTTCCATCAGGGAACACTTCATCTTCAACTACCTGATTAATCATCAAATCAAATGCTCAAGTTAGTACAGTAATATAACAAAATCTAATAAGTTCGCATTACACAGCTGCCCGTAGAGCGTCAGTCTTGTAAACTGAAGGTCTGTAGGGAAAGAAGATTACCTCCTTGTGGTCCAATGGAACAGATGGGTACAGCCTTAGAGCCTCTGAAAGCGCAGCTTGCAAATAATCCATTTTCTTCACTTCCTCAGGCTTGAACACAATAGTACTTTCATTCTCCGTCACTTCGACGTTCTGTCGTTCCCCAATAATACCATAAATTTCTTCAAGAATTTGTTTCTCGACATTTGGGTTCCTACTAACCAACCAGAAAAACCAGCTTAATGCAACTGATGATGTATCTCTTCCAGCAAGAATGAAGTTGACACAGATATCTCTCAAGAATTTCTGCGAAAATGGCTTTCCATCGTCGTCTTTTAGTCTCATAAACGCCGTTAAAAGATCTGACCTCGGCTTGTTATCGATATCATAATCGTTAGATTGATCCAACAATGAAAGTTCTTTGTTCCTTGTACGAATTACTTTATCTGCAAATTTATCTACTTCACTTATTGACTCCTTAAGTTTCCTTTCAGAACCAATATTCAGATATCTCATGATTTTCCATACAAAGGATGGCATAATGAAACGTAAGACCGTCATTTCTGTTGCATCTTCAAAGGCCCGAGCGAATGGAATTTCTGGCAAACCTAACCCAAGACAACCAGGATCAACACCAAATGCTAGCATACAGACATTATCAAAAGTTAGTCTTAAAAGAACATCCTGTAAATCAACTGAGGCAGAATTCTTGATTAATTCATCTAAGACCGGTAAAAGCCGAGAATGAACAAGTTCAACCAATGATTCAGTAGTTAACTTCCGGGACCCAGATGAGTGCAACTCAATACTTGCAGTCTTCCTTTGGCTACGCCAAGTCTCATTATCGGCACTGAATATGCCATCACCAAGAAGGTCGCATACATTATTGCGAAAGAATTCACCTTTTGGAAAATTTGTAAATTTTGTCTTAAGAAGGTGTTCTAAATTTCGAGGATCGGCCGTGATCACAGAATTGAGACTAGTAAACCAAGGTCCCCTAAACGTAAACGTACCGCGTTGCTGACGAATCACATCAGTAAGCCATTCATAGATATCAGTGTGTATGTGTACAGCAATCAACAAAGAAGGTAACATACCAACAAATGGCCAAACAGCCAAACCATGGCGTCTCCGTTGCCTAAGAGAATGTATAGCTACGAAAAACACGATGGCAACAAAAAGTTCAAGAAGTTGGATCTCAGGTAAAAGAAAGATACTCCCAGAACCTATATTTCCGGCGACTTCGCCGGAGAAGAAGCTAGTTTGATTGGTAAGATTCATAATTTTAATGGAGAGGAAATGAAGGATGAAAGAACTTCTGTTAACCCCAATTTTCAAGATAATACAGGGGATACATGAATGTATTTTGGAGTACATGGACAATTGGTGTGACTGTCCTCATGTGTTATAATGTGTGCAATTTGTGTTCCTTGCGTGCTTAGCTTTGGTTATCAGTTTTAATTTGGTGAGCTGAAAATTTTGAGGTGTAACTGTAAAGTTTTATAATTTTGCAAAAAATGGAGGTTTCTTGAAGCCAAGGGTTTCCCCCAAAGTTTAAACTATTTTTTTTTTCAGTTGACAATTATGAGTTGAAGTCTTTGAGATGGTTTGGAAATTATCTTAGTATATGAATGGAGGGTCTTATTTTAGTTGTTGAATGCTTCTACTTCTTTTTCTAAGGTTTTTCTTTTTTTGGAAGATAGAAGTTGGTGTGACAGTTGATCTGTAGTGCAACTATCACAAAATTTTAAAATGTGCTGTTTGATTATGAGTTGCTGCAACTGGAATAGAAGGAACATGATATAACTCGAATTGTAACCATGAAAACTAACTATTTGATTTTCTTTTTGAGCGCCTAGGTCAGCATTAAGTGAGGTGAGGTATGCAACTTAAAAGTGTCGAAGATAGAATAAACTAGCTAACTCAATGCGCACAAGGCCTATCCTGCTTAACGAAAATGATACCGGAATTAGATTTGTACTCAAACGAAAATAGGAATAGACAGTTTTGGCCTTTTGGGTTTCTTCTCCTGGTACAAACTCTAAAATATTTTCTAACATGAAGCCAGAAGGAAACTATTCCTTCCAAGGTTCCCCAGCTCCAGTCAATAGTCTAATAGGTAGACGATATCCGTTCGAGGTGGTATAAACATTATCCAGTATCTAAAACCACAATTAGCTAGCAAACAAATTAGTTATATCAGCTATAAATTTATACAAAATGGAAGCATCAACATGATTTACACTTCAGAGTGTAATACCAGTTGGTATTTATGCCGAAAGCTTCGGCCACCAGACCACAACTATTTATCAATTGCGCTCTTTGCGCTTCACAGATGATTACGGTCCTCCTCCGGTGAAAAATTGTAGCATAAATTTGTTCTCCCTGTCCACATGATAAAAACAATTATTCTCCAGAAAAATACTCCATTTTCACATGTGCATGATCTAGAATACTTTGTAAAGTGTGCATGATACGTCAGTTTCTGTTGATATTAACCCAAGTGGCATCAAATTTTCTGAATTTCATTTACCATTTTTGCAACTTCTAATTCTTCACGCCTAATTTCCATCAAACCTATGTATAATTTTCTTGGTCTGTTTGCATTTTGGTTATTTTGTGCATATAGCCCTAGTCAGCTAATGTTGCTCATCAACCACTCGGTGAAAACATACAAATTCTTGCCTAAATGATTAAGGTGCAAAAGCTTAGATAATCTAAAGTCGATGACAAGAAAGGAGAAGTTTTCCTGAATTACTAAACCTAACTCTGATAAATTTGAGATTAAATTTGCCAAGTGAAATAAAGAAATTCCTTCAAGTTCTTAACACAGTTACCATAATAAAATAGCGAGTGACTAAGGAGATCAATACTCTTAGTATAGGTTGAAACTATTTGGTTCTAATTTACACCCAAACTACCTACAAAGATATTTGTGACAAGCTGATAAGAGAATGTTTTTTGGGCCAGATCAGACTAGCATCCGAAATTGGCGGCTCATAAGATTCATCGATGCATCCAAAAATCTAGATTCCAGAGTGACTGTTCCTTCCTTGAGATTAATCAGTTCCTTGTGGATTTAACATTTCTACATACGTTTCAGTTTCATATTAGTAAAGAAGACACGCTGTATTAGAAATTTAGAATAGGAAGTTTGGCGTAGTATTGGGCGAGCTAAGGTTGGTTTCAATTAGATAACCGTTACACTTCCCTCGTTGGTCCCTACACGGAGGAGAATTGAGGATTTCATACATATCACATCCTAACTGGCTGGTGGCGAAGTCAAGGGTTTGACACGCATCTACAGCTGAGCAAAATTGAGATGTCGAAGATATTATCCCAACAAATATCAACACTTGGATTGTCTCCATCAGAGCCCCTTGAAGGGTTGCATAAGAATTATCGTTCTAGACATGTAAGGCATGTAAATTTACCTTGTTTAAGATCTTCCATCCCACTTTTCATAAAACTCTGTTAAGAACTCCTCCATGAACTTGTGCCTTTTTTCTGCTCTTCTCTGCCCAGCCTGAAATAAGCATACGCGCGAGATTGTTATTTATTTTCGCTGCTGCACATCATGGTTATCAAGCTCTGTTTTTAAACCTAGTGATTACAGACTCGCTCGAGGAGCCAAGATAAGCCAGTTCTATAAAACATCAAATATCAAAATTAGCTTCATTCCATACTCTTCTAATTAAGAAAATACATGAACTACATTTCATTGATGCATATCCTTAGACAGTTGGGATGAGGTTTAACAATTCGAGGACATATCAATGAATTATAGGACACTGAGTTCGAGAGAAAACAATAGTTATACGGATGCATACTACTAAAATCTGAGACATTCATACTTCAGTTACGTACCTTTGTTTTCATCAAGTCCTTCAGCTTAAGTAGCTTTTCATGAAAATGATTGACAGTAGTCTGCTCGGTTTTATTCATATATTGCCCCTTCGATAAATGTAATCGTGGATGAATGTTAGGGTCATGCAATACACGGCTCCTACTTCCACCAAATGTGAAGCATCGTGCAATTCCTGTATGCAAAATAGAGATAATAATTCGAGGGTCAAAGTCAGAAATCATTGGACATTAGGTAAAAACAGAAACAGGATAACAATATAGAAAACCTACATCATTAGCATTTGGGGTATACACCCACATGTTATACAGTGGAAAAAAATCTACCTGCCCAATTCTTGGAATTTCTTAGGTTTCTTGAAGCCTAGTCCAGCTCTGGGCTCTGGATGAATGGACAGACCATAGACAGGATGGTAAAGATTATGAAGGATGACAACAACATACAAGACTTTCCTAACTACCAATTTCCTAGAGTGGTAGTGTCATGTGTAACACCTCTCTCTCAGTTTCTACCCGCTATTGTCCCAATTTCGGCCTCTGCCCATGGTACATGGTTTTCCAGAATAAGTAAAAGGTTCATGCAACATTAGAAAAGAGATACACCCTTAAAGCCCTGTGCCAGGGTTGTCCTTAAGCTGAGTGGGGATATTCAATAGTCCAACTGACCATAACCCCACTAACCCCAATACATGGGACTAGTGGAGATCAACAGACATGTGGAATCACAATGCACCAAATCTATGGTAGAGATTGGTAACCAATGGCAATACTAGTGCGAGCTCTTTGATGCCACATACATACCACTCATGCGAGGTAGACATCTTTTTTTCTTTTTGGATGAAATTACGATTCATTAAACTAGCAAAAAGAGTGAACAATGTTTGAGTTACACATTTTATCAATCATTAACTGCTTCCTACTTTGATCTATACCTATAAAGAATATTTGCATACTATTAGTCTTAATAAGAAATTTAGCTAAATGAGAGGTAGACATCTAACCTAAACAGAACTTGGAAAATAAGGTAACTGTATATTTTGGCTAAAATATGGCAGAAGCCACTTAATCCACTAAGCTGTATTTAAGTAAAGAAGGAACCGCATTTGCTTCAAAACCAGGTGATCTTGCAATGAGTATGTCCTCCACGCTTTATGACTAAAGATAAAGAGATTACCAACAGCTCCAATTGCATCAAGACGGTCAGCATCTTGGACGACACCAAACTCTGGAGAAAATTCAGCACTTTGGTTACCCGCAAGCTCCTCTTTGAAACCTGAATTAAAAGAGAGTATCAACCAAAAATCAAAAAGGAAAGAAGTAATAACATCAGGGATATCAAGTTTATTAAGCACAGAACACTGACTTAGGATATCTTAATACATGGCAGCAGATTAAATATTCAAAGGTGACAATTGAAACAAAAACAGCATTAGATATTAGACCAGAAGTCAACATATAAGGTTCCATGGTAATTAAATTAATATCAACGAAATAAAAACTACAAAATTAATAGTAACAACATAAAGTGATCAAGGTTAATAAATGTTAGTACGACTCCGCCAGCTAGATGGATGGTGTATGTTCGAGCATAACCTATTGAAAAAACTGAAACCTGAAAATTCACTGGTAATCATAGCCACATCAATTAAGAAATCCCGACGAATGATACACGGAAAATTGAATTTGCAGATATGTTTTCAACTGGCCTAAAGAATTTCAAATATCATTTACTTGCATAACAGTCTTTATCAGCCATCCAAGCTGAAGCGCAACAGATGCTTTGTTGTATAAGATAGACGTATACATATAGAAGTACTGACAAAAATGGGAAGGGGGAAAACTAAGCAAATACTAGTGTCAGAGTGAACCCTGTGTAAAAATCGCTGGAGAAAGAAATGAAAATTTTCTTCTGCCATTAGGAATCAACCACTGAAGATGCAGAAAGAGAGTCATTGAACTGTTTTAAGAACACAGGGCCTAGCTGGCTATCATAAAAATATATCAACTAGGTTTGAGGTGATTCCGCTTACAAACTCATTAAGTTTTACGATGGTTTTCTGTCCTGTTTGGGTCCGTAAGATAATTATCTTAAAATTTAAGTTGTTTTTCATGAGCTAGCTAATAGTAGATTTTTAAAAAATGGGTTAGGTTTCATAGAGAATGGGAAAGCATTTTAAAATTATTAAGGCTAATATTGCTAGAATTCCTCACTTGTACTATAGGACTGTTTTATTCCTGTACCCTAGATGCCCCATGAAATTTGATGAAATACAAAGAGCCTAATGATACTAGTACGATATTTCAGAGGAATCCAACATTTGATAAGTTACAAAGGACCTATATGAATTGAAATCACATGGAAATGCAGGATAGCTTTGTAAAGAACATTACCCATTCCTTTTATGATACTTAGTATTCTTTGCCTCTTGCTCTCCTCAGCATTCTCTGCCTCAAGAAACCTCTCAGTAATCATTTCTTCAGAAGGATCTCTATAGAGTACATACAAGAAAAGAAGAGGAAACTGATAAGATAAAAAGCTTAAACTGAAACAAGTAAAATGCAAAAAAAAAAAAAAAGAACAGATTATGCAAATGAAATTAAACAAGACACAGCAGACGCTACCCCAATCATTTAACATGAGATAACATGAAATGAAGAACTGCACGAGTGAATGCATACCTCACATATTTGTAGTCTCCTGCATCAAAGAGCGCAAAATTAGCAATTAACGGAGGATCATAAGATGAAATAATAAAAGTATTGTTATAAAATCCCTTAACTGAATTATTAAGGCTAATATTGCTAGAATTCCTCACTTGTACTATAGGACTGTTTTTTTCCTGTACCCTAGATGCCCCATGAAATTTGATGAAATACAAAGAGCCTAATGATACTAGTACGATATTTCAGAGGAATCCAACATTTGATAAGTTACAAAGGACCTATATGAATTGAAATCACATGGAAATGCAGGATAGCTTTGTAAAGAACATTACCCATTCCTTTTATGATACTTAGTATTCTTTGCCTCTTGCTCTCCTCAGCATTCTCTGCCTCAAGAAACCTCTCAGTAATCATTTCTTCAGAAGGATCTCTATAGAGTACATACAAGAAAAGAAGAGGAAACTGATAAGATAAAAAGCTTAAACTGAAACAAGTAAAATGCAAAAAAAAAAAAAAAAAAGAACAGATTGTGCAAATGAAATTAAACAAGACACAGCAGACGCTACCCCAATCATTTAACATGAGATAACATGAAATGAAGAACTGCACGAGTGAATGCATACCTCACATATTTGTAGTCTCCTGCATCAAAGAGCGCAAAATTAGCAATTAACCGAGGATCATAAGATGAAATAATAAAAGTATTGTTATAAAATCCCTTAACTGAATTAGAGGAATACAATCAATTTAAAGAACTCACATCAACATACAAAAAGCCAAATGAAAAAAAAAAAACTACCTTAACAAGAGAAAGAGGTAACGATTTACCAATATCATGGAGAAGCGCAGCAAGTTCAACCTAACAAGAAAAGATAAATACCCTTTTCAGAATAAATCTCAAAGAAAAATGAAAATGGAACGGGGAAATAATCAGGTTATAGTTTTTGATTGCCTCTAAATACCCTAATTTTGTTAACTCCTAACTTAGTAGAAATAAAAAGCAGAACAAAAATCAATTAGGTTTTTTATTCTTGAACATACAATTTCCATGGGATCAAGGGAAGAGGATAAACCTTCTTCTTTTGCTAAAGAGAGAGCAAGGTCTCTAACCCTGAAAACATGTGAAGCATCATGAGATGCATCGTTTCCTTTCATGGATGATATTACCAGCTTCTCTGCTTCGCTTATTACACTCTCAGTCACCTCTCAGCTGATGATAAGAGCAAATGATAAGGAGAGATGATAGACACACCGAAGTTTTACACTTCGTTGTGTCCCGCAGAGGATCCAATGGCCAGTATTTTAGCGTGCTTAGCATCTAGAAAGGGAAGGGCAGAAGTGGGTCCCCTTCCCTCTCACATCCCTTTCTCACGGTGTGTTTGCAGTACATTTTTTCGGTTTGTTAATCATTTTTGAATGATAATAGCAAGCATGACTCCCACTATGGATTCAATAAACATGAAAAATCGATGGGCAAACTAACAAAGTTATTGATTTGTTGAGTGAGACGAAAGAACAGACGCGCGCTTGATGAAAAACCGGGCGGTTATAGTATGAATGCTGGCGTGTGTCGCACAACCGCCCGTTTTTCCTTCACACGCCAACGTCTTTGCTGAATTCTCCCGCGTTTTCCCCAAAACCGCCAACGGCTATATCTGGACAGTTGAAAAATCTTGTCATCCAACGGCTAGAACTTTGAGTTCTATAAATACTCCTCATACCTCATTTCAACTCCAAATTCACACATTCTAAATCTCTTCACTCTCAAATTGATACGTAACCGATCAAGGGTACCTAGAGTTAGTGCTGCTGAATAGGAAGTTAGTAAAAGAACACGAAGATAAATAACAGAATTCAAAGAAAAGAATACGATTGATTCTTCTAACTTCTTCTTTTTCTATTGTCTTGAGAATAAAATCTATTACAAACCAAAAATATGGTTGTCTCCCTCTCATTTTTCTCTCTCTTTCTAGCTTACAAGTCTCCCCTTTTTATATGAGGGAAAACTTGTCGTAAAAGAAATAAAAGTTATGAGCTTAAGAACTCATCAAACTAGGAATCCTAATCTAAGTAAGGAAACCTCAAGTCTTGTTGATCAAACAAACTAGTCGACCAATATCTTGTATCCTCTAGACACTTTCTATCCATAGTATGGCTCAACTATTCCTAGACTAATGATTAGCCTCCTCTGACACTACTTAGCTGTCCCTGTGCTTGTGTGGATACAATCTTCACTCTACTTAGATTCCATGCAGACGACCTGCACAACTATTCTAACCGTGAAGATGATATTCACAGCATTCGTCTTCTGCTACGATAATCCTGTATCATGGCTCCCCCATTTTAAGAAGCTGAAACTCCTGTGTAAGCTTTGAATTGAAGATGGGGAAATTCAGCCTCTCCCTGTTCTTCATTGAACCATCTTGCTTTACTTGGCACTTGACCTGCACGTCCCACACGAAACATTACACGATCTCCTCTTCTGGTAGGTGCCACTTTCTTCTCAACAATGCAATCTTCTTTGAGGACTTCTTCTCGTTCTATCCACAAATATTCTATAGGTGGTAGCTTCAGTTCTTGATCTTCCTCTTCATTAAGTAATGGAGGTTCAAATAACTTCAGATATTCTGCATTAATGACAGAGTACATCTGCATGTATGGTGGTAAATCCAGCTGAAAAGCATTATCTCCAAATTGTTTCAGTATTCTGAATGGACCATAGCGTATGGGTTTAAGCTTCTTTCCTTTACCTTTGAGCCGTTCTTTCCCTATACAGAACCATACCAAATCTCCTTTAGAAAAATTACAAGGAACACGATGCTTGTCATGTTTAGCCTTGTACTTAGCTTGGGACTTCTGTAACTGAGCTTCTACTAAAGTATGTATCTTATGTATTCTTTCAATAAACTTTTGAGCTCTATTGTCTTCTTCTTCTGTCGTACGATACCTTGTGAGATAGAGAACCCCATATCAAATGGACTCTGAGGTAAATATCCAAGGAAAACTTCAAATGGGGATTTCAAAGTACTCTCATGAAAAGCTCTATTAAAAGAGAACTGTATGAAAGGTAAACGGTCATCACAAGTTTTAGGATATTTAGAATTATATCCTCTTAAAAGATGTACCAAATTTCTATTTACCACTTCTGTTTGACCGTCCGTTTGAGGGTGAAATGTCGTGTTGTGCTTGAGTCTTGTGTCCATTAGACTCCATAGCTTGGTCCAAAACTGACCTAGAAACCAACTATCTCTATCGGATATAATGGAGGTTGGCATACCAAAATGCTTCCAAATATGGTGAAAGAACAACTTCTGCACCTTCTCCGGTTACTATCTTCTTACAAGGAATCAGATTGATCATCTTGTTGAATCTAGACAACATGTCAGCCAACTTCTTTGTTACACCTTGTTTGTATTTGATGTGAATACCAAATTGCTCCAAGTAAGATGCCCATTTCATATGTCGAACCTGTTGCAGCTTCGATTGAGTCTGAAGATACTGTAAAGGTTTATGGTATGTGTGAACCACAACTTGCTTTCCCAACAGATATGGTCTCCAATGATTCATAGCTTGATGCATGGCATACAATTCTTTGTCATATGTAGGATAATTCTGAACTGGCCCAGTGAACATTTCTGAATGATATGCCACTGGCTTTCCATCCTGTAATAACACGACCCCTAATGCATAGTTAGATGCATCTGTCTCCACTTCGAAAGTCCCCTGTAAGTTAGGCAATGTCAGAACTGGTGCTTCTGAAATCTTCTTCTTCAGTAATTGAAAAGTAGCTTCATGTTTAGGCTCCCATTTGAACACGGTATTGGCCTTGGTTAAACCATGTAGAAGAGCTGCAATTTGAGAGAAATGCCTTATAAACTTACGTAAATATTGACACGCTCCTAAGAAACTCCGAACTTCAGTAATACTTGTAGGTGCTAGCCATGCAGAAATAACAACAACCTTTCCTGAATCAACCTTAATCTCTCCTTTCCCGATTACAAATCCAAGAAAAAATAATTCTTGCCTACCGAATTCACACTTCTTTTCAATCAACCGTAACGAATTCTCTCTTAACACAGAAATCACGTTAGAGACATGTACCAAATGTTCCTCCCATGTCTTGCTAAAGATTAAAATATCGTCTAAGTATACGATGACAAAATCGTCAATGAAAGTTCGTAATACCTCATTCATAAGTCGCATGAAAGTGGCTGGTGCATTGCATAACCCAAAGGGCATAACGAGTCATTCGAACAATCCTTGCCGAGTCTCAAATGTTGTCTTCCAAGTATCCTCTTCTTTAATTCGTACTTGATGATATCCAGATTTAAGATCGAGTTTGGTGAAGAATATGACACCTCCTAATCGATCGAGAAGATCGTCAATTCTTGGTAGTGGATATCTATTCTTGATAGTAATCTTGTTTAAGGCTCGATAATCTACGTACATCCTCCATCTTTATTTGGTACAAGTAGGACTGGAGATCCACAAGGAGAGCAACTTGGCACTATTACCCTTTGCTCAAGTAATTCTTGTACTTGTCTCTTGATTTCTTCAAATTAAATTATGGAAGTTCGATATAATCCCAAGTTTGGTAAGGATGCATCTCCAACTAGTGTGATTTCATGTTCCACACTTCTTATAGGGGGTATGATAACCTCTTCTTGGAATAAATCCACAAACTTCTTCCTCAATGAACTTACTTCACTTTCTTGTCTGGTGGAAAGTGTAATATGTAATGTTACTTTCCTTTCTTCTGTATTCACAGGTCTGACTAGTAATAAGGTGAACATACCACAAGCATTAATCAACCTTTTAACTTGGTTGGTGGTAACCATTTTCATTGGTAGATGCTTTTTACTAGCCTGAATTCGAAATTCTTTCCCATCCTTTTTGAACAAATAAATACGTTCCCTATGATAGAGAACAACATCCCGCTCCCATAAATATGGATTTCCAAATATCACTTGCGCTACATCCAATGGCACAACATCACAGACAACTTCATCAATAAACTTATCAGTGATAGAAAATTTGAATCGGCACTGTGTGGTTACCTGAAGCTCAGTGTCCTTCTGTATCCATCCCAATGGATAAGGTTTTGGATGTGCAGTGGTTGACAAACCCATTTGTTCCACGAGCTTTTCTGAGATTAAATTCTTCTGACTACCTGAGTCAATGATAGCCTCAACGATGCTTTGTTTTACTTGTATCTTGACATGAAATAATTCTTCATGAAGATCCATTGGTTCTATTTCTGTTAGCCTTGTCATCAACATAAGATTTAGATCTGGTTTATCTATTTCAAAGATTGTTTCAGCATCAACAACTTCTGTCAGCATGGTGTTTTTCTTAAAACTCCGTTGCTCTTCAGAATCACGTAACTTCTTTGGTTTAAGATGTGGATATAGAACCCAGCAGGTATCTTTTATGTGACCTTTTTCCTTTCAATGTTCACACACCTTTTCTTTTCTTTCAGCTGATAAAGACTTGTTTTTACTTGTCTCAACCCTTCTCTGAGTCTTGTCTTCTCTTCTAGTAGTAACGCTCTTGTTGTCTGGTCCTGTAACACCTTTAGACTTCTGTTCGATAGCTATAACTTTTTTTGTAGCATCTTCGATGTCTTGTACACCAAAAAGCTTCAATTCCTTTCGTATATAATCTACAAGTCCACCCTTATACTTTCAGAAAGTCTCATCATTATTAATATCTGCATCCAATGATAAAGCTTGATTGTAGAATTTTGTAGTGTAGTCTTGGACACTTTGCTGGTACCGTTGTCGAAGGTGTTGCCACTTATACCATCTCTCGTCCAAGTACCCCACAGGATAAAAGTGTTTCTTCATGAGCTCCTTAAATTGTAGCCAGATCATATGTTCGGTGGCATACCTCTTCTTGTAAGCCTTCCACCAAGTTGAAGCATGACTCGACAATTTCAGACTTGCAAAACTGATATTCTGAGACTCCACTAGTTGATGTACTATGAAATATGTCTCCAACTTATCTAACCAACCATCAAGCTTTCCAGCTTCCATGGCTCCATCAAAATCAGAAATCTCAAGTTTAAACTCAACTTTCAGACCTCCATATGGATTTTTGTTTACTACTTCGTCTTCTTCTTCTTCTGATGATGATGAACTTTCTTCATCATCTTCTTCTTTATCCCCCTTTGTACCTCATTTACCATGTTTAGACTTGGTTTTGGCAGTACTTGCTTTCATAAACGCATCTAAGGTATCCGTTAAGTCTTGTATCTTACGTTCAAGTTTAGCATATTTGTCTTCATCTGTTAGTTTAGGGTTCTTATCATCTTCACTTCCCATCTTGGTTGTAGTACTTCCTCTAGGTTTTCTTGTGTCTGGCAGAACAACAGTTACTTCCCCTGATCGCGTATATTGCTCACGTGTTAAGACCATGCACCACAACTAACCCTAAAAGTCAGAACATAGCTCTGATACCACTTGATACGTAATCGATCAAGGGTACCTAGAGTCAGTGCTGCTGAATAGGAAGTTAGTAAAAGAACACGAAAATAAATAACAGAATTCAACGAAAAGAATACGATTGATTCTTCTAACTTCTTCTTCTTCTATTTTCTTGAGAATAAACTCTATTACAAACCAAAAATATGGTTGTCTCCCTCTCGTTTTTCTCTCTCTTTCTAGCTTACAAGTCTCCCCTTTTATATGAGGGAAAACTTGTCGTAAAAGAAATAAAAGCTATGAGTTTAAGAACTCATCAAACTAGGAATCCTAATCTAAGTAAGGAAACCTCAAGTCTTGTTGATCAAACAAACTAGTCTACCAACATCTTGTATCCTCTAGACACTTTCTAGCCATAGTATGGCTCAACTATTCCTAGACTAATGATTAGCCTCCTCTGACACTACTTAGTTGTCCCTGTGCTTCTGTGGATACAATCTTCACACTACTTAGATTCCGTGCAGACGACCTGCACAACTATTCTAACCGTGAATATGATCTTCACATCATTCTTCTTCTGCTACGATACTCCTGTATCACAAATCATCTACAAAAATGCCTCCTAGAGTTTGTGGTGTTAGATACACTTAACAAGAGGATTTAGCTATTTATAGAATCTTTGTTTTTCACACACAACATGTTGTCGATAGTAATGTAGCCGAATCGACGTTGGGAGCAAGTTCATATAATGTTCACCGCAGAAACGGGAAACATTTATGGGTGTGATTTTCACGGATTGTCGCATCGTTTTAGTGTAATTAGTCGTCATGTATCAGAATTCTTAGATGTGCTAGTGCACAATCATAAACATAAACTCAACAGTGAAGCTGTAAATGAAATGGAACCCAGAACACTAGCAATGTGGGAAATATCTCATAACGGACGTCCTTTCGACTTCCAAGCTTGTTTCAACATTCTTAGAGTGCTCAACAGATACGATTCCTACATCGTATTCGGAATTCCATCGCCCGACAAGAATAAACGCCTATGTAGTAGTTGTTTTAATCTAATGTATTTCCTTTATTCTCATATATGATGTAGTTGTTTAATCCAATGCAGTATGTTTTTATTTATGATATTGATGGTGCAAATGTGAAGACATCCACATGTTTGGTTTAAATAATCATAATAACACAAAATAAACACCAAACTAAATAAAATAATACCATAGTGAATCGATTTGTCCTTCAACTTTAATTATCCCACTCCACCAAAAACACCTAGGTCATTTCCAGAGATGCCTTCCATGTGTGTATTCTTCAGTAGAAGTGCAAGAATGCATAAAAGTCCCGCAACTGGGCTTTGAGCATCCACTGGTTTTCTGTGGGCAATGTTTGTATTAGTGATCTCCATATCCACAATGCTTGCAGTGTAATAACTTCTTCTTCAATTTGGCTTTAAGTTTGAAGTTTTTGCAGAGTGTTGCAAACTTTTCTTCTTCTTCTTTAACCTTCATAGCATCATCTAGCATATGTGGTTCCTCTAGACAGTTGGGATCTTGACATTGCAAATACTTGAGCTTTTCCGGTTATGATTCAATCACCATTCTGATGCGTGAACAACCTTCCCGCTGACACTTTGAATACATCCAAGGGCATTGCATAAGACTGTGGTTATCCATGAAACATAACGGACAAACCTCTTTTGCTTCGACACATAATATTTGCTTCGATTTTCCTTTAGAAAACATGGTGGATGTTATTGGCTTGAAAGAAATTTGTTGGTTTGGTTGAGAATCAAACCTAGTGCTGTATTTATAACAAAAAATAGTTGTTGGTAATTTAAACGACGGTCATGGTAAAATCGCGCGGTTTTACTACAAACGCCAACGTTCTAACGACTCGATTTTCTTTATCACCCTATAAATTTCATTCTTCCCGTCTCCAAATTCATAACTTCTTCTTTCTTTCTAAAACTCTTAATCTCTCTCACTGTGCAGAAATGTCTGCTAGAAATCGTGGTCCCAAGTTTACTGAAGAAGAGGATATAACTATATGCAAAACATATTTTTTTTCATAGGGTAATCGTTGGTATGGGCTTTCAAGACGGTCCTTTTTTGGATAACATTTTTACAATGTTTGTCTCACTGACGGGGAACCCGGGAAACCGAGATACTCGTCGATTGTATGCTCGTTTTCAATATATTAGGTTTGCAGTCCAGCCATTTCTTCCTCTGGTAAGGGAAATTGATCGAGAAAAGTTCATCGGTGTAACTGAAGCTAAAGTCATCCTGTTTATGGGTGAAAACTCCTTCTGCTGGTTTTGGTAAATTTAGAACCCTAAACAAATGCACTGCATGGGAGTACTTTAGATTCTAGAGATCAATCTGTACAATTCTGGCCTAAACCAAGAAATGGTCGCTCCAGACTTGCTTCAGTCACAAAGTGAAGGAGATGGGGTTGATCTTAGGGAGGGAAGCGAAGAAGGTGTTGAGATTGTGAAGGTGTTGGTTGTTTATGACTTGTATCAGAACATTGAACTGGCTTGCATAATATAAGCTATCAGTTATGGGTGTTTTCTGGATACGGTGTTAACACCAACTTGGTTTCTTTCTATTGTTTGGAAATAGGTCGAAGAACCTATTTATACAAGTCATTTGAGCGCAATCCTCATCTCATAGGAAGTGGAGGAATTTAAGTGATGGAGTAGTGGGGTCGTGTAGGGATGGTGATTGTCACACGATCACGCCTTTGCCCACTTCCTTCATCACTGTTAACCGTCCATCATTTTCTAACACGTTCTCGTAATGAGCGCGTTGCACGCCGCACGCTGTAAACCGCCAGACCAATACCCCAGTAAGTATCCCCCAGATTGTGACATGTTTGATGTCTCGAGTGAGTGGGTGAAGTCGTGGGACTTGCCCGCAAAAAATAGCATACGGTGCTATTAAGTTAAATAACTAAGTTATTTGTGGAATTGATATTCATAAAATATCATACGTGCTCGATGCATGTAATGCATCGCTTTTAGGAAAGCAACTCAAAACAATCGATATGCATGAAGCATCCTTGTTTTAAAGCTTGATTGGATTAGTCGTGGATTGAGCGTCTTAAAATGGCAGCATGCCAGACTACCTTTGGGTGATTGTTTGAAGGCTGTGTAAACAAGCCATCACTTGTTCGATCACTCTCTGTTGAAGAGAGGTGGCTGGTGGTTGTCATGCTGCTTTGCAGGTTTGCTGGAAATAAATCTACATCGTCCAACTATGCATGCAAAGTTGGATGGACAAGATGATTTACGGCAGTTCCACATTGTTGTTGATGAAATTTAGGGTTTAGGGACCGTGCGCCGTCCCTACTTGGCCAATCGAATTTCAAGCACTGAGTGCTGATCCACACGGACCGATCGGGAATGCATGGAGATGGCCCACCGGCGTGCATGCCTACACCTCCTGGTTCATCAGAAATTGGATATAGGCCACTCAATTCAACCGGCGAAGATGAATGGTCACGATCAATTTGCGACAGAAATACATTGCCGCAAAGCACAAATTAGGGTTAGAAGGCCGTGTGACCTATCACCTTTAGGCGTGCGTTTCGAGGCGTCTGTCCCTGGTTTGCACAGGCCGTCCGGTCACATGTAAAGGTGGGCCAATGGCGGACATATTAACACCCTTGGGACCACTTGAATCTATATCTACACCATCCATCTAGGCTGGCGAAGATGGATGGTCGTGATCAATTTACGACAGAAACATGTTGTTGTAAACCCTAATTAGGGTTTTGAGAGAGCCACGTCCACGCGAGTTTGACCAAGCGGTTTTTCATGTCGTTGGCTTCCCTTGAAGGAATCGATCACGTGGGGATAATATTGGGCTGGAGGTGAACTTATGTGCAACCTTCCTGATGGTCCAAAATGTGATCTAAGCCATACAAATAGGCTGGCTAAGTTGGATGGTCGTGATCGATTTAAGACGTTAGTGTACTTCCACGACCCAAATTAGGGCTTAGAAGCATCACGCCTGCCATGTTTCTGGCAATCGATTCATCACCCTGTGGACTTGACGTGGGCAAGCCGTTCGAGCGAGGGGAAAGTGGGACCGCCAGTGTGCATGACAGTGCTTCCCTAATCACTCATGGGATGATCTAATCCGTCCAACCAATCTGGCAAAGTTGGACGGTTGCGATGATTTTAAGACTGTCTTGGACAGTCCATGCTCGATCGAGCTTCTCCCAAACAGCGCGACCACCCTACTTAGGGTTGGCGTTTGACAACGCTATGAGATGTTTGGGCAAGGTACGATTAGTCGGAACACTGGTTGGCCCGCCGACGGCCATCGTGATGGTTGCCCATTCCTGCCAGGGTTTGGCTAGGCTTGCTAAATTGCGCGGCCAATTTGTGTGGTCGGGATCGTTTCTGAGACTGATATGGACAGTCTAGATTTCCCTTAAGGAATTTAAGCATGCTTGATCGAGCTAACCTTAATCAAAAGTGTGTCGATGCAAGATTCTCTTTGTTAGATAGTGATGTAGCCTATGTGGGTATTTTCATGTAGGTTTCAATACAGACACTTCAGGAGATTCATCAACACATCTAAACAACTCTTGATAATTGGGAGGAAGCTCATTGGAACATGTCACGTTCAAGAGGCGTCCAGGTGAGCGTTCCTCTAGCATGATGTCGGTTGGCCCCGGGTAGATTAGGCATATGGTTAGTTGGGATCTCAAACCATTCATGACGATATCGTAATCCTCGACTCTGATGTGGACGAGCCCTATCATGAGGAATATCCTTAAAAGGCTGCTGAAGCAATTTCTGAAAAAAATGTTGAAGCAGCTCCCAAAGAGAACGCTGACGTAGCTTCCAGAAAGTATGTTGAAGCGGCTCGAGAGGATGTTGAAGCGTCTTCCGGAGAGAATGTTGAAGCAGCTTCTGGAAAGGACTCTAATGAAGGCGCCCTTTTCCCTGGCGTTGATGACACTTCTTTGATGTTTAATAGTCTTCGTTTCATGCGGCTGGAGCCAGGGCTTGATTGAATAATAATCCCTCATTCATGTTGCTTTTGTCACTGAGTACTGCGCCACCGTCTCAATGTTGAAGCAGGCTGGTTTTTGGGATATCTTCAAGGACTTCGTTCCAAGAGACATCATTTGATGGCATGGCTATATATGTGAAAGTATCTCTGACTTGTACTTTTGGAGTCTTTGATGCACATGTACGTCTCTATCTTAGAAATTTCTGCCGCTCGTAAAGCTTCAACAGTGATGATGCTGATATTAGAAATAAACCGGTTGAGGGACGTGAAGTATCCTGTGCTGGCAGTCCCCAGGTGTAATTATCCCGAGCTTATTTTCTCTTGAAAGATGTACTTCCACTGTATTTGCCGGTAAGGTGTTTGACGAATTGATGAAGGCGGCAATCTCTTGGATTCGTCATTTGTTGACCAATAGGTGGGAGTCGCTCTTGATAGGTCTGTATTGTATCCAAACTTTTGGCAGCCCATGTACCGCTCTCAGAGGAAATTGGAAATCTAGAAACACCGAATCTGACTTTGTCGGCTGGTTGTTGATGCGCAACTTCGTGCAGGCCTTGGGTAGGCGTCACTGAGTCCTAAGTAGGTGATGTGGAAGACCTCATGCGGTTGACCATCTCTCTTGTGTTGAAGAAGTCCTTGACTGATGGCAAAGGAATTTCATGCTGAGCCTCAGTCCCCAAGCATGATTCATATGGTTCTATCCTGTATGGTCGGTGGGTTTACCATAATAAAGATATCGCCGTCTCTCCTCCATGACTCTATTACTTCTCCATGAGAAAATAAAATATGCAGAAGTTCGGATACCTCTGTCCGTAGTGGTTATTGCTATGGTGAGGCTCGGGTTATTATCAACAAACGAGAAACAATGGTTCTTGGCAGCAGCTGTGATCAGAAGAGACTGGCAGGGAGAGGCGTGATAGCTACGGGCACGAACTTGGCAGTCTTCATATAGTGGTAGAGCTTGTCCCGTTATTAGAGGGAGAAGCTAATGATGAAGAAGATAGCTTCCTTGATATTGCCTCATGGAATGGAAAAGACGGAGACATTCCTCTGCCAACGAGTATCCACTGAGCCTTCGACTTGATAGATGTTGTCACGCTGGGTTCATGAGGCTATTTTCACGTCTGCGTTGCGTTTCATACACGTCCAGGAATATCACTGGTCTGTGACAATACGTCTTCTCTCTTGAGTATATCCTCGTCTTTGGACATCTTGAAATCATAATGATAGCGTGCTTGCATCTCTCCAAATTCAACATCTTTGAGGTGACCAGTGCTAAGTAGTCCCCAGTCATACTCCTTTGCCATTATCATCTTTGGATCATTTCTTTGAGGAGTAGGGTAGTTCCTTCATGCGAATGACTTAACTGATAGGTTCTATAAATATGATGAAACTCTTGACATGGAGAGTCTGTATGTACCTCTTAGGTCCCAGGTGCAATCTCCTTTGGTAACGCAACTACTTCTTCTACGGGAGACGAAATTCCGAAAGCGTCTCTCATTGATGTTTATGCCGTCGAGCCAGATATGGAATATCTTGGACGTTGATTCATCAGTGGCAGTCGCCCATGTGGTACTGGAGTTGGAGTTGGCGATTTTGGACGCGCAGGATGCCGTATCTCGGTGATTTCCCTCTTGATTCTTTAGTGAAACTGCTTACAGAAGGCTGAAGGTTGTATTGCCTGTTGGATGTATGCTTCCACGAATATCGTGAGGCTCTTCACTCCTGGCAGGCCTGGTTCTTTCTAGCAGGGCAGGTGCTATCGCAGCTGAGCATTTAGCAACTTCACGGAGTTCATAGGATGTCTGAAAGCGTAGGTTCTTCGACAAAGCACGATAGACAGGTACCATCCTATTGATGCATAATTACACCTCTTATTGTTCAGTCACATTTGGGTCATGACCCTCCAGTGCCTGAATTCTGGACCTCTTGATATAATCATTTGGATGTTCGTTGTTTCGCTGAATCATTCCTCTTAAGTCTGACAGAGTAATTCGCCCAAGTTGCGGATTCTTTCTCGTCATGATGATGTGGGCATCGTTATCTTCCTGAGGCTGCTCTCTTGAGGTTTCGGCTCCAGTAAATCTGAAGATGTCCCGGGCTCGCTCTCGTCCTGGTTGACATAATAGGCGAACCCTTTATGATAATTTGGATATGTGTCAAGCCTCTCTTGTTACTGTAGATGCACGAATTCTAGGAATTACGCAATGTTCTGGATCTACACATTTTGTTGATGAAGTGATAGCGGATACTCCTGACCTTAAACTGGTAGAAGTGGTGGAATAGAGATAGACCTTTTCTTTTGTGACCTCTGCAGGTGTTTCCCTAGGACTCCACTGGTGTTGAATTTGTTGTCGACTATCTCCATACTGGAACAGCTACGCAAACCTTCATTTCGTCTTCCTGGGTGTGGACCCTTTGAGGCATTTCTGGCTTGCTCCATAGTATTGTAGAAAAGGCGGTTGCTCCATCGAGATCTCGAGAGAAGCCGCTCCGTTCTTCTAAGTAGTAGTCGCGTCTTCATATGATGAAGAAGAACTGATACGTCTTGTCCGTAGAGATGTATCGTGAGACTTAGTCCTTAATGATGCAAGTCGGTCCTCTTCCCGGATTGACGCCCACGTAGGGAGTGGGGTGCAATAAACTTTGTGTGATTCATCCCGTAAAGCTTTCTTTGGTTCGAACAATTCCGCTCCACATATGGTAGGCCAAGGAAAGATGCCTACGATATTAAACTGCAAGTGCACAGTGCCTTATTGTGCATAGTGCAAATACAGGTCGATCCACAGGGACAAGGTGGGTGTAGAGTTGCAACTACGTTCTTACTATAACTGATTCCAAACAAGAGTAACACAAAGAGGGGTTTTGCGTCGATACGACAAATGTTATGAATGATTATACTAAAGAAACAAGATTAAGAAGCAATAAAAGATAAAATAGGTCTTTGAATCCACCACCTAAATCCATAGAAATTCTAGATTTGATAAACTAGTTCTCATTTCAATCAAGGAGCTATAGAAGTTCTAGCCTCAAACTATCCTGAAGATGTGATAAATCACTAGTTCAAATGGATAATTTAACCTCAACAAAGTATGTCAATTCTTAGCATTACCTATCTTTTTAAGGCATAGATAATCACAAATTGAGATGAAACAGTTTATATAGTGCTTGAAAATATACAAAGAATTACTCTAACTACCATGGATGCATGGCATACAAGGTGAAAGTACTTTGATGTTTTCATAGATTAAATCGCGCTTTCAATAAAATTCCATGGAGAACAAAGTAAAATTAAACCAAGTATTTCTAATTATCAAGGGGTTTCATCTCTGCCCTAGCAGAGATGTTTAGAACATAAGAAGATTGAAATTAAAACCTAAATATTACTACTACTAATTGCACCGGCTACTCCAGGCTTGGTTTCAATATATATATGCCTCCCCTATTTATACAAAATTTTCCCAATTCTCAATAAAGTACAATTATAAAATTAGGGATTTGATGTTTACAAAACTCACCACTGATGCATGTCTTCTGTACACAACCCTATTGTTTAATGATGTTGATTCAGACCTTCATTTGTAATTCTAGCAGCTCTTGGAGACAAAATTAGCCAGCCTATTTTTCCTCAAATGATAGCTATCTAGGGTTAGCTTAAAATGGATACAAAGAAGACATCTTGGAAAAGATGGTGATAGAGGTACTTGACAACTTGAAAGAGAAGGAGACAGAGAGGTCGGCGGTGATGGTCTGGTATACAGAAGATAAAGGAATGGGTGCAATTTTCGAGTGGAGTAAGAAAGAAGACTTTTTTTTAGTTCTGATCTTGGAAGTGAAATTGGTAAAGCTGATGAAAGAGTTCCTTTGGGTGTTAGGCACTAACACCAACCTTGAATAAATGAGAGTTTGACCCGTATCCCTGTTTTCCAAATGATGACTTTTGGAACTTTTGAGTAGCTCTTCTATTTAGCTGAATTTATAAGCCCAGTTGCATCCAAATGTATCTTCCTTGCTAAAACCACAAAGCCACCAAAACTATTATGTTTACGGCTACAGTCAGATGAGTCATTTCTTTGTTGTACCACCAGGTCCTCTCTAATCACTTCCTTTGTATGAACCCACTGCTCTATTATTCACCATTTACTCAACCACCTACAACACAATACAAAATCAGATTATTCCGACAAAATTACCCGTTAAAGGAGATATGTGCAAAATACAAGATTTGTTATAAAATAGTACATTAAGACATTAGAGATGTGATAAAAGACAACAAAATAATCTAGAAATATGCATTATTAGGCACCGATCACACCTCCAAACCTGAACTTTTCTCGTCCGCGAGTAAAACAAAAACTAAAGAAATCCTACCTACACCACTGTCGCTGGTCTCTCGATTGCATTTAGCGAATGCAATAAGCCTTTTAAACCACTAAGTGTCCTTAGTGGACGAGTTGAAGTCTCGTGAGGGTTTTCTTAAAACATACCCACAAAGTTCTAGGACAAAATATAAGCTCAGATTCCATGAAAGTGATACCTGCATTTCAGTTTTAGCTCACAGCAATTCGATATGTCAATCTATCTTTCAAAGGCACAATTCTGGCATTGGAACAACTAAGGACATGTGATAAGAGTGTAAAGTGTATCACCTTAGAAATGCATAGAGAATGGTTTACTGTAGGAAGTTATGACTGCCAATTACTAAGAGATAGTTTTTAGGCTAAGAACTAAATTCAAAGACAAGCTAGTTGTCCGGCTTTATGAGAATTGTGAATGTTCACCTAAGAGTTGGTGATATTTCAGTTTACCCGCGTTGTACATCGATGGCTACACCCTCCTTGCATATTACAAGACTTTTTACAACACATAACAACAAAGAACATTGACCGTAATGTTTACATTGACAACTCTCATTTTGAGGCAAGGGAGACACTTCATTTTTACTGAAATAGAACATAATAACATAAAATGGGTACTTTTTCTTTTCTTTTTCTTTTTCTGATTTTTTTTAACTGAATTTTCTTTTCTTTGAACTGATTTTTTTTCACTGATGAAAATACATACACAAACTGAAGCAACAAACTTTACACAAAAACAGAGAAATACATTACATGAAACTTTTAGCAAGAGGAATCCCTTTTCGATGCACCCGGTCAAATTCAATGGTTGCTTTTATTAACGTATCCTCCAACTTCTATCCCAGCCAACCAAAGAACAAGCTAGTCAAGTATCATTCAGTATTCTAGATGATTGGCAGCCTATTTAACCTATGAAACACCAACGATATACACGCTTGGAAGATCGTGCATGTGTAAATTTTCTATATCACAATGTGAAATGTGCTAGAACTAGGGGTTCCTCATCATCTAGACTAAGAATCCTAAGATATTATACTTGCGCATGAATCACAAATTAAGGTAAATGAGCTGCATTTTTCATTATTTTTTTTATATGTGTAGATGGGGAAAAACGATTTGCTGGTTTTTAAGGAATTGAGGAGACGACCGTACAGAGGAGACTCCTAGAACCGAGCGAAATGTTAAACCTCACACAGATGCACCGCTGCAAAGGGGGTGCTTTAGATTCGAGAGATCAATCTGTAGTACTCCGGCCTAACTCAAGACAATGAACGTTCTAGAGTAAATTCGGTCACAAGAGAGGATGGTTTGATCTGTAGGAGGAAAGCTGAGAAATGTGGAATCAATGGTAATCAAAGATTGTGGGTGTGTGAATTCTGAATATGATAAGCTCTGAGTGATTGAAATTGCTCAATTGAGAGTAGTTGCTCAATTGATGAGCTGACGATCTCGTGTTGTCAGTTTGACGTGAGATTGATGATACTTATGATGTCGATGGTTCAATCATGATTCGGAGACTTATTTATATTGCTGGAATTGTAGACACCATGATTCCATGAAGTGTGACAGTTGATGGAATCAAGGAGTGGGGAAGTGGAGATCGTGCTTGAAACCAGTTGCTCAACGTGTGGAGACTTGGTCGATTTTCCACCCACTACCTCGTGAATTCCTTCAACTGATTGCACGACTTGCTCACATTCCATCGTGTGTTTGAACACACGTGCCGTAGACTGCCAGACCAAAACCCTAAGTGATATCCCCCAAGTGACACGATTGACGTCTCGTGGTTTGTTAGTCAAATGATGACTTCGTGGTTTGATGGGACGACGAGTCCATGATGCTCTGAAACTCATGAGTTGAATATGTCATGAGACAGAGGTATAGTTCTTATGATGAAGTGAGCAAGTATTGCTCATTCGATGGATCGTTGAATATTGATTTTTGAACCAATATCCCTTGGTTTGAGAAAATATTTATCATCTGAGCAAGTGTTGCTCATGTGATGAATTGTTGAATATTTGATCGTCTGAGCATGTGTTGCTCATCTGATGGATTATTGGCAGCGTACTAAAAATATTAATTAGAATACTGGTCGTTGAACCGAGCATAATTAATAAAACTAATGACCATGAGGTCGTCGTAAAATTATTAAGGTTGGAATTTGGAATGATGATCCTTGGATTCAGAAACCCTAATTTGATCAATTGATGATCAATTCATGGTTCGTCAGAATTTCAACCATGGGACGAAGGAGGGAGCGACTACATGGGACCGTGGATCAACCATGTAGTATCCATATGCTCACTGAGCAAATACGAAGAACTCCTGAGGAGTTGACGATTTTTTGGTGGAAGAATGATTAAATGCTGGATTAATCATTCATTCAAAATGCTCGTCTGAGCCTTAGGCGAGAAAACCTAATTAATTATGACGAGGCGAGGGACCGACCATGGAGTCATGAAACCGTACCTGGGTTGTCACGTGATCGCCTGACGATCACTTCATAAAAATCCAAAGTGTTTGGAAGAGTTTTGGACCTAATACGAGCAATTGTGCAAATTAGGTCAAAACTGTGAAAATTGATGGGACCGACTTCCGTGAGCCAAAGAGCCAATCTTGATCGGTCAAGATAGCGTGCTCGTGTCCCCAAGGCGTGTTCGTCTCAGTCCTGAGAATTTTGATATTTTCTGGAGTGCAATTGAGCATCTATTCGAGAAAATATGCCAAAATTAGAGTTTCGACGAAACTGAGGAAACACCATGAGATGATGAAAAATAATTATAAAATAAGGAATGAGGAGGCGTGCGACCGCCATGGTCGGCCGGTCGTGACCACGGTCCCATGGTGCCTTTTCCTTAATTTTATAATATTTTGATGATTTTATGAAAAATTCATGAATTTTGAGAAATTTGATGAATTTAGGGAGTTTCCATGAATTGAAGGAGTTTTCATGAGTTCAGGGAAGCAAAAAAATATTAAAATAATAAAAACAAGGGCGTGTGGGACCGTGGAGGCGCGGCCGGCCGGCTAGGGCCCGGTTCCATGAGTTTCCCTAATTTTTTAATATTTTTAGGTATTTTGATGATTTGAGGGAATTTTTCCTAATTTGAGAGAAATACCATAAAATCAAGGAATTTGATGAATTCAAGGAAAAATAGGATAAATAATAATAAAATAATAAAGCAAAGGGCGTGTGTGGCCGGGTAAGGCATGGCTGGCCGGCTAGTGGCGTGGTCCCGCAAGTTTTTCATAATTTTATTTTATTTATTATTATATGATGATTTGTGCAAAATACCATGAAATCAAGGAGTTTTTTCATGAAATTAGAGAAATAATAATAATAATAATAAAATAATAAGGATTCGTGGGGTGTTGGGCCGACTGGGACCAAGGAATGGCCGGTTGGACAATTGTCACGCCCCACACTCCTTTCCTTAATTTTATATTATTTTTTATGGATTTATGGAAGTACCATGAAACCGAGGAGTTTCCTCGAGACGAAGGAAATTTGATCAGATGAGAGAATTTTCATCAAATCACGGAAAATAATAAAAATGTATTAAAAATATAAAACTGGCGTGGAACTGACCATGGCACGGTCGATAGGTCGTGTGTCCGTGTTCCCAGCACCTTGGTCAATATTTTTAATTATTTATTATTTTCTTCCCTATTTTGCATAGGTTCATCGTTTCGTTGTATTTTGAAATACTCGTTCGTCGGTGACTATTAGTGCATCGTCGTCGAATACACTTTCACCATTTGAATCGGGGCTTACTTAGAGGTAGCTCAGACGCCCGGTTATTGATTATTTATTACTAATTGTGGAATTCAGTGGAGAATAATTCACAAAACTGAGTAATAAGATGTTTATTATTAATTCATAGGATCAGCTGAGGATTCGGCTATGAATTCAAAATAATAAAGTGAGCACTACCATTCCATGGGATCGTAGATTCGACCATAGAATCGAAGTAATTAAGATTTATCTATTATCATTTATGAGACCAGTTGTGGATTCGACCATGAAATCGGAGTAATGAGATAATATAGTTATTGCTATTCTATGAGATCAAGCCGTGGATTCGATCATAGAATCAGAACAATTGTTTATTGCCATTCCGTGGGACCAGTCGTGGATTCGACCATGGAGTAGGAGCAATTGTAATTAGGAATAATTAACTTTGTGGCTCTATACTAGCAGAGCAAGCTGTCTAGGAGCATCAATTATCCCGATATGATCTTTTCGGTAAGTCATATCCTTTATATAGTCAGGGTAAATTCGTTGTTTGTTCCTGAAGACGTTATCGCTCTATACTAACAGAGAAAGCTGTCTAGGAGACGTCCATCTCGTGATACTATATAGAATTAATCACTGAAAGTATTCAGCATTCATGAGATATGTCGTTGTCCAGTCGTGAGACTACATATCTACATGTACTCTGAAAGAAAGTACTCTCCGTTAAGAATTCGATGAGAGACCCGTGTCTCGATACTCACGTCTGATTGCTGGATCAGAGCTTCGTATAATTATGAGTTTACGATTTTATCCCTTGTCAAAAATCCACCATCTACATTAAGTCCCCTGCTTACTGAGGAAAGCTGTGTTCCTCAGTCAGCATTAAATGGTGATTTTCCGGCCATAAATAATAATACCAGTAATTGAACTTAGTCGTAAGTTGAGACGTTACCGGATTTAGATTGCATTAGAAAACCACGACTTGATGAAGGCTTCAATGTCATGATTGGAGCATCGTTTGATGAGAATAAATTGATGTTGATCCGCTGGTTTGGACGACGAGTCCATGGTCGGTTAGGATTCGCGGGTCGGGCCCAATAAGGAAATCCTTAGAAAATTAGGTTTTGACAATAAAAAATTGTATAAAAGGAATTAATCCCCCCTTTTTTTTTATTTCACGCCCAGAGATCCATCACGCCTTCATCTTCATCACGTCCGAGCATCAGGAGTTTTTTTTTTCCGGAGCTCCGGTCGCCACCGACCGTCGCCGCCACCGTCCGACCAGTTTCCGGCCGGCGCCGACCAGGTGAGCGATTTTTTATTTTTTTTGTTGTTGTTTACATGAAGTTCATGAAGTGATCATGTTGAAATCATATACATGTGTATACAATTGGTGTGAGTTTTATGAAAAAACCCTCGTTTTTTAAAACGTCCGTTCGTTCGATTGTTAGTTTTGAAAACTAACTATAATCCCTGATTTTTGAGAGAGATTTTTTTTTTTAAAATATGAACCTAGGTCCAGTGATAAAACTTAGTGTATGAGCTTTCATGTATACCAAGGTTTCATCATAAAAGAAGTGAATTTTCATGAAATTAGAATAATCCTTATCCTTCGTTTTAAAGACAAATAACGACGACACGAAGGAAAATATGTATGATGAACTTGTGTCCAGTGATAAAATTCTGCTTATGATCTTTCATGTAAATACAAAACTTTATCGTATGTATGAGATGTGAGCTTTTCACAATATTTTTGAAATAAACCTTCGTTTTAAAGACAAATAACGACGATACGAAGGAATTTTCTTATGCAGCCGTGACATATATTGTGTAAAATATGATGGTATATTTTATTTGCATGAATTAGATAAAATTTTTGAGAATTTATGTAAGCAATGTTGCATTAATTGTTGTTTTTTGAAAAATCAGAAACGTGGGTTTTGAGGAACCTTCGAAGATAGACAATATATTTATGATGAAATATTTTATTGTTGTAAACTTCATAAGTCAGTTGTGTGAATGTTCACATTATGAAAATTGTGTCCGTGATTTTATAAGAAATCAGTTTCGAAATTAATAAAGTTTCGTTTGTTTTTGCAGTTTTCGAAGAGACGAACGATTTTGAGGTGTTAAATCTACCGTTACTATCACTATTGTTAGTGGAAGTACAAAAGCTAAGAGTTAAGAGTTACCATTTTTGCCGTATTTCCTTGATTCGTGTCTGGACAACATACTGAAGTAGAATTTAATATGGACTTTGCAGTTGTTTTTAGCAAAATAACCAATTCCCCAGCCAACGATACTTCAAGGGACGAATCGCATACTGATGATGACATCTCCAGGGATGATGCATGCATGGACGAGACCTCCATTGGTGAAGAAGAGGAGGATTCCACTGGCGTGAAGAACATTCCGATTATAGACGACGCATTCTTTGAGGAGGATCCGAAAGGAGCTGAAGCATATCTCAAATCCCCAGTATATCGTCTGATCAACCCTATGACTGTGACTCAGAATAAATTGGTGACCCCGAAGATGGTAATACGGCTTTGTCTCGAACGAGGGCTTTTCCTTGCATCGACCATAGAGTTTAAGCTTTCTCGACGCCCTTTGGAAAAAAATTCTGGATGGGCGAGGCATATGTTGGGCTTACCTCATGTCAGGGCTATGCTCAACCAGGCACAAGTGACGAGAGATATTCAAGCTTCTGGAGACTTGTCTATTAATCATGATGTGAAAAGTATCGTGGCTTTTCTGGCTCGTTGGTGTGTTCCCACTCACACCTTCATATGTAGATGTGGAGAATTTACTGTTACCTTAGAAGATGTGGCTGCTTTGATGCACCTCCCGATTACAGGTAATTTCTCTGGAGGTCTTTCAGATGAGGAAAAAGTGGTTTTTGACACTCTGACAGCTGCGATGGAAGAAGTGAATAAGGCGTCTGGTAGTAAAGTTTGTTATGCCCATTGGTTGACACGTTGGTGTCCAAGAGATGAAGTTTCTGATAGTCCCATCACCGGTATGTTACCTATTGATGCTTTCTTATGCTTATGGTTATCCAGAGACATATTCGAAGACAGTGGACATTTATTGAAGCCTTTCGTAACCCCTTTTTCTATTAAGATGGCTCAAGGTGAGCGACTCCCAATAGGTAGCTTATTCCTGGGTTCCTTGTATTCTAACTTAGACTCCTTGGTGTTAGATTCCAGCGTGTCGAATGGCTTCATGAAGATTGAGTGTTATGTTAACACGATGTTTCTTCAGGCTTTGATGTGGGAGCACTTCAAGAATTATGCGCATATCCCACGTAATATCCTACAAGGACCAAATACTGATGCCCATCACATCTTCACCGAGAAAGATAATGCCCGAATCATGCGTTGGTCTACAAAGCAGCCTCGGTCTAAAGCACGCCTCGTTGATGTGTTGGATGAAGAATCGGAGTTCGACTTTCGTCCGTGGGTGTCGGTTCCTGATTATGTTTCTCAACCAACGACTTTCAATACTGGAGAGAGCACGACTCTGAAATCTGGTGCTAACCCGAATGATGGTGAGATATCCTTCATGTTGAGTTGTACTCCTGGTCACTTGTTATCCGTTATGCATGGAGAGTGGTCCGTAGAAGAATACAACATTGATAGGGCTCGACAAATGGGTATGAATCAATGTGTTCCAACTACCCGGAGAAGGAAACCATCAGTTGATCAGCTTGCGTCTCGTTTAGATCACACTCACGTGGAAGGGAGTAGTTACTAGTTTCCTGGTTCTGATAGATTTGCATATGTAACCCCAGGTTATATAGAATTCTGGCATCAACAATTTGAGAGGTTGCATGAATTCGTGACAGTTAGTCAGCCTCCAGTGAAGATTCCTCCGTCTGCTGAGATGATCTCTGGTCGACCAAGACTGAAGTACCTTTCTGGTGATAAACGAAAATTATCTCCAGGATGTCCTCAAGTAAGATTCTCCACATGTATTTTATGAAACCATGGTAACTGTAATCTGATCGTGTTATTGAATTCTTTACAGGACGGTCATAGCGTAAGACCTCGAATCCATGCAGATTTTTCAAATATTGAGAAGTTGTTCACGGCGGAGAAGGAAGGAACAAAAGTTATAAGTTGTTACCTAATACCGTGAAGTCCCCAGTTCGTTCTTTTGTGAGTTCCCAATATTTCTCACCGTGACTTTCATTGCTATTAACTTAGAATCATGAAGCCAATGTTGTTGATTTTGTTGCAGAATTTTACTCCATCAAGTCTTGAAGGTCTTCAATTTTCTGCTACTGAACAAGCAATCGCTGATTTGAGCGACGAAGAGACTGTAAGTATTTCTTCACATGTTCAAATGTGGTGCTTCATAGATGAAAATATTGATTGTAAAGGACGTGTACAGAAGGATGTCGTCATGGAGATGGAGAATTCTGGAACTCAATCATCCTCTGGGAATGGGAATGGAGTTAATTCCCAAGATTCGGAGCCGGATGGAAGTGATGTTCCTCTTGTCGTTGATGTGGACGATTCCAACCCCTTGGACACTTTGGAGACTCCTCAAGTAAGTATATATCCTATATATTCTTCGTAGAAGTATAAAAGTGCTGACTTGTGAATGAATGAATGAGAACCCATGTGAATATATGAAAACTTAGTCGAATTTCGTCGTCAGAAAATTCAGAACCCAGCTTTTAGTAAAAACGCTGTAGAATCTTCGTCCGAAGTCGGATTTTGATGATATGCATGTGAAAATTCAATCCCGGAAAATTTCCAAGCTTTTTAAAAGACTCTTTTTAAGTTTTGAGCACGTTCATAGCCTGAAAAAGGCGAAATAGTAAACTTCCAGGAAGACTTCCAGAACTTTTTCAGATTGCGCATCACTTGGTATTTTGGCCACATCTACTCGCTCGTTTATCGGATTGTCATGAAACTTTTACATGTCATATAGGACATCCATACGAAGAGAATGGAATATGACCCATCCTCATATTCCTTGTAGATTGCTCCCAGTTCGTCTCTTAGTACAGGGAAAAGTTCAGTTTCTTCAGACGGACTCATCGTAAAATGTGTTTTCATGGCTTTCATGTTATTTGCTCGTGCCTTGAATGTAGTATGATGAACTTTGATGATATTGACTTGCGGGTATACTGTATTGCATAATCTCCTTTGGTTTCGTGACTCTAACCTCATGTAATCTTCGTGTTAGGTGCTAAATACCGAAGTTGAGGATACTGGAGCCAATGATGATAACTCTAACCCTTCCGAAGTTATTGATGAAGAGGCAGCCATCCCTGCACTTAGAGGCCATGAGAAGGTCACTGCTGATGTTATGGAAAAACCAGATGGTTGTTGTCAGTGATAGAAGAAACCGAGATAGCAGCGGAGAATACCGAAGGAACTGTTGCGTTGGTCGTGGAAGCCGCTCCAGTGACTGAGAACCGTATAATAGTGTATGAATATCCAACTGCAGGGGTTGATTTCGATCCTCCATTTAACACTTCACTCCCGTATCATGAACTGGTCGGTGGATTCAGCGTTCCCATTGGATATGCACGCTTGTACGAGGCGATGTGGAAGAAGTTTGGCCACATGATCATTGACAGGAACCCTGGGCGTGCTTATGCTTTAACCATGCAAGTAGGCGTTATCTTGCGTGTTGTGAGTGATATGCATACGAGACCCAGGAATACCGTGACTCCATATATA
The DNA here is from genome assembly GCF_003573695.1 of Papaver somniferum. Taxonomy (NCBI): domain Eukaryota; kingdom Viridiplantae; phylum Streptophyta; class Magnoliopsida; order Ranunculales; family Papaveraceae; genus Papaver; species Papaver somniferum. Next base: position 216,545,784 of record NC_039364.1, on the reverse strand, counting down.
CTCTTTGATTGAGAGTTTAACTTGGAGAATTCAGAAAGACTTGGCCTCAACGCGAAATGGCTTCGTAAGCAAATAAACATTATCAAGGATTCATGTGAGAAGAACATACCCTTTCCCAATGATGCTGTGAAGGAGAAGGAGTACAAGATTGCCAAGCTGACCGAGGAGTTGAACAAGGAGAGGGCGGCTTTGCAAATCTTGAAGGATGTTGATGAGCGAAAGCCTTTTCTTGCTGATCTCTTGAACTTCTGAGAGATGTAAGGTTTATACTTGGGTTTTGATATTTAGATGGTTTTGGATTGACTTATGGTTAAGGATTTTCTTGTAGATTTGATAGAGATTTTCTTTTACGAAATATGAACTGAATTTTGATAAATTGCTGAATTCAAATACTGATTGCAAGTATTGCAAATGTTTTGGAGGAATTGAAATACAAATGAAAGAAAATCCTAAATGTTAAATCCAAACGCCATGAATGCTTCGAACGCCCAATACCTTAAATTTCCAATAATTTCAGATAAACGCCTTGAGCCAATTTTTATGAATTATTGGTAGGGTTTTGCCATCTGTGTTGATCAATTTGTAGTATCCTCCGGCCACGAACTTAGCGACCATGAATGGTCCTTCCCAATTGGAGTTTCTTATAAAATGAAGACCGCGCTGAATTGCTTTGAGAACCAGGTCCCCTTCATGAAACTTGTTAGGTTTGTTCGATCGTGCCTTGAATATCTTCCGTTGATTTGGAATTCCCTGTTTGACGGAATTCCACGACTGTGGCACATATGGACACTCGCGCGTAAGAGAGTATCCAGCATAGTGTTGATCATGCTTAGCCAGGTCTTCATCAATAAACCTCTCGATGGAGTGACCGATTTGAAGAAGTTATGAAACCAACCATTGAGTGTAATATTGCTGAGGTGAAGTTACCCACTCATAGATTTTGATGACTGCTAAATTGTTCATGGGGAGAAGTCCCTGGACCATAGTAGCGTATTTGAACATTGGTAATATTGGAGCAAGAGGAGGAATAAGACTTGCCTGAGCTCGAAACCTTCTGACAAAGGTGTGCGGATTTTCTCCAAGTTCCTGCGTAAGCCCCATCAGAGTTTTTACTTCTTCCAGATGCTCAAATAGTGGTGTGTCCTCTGCTTCGTCTTCCAACTCGGAATCCTTGTCGATGATAGGATGTGTTTAGGGCATCGTTATCCTTCCGGCATGAATCCAAGTTCTTCCAAGGACCATGTCGTACCCAGGGTCTTCCCGGATTATGAAAAACTTGACCTCAGTGCAGATCAATCTTTCCGTAACTTTGAGAGTGATGAAGCCGTATGCGTCTATGGAGATTCCTTCGTGGTCCCTAATTACCATGGGAGCGTGGGTGGCTTCCTGTCGAGTAATACCGGAAGCTCTGAGAGTTTTCAAAAGGATGATGTTGACAGCGGTACCAGCATCGACGAACGCCCTTTTGAACTCATTTGCTTTAATGTGCATTGTGATGAGCAGTCCCCAGTCATACATTTCTTTGTCGGTGGCTGAAGATTCGGTGGTGGTTTCTTGGATCAGCAGACGTTTTCCGGACACGACGTGGTTCAGTACAGCAAACATGTCTTTCCTTTGAGCTTTCGATAGATACAACAACTTGCATACATGTTCGATCAGAGATTAAACCGCTTTCTTGACAGGAGGTTCAGAGATGGTAAAAGTTCTGATTGGGAGGGGGTTTTGTGCACTCCCTCAGTCCCCAGGTTGAGCTCTCCTGATTCGACCTTTTCCTTGAATATGCGCTTCAAAATTTTGCAATCACTTGTGGGATGGCTGACGTATCTGTGGAAACGGCAATACCGAGGATTTTCCATGGCCTCTTCAGTTGGTTCCTTATTGACATAAAGGTAATTTGATTGCACCATATTGAATCCAGGCATCGAGTAGTTCATTAACTTCTTCCATTGAACAGGGAAAATCAGGTGCTTCTGGATCTTCCGTATGCTTAGGAGGGATTTTCGAATTCTCCTTCTTGTGTGCCTTTGAAGGGGTGGAGGAAGTCCGTTTGTGCTGTGGTTCTGCTTTTCGCTTACTCCCTTCCGCGACAGCATTTGTTGAAGTTGCAGGTTGTACTGCTTGTTGATCAAACGCCTGCTTCCTCGAGTGTCTTTTGAATCCTCAGTATTTGTAGACTTTGCTCTTTCCAAAAGAGCGGGTGCAGTGGTTGCCGACCTCTTTGCGGCTTCGTGAAGCTCCGAGAAAGTCTGGAATCGAAGGTTTTCTAGCAATGCCCTGTAGACCGGGAGCATGACATTGATGTACAAGTCCACCAGTTGTTGCTCCATGACGTTTGGGTCATGACAATCCAGGGCCTGGACTCTGAACCTTTTCGCATAATCATTGGGATTTTCACTGACGCTCTGAAACATCCTTCCAAGGTTGGAGAGGGTGACCTGTTTTGACACGAAGAAGTATTTCCTGTAGAATGTGTTGACCATTTCTCCCCAATTGTTGATAGTCCCTGGTGCGATGCTGTTATAACAGGTGTATGCTATGCCTTTCAGAGATTTCGAGAATTCCTTGAGACGAACGACATGATTATGTTCATGTTCTCCCAGGGATTCGATAAAAGGAGAGACATGTTTCCTAGCATTGCCAGTTCCATCATATAATGTGAAGGTTGGAGAAACGTAACCTTTGGGGAGTGGAATCCTCTGCATAGCGGCAGGATAAGGAGGTTGATGACGATGGTCATGCGATGTTTTGTCTTTTCCACGGTTCTCCAAAAGGTGCTCCAGATCCTCGCGAGTGATGAAATTCGATGATCCCTTCGCTGATGAGTTGTCTGCAGCAGTTTTGTGGACTTCGTCGTCCTCTACTGTATGGATTGGAATTACTTCAGGATCGTCGTTTGAGGATTTATCCTTCTCCTTTCCCTTCTCTTGAGTCTTCTCTGAGATCTTGTCAGTAAGAGTTTTGAGATAATTACACAGTTCCTTCTGTGTAGCAGCCATGTCAGTCTGATTTTTTGCAAGAGTCTCCTGCGCTTTGATAAGATCAGCAATGGTAGGTGGTGGATCTCCTCTGACTTCTTCAGGGTGTCGTCCAGACAGTGGATGACCTTCGGCGTGAGGACGAGTAATGTCACCACCATCAGTGTTGGAGATCGGAATTGTCTCCGAGATATTCTAGTTGTTGTTGTTGCTAGTGCTAGCACGGTTTGTGTTAGGATTCGTAACTGAACCCGACCTGAGATCAACCATCTTGTGAAATTATGAGATTGCAACCGAGAGAATGATCTCCCACTGTGGTCGCCAATCTATAGATGGGGAAAAACGATTTGCTGGTTTTTAAGGAATTGAGGAAACGACCGTACGGAGGAGACTCCTCGAACCGAGCGAAATGTTAAACCTCACACAGATGCACCGCTACAAAGGGGGTGCTTTAGATTCGAGAGATCAATCTGTAGTTCTCCGGCCTAAATCAAGACAATGACCGTTCCAGAGTAAATTCGGTCACAAGAGAGGATGGGTTGATATGTAGGAGGGAAGCTGAGAAATGTGTGGAATCAATGGTAATCAAAGATTGTGGGTGTGTGAATTCTGAATACGATAAGCTCTGAGTGATTGAAATTGCTCAATTGATGAGTTGATGATCTCGTGTTGTCAGCTTGACGTGAGATTGATGATACAGATGATGCCGATGGTTCAATCATGATTCAGAGACTTATTTATATTGCTGGAATTGTAGACACCATGATTCCATGAAGTGTGACAGTTGATGGAATCAAGGAGTGGGGAAGTGGAGATCGTGTTTGAAACCAGTTGCTCAACGTGTGGAGACTTGGTCGATTTTCCACACACTACCTCGTGAATTCCTTCAACTGATTGCACGACTTGCTCACATTCCATCGTGTGTTTGAACACACGTGCCGTAGACCGCCAAACCAAAACCCTAAGTGATATCCCCAAGTGACACAATTGACGTCTCGTGGTTTGTTAGTCAATTCATGACTTCGTGGTTTGATGGGACGACGAGTCCATGATGTTCTGAAACTCATGAGTTGAACATGTCATGAGACAGAGGTATAGTTCTTACGATGAAGTGAGCAAGTATTGATCATTCGATGGATCGTTGAATATTGATTTTTTAACCAATATCCCTTGGTTTGATCAAATATTTATCATCTGAGCAAGTGTTGCTCATGTGATGAATTGTTGAATATTTGATCGTCTGAGCATGTGTTGCTCATCTGATGGATTATTGGTAGCGTACCAAAAATATTAATTAGAATACTGGTCATTGAACCGAGCATAATTAATAAAACTAATGACCATGAGGTCTTCGTAAAATTATTAAGGTTGGAATTTGGAATGATGATCCTTGGATTCAGAAACCCTAATTTGATCAATTGATGATCAATTCATGGTTCGTCAGAATTTCAACCATGGGATGAAGGAGGGAGAGACTACATGGGACCGTGGATCAACCATGTAGTGTCCATATGCTCACATGAGCAAATACGAAGAACTCATGAGGAGTTGACGATTTGTTGGTGGAAGAATGATTAAATGCTGGCTTAATCATTCATTCAAAATGCTCGTCTGAGCCTTAGGAGAGAAAACCTAATTAATTATGACGAGGCGAGGGACCAACCATGGAGTCATGAAACCGGCACTGGGTTGTCACGTGACCGCCTGACGATCACTTCATGAAAATTCAAAGTGTTTGGAAGAGTTTTGGACCTAATACGAGGAATTGTGCAAATTAGGTCAAAACTGTGAAAATTGATGGGACCGGCTTCCGTTAGCCAAAGAGCCAATCTTGATCGGTCAAGATAGCATGCTTGTGTCCCCAAGGCGTCTGTGTCTCAGTCCTGAAAATTTTGATATTTTCTGGCGTGCAATTGAGCATCCATTCGAGAAAATATGCCAAAATTAGGGTTTCGACGAAACTGAGGAAAACACCATGAGATGATGAAAAATAATTATAAGATAAGGAATGAGGAGGCGTGGGACCGTCGTGGTCAATGCATGGTCGACCGGTCGTGACCACGGTCCCGTGGTGCCTTTTCCTTAATTTTATAATATTTTGATGATTTTACGAAAAATTCATGAATTTTGAGAAATTTGATGAATTTAGGGAGTTTCCATGAATAGAAGGAGTTTTCATGAGTTCAGGGAAGTAAAAAAAATTTAAATTAATAAAAACAAGGGTGTGTGGGACCATGGAGGCGCGGCCGGCCGGCTAGGGCCTGGTCCCATGAGTTTCCCTAATTTTTTAATATTTTTAGGTATTTTGATGATTTGAGGGAATTTTTCCTAATTTGAGAGAAATACCATAAAATCAAGGAATTTGATGAATTCAAGGAAAAATAGGATAAATAATAATAAAATAATAAAGCAAAGGGCATGTGGGACCGGTTAGGGCATGGCCGGCCGGCTAGTGGCCCGGTCCCACAAGTTTTTCATAATTTTATTTTATTTATTATTATATGATGATTTGTGCAAAATACCATGAAATCAAGGAGTTTTTCATGAAATTAGAGAAATAATAATAATAATAAAATAATAAGGATCCTTGGGGTGTGGGGCCGGATGGGACCAAGGCATGGCCGGTTGGCCAATGGTCACGCCCCATACTCCTTTTCTTAATTTTATATTATTTTTATGGATTTATGGAAGTACCATGAAACCGAGGAGTTTCCTCGAGACGAAGGAAATTTGATCAGATGAGAGAATTTTCATCAAATCAAGGAAAATAATAAAAATGTATTAAAAATATAAAACTGGCGTGGAACTGACCATGACACGGTCGGTAGGTCGTGTGTCCGTGTTCCCAATACCTTGGTCAATATTTTTAATTATTTATTATTTTCTTCCCTATTTTGCATAGGTTCATCGTTTCGTTGTATTTTGAAATACTCGTTCGTACGGTGACTATTAGTGCATCGTCGTCAAATACACTTTCACCATTTGAATCGGGGCTTACTTAGAGGTCGCTCAGACGCCCGGTTGTTGATTATTTATTACTAATTATGGAATTCAGTGGAGAATAATTCACAAAACTGAGTAATAAGATGTTTATTATTAATTCATAGGATCAGCTGAGCATTCGGCTATGAATTCAAAATAATAAAGTGAGCATTACCATTCCATGGGATCGTAGATTCGACCATAGAATCAGAGTAATTAAGATTTATCTATTACCATTTATGAGACCAGTTGTGGATTCGATCATGAAATTGAAGTAATGAGATAATATAGTTATTGTTATTCTATGAGATCAAGCCGTGGATTCGATCATAGAATCAGAACAATTGTTTATTGCCATTTTGTGGGACCAGTTGTGGATTCGACCATGGAGTAGGAGCAATTGTAATTAGGAATAATTAACTTTGTGGCTCTATATTAGCAGAGCAAGCTGTCTAGGAGCATCAATTATCCCGATATGAGCTTGTCGGTAAGTCATATCCTTTATATAGTCAGGGTAAACTCGTCGTTTGTTCCTGAAGACGTTATCGCTCTATACTAGAAGAGCAAGCTGTCTAGGAGCCGTACATCTTGTGATACTATATAGAATTAATCACTGAAAGTATTCAGTATTCATGAGATATGTCGTTGTCCAGTCGTGAGACTACATATCTACATGTACTCTGAGAGAAAGTACTCTCCGTTGAGAATTCGATGAGAGACCCGTGTCTCGATACTCACGTCTGATTGCTGGATCAGAGCTTCGTATAATTATGAGTTTACGATTTTAGACCTTGTCGAAAATCCACCATTTACAATATGGCAGAGTTCAGTTTCAGAATTTAGCACAGTGACAGCCAATGGTATCTACTTTTCACCCCCAAACCTAAACTAAACATTGTCCTCAATGTGTCTAAAGATAAACACGATTGAACAACACACCATGAGAACCATGCTGAGCAAAGAAAAGGAAAGAGATTACCAGATATCGGCGAAAGCATTTTCAGAACTCCATTATTCATGGCCAAGGTCCAGCAGAAATAAGCTAATACCACATTGGATTAGCACAATATACATACACGAAAAAGCTAGAAAATAGCATTACCTACTGGATTATATACAAGAAAAAGTCACCATACATATACAACCTAAAGAGTTGAAGATCAACCCAAAAGATGATGTGCAGAAACATCAACAATCTAATCACACATATATAGCAACAGAGAACAACCAGTGAGACTCTCAAAGTGACCAAGCTAGCCCCAAACCTGAAATTTTCAACAAAAGTGTTTTTTAACACAAAATCTTGCAATTTTGGAGGTGCTGCATGCACAAGATCTAATTCAAAGTGAACTATGTTAGGAAAGGGAAGTGACACACATTCCAACTGTGGATCCTTAAAGATGTTATATTTAGATGCAAAATGGTCCAAAAGAACTTGAGAAGCACACAGTTCTAGTCCTAGATTAGGTATTCTAAGAAAAGATGGTTTTACAATTTTGTTACAAACCAAATCTAGGTTGGGTGGAAGAGTCTCAGTTTGTGACTTAAGCAGGGAGGTAGGCACATCTAAGTTGCTCGCAAGTATGAAATCAAAAGTACCATCATTACCAGTCACATCAACATCCCCTAAATTACCTACAAGTGTCGCAGCATGCTTACATTCATTGAACAATTCAACAAACCCCAATTCAGAATCATCATGCATAAGAAAACCATAAGAAACATCATGTTGTAACCTAGGCAGGGAATCAGACACATCAAAGTTATTTTCATGCATATTATCATTAGTCTCAGCACACAAGTCAACCTTCCCTAAGTCATGCACGAGTTGTGCATCATGCTCACCTTCACAGAATTGTTCAAGCCTTAATTCAGTATCAACATCATCCAAAATTTTAGTGTTACGAATAAGAAGATCAGAAGAAACATCATTTGTTAAAGTCGCAGCAACGGAGTCTAAGGTTTCAGTAATAGAAGATTCCATAACAACATTTTCATAGTAAACACGCTCTTCTATCCCTAAATTATTATCATCATCATCGTAACAAGGATGCAATGCCGTATTCAAAATCATAGTGTCTCTAGTCGATTCGATTACCTCTAAATTAGGTTCATATTCAATATCAGTTGCATAACTAAACACACTATTTTCAAAATTTGCTTCAGTAGGACTAACAAACATTGCATTTTGAAATTCCCCCCTTCCTTCATTTTGTAAATGAATCAGATTCATCCTTAAGATCATATTAAGTTGCTCAATATAAGGGGAGTCTTCAACAGTGGGTATCCTCGTTTCAGATGGGTATTCGGTTCATGGTTGCACATGAGGGTCACTATAGAAAGGAATTTCAGAAGTGTTGCTATATGGATTATCATGTAATACTTTCAATTCAAATCTAGCATTATTCTGTTCAATGAGTTTGAGATTTTCTTTTATAGATTGCATACAAGGAGTCATTGGAATACAAAATTGTTCAACATCCAATGGTGGTGACTGGTACATGGATAATAATTAGGGTCTATATATTGTGTCTCGGGACCTTGAAAAGGTCCGTAATTTTCCTTAAAGTTATTAAAACCATGGTCTATGGGATTCTCATAATGTAAAACATGCTGGTAGGCAAGTTCTCTAAGTGATTTCTGCGATGATTTCTCATCCCTGACAGCTGACCAAAATCCAAACATATTTTTTATTTATTTTTTGAATGAAATGAGTCTATCCTAAATGCTTCTACTAATTCCTAAACAGAATGATGCGAATAGAATAACTATAATAACACAACAGACTTATCACAAAAAATGAAAACAAAAAGTTAAAAGTGTTGTTGTTGTAACAATGGTAGAGAGCTGCGACGTCTATCAATCCTGAAACTGGATCTCTATTGGGCTACGTAACAAAATAAAAATGTGGTCAACTACGAGAGGCCAACTCGCATTTGTTAACAAGATATATAGCACAATTGTTAAACCCAATATCCAACCATTCAGGCTAAGCAATTACAAAGCAGAGACGTCATTTTGTTGTGTCATTTTGTTGTAGTGTTTCAAGAAATTTACCTCCACTGCGCATCCGGGAGAAGGATAGTTGGAACTGAATGTCCCCTTTCTATGTTTGAATCTCTATGTTCTTACCTCTTTATGGTAGTTTCTTTCACCACAAACAACTCCAGCAGCAGGCTAGAGTAGGCAACACAACTTTACCTCTATTTTCTTCTATTCTGTGACTTGTACAACAACTTGTGAGTACCTGATAAGCTCAAGAGAACAGTTCACTACCCAGAAATGTGCAATTAAAACAAAAAAGTATGTACACTATCCTAATACTACTAATCTGAAAATGAAATAATATATCACAGGGTGTCAGTAATGTTGAACTACAACTGAGTTACTAAATGAAATATGAAAATTCAAAAATTATGATGTACTAGCCTAACTGACACTAATTTTCAATTAAAGAAACAAAGTATTAAGGAACAAGGCCTACAACTATATTACATACGTCTATCTACAGACAAAATTATAATAAAAGAAAAATGGAAATCATGTACTTATTTAATGGAAGTGGACTGAAGTCTAAATCTATGTTACACTAAAAACAAAAGAAGTAAAGGACTTAACTTATGAAAACGAAAATATGTATTACAAGGTAATGATTACTTGAGCTATACTTACGTCTTGTTTGTTTGCAGCTGACTCGGCGTCTGGATCTGAGTCAACCTCTGATTCGGGCCGAGTCAGCAGTCAGACCGTTTGTTTTACATTTTGAGTCAGATCTGACTCGATCTATGACTCAGACATAACCCCTGACTCGGATTCATTTGAGTCGGGTAACAAAATATCCCTGAATCACGGGACCAAACCACTGACTCACATTTTTTTGAGTCAGATGAGTCAGATCTGACTCAAAACAAATATATCGAGTCAGATCCAGATGAGTCAGGTGATTTCACTCAGATCCAGATGACTCAGATCTAGACGACTCAGATGAGTCAGGAGTAAACAAACATAGTGTTAGCATATTAACAGAACTATGATGGTCCTAACAGTTAGTACGCAATCACTACGACTAACCTACACAAGTGTTTATTACAGACGAACTTTAAGCAAAAAGGAAAATTGACAAGATGCAATTGTTATTTTGTTTTTTCTAAAAAAAATAAAGATGTTACGAAAATGAAATTGTTGATGGTGGATTTTAGTTCAGGACTAAAATTGTAAAACTAAAAATAGTATGTCGACATCCTGCAAAACATAAAGCCATTTCATAAGCGATGAGCGCAGAAAACCTCTCGATTTATTTATTTGAAGCAATTCAATAAATATACAAAATTCACCCAGAATGGTGCATGTAGCAATAATTCCAAATATTTTGTGAATTTATAGCATTATTAATTAATGCATGATTTTCCTAGTATTTCCTGTGCTGTTCTCAGCAGAACTCTCATTATTGGTGCGGCATGACGACTGAGTGTTTACTCTCAGCAAAGTAACACGAATCTCTAAGTGTCAATAGTGAGGTATGCACGGAATACCCGCATCCATACCATTTTCTAACCAAGAGAACCCTGTGTCGGCGCGCTTATATTAGCCCGATCGAGCATGTTTGATTCCCTATTGGAAATCTGGATTGTCCATGTCAGTCTCAGAAACAATCACGGCCACGCAAGTTGGCCGCATGTTTTAACTAGCCTAGACGAACCCTAACAGGAGCAGGCAATCACCGTGATGTTCACCGACGGGCCCGCCTATGCCCTAGCCGGTCGAATACCACGCTATACCCCTAACGCCTGTCAAATGCCGGCCCCAAAGAGGGATGGCCGCGTTGCTTTGGGGAAGGCTCAAACGACCAAGAACGCTCAAAGCAGTCTTAGAATCATCATGACCGTCCAACTTCACCATCCTGGTTGGACAGATTAGATCATCCCATAATTGATCAGTGAAGCGCTAATGCACAATTAGCGGGCCCACTCCTCACCCACCTGATCGGTTTTCTCACGACCTAGCCCTAGAGCAATGAACGCTTGCTCGAAGTGTGACTGACGTGATGCTTAAAGGGTCACGGAAATCCCACTAGCGTCTTAAATCGATCACAACCATCCAACGTCGCCAACGTGTTTCGATGGCTTAGATCACACCTAGGACCATCGGGCAGGAACACATAAGTTCACCATCAGCCCAACGTGGGCCCCATACAATCGACCTCTCCAAAGGAGGAGCATAGCTTGCCAAACCGATTGGCCAAAGTCACGCATGCGTGACCGTTCTAAAACCCTAATTAGGGTTTGCGGCGCTGCATAACTGTCGCAGTTCGATCGCGTCCATCCATCTTCGCCAGCCTAAACGGAGGGTGTATATGTAGACTTAATAGGTACCAAGGGTATCAACGTGATCAGCGTGGGCCCACCTATGCGTGTGACCAATCGGCCTAGGCCAACCATGGCCGAGCGCCTCGAAACGCACGTCCAAAGGAGGCATGTCACGCAGTTCGCAAATCCTTTGCGGCAAAGGATTTCTATCGCAAATCGATCACGACCACTCACCTTTGCCAGACAAATTGAGTGGCCTAGATCGCACCTCCGCGAGACAGAGTGGCATGGACTTGTACACCGGCAAGCCGTCTACACGCATGCCTGGTCGGTCCCACCAGAAACTTTGTCCATGCTTGATTTCGGTCGAGCTAAAAAGTGATGCTTACGCACCTCTTTAAAACCCTAAAATCCATCAAAGGTCGCAAACATGTGCCACGGATCATCTCGTCCGTCCAACTTTGCCAGCTTGGTCGTACAGCCTAGGCTAAGAGTTAAACGGACCATGAGGCACCTTGGTGATCACCATCCATCACTCTACCACAAGGAGTGATCGGTCAAAGGATGGCCCGCCCATGCGGCCTTCAAACGATCAACGATCACTCGAAGATGGTTGAGCATGCAGCTATTTTAAGACGCTTAATCCGCGACTTACTCTGTTAAGCTTTAAAACAGTGATGCTTCATACATATTGATTGTATTCAATGTATTACATGCATAAAGTATACACGATATTTCATGAATATTGATTTCTTAAATAACTCAATTATTTAACCTAGCACCGTATGCTACTTCCTGTGAGTCCCACGATTCACTCATTCGAGACATCAAGCATGTCACAAACTGGGAGATACTTACTGGGGTATTGGTCTGGCGGTTTACAGCGTGCTGTGTGCAACACGCCCATTTACAAGAACGTGTCAGGAGGCATGGACGGTTAAGGTGAGCCAAGACGTGATCGTGTAACCACCTACACGACCCCACTACTCCATCACTCAACTTCCTCCACTTCCTACGAGATGAAGGTTTGCGCTCAATGACTTGTATAAATAGGTCCTTCACCTATTTTCAAACGACACAAAAAACCAAGAGTTGTCACAGTATCCAGAAAACACCCAGAACTGATAGCTTTCATTGTGCAAGCCAGTTCATAATTCTGATACAAGTCATAAAAAGCCAACACCTTCACAATCTCAATACCTTCTTCGCTTCCCTCCCTAAGATCAACCCCATCTACTTCACTTTGTGACCGAAGCAAGTCTGGAACGGTCATTTCTTGGTTTAGGCCAGAATTGTATAGATTGATCTCTCGAATCAAAAGCACTCCCGTGCATTGCATTTGTTTAGGGTTTAGATTCGTTTCTCATCAACACACCCCAAATTACCAAAGACAGCAGAAACAGTTTTCACCCATAAAAAGAAATGATTACGACAACTTAAGACCTGCAACTAGCAATGCTTTTAACAATGACAAAAACTTATGCCGGTAAATGTTCAACTACTGACATGCATTAAGTGGAAAAGAAAGACGACAAAATGCAGATACTTGATTGAAAATGAAATGGGAAAACAAAAGATACTGATCAACAAGGACTGAAAACTACAGATTGCACTGGTATTATAACTAAGCTACAGACTGCAGAATTATTATGACTAAGTTACAATACAAAGCAAAAATCGGAACCTAAAACCGTTCTAACCTACAGAACCAAATATGACTGAACTTACTGACAGGGGGTTACATGTTGTAAAGGACTAAGCTAATCTAAGAATAGTGAATACAAAATGTAAGCAAGATTACAATTTAAACTAGAAAGGAAAATCAGTACTACCAGTTTTATATTTTTATTTTCAAAATGCAGAAAGTAAAAAGATATAAATACAAATCCTAACTACAATCCACTAGCAATATCCACAGTAAGCACCAAACTGAAAGCTAAAAATCTATGGAAATATCTAAAAGCTACATACTACGGGACAAAGAAAAAAAAGGAAATCAACACCTAAATGAAAACTAACTAAAATGAAAATCAAAAGCCTACAGTACGGAGCCTGTTTAAACTGCAACACAAATTTAGCACCTGGACCTATAATAAGAGATGGACAACTAGACTAGTTCTAATTGGTATTAACAAATAAGCATGTAATATACTACAGAAACAACAAAGTGAAGTATTCCAAATGAAAATGACTGAGCAAACCCAAAAGTTACAGAACCAAGACGATTAAACCAAAATACAAGTTCAGTACTACTGCTATGAAATAAACAAACAAGATGCTAACAAATTCAGAGACACCAAAAGAAACTAAAAGGAATATAGGTAAAGATTGAATCAGTACCAGATTTTTTTTTATGTAAATGAAAACAAAGAATATATACAATCCTAACTAAAAATCAGAACACTAAAAATTCAACCACACCGCTACCGAGTACCTGGCAGCGACGCCAAAAACTTGGTAGGCCAAGGAAAGATGCCTACGATATTAAATTGCAAGTGCACAGTGCCTTATTGTGTATAGTGCAAATACAGGCCGATCCACAGGGACAAGGTGGGTGTAGAGTTGAAACTACGTTCTTACTAATTGATTCCAAACAAGAGTAACACAAAGAGGGGTTTTGCGTCGATACGACAAAGGTTATGAATGATTATACTAAAGAAACAAGATTAAGAAGCAATAAAAGATAAATTAGGGCTTTGAATCCACCACCTAAATGCGTAGAAATCCTAGATTTGATGAACTAGTTCTCCTTTCAATCAAGGAGCTATAGAAGTTCTAACCTCAAACTATCTTGAAGATGTGATAAATCACTAGTTCAAATGGATAATTTAACCTCAACAAAGTATGCCAATTCCTAGCATTACCTATCTTTTTAAGGCATAGATAATCACAAATTGAGTTGATCAGTTTATATAGTGCTTGAAAACATACAAAGAATTACTCTAACTACCATAGATGCATGACATACAAGGTGAAAGTACTTTGATGTTTTTCAGAGATTAAATCATGCTTTCAATAAAATTCCATGGAAAACAAAGTAAAATTAAACCAAATATTTCTAATTATCAAGGGGTTTCATCTATGCCCTAGCAGAGATGTTTAGAACATAAGAAGATTGAAATTAAAACCTAAATATTACTACTACTAATTGCACCGGCTACTATGGGCTTGGTTTCAATATACATCTGCCTCCCCTATTTATACAAAATTTTCCCAATTCTCAATCCCATTCTCAATAAAGTACAATTAGAAAATTAGGGATTTTGATGTTTACAAAACTCACCACTGATGCATGTCTTCTGTACATAGCCACCCTATTGTCTAATGATGTTGATTCAGACCTTCAGTTGTCATTCTAGCATCTCTTGGAGACAAAATTATCCAGCCTATTTTTCCTCAAGTAATATCTATCTAGGGTTAGCTTAAAATGGGTACAAAGAAGACATCTTGGAAAAGATGGTGATGGAGGTACTTGACAACTTGAAAGAGAAGGAGACAGAGAGGTCGGCGGTGACGGTCTGGTACACATAAGATAAAGGGATGGGTGCAGTTATCGGGTGGAGTAAGAAAGAAGACTTCTTTTTTTTTTAGTTCTGATCTTGGAAGTGAAATTAGTAAAGGTGATAAAAGAGTTCCTTTGGGTGTTAGGCACTAACACCAACCTTGAATAAATGAGAGTTTGACCCGTATCCCTATTTTCCAAATGGTGTCTTTTGGATCTTTTGAGTAGCTCTTCTATTTAGCTGAATTTATAAGCCCAGCTGCATCCAAATGTATCTTCATTGCTAAAACCACGAAGCCACCAAAAATATTATGTTTACGGATACAATCAGATGAGCCATTTCTTTGTTGTACCACCAGGTCCTCTCTAATCACTTCCTTTGTATGAACTCACTGCTCTATTATTCACCATTTACTCAACCACCTACAACACAATAAAAAATTAGATTATTCCGACAAAATTACCCGTTAAAGGAGATATGCGCAAAATACAAGATTTTTTATAAAATAGTACATTAAGACATTAGAGATGTGATAAAAGACAACAAAATGATCTAGAAATATGCATTATTAGGCACCGATCAACATATCGGTACGTAAGGAGACAATGATGCAGGAATACAGACAACTTCTTTGTTCAACATAGTCTTCAGACATTGGTGATACGTCGAGGGGACGATCCTATTATCGTGAAGCCATGGTCTCCCCAGTATCATATGGTAGTCCGGCTCCTTTTCTATAACTTTGAATTTCACCTTTGACTGGACAGTCCCTACAGATAAATTCAGATTGACATACCCGTATGTGTCGGTTTGGTTTCCTTCAAAGTCTGTCATCGTGGTAGGTTGTCGCACGATCTTGTTTGGGCGAATCTTGGCCGTCCTGAGAGTCTTGAGAGTAATCACGTTCGAAGATGCTCCAGTGTCGATGAGGGCCCTTTTGAATTCTGAATACTTGATGCGTGCAGTATCGTGTAGGGACCGGTTGTGACCTTCTTCCGCCATCATGTTGTCTTCTATAAATGTGACATTATTCACAGACATCTCTGGTGTTGTCGAGGATTCCGGACGCAAATGGGTTAAACGTACGTCTAGGGCTATCTGGTTGATTGCAGCAAACGTCTCCGTCCTCTGATTCTTCGAGAGGTGTAAGAGTTCGCACAAACTTTCCACTAGAGAAGTTGCGTCTAGTTCCACCGGCCTCTGGTTCATAGTGAAACTATTGACTTGAGGAGGATCGTTGCGAGGATCAGTCCCCTGTGTAGAAATATCTGTGACAGGAGAACCGCTCATATCCGATGTCATCTTGGCGAGGAGATCGAGTATGATGTTTATTGTTTCCTTGATCAAATCCATGTTCTTCGTGTGAATCTCTTGTACCCTTGCTAACTCGATCGGTGTTGGGATCCTTCTGTTGGTTACACCACCAGATACACCGTCGGGAAAATGAGCATCTTTATTGGAGGAACTTCAACCGGAATTTGAAGTTGTTGGGATAGTCCTAAGACCAACCATTTTTTAAATCAGCAAAATGGAATTGGGTATTGAAGAAATTGACTTCACAACCAAGAGATTAATCTCCCACTGTGGTCGCTAGTTGTTTATGGGTGAAAACTGCTTCTGCTGGTTTTGGTAAGGTGTGTGTGGATGAGAAACGAATCTAAACCCTAAACAAATGCACTGCATGGGAGTACTTTATATTCGAGAGATAAATCTGTACAATTCTGACCTAAACCAAGAAATGGCCGTTCCAGACTTGCTTCGGTCACAAAGTGAAGGAGATGGGATTGATCTTAGGGAAGGAAGCGAAAAAGGTTTTGAGATTATGAAGGTGTTGGTTGTTTATGACTTGTATCAGAACATTGAACTGGCTTGCATAATGTAAGCTATCAGTTCTGGGTGTTTTCGGGATACGGTGTTAACAACAACTTGGTTTCTGTATGTTGTTTGGAAATAGGTCGAAGAACCTATTTATACAAGTCATTTGAGCGCAATCCTCATCTCGTAGGAAGTGGAGGAAGTTAAGTGATGGAGTAGTGGGGTCGTGTAGGGATGGTGATTGTCACACAATCACGCCTTTTCCCACTTCCTTCATCACTGTTAACCCTCCATCATTTCCTAGCACGTTCTCGTAATGAGGGCGTTGCACGCCGCACGCTGTAAACCGCCAGATCAATACCCCAGTAAGTATCCCCCAGTTTGTGACATGTTTGATGTCTCGAGTGAGTCGGTCAAGTGAAAAAGTGGGGGTCTAACAACACCACCCAATGTTTCGCTTAGCAATCTGTATGGACTAACTCCGAAATACTTTGATAGAGAATCAACTAGACAGTCAGACTCAATCTAGATGAAAGTATATCAAGGAGTTAATATCTCTCTCTTGATTTGATTTTTGCCCAAGCTAAAAACAATAGCGAGTCTTTATCAAATACAAGGAATAACTTGGACGGTACCAAAGACCAATGTCCAAGGATCAATAAATATCAATCAACAACCAAAGGTTGGATTTCCAATTGATGATCACGAACGCACAACCTGTATTATTTTAATTATATAAAATATAATGCGGAAAAGAAATAACACAAAAACCAGAAGTTTTGTTAACGAGGAAACCGCAAATGCAGAAAAACCCCGGGACCTAGTCCAGATTGAATACACATTATATTAAGCCGCTACAGACACTAGACTACTCCAAGCTAACTTCAGACTGGACTATAGTTGAATCCCAATCAGTCTCCCACCGATCCAAGGTACAGTTGTACTCCTACGCATCTCATCCCAGCAGGATACTACGCACTTGATTCCCTTTGCTGATCTCACCCACAACCAAGAGTTGTTGCAACCCAAAATCGCAGACTTGATAATAAACAAATTTGTCTAACACAAAAAAGTCTATCAAAGAATAAATATGTCTCCCACAGATAAACCCTAGGTTTTGTTCCGTCTTAAGATATGAAATCAAGGTGAACATGAACCAATTGATAATCCGATTTTATATTCCCGAAGAACAACCTAGATTAATCAATCACCTCTCTACAATCCTTCCTGACTACACAGGCGGTTTGTCGAGGAATCACAAACAGTGAGACGAAGATGTTTGTGGCTTCTTTATCTTGCCTATCGGAGAACTATCACGATCTCAATCCAATCAAAATATTGTACTCGTACGATAGAAGATGCAATATCATATCAAACAACTACGATAAAAGTAGTATCGGTCTGGCTTCACAATCCCAATGAAGTCTTTATGTCGTTAACCTGGTTTTAGAGAAGAATACCAAAGGTTAAAGGAGAATCGACTCTAGAGAGCGCACTAGTATCACACAGACGTGTGGGGATTAGTTTTGCACAATGCTAGATCTCTCCTTTATATAGCCTTCAAATCAGGGTTTTGCCTTAGTTACAAAGCAATCCATATTCACCGTTAGATGAAAACCTGATTTAGAATCAAGCTAATATATCTCAACCGTTAGATCGAAAACTTAGCTTGTCACACACACTTGGGTAGACATTTACTGGGTTTGTGAAAACCATGCCCAAACGTGTACGTGTATGTTGGTTCAACATAGTAACCCAAAAGGTTAACCATATGAGCATTTCATATTAACCTAGTTCTTCTTCACCATAACTAGTTCAATTGACTCAAATGAACTAGTTAAAGAGTTGTTCAATTGCTATGAGATCTTATGTAACTACACAAGACACAATTGAAACAAAGATGATTCGATTCGATTGAATCGGCTCATGAACTTTATAGGCACGGTTTGCACAAAGCATTCCTTAGTAATTTAAGTTTCATGTTCAGAGGACATCTTTAGATCATAACCACTTAAGCTCACAAAAAAGTTCGCGGACTTAAGACAACCGGTGGAGTTTTCCAAACTTAGCAGAAAATCTCGGCAAAGAGACTTTCGCCAGTTCGCGGACTTAGACGCAAACGAGTTTTTGGAAAATCCCAGCAGAAATTCTCGGTAAAAGAACTTCCGTCAGTTCGCGGACTGGGTTCGCGGACTTTCCAAAGACAATTCCTCCGGTTTCTCTCAATCAACAAAGTTAAACTTCGGATTAAGGAATACATGGTTATGTAATCTAAACTCTCATTCCAATCATTGAGACATTCTCAGAGGACGTTATATAGCCGTTATTCACAAACCGTTTCGCGTCAGAGCAATTCTCAAAGTAATTGAAACTTTTCATGAATTTCGTCACTAGGTGAAGATAAACTTGATCAAAGCGAAACGCTTTACCAACACAAGATTTCGAGATATAGATAGGCGAGATATACTCGGCTCGAAATATCAAATGTGTATGATCCAGTCTATATAGCATACGACTTTTGTCTCATAAGAAGTAGGAGATAGAAGAGATAGACTTTTGAGTGATAGATAAGTTCAAGTCTCCACATACCTTTTTGTTGATGAAGTTCCACGGTTCCTTGAGTAGATCTTCGTCGTTGTATGATGAATCGCCATGAAGTCCTTGAGCTCAACTACACTTTTCTATCCTAGTCCGAGACTTAGCTATGTAGGCTAGAAATCAAGACTCATAGTTTTGATCACTAACATTGACAAACATGCTTGAGATGGCAACGCATGAGAGGTCGACCGAGCTATGCTCTAACAATCTCCCACTTTGTCAATTTTAGTGACAAAACTATTAATACATATGGAATACAAAAAAGATAAACTTTAGTGGCTCCTATTCCATAGTCTAATCTTCAACGTTCCTTGAAATCTTCGTCCTTCTAAGTACTCCAATGATCCCAAAGGTTGTAAGTTTAGCATCACCGTTGTTGAAGATCCGTAGCTATAACAATGAGAGAAATCGAGATTCTCGATCATTATTATACAGTGTCATTATGTAACATCAAAGTCCAATTTCATCACGACTTTAACAACAATACTATGGTGATATGTATCACTCCCCCTTAGTCAATACTCCATCTTGATCACGGAAACCACTCCCCCTTACACAATGCTCCGAAAACCATATGTATTTGTAGTGTGAATTTCTCCCCCTTTTTGTCAATAAAATTGGCAAAGGTACAAGAACGTGATCATAATGAAATTTCCAAAAGAGACATTTCATAGACTAAAAGAAAAATACATACCAACTTAATTTAGATGCAATCATAAAGCCGAAGCTAAATGCATTCATCAAGGAGTTTTAAGATACAAGATAACCCCTATAAAATTCCACAGCTACACACCCCGCAAGATATTACCATTAAGCATAAGTTCAAAAGAACTCTCCCCCATTTTATGTGATTCCCGAAAGAACAACAAGAGCGACCTTAATTTCGAAAGAAAAGAAGAACTTTTTAATTGGACACCAAAAACCATAGAAATGATTTTCTACATTCCAAAACTCAACCAAATTAATCACAAGAAAATCCATGATTAATTTAATTGGAATACACAACTAAATCAAACCACAAAAATGATCAATTTAATTGAAAGTGGTCAACATAAGTAAACTTACGGAGCTACGACTAAGGTAATCATACGGAGATGACTAACTTAATCGTTCACATACTCAACATTAGGAAAACCTTACGGAATATACGACAACATTAACCAATAGAACATGATTTGTATAGCCGTTCATATACTCAACACAAGAAATTGTGGAATATATGAAAACTCAACTAGACTAATTACAAAAGAACTTATAATTAATCTACCAAACTAATCACAAAAGTAATCAATTTAACTGTCAAAAGATTTGCTCGACAAAAGAAGACTTTCGGAGCAAATAACTAAATAACCAATCAAGATGATTAATTTAGTTCATAATGCTCAACATATAGCATCTTATGGAACAACCAACAAAGCCAATAAGAATAATCGACTTAGTTGTATCGTGCTCAACATAAGACACACAATGGAGCCTTCACGGTAAATCATAACAAAATGGATCAATGAAGATCAATACCGTGGATAAAATACAAGGATATATTCTATTTTCCATCATAACGACATAATAGACTTTATCCTTGTCAAACAAAAGATTTTATCCTATTTTCCATCAAATACATGACTGCATAGGCATAACTTTTGTAATTGTCAAAAGTCCATTCGTCCTTTCATCAATACGAATACCAATTTATGAACGACTTTACTTTTGACAGCATATGGGACCTTCAAGTTCACGGACGCAAACAATACATATCCCATAATCAAATTGCAATATCACAAAATCATAAAGATTAATACTGCAATAACATCATCCTCCAAATATTTTTAGAATTTAAAACCAGTAAACCTAAAAAATAACATAAGAAGATGAAAACAAAAATAGTTATGTGTAGTCACAATCATCTCTATTGAAAGCGCTAGTTATTCTTCCAACTAAACCAAAAAGAAGACATACTACGCAACAATTCCTTTGATAAATTCTTCATCATTCCCGAACTCCTTGTTATCGACAACCATCGGGACATAAGGTTCACGGAGATAAGTGTCAATACCCACAAACTGTCTTGGCTGAAGAGGCCGAATTAGGGTCTTCTGAATTTCCAAAAATTTAGACACGAACGTCTTTGTTTCATAAATCTTTCTTCTTATTTCCTTTAACTCATCAAGAACATCGGAAAACTTCTGAGAGTTAGAAGGAACAACCCTGGGTTTTCTTGTATTCCTTCTTTTTCTTTTCAGGGACTTAGAGACAGGAGATTTTTCTTTTTCCTTGATTGAAGACTTAACAATCATGTTGACATCCTTTCCATCTGACGACATAGTGCTTTGAGAACAGTTATAAACAACTGGATTTGTATGATTGAATCACTTAACTCAACAAGCAGTCTTATATAGGATGTCAAGAGGAAAAAGGAATGTAGGGTTCGAAACCTATTGACAGGTTCGTATACGCCCAACTCTAGAACCCTATAAAGAGTAGAATTGTCGATAATAACCGTTTCTTTTATTTGATAGACAAAAAATAACAAAACTAAGAAAAGAAGGAAAAACTCTTCTGAAGCCTAGATCAGCACTCAATCTTGTCTCTTTTCGAACATGCACATGAGACAAGATTTTCCCAACAACACAATCAAGTTGTGTTGCGATGAACAACGATTTGTCCATCTTTTTCCTCATGGGAGGAATCTTCTGATCTTTTTCTATCAAAAGATTTGACCATATTTTGTTTTCAAATGGTCTTATTCTATCCTTGGAAACCAACTTCATAGACGAAGATAAGATCCTACATACCTCGGCGGTCTTCTGAGAAAGTTTCATCTTCCTTGCTAAACGATCTACTCTTGTTGAAGTTTGCTGGCGTGCCTTATTTGGTGCTTGTATTTGTAACACCTTGATAGTTCGTGTCCCTTCATCAAGCAAAACGAGCACGTCAAACTTGGATAGTATTCAGGCATCTGATCTGTGCAAGCTGACAGACATGCAGTTGATCTTGAAACATCACCGACAGGGTTTCCAATTATCGGATTCAAAGAATCTTCCAGCTTGATTGGGTTTCCCTCTTCTCCGAACCCATTGAGGTTGATATATGTATTGCTACAAGTATCAAAATCGATGTTTTCACAAAGAAGCCTTACACTTGATTTCCTATCTTCATCGGAATCATAGGTTTCAGACATTTCATCAAGTGTTACAGC
This sequence comes from Papaver somniferum, assembly GCF_003573695.1. NCBI lineage: Eukaryota > Viridiplantae > Streptophyta > Magnoliopsida > Ranunculales > Papaveraceae > Papaver > Papaver somniferum. Next base: position 216,523,409 of record NC_039364.1, on the reverse strand, counting down.
TAGACCTTTGTTCCCAGTGTATTTTCTACCATTTGGGCATTCGTTAGCAAAATGGCCAAAACCCTTACACTTAAAGCACTGAGGCATGTCCTCGTCATCAGCCTCGTTAAGCATCCCTGTTTTTAGGAGGTACGCGACCGTGAGGTTTGTCTGATGACTTAGGTTTGTCTCTTGGAAACCGTTTACTTCTCTTCAACAGAAGATCCCTAAACTGTCTTGTGATCAAGGAGACTGATTTGTCAAGATCTTCATCCGAAAAATCATCCTCAGACTGATCATCCTCAGAGACATGAACACTCTTACCTTTGACCAGTAATTTAGTGTTCTTTTGTGCTTTAAAGGCAACATCCTTACCGACTGTGGATGTATGCTCATGGTCAAAGATCTTAAGCTTTCCAACCAAGGTGTTTCTGGAAAGATTATCGAGGTTATTCCCCTCAACGATGGCGTGCTTCTTAGACTCGTATCTAGATGGCAGCGATCTGAGGATTTTCATCACAATGTCCTTTTCAGGAATAGTCTTACCCAATGCAAAAGATGCATTAACAATTTCAGACACTTTGTGATTAAAATCATCAAATGTTTCTTCATCTGCCATACTAAGGTTCTCCCAATCGGAATTAAGGTTTTGAAGCCTAACATCCTTTTCACTGGAGTTGCCTTCAAATACGGTTTCTAAGATATCCCAAGCATCTTTAGATCTAGTGCAGTTAGTCACATGATGCTGAAGATTTAGGGTAATGCCATGTATCATAGCATTCAAACCGTCGGAATTTTACTTTGAAGCAGTTATCTCAACAACGGTGTATTCACCAATAGGTTTGGGAACGTTTACATCACCGACTGCCACAACGGGAGCATCATCACCATTAACCACATATAACCATGATTGAAAATAACGCGATTGAAGAAAAGTTCGCATAGCAATTTTCCACCATAAGTAATTGGAGCCATCGAAGACTGGTGGTACGTTAATAGAGATAGCACCTCTGTCCATAAAGTCAGATCGCTACAAACACAGACTGATGAGGTCTTTAACGTGTTTGCCTGCTCTAATACCAATTGAAAAAGCGGGGGTCTAACAACACCACCCAATATTTATCTTAGCAATCTGTATGGACTAACTCCGAAATACTTTGCTAGAGAATCAACTAGACAGTCAGACTCAATCTAGATGAAAGTATCTCAAGGAGTTAATATCTCTCTCTTGATTTGATTTTTACTCAAGCTAAAAAAAATAGCGAGTCTTTATCAAATACAAGGAATAACTTGGACGGTACCAAAGACCAATGTCCAAGGATCAATCAATATCAATCAACAACCATAGGTTGGATTTCCAATTGATGATCACGAACACACAACCTGTATTATTTAAATTATATAAAATATAATGCGGAAAAGAAATAACACAGACACCAGAAGTTTTGTTAACGAGGAAACCGCAAAAGCAGAAAAACCCCGGGACCTAGTCCAGATTGAATACACATTGTATTAAGCCGCTACAGACACTAGCCTACTCCAAGCTAACTTCGGACTGGACTATAGTTGAACCCCAATCAGTCTCCCACCGATCCTAGGTACAGTTGTACTCCTATGTCTATGATCCCAGCAAGATACTGCACACTTGATTCCCTTAGATGATCTCACCCACAACCAAGAGTTGTTGCAACCCAAAATCGCATACTTGATAATAAACAAATCTGTCTCACACAGAAAAGTCTATCAAAGGGTAAATCTGTCTCCCACAGATAAACCCTAGGTTTTGTTCCGTCTTAAGATATGAAATCAAGGTGAACAGAAACCAATTGATAATCCGGCCATATATTCCCGAAGAACAGCCTAGATTAATCAATCACCTCTCTACAATCCTTCCTGACTACACAGGCGGTTTGTCGAGGAATCACAAACAGTGAGACGAAGATGTTTGTGACTTCTTTATCTTGCCTATCGGAGAACTCTCACAATCTCAAGCCAATCAATAAATTATACTCGTATGATAGAAGATGCTAGATCAGATCACACAACTACGATAAAGTAGTATCGGTCTGGCTTCACAATCCCAATGAAGTCTTTAAGTGGTTAACCTGGTTTTAAAGAAGAAAACCAAAGTTTAAAGGAGAATCGACTCTAGCGAGCGCACTAGTATCACACAGGCGTGTGGGGATTAGTTTTGCACAATGCTAGATGTCTCCTTTATATAGCCTTCAAATCAGGATTTTGCCTTAGTTACAAAGCAATCCATATTCACCGTTATATGAAAACCTGATTTAGATTCAAGCTAATATTTCTCAACCGTTAGATCGAAAACTTAGCTTGTCACACACATTTGGGTAGACGTTTACTGGGTTTGTGAAAACCATGCCCAAACGTGTACGTGTATGTTGGTTCAACATAGTAACCCAAAAGGTTAACCATATGAGCATTTCATATTAACCTAGTTCTTCTTCACCATAACTAGTTCAATTGACTCAAATGAACTAATTAAAGAGTTGTTCAATTGCTATGAGATCTTATGTAACTACACAAGACACAATTGAAACAAAGATGATTCGATTCGATTGAATCGGCTCATGAACTTTATAGCCACGGTTTGTATAAATCATTCCTTAGTAATTTAAGTTTCAGGTTCAGAGCACATCTTTAGATCATAACCACTTCACCTCACAAACAAGTTTGCGGACTTAAGACAACCGGTGGAGTTTTTCAAACTCAGCAGAAAATCTCGGCAAAGAGACTTTCACGAGTTCGCGGACTAGGTTTGCGGATTGAGTTCGCGTACTTAGACGCAAACGAGTTTTTGGAAAATCCCAGCAGAAATTCTCGGTACAAGAACTTTCTTCAGTTCTCAGACTGGGTTCGCGGACTTGGCAAATCCAATTCCTCCGGTTTCTCTCAATTAACAAAGTTCGAAAACTTCGGATTCAGGAATACATGGTTATGTAATCTAAACTCTCATTCCAATCATTGAGACATTCTCAGAGGACGTTATATATGTTAGAGCATAGCTCGGTCAACCTCACATGCATTGCTATATCAAGCTTTGTCAATGTTTGTGATTAAAACTATAAAGTCTTGATTTCTATCCTATTAGATAAGTCTCAGACTAGGATAGGAAAAGTGTCGTTGAGCTCAAGGACTTCATGGTGATTCAACGACAACGACGAAGATCTACACCAAGGAACCGTGGAACTTCATCAACCAAAAGGTATGTGAAGACTTGAACTTATCTATCACTCGAAAGTCTATCTATTCTTCTCCTACTTCTTATGAGACAAAAGTCGTATGATATATAGACTAGATCATATACACTTGATGTTTCGAGCTGAGTATTCATTGCTTATCTTTTACTCGAAATCATGTGTTGGTAAAGCGTTTCACTTTGATCAGGTTTATCTTCACCTAGTGACGAAAGTCATGAAAGTTTCAATCACTTTGGAAATTGCTCTGACGAGAAAGGTCTGTTGTTCTTCACGACTGAATATCGCCCTCTGAGAATGTTTCAATGATTGAAATGAGAGTTTAAATTATATAACCATGTATTTCTTGAACCGAAGTTTTCGAACTTTGTTGATCAAGAGAAATCGGTAGGATTGTGGAATTGGCTTGCCAAGTCCGCGAACCAAGTCCTCGAACCCAGTCCGCAGACTCAGTCTGCCAACTGACGGAAGTTCTCGACCGAGAATTTCTGCTGGGATTTCCAAAACTCGTTTGTGTGCTAAGTCCACGAACTCATTCCGCGAACCCACTCCACGAACTGGCGGAAGTTCTCGACCCGAGAATTTCTGCTGAGTTTGGAAAACTCAACCGATTAACTTAAGTCCGCGAACTTGTTTGTGAGCTTAAGAGGTTATGATCTAAAGATTTGCTCTAAACAAATATTAATTATTAAGGAATGCTTTATGCAAACCGTGGCTATAATGTTCATGATCCGATTCTAATCGAATCGAATCATTTTTGTTTCAACTGTGTCTTATGTAGTTACATAAGATCTCATAGCAATTGAACAACTCTTAACTAGTTCATTTGAGTCAATTGAACTAGTTATGGTGAAGAAGAACATGATTAATATGAGATGCTCATACGGTTGAAATTTTGGGTTATCATGTTGAACCAACATACGTGTACTCGTTTGGGCATGGTTTTTCTCAAACCCAGTAAACGTCCACCCAAAAACTTCATGATATTCTTGTTTGGGTGTCGAAAGAAGTTATTAAACCGGGATCATATGTTAAGGCTAACACTCTTGACATTACGGGTTTTAAACGTCCAACCTTTAGGCAAAGGAATTAGTGTTGTGATAATCCTAGATTTGCCTATAAACGTTATACGAAGCCTTTTCACAATCGTAATGGTTATCAAATGGATAACTTCGTAAAGACAAAGACAAGATCTGATGCTCCCAATTGGAGAAAGACTAACTTGCAAAAGAATAGTCATTCCAATTCTCTTCCGGAAAATCTTGAAGAGAGTAATGGGAAGAAGGTTTCGGTCGTTCCTAAACGCACTCAAAAGTGGATACCAAAGAAAGTCAATGATGTTTTGAGTGTGAAAAGGAATGATCTCCCAGAAAGTTCCATGACTATGGAGAAAGCAGTATCCATGATGCTGGAACTTAAAGAGTTCTTTGGGAAGATGGATTTGGATGTGAAAGGTTCTAAAAGCGATCTCCTTCATGATAATCCAAAAGTCACTTGTGGTGAGCAAGACTTTGTTCACCCCAACGCAACTTGATTGTGTTGGAAGTGCATCCTCACCAAGGAATCCCCTGATTTGTATACGGTGAGGGAAGCATAAGAATTGGGGCACACAAATTATGTTCTGTAAGGCGGTATAATTCGATTGGATTCATCTAAAAAGGTATGTCTATAAACTTGAGCAAGATTTGTACTTTTATTTGCTCAGAATACTTATAATAATCTTGCTTATCGTTCATTTCTACCTAACTTGATACGTGTTTAAGGTTCTTAAATGTTTAGGTTTGAAAATAATAGTTCGGGATGTTTGGACTACATGGTACACATACCAAGTATGCATAACAGCATTTAAAATCAAAATCCAGGGGTTTAAGTTTGCAAACCCGTATGCATACTTGACGTCGATATTCGGGAAACTTGTTTTGGCCGTAACTTCTTCGTCCGAAATCGGATTTACCTCATTCTTTTTGCATTATCTTACTTATTGAATTACCTTCAAAATGGAGATGAAAATTGTTGAATTTGGATGAGGTAATATTGGTCCTTGTCTTGTCTCTTGTTTTTTTGGTGTTTGCTCCGTTTCATTGCACTTGTTCTATTTTCTTGGACTTGGGAACTGGGATTCTTGGAGAAATCATATTCTAAGCTATTTTGTGGCTGTTACAAAAGTAATGTTGGTGAATCACAAAGAAAGAAGTTCGATAATGGGTAGTAGTTCACATTGCTATATGTTCTTGAGTGTTCACAATAATCTCATGTGAACTATGGTGCATAGTCGTCAATGAATTTGTATGTTCTTCTTTGTTAAGGAAATATTTTTATACGCTTTTGGTAACCACTCTTGGTATAAATCCGTGCGAAAAAAATTGATTCCACCTTCCAAGGACAAAGATTGTTATTGCAATATTTTCTTGGTTTGCTATATTGCAATATTTTTATGGGATATGTATTGTTTGCGTCCGTGAACTTGAAATTCCCATATTGCGTCAAAAGTAAAGTCGTCCATGAATTGGTATTCGTATTGATGAAAGGACGAATGGACTTTTGACATATACAAAAGTTATGCCTATGCAATCATGTATTTGATGGAAAATAGGATTAAATCTTTTGTATGACAAGGATAAAGTCTATTATGTTGTTATGCATATAATGATGAAAAGATAGAATAGATCCTTGTATGTTATCCACGGTATTGATCTTAATTGATCCATCTTGCTATGTTTTACCGTAAAGGCTCCGTTGTGTGTCTTATGTTGAGCACCTTACAACTAAGTAGATTAACCTTGGCTTTGTTGGTTGTTCCGTAAGATGTTATATGTTGAGCATTATGAACTAAATTAATCATCCTTGGTTATTTAGTTTTGTACTCCATAAGTTTTCCTTCTTATGTTGAGTACATGTACGGTTAAGGTTGTTATGTCTTATGATAATCTTAGTCGGGGTTCCATAATCTCTTATGTTGAGCCTAAAATAATTAAATTGATTACCTCAGTGAATAGTTTGATTATTTGTTTGTATTCCGATTAGATTAATTATAGGTTCTCTTGTAATTAATCTAATTGAGTTTTCATATATTCCACAAGTTCTTGTGTTGAGTATATGAATGGCTACACTATCATGTTTTATTGGTTAATGTAGTCACGTATTCCGTAAGGTTTTCCTTATGTTGAGTACTTGAACGGTTAAGTTAGTCACCTCCATATGATTAACTTAGTCGTAGCCTGTTGCTCAGTGAGTTTACTTATGTTGAGCACTTTCAATTAAATTGATCACTTTTGTGGTTTTGATTTAATTGCATATTCCAATTAGAATATTCATGGGTTTACTTGTGAGTATTTTGGTTGAGTTTTGGATATAAAAAATCATTCACATGGTTTTTGGTGTCCAAATAAAAATCCTTCTTTTCTTTCGAAATTAAGGTCGCTCTTGTTGTTCCTTTGGGAATGACATCAAATGGGGGAGAGTTCTTTTGAACTTGTGCTTAATGGTAATATCTTGCGGGGAGTGCGGCTGTGGAATTTTATAGAGGTTATCTTGCGTCTTAAAACTCCTTGATGAATGTTGTTAGCTTCGGCTATAAGATTGCATCTAAATTAAGATGACATGTTGTCTTTCTTTTGGTCATAAAATGTCTCTTGTGGAAATTTCATTATGAACCCGTTCTTGTACCTTTGCCAATTTTATTGACAAAAAGGGGGAGAAATATTGTAGGTCACACTACAAATACATATGGTTTTCGGATCATTGTGTAAGGGGGAGTGGTTTCCATGATCGAGATGGAGTATTGACTAAGGGGGAGTGATACATATCACCATAGTATTGTTGTTAAAGTCGTGATGCAATTGGACTTTGATGTTACATAATGACACTGTATAATAATGATCGAGAATCTCGATTTCTCTCATTGTTATAGCTACGGATCTTCAACAACGGTGATGCTAAACTTACAACCTTTGGGATCATTGGAGTACTTAGAAGGACGAAGATTTCAAGGAACGTTGAAGATTAGACTATGGAATAGGAGCCACTAAAGTTTATCTTTTTTGTATTCCATATGTATTAATAGTTTTGTCACTAAAATTGACAAAAGAGGAGATTGTTAGAGCATAGCTCGGTCAAACTCGCATGCGTTGCTATATCAAGCATGTTTGTCAATGTTAGTGATCAAAACTATAAAGTCTTGATTTCTAGCCTATTAGCTAAGTCTCGGACTAGGATAGGAAAAGTGTAGTTGAGATCAAGGACTTCATGGTGATTCAACGACAACGACGAAGATCTACACCAAGGAACCGTGGAACTTCATCAACAAAAAGATATGTGAAGACTTGAACTTATCTATCACTCGAAAGTCTATCTATTCTTCTCCTACTTCTTATGAGACAAAAGTCGTATGCTATATACACTAAATCATATACACTTGATATTTCGAGCTGAGTATTCATTGCTTATCTTTTACTCGAAATCATGTGTTGGTAAAGCGTTTCGCTTTGATCAGGTTTATCTTCACCTAGTGACGAAAGTCATGAGAGTTTCAATCACTTTGGAAATTGCTCTGAAGAGAAAGGTTTGTTGTTCTTCAAGACTGAATATCGCCCTCTGAGAATGTTTCAATGATTGAAATGAGAGTTTAGATTATATAACCATGTATTCCTTGAACCGAAGTTTTCGAACTTTGTTGATCAAGAGAAATCGGTAGGATTGTGGAATTAGCTTGCCAAGTCCGCGAACCCAGTCCGTATACTCAGTCCGCGAACTGACGGAAGTTCTCGACCGAGAATTTCTGTTGGGATTTCCAAAACTCGTTTGTGTGCTAAGTCCGCGAACTGACGGAAGTTCTCGACCCGAGAATTTCTGCTGAGTTTGGAAAACTCAACCGATTAACTTAAGTCCACGAACTTGTTTGTGAGCTTAAGAGGTTATGATCTAAAGATGTGCTCTGAACATGAAACATTAATTATTAAGGAATGCTTTATGCAAACCGTGGCTATAATGTTCATGAGCCGATTCTAATCGAATCGAATCATCTTTGTTTCAATTGTGTCTTATGTAGTTACATAATATCTCATAGCAATTGAACAACTCTTAACTAGTTCATTTGGGTCAGTTGAACTAGTTATGGTGAAGAAGAACATGATTAAAATGAGATGCTCATATAGTTGACCTTTTGGGTTATCATGTTGAACCAACATACGTGTACTCGTTTGGGCATGGTTTTTCTCAAACCCAGTAAACATGTACCCAAGTGTGTGTGACAAGGTATGTCTTTCGATCTAAAGGTTGAGAGATATTGGCTTGAATCTAAATCAGGTTTTCATCTAACGGTGAATAGAGTTTGCTTTGTACCTAAGGCAAAAACCTGATTTGAAGGCTATACAAAGGAGACTTCTAGCATTGAGTAAACCTAATTCCCACACGTCTGTGTGCTACTAGTGCTCTCGCTAGAGTCCATCTCCATTAACTCTTGAGTTTCTTCTCTAAACTCGAGTTAACGACTTAAAGACTTCATTGGGATTGTAAAGCCAGACCGATACTACTTTTATCGTAGTTGTGTGATCTGATCTTGCATATTCTATCGTACGAGTACCATCGATTGATTGGCTTGAGATCATGAGAGTTCTCCGATAGGCAATATAAAGAAGTCACAAACATCTTCGTCTCGCCGTTTGTGATTCCTCGACAATCCTCTTGTGTAGTCAGGAAGGATTGTAGAGAAGTGATTGATTAATCTAGGTTGTTCTTCGGGAATATAAGTCCGGATTATCAATTGGTTCATGTTACCTTGATTTTATATATAAAGACGGAACAAAACCTAGGGTTTATCTGTGGGAGACAAATTTATCCTTTCGATAGACTTTTCTGTGTGAGACAGATCCGTTTATTATCAAGTCTGTGATTTTGGGTTGCAGCAACTCTTTGTAGTGGGTGAGATCAGCAAAGGGAATCAAGTACGCAGTGTCCTGCTGGGATCAGAGGCGTAGGAGTACAACTATACCTTGTATCAGTGGGAGATTGGTAGGGGTTCAACTATAGATCAGTTCGAAGTTAGCTTGGAGTAGGCTAGTGTCTGTAGCGTCTTAATACAGTGCGTATTCAATCTGGACTAGGTCCCGAGGTTTTTATGCATTTGCGGTTTCCTCGTTAACAAAAATTCTGGTGTCTGTGTTATTTCTTTTTCGCATTATATTTTATATAATAGAAATAATACAGGTTGTGCGTTCGTGATCATCAACTTCTCTAATCCAACTTTTGGTTGTTGATTGTAGTTGACTGATCCTTGGACATTGGTCTTTGGTACCGTCCAAGTTATCTCTCTTTGATAAAGACTCGCTATTGATTTTAGCTTGAGTAGAAATCAAATCGAGAGATTGAGATAATAACTCCTTGAGATAATTTTTATCTAGATTGAGTCTGACTGTCTAGTTAATTCTCTAGCAGAGTATTTCAGAGTTCTTCCATACAGATTGCTAAGCGAAATATTGGGTGGTGTTGTTAGACCCCCGCTTTTTCAATATAGCCGTTATTCACAGACCGTTTCGCGTCAGAGCAATTCTCAAAGTAATTGAAACTTTTGATGACTTTCATCACTAGGTGAAGATAAACTTGATCAAAGCGAAACGCTTTACCAACACATGATTTCGAGATGTAGATAGGCGAGATATACTCGGCTCGAAATATCAAATGTGTATGATCCAGTCTATATAGCATCCGACTTTTGTCTCATAAGAAGTAGGAGATAGAAGAGATAGACTTTTGAGTGATAGATAAGTTCAAGTCTCCACATACCTTTTTGTTGATGAAGTTCCACGGTTCCTTGAGTAGATCTTCGTCGTTGTATGATGAATCGCCATGAAGTCCTTGAGCTCAACTACACTTTTCTATCCTAGTCCGAGACTTATCTATGTAGGCTAGAAATCAAGACTCATAGTTTTGATCACTAACATTGACAAACATGCTTGAGATAGCAATGCATGCGAGGTCGACCGAGCTATACTCTAACATCAAGTCGTGGGACTTGCCCGCAAAAAATAGCATACGGTGCTATTAAGTTAAATAACTAAGTTATTTTCGGAATTGATATTCATAAAATATCGTACGTGCTCGATGCATGTAATACATCGCTTTTTGGCAAGCAACTCAAAACAATCGATATGCATGAAGCATCGTTGTTTTAAAGCTTGATTGGATAAGTCGCGGATTGAGCGTCTTAAAATGGCAGCATGCCAGACTACCTTTGGAAGATCGTTTGAAGGTTGTGTAAACAAGCCATCACTTGGTCGATCACTCTCTGTGGAAGAGAGGCGGCTGGTGGTTGTCATGCTGCTTTGCAGGTTTGTTGGAAATAAATCTACATCGTCCAACTATGCATGCGAAGTTGGATGGACAAGATGATTTACGGCAGTTGCGCATTGTTGTTGATGAAATTTAGGGTTTAGGGAGTGCGCCGTCCCTACTTTGGCCAATCGAATTTCAAGCACCGAGTGCTGATCCACACGGACCGATCGGGCATGCATGGAGATGTCCCACCGGCGTGCATGCCTACACCTCCTGGTTCATTAGAAATTGGATCTAGGCCACTCAATTAGACCGGCGAAGATGAATAGTCACGATCAATTTGCGATAGAAATACATTGCCGCAAAGCACAAATTAGGGTTAGAAGGCCATGCGACCTATCACCTTTAGGCGTGTGTTTCGAGGCGTCTGGCCCTGGTTTGCACAGGCTGGCCGGTCACATGTAAAGGTGGGCCAATGGCGGACATGTTGACTCCCTTGGGACCACTAAAATCTATATCTACACCATCCATCTAGGCTGGCGAAGATAGATGGTTGTGATCAATTTAGGACATAAACATGTTGCCGTAAACCATAATTAGGTTTTTGAGACAGCCACGTCCACGCGAGTTTGACCAAGCGGTTTGGCATGCCGTTGGCTTCCCTTGGGGAAATCGATCACGTGGGGACAATATTAGGCTGGCGGTGAACTTATGTGCACCTTCCTGATGGTCCAAAATGCGATCTAAGCCATCAAAATAGGTTGGCTAAGTTGGATGGTCGTGATCGATTTAAGACGCTAGTGTACTTCCACGACCCAAATTAGGGCTTAGAAGCATCACGTCTGTCATGTTTCTGGCAATCGATTCATCACCCTATGGCCTTGACGTGGGCAAGCCGTTCGAGCGAGGGGAAAGTGGGGCCGCTAGTGTGCATGCCAGTGCTTCCCTAATCACTCATGGGATGATCTAATCCGTCCAACCAAGCTGGCAAAGTTGGACGATTGTGATGATTTTAAGACTGTCTTGGACAGTACATACTCGATCGAGCTTCTCCCAAACAGCGGACCACCCTACTTAGGGTTTGCGTTTGACAGCGCTGGGAGATGTTTGGGCAAGGTCCGATTGGTCGGAACACTGGTGGGCCCGCCGACGGCCATCGTGATGGTTGCCCATTCCTGCCAGGGTTTTGCTAGGCTTGCTAAATTGCGCGTCCAATTTGTGTGGCCGCGATCGTCTCTGAGACTGATATGGACAGTCTAGATTTCCCTTAAGGAATTTAAGCATGCTTGATCGAGCTAACCTTAATCAAAAGTGTGTCGATGCAATATTCTCTTTGTTCGAGAGTGATGTAGCCTATGCGGGTATTTTCATGCAGACCTCAATACTAACACTTCGGGAGATTCATGCTACTCCGTTGCGAGTGAACATTAATCGTCATGTCATGCCAATATTGAGAGTTCTACTGGGGAATATAACATAGGAAAACACTAGGCAGGTTATGCATTAGTGAATAATGCAAGATAAAATTTATAGAATATTTGGGATTGTTACTACATGCACCATTCTAAGTAAATTTTATATACATAAATATATTGAATTGCTCACTACATATATGAGCGAAGAGGCTTAGGCACTCAACACTTTTAAATGGCTCCATTTCATTAGTGAATAATGCAACTAGGAGCTTAAATACTCATTAGGCTCTATACTAGTGAACAATTCATCTAGGAGCTTGAGTTTCAATACAATATGAAGAGCGGCATAGGCACTCATCATATTTTGATATATTCTTCAAATTCCTTGTGGAATATAGACATATAAAGGTCTATTACTTCCGATGCCGGGTCAGGTAGATAGACTTTTACAATTTTCGCCTTAAAATAAAAACCACCATCAACACATCCAAACAGCTCTTGATAATTGGGAGGAAGCTCACGGTAAAATTTTTCTTTACGAAGCGTGTTTCGACATTCTTAAAGATGGTCCATCTCAAGCACATTGTTACTGCACTCGAATGCCTCTCCCAGTATTTACAATGGAAGAAGATGTTACTCTTGTTCGATGTAGGTACATCGTATGATGAGACCCATGAACAGTGACTAGTTCTGGGAAAGAGTATTGGAACATTTTTTAGCGTCGCGGAATGAAACCACAAGAACCTGTAAGATCCTAGAACTAAGATTTTCATTTATCACTAATGATGTGAAACATTATACACAAGTTTTGTAGATGGTTCACCGTAGCAATTCTGGATTATCCAACGAAGAACTGGTGAGTATCTTACCTTCGTCCTCACTGATCAACTGCATCATAAATATCTTAACTTGCTGTTTACCACCACTCATACCAAGTTTACTAAAGAAACCGGAAGAGAGTTTAAGCATTTTGAATGCTATGAACTCTATAGAGATAATGTCGCTGGATTTAATGTAATTTGATTTGGGTTTGTTGTCGTTTATTAATATGTAGTTTGATGTTATAAGCAAGTTTAAAATGTAATAAATATCGCTTAATCTGAAGTGGAAATCTATTTTAATTTGTAAATATTTTCATTCATATTACTGCCAATTCTTTTACAAGATATAAACTTAGACAATAATAAAAAGTACTAAGCAACTTCAATCAAAATCAAGTACAAGCTTTGGCCTCTTGTTTATCTTCATTTGACGTATCTTCCATTCAACACGCTCTTTGACAATTTCGCCTTTGTTTTTGAATTTTTTGTTGTTAAATTTCAAAACTGGAGCTCTTCTCTGCCTTTTAGCGGAACATTTTCTTGGAGCAACTTTAAAAACTTGCAATTCCCTCTTACAATTTTCAATCTTTTTAAAACTCCCACATATCTTATAAACAACAGCTTCAAGTTTTGCATCGCAAGAAAGTGTGATCGCCTTTTCAGCCATTTCACCAACAATAAAACTAAAAAATTGAAATAGATTCAGAAGAGAAAATTCAAGAGAAGTGAATTTTGGAGTGAGTGAATTGTTTGAAGATGGTGGTAATTTATTGAGGTAAATAAGTGAATTTTGAATTTTGAAAAATTATCCGTTGGCGTTTTTGCTTCAAACGCCAACGAGTATAAAAAAAACGCCGCGTTTAACATTCAAACGCATGCGGTGTGGTTCTCACGCTGAGTTTCATCTCCACACGCTGGCGGATGTTGTTTGACCTGGCGCTTGATGATCAACTGCCCACTTCTTTTCCCATAGTGGGGAAACGTGTTTGGCAACCCACCTGGCTCAACAAAATTCTCAATTTGGCCATTGCCACAAGGATTTCCATAAGAAAATAACGATCAGGAATTCGAACACAGTACCCGCAAGTTAGGTTGTTGGGTCCGATTCCTCCGGGTACCGCCGACAACCCTACCTTACGGGAATTATAAAATGTAATTTTGCTTCTGTAAGTGCAATTCCAATGGGACTATGAAAATAAACTTGTTTGTTGTGACAGGTGGATGGCCAAACTGAGCTTTGTGCAGTGGGAAGATGGTTTATCGAAACAAGAAAAAGCGTTTATGCAGCAGCTGGATCAAATGGATGCAGATTCGGACGATGAGAGATCCAGAATCAACGCCATTTTACAATTATACACCAGAAAAGTTCCACGAGATCCAGAACCAGAAGTTGTATTATTCAGAATATTTACGTGAATATTTCGAGAGGAAGGTCACGAATAAATGATTCGTGATTATTTTCTTAATAGAAGTGTTTACTCTGATCAGGATTTTCAACGTCGTTATCGAATGCCACAACACTTGGTCATGCGGGTTATTGGAATGCTTTGTCGGGTAAACCCAAAATTTATCTATCAATTTGATGCACGAAATATACGAGGGCATAGTCCTGAACAAAAGGTCACCGCATCCCTTAGGATTCTAGGTTATGGTGTGCCTGCGGATGCTTGTGATGAGTACATTCGTATGGCCAAAACAACTGCATATGGGGAGAGGCTTTCCTAAAATGTTAGGTAGCCTTGATTGTATGCATTGGGTGTGGCATGAATGTATGTATGCTTGGAAAGGTCAGTATAAGGGCCACTACACCAAACCAACCGTGGTTTTGGAAGCGATAGCTTCTTATGATTGTTGGATATGGCATGTTTTTTTCGTCCTTCCGGGTTGCAACAACGAAATCAATATCTTGCACAAATCACCGTTGTTCGAAGAATTAAAGTATGAAAATGCTCCAACTGCCAATTTCACCATCAAATACAATCACTATAACATGGGGTATTTTCTGGCGGACGAAATTTTTCTGGCGTGGTCAATTTCAGTTCAAGCTTACGATGAGAAACCTACAAACGGGGAATATGTGCGTGCTCAACGCTTGTTTAGCAAAATAAAAATAGCGTGTAGAAATGATGTAGAACGAGCATTTGGAATGTTGAAGATAAAGTTCCATATAATTTGTGGACCATATCGTTTGTTTAAACCAATAGAAATGAACATGATTATGCTCACCTGCATCATTTTGCACAATATGGTAATCGAGGAAACCCGACTGGATAAAACTTGGGTTCATTATCCAGATAAATATTTTAGGAAAGATGTTCCACCCACATGGGGTGTTCCTGCAAGAGAACACAAAATGGTGGAAGAGAGAATTCAAAACAAAGGTTTACATTTACGACTAAGGAAGGATCTCACTGCTCACTTGCGGATGATTTTGGAAGAAAAAACCCTCATAGGATTTAGTTTTTTTTAGTGTAATTTGATTTGAGTAATTTGATTTGAGTAATTTAACTCATGTACTTTTATTTCGATAGTTTAACACATGTATTGTTATTTCGGTAGTTTGAGTCGTGTACTCTGATTTCGGTAGTTTAATTCATGTAATTTTATTTTGGTAATTTGATTCGTGTACTCTGATTTCGGTAGTTTGAGTCGTGTACTCTGATAATTTTAATTGCAAGTAAGGATTAAATTGAAACTAAAAATAATAGGATTACATTGAATTTAAAACAAAGGATTACACACAACAAGTTAAACTAAACCAATGTGATGGCATTATTGATATCCTCCTCATGAACGTCTTCTTCCTAAGAAGAAGATCCGTCAACTGGTGTTGGTCATTTTTAGGCCTTTTGTGCTTGAATTACATCACTTTCCGGCATCGAAGTTGTGCCCGATTCATCTTGGAAATGTCCATTCCCATTATTCCTTATATGTGTGCATTAAAAATATTCTTTTCAACTGCCTTACGACCTTTCTTCATTTGTGAAGCCATTTTATTACGTATAACTAATTTATCCATATCATTTTTTTCTTGTTTTTCAAAATAACTTTGAAAGTTGAAATTAATTGAAGTTGATAATTGTGCAGCATCTTGAGCTGCCTTTCTGAGCTTTTTTGCTTTCTTCACACCGACTCCATCCCATACATTAACATTCAGAATAGAATTACCATGTACTGATGCACCAGTGTTGGGTTGATGGTGCGAGTTTGTTTCTGGTGAAGAATAATGAGAACTTTGAGAACCATGTTGGGATCCACCATGCTGGGATTGACTACTAGGTTGAGATCCATCGGTCTTGTAAGGGGATTCCTTTGGTACAACATATCCATCAAACAGATCAGGATTATATCGGTTGAGCTTTCTAAGGATGTGGAATCACGCTTCGTGCTTGAAACTCGAAGTTATGATTTTTTTCCATTCCTCTCTTGTTTTTCGTTGTTGTAGTTTCAACAATATATAAATTAGCATTGCAACGAATTGATAAAAGATTTAAAAATCAATTAAACATTATGGAAGTGCAACTTACCACATCGACATCAGTATCACCACTTCCTCTTTTTCATTTCATCTGCATCATCAAAGCAACCCAATTGTTCATGTCTTTGATGATTGCACCAAAACGATGTGACAACCCGGAAGTATCACGTTCTTTTGGATTCCCGGTTTCGTGACATAACTGTGTAAAAATATTTCCCTAAAGTGTATGATATAGTTGCTGAACACCATTGATTGGATCGAGTGTAAATGATACATAAGATCTGCAAATTGCCTTATCTTCGTCCAAACTGAACTTCGGACCGCGAACTCTTTGTGATGCAGTATTTTGTGTATCTGCTTGACTTGCCATTTTCTCCAAGAATTTATTTTAAAAAGTAAAATTAGAAAAGGTGGGTGTAGAAGGTGTGAGTGAAGTGAAATTATAAATCTTTGTGGGTGTTGAAGGAGTTATTGAAGTGAAATTATAAGGTAGAGAAGATGTGATTTTGGAGTTGAAATCAGCTGAATTTATATTGTAGAAGCATGCTTGTGTTGTTGTGTCTTGGCGGCTTTCCTTTTACTCCCTTCAGCAACAACGTTCGTGGAAGGTTGGAGATTGTAATACTTGTTAACAAGTCACTTGTTGCCGTGCCTTTCATGAGGCTCCTCGACCTTTACATGTTTTTCCCTTTCCAGTAAAGCAGGTGCGGCGGTTGCTGATCGCTTAGCTGCTTCATGAAGTTCTGAGAAGGTCTGGAATCAGATATTTTCCAATAGAGCTTTGTAGACCAGAATCATTCCATTGATGCATAAATCTATGAGTTGTTATTATTCAGTGACATTTGGATCATGACAATCGAAAGCTTGGACTCTGAATCTTTTCACATAATCGTTGGGGTGTTCATTGTTCCTCTGAAACATCCTTCCTAAATCAGAGAGAGTGACTTGTTCTGAAAAAAAAGTATTTTTTATAGAAAGTGTTGATCATTTCTCCCCAACTGGCGATGCTTCCTAGTGCGATGTTGTTGTACCACGTGTATGCTCAACCTGTCAGAGATTTTGAAAACTCCTTCAAACGGACAACATGGTTGTACTAATGCTCGCCTAATGTCTCCAGGATTCGTGAGACATGCTCTCGGGCGTTGTCAGTTCCATTATAAAGTGTGAATGTTGGAGAAATGTAACCTTTCGTAATAGGAACTCTTTGTACAGTAGAAGGATATGTAGGTTGGTGACGATGGACCGATGATGTCTTGTCTTTCCCACGATCCTCCAAAAACCGCTCCAAATCTTCACGAGTGATGAAACTTGATGGCTCCTTTGCTGGCGGATTATCAGTGCTGCAGGCGTCATCATCTCCCAAAACTTGGATTGGGGTGATTTCTGGATCGGCCGAGGGAACTTCCTTAGCTTTTCTTTCTCACATTTGCCAGATGACAATTAATCTGTCAAGGTCTTCAGATAAGCAAGGAGTTCTTTTTGTGTTGTAGCCATGCATATCTCCTTGAGTTCTGGCAAGGGTTTTTTGCGTCTGCATGAGATCAACTATGGTAGGAAGGTTATTCCTCACTTCTTCAGGAGTCCGACCAAAAATAGAATTGTTTCCTATACCGGTATTAGTTTCAGCATGAATACCAGTAATGTCAGTTTGAGAGGTAGTATAGTAGCGCCGTTGTTGGGGACGGGAAGAGTCACTGGAGTACCACCATTTGAAAAAACGGGGGTCTAATAACCACACCCAATATTTCGTTTCGGAAATCTGTATGGACTAACTCTAATATATTTCCAAGAGAATCAACTAGACACTCAGACTCAATCAAGGAAAATACATCCGAGAGTTCTATCTCAATTTCTCAAATCAATCTGCAATCGAACAGATAAAAATCTGTGAGCCGGATTAGTAAGAGAAATAACTTGGATGATACCAAAGACCAATATCCAAACGTCAATCAATTTCAATCAACAACCAAAGGTTGGATTCACCAATTGATTAAACTACGCACAACCTGTGATATTTCTATTATATAGAAAATATAATGCGGAAAAGAAATAACACAGACACCAGAAATTTTGTTAACAAGGAAATCGCAAATGCAGAAAAAACCTGGGACCTAGTCCAGATTTGATCACCACACTGTATTAAGCCACTACGGACTCTAGCCTAATACAGGTTAACTTCAGACTGGAATGTAGTTGAGACCTAACCAATTTCACATTTATTAAGGTACAGTCGCGTTCCTTACGCCTCTTGAACCACGTCGGATTCTTCGCACTTAATTCCCTTAGCTGATCTCACCCACAACTAAGAGTTGCTACGACCCAAAGTCGAAGACTTGATAAACAAATTGGTCTCACACATAAAAGTCTATTGAATAGATAAATCTGTCTCCCACAGAAATACCTACGAGTTTTTGTTCCGTCTTTTGATAAATCAAGGTGAACAGGAACCAATTGATACACCGGACTTATATTCCCGAAGAACATCCTAGTAATGTCAGTCACCTCACAATAATCTTAACCGTATGGTAACGGAACAAAATATTGTGGAATCACAAAGAATGAGACGAAGAGCTTTGTGATTATTTTTTATCTTACCTATCAGAAATTGAATCTCGAGCAAATCTTAGAGAAGATAGTACTCAATACGTTAGAACAAAGTAAGATCAGAACACGCAACTACAAAGAAAATGGTTGGGTATGGCTTCAGAATCCCAATGAAGTCTTTAAGTCGTTAACCTATAATGGTTTTAGGAAAACCCTAGGTTAAAGGAGAATCAACTCTAATCGAAACTAGTATCACACAGGAGGTGTGGGGATTAGGTTTCCTAGTTGCTAGAGTTATCCCTTATATGTCTTCATATCAGGGTTTGCAATTAATGCTACCTTGGTAACAAAGCATTCAATATTCACCGTTAGATGAAAACCTGATTAAATTCAAGCTAATATCTTTCAACCATTAGATTGTCTTAGCTTGTTACACACAAATGAAATGTACCTTCATTTGGATATAGGTAACCGTACCTAAACGTGTACACTTGGTTGGCTTAAAATAGTTAACCGAAGTTACCCATATGAACACTTTCATATCAACCTTGTTCATCTTAATCACAACTGTTCAAATGACTCAAATGAAACTAGTTATAGAGTTTTTCAATTGTTTATATTCTCATAGAAGTATTCAAGACACAATTGAAGCAAAATTGGCTTTGATTCACTCGAATCAATTCATGAACATTATAGCCGCGGTTTGCAAAGTTTACATTTTTTGTTATATAAATGTATTTGTTCATGAGTATGTAAACAAACATAGCGGATTTTAGAACTTAACCCACTCAGATATGCAAACGGGTACGCATACGTAATTTCCCGGACTTGGTCTTGTTCACCAGTATGCAAACAGGTACGCATGTTGTGGTTCATGACCGAACTCAGTTGAATCAGTATGCATACAGTTGAATCAGTATGCATACGGGTATGCATACTATAGTTCTCGGACTTCAACTGTTGAATCGGTACGTATACGGGTATGCATACTAAATTCCCAGACTTGGAATACACTTGCAACAGTTAGCATACAAGTACGCATACTTTTCTATATCCAATCAAAGGTTAATCGTTCTAAACTCCCATTTTAATCATTGAAACATTCTTCGAAGACGAGAATAACTGTCTCACACAAGCTATTAGCTTCAAAACAATTTTTCAAGTGATCAATACGAAACATTCTGGGTCTACGTCAAATGACAGTCTCACAGAAATCATGTAAGATGTTACCAGGCGATTTTCACATGATCATTTTTTGACTTTCGTCAAGAATAAAAAGATGAACTTGGTTAAAGCGAAAGCTTGCCAATAAATATTTCGAGAAATATGTAAGCGAGTTAAACTCAGCTCAAAATATCAAATGTGTATGATGTAAATTCTATATAACTATACGACTTTTGTCTCAATAAGAGATAGCATATATAGAAATAGACTTTTGAGTGATAGATGAGTTCAAGTCTCCACATACCTTTTGTTGATGAAGTTCCACAAGCTCCCCTTAGTAGTTATTCGTCTTCAATCGATGAACGCCGTGAAGTCTAAAGCTCAACTACACATTCTATCCTAATCCGAGACATAACTATAAGTAGACTAGAGATCAAGACTTATAGTTTTGACAACTAAACTTGACAAACAAGCTTGAGATAGCAACGCTTGCGAGTTCAACCGAGCAGTGCTCTAACAATCTCCCCCTTTGTCAATTTTAGTCACAAAACTATCAATACATATGGATTACAAAATAAATAAACTTTGTAGCTTCTCATCAAAATGTTTGATTTCCTTGGTTCTTCAACATTACTCGAAATCTTCGTCACTTCCAAATACTCCAGTGATTCTGAACGTGTTCAACTCAGCATCATAGTTGTTGAAGATCCGTAGCCATAACAATAAGAAAATAATTGTTCTCAATTATTGTTATACAGTGTCATAGTATTATTACACAACATCTAAGTTCTATTGTATCACAACTTTGATAATAATACTACGGTGATATGTATCACTCCCCCTTAGTCAATACTTCATCTCACAATGAAAAGCACTCCCCCTTACATAATGATCCATAAACCATAGTATTTGTAGTGTGAACTGCACAATAATTCTCCTCATTTTTGTCAATATAAATTGGAAAAGGTACGAAAGCTAGTGGGATCATAATGAAATTCTCATAGAGATACTTCATGACTAAAAGAGAATATATCAACTTTGTTTCGATGATTTCACATAGTCGAAACTTAGTGTATTCATCAAGGAGTTTTAAAGATACAAGAAAACTCCTACAATGTTCCATAGCCGCACTCCCCACAAAGATTTGGCAATCAAGCACAAGTTCAATTAAGAACTCTCCCCCATAGAATAAAAATCCCGAAAGAACAACAATAGCGACCTTACTTTTGCAAGAAAAGAAGGATTTCTTTGGACATTAACAAATTACATGAAACATGAATTTGTATCCGGAAAACTCAATTAAATTAACCACAAAGGAACCTCAATGATTAATTTAATCGGAATTGCTCAACATAAGAAAACTTACGGATCCATACAATACTTTTACATAGAAGTGGATCGGGGAAAGATCAATACTGCGGAATATTCAAAGATTCATTCTATTTTTCATCAATATTTGCATAATGATACCATAGACTTAATCTTTGTCATCAAAAGTTCATCTATTTTCTATCAATATTTGCATAATGACACAATAGACTTAACTTTTGACATATATGGGACAATCATAGTTCACGGACGTAAACACACATATCCCATAACATTATTTGCAATATATAAAACCAATAAAGATTAATACTGCAAAATCATCTTCCAAATAAACTTTAGAATTTAAATAAATAAATCTAAAAGCATTGCAAGATGCAAATCGTTGGCAATAGCTATGTGTAATCACAATATATGCTATTCCAAACCCTAGTTATCCTTATTAAAACACAAGAATAAATTCTCATAAGAAGTTTCCTAGACATAATAAAACTTTAGACATAATCAACAACCAGGGATCGAACAAAAACAAGTTCGTCAGTTGCTTTCTTCAGTTCAATCTTCAGAAATTCAAGATTCTTTGTTGCAATTTCAAGTTGAACACGAACAACCTCAAAATGTCGAAGAAGATTTCCAACCAATTGAGATGACATCTGAACTGGAAGATCGTTTTCATGATCGACTACATGGTAGCAGGTTATGGAAACAATATTTTCGTGAAAATCAATGACTTTGCCCTCTTCAACTTTGTCATCCTTTTTGCATCCATCTATTGTGCACACCATAAAGTCTCAAGAAATCTTGATGTTACAGAACGAGTATATATATCAGAAGGAGACCACGATATATATACGAGATTTTCATAGGGAAACCCTAGGGTTACTCGTTTACGTTCGGTAAGGGTCGGGTGCACGAACGTTCGTGGTTATGAATCAGGTTCAAAACCAAGGAACCAAATGGAGCCTATTTTTAGAAGTATGTTTTGATAAAAACAAATTCTAAAGACAGAACAACTTAGCTCAGAAATAGAGCACAAGGTAATTGTTGAAGTTCAACAATTCAACTGTCAATGAGGAAAAACGAAGTTTTTCAAAGTGAACAACAAAGAGAAATTTCTCAAGAGTCATTGATCAATTACATCATGTAATACTTAACCGGAGCAAGGCTAAACAGTAAGATGATCATTTTATTTTTATACTGAGAAACAACAGACACAATAAAGACCATCAAGAAGAAGAGCTTATTGAGAATTATGAGCATCCTCACACGGTCTCAAAGAGGATGCACATTTGTAAGCAGTCAAGTTGTAATTTGACGAACATATAGCTCATCAAGGTTATTGACATTTTCCCTTTTTCTTTCTTGAGGATCATCAGGAAAGTCAACAGAGTTATTCTCAAGAGA
The DNA here is from genome assembly GCF_003573695.1 of Papaver somniferum. NCBI lineage: Eukaryota > Viridiplantae > Streptophyta > Magnoliopsida > Ranunculales > Papaveraceae > Papaver > Papaver somniferum. The sequence goes on along the minus strand of NC_039364.1, from coordinate 216,500,791 downwards.
ATTAACGAGAGGAGGACAAGAGATACCTGAAGTTGTAGCCTTCCTCGCCTTCTTAACGTTGCGCTTTAGGCTATTTATACTGGTCTTTAGTTCCGAAACACGATTGTTAATATGAATATACTCAAGAACGATTGACGCTTTTGATCCAACACTTCCTTTAGTCACGAAAGAAGAGTTTGAATAAGTTTTCTTACTCATTGGATCAAGAAACCAGTTATTTGTCCGTATAACACAATTCTTTTTACAATTGTAAAAAGCCTTAGTGTTATCATTACATGCAAAACTTGGCTCATCACAACACTTTTCTTGTATAAGAGTTAGACGTTTAGGACCAATAATATGAGAATACGGTTTAATTACTTCCTTAGACATCCAGATAAGAATGTTATGAAGTTTTTCATTCCGCAAACGAAAATGACATCTCTTCTCAAGATGACCTTTGTTTCCGCAATAATAACATCTGAAGGGAATGTTATTAACCTTTCTCATATGAGTAGGAGATTGACTTCCTTTGTCTATTGAGGCTTCTACTACAGAGTAATTTTTATTTTTTCCATTGGTGCAAGTTTTCTGCAGGAAAAGTTTTATCAGTACAATAAAAATTAGTCTTAATACTGCTTGGAACGTCTATTCCTTCATAACCCAAACCTCGCGTATCACGATGTTTCTTACAAGTTCCCAGTATAGTGGATAATTTTGTTGAACTAAGATTAAACTTTTTTAAGTTTCGCTCTAGCATAATTACCTTGTTCTGAGCAGCAGAAAGCTCATCCTTCAATTGTTTCTCTTTTGAGAGAAAAACGTTTTCTCTGTCTTCAAAACAACATTGTTGAGAGTTATATTTATCTTCAGATCTAGCAAGTTCTTCTTTCAACAAAAATAGATTTCGAAGAAGATTTTCACATTCAGAGTTCTTTGAACGCACATCTTCTTCTCGATCTTTAAGAAGGGATTATAAGAGATTATATCCACAATCGTAACCATTAAATAACTTTCTCATTTTCTTGTCTTCTAGACAGAGAGGAGTCAGAAACTCAGCCAAGCAAGATGTTGACTTCATTTTCTTTATGGGATGGTCAAAAATCTTGATGTATTGCGAGACTTCCTCATCAACATTGTATCCATCGCCTGAATCACTTTCATATGAAATATCATCCAACTGTTCATCTAGGCGTGCTTCCCAGTTATACACAATCTCAAACCATGAAGAAGATGTGATAGAATTCTCAGGAGACACAGAGCTTTGAACCAAGTCAGAATGTTTCTGAACTGGTGATGTGCTGGTTGAGATAGCATTTATGTCCATAGATTCATATTGCTACAAACACAGACTTATGAGGTCTTAAACGTGTTTATCTGCTCTGATACCAATTGAAAAAGCTTGGATCTAATAACCACACCCAATATTTCGTTTCGAAAATCTGTATGGACTAACTCCAATATATTTCCAAGAGAATTAACTAAACAGTTAGACTCAATCAAGGAAAATGCATCCAAGAGTTATATCTAAATTTCTCAAATCAATCTGCAATTGAACAGATAGAAATCTATGAGCCGGATTAATATGAGAAATAACTTGGATGGTACCAAAGACAATATCCATGCGTCAATCAATTTCAATCAACAACCAAAGGTTGGATTCACCAATTGATTGAACTACATACAACCTGTGAAATTTCAATTATATAGAAAATATATTTCGAAAAATAAATAATACAGACACCAGAAAATTTGTTAACGAGGAAACCGCAAATGCAGAAAAACCCCGAGACCTAGTCCAGATTTGAACACTACACTGTATTAAGCCGCTACAGACTCTGGCCTAATGCAAGTTGACTTCGGATTGGAATGTAGTTGAGCCCTAACCAATTTCACACTTATTAAGGTACAGTCGCGTTCCTTACGCCTCTTGAACCACGTCGGATTCTTCGCACTTAATTCCCTTAGCTGATCTCACCCACAACTAAGAGTTGCTACGACCCAAAGTCGAAGACTTGATAAACAAATCGGTCTCACACATAAAAGTCTATTGAATAGATAAATCTGTCTCCCACAGAAATACCTACGAGTTTTTGTTCCGTCTTTTGATAAATCAAGGTGAACAGGAACCAATTGATACACCGGACTTATATTCCCGAAGAACATCCTAGTAATGTCAGTCACCTCACAATAATCTTAACCGTATGGTAACGGAACAAAATATTGTGGAATCACAAAGAATGAGACGAAGAGCTTTGTGATTATTTTTTATCTTACCTATCAGAAATTGAATCTCGAGCAAATCTTAGAGAAGATAGTACTCAATACGTTAGAACAAAGTAAGATCAGAACACGCAACTACAAAGAAAATGGTTGGGTATGGCTTCAGAATCCCAATGAAGTCTTTAAGTCGTTAACCTGTAATGGTTTTAGGAAAACCCTAGGTTAAAGGAGAATCAACTCTAATCGAAACTAGTATCACACAGGAGGTGTGGGGATTATGTTTCCTAGTTGCTAGAGTTATCCCTTATATGTCTTCAAATCAGGGTTTGCAATTAATGCTACCTTGGTAACAAAGCATTCAATATTCACCGTTAGATGAAAACCTGATTAAATTCAAGCTAATATCTTTCAACCATTAGATTGTCTTAGCTTGTTACACACAAATGAAATGTACCTTCATTTGGATATAGGTAACCGTATCTAAACGTGTACACTTGGTTGGCTTAAAATAGTTAACCGAAGTTAGCCATATGAACACTTTCATATCAACCTTGTTCATCTTAATCACAACTAGTTCAAATGACTCAAATGAAACTAGTTATAGAGTTGTTCAATTGTTTATATTCTCATAGAAGTATTCAAGACACAATTGAAGCAAAATCGTCTTTGATTCACTCGAATCAATTCATGAACATTATAGCCGCGGTTTGCAAAATTTACATTTTTTGTTATATAAATGTATTTGTTCATGAGTATGTAAACAAACATAGCGGATTTTAGAATTTAACCCACTCAGGTATGCAAACGGGTCCGCATACGTAATTTACCGGACTTGGTCTTGTTCACCAGTATGCAAACAGGTACGCATGTTGTGGTTCATGACCGAACTCAGTTGAATCAGTATGCATACGGGTATGCATACTATAGTTCTCGGACTTCAACTGTTGAATCGGTACGGATACGGGTATGCATACTAAATTCCCAGACTTGGAATACACTTGCAACAGTTAGCATACAAGTGCGCATACTTTTATATATCCAATCAAAGGTTAATCGTTCTAAACTCCCATTTTAATCATTGAAACATTCTTCGAAGATGAGAATAGCTGTCTCACACAAGCTATTAGCTTCAAAACAATTTTTCAAGTGATCAAATGATCAATACGAAACATTCTGAGTCTACATCAAATGACTGTCTCACAGAAATCATGTAAGATGTTACCAGGCGATTTTCACATGATCATTTTTTGACTTTCGTCAAGAATAAAAGATGAACTTGGTTAAAGCGAAAGCTTGCCAATACATATTTCGATAAATATGTAAGCGAGTTAAACTCAGCTCAAAATATCAAATGTGTATGATGTAAATTCTATATAACTATACGACTTTTGTCTCAATAGGAGATAGCATATATAGAAATAGACTTTTGAGTGATAGATGAGTTCAAGTCTCCACATACCTTTTGTTGATGAAGTTCCACAAGCTCCCCTTAGTAGTTATTCGTCTTCAATCGATGAACGCCGTGAAGTCTAAAGCTCAACTACACATTCTATCCTAATCCGAGACATAACTATAAGTAGACTAGAGATCAAGACTTATAGTTTTGAAAACTAAACTTGACAAACAAGCTTGAGATAGAAACGGTTGCGAGTTCAACCGAGCAGTGCTCTAACAATATCCCCCTTTGTCAATTTTAGTCACAAAACTATCAATACATATGGATTACAAAATAAATAAACTTTGTAGCTTCTCATCAAAATGCTTGATTTCCTTGGTTCTTCAACATTACTCGAAATCTTCGTCACTTCCAAATACTCCAGTGATTCTGAACGTGTTCAACTCAGCATCATAGTTGTTGAAGATCCGTAGCCATAACAATAAGAAAATAATTGTTCTCAATTATTGTTATACAGTGTCATAGTATTATTACACAACATCTAAGTTCTATTATATCACAACTTTTATAATAATACTACGGTGATATGTATCACTCCCCCTTAGTCAATACTTCATCTCACAATGAAAACCACTCCCCCTTACATAATGATCCATAAACCAAAGTATTTGTAGTGTGAACTACACAATAATTCTCATCATTTTTGTCAATATAAATTGCAAAAGGTACGAAAGCTAGTGGGATCATAATGAAATTCTCATAGAGATACTTCATGACTAAAAGAGAATATATCAACTTTGTTTCGATGATTTCACATAGTCGAAACTTAGTGTATTCATCAAGGAGTTTTAAAGATACAAGAAAACTCCTACAATGTTCCATAGCCGCACTCCCAACAAAGATTTGGCAATCAAGCACAAGTTCAATTAAGAACTCTCCCCCATAGAATAAAAATCTCGAAAGAACAACAAGAGCGACCTTAATTTTGCAAGAAAAGAAGGATTTCTTTGGACATTAACAAATTACATGAAACATGAATTTGTATCCGGAAAACTCAATTAAATTAATCACAAAGGAACCTCAATGATTAATTTAATCGGAATTGCTCAACATAAGAAAACTTACGGATCCATACAGTACTTTTACATAGAAGTGGATCGGGGAAAGATCAATACTGCGGAATATTCAAAGATTCATTCTATTTTTCATCAATATTTGCATAATGATACCATAGACTTAATCTTTGTCATCAAAAGTTCATCTATTTTCTATCAATATTTGCATAATGACACAATAGACTTAACTTTTGACATATATGGGACAATCATAGTTCACGGACGTAAACACACATATCCCATAACATTATTTGCAATATATAAAACCAATAAAGATTAATACTGCAAAATCATCTTCCAAATAAACTTTAGAATTTAAATAAATAAATCTAAAAGCATTGCAAGATGCAAATCGTTGGCAATAGCTATGTGTAATCACAATATATGCTATTCCAAACCCTAGTTATCCTTATTAAAACACAAGAATAAATTCTCATAAGAAGTTTCCTAGACATAATAAAACTTTAGACATAATCAACAACCAGGGATCGAACAAAAACAAGTTCGTCAGTTGCTTTCTTCAGTTCAATCTTCAGAAATTCAAGATTCTTTGTTGCAATTTCAAGTTGAACACGAACAACCTCAAAATGTCGAAGAAGATTTCCAACCAATTGAGATGACATCTGAACTGGAAGATCGTTTTCATGATCGACTACATGGTAGCAGGTTATGGAAACAATGTTTTCGTGAAAATCAATGACTTTTCCCTCTTCAACTTTGTCATCCTTTTTGCATCCATCTATTGTGCACACCATAAAGTCTCAAGAAATCTTGATGTTACAGAACGAGTATATATATCAGAAGGAGACCACGATATATATACGAGATTTTCATAGGGAAACCCTACGGTTACTCGTTTACGTTCGGTAAGGGTCGGGTGCACGAACGTTCGTGGTTATGAACCAGGTTCAAAACCAAGGAACCAAATGGAGCCTATTTTTAGAAGTATGTTTTGATAAAAACAAATTCTAAAGACAGAACAACTTAGCTCAGAAATAGAGCACAAGGTAATTGTTGAAGTTCAACAATTCAACTGTCAATGAGGAAAAACGAAGTTTTTCAAAGTGAACAACAAAGAGAAATTTCTCAAGAGTCATTGATCAATTACATCATGTAATACTTAACCGGAGCAAGGCTAAACAGTAAGATGATCATTTTATTTTTATACTGAGAAACAACAGACACAATAAAGACCATCAAGAAGAAGAGCTTATTGAGAATTATGAGCATCCTCACACGGTCTCAAAGAGGATGCACATTTGTAAGCAGTCAAGTTGTAATTTGACGAACATATAGCTCATCAAGGTTATTGACATTTTCCCTTTTTCTTTCTTGAGGATCATCAGGAAAGTCAATAGAGTTATTCTCAAGAGAATTAACGAGAGGAGGACAAGAGATACCTGAAGTTGCAGCCTTCCTCGCCTTCTTAACGCTGCGCTTGAGGCTATTTATACTGGTCTTTAGTTACGAAACACGATTGTTAATATGAATATACTCATGAACGATTGACGCTTTTCATCCAACACTTCCTTTAGTCACGAAAGAAGAGTTTGAAGAAGTTTTCTTACTCATTGGATCAAGAAAGCAGTCATTTGTCCGTATAACACAATTCTTATTACAATTGTAGAAAGCCTTAGTGTTATCATTACATGCAAAACTTGGCTCATCACAACACTTTTCTTGTATAAGAGTTAGACGTTTAGGACCAATAATATGAGAATACGGTTTAATTACTTTCTTAGACATCCAGATAAGAATGTTATGAAGTTTTTCATTCCGCAAACGAAAATGACATCTCTTCTCAAGATGACCTTTGTTTCCGCAATAATAACATCTGAAGGGAATGTTATTAACCTTTCTCATATGAGTAGGAGATTGACTTCCTTTGTCTATTGAGGCTTCTGCTACAGAGTAATTTTTATTTTTGCCATTGGTGCAAGTTTTCTGCAGGAAAAGTTTTATCAGTACAAAAAAAATTAGTCTTAATACTGCTTGGAACGTCTATTCCTTCATAGCCCAAACCTCGCGTATCACGATGTTTCTTACAAGTTCCCAGTATAGTGGATAATTTTGTTGAACTAAGATTAAACTTTTTCAAGTTTCGCTCTAGCATAATTACCTTGTTCTGAGCAGCAGAAAGCTCATCCTTCAATTGTTTCTCTTTTGAGAGAAAAACGTTTTCTCTGTCTTCAAAACAACATTGTTGAGAGTTATATTTATCTTCAGATCTAGCAAGTTCTTCTTTCAACAAAAATAGATTTCGATGAAGATTTTCACATTCAGAGTTCTTTGAACGCACATCTTCTTCTCGATCTTTAAGAAGGGATTATAAGAGATTATATCCACAATCGTAACCATTAAATAACTTTCTCATTTTCTTGTCTTCTAGACAGGGAGGAGTCAGAAACTCAGCCAAGCAAGATGTTGACTTCTTTTTCTTTATGGGATGGTCAAAAATCTTGATGTATTGCGATACTTCCTCATCAACATTGTATCCATCGCCTGAATCACTTTCATATGAAAGATCATCCAACTGTTCATCTAGGCGTGCTTCCCAGTTATACACAATCTCAAACCATGAAGAAGATGTGATAGAATTCTCAGGAGACACAGATCTTTGAACCAAGTCAGAATGTTTCTGAACTGGTGATGTGCTGGTTGAGATAGCATTTATGTCCATAGAGTCAGATTGCTACAAACACAGACTTATGAGGTCTTAAACGTGTTTATCTGCTCTGATACCAATTGAAAAAGCGTGGGTCTAATAACCACACCCAATATTTCGTTTCGACAATCTGTATGGACTAACTCCAATATATTTCCAAGAGAATTAACTAAACAGTTATACTCAATCAAGGAAAATGCATCCAAGAGTTATATCTAAATTTCTCAAATCAATCTGCAATTGAACAGATAGAAATCTATCAGCCGGATTAATATGAGAAATAACTTGGATGGTACCAAAGACAATATCCATGCGTCAATCAATTTCAATCAACAACCAAAGGTTGGATTCACCAATTGATTGAACTACATACAACCTGTGAAATTTCAATTATATAGAATATATATTTCGAAAAAGAAATAATACAGACACCAGAAAATTTGTTAACGAGGAAACCGCAAATGCAGAAAAACCCTGGGACCTAGTCCAGATTTGAACACTACACTGTATTAAGCCGCTACAGACTCTGGCCTACTGCAAGTTGACTTCGGACTGGAATGTAGTTGAGCCCTAACCAATTTCACATTTATTAAGGTACAGTCGCGTTCCTTACGCCTCTTGAACCACGTCGGATTCTTCGCACTTAATTCCCTTAGCTGATCTCACCCACAACTAAGAGTTGCTACGACCCAAAGTCGAAGACTTGATAAACAAATCGGTCTCACACATAAAAGTCTATTGAATAGATAAATCTGTCTCCCACAGAAATTCCTACGAGTTTTTGTTCCGTCTTTTGATAAATTAAGGTGAACAGGAACCAATTGATACACCGGACTTATATTCTCGAAGAACATCCTAGTAATGTCAGTCACCTCACAATAATCTTAACCGTATGATGGTAACGGAACAAGATATTGTGGAATCACAAAGAATGAGACGAAGAGCTTTGTGATTATTTTTTATCTTACCTATCAGAGATTGAATCTCGAGCAAATCTTAGAGAAGATAGTACTCAATACGATAGAACAAAGTAAGATCAGAACACGCAACTACAGAGAAAATGGTTGGGTATGGCTTCAGAATCCCAATGAATTCTTTAAGTCGTTAACCTATAATGGTTTTAGGAAAACCCTAGGTTAAAGGAGAATCGACTCTAATCGAAACTAGTATCACACAGGAGGTGTGGGGATTAGGTTTCCTAGTTGCTAGAGTTATCCCTTATATGTCTTCAAATCAGGGTTTGCAATTAATGCTACCTTGGTAACAAAGCATTCAATATTCACCGTTAGATGAAAACCTGATTAAATTCAAGCTAATATCTTTCAACCATTAGATTGTCTTAGCTTGTTACACACAAATGAAATGTACCTTCATTTGGATATAGGTAACCGTATCTAAACGTGTACACTTGGTTGGCTTAAAATAGTTAACCGAAGTTAGCCATATGAACACTTTCATATCAACCTTGTTCATCTTAATCACAACTAGTTCAAATGACTCAAATGAAACTAGTTATAGAGTTTTTCAATTGTTTATATTCTCATAGAAGTATTCAAGACACAATTGAAGCAAAATCGGCTTTGATTCACTCGAATCAATTCATGAACATTATAGCCGCGGTTTGCAAAATTTACATTTTTTGTTATATAAATGTATTTGTTCATGAGTATGTAAACAAACATAGCGGATTTTAGAATTTAACCCACTCAGGTATGCAAACGGGTCCGCATACGTAATTTACCGGACTTGGTCTTGTTCACCAGTATGCAAACAGGTACGCATGTTGTGGTTCATGACCGAACTCAGTTGAATCAGTACGCATACGAGTATGCATACTATAGTTCCCGGACTTCAAATTTGAATTCGTACGCATACGGGTATGCATACTAAATTCCCGGACATGGAATACACTTGCAACTGTTAACATACAAGTATGCATACTATGCTATATACAATGAAAGGTTAATCGTTCTAAACTCCCATTTTAATCATTGAAACATTCTTGGAAGACGAGAAAGCTGTCTCACACAAACTATTAGCTTCAAAGAAATTTTTCAAGTAACCAAATGATCAATACGACACATTCCGAGTCTACATCAAATGACTGTCTCACACAAATCATGTAAGATGTTACCAGGCGATTTTCACATGATCATCTTTTGACTTTCGTCTAGAATAAAAGATGAACTTGGTTAAAGCGAAAACTTACCAACACATATTTCGAGAAATATGTAAGCGAGTTAAACCCAGCTCCAAAATATGAAATGTGTATAATATAAAGTCTATATATCTATACGACTTTTGTCTCAATAGGAGATGTTAGAGCACTGCTCGGTCAAACTCGCATGCGTTGCTATCTCAAGCATGTTTGTCAATGTTAGTGATCAAAATTATAAGTCTTGATTTCTAGTCTCTTATGGCTAAGTCTCGGACTAGGATAGTAAGTGTAGTTGAGCTCAAGGACTTCATGGCGATTCATCATACAAGTAGAATATCTACTCAAGGAACCGATGGAACTTCTCGACAAAAAGGTACGTGGAGACTTGAACTTATCTATCACTCAAAAGTCTATCTATTCTATCTCCTACTCTTTGAGACAAAAGTCGTATGCTATATATATTGACTAGATCATACACATTTGGTATTTCGAGCCGAATATACCTCGCCTATCTATATCTCGAAATATGTGTTGGTAAGATTTTCGCTTCGACCAAGTTTATCTTTACCTAGTGACGAAAGTCATGAATGCTTCAATCACTTTGAAAATTGCTTTAACGAGAAATATTGTAACAACTGTATAACGTCCTCTAAGAATGTTTCAATGATTGGAATGAGAGTTTAGATTACATAACAAATGGATTCCTTGAACCAAAGTTTTCGAACTTTGTTGATCAAGAGAACCGGAAGTATGGCAAGTGCCAAGTCCGCGAACTCAGTCTGCGAACTGCCGAAGTTCTCAAACCCGAGAATTTCCGCTGGAGTTGACAAACTACTTGCGTGAGCCAAGTCCGCGAACCCAATCCGCGAGCCGGCGTAGTTCTCGAACCCGGGAATTTCTGCTGGAGTTTGTATTCTCTATCCGGTGTCTTATGTCCGCGAACCTAGTCTGCAAACTTGAGAAGGTTATATATCTAAAGAGATTTCTGAACTTAATCTTAAAAGACTAAAGAATGCATTTGCAAACCGTGGCTATTAAAGTTCATGAACCGATTCGAGTGAATCAAATCATCTTTGCTTCCATTGTATCTTGTGTAGTTACATAAGATTTCCTTGCAATTGAAAAGCTCTCTTAACTAGTTCATTTGAGTCAATTGAACTAGTTATGGTGAAGAAGAACATGGTTCGTATGAAACGCTGATATGGTTAACCTCTTTGGGTAGACTATTGTTGAACCAACAATGTACACGTTTGGGTGCGGTTAACAAACCTAGAAGCGTACAGTCATCTGTGTATGACAAGCTAAGTTTTTGATCTAACGGTTGAGAAATATTAGCTTGAATCTAAATCAGGTTTTCATTTAACGGTGAATATTGATTGCTTTGTAACTAAGGCAAAACCCTGATTTGAAAGGCTATATAAAAGAGACATCTAGTATTGTGAAAAACTAATCCCCACACCTTACGTGTGATACTAGTTTGCGTGCTAGAGTCGTTTCTCCTTTAACTTTAGGTATTCTTCTTCTAAAACCAGTTTAACGACTTAAAGACTTCATTGGGATTGTGAAGCCAGACCGATACTACTTTTATCGTAGTTGTGTGATCTGATCTTGCATCTTCTATCGTAATAGTACAATCATATTGATTGGCTAGAGATCGTGAGAGTTCTCCGATAGGAAAGATATAAAAAGTAATCACAAACACCTTCATCTCATTGTTTGTGATTCCGCAACATCTTGTTTCGCTACCATACGATTAAGATTTTTGTGAGGTAATTGATTAATCTAGGATGTTCTTCGGGAATATAAGACCGGATTATCAGTTGGTTCCTGTTCACCTTGATTATTATCAAAAGACAGAACAAAAACTTTTAGGGTTTTTCTGTGGGAGACAGATTGATCTTTTGATAGAATTTTCTGTGTGAGACATATTTGTTTATTGTTAAAGCCTGCGATTTTGGGTCGTAGCAACTCTTAGTTGTGGGTAAGATCAGCTAAGGGAATCAAGTGCGGAGTATCCTGCTGGGATCAGAGGCGTAGGGAGTACAATTGTACCTTGGATCAGTGGGAGACTGATTGGGGTTCAACTATAGTCCAGTCCGAAGTTAGCTTGGAGTAGGCTAGTGTCTGTAGCGACTTAATACAGTGTGTATTCAATCTGGACTAGGTCCCAGGGTTTTTCTGCATTTGCGGTTTCCTCGTTAACAAAATTTCTGGTGTCTGTGTTATTTCTATTTCTGCATTATATTTGTTTATATAATTGAAATAATACAGGTTGTGCGTTTGAATCAATCAATCGGAAATCCGACCTTTGGTTGTTGATTGATATTGATTGATCCTTGGACATTGGTCTTTGGTACTGTCCAAGTTATTCCTTGTGTTTGATTATAGACTCGCTGATTTCTATTAGCTTGAGTAAATCAAAACAAGAGAGAGATATTAACTCCTTGAGATACTTTTGTCTAGATTGAGTCTGACTGTCTAGTTGATTCTCTAGTAAGTGTTTCGGAGTTAGTCCATACAGATTGCTAATCGAAATATTGGGTGGTGTTGTTAGACCCCCGCTTTTTTCAATTGGTATCAGAGTAGGCAAACACGTTCAAGACCTTACAAGTATGTGTTTGTAGCGATCTGACTCTATGGACAGCTGTGCTATCTCAGTTAACGTACCACCAGTCTTCGATGGCTCAAACTACCTATGGTGAAAAATTATTATGCGTACTTTTCTTCAATCACGTGATTTCCAATCATGGGTTTATGTTGTCAATGGCTATGAGGTTCCCGTCGTTATAGTTGAAGATGCTATCATGCCTAAACACATTGGTACATATACTGCTGCTGAGTCTCTTGTTACAAAGCAAAACTCCGACGGTTTAAATGCCATCATGCATGCCATTACCCCAGATCTTAAACACCATGTGGCGTCTTGCTCCACGTTTAAAGATGCTTGGGATACTTTAGAAACTGTATTTGAAGGTAACACCAGCGAAAAGGAAGCTAGGATTCAAAACCTTAATTCTGAGTGGGAGAACCTTCATATGGCAGAAGAAGATTCATTTGATGAATTTTATCACAAAATGTCTAAAATTGTTAATGCATCTTGTGCATTGGGCAGGTTTATTCCTTAAAGGGAAATTGTGATGAAGATTCTCAGATCGCTGCCATCTAAATACGAATCTAAAAAACATGCCATCGTTGAGGGAAATAACCTTAATACTCTTTCGCGAAATACGCTTGTTGGGAAGCTTAAAATTTTCGATCGCGAACTTAAAGATAAACATCACATGTCTAGTAATAGTCAAATGCAGTCCTTCTCTGCTAAACGTTGTGTGCAAAAAGGGAAGAAGAAACCTTCTATGAAATCCTTTTTCTTTCAAAAATTGATTTCTAGAACAGTGCAGGACTTGCGCAATTCAACATTCAAGTTCCTCAAAACTGTGATTAAAAGGGAAAAGAATGATGTGCATGACTCTTTTTTAAAGAGTAAGCATAAACTTGTGTTTATGGTTGAAAACTATTCCTGCCGAAGTTGGTAATTTGGGGTGTGTGGATGAGGAATGAATCTAAACCCTAAACAAATGCACTGCACGGGAGTGCTTGTTATTCGAGAAATAAATCTGTATAATTCTGCCCTAAACCAAGAAATGGCCGTTCCAGACTTGCTTCGGTCACAAAGTGAAGGAGATGGGGTTGAACTTAGGGAGGGAAGCGAAGAATGTGTTGAGATTGTGAAGGTGTTGGCTATGTATGACTTGTATCAGAAAGCTGAACTGGCTTGCAGAATGTAAGTTATCAGTTCCGGTGTTTGAATACGGTTGTATCAACACTTGCTTCTAATGTCTTTTTCTGTTTGGAAAATAGGGCGGAGAACCTATTTATACAAGTCTTTGAGCCTGAACCTCGTATCTCTTGGGAAGTGGAGAAAGTGGAGTGATGGGGTAGCGGAGTCATGTGTTAGTGTTACACGATTAGTCTTGCCCACTTCTCCCATCATCACTAACCGTCCATGACTTCCTGACATGTTCTTGTGATGGCGCGTTGCACGCTGTGAACCGTCAGACCAATACCCCAATATGTATCCCCCAATTTGTGACATGATTGATGTCTTGAGTGTGTGGATCGTGGGACCCACAGAAAGTAGCATGTAACGCTAGATTAGATAACTAAGTGTTTAGGATGTCGATACTTGTGAAGTATCGTGTGTATTCTATGCAGGTACTGCATCGAGTATATTCAGCATGTATGAAGCATCGCTGTTTGAGCGTCTCAAAATAGCTTCATGTCCAGCCTACTTCATGTGATGGTTTGGAGGTTGCGCAAGCAAGTCCTTCCTTGGCCGACCACATGGTGTGGTAGAGTGACAGATGGTAATCACCATGACGCCTCACTGGCCAATTAACTCCTGACCAGGGCTGTATAGCTAAGTCGGTGAAGTTGGACGGACGAGATGATCTTTGAGACACTCATCTGCGACCGTTAGTGGAATTAGGGTTTTGGAAGAGGTGCGCAAGCACCACTTTTCAGCTTGGTCGAATCAAATCTTGGGACACGATTCTGGCATGGCCGATTGGGTATGTGTGTAGACGGCATGCCGGTGTACATGCCCATACCTTGTTGTCCCGTGAAAGTGTAATTTGGACCGCTTAATTTGTCCGACAAAGAGGAGCGGTCAGGATTGATTTACGACAGAAGTTTGGTGCCGCAAATGTCGTGCTCCATGCCTTCTTCAGGCGCGCGTTTCGAAACCACCAAGTTTGGTCGTTCCCGGCTGATTGGTTCGGCGTGTAGGTGATAGGATGGTGTTCACGTCTATACCTGACTGTCCAATGGAAACGTGATCTAAGCCACTCAATTTTTCCGGTGAAGTTGAGTGGTCGAGATCAGTTCGTGATTGGGAGGTGTGACCACGCCAGTTTGGGCGTGCGAATCGAGGCGACCAGGCATGGTATGCATTGGCCGATCGGGTGTGGAGATAGATGGGTCAACGGTGATCACGTTGATGCTCACTGGACCTGCTCAGTCGACTTCTAAACCCTCCATTCGATCAGGAGAAAACGGACGCTCACGATCAATGTAAACCCTAATTAGGGTTTTTTCCGGCCGTGCGGCATGCCCACTTTGGGCGTACGGTTTGGAACGACCAACTGTGGTTGGTCTTGACCGATTGGTCGTGTTTGTAGGCAGGCCCGTGGTGATTGTGTTGACATGCTCTGGGACCTTTGAATCTACATCTACACCGTCCATCTATGCCTGCGAAGATGGATGGTTAAGACTGATTTGCGACTCATGTAATGTGCCGCAAACCCTAATTTAGGGTTTCACGTCCATATTGCTTTGGCTGGACGATTTAGCAAGCTATGCTTCCCTTTTTTAGGGGACCGACCATGCGGGGTCCGCATTGGTCCGGTGTTGAATGCTCCAATACCTGCTTGAGGGTTATGGATCCGACTAAGCCATCCGATCATGCTGGTGAAGTTGGATGGTCATGATTGTTTCTGAGACTGATATGGACAGTCCAGATGCTCGATTGGGCTAGTATAACACTCCGAGAATTATAACCTGTACGGGTATTTCTTACATGCCTCCTTATTTTATGCTTGGAGATTTGTGTTGCTCTGCTGAGAGCGATCACCCAGTCTTCATGCCGCACCAATAATGAGAATGGAGTAGTACAGGAAATACAAAGCTGGTCATGCATTAATTGATAATGCTATAAGTTTTCGATGGAGAAGTATTCTCTATTTTATCAGTGGATTTATCCTTTGCAGGGTGTTAGAGCATAGTTTTGGCTTTTACAATTTTAGCCTTAAATGAAAATCCACCATCAACATTAAGTCCCCTGCCTAACACATAATGGTTACACTATTGTGGCGTAGGTATGAGATGGTGACATACATATGTGAGAAAGACAGGATAAAGGAAGCTTACCCGGAAGAATTTTGACCGACCGCTAGTAATTTTTCATGTAAACACCGTCGTGCAAACATGGAATCCTTTGGTGGGACCAGTTTCCTTCCTTGGGTGTTTGAATCAAAAGAAGAATCCAAAAAGAGGAATCCTTTTTCTATTGGGATTCTTCCAATTTTTGTCTATAAAAGGGCTGACCTCTTTTTTCTTTTCTCACGATTTTTTTTTGTGTGTGGAGCTCCCGCCCGTGACCTTCAGCCGCCGATCGCGCCGTCGGAGCTTGCCGTCGCCGCTGCCATCCGTCCGTCTGCAGCAAGGTAAGCTTCCTGTTTTTTTTTAGGAAAAAACTCTAATTTCTTAGGAAAACCTTTTGCAAGATATATCATGATTAGTTCTTCCACCGAAATTGATAGCAAAAACTCCCGATATTTGCTAGGATTGCTTGGTCGTGAATCCATGAATACGTTGTTTTTGCTTCCTTTTCATCGTTGCATGAAAACCTAGCTTTTAGGTTGTACCTTGGAAAGAAATTTGTCTTGAATTTCGTAAACACGATTCCCATGAGTATAAGAAAACCGTGTTATAATACGTGCACATGAACGCGGCCCCACCATGCATGTTTGATTGAACGCAGGTCCCACCGCATATGCCTGACTGAAAGTCGACCTCATACCAGCCTTGTGTCCTCGACCAACACCGGCTTTGTGATTTGAGTAATACCAGTCTTGTATGTTGTCGTGGCTTAACACCAGTCTCGTTTGAATCCAATACCAGCCTTGTGACTTGATGAATGTCGGACTTGTAACTTGACCAATACCGGACTTGTAACTTGACTAGGACATGTGATTTGATCAATACCGGACTCATTTGCTGACGTGGCCCGATACCTGACTTTGACACCAATACCGGACTGACGTGACTAGTCTTGTCTTCATGTGAACCCATACCAGTCTCGTGACCTTGACTTGGCTACTATGACTTTATACCAGCCTGCTTGCTTTATGTGCTTGATCAATGTGGGACCCGCCGCATGCCTGCTTTGCTTGGGGCCGGCTGTGCCTGCTTCGACCAGACACCAAACATGTTGCCTCACCCAACACCAGACTTGATCCTTGACCAACACCGGCCTTGTCTTGAAGAACACCGGACTTGCTGATTTGACGAACCCCGACCTTGTTGACGGACATCGCTTCCTCGACCGGCACCGGCCTTGCTGCCTTATTTCGTTCGAACACCGGCCTTGTTCCGTATACCAGCTTTGTTACTTCTACCAACACCGGTCTTGTTGTTGTGACCAACACTGGTCTTGCTGACTAACACCGGTCTTGCTAATCAACATCGGTCTTCCCTTTGCTCGAACATGGGACCCATGTCTGCTTGCTTTCCCAAACGTGAACCTTGTATGTTCGAACGTGGTGTGGGTCCCGCTGAGAGCATTGGAGAAGCTTCTGGAATGAGCAGGTCCTGGAGAGCGTTGAAGCAGCTTCTGGTGGAGGGAGCGTTGAAGCGGTTTCTGCTGGAGAGAGTGTTGAAGCGGCTTCTCCTGGATAGACGTTGGAGCGTCGGATAACATTGAAGAGGCTTATCTTGGACAGGTGTTGGAGCGCCTTCCTCTGAAGAGAGCATTGAAGCAGGCTTCTGAAGCGAACATGAAGGCGGCTCCTGGAAAGAACATTGAAGCTGGATTCTGAAGCGAGCGTGGGTCCCGTAGAAAGCATTGATGCAGCTCCTGAATAGACCATTGAAGTAGCTTTTGCTGGAGGGAGCATTGAAGTGGCTTCCTCTTCAGTTTTATTTACTCTTGCGAATTCTATGTTTCTTGATTGACTATCTCTCTCTTGTGTTAAAGAAGTTCTTGACTGAAGGCGAAGGAATTTTATGCTGAGCCTCAGTCCCCAAGCGTGGTCTTCGTGGCTCTATCTTGTATGCCCGATGGGTCTTTTGTACGTAATGGTCGTTGATATGGTGAAGCTCTGGATGGTATCAATCAACGAGCAACAATAGTTCTCGGAAGCAGCTGTGATCAGAAGAGACTGGCAGGGGGAGGTGATAGCTACGGGCACGAACTTGGCAGTCTTCATATAGTGGTAGAACTCGTCTCATTGCTAGAGGGATAAACTGAAACCGATGGCTTACTTGACTTTTCTTCATGAAATAGAGAAGAAGGAGACAGTCCCCTGCCCACGAGTATCCAGAGCTTTCGACTTGATAGGTGTTGTCACGCTAGGTTCATGAGGCTGTCTTTGAAATTGGCAGTGCTAAGCAGTTTCAGTCATACTCCTTTGGTAACGCAACTACTTCTTCTAAGGTAGAGCGTCTCTCATCGATGTAGTTACCATCGATCCAGACATGGAATATCTTGGACGTTGTTTCACCATTACGGAAGTCGTGCATATGGTACTGGAGTTGGAGTTGGCGATTTTGGACGCGCAGGATGTTGTATCTCGGTGGCTTTCCTCTTGCTGCTTCAGCGAAACTGGTTCTTTCTAGCAGGGCAGATGCTGTTGTAGATGAGCGTTCAACAGCTTCAAGAAGTCCAGAGGATGACCAAAAGTGCAGATTCTCCAACATAGCACGATAGACATGCACCATCGTCTGATAGAGTGATTCGCCGGATCTTGATAAACATGACGCGCAGACATTATTATCTTCTTGAGGCTGCTCCCTTGAGGTGTCGGCTTCAGTGGATCTGAAGATGTCCCATGCTCGCTCTTGTCTGGACTGACATAATAGGCGAACCCTTTGTGATGATTCAGAGATGACAGTATTCGTTGAATCCTTCGAAACGCTTCTTGTTGTAGTGCGGTCCATACGAAACTTGCTCATTTCTTCAGCAAGGGGTGAATGAAGGAAAAGTTCACCTTTCCCATGAAGTTTTGGAGCTCCTTCACGGTTTACGGCAGCGGCATTTTGAGGATATCTTGAGTCTTGGACTTGACTATTATATCACGTAGTCTTCGACTTGCTTATGCATCATGTCGTGGAAGATTGTCGTCATAGTGCGTTGATACGTCGCACCGGAATTTTTCAAACCGAATGGCATTACGGTATAACAAAATTTTCCAATAGGGTTTGAAAAGGTGTCTTACTTTCACCATTCTCATACATCCTTATCTGGTTGTAGACGCTACATCCATCCATGGAGGAGAACATGCCGTGTTGGTTGGTAGCGTCTACTAACATGTCGATGTGGGTAGAGGAAATCGTCATTGGGGCAGCATTCGTTCAAGTCTCTGGAATCCATGCAACACCTGATCTCGCGTCTGAATTGCCTCGGAGATTGTTTGACCGTCTTGGATCGGAGATTGTATGAATGCTTACACAAGGTCGAGCTGATGGAGGTAGGCCTAGGAGATTCCTCATCGTCGAGCTCATCAGTTGTGGAGTTGGTACCATCTTGCAGCTGTCGTGGAGCATCCAGCACCTCTTCCTGTGGATCGTTGTTGTTGTAGCATTTCGTTGGGTGGAGATAATGGGTAATAGTCTCCCATCCTGATTGCTAACAGAGGCGTCGGTATACAGTTTTCCCTTTCTGGTCACGGCTTGCCACGAAACATGGGTTGTGGCTTCACCGTATGAAGAGGAATGCCTTGTCAGCAAAGGTGCGTCATGGGGATTAGACCTCAATGATGCAAGTCGGTCCTCCTCCTTGATTGACGCCCACGTGGAGAGTGGGATGCAATGGACTTTGTCTGATCCTTCCCGCGGAGCTTCCCTCAGTTCGAACAGTTCAACTCCGCATATTGGTGCGTAAGGATACAATGATGCAGGAATACGAACGACTTCTTTATCCAACATAGTCTTCAGGCATTGGTGATACGTTGAAGGGACGATCCCGTATGTGCTGGTCTGGTTTCCTTCAAAGTCTGTCATTGTGGTAGGATGCCATACGATCTTGCCTGAGCGAACCTTGGCCATCATGAGGGTCTTGAGAGTAATCACATTCGAATACGCTCCCGTGTCGATGAGGGTCCTCTTGAACTCTGAATCCTTGATGTGTGCAGTAACATGTAGGGCCCGGTTGTGACCTTCTTCTGGTTAATTACAGCAAAACGTCTCTTCCCGCTGATTCTTCGAGAGGTGTAAAAGTTCGCATAAACTTTCCACTAGAGAAACCGCTTCCTGATCCACCGGCCTCTGGCTCATAGTGAGACTATGGACTCGAGGAGGATCGCTGTGAGGATCAGTCCCCAGTGTAGGAATCTCCATGACAGGACCGTTCATATCTGATGTCGCTTCTTTGATCAGGTCCATGTAGGTCCGCGCCGCTGAAGTACCTTCTCCGGGTGCGTTGAATGCGTTACTTGTTGGCTTCAGGGGATGTCGCGGATCTTATGGCAATTGATCAGTTAATGTCTTAAGAAAAGTGAGTACCTCTTTCTGAGTTGCAGCCATATTCGTTTGAGTCTTAGCAAGGACTTCCTGCCTATCCATGCGATGGTATTGGGAGACGGTCCTCCTCTTTCTCCTCCAGCTCCTCGTTCTGATGAAGGGGTGGAAGTTGTTGATCTGGTGACCGCCGGAGGCGTTACACTTTCAGGAGATGCCGGGATTTGCGGATGCTCTGGCTCTGGTGATGGGAGATGTTACATTTACTGGAACATCTCATGCTCCGCTGGTGCTGGTAGTAGAGGAAGCAATTCCACGAGATACATTGATGGTATTGACTGGCTGCACGGTGACACCTGAGATATCAACACCGAGAGTGTTGTCAACGCTAGTCCCGTCAGGATTGGTTGCTGACCCAGACCTAAGATCCACCATTTCGAAATTGATAAGATTGGATTTGAAAATTGATTTTGCAACCGAGAGATTAATCTCCCACTGTGGTCGCCAATTGTTTATGGGTGAAAACTATTCTTGCCGAATTTGGTAATTTGGGGTGTGTGGATGAGGAATGAATCTAAACCCTAAACAAATGCACTGCACGGGAGTGCTTTTGATTCGAGAAATCAATCTTTACAACTCTGGCCTTGTAGATAGTGTATTTTCGACAAAGGCTAAATTCGTAAACTCATAATTATACGAAGCTTTGATTCATCAATCAGACGGGAGTATCGAGACACAGGTCTCTCATCGAATTCTCAACGGAGAGTACTTTCTCTCAGAGTACATGTAGATATGTAGTCTGACGACTGGACAACGGCATATCTCATGAATACTGAATACTTTCAGTGATTATTTCTATATAGCATCACGAGATGGACGGCTCCTAGACAGCTTGCTCTGCTAGTATAGAGCGATGACGTCTTCAGGAACAAACAACAAGTTTACCCTGACTATATAAAGGATATGACTTACCGGCAAGCTCGTATCAGGATAATTAATGCTCCTAGACAGCTTTCTCTGCTAGTATAGAGCCACAAAGTTAATTATTCCTAATTGCAATCGTTCATATTCCATGGTCAAATCCACGACTGGTCCCATGGAATGACAATAACAATTGTTCTGATTCTATGATCGAATACATGACTTGATCTCATAGAATAACAATAACTATATTATCTCATTACTCCGATTTCATGATCGAATCCACAACTAGTCTCATAAATGGTAATAGATAAACCTTAATTACTCTGATTCTATGGTCGAATCTACGATCCCATGGAATGGTAATGCTCACTTTATTATTTTTAATTCGTAGTCCAATCCTCGGCTGATCCTATGAATTAATAATAAACATCTTATTACTCAGTTTTGTGAATTATTCTCCACTGAATTCCACAATTAGTAATAAGTAATCAACAACCGGGCGTCTGAGATACCTCTAAGTAAGCCCCGATTCAAATGGTGAAGGTGTATTCAACGATGATACACTAACAGTCACCGCACGAACGAGTATTTCAAAAATACAACGAAACGATGAACCTGTGCAAAATAGAGAAGAAAATAATAAATAATTAAAAATATTGACCAGGGTGATGGGAGCACGAACACACGACCGACCGACCGTGTCGTGGTCAATCCCACGCCAATTTATATTTTAATGCATTTTTATTATTTTCCCTGATTTGATGAAAATCCTCTCGTTTTATCAAATCTCTTTCTTCTCGAGGAAACTTCTCGGTTTCATGGTACTTCCATAAATCCATAAAAAATAATATAAAATTAAGGAAAGGAGTGTGAGGCGTGACCATTGGCCAACCGACCATACCTTGGTCCCAACCGGCCCACATCCACGGTTCCTTATTATTATTATTATTTCTCTAATTTCATGAAAAAACTCCTTGATTTCATGGTATTTTTGCACAAATCATCAAATAATATAAATTATGAAAACTTGTGGGATCGGGCCTTGGCCGGCCGGCCATGCCCTAGCCGGTCCCATACGCCCTAGCCGGTCCCATACGCCCCTTTATTTTATTATTAGTTTTCCTTGAATTCATCAAATTCCTTGATTTCATGGTATTTCTCTCAAATTAGGAAAAATTCCCTCAAATCATCAAAAATACCTAAAAAATATTAAAAAATTATGAAAACTCGTGGGACCGGGCCCAAGCCGGCCGTCCATGTCTCCACGATCCCACACACCCTTGTTTTTATTATTTTAATATTTTTGCTTCCCTGAACTCATGAAAACTCCTTCAGTTCATGGAAACTCCCTAAATTCATCAAATTTCTCAAAATTCATGAAATTTTCATAAAATCATCAAAATATTATTAGGGAAACTCGTGGGACAGGGCCCTAGCCCGCCGGCCATGCCTTCCACGATCCCACACTCCCTTATTTTTATTATTTTATTATTTTTTGCTTCCTTGAACTCATGAAAACTCCTTCAATTCATGGAAACTCCCAAAATTCATCAAATTTCTCAAAATTCATGAATTTTTCATAAAATCATCAAAAAATTATAAAATTAAGGAAAAGGCACCACGGGACCGTGGTCATGACCGTCCGACCATGCCTTGACCATGATGGTCCCATGCCTCCTCATTCCTTATTTTATAATTATTTTTCATCATCTCATGGTGTTTTCCTCAGTTTCGTCGAAACCCTAATTTTGGCATATTTTCTCGAACGGATGCTCGATTGCACGCAAGAAAATATCAAAATTCTCAGGACTGAAACGCGGACACCTTGGGGACACGAGAACGCTATCTTGACCGACCAAGATTGGCTCTTTTGCTCACGGAAGCCGGTCCCATCAATTTTCACAGTTTTGACCTAATTTGCACAATTGCTCGTATTAGGTCCAAAACTCTTCCAAACACTTTGGATTTTCATGAAGTGATCGTCAGGAGGTCACGTGACAACCCAGGGCCGGTTTCATGACTCCATGGTCGGTCCCTCGCCTCGTCATAATTAATTAGGTTTTCTCACCTAAGACGAGCATTTTGGGTAAATGATTAAGCCAGCATTTAATCATTCTTCCACCAAAAAATCGTCAACTCTTCAGGAGATCTTTGTATTTTCTCACGTGAGCATATGGACACTACATGGTTGACCCACGGTCCATGTAATCGCTCCCTCCTTCGTCCCATGGTTGAAATTCTGACGAAATCGATCATCAATTTATCAAATTAGGGTTTCTGAATCCAAGGATCATCATTCCAGATTCCAACCTTAATAATTTTACGACGGCCTCATGGTCATTAATTATGCTCGGTTCAACGACCAGTATTCTAATTAATATTTTTGGTACGCTGCCAATAATCCATCAGATGAGCAACACATACTCAGATGATCAAATATTCAACAATTCATCACATGAGCAGCACTTGCTCAGATGAGGAATATTTGCTCAATATTGGTTCAACAATCAATATTCAACGATTCATCGAATGAGCAATACTTTCTCACTTCATCGTAAGAACTATACCTTTGTCTCATGACATGTTCAATTCATGAGTTTCAGAACATCATGTTCAACTCAACGACTACATGGACTCATCGTCCCATCAAACCACGAAGTCATCAATTGACTAACAAACCACGAGACGTCAATCGTGTCACTTGGGGGGATATCACTTAGGGTTTTGGTCTGGCGGTCTACGGCACGTGTGTTCAAACACACGATGGAATGTGAGTACTACAGATTGATCTCTCGAATATAAAGCACCCCCTTTACAGCGGTGCATCTGTGTGAGGTTTAACATTTCGCTCGGTTCGAGGAGTCTCCTCTGCACGGTCGTCTCCTCAATTCCTTAAAAACCAGCAAATCATTTTTCCCCATCTACAGATTGGCGACCAAAGTGGGAGGTAATTCTCTCGGTTGCAATCTAACAATCTCGCAAGATGGTTGGTCTTAGGACTAATCAAACTAATTCAGATCAAAATATTTCAAACGGCAACATTCCTCATGTTACATCTGGCGGCATGGAAGGCAGAGGGGTCCCGACTTTGGTAGAGTTGGATCAAATCCTAGAGGTCCATACCAGGAACATGGACCTGATGAAGGACACGATAAACCACATCCTCGACTTTCTCATCAAATAAACATCCGAGTTAGGCAGTACCTCCGCTCCAGAAGTCTCAACACTGGGGACTGAAGCATCATCTGACCCTCGAATCAACAGCTTCACCACATACGAGAAGCCGGTGGAACAAGAGGTCACATATTTGATCGAAAATCTATGTGAACTCCTGCACTTCTCCAGGGATCAGCGCACAACCACATTTTCAGCACTCAACCAGATATCATCCAGCATGCAAATAACGCCACCAACACCATCAGTTGAAGAAGTCTCCCTAGTGCCTGAGCATTCGATCGACAACATCTCTTTTGGAGAAGAAGATCGCATGACGGATGAAGGACACAATCGAGCATTGTATGTCACTGGTTTTATCAAAGGCACCGAATTTAGAAGAGCTCTTGTTGACACCGGTGCTTCTACCAATATTGTCACCATGAAGACTCTCAGAATGGCCAGGTTCCCACAAGGTAAAATCGTTCGCTATCCCATCCTAATGACAGGATTTGAAGGAAGTCAAAGCCACACATATGGATATGCATACATAGATTTGAGGGTGGGTCCGATTCGATCGAAAGCGAAGTTTCATGTGATCGAGCAAGAACCTGACTACCATATAATACTGGGACGCCCATGGCTCCATGATAATAAGGTGGTTCCTTCAACATACCATCAATGCATGAAGGACCTGCTCGACAACAAGATCGTTCGCATTCCGGCTTAATCATCTCCTTATGCTCCCGTCTATGATACTGAGTTCCTTCAATCTCAAAAAGGCATCCCGGAACCGCCAAGCAGGATTCACAGTACGCCACTTCCAAACTGGAAGACTATCGAGAAGGCTGATAACGATCCGTCATCCTCAGCTGCTAAAGTGATCAAGTCACATACTACACTGACTAACGCCATAATGATAAAGTCTCAACTCCAGGGAAAAACTTCACCACCGATCGAGACGTAGAAGGGAGAATCGTTTATCGCCGACGGAAAGATTAGAAATTAATCGTGGAGAACGATGAAAAGTGTCCCCACCATGAAGAATCATGTCAGAGTGAGCAATCACTTGAAGAAGTCCAAGATGCCCCACAACAACTACAGGACGGCACTGACTCTACCACTGACGATCTTGAAACAATCAACATTGGGGCTGAAGACGATCCAAGGCCAATCCTGATCAGTTTAGCGCTATCACCAGAGGAGCAGACCGAGCTGGTGAAATTATTAAAAGAATATCAAGATGTCTTCGCCTGGACGTACGAAGAAATGTCGGGTCTGGATGACAAACTCGTCACCCATCACCTGCACATCGTCCCTGGTTCCAAAGCTGTCAAACAACCGCCCAGAAAATTTAGACACGAAGTCGAGGAGCAAATCAAGGTCGAAATCCAGAAACTGTTGGCAGCAGGGTTCATCAAACCTATTCTTCATCCAACATGGCTAGCAAATGTGGTACTTGTTAAGAAGAAAAATGGTCAAATCAGATGTTGTGTCGACTTCAGGAACTTGGATAAATGTTGTCCGAAGGATGATTTCCCTCTACCAAACATTGACATGCTCGTCGATGCAACCAGCGGTCACGGTATGTTCTCATTCATGGACGGCTATAGTAGGTACAACCAGATCAAGATGTATGAACATGACGCCAACAAGACTGCGTTCCGTACTCCCATTGGGAATTTTCACTACACCGTGATGCCCTTTGGATTAAAGAATGCTGGTGCCACCTATCAACGAGCCATGACTTCCATATTCCACGACATGATGCACAAGCAAGTAGAAGACTATGTTGACGATGTGGTGGTAAAATCGAAGACTCAAGCATCTCATCTCGAAGTTCTAAGGAAGGTGTTCGAAAGGTGCAGAGAATACAAATTAAAAAGAATCCTTTAAAGTGCGCATTCGGAGTTTCTTCCGGAAAATTCTTAGGATTCTTGGTCACGGCTGAAGGGATCAAAGTCGACCCCGACAAGGCAAAAGCTATTACCTCCATTCATCCTCCACGTACCGTGAAGGAACTACAGAGCTTTATGGGCAAGGTAAATTATATTCGACGCTTCATTCCTGGATTAGCTCAACTCATTGCTTTGTTCACGCCTCTGCTGAAGAAAGGAGCAAGATTCACCTGGACAACTGTTCAACAAGAAGCTTTCTATAAAATACAACAGATATTATTGTCATCGGCCGTCATGAGGTCTCCAGTGCAGGGACGAGCTCTGATTCTTTACACAGCCTCCAGTGACGTCGCCATCGGCGCACTCCTCGCTCAGGAAGATGACGAAGGCGTCGACCGATTTACTACTTCAGCCGCACAATGAGAGATGCTCAACTCCGATACCCAAATGCCAAAAGGGCATGCCTGGAATTGGTACATGCAATCCATAAGTTCAGACATTACTTACTATCTAACAGGGTCGTACTCATCTCCAAAGCTGATCCCACAAAATTCTTGCTATCAAAGCCATACTTGATAGGAAGACCAGCGAAGTGGCTACTCCAGATGTCAGAATTTGACATAGCTTGCACGCCACCTAAAGCCATCAAAGGTCAAGCGGTCGCAGACTTGCTCGCTGCTTTTACAGGGGAAGACACAACAACACTACATGAAGAAGTACCCGGCGAATTCCCAGATATCTTAGTCATCAAGGAAGAAACATGGCTTCTATACTTTGATGGATCTGCCACCCCTAGCAGTGACACCGGAGGTGCGGGCATAATGCTGCTGTCTCCATCTGATGAAGTTTTCTCACATTCGTTCAAGTTGGATTTCCACTGCACCAACAACTCAGCGGAATATGAAGCCTTCCTAATAGGATTATCCTTGGCCAAGCAAGCAGGAGCAACACACCTCGAGATAAGGGGAGATTCAAAATTATTGGTCAACCAGATGAATGGATCGTATTCTCTCAAAGAAATCACACTTGCTCCATTCAGAACCGAAGCTCAGCGAATGTTGACCTATTTTGCTGACGCAATGATCGTCCATACTGAACGGACTAATAACATGCATGCTGATTGCCTAGAAACTCTCGCCTCCAAGCTGCAATTCGAAGGAACACAGAAAACGATCACTGTACAAAGACGTACGGTATCATGAACTTGGCTCACTCAGATCGAAGACATTCCAGCGAATGATTGGCGAGCACCCATCATTCATGAATTGAGCAGCTCTATTTCAGAAGGCCAAGTCAGCCTCAAGGAATTGAAAAACTACTTCTTGCTTCATGGAGGGATATACTATCGAAACCCTGATGGATCTCTATCACGATGTCTTGGGAGCGACGAAGCGGAAGAACATATCAAACGCATACATGAGGAAGTCTGTGGGCAAACGTTAGTGGTAAGACTTTACATAAAGCTTCAAAGAATGGGGTACTACTGGCCATCCATGGAGACTCAATCGAGAGCTTTACAAGGATCTTGTCCTGATTTCCAAACACCTCCTTGTCACTTGGAGGTTTTGACGATCCACCACACTGGGGACTGGAGGGAGCCTTACATCAAATACCTTCGGGACAACGAACTACCACTGAAAAAGAAGCAAGCAGTCAAACTCATTCAGAAAGCTAAGATATTTGTCCATCTCGATGAGATCTCATACCACAAAAGCTTTAGTGGAAATTTACTAAGGTGCTTAGCCGAACATGAAATCCCTACAATCCTGAAGGAAGTACATGATGGAGAACATCAAGGAAAGAAGAAAATATTTCTTCAAATTCATGAGAAATATTATTGGCCAACCATGGAACTGATGCAGCCGCATACATTCATAGGTGTCACCAATTCCAAACTCATGGTAATCTCATTCACACTCCTTGTCTCCCATTGAATTCTGTGAATAGCCCGTGGCCTTTCTACAGCTGGGGACTAGATATTATTGCGAAGATCAATCCAGCATCTTCAAAACAACATGAATACGTCATCACTGCGACAGAGTACTTCACCAAGTGGGTCGAAGCTATTCCTCTTCGAAGCACCACTGGAGTTACGATTGCCGCCTTCATCAAAGAGCACATAATATGCAGATTCGGAGTTCCTAAGCATATCATCACAGATAACGGAACTCCTTTTGCTAATCAAGATGTTGAGAAGCTGCTCAATAAATATGGGATCAAACAAATCTTCTCCACGCCTTACTATCCACAAGGAAATAGTCAAGCAGAAAGTACCAACAAAACTTTGGTCAGGATTATCAGTCGGACGATTCATGACAATCCTCGATCATCGCATGAGCAATTACCCATGGCTTTATGGGCTTACAGAACTTCACCAAGGAGCTCGATCGGTACTTCGCCATATTCCCTTGTCTATGGAGCCGATGCCATACTTCCAGCAGAAATCAAAGTTCCCTCAGCCAGGATTGCAGCATCCAGTGGTGTACAATGGGATGAGGCCGAAATATCCAGATCAAGAATCGCTGAGCTAGATATGTTGGAATCAAGGAGAACCAAGGTGTAAAAATATGTGGAGGCCTACAAACAGAGAATCTCCAGAGCCTACAACAAAATGGTAAGACCTCGAACATTTCAAGTAGGAGATTTGGTATTAAAGACGGCAAAACACATTCAATAAGACATGTCCGCTCCTAAGTTCTCTCCTAAATGGGAAGGGCCATATGTTTTTATCAAAGAAGTGTCTAGCGGATACTACAAAATTTTAGCAATCAATGGAGGAAAGGAAAGAAACATCATCAACGGCAAATGGCTCAAATCTTATTATGCCTGATCCATGAAACAAACTACCTCTTCATCATTTCAAGTATTTTCAAAAATGTAATTTCATTCCTCCAAAGAGCATGCGAATGCTCCTTTGTTCATTAAACATTTCAAAATGAGCAATATTCGTTCATACCACGATCAACTGTTTCACCTAACTAGAAACTCAGATTTACTCAAAAAAAAATTAACAACCACAAATGCTCACTCAAAGCAAACCATCCAGCAACGGATAATCCCTGTAAGAAGCCTCGGCAAGCTTCTTCTGAAAAATCTTGGTCTTTGCCTTTAAGTCTTCGACCGCTTTCTCAACCCTTGCTGACTCCAGAGACATTATCCTCTCCTCATCCAGTAAAGCTACATTCATGGAAATCGCATCAGCAGCCGCTGCCGCCTTATGAACCTTGATTATCTCAAGACGAAGACGGAGCCAGCTTACATTGAATCGCAATATCTCACAATTCGAGATCATTTCATCCCATTGGTGCAGCTCGTGGTTTTTGAGGTCTCGCAAGTGCATCTGATTCATTTCCTCGATGATCGGCAATAACCCCGCTACCGTGGTTAAAAAGGTTGGAAGAAAACCTTTCCACACTTCTGTGGTGGCAATATGACCATACTTCTTCCAGATCTTGGTGTACAGAGATACATGACATTTGGGAACCACGAATCCTCTGACCATTTCATTATCTGGGAAGGTATTAATCAATGGGGCTTCAAATAAAAGTCCAGCGGTTGGGTATTCACGAGCATGGACACCGTCTCCGGTCTCCACGGATCCTGCAGAATCTTCACATGCCTGGTTGCTGTTTTCCTCGACCTCAACCACGGTCACGGACTTTCCACTCTTTCTTCGTCTAGCGTCGACGACGACACAGACATCCGCCTATGATGAAATGAAAGAGTGTTAATCCCGGGACTCAGTAAAATCTCAAGAGTCATAAGTTTACTTACAGACGATCCAGCTTCAGCACGAGCCGATCCATACTGGGCAGGAGCTCTAACAGTCCGCTTAGGCCTTGTATTATGATGAGTACTATTCTTCTTACAGTCCTACGACAAATCATTTTCTTGTGATCAACAATCGAACAGAGACAAGAAAGAAGAAGAAGAAGAAGTGTAAAACTTACTGAGATAGACGTTGCCATTTCACGCTTCGACTGAAGATCATCTTGAGAATAAATGCTATTGCTCGACATGACGGCAAGAAGGTAAGATCAAAACTTCTCTGCACGATGAAACTGACTCAGGAATGGAAGAAATATTTGCGTGGATCATAGATTTGGAGTCTTGAGGATATATATATATATCAGGCGATAGTCATGTAGTCAACTCAATTACAAGTTCCACTGAAACCCTAGACTTCAAAGATCGATACTGGAGACACGGAGGAAAACAACACACTAGGGACTGAACATCACGGGTCAGAGGATAGGCCACGCGCCTTGTACACGTCATGAATTCTCGGCCATGTGTTATGTTACTTCTCATGAAAATCGACAAGTCATGATGAATTTGGATATATGGGCATCGGTCCATGTCATGGATTAGAAGAAATCGACGTTAACAAAATGTTCATCATTCAGAAGAAAAGTCTAGTTAAAATAAAGTCGTTTAAACAGTCAAAAAGAAAGATATAAACTCATGAAAATAAAATATATCATCATATTTTGCACAATATATGTCACGGCTGCATATACATATATAAAAAAAAATTATTTTTCCTTCGTATCGTCGTTATTTGTTTTAAAACGAAGGTTTATTTCAAAAAATATTGTGAAAGCTCACATCTCATACATATGATAAAGTTTTGTATTTACATGAAAGCTCATAAGCAAAATTTTATCACTGGACACAAGTTCATCATCCATATTTTCCTTCGTGTCATCGTTATTTGTCTTTAAAACGAAGGATTATTCCGATTTCATGAAAATTCACTTCTTTTATGATGAAACCTTGGTATACATGAAAGCTCATACAATAAGTTTTATCACTGGACCTAGGTTCATATTAAAAAAAAATCTCTTAAATCAGGGATTATAGTTAGTTTTCAAAACTAACGATCGAACGAACATACGTTTTCAAAAACGAGGGTTTTTTCATAAAACTCACACTAATATACACACATGTATATATAAACTCAAGCATGAACAATTCATGAAAGTCATAACATCAGCAAAAAAAAAAAAAAAAATTCGTGCACCTGTCGGCGCCGGCCGGAAGTTGGCCGACGGTGGCTACGACCGTCGGTCAGACGGAGGTGCTCCGACGAATTTTTTTCTGCTTCTTTCCCTGGCGACGTGAAGGTGATGAATTAAAGGGAGCTACTGGTCGTGGAAAATAATAAAAAAAAAGAAGGGATTAATTCCCTTTTATACTAATTTTTATTTCCAAAACCTAATTTTACAAGGTTTCCTTATTGGGGTCGGCCCGAAAATCCTAAACGACCATGGTCCCATCATCCAAACCAGCGGTTCAACACCAATTTATGCTCATCAAAAGATGATCCAATCATGACATTGAAGCCTTCATCAAGTCGTGGTTTTCTCATGCTCTCTAAATCCGGTAACATCTCAACTTACGACTAAGTTCAATTACTGGTATTATTATTTATGGACGGAAAATCACCATTTAATGCTGACTGAGGAACACAGCTTTCCTCAGTAAGCAGGCGACTTAATGTAGATGGTGGATTTTCGACAAAGGCTAAATTCGTAAACTCATAATTATACGAAGCTCTGATTCATCAATCAGACGTGAGTATCGAGACACGGGTCTCTCATCGAATTCTCAACGGAGAGTACTTTCTCTCAGAGTACATGTAGATATGTAGTCTCACGACTGGACAACGACATATCCCATGAATACTGAATACTTTCAGTGATTATTTCTTTATAGCATCACGAGATGGACGGCTCCTAGACAGCTTGCTCTGCTAGTATAGAGCGATGACGTGTTCAGGAACAAACAACAAGTTTACCCTGACTATATAAAGGATATGACTTACCGGCAAGCTCGTATCAGGATAATTAATGCTCCTAGACAGCTTGCTCTGCTAGTATAGAGCCACAAAGTTAATTATTTCTAATTGCAATCGCTCATATTCCATGGTCGAATCCACGACTGGTCCCATGGAATGACAATAACAATTTTTCTGATTCTATGATCGAATCCATGACTTGATCTCATAGAATAGCAATAACTATATTATCTCATTACTCCGATTTCATGATCGAATCCACAACTGGTCTCATAAATGGTAATAGATAAACCTTAATTACTCCGATTCTATGGTCGAATCTACGATCCCATGGAATGGTAATGCTCACTTTATTATTCTGAATTCGTAGTCAAATCCTCGGTTGATCCTATGAATTAATAATAAACATCTTATTACTCAGTTTTGTGAATTATTCTCCACTGAATTTTACAATTAGTAATAAATAATCAACAACCGGGCGTCTGAGCTACCTCTAAGTAAGCCCCGATTCAAATGGTGAAGGTGTATTCAACGATGATACACTAACAGTCACCGCACGAACGAGTATTTCAAAAATACAATGAAACATGAACTTGTGCAAAATAGAGAAGAAAATAATAAATAATTAAAAATATTGACCAGGATGCTGGGAGCACGAACACACGACCGACCGACCGTGTCGTGGTCAATCCCACGCCAGTTTTATATTTTTAATGCATTTTTATTATTTTCCCTGATTTGATAAAAATCCTCTCGTTTTATCAAATCTCCTTCGTCTCGAGGAAACTCCTCGGTTTCATGGTACTTCCATAAATCCATAAAAAAATAATATAAAATTAAGGAAAGGAGTGTGGGGCGCGACCATTGGCCAACCAGCCATGCCTTGGTCCCAACCGGCCCCACGTCCACGGTTCCTTATTATTTATTATTATTATTATTATTTCTCTAATTTCATGAAAAACTCCTTGATTTCATGGTATTTTTGCACAAATCATCAAATAATAATAAAATAATATAAATTATGAAAACTTGTGGGACCGGGCCTTGGCCGGCCGGCCATGCCCTAGCCGGTCCCACACGCCCCTTTATTTTATTATTAGTTTTCCTTGAATTCATCAAATTCCTTGATTTCATGGTATTTCTCTCAAATTAGGAAAAATTCCCTCAAATCATCAAAAATACCTAAAAATATTAAAAAATTATGAAAACTTGTGGGACCGGGCCTAAGCCGGCCGGCCATGCCATGCCTCCACGGTCCCACACGCCCTTGTTTTTATTATTTTAATATTTTTTGCTTCCCTAAACTCATGAAAACTCCTTCAGTTCATGGAAACTCCCTAAATTCATCAAATTTCTCAAAATTCATGAAATTTTCATAAAATCATCAAAATATTATTAGGGAAACTCGTGGGACCGGGCCCTAGCCGGCCGTCCATGCCTTCCACGGTCCCACACGCCTTTATTTTTATTATTTTTTAATATTTTTTGCTTCCTTGAACTCATGAAAACTCCTTCAATTCATGGAAACTCCCAAAATTCATCAAATTTCTCAAAATTCATGAATTTTTCATAAAATCATCAAAATATTATAAAATTAAGGAAAAGGCACCACGGGACCGTGGTCATGACCGTCCGACCATGCCTTGACCACGGAGATCCCACACCTCCTCATTCCTTATTTTATAATTATTTTTCATCATCTCATGGTGTTTTCCTCAGTTTCGTCGAAACCCTAATTTTGGCATATTTTCTCGAATGGATGCTCGATTGCACGCCAGAAAATATCAAAATTCTCAGGACTGAGACGCAGACACCTTGGGGACACGAGCACGCTATCTTGACCGACCAAGATTGGCTCTTTGGCTCACGTAAGCCGGTCCCATCAATTTTCACAGTTTTGACCTAATTTGCACAATTGCTCGTATTAGGTCCAAAACTCTTCCAAACACTTTGGATTTTCATGAAGTGATCGTCAGGCGGTCACGTGACAACCCGGGTCCGGTTTCATGACTCCATGGTTGGTCCCTCTCCTCGTCATAATTAATTAGGTTTTCTCACCTAAGACGAGCATTTTGGATAAATGATTAAGCCATCATTTAATCATTATTCCACCAACAAATCGTCAACTCTTCAGGAGATCTTTGTATTTGCTCACGTGAGCATATGAACACTACATGGTTGACCCACGGTCCATGTAATCGCTCCCTCCTTCGTCCCATGGTTGAAATTCTGATGAAATTGATCATCAATTGACCAAATTAGGGTTTCTGAATCCAAGGATCATCATTCCAGATTCCAACCTTAATAATTTTACGACGACCTCATGATCATTAATTATGCTCGGTTCAACGACCAATATTCTAATTAATATTTTTGGTACGCTGCCAATAATCCATCAGATGATCAACACATACTTAGACGATCAAATATTCAACAATTCATCACATGAGCAGCACTCAGATGAGGAATATTTGCTCAATATTGTTTCAACAATCAATATTCAACGATTCATCGAATGAGCAATACTTGCTCACTTCATCGTAAGAACTATACCTCTGTCTCATGACATGTTCAATTCATGAGTTTCAGAACATCATGTTCAACTTAACGACTACATGGACTCATCGTCCCATCAAACCACGAAGTTATCAATTGACTAACAAACCACGAGACGTCAATCGTGTCACTTGGGGGGATATCACTTAGGGTTTTGGTCTGGTGGTCTACGGCACGTGTGTTCAAACACACGATGGAATGTGAGCAAGTCGTGCAATCAGTTGAAGGAATTCACGAGGTAGTGGGTGGAAAATCGACCAAGTCTTCACATGTTGAGTAACTGGTTTCAAACACGATCTCCACTTCCCCACTCCTTGATTCCATCAACTGTCACACTTCATGGAATCATGGTGTCTACAATTCCAGCAATATAAATAAGTATCTGAATCATGATTGAAGGGGCATCATCAGTATCATCAATCTCACGTCAAACTGACAACACGAGATCATCAACTCATCAATTTAGCAACTACTCTCAATTGAGCAATTTCAATCACTCAGAGCTTATCGTATTCAGAATTCACACACCATAATCTTTGATTACCATCGATTCCACACATTTCCCAGCTTCCCTCCTACAGATCAACCCATCCTCTCTTGTGACCGAATTTACTCTGGAACGGTCATTGTCTTGATTTAGGCCGGAGTACTACAGATTGATCTCTTGAATCTAAAGAACCCCCTTTGCAGCGGTGCATCTGTGTGAGGTTTAAAATTTCGCTCGGTTCGAGGAGTCTCCTCCGTTCGGTCGTCTCCTCAATTCCTTAAAAACCAGCAAATCATTTTTACCCATCTACAGGCCTAAACCAAAAAATGGTCGTTCCAGACTTGCTTCGGTCACAAAGTGAAGGAGATGGGGTTGATCTTAGGGAGGGAAGCGAAGAATGTGTTGAGATTGTGAAGGTGTTGGCTATGTATGACTTGTATCAGAAAGCTGAACTTGCTTGCAGAATGTAAGTTATCAGTTCCGGTGTTTGAATACGGTTGTATCAACACTTGCTTATGTTTCCTTTTTCTCTTTGGAAAATAGGGCGGAGGACCTATTTATATAAGTCTTTGAGCCTGAACCTCGTATCTCGTGGGATGTGGAAAAAGTTGAGTGATGGGGTAGTGGAGTCGTGTGTTAGTGTTACACGATTAGTCTTGCCCACTTCTCCCATCATCACTAACCGTCCATGACTTCCTGACACGTTCTTGTGATGGCGCGTTGCACGCTGCATGCTGTAAACCGCCAGACCAATACCCCAGTATGTATCCCCCAGTTTGTGACATGATTGACGTCTCGAGTGTGTGGATCGTGGGACCCACAGAAAGTAGCATGTAACGCTAGATTAGATAACTAAGTGTTTAGGAAGTCGATACTTGAGAAATATCGTGTGTATTCTATGCAGGTACTGCATCGAGTATATTCAACATGTATGAAGCATCGATGTTTGATCGTCTCAAAATAGCTTCATGTCCAGCCTACTTCATGTGATGGTTTGGAGGTTGCGCAAGCAAGTCCTCCCTTAGCCGACCACATGGTGTGGTAGAGTGACGGGTGGTGATCACCATGACGCCTCACTGACCAATTAACTCCTGACCAGGGTTGTATAGCCAAGCCGGTGAAGTTGGACGGACGAGATGATCTTTGAGACACTCATCTGCGACCGTTAGTGGAATTAGGGATTTGGAAGAGGTGCGCAAGCACCACTTTTCAGCTTGGTCGAATCCAAGCTTGGGACACGATTTTGGCATGGCCGATTGGGTATGTGTGTAGACGGCATGCCGGTGTACATGCCCATACCTTGTTGCCCCGTGAAAGTGTAATCGGAACCGCTCAATTTGTCCGACAAAGAGGAGCGGTCAGGATTGATTTACGATAAAATTTTGGTGCTGCAAATGTCGTGCGCCATGCCTTCTTCAAGCGCGCATTTCGAGACCACCAAACTTGGTCGGTCCCGGCCGATTGGTTCGGCGTGTAGGTGATAGGCTGGTGTTCACGTCTATAACTGACTGTCCCATGGAAACGTGATCTAAGCCACTCAATTTGTCCGGTGAAGTTGAGTGGTCGAGATCAGATCGTGATTGGAAGGTGTGACCACGCCAGTTTGGGCGTGCGAATCGGGCGACCAGGCATGGTATGCCTTGGCCGATCGGGTGTGGAGATAGATGGGTCAACGGTGATCATGTTGATGCTCACTGGACCTGCTCAGTCGACTTCTAAACCCTCCATTCGATCAGGAGAAAACGGACGCTCACGATCAAATGTAAACCCTAATTAGGGTTTTTTCCGGTCGTGCGGCATGCCCACTTTGGGCGTACGGTTTGGAACGACCAACTGTGGTTGGTCTTGACCGATTGGTCGTGTTTGTAGGCGGGCCCGTGGTGATTGTGTTGACATGCTCTGGGCCCTTTGAATCTACATCTACACCGTCCATCTATGCCTGCGAAGATGGATGGTTGAGACTGATTTGCGACTCATGTAATGTGCCGCAAACCCTAATTTAGGGTTTCACGTCCATATTGCTTTGGCTGGACGTTTTAGCAAGCTATGCTTCCCTTTTTTGGGGGACCGACCATGCGGGGTCCGCATTGGTCCGGTGTTGAATGCTCCAATACCTGCTTGAGAGTTATGAATCCGACTAAGCCATCCAATCATGCTGGTGAAGTTGGATGGTCATGATTGTTTCTGAGACTGATATGGACGGTCCAGATACTTGATCGGGCCAGTATAACACTCTGAGAGTTATAGCTTGTACGGGTATTTCGTACATGCCTCCTTATTTAATGCTTGGAGATTTGTGTTGCTCTGCTGAGAGCGATCACTCAGTCGTCATGCCGCACCAATAATGAGAATGGAGTAGTACAGGAAATACAAGGCTGGTCATGCATTAATTGATAATGTTATAAGTTTTCAATGGAGAAGTATTCTCTATTTTATCAGTAGCTTTATCCTTTGCAGGATGTTAGCGCATAGTTTTGGCTTTTACAATTTTAGCCTTAAATGAAAATCCACCATCAACAACTTGATTTAACAAACAATTCCCCTCTTCATGAGAAATATCCCAGTCCTATTGTATTGGAATAATCTGTAATCTTGTTTCTCATGATTCTCTCGTCTGTTCCTCTTAAGCAAGAATCATGATTTTCAAGAGGGTTGTAATGTAATGTGTTTGTTATTCTCTAGTTTACTCTTCCCTAGTACCGTTGATTGTTCATGAACGGTTTCTGACTCTTTAAAAGACTTTTTCTGAAGATAACCGAATTCTGTTAGGGTTTGATTAAAGGTCGTTTTTGGAATTTTTCCATCTTCATTCCTTTAAAATGAAGTTTCTCCTTTCTCTGAAGGATTATTTCATTTATCTTCTCTATCATGTCCTCCTCTAGCCTTTCTAGCAAAGAAAGTGATGTATGGACTGTTCTATTTCCTTCAAAGAAGATTCAGTTTGATTCTCCTGATAACGAAATGTGTTATGACAAGAGTATCTCATCCTCTAATGAAATTCCTTATGTCTCACAATTTTATAAGCTCTCTTTAACCATGAATATCGTTTTGGAGCAAGTACGTGGCCTGAAAAGCGAACTCGAAGCTTCCTCCAAAATACTTGAAACAAAGATGGATAATCTTGAATCTAGGATTGATCTAATCGAAGATGAGCTTGACGAATATAGGTAATACAAGAAGAATCTTCAAAGTAAGTGAAATGCATCATAGGAGTTTATCTTTGTTTCCTAGTATGTCTTCTTTTTGTCTTAGTTGGAAGAATAACTAGTGCTTTGAATAGCGATGATTGTGACTACACATAGCTATTATTTTCATCTTCTTGTTTTTAGGTTTTTTGGTTTAAAATTCTAAAACTTTTTGGAGGATGATGTTTTGCAATATTTTTAATTTGTTATATTGCAACTTGTTATGGGATTTTGGTGTTTACTTCCGTGAACTATGTTGTCCCATATTTTGTCAAAAGTAAAGTCGTTCACGATAGGTATTCATGTATTGGTTTAAGGATGAATAGACTTTTGACATTTACAAAAGTTAAGCCTATATTGTCAATATTTGACGGAAGATAGGTTAAAATCTTTTGTATCCAAGGATAATTGCTATTGTATATGCTTGTGCAAAAGAATGAATCCTTTTGTATTCCACGGTATTGATCTTCATTGATCCATCTTTTTGTATTACCGTGAGGCTCCCTAATGTATCTTATGTTGAGCACGATACAACCAAGTTGATTATTCTTGATTAGCTTTGTTGGTTTTTCCGTGAGGTACATTATGTTGAGCATTTAAAACTGAATTAATCATCTTCTTGGTTATTTAGTTATTACTCCACAAGTTGTCTTGTGTTGAGTATATGAACGATTAAGCCAATCACTCTCTTGTATGGTTATCTTAGTCGTTGCTCCGTAAGTTCACTTATGTTGAGCAAATTCAATTAAATTGATCACTTTTTGTGTTTAATTTGATTATGTATTCCGATTAAATTATTCATGGGTTTACTTGTAAATAATTTGATTGAGTTTTGGATATCAAAATCATTCTCATGGTTTTGGTGTCCAATAAAAATCCTTCGTTTCTCTTGAAATTAAGGACGCTCGTTGTTGTTCTTTCGGGAATGACATCAAATGGGGGAGAGTTCTTTTAAACTTGTGCTTAATGGTCATATCTTGAGGGGTGTGCGGCTGTGGAATTTTAGAGGGGTTATCTTGTATCTTTAAACTCCTTGATGAATGGTGTTAGCTTCGGCTATATGATTGCATCTAAATAAGATGATGTGTGTTTCTTTCTCTCAGTCATGAAATGTCTCTTACGGAAATTTCATTATAATCCCGTTCTTGTACCTTTGACAATTTT
This sequence comes from Papaver somniferum, assembly GCF_003573695.1. Classification (NCBI taxonomy): domain Eukaryota; kingdom Viridiplantae; phylum Streptophyta; class Magnoliopsida; order Ranunculales; family Papaveraceae; genus Papaver; species Papaver somniferum. Next base: position 216,461,855 of record NC_039364.1, on the reverse strand, counting down.
ATTGACAAAAAGGGGGAGAATTAATATGTAGTTCACACTACAAATACATATGGTTTTCGGGTCATTGTGTAAGGGGGAGTGGTTTTCATGTGAGATGGAGTATTGACTAAGGGGGAGTGATACATATCACCATAGTATTATTGTTGAAGTTGTGATAGAATTGGACTTTAACACCGTGTAATAATACTATGAAACTGTATAACAATGATAGAGACCGATGCTTTATCATTGTTATAGCTACGGATCTTCAACAACGATGGTGCTAAACTTACAACCTTTGGGATCATTGGAGTACTTGGAAGTGACGAAGATTTCGAGGAATGTTGAAGATTAGACATGTGGAATAGGAGCTACTAAAGTTTCACTATCTTTTTTGTATTCCATATGTATTGATAGTTTTGTCACTAAAATTGACAGAGGGGGAGATTGTTAGAGCACTGCTCGGTCAAACTCGCATGCGTTGCTATCTCAAGCATGTTTTTCAATGTTAGTGATCAAAACTATAAGTCTTGATTTCTAGTCTCTTATAGCCAAGTCTCGGACTAGGATAGTAAGTGTAGTTGAGCTCAAGGACTTCATAGAGATTCATCATACAAGTAGAATATCTACTCAAGGAACCGGTGGAACTTCTGGACAAAAAGGTATGTGGAGACTTGAACTTATCTATCACTCAAAAGTCTATCTATTTTATCTCATACTCTTTGAGACAAAAGTTTTATGCTATATATATAGACTAGATCATACACATTTGGTATTTCGAGCCGAGTATACCTCGCCTACCTATATCTCGAAATATGTGTTGGTAAGCTTTTCGCTTCGACCAAGTTTATCTTTACCTAGTGAAGAAAGTCATGAATGTTTCAATCATTTTGAAAATTGCTTTGACGAGAAATAGTTTAACAACTATATAACGTCCTCTAAGAATGTTTCAATGATTGGAATGATAGTTTAGATTACATAACCAATGGATTCCTTGAACCGAAGTTTTCGAACTTTGTTGATCAAGAGAACCGGAAGTATGGCAAGTGCCAAGTCCGCGAACTGCCAAAGTTCTCAAACCCGAGAACTTCTGCTGGAGTTGACAAACTACTTGCGTGAGCCAAGTCCGCGAACCCAGTGCGCGAACCGACGTAGTTCTCGAACCCGAGAATTTCTGCTGGAGTTTGTAAACTCTATCCGTTGTCTTAAGTCCGCGAACCTAGTCTGCGAACTTGATAAGGTTATATATCTAAAGATGATTTCTGAACTTAATCTTAAAAGACTAAGGAATGCATTTGCAAACCGTGGCTATAAAAGTTCATGAACTGATTCTAGTGAATCAAATCATCTTTGCTTCAATTGTGTCTTGTGTTGTTACATATGATTTCCTTGCAATTGAACAACTCTCTTAACTAGTTCATTTGAGTCAATTGAACCAGTTATGGTGAAGAAGAACATGGTTGGCATGAAACGATCATACGGTTAACCTCTTTGGGTAGACTATTGTTGAACCAACAATGTACACGTTTGGGTGCGGTTAGCAAACCTAGAAGCGTACAGTCATTTGTGTATGACAAGCTAAGTTTACGATCTAATGGTTGAGAAATATTAACTTGAATCTAAATCAGGTTTTCATCTAACGGTGAATATTGATTGCTTTGTAACTAAGGTAAAACCCTGATTTGAAAGGCTATATAAAGGAGACATCTAGTATTGTGCAAAACTAATCCCCACACCTTGCGTGTGATACTAGTTTGCGTGCTAGAGTTGTTTCTCCTTTCACCTTAGGTTTTCTTCTTCTAAAACCAGGTTAACGACTTAAAGACTTTATTGGGATTGTGAAGCCAGACCGATACTACTTTTATCGTAGTTGTGTGATCTGATCTTGCATCTTCTATTGTAATAGTATAATCATATTGATTGGCTAGAGATAGTGAGAGTTCTCCGATAGGAAAGATATAAAAAGTAATCACAAACACCTTCGTCTCATTGTTTGTGATTCCGCAACATCTTTTTTCGCTACCATACGATTAAGATTGTTGTGAGGTGATTGATTAATCTAGGTTGTTCTTCGGGAATATAAGACCGGATTATCAATTGGTTCTTGTTCACCTTGATTATTATCAAAAGACAGAACAAAAACTTTTAGGGTTTTTCTGTGGGAGACAGATTGATCCTTTGATAGACTTGTCTGTGTGACACAGATTTGTTTATTGTTAAAGCCTGCGATTTTGGGTCGTAGCAACTCTTAGTTGTGGGTAAGATCAGCTAAGGGAATCAAGTGCGCAGTATCCTGCTAGGATCAGAGGCGTAGGGAGTACAACTGTACCTTGGATCAGTGGGAGACTGATTGGGGTTCAACTATAGTCCAGTCCGAAGTTAGCTTGGAGTAGGCTAGTGTCTGTAGTGGCTTAATACAATGTGTATTCAATCTGGACTAGGTCCCGGGGTTTTTCTGCATTTGCGGTTTCCTCGTTAACAAAATTTCTGGTGTTTTTGTTATTTTTATTTTCGCATTAAATTTGTTTATATAATTGAAATAATACAGGTTGTACGTTTGAATCAATCAATTGGAAATCCGACATTTGGTTGTTGATTGATATTAATTGATCCTTAGACATTGGTATTTGGTACCGTCCAAGTTATTCCTTGTGTTTGATTATAGACTCGCTGATTTCTATAAGCTTGAGTAAATCAAAACAAGAGAGAGATATTAACTCCTTGAGATACTTTTGTCTAGATTGAGTCTGACTGTTTAGTTGATTCTCTAGTAAGTGTTTCGTAGTTAGTCCATACAGATTGCTAATCGAAATATTGGGTGGTGTTGTTAGACCCCCGCTTTTTCAGGAGATATAATAGAAATAGACTTCTGAGTGATAGAGGAGTTCAAGTCTCCACATACCTGCAACCGAGAGATTAATCTCCCACTATGGTTGCCAATCTATTGATGAGTAAAAACGATTTGCTGTTTTTTTGAGGAAAAATAGAGAGTTGTGCAACAGAAGGATCCTCAATTGAGCAACTTGCCTAAATTTTTAACAAATGCACTACACGAGAGTGCTTCGAGTTCGAGAGATCAATCTGTAAGAATCCGCCTAAACCAAGACAATGGTCGTTCCAGAGTCAATTCAGTCACAAAGAGGGATGAGGGTAAATCTGTAGGAGGGAAGCTGAGAATTGTGTGAGATCAATAATGATTGAAGGATTGTGGATGTGTTGGAGACTTATGCAAGTTTGATGAACCGTTAGTGATTTCTGATCAGATTGATTGAGTTATGTTCATTGGTGTTCGACTGAGATTCGTTGAATTACGTTTCAATAAGATAAGTTTTGTTCAGTTATCAAATTATAGATTGATGAGTCTATTTATAGAAGAAATAGTTAACACATTGATCTCTAGTAAGTGTGACGGTTGCATAAGAGCGGAAGAATGTGGGAGTGGGGAATCATGGTTGAACCAGTTTTACATTGCGCGGGAGACTGGGTTGATTGTTCATCCACTACTTTGCTAACTCCTTTAACTGCTTGCACGACTTACTCACATTTGGATGTACGCACGTTCTATAGGACGCCATACCAAAACCCTAATGAATATCCCCCATGTGACATGATTGATGTCTCATGAATGTGGAGTCTGCAAGGAAGACGTGTATTTACTTAGTCAATTATTGACTTGACTAGACTATGAGTCTTAGCCTTGATGATTCGATCACAATGGACGAATGTGATATGCTCTGTGACTCATGGATTGAACATAAGGTGTCTGCTGGGACAGTAATAATGCATAGACGTCGAGTCTGATCAATTCACGATTTGGATCGACGAACGTCGTCCTAATGACATTGCTCAATCGTAGACCTATTCCGATATGTCGAGTATTCGATAAGATATCTACTAAGTTATTGTAAAGTGCTCATTCCTGATCTAGTATGTCATGAGTTGTCGAATGACAAAGTATGAATTATAGTATCAGTAAATGTTGGACTCGATAGTCATCCAATAAAATATTGGATGGTCGTCCAAGTGGATATCCGTTCAAATGATGTTGCTTCTCGGATAGTAGAGCAACAATAATGTTGTTAGAAAAATATTTAAATATTAATAAAAATACTGATAGATGGATCGACATGGAAATCATTGATGTTTGTTAGAATTATCATAAATCTGAAACCCTAATTTTGGAGAACTCGGAATCAGGAGATGGAGAACTGTCCAATGTGGGTGGAGAAATATCGACCAACCAATAGGTATGAGGACCAACCATTGATGGTAGAGAGACGCCTGAGCGTATATGGAGAATCGTCCAGAAAAGGATTCACCAAAAATATGGAGAAATATCCAAATACGGAAAATTATCCAAAGTTAGAGAATTCTCCAAAAATAATGAAAAAGTGTGGGACCAACATGTACAATTGCATTCAAACCATCTGAATTCTTCTTAGCAAAAGCCTTTTCTTCGTTTGAATAATCCACTAAGCGTTTAAACTCAGTTTCCGAATTTTCTACTTTCGGGCGATTATAACCATCGACGACTAATTGCCATGTATTAAAGTCTCGTGATTGAAGAAAAGATCTCATAGCTGATTTCCATCATAGATAGTTTGTTCCGTCAAATCTTGGAAGTACGTTAATTGAAGTCGATTCATGAGAACTCGAGTTCATTTCTAATAGGTTGGATCGCACCAAACACAGATTATTAGATCCTTTCGTGTTTGCCTCCTCTGATACCAATTGAAAAGACGAGGGTACCCAAATATACCTCAATCTAAAAATTTTCCATCTATAAGTCCTTTCTCCGAAAGTGATTGTCTATGGACTGAGTCGAGACAATACAACGAATCGGTTCACACTTCGTGTGATCGTTTATAGATACGAGATCGAGACAATACAACAACAAGATAACTTGCGTGATTGACTATGGATACAAGATCGAGACAATACAACAAAAAATTATGATTACTTGATAATAGGTTCGGACTTAACCAAACACTATAGGATTTCCATCAAGTAATTAAGAATTAACGTTTGCGTATTTTACTTCTAATTATAATAAATCAATTATAATTGTGGAAATAGAAAAGTAAAAGATACACCAAGATTTTGTTAATGAGGAAACTGCAAATGCAGAAAAACCACGGGACCTTGTCCATAATTGAATACTCTCAGAATTAAGCCGCTATACAAAATCTAAACCAACTTCGTATAGTTGAGACCAAGCAACTAAACCTATAGTTCATCTAGTTCCCTCAGTATCCCTGCGCCTCCAACTTTCAATAAGTCATGCACTTGAAACAATTCATTTGGTTCGTATTCCAAACAATAAAGGAACAACAAATCTGTTCGGTAACAACTCTTTTCAAACAACGTGATATGAGTTTGACAAAAGGCTCTTCCGTTTAACCAATAAACTCCTTTGTAGGGTTCTAGATCAATCTATTCAACAACTATCAAAGTAATTGTTTAGACTATGCAATCAATACTATGAATCTCAAAGAAATGTATTGATGCCGATCTACGCAATTAATCAATCCAATCTATCAAAAGATAAACCGATTATAGTTGGATCCCCAGTCGGTCAAGTTTTGTGCACACCAAAGATTATGAACTCAAATAAGAAATCTTCTTTGTCTTCAAATCTTCTTAGATCTTCAATAAACACCTGCACACAAACAACTTGAATCTCTTGTGATCAATCACACACAGAACGGAGTCTGTTAACGATGTATTATCACAAGACGTTTTTAGATCTAAAAACAGTCTAAAGATCCCCGTCGATACTTCGATCTAGTTTGAGTGAATCTTATATCAGAAGAGAAGATTCTCAAGCATAAATTCAAAAACCGTTAGTCAATCAAATCAATCGAAAACTAATAATAAACTGCAATTATCTAGTTTCCCACCGACGGTACTCGTAAAGCTTCTCAATCCCAAAGAAGTCTTTAAAACGAGCGGTCGTAAGAGATTTCGCCTAATTAGGGTACTTTCCTCTCCGAATAAACGGCTCCGCCAGTAACAACACAACTAGGTAGTTTTGGTGGCTCTGAGGATTAGTTTGCTCGAAATGCAAACTTCAATATTTATAGACCAAGGAAGTTTGAACACTGTTGATGGTGGTTTTTAGCTTAGGGCGCAAAATGTAAAAGTCTGTCTACCTGACCCGGCATCAGAAGTAGTAAACCTTGATATATCTATATTCAGCAAGGACTTTGGAGAATATATCAGAATCTGATGAGTGCCTATGTCTCTCTTCACATTATATTAAAACTCAAGCTCCTAGATGAATTGTTCACAGTATAGATCCTAATGAGTATTTAAGCTCATAATTGCATTATTCACTAATGCCGGAGCCTGCCTAGTATTTTCCTACGCTATGGTCCCAGCCGAACTCTCAATATTGGCATGACATGACGATTAATGTTCACTCACAGCGGAGTAGCATGAATCTCCCGAAGTGTCAGTATTGAGACCTGCATGAAAATACTCACATAGGCTACACCACCCTCTGATAAAGAGATCAGCGTGTTCACACACTTTTTAATTATAAGTCAGCGCGATCGAACACGTTTAATTCCTTAAGGAAAATCTAGACTGTCCATATCAGTCTTAAAAAAATGATCACGGCCACACGATTTGGCCACGCAATTCAACCAGCCTAGTCTACTCCTAACGGAACTAGGCGATCGTCATGATAAACACCAACGGTCCCACTAACGTCCCGACCGGTCGAAATTTCTTTAGCTCGTCCGCTACATCCTTGAACGCTCACCAAAACATGGGTGATCGCGCTGTTTAAAAATAGCTCAAACGAGCTAAGACCAGCAAAAACGGTCTCAAAACCCATCGCATCCGTCCAACTTAGTCGGCCTAGTTGGACGGCTTAGATCACATCCCGAACAATCAAAGAGGCACCAATGTTCACCGGTGGCCCAATTTTCTTCCCAGTCAATCGACTTGCTCATGGCAAGTCAATGACGCATCAAACCATTCGATCAAACTAGGGAAGATGCGACTTCTTTGAAACCCTAATTTGTGCTTGCGGCAGTATGTTACTATGGCAAATCGATCACAACCATCCATCTTTGCAAGCCTATTCGGGCGACCTAGATTCAATCTAACTCAACGAGTAGGGTGCGGATATGTTCACCGGAGGCTCTGCTACTGTGCTGACTAATCGAGTATTCTCTAGCAGGGTGCTAACGCCCAAAATCGTTCGCCACACGACTTTAAAACCCTAAAATTGAATCAACGACAGTTAGCAACTACCGCAAATTGTCTTCGCCGTCCAACTTCACCAGCCAAGTCGACCGACCAAAAATTGATTTCATATGACCAACGAGATGTCGTCATGATCACCATCCACTCATCTTTCACGAGGAGTGATCGACCAAGCAACGACTAGCCCATAAGGATCCCAAACGATCGCCGAAAGGTAACTAGTTGTGTTGCTTGCATGTAATGCAACGACGGCCATCAACTGCGGCAAACCTATCAGCCACTCAACTTTGCTAGCCTATTTAACCGGTCCAGGTCTAACCTGGGCCGACCGATAGGATGCTAGAATGGCTACCTGTTAGAGCATAGCTCGGTCGACCTCGCATGCGTTGCTATCTCAAGCATGTTTGTCAATGTTAGTGATCAAAACTATGAGTCTTGATTTATGGCCTACATAGCTAAGTCTCGGACTAGGATAGAAAAGTGTAAGTGAGCTCAAGGACTTCATGGAGATTCATCATACAACGACGAAGATCTATACAAGGAACCGTGGAACTTCATCAACAAAAAGGTATGTGGAGACTTGAACTTATCTATCACTCAAAAGTCTATCTATTCTATCTCCTACTTCTTATGAGATAAAAGTCGTATGCTATATAGAATAGATCATACACATTTGACATTTCGAGCTGAGCATTCATTGCTTATCTTTTATCTCGAAATCGTGTGTTGGTAAAGCGTTTCGATTTGATCAAGTTTATCTTCACCTAGTGAAGAAAATCATGTATTCGTCTATGAATAACGGCTACATAGCGTCCTCTGAGAATGTCTCAATGATTGAAATGAGAGTTTAGATTACATAACCATGTATTCTTTGAACCCAAGTTTTCGAACTTTGTTTATCAAGAGAAATCGGGAGGATGGTGGAATTGGCTTGCCAAGTCCGCGAACCCAGTCCGCAGACTCAGTCCGCGAACTGTCGAAAGTTCTCGACCGAGAATTTCTTCTGGATTTTCCAAAACTCGTATGTGTGCTAAGTCCGCGAACTGGCGGAAGTTCTCTTTCCGAGAATTTCTGCTGAGTTTGGAAAACTAAACCGATTAACTTAAGTCCGCGAACTTGTTTGTGAACTTAAGAGGTTATGATCTAAAGATGTGCTCTGAACATGAAACTTAAATTACTAAGGAATGCTTTATACAAACTGTGGCTATAAAGTTCATGAGACGATTCAATCGAATTGAATCATCTTTGTTTCAATTGTGTCTTGTGTAGTTACATAAGATCTCATAGCAATTGAACAACTCTTTAACTAGTTCATTTGAGTCAATTGAACTAGTTATGGTGAAGAAGAACAAGGTTAATATGAAATGCTCATATGGTTAACCTTTTGGGTTACTATGTTGAACCAACATACACGTACACGTTTGGGCATGGTTTTCGCAAACCCAGTAAACGTTTACCCAAGTGTGTGTGAAAATCTAAGTTTTCAATCTAACGGTTGAGAAATATTAGCTTGAATCTAAATCAGGTTTTCATCTAACGGTGAATATGGATTGCTTTGTAACTAAGGCAAAACCCTGATTTGAAGGTTATATAAAGGAGACATCTAGCTTTGAGAAAAACTAATCCCCACATATCTGTGTGATACTAGTGCGCTCGCTAGAGTCGATTCTCCTTTAACCTTTGGTTTTCTTCTCTAAAACCAGGTTAACGACTTAAAGACTTCATTGGGATTGTGAAGCCAGACCGATACTACTTTTATCGTAGTTGTGTGATCTGATCTTGCATCTTCTATCGTACGAGTACAATCGATTGAATGGCTTGAGATCGCGAGAGTTCTCCAATAGGCAAGATAAAGAAGTCACAAACATCTTCGTCTCACTGTTTGTGATTCCTCGACAAACCGCCTGTGTAGTCAGGAAGGATTGTAGAGAGGTGATTGATTAATCTAGGATGTTCTTCGGGAATATAAGACCGGATTATCAATTGGTTCCTGTTCACCTTGATTTTATATCTTAAGACGGAACGAAACCTAGGGTTTATCTGTGGGATACAGATTTATCCTTTGATAGACTTTTCTGTGTGAGACAGATCTGTTTATTATCAAGTCTGTGATTTTGGGTTGCAGCAACTCTTGGTTGTGGGTGAGATCAGCTAAGGGAATCAAGTGCGTAGTATCCTGCTGGGATCAGAGGCGTAGGAATACAACTGTACCTTGGATCGGTTGGAGACTGATTGGGGTTCAACTATAGTCCAGTCCGAAGTTAGCTTGGAGTAGGCTAGTGTCTGTAGCGGCTTAATATAGTGTGTATTCAATCTGGACTAGGTCCCGGGGTTTTTCTGCATTTGCGGTTTCCTCGTTAACAAAATTTCTGGTGTTTGTGTTATTTCTTTTGCGCATTATATTTTATATAATTGAAATAATACAGGTTGTGCGTTCGTGATCATCATTTGGAAATCCAACCTTTGGTTGTTAATTGATATTGATTGATCCTTGGACATTGGTCTTTGGTACCGTCCAAGTATTCCTTGTGTTTTAATTAGGACTCGATGATTTCTATTAGCTTGATTAATATCAAAAACAAGAGAGAGATATTAACTCCTTGAGATACTTTTATCTAGATTGAGTCTGACTGTCTAGTGATTCTCTAGCAAAGTATTTCGGAGTTAGTCCATACAGATTGCTAAGCGAAATATTGGGTAGTGTTGTTAGACCCCCGCTTTTTCGCTACCAGTCGCCACTCTCTCATAGGGATCGGCCGGCCAATCCCTGGGGTATGTGCATAGATCCTACCGACTCCCTGAAAGAGGATGGTCATGCTCTTTTTTAAGACGTTCAATTCACGACTAATTTGAACGAGCTCTAAAACAACGATGTTTCCTGCACATCGATTATTTTCAACTGCTTGTTTAAAAGAGATGCTTTATATACATAGATTACAAGCGATGTTATGCAAATATTGATTTCACAAATAATTTTATTATTTGACCTAAAATCACTATGTGCTGCTTTTAGCGGTGAGTCTCATGACTTGACCCATTTACTCGGGACATCAAACATGTCACAAACTGGGGGATGCTGTTAGGGCATTGCTCGGTTGAACCCACTAGCGTTTCTATATCAAGTTAGTTGTCAATTTTAGTTGCCAAAATTCATTCTTTATTTAGCATACTTTCGGACTAGATTAGGTCTAAGAAGTTGAATCGAAGCTATCCTTAAAGGATGAAGATTGAAGACTACAAGAAGACATCAACAAGTACTTCATCAACAAAGGTATGTGATTGATTTCATTTGGATTCTTGTTCAATTCTACCTTTCTAATCTATCGAGATATATGCTCACTCTATGGAACAATTCCTATGACGGTAAATGTACATTTGTGTATATATACACTTGAGGTTATTTGATTCATGACTTTGGTGACAATAACCTTTATCCCTATAGAGGATATCATGTTATAGTGAATGAGCTTATGAATTCAACGAGCCAAGAATCACTCAATTCTGAGTTATAACGATGAAGTTATGAGTGATTTATTAAAGTAACAATTATAAGTGTTGCTGTAATTATTACAGTTTGTTAGTAGGAAACAATCCATGGACTGTTTGTAACGGTTCACGGACTTGGGCCCAATTACGTGACTAAAAGGCATTTTTGGTCAAGTTGGTGATGTTTCCTTATCTAGCAAGATGGCTATTACTCCAAACATCTTTGATTACCATATTAAAGTGTTTGTGATTCCTTCGTAATTTAATTTGTGATTTATTCACATAAATACAATTTTGCTAAATTAATTATTTATTTAATTTTTTGGCAAGAGTTGTAACTTAGGAAAGACTCCCAAAATTAGGATAGTCTTGAAAAAGGAAAATAGCTATGCTTGGCTTTCAAGCTACCTTTCACTATAAATAAAGGGTTCGTGAGTGCTACACGTTTTTTATCCCCTTTGGAAAATTGGTGTAAGCTTCATAAGGTTGTTTTCCATGTCTTATGTTCTTCGTGAAAAAGAGTGAGATAAAAGTCTTTGTATTGGGGATCACAAAGCCGAGTTGGATTAATCTTCGTGATTGATTATACAACTTGTAATCTAGGTTTTTCACCACTTGTTTATTCTAAGATTTTCTCTTCTGATATAAAACCATTCAAGAGTTGTTGATCATAAACCCTAGGTTTTGACAGATTTCAGTTTCCGATCGTATACCAACACTTGTTAGTCGAAATTGGAAGCTAGAAAGAAAACTTCGATTAAGGTATCTCGTAAAAATCCTTAAGAAGTTTTATACAAGAAATCTCTAGATTTATTCTAGTAGTTTTTGTTGTAGAATTTTTAGGGTTTTCTTAACTTGGAAATTGATCTTTGGAATCGCCCAAGTTTACTTACGAAAATCAGGTTCACGGCCTCTTTGTGTGTACCTATACTGATTGTAAGTTAAAACCTTATTCTACAAGTTTGTTTTGATTTCACTACTTTTTGTTTGGTAGTTGTTCAAAACAAACACAAGATTTCCAAAACCTTGATTCACATCTAAAGGGAAATCAAACCGGTGTTTTGTGCAAACAAAATATCGAATCGTATCAATCGTGTTATTGTATCTTCTAAAGAGAGCCTTTGGTTCTGCTAGAAGATTTACGAGAAGAATTCCTAAAGACAATTGTTGTTGTGCTAGGAGTATTTGCTGAAGCAGGTATTACATCTAGTACGAATAGGTAGTAGGAAATTGGTGTAACATCTTATAATCAGTGTGTGTTTATTCTGGACTAGGTCCCGGGGTTTTTCTGCATTTGCGGTTTCCTCGTTAACAAAATTTCTGGTGTCTGTGTTATTTCTTTTCCGCATTATATTTGTTTATATAATTGAAATATCACAGGTTGTACGTATGTTCAATCAATTAGAATATCCGACCTTTTGGTTGTTGATTTAAATTGATCGACACTTGGATATTGGTCTTTGGTACCATCCAAGTTATCTCTCTAGTATTTGATAAAGACTCGCAGATTTCTATTTGCTTGAGTATGTATCAAATCGAGAGATTGAGATATAAACTCTTTGATATACTTTTTATCTAGATTGAGTCTGACTGTCTAGTTGATTCTCTAGAAAGTATATTAGAGTTTGTCCATACATATTGCTAAGCGAAATATTGGGTGTGATTGTTGTACCCCCGCTTTTTCAATTGGTATCAGAGCAGGCAAACACGCTAAGACCTCATAAATCTGTATTTGTAGCAATCTGATTATATGGACAGAAGTGATATCTCTATACACGTACCGCCAGTATTAGATGGCACAAACTATTTATGGTGGAAAATTGTTATGCGCTCTTTTATAAAAGCGCGAGATTTTCAATCATGGGTTCATATTTTTAATGGCTATAATCCTCCATTAGTTACAGTAGACGGTGTAACTGTTGCAAAAGGATATTGGTGATTACGATGATCTTGAGATTCTTGCTGCAAAGAAAAATTCTGATGGATTAATTGCTATCATCCATGCCATTACCCCAGATCTTCAGCACCGCGTGACTACGTGTATTAAGTCTAAAGATGCTTGGGATATCTTAGAAACCGCATTCGAAGGGAATGCCGCAGAAAAAGAAGCAAGGCTTCAAAATCTAGCTTCTGACTGGGAAAACATTCACATGCCTGATGACGAAAGCTTTGATGAGTTTAATCACAAAGTGTCTGAAATTGTTAATGCATCTTTTGCATTGGGTAAGACTATTCCTGAAAAGGACATTGTGATGAAAATTCTCATGTCTCTACCATCAAGATACGAGTCTAAGAAACATGCCATTGAAGAAGCAAATGATATTTCTACACTCTCCAGAAATACTCTTGTTGGAAAGTTAAAGATCTTTGACAATAAACACGCATCTAGAAAAGAGGTGATTTATCTTAAAGCTGCAAACAATTCTGAATCCTCTAAGGATAAATCTGGTTCGCCATATACTAAGGATGTTACTCCACGACAATTTAGATAATTCTTGAGAGATAGGAAAAAGAGTTTTTCTAAAGTTACAACATCTCCTAATGATGATGTACAATGCTACAACTGTCGTGGTTTCGGGCACTTGTCTTCAGTATGTCCTAGATGGAGCCGTAGACAATCGGCATATGCAGCTGCTTTGCCTACTCTTGATGATGGACCTGAATATTATAATCCCCAAGAGTACGCAGGCAAGGTTGCATTAGCTTCTGGAAAAATTCTTTCGGATACTGATTCTGATTCTGACGAAGAAGTGTTCCTTGTTGATCCATTTGCTAATAATCTTCTTAAAGAATATCATCAGAAACTCTCGGAAGCTGAAAGCACCATTTTCAGTGAGAAACCTAAATATGACAGACTTCGTAGTCGTAATAAAGACTTGTAAGACCAACTTTATTCTAGTGGTGCAAGAGATTATCTCAACGAAATACGAAAGATTAAAGAAGAAATTTCCGAAGGTCGAGATCGGTAAATTACTCTTCAACCAAAGCTAGATAACTTGGAGAACATTGAGATGAACTTGTTATTTGATTCGGAACGAGAATATTTCAGTGTTAAATATGAATCATCCAAGAATGATCTAGTTATTGCACTCGAAAAGGTCAAAAGGTTGGAAGAAGAAAACTCGAGCTTAAAAGAGAGTTTGTCTAGAAATAGCAGCTCAGAAAAATTAACCTCGATATTGGGAGCATGTAGAATTCATCGTGATACACGAGGATTGGGCTATGAACAAGGAAGTGGTCTTTGGTACCATCCAAGTTATCTCTCTAGTATTTGATAAAGACTCGCAGATTTCTATTTGCTTGAGTATGTATCAAATCGAGAGATTGAGATATAAACTCTTTGATATACTTTTTATCTAGATTGAGTCTGACTGTCTAGTTGATTCTCTAGAAAGTATATTGGAGTTTGTCCATACATATTGCTAAGCGAAATATTGGGTGTGGTTGTTGTACCCCCACTTTTTCATATGCTCACTGGGGTACTGGTCTGGCGGTTTACAGCGTGCGGCGTGCAACGCGCCTATTACGAGAAAGTGTCAGGAAGGACGGACGGTTAACAGTAATGAGAGTAGTGGGTGAAAGTGTGACTAGTCTTCCCTCATAACGGAAACACGATGATCACCACCTCCCGCACAACTCCACTTCTCCACTACTTAACTTCCTTCACTTCCTATGAGGTCAGGGTGCGCTCAACGACTTATATAAATAGGTTTTCAACCTATTTCAAGAACACAAGTGTTATCAACACAAGTAACCAGAAACCCTATTCTGATACAAGTCATAAAACAGCCACACCTTCATAATTCAACATTCTGATCTCAAACACCTTCTTCGCTTCCCTCCCTAAGATCAACCCTTCTCCTTCACTTTGTGACCAAATTGAATCTGGAACGACCATTTCTTGGTTTAGGCCAGAGTCTTACAGATTGATCTCTCGAATCTAAAGTACTCCCGTGCAGTGCATTTGTTTAGGGTTTGAATTCGTTTCTCCTTAACACACCCAAATTTACCAAAACAACAGAATCAGTTTTTACCCTCAAACAACTGGCGACCACAGTGGGAGATTAATATCTCGGTTGCAAAAAATCACTTTCCCAATCCCATTTTCGATTTCCTAAATTTCTCAAGATGGTTGATCTTAGGAATGGCTTAGAAACGCTCAATCCCAATTTTACTTCTCCTAGCAATGACAATACTTCACATGTTATTCTTGAATCTGTTCTTTTATTCAAAACCCTTGTCGAAGCTATGGAGTCTCAATATTTAATAACCATTCACGATTTGATAAAAATCCTGAATGCTATTGTCAGGAATCAAGCTACTATTGTCAATATGCAAGACGAAGTATTTACTCTTTTCAAAGTCCTCACGGATCAACTATCAAAGGAACCCACACGTATTCATTCTGGAGAAACGCTATCAACATTTCATTTTGGGTCAATACTGATGGTAGTTGATAAGTGCTTAATTTACATGTTTAGAATGTCAATTCTATGTTTGTTTTAGCTATAATTCTTGCATATTACTTGTTATTATGATTATTTTCTAGTTTATGTGTCATATCAGGTGAATCATCCAAAAAGGAGCTATAAAGTGCTTAAATGAACAAGGAAGTGGAGTCTATCCATGAAGAAGGCCAAAGTCCAAATTCAACTCATTAAAATCTAGGAGTTTTTAACATCATCTTGAAGAGAATGAGAATACGAAAAGAAAGCAAAAAGAATGAGGTCATTCTGAGTTCAGACGAAGAATTTATAGGCGAAACAAGATTGAAACTTGAAGTTACAGAGAGAAGTTCGGCTGATAACTTCATCAGCTCGAGTCAGCCGAACCTGCAACATAAAAATCAAGTTTTCGGAAGATTTTAAGTGTACATGTTCGGATAGAAGATGATCAAATGACCTAAGCCGAACCTACAAATGAGTTTTGAACAAAGTATCCAGGAGAGGGTTCGGCTAATAAGAGAAACCATGAAGTGAGCCGAACTTTGGAGCAAGTTTTGGACGAAAATACAAGAAGTTACAGTAAAATGTTCGTACGAAAAAGAGCTAGCCGAACCCAGGCTCGGCTGATAAATCCCCACCACTTTTGATCTAAACCTGACACTCATCTGGAGCAAAAATAACTTGTCAGGTTCGTCCTAAGAAGTCCATACACGTTTGAGCCGAACATGACAAATTCCTGGGACACTTTTGACGCATTTTTAACCCCGTTTTCGATAATATATGGGCGCGGAAGGAATTTGAAGACCTAATTTCGTGAGCACTATATAAAGACACCTCTAAAACATTAAGAAGACATCTTTTACATTATTTTGCAAGTCTTGGAGGAGAGGAACAACATAACGGAGGAAAAGCTAGGGTTTGGAGCGGTTCTTATCAATCGTAACGATTTCTTCTCTAGTTTATTAATTGAATAACATGAATGCTCCTACATCCATGAGTAGCTAAACCCATACTTGATTGAGGATGAATTTTAATTTCTAGACTTGATTTGGTTTAATATATGCATCTAATTTGATTTCTTCATGAAAACGCGGGGGTCTAACAACACCACCCAATATTTCGCTTAGCAATCTGTATGGACTAACTCTGAAATAATTTGCAAGAGAATTAACTAGACAGTCAGACTCAATCTAGATAAAAGTATCTCAAGGAGTTAATATCTCTCTCTTGTTTTTGATATTACTCAAGCTAATAGAAATCAGCGAGTCCTAATCAAAACACAAGGAATACTTGGACGGTACCAAAGACCAATGTCCAAGGATCAATCAATATCAATCAACAACCAAAGGTTGGATTTTCAATTGATGATCACGAACGCACAACTTGTATTATTTCAATTATATAAAATATAATGCGGAAAAGAAATAACACAGACACCCGAAATTTTGTTAAGGAGGAAACCGCAAATGCAGAAAAACCCCGGGACCTAGTCCAGATTGAATACACACTGTATTAAGCCGCTACAGACACTAGCCTACTCCAATCTAACTTCGGACTGGACTATAGTTGAACCCCAATTAGTCTTCCACCGATCCAAGGTACAGTTGTACTCCTACGCCTCTGATCCCAACAGGATACTACGCACTTGATTCCCTTAGCTGATCTCACCCACAACCAAGAGTTACTGCAACCAAAATCACAGACTTGATAATAAACAGAACTGTCTCACACAGAAAAGTTTATCAAAGGATAAATCTGTCTCCCACAGATAAACCTTAGGTTTTGTTCCGTCTTAAGATATAAAATCAAGGTGAACAGGAACCAATTGATAATCCGGTCTTATATTCCCGAAGAACATCCTAGATTCATCAATCACCTCTCTACAATCCTTCCTGACTACACAGGAGGTTTGTCGAGGAATCACAAACAGTGAGACGAAGATGTTTGTGACTTCTTTATCTTGCCTATCGGAGAACTCTCGCGATCTCAAGCCAATCAATCGATTGTACTCGTACGATAGAAGATGCAAGATCAGATCACACAACTACGATAAAAGTAGTATCGGTCTGGCTTCACAATCCCAACGAAGTATTTAACTCGTTAACCTGGTTTTAGAGAAGAAAACCAAAGGTTAAAGGATAATTGACTCTAGCGAGCGCACTAGTATCACACAGATGTGTGGGGATTAGTTTTGCTCAAAGCTAGATGTCTCCTTTATATAACCTTCAAATCAGGGTTTTGCCTTAGTTACAAAGCAATCCTTATTCATCGTTAGATGAAAACCTGATTTAGATTCAAGCTAATATTTCTCAACCGTTAGATCGAAAACTTAGCTTGTCACACACACTTGGGTAAACGTTTACTGGGTTTGCGAAAACCATGCCCAAACGTGTACGTGTATGTTGGTTCAACATAGTAACCCAAAAGGTTAACCATATGAGCATTTCATATTAACCTTGTTCTTCTTCACCATAACAAGTTCAATTGACTCAAATGAACTAGTTAAAGAGTTGTTCAATTGCTATGAGATCTTATGTAACTACACAAGACACAATTGAAACAAAGATGATTCGATTCGATTGAATCGGCTCATGAACTTTATAGCTACGGTTTGCATAAAGCATTCCTTAGTAATTTAAGTTTCATGTTCAGAGCACATATTTAGATCATAACCTCTTAAGTTCACAAACAAGTTCGCGGACTTAAGTTAATCGGTTGAGTTTTCCAAACTCAGCAGAAATTCTCGGAAAGAGAACCTCCGCCAGTTCGCGGACTGGTTTCGCAGACTGAGTTCGCGGACTAAGCACACAAACGAGTTTTGGAAAATCCAGCAGAAATTCTCGGTCGAGAACTTCCGACAGTTCACGGACTGAGTCTGCGGACTGGGTTCGCAGACTTGGCAAGCCAATTCCACAATCCTCCCGATTTCTCTTGATCAACAAAGTTCGAAAACTTCGGTTCAAGGAATACATGGTTATGTAATCTAAACTCTCATTTCAATCATTGAGACATTCTCAGAGGACGCTATGTAGCGTTATTCACAGACCGATTCACGTCAGAGAAATTCATGACTTTCGTCACTAGGTGAAGATAAACTTGATCAAAGTGAAACGCTTTACCAACACACGATTTCGAGATAAAAGATAAGCAATGAATGCTCAGCTCGAAATGTCAAATGTGTATGATGTAGTCTATATAGCATACGACTTTTGTCTCATAAGAAGTAGGAGATATAATAGATAGAATTTTGAGTGATAGATAAGTTCAAGTCTCCACATACCTTTTTGTTTATGAAGTTCCACGGTTCCTTGTATAGATCTTCATCGTTGTATGATGAATCTCCATGAAGTCCTTGAGCTCAACTACACTTTTCTATCCTAGTACGAGACTTAGATATGTAGGCTAGAAATCAAGAATCATAATTTTGATTACTAACATTGACAAACATGCTTGAGATATCAACGCATGCGAGGTCGACCGAGCTATGCTCTAACAATCTCCCCCTTTGTCAATTTTAGTGACAAAACTATTAATACATATGGAATACAAAAAAGATAAACTTTAGTGGCTCCTATTCCATAGTCTAATCTTCAACGTTCCCTGAAATCGTCGTCCTTCCAAGTACTCCAATGATCCCAAAGTTTGTAAGTTTAGCATCACCGTTGTTGAAGATCCGTAGGTATAACAATGAGAGAAATCGAGATTCTCGATCATCATTATACAGTGTCATAGTATTACTATGTAACATCAAAGTCCAATTGTATCACGACTTTAACAATAATACTACGGTGATATGTACCACTCCCCCTTAGTCAATACTCCATCTCGATCATGGAAACCACTCCCCCTTACAATTTTCCGAAAACCATATGTTTTTGTAGTGTGAACTACATTATTTCTCCCCCTTTTTGTCAATAAAATTGGCAAAGGTACAAGAACGGGATCATAATAAAATTTCCACAAGAGACATTTCATAGACTAAAAGAAAAATACATACCAACTTAATTTAGATGCACTCATAAAGCCGAAGCTAAATGCATTCATCAAGGAGTTTTAAGATACAAGATAACCCCTATAAAATTCCACAGACGCACACCCTGCAAGATATTACCATTAAGCAAAAGTTCAAAAGAACTCTCCCCCATTCGATGTCATTCCCGAAAAAACAACAAGAGCGACCTTAATTTCGAAAGATAAGAAGGATTTTTAAATTGGACACCAATAACCATAGAAATGATTTTCTATATCCAAATCTCAACTAAATTAATCACAAGTAAACCCATGATTAATTCAATTGGAATACGCAACTAAATCAAGCCACAAAAGTGATCAATTTAATTGAAGGTGCTCAACATAAGTAAATTTACGGAGCTACGACTAAGGTAATCATACAGAGATGACTAACTTAATCGTTCACATACTCAATATAAAGAAAACCTTACGGAATATACGACTATATTAACCAATAGAACATGATTAGTATAGCCGTTCATATACTCAACACAAGAATTTGTGGAATATATGAAAACTCAACTAGATTAATTACAAGAGAACCTATAATTAATCTAATTGGAATACAAACAACCAAACTAATCACCGAAGTAATCAATTTAATTATTTTGGGCTCAACATAAGAGAACTTATGGAACCCCGACTAAGTTCCTCATAAAATATGACAACCTTAACCGTACATGTACTCGACATAAGAAAGAAACTTATGGAGTACAAACCAAATAACCAAACTGGTTGATTAATTTAGTTCCTAATGCTCGACATATAACATCTTATGGAAGAACCAACAAGCCAATAAGAAAAGTCGACTTAGTTGTATCGCGCTCAACATAAGACACACAATGGAGCCTTCACGGTAATACATAACAAGATGGATCAATTAAGATCAATATCGTGGATAACATACAAGGATCTATTCTATTTTCCATCTTAACGATATAATAGACTTTATCCTTGTCAAACAAAATATTTTATCCTATTTTCCATCAAATACATGACTGCATAGGCATAACTTTTGTATTTTTCAAAAGTCCATTCGTCCTTTCATCAATACGAATACTAATTCATGAACGACTTTACTTTTGACCGCAATATGGGACCTTCAAGTTCACGGACGCAAACAATACATATCCCATAAAAAAATTGCAATACCACAAAATCATAAAGATCAATACTGCAATAACATCATCCTCCAAATATTTTTAGAATTTAATAACCAATAAACCTAAAATATAACATAAGAAAATGAAAACAAAAATAGCTATGTGTAGTCACAATCATCGCTATTCAAAGCACTAGTTATTCTTCCAACTAATCCAAAAAGAAGACATACTAGGCATATAAGAAGATGTATTACTCATCACCTTCATCATCGGACAATTTCCAAGTAGCTTGAATTGAATCCAACTCTTCCTTGAGCTCGGGACACTTGGTTCCAATTAACGACACTTGATCTTTTAAGCACTTTACTCTTGCATTTACCTTGCATACACCCTTGTAAAATTTTTGAATAAGCCTCAAGGTGGTAGGGTCTTCAACATCAAGAGGAGTACCTCTTTGTCGCTTGCGAACATTTTCCCTTATACGCCGAAAGGTACATGGACGAACAAGTTTGGGAACCCCAAGAGAATTTCCAATAAAATCAAGTCCACGATCACGACAAATTTGGCTAATCAAACACGGATAGCCTAACATCTTGATGCGAGAAGTCATCGTCATCATTTGAAAGATGATAAAACCACAAATATCAAGATTTGTATTACCGGATGCAAGGAAGAAGACCAATTCCGCAAACTCATAACTCCACCAAGAATTCTCAATTGTGGAGGGACAAAGGTTAGAGATACCAAGTTTTCCAAACGCCATTAAAGAAATACTAAGATCATTAGTAGGAAACTTTCCTTGACTCCAAACAACCTTCTTTCCACAAAGTCCAATAGAGATATCATCACATGAAGGACGTTCATCACTTGGTCTAGGTAACCGTACGTTTCCCAACGGTATTTCGGTAACCCTTGAAATTAACTCTCTATTAAAAAGAAACCTTTCTCTATTTATCATGGATTTGAATTCCATCTTCTTAAAATCAACATCATGGATGTTGGCATAGAAAATCCTTGTTAGAGAATCAGATCCTTCACCAAGGCCATTAAAGATATTCCCAAGATTGAACTTTTTGAAGCAAACTAAATCCTCTTCATGTCCTCTAAAGTTTTACAATTTCTTTCCTAGAATAAAGCCTTTGGAAGCAATTCTATCAAAAGTTCTAGCACAAGAATCA
This sequence comes from Papaver somniferum, assembly GCF_003573695.1. NCBI lineage: Eukaryota > Viridiplantae > Streptophyta > Magnoliopsida > Ranunculales > Papaveraceae > Papaver > Papaver somniferum. Next base: position 216,440,438 of record NC_039364.1, on the reverse strand, counting down.
TTCACAAACCTAATTCTAACAGAATTTTGATCACAGGGAGGATTCAAGCTAGAGGATTTTGAGCTTTTAGAATTCCTTTTCATGCTTCTAGAAATAATCATAAAGAGATATACAAGAGGAAATTACTTACTTGAAGAGAACCTCAAACACCCTTCCTTTTGATTTCTTCAAAGAAGCTTTAATGGTGGAGAAGCACAAGCCCTAGTTCACGTACGCGGACGGAAGATGAGATAAAACAAGGTTCGTGGACCATCAACATATATATATATATATATATACCTCATTCATGGGCTTGGGATGTACACGAGTCGTGATCCACAAGACTTAAGGAAAAATCTTAGCCCTTTCCACATTAGAGGTAAACAACCAATAAAAAAGTGGAAGAAAACAGAAGCAATAGAAAGTTAACCAATCAACAACACAAATGTACACAACTCAATCGATTTCTTGCCCTACTTCAAGATATGTACAAATGGGGAAAAGCCAGTCTTGTTACCAAGAGGCATAATGCGCAGAGGAGTTCTCATGCGACATGTCTGGTTGATAAGTGTGAACAGTCCCTGTAGTATAATCAAAATAATGATGATAGTCAGGGCAGCTGGAGCTTTCTATCCTTCTTTGGTTCGGGCTAGAAGAAGGATATTTCCGATATCTGGGTTGTTCAGTATTAACAGTTTTAACACGACCAACACCTTTTCCGGAAAGATTCTTAGACTTAACAGAATTAAGTTTTTCCAAGAATTTAAAAACGCCTTCGAATGCTTTAAACAGATCTTTATCAATTGATCCATCACGATAGTATTCCTCATAGAGATCAAGAGTTAATCTAGAGAGGTTCCATATCCTTGAGCGTATTGAACATTTTCCCAATTTCTCCTTCTTTTTATTTTTTTCTTTCAGATTGCATCTTAACATCTAAATCTCCCCTTTTAGATGAAGCAAGATTATCACGAGAACCCAGAGGTTTTAACCATAACAATCTCTGAGCAATATTTAAGAAATTATGGCGTGCGTTACAGATGCCAGGAGCACGTTTTCAAAAGAAATTTCCTATAAGGAAATTTATATGGAACGAACAAACACAAACTTATTAGGTTTACCGTGTTTGCCTTCTCTGATACCAATTGAAAACGCGGGGGTCTAACAACACCACCCAATATTTCGCTTAGCAATCTATATGGACTAACTCCGAAATACTTTGCTAGAGAATCAACTACACAGTCAGACTCAATCTAGATAAAAGTATCTCAAGGAGTTAATATCTCTCTCTTGATTTTGATATTACTCAAGCTAATAGAAATCAGCGAGTCCTAATCAAAACACAAGGAATACTTGGACGGTACCAAAGACCAATGTCCAAGGATCAACCAATATCAATAAAAAACCAAAGGTTGGATTTCCAATTGATGATCACGAACGCACAACCTGTATTATTTCAATTATATAAAATATAATGCGGAAAACAAATAACACAGACACCAGAAATTTTGTTAACGAGGAAACCGCAAATGCAGAAAAACCCCGGGACCTAGTCCAGATTTAATACACACCGTATTAGGACGCTACAGACACTAGCCTACTCCAAGCTAACTTCGGACTGGACTATAATTGAACCCCAATCAGTCTCCCACCGATCCAAGGTACAATTATACTCATACGCCTCTGATCCCAGCAGGATACTACGCACTTGATTCCCTTAGCTGATCTCACCCACAACCAAGAGTTGCTGCAACCCAAAATCACAGATTTGATAATAAACATATCTGTCTCACACAGAAAAGTCTATCAAAGGATAAATCCGTCTCCCACAGATAAACCCTAGGTTTTGTTCCGTCTTAAGATATAAAATCAAGGTGGACAGGAACCAATTGATAATCCGGTCTTATATTCCCGAAGAACATCCTAGATTAATCAATCACCTGTCTACAATCCTTCCTGACTACACAGGCGGTTTGTCGAGGAATCACAAACAGTGAGACGAAGATGTTTGTGACTTATTTATCTTGCCTATCGGAGAACTCTCACGATCTCAATCCAATCAATCGATTGTACTCGTACGATAGAAGATGCAAGATCAGACCACACAACTACGATAAAAGTAGTATCGGTCTGGCTTCACAATCCCAATGAAGTCTTTAAGTCGTTAACCTGGTTTTAGAGAAGAAAACCAAAGGTTAAAGGAGAATCGACTCTAGAGAGCGCACTGGTATCACACAGACATGTGGGATTAGTTTTGCTCAAAGCTAGATGTCTCCTTTATATAGCCTTCAAATCAGGGTTTTGCCTTAGTTACAAAGCAATCCTTATTCACCGTTAGATGAAAACCTGATTTAGATTCAAGCTAATATTTCTCAACCTTTAGATCGAAAACTTAGCTTGTCACACACACTTGGGTAAACGTTTACTGGGTTTGCGAAAACCATGCCCAAACGTGTACGTGTATGTTGGTTCAACATAGTAACCCAAAAGGTTAACTATATGAGCATTTCATATTAACCTTGTTCTTCTTCACCATAACAAGTTCAATTGACTCAAATGAACTAGTTAAAGAGTTGTTCAATTGCTATGAGATCTTATGTAACTACACAAGACACAATTGAAACAAAGATGATTCGATTCGATTTGATTGAATCGGCTCATGAACTTTATAGCCACGGTTTGCATAAAGCATTCCTTAGTAATTTAAGTTTCATGTTCAGAGCACATCTTTAGATCATAACCTCTTAAGTTCACAAACAAGTTCGCGGAATTAAGTTAATCTGTTGAGTTTTCCAAACTCAGAAGAAATTCTCGGAAAGAGAACTTCCACCAGTTCGCGGACTGAGTACACAAACGTGTTTTGGAAAATCCAGCAGAAATTCTCGGTCGAGAACTTCCGACAGTTCGCGGACTTGGAAAGCCAATTCCACAATCCTCCCGATTTCTCTTGATCAACAAAGTTCGAAAACTTCGGTTCAAGGAATACATGGTTATGTAATCTAAACTCTCATTTCAATCATTGAGACATTCTCAGAGGACGCTATGTAGCCGTTATTCACAGACCAATTCACGTCAGAGCAATTCTCAAAGTGATTGAAACTTTTCATGACTTTCGTCACTAGGTGAAGATAAACTTGATCAAAGCGAAACGCTTTACCAACACACGATTTCGAGATAAAATATAAGCAATGAATGCTCAGCTCGAAATGTCAAATGTGTATGATCTAGTCTATATAGCATACGACTTTGTCTCATAAGAAGTAGGAGAGAAAGTAAATATACTTTTGAGTGATAGATAAGTTCAAGTGTCCACATACCTTTTTGTTGATGAAGTTCCACGGTTCCTTGTATAGATCTTCGTCGTTGTATGATGAATCGCCATGAAGTCCTTGAGCTCAATTACACTTTTCTATCCTAGTCCGAGACTTAGCTATGTAGGCTAGAAATCAAGACTCGTAGTTTTGATCACTAACATTGACAAACATGCTTGAGATAACAACGCATGTGAGGTCGACCGAGCTATGCTCTAACACTTCATATGATTATTGTTTGCTTCTACTTTGATTAATGCTTATCATTGATAAATTGATTGCTCTAGGTGGCCAACTATAGTAGTTTATTAATTGACCTATTGCTAGTAAAGGGTTAGGATATCCGTGTGATTGTTGAATAATCCTTACACAAGTCGAAAACGTGAGAGCTTGCAGAGGGATTCTGTGGAGCAATCGCGTGTTGAACAACATTAGAAAGTGGACCTTGCGCTAAGAGTCTAACTACTAAGATTAACCTAAGTCTTAAAACTTAAAGCATTCTACCAAGTTGCACCTTGAGTGCACTACTACTTGGTGGCTTGGATGAATAGAATCTGATATTCGAGGGCTTTGGTATCCAGTGACCAAAGGACTTTAGGGGGTAGCACTGCGCTAGTTTTTATCCCACGGTTGATGATAATCTATGATTAATTATGAATGGATGAACATATTAACTCACTGACGGTTTAGTAACGAAGAAGAATTCCTCATCTCTCTCCCTATTGCTTGCAACTCAATTTCAATTGCTTTATACACTTTGTTTACAATCTAAAACAAAACCCTCCAATTGTGACATTTTTGACAACTAAACTCCCTTCTCTTCGTGGGAACGATCCTTGCTTCCATTATATTAACAGTTAATTGTGTGGAAATAAGTGATTTAATTTGATTGCACTCACGACACGCATCAAATTTTGGCGCCGCTGCCGGGAAGCAGTCGGTGGCTTTAGTTGTTTCTTTTTGTTTTATTTTGTTTTTAGATTTTGTTTTTAGTTTTTAGCTTTGTTTTCTAGATTTTTGTTTTAGGTACTTAATCTCTGGCATCCAAGGATTGGAATTACCAGAGGTGCGTAATTCAAAATCGCAAGGGAACGGTACTACAAGCACGTCCAAAGTTGCAAGAAGAACCTTCTACGTTCACAATGGTAGGCGGTACAAATAATCCACCTCCACCTCCACCTCCGGAGAGGAAGACGTTGAGAGATCTAACATCACCATGTTTTGAATCTCAACCACTGTGTATTACTCTAACTGACATAGTGGAACTTAAGTCAAATATTCTTCATGTGGGTTCCAAAGTTCAAGGGACTACCGGGTGAAGATCCTAATCGACACTTGCAGCAGTTTCAGAATACAGTAAGAAGTATGAAAAATAGCGATGATGATGATACAACTTTTCTACAAGTTTTTCCGTTTTCATTAACGGACCAAGCAGAATCATGGTTATATTATCTCCCTTCTGGAAGTATTACCACATGGACCGGAATGACAAAGCTATTTTTAGAGAAGTATTAACCTGCTTCTAAAGTTGCAGCTATTCATAAGGAAATCAGTGGAATTGTGCAGATTACTGGAGAATCTTTGTACAACTATTGGGAGAGGTACACGAGATTGTTGGCGAGTTTCCCACACCATCAGATACCACCACAACTTATCATTACACACTTCTATGAGGGGTTACTACCGCAGGAGATACACTTGATTGATGCGACTAGCAGTGGTGCACTGGCTAATAAAACTATCGAGGAGGCTACTAGTTTGATTGAGAGCATGGATGCAAATACGCAACAATTTTATACTAGAGATTCATCGGTGGTTAGAAGAGTTAGTGGGATGGGAGATTCTTCACATATGAGCAACGAATGAGTAATATGGAAAAAATGGTACAACGTATAGCATCTGCAGTTGTTCCTTCATATGAAGAGAATGCCGAGGTAAATGCTATATTTCCTAATCAAAGGCCAAGGTATGATCCTTACTCTAATACTTATAATCCTGGTTGGAAAGATCATCCAAATTTTAGTTATGCGAATAAGCAAGCTGCATCTCCTAATCCATATGCGAGACAAGGTGGTTTCCAACTACAATTCCAACCATAACAAAAACCTCCAACTGAAGAATCTAAGATTGACATGCTCATCTGCATGTTTTAACAAAGTCAACAGAAGTCTGATCGACAGATATGAATCAAATGAAAGCACAAGCCTCGACAAAGTTTCCATCACAACCTTTTGTGAACCCAAGAGAGCACGTTAATGCAGTAAATCTAAGAAGTATGAGACAAACTGAAGAGACACATCAACAAAAAGAGATTAGTAACGACATAGAAAGGGAAGTAGAGGAGGAAACCGTTCAAAAGGAAAAGCCAACCTCAAACGGCCAACCTAAGCACACGGTTCCCACTTTTACCATACCACCTCCTTTCCCTAGTCGTTTTTCCAAGTCGAAGAAGCAAGCTCAAGACAAGGAGATCATGGATATTTTCAGCAAGATACACATCAACATTCCATTTATTGAGGCCATCAGAACCGTACCCAGGTATGCCAAGGTTTTGAAGGATTTGTGTACAAGGAAGGATATGTTGATTGCTAACCAAATTACTCAGGTTGGCGAAAGTGCTACAGCTATGTTACTAAAGAAGATGCCTGCAAAGTGTGAAGATCTGGGTGGCTTCACAGTGCCAATTACTATTGGTGACCGACGATTTGAGCGTGCTTTACTTGATCTGGGAGCATCCATAAGTGTTATGTCAGCCGATGTTTATGATTCTTTGAATATTGAACTTTTGAAAGAGGCAAAGATTACTATTCAATTGGCAAAGAAGTCCAATATATATCCTAAGGGAGTCGTGGAGGATGTGTTAGTTCAAGTGAATCAGTTAATCTTTCCGGTTGATTTCTACATTGTGGATATGCAAAATGGAGATAATTGTTCATCTACTTCGTTACTTCTTGGGAGACCGTTTATGAAAACAAAAAAGACGAAGATTGATGTGGACAATGGTACACTCACTATGGAATTCGATAAGGAGATCATTCGCTTCAACATATTTGAGGCTATGCGTTATCCTAGTGATGTGCACTCCGCTTTCTCTATTAATGTTATTGATTCGTTAGCACAAAAAATGTTTGATTTGAGAAATGAAGATGAACTTGGAGTTGTTTTGAAAAATAGCATTGATTTGGACGTTCATGGGAAGCCGAATTTGGACGTCGATTTAGTCAAATAGCTAGTGGAGATGTGTGGTGCTTTAACAACATTACAAGAAGCTAAAACGGGTAATATGTCTTATATTTCTTTACCCATGACTAATGAGGTTCCTTTACCTTCTATTGTGCAGGCACCTAAGCTAGAATTGAAGCCTCTTCCCGACCACTTAAAGTATGCTTACTTGGGTGATAAAGAGGAGCTTCCGGTGATTATTGCAAAGAATCTCACTGCCATATAAGAAGAACGTCTACTTCGGGTTCTGAAAGAGCACAAAACGGCCATTGGTTGGACTATTGCTAACATCAAAGGCATTATTCCATCAATGTGCATGCATAAAATCCTTATGGAAGACGATAGCAAACCGGTACGTGATGCTCAGCGTAGGCTTAACCCCCCAATGATGGAGGTCGTGAAGAAAGAGATCCTCAAATTACTAAGTGTGGGGGTAATTTACCCAATTTCAGACAACAAATGGGTTAGTCCGGTACAATTGGTGCCTAAGAAATCGGGTGTCACTTTTACTAGAAATCAAGATGATGAACGTGTTCCTACAAGAGTTCAAATAGGATGGAGATTGTGCATAGACTACCGAAAGCTTAATGCCGCAACAAGAAAGGATCACTTTCCTTTGCCTTTCGTTGACCAAATGCTAGAGAGGTTAGGGGGACATTCACATTATTGCTTTTTGGAAGTTTATTCGGGGTACAATCAGATTGTTATTGCACCGGAGGATCAATAGAAGACCACTTTTAGTTGTCCTTTTGGTACGTTTGCCTATAGATTTGCCTATAGACGGATGCCGTTTGGTCTTTGCAAGGCGCCTGCCACTTTTCAGAATTGTATGGTTAGTATATTTTCTGACTATGTGGAAAGCATCATTGAGGTATTTATGGATGATTTTAGTGTTTATGGCAATTCATTTGATATTTGCTTAAAGAATCTTGAACTTGTGCTAAAAAGATGCATATACACTAATCTTGTTTTAAATTGGGAGAAATGCCACTTTATGGTAAACCATGGTATAGTGCTAGGTCACATAATGTGTTAGAGAATAGCTCGGTCAACCTCGCAAGCGTTGCTATATCAAGCATGTTTGTCAATGTTAGTGATCAAAACTATAAAGTCTTGAAATCTAGCCTATTATCTAAGTCTCGGACTAGGATAGGAAAAATGTAGTTGAGCTCAAGGACTTCATGGTGATTCAACGACAATGACAAAGATCTACACCAAGGAACCGTGGAACTTCATCAACAAAAAGGTATGTGAAGACTTGAACTGATCTATCACTCGAAAGTATATCTATTCTTCTCCTACTTCTTATGAGACAAAAGTCGTTTGCTATATAGACTAGATCATATACACTTGATATTTCGAGCTGAGTATTCATTGCTTATCTTTTACTCGAAATCATATGTTGGTAAAGCGTTTTGCTTTGATCAGGTTTATCTTCACCTAGTGACGAAAGCAACGAAAGTTTCAATCACTTTGGAAATTGCTCCGACGAGAAAGGTTTGTTGTTCTTCACGACTGAATATCTCCCTCTGAGAATGTTTCAATGATTGAAATGAGAGTTTATATTATATAACCATGTATTCCTTGAACCGTAGTTTTTGAACTTTGTTTATCAAGAGAAATCGGTAGGATTGTGAAATTGGCCTGCCAAGTCCACGAACCCAGTCCGCAGACTCAGTCTGCGAACTGACGGAAGTTCTAGACCGAGAATTTCTGTTGGGATTTCCAAAACTCGTTTGTGTGCTAAGTCAGCGAACTCAGTCCGCGAACCCAATCCGCAAACTGGTGTAAGTTCTCGACCCGAGAATTTCTGCGGAGTTTAGAAAACTCAACCGATTAGCTTAAGTCCGCGAACTTGTTTATGAGCTTAAGAGGTTATGATCTAAAGATGTGCTACGAACATGAAACATTAATTATTAAGGAATGTTTTATGCGAATCGTGGCTATAATGTTCATGAGCCGATTCTAATCGAATCGAATCATCTTTGTTTCAATTGTGTCTTGTGTAGTTACATAAGATATCATAGCAATTGAACAACTCTTAACTAGTTCATTTGAGTCAATTGTAATAGTTATGGTGAAGAAGAACATGATTAATATGAGATGCTTATATGGTTGACCTTTTGGGTTATCATGTTGAACCAACATACGTGTACTCGTTTGGGCATGGTTTTTCTCAAACCCAGTAAACGTGTATCCAAGTGTGTGTGACAAGCTATGTCTTTCGATCTAACGGTTGAGAGATATTGGCTTGAATCTAAATCAGGTTTTCATCTAACAGTGAATAGAGTTTGCTTTATACCTAAGGCAAAACCCTGATTTGAAGGCTATATAAAGGAGACTTCTAGCATTTAGCAAACCTAATCCCCACACGTCTGTGTGCTACTAGTGCTCTCGCTAGAGTCGATATCCATTAACTCTTGAGTTTGTTCTCTAAACTCGAGTTAACGACTTAAAGACTTCATTGGGATTGTGAAGCCAGACCGATACTAGTTTTATCGTAGTTGTGTAATATGATCTTGCATATTCTATCGTACGAGTACAATCGATTGATTGGCTTGAGATCGTGAGAGTTCTCCGATAGCTAAGATAAAGAAGTCACAAACATATTCGTTTCACTGTTTGTGATTCCTCGAAAATCCGCTTGTGTAGTTAGGAAGGATTGTAGAGAGGTGATTGATTAATCTAGGCTGTTCTTCGGGAATATAAGTCTGGATTATCAATTGGTTCCTGTTACCTTAATTTTATATCTAAAGACGGAACAAAACCTAGGGTTTATCTGTGGGAGACATATTCATCCTTTCGATAGACTTTTCTGTGTGAGACAGATTCGTTTATTATCAAGTCTGTGATTTTGGGTTGCTACAACTCTTTGTTGTGGGTGAGATCATCAAAGGGAATCAAGTACGCAGTGTCCTGCTGGGATCAGAGGCGTAGGAGTACAACTGTACCTTGTATCAGCGGGAGATTGGTAGGGGTTCAACTATAGATCAGTCCGAAGTTAGCTTGGAGTAAGCTAGTGTCTGTAGCGGATTTATACAGTGTGTATTCAATATGGACTAGGTCCCGAGGTTTTTCTGTATTTGCGGTTTCCTCGTTAACAAAACTTCTGGTGTCTGTGTTATTTCTTTTCCGCATTATATTTTATATAATAGAAATAATACAGGTAGTGCGTTCGTGATCATCAACTTCTCTAATACAAATTTTAGTTGTTGATTGTAGTTGATTGATCCTTGGACATTGGTATTTGGTACCGTCCAAGTTATCTCTCTTTGATAAAGACTCGCTATTGATTTTAGCTTGAGTAGAAATCAAATCGAGAGATTGAGATAATAACTCCTTGAGATATTTTTTATCTAGATTGAGTCTGACTGTCTAGTTGATTCTCTAGCAAAGTATTTCGGAGTTAGTCCATACAGATTTCTAAGAGAATATTGGGTGGTGTTGTTAGACCCCCGCTTTTTCAATTGGTATCAGAGCAGGCAAACACGTTTAAGACCTAACAAGTCTGTGTTTGTAGCGATCTGACTCTATGGACAGAGGTGTTATCTCTATTAACGTACCACCAGTCTTCGATGGCCCAAATTACTTATGGTAGAAAATTACTATGCGAGCTTTTCTTCAATCGCGTGATATTCAATCGTGGGTATATGTAGTCAATGGCTATGATGCGCCAGTTGTTGCAGCCGGAAACGAAACTGTTCCCAAGAATATTGGTGAATATAATGCTGCCGAGATTCTTGCTGCAAAGCAGAATTCTGAAGGGCTGAATGCTATCATACATGCCATTGCCCCAAGTCTTCAACACCATGTGTCTAATTGCACTAGGTCTAAAGATGCTTGGGATATCTTAGAAACCGTATTTGAAGGAAACTCCAGTGAAAAGGAAGCTAGGCTTCAAAACCTTAATTCCGATTGGAAGAACCTTCGTATGGCAGATGAAGAAACATTTGATGAGTTTAATCACAAAGTGTCTGAAATTGTTAATGCATCTTTTGCATTGGGTAAGACTATTCCTGAAAAGGACATTATGATGAAAATTCTCAGATCGCTGCCATCCAGATACGAGTCAAAGAAGCATGCCATCATTGAGGGGAATAACCTTAATAATCTCTCCAGAAACACCTTGGTTGGGAAGCTAAAGATCTTTGATCATGAGCATACATCCAAAGTCGGTAAGGATGTTGCCTTTAAAGCACAGAAGAGCACTAAATTACTTGCCAAAGGTAAAAGTGTTCATGTCTCGGAGGATGATCAGTCTGAGAATGATTTTTCAGATGAAGACCTTGACAAGTCGGTCTCCTTGATCACAAGACAGTTTAGGGATCTTCTGTTGAAGAGAAATAAACGGTTTTCAAGAGACAAACCTAGGTCATCAGACAAACCTCACGGTCGCGTACCTCCTAAAAACAGGGATGCTGACGAGGACATGCCTCAGTGCTTTAAGTGTAAGGGGTTTGGCCATTTTGCAAACGAATGCCCTAATCGCAGAAAATACACTGGGAACAAAGGTCTAGTTGTAACACTTGATTAAATGTCTGAAACCTATGATTCCGATGAATATAGGAAATCAAGTGTAGGGATTCTTGGTGAAAACATCGATTTTGATACTTGTGGAAATACATATATCAACCTCAATGGGTTCAGGGAAGAAGGAAACCCAATCAAGCTGGAAGATTCGATTGATTTATCCCATGGAAACTATGATCGTGATGTTTCAGGATCTACTATGTGTTTAGGCGCCGTCGCACCACAGATACCTGAATATTATCCAAGATTGATTTGCTCATTTTGTTCGATGAAGTGTCACGAACTATCAAGATGTTACAAGTACAAGCATCAAATGAGGCACGCCAACAAACTTCAAAGAAGAGCAGATCGATTAGCAAGAAAGTTGGAACTTGCTCAGAAGACCGCCAAGGTATGTAGGATCTTATCTTCTTCAAAGAAGTTGGTTTCCAGGGATAGAATTAGACCATTTGAAAAGAAAGTATGGTCAAATCGTTTTGATAGACAGAAGCCTGAAGATTCCTCTCTTGAGGAAAGTGGTGGACAAATTGTTGTTCACCACAGCACAAATTAATTGTGTTGTCATGCAAATCTTGTCTCATGTGCCTGATCAAAAGAGACAAGATCGCAAACGTGCAGGCTTCTGGAAAAGTGTTTCTTTAGGATTGTTGTTTTTGTCTATCAAACAAAAGAAATGGTTATTATCGACAATTCTACTCTTTATAGGGTTTAGAGTTGGACGACCACGAACCTGTTTTTAGGTTTCGAACCCTACATTCCTTTTTCCTTCTTGATATCCTTTTTATCTCTAGACCTGATGAGATTGTGAATTCCATCCACAAAAATCAGTTGGTTATAACTGTTCTCAAAGCATGTCTATGGATATAAGTGATGTCAACATGATTGCTAAGCCATCAATCAAGGAAAAAGAAAAATCTCATGTAACTCAGTCCCGAAAAAGAAAAAGGAGGAATACAAGAAAGCCAAAGGCAGTGTCTTCTAACTCTCAGAAGTTTTCCGATGTTCTTGATGAGTTGAAGGAAGTAAGAAAGGAGATTCGTGAAATAAAGGTTTTTGTGTCAAAGTCCTTAGAAATTCAGAGAGCCCTGGTACGACATAGTCAGCCAAGACATTTCGTTTATATAAACTCCTATCTTCGTGAACCATATGTTCCAATGGTTGTTGACAACAAGGAGTTTGGGAATGATGCTGAATTTCTCAAAGGCATTGTTGCCTAGGATGTCTTCCTTTTGGGTTAGTTGGAAGAATAACTAGTGTTTTGAATAGCGATGATTGTGACTACACATAGCTATTTTTGTTTTCATTCTCTTATGTTATTTTTTAGGTTTATTGGTATTAAATTCTAAACATATTTGGAGGATGATGATTATTGCAGTATTTTCTTGGTTTGTTATATTGCAATATTTTTATGGGATATGTATTGTTTGCGTCCGTGAACTTGAAGGTCCCATATTGCTGTCAAAAGTAAAGTCGTTCATGAATTGGTATTCGTATTGATGAAAGGACGAATGGACTTTTGACATATACAAAATTTATGCCTATGCAATCATGTATTTGATGGAAAATAGGATTAAATCTTTTGTATGATAAGGATAAAGTCTATTACGTTGTTATGCATATAATGATGCAAAGATAGAATAGATCCTTGTATGTTATCCACCGTATTGATCTTCATTGATCCATTTTATTATGTTTTACCGTGAAGGTTCCATTGTGTGTCTTATGTTGAGCACCTTACAACTAAGTCGATTAACCTTGGCTTTGTTGGTTGTTCCGTAAGATGCTATATGTTGAGCGTTATGAACTAAATTAATCATCCTTGGTTGTTTAGTTTTGTACTCCATAAGTTTTCTTTCTTATGTTGAGTACATGTGCGGTTAAGATGGTCATGTTCCATGATAATCTTAGTCGGGGTTCCATAATCTCTTATGTTGAGCCCAAAATAATTAAATTGATTACCCCGGTGATTAGTTTGGTTATTTGTATTCCGATTAGATTAATTATAGGTTCTCTTGTAATTAATCTAATTGAGTTTTCATATATTCCACAAGTTCTTGTGTTGAGTACATGAACGGCTACACTATCATGATCTTTTGGTTAATGAAGTCACGTATTCCGTAAGGTTTTCCTTATGTTGAGTACTTGAACGGTTAAGTTAGTCACCTCCATATGATTAACTTAGTCGTAGCCTGTTGCTCCGTGAGTTTACTTATGTTGAGCACTTTCAATTAAATTGATCACTTTTGTGGTTTTGATTTAATTGCGTATTCCAATTAGAATATTCATGGGTTTACTTGTGAGTATTTTGGTTGAGTTTTTGATATAAAACATCATTCACATGGTTTTTGGTGTCCAAATAAAAATCCTTCTTTTCTTTCGAAATTAAGGTCGCTCTTGTTGTTCCTTTGGGAATGACATCAAATGGGGGAGAGTTGTTTTGAACTTGTTCTTAATGGTAATATCTTGCGGGGAGTGCGGCTGTGGAATTTTATAGGGGTTATCTTGCGTCTTAAAACTCCTTGATGAATGCTATTAGCTTCGGCTATAAGATTGCATCTAAATTAAGATGATATGTTGTCTTTCTTTTGGTCATGAAATGTCTCTTGTGGAAATTTCATTATGAACCCATTCTTGTACCTTTGCCAATTTTATTGACAAAAAGGGGGAGAAATATTGTAGGTCACACTACAAATACATATGGTTCTCGGATCATTGTGTAAGGGGGAGTGGTTTCCATGATCGAGATGGAGTATTGACTAAGGGGGAGTGATATATATCACCATAGTATTATTGTTAAAGTCGTGATGCAATTGGACTTTGATGTTCATAATAATACTATGACAATGTATAATAATGATCGAGAATCTCGATTTCTCTCATTGTTATAGCTATGGATATTCAACAACGGTGATACTAAACTTACAACCTTTGGGATCATTGGAGTACTTGGAAGGACGAAGATTTCAAGGAACGCTGAAGATTGGACTATGGAATAGGAGCCACTAAAGTTTATCTTTTTTGTATTCCATATGTATTAATAGTTTTGTCACTAAAATTGACAAAGGGGGAGATTGTTAGAGCATAGCTCGGTCAACCTCGCATGCGTTGCTATATCAAGCATGTTTGTCAATGTTAGTGATCAAAACTATAAAGTCTTGAATTCTAGCCTATTAGCTAAGTCTCAGACTAGGATAGGAAAATTGTAGTTGAGCTCAAGGACTTCATGGTGATTCAACGACAACGACGAAGATCTACACCAAGGAACCGTGCAACTTCATCAACAAAAAGGTATGTGAAGACTTGAACTTATCTATCACTCGAAAGTCTATCTATTATTCTCCTACTTTTTATGAGACAAAAGTCGTATGCTATATATACTAGATCATATACACTTGATATTTCGAGCTGAGTATTCATTGCTTATCTTTTACTCGAAATCATGTGTTGGTAAAGCGTTTTGCTTTGATCAGGTTTATCTTAACCTAGTGACGAAAGTCATGAAAGTTTCAATCACTTTGGAAATTGCTCTGACGAGAAAGGTATGTTGTTCTTCACGACTGAATATCACCCTCTGAGAATGTTTCAATTATTGAAATGAGAGTTTAGATTATATAACCATGTATTCCTTGAAACGAAGTTTTCGAACTTTGTTGATCAAGAGAAATCGGTAGGATTGTGGAATTGGCTTGCCAAGTCCACAAACCCAGTCCGCAGACTCAGTCCGCGAACTGACGGAAGTTCTCGACCGAGAATTTCTGCTAGGATTTCCAAAACTCTTTTGTGTGCTAAGTCCGCGAACTGGCGGAAGTTCTCAACCCGAGAATTTTTGCTGAGTTTGGAAAACTCAACCGATTAACTTAAGTCCGCGAACTTGTTTGTGAGCTTAAGAGGTTATAATCTAAAGATGTGCTCTGAACATGAAACATTAATTATTAAGGAATGCTTTATGCAAACCGTGGCTATAATGTTCATGAGCCGATTCTAATCGAATCGAATCATCTTTGTTTCAATTGTGTCTTGTGTAGTTACATAAGATATCATAGCAATTGAACTACTCTTAAGTAGTTCATTTGAGTCAATTGAACTAGTTATGGTGAAGAAGAACATGATTAATATGAGATGCTCATATGGTTGACCTTTTGGGTTATCATGTTGAACCAAAATACATGTACTCGTTTGGGCATGATTTTTCTCAAACCCAGTAAACGTGTATCCAAGTGTGTGTGACAAGCTATGTCTTTCTATCTAACGGTTGAGAGATATTGGCTTGAATCTAAATCATGTTTTAATCTAACGGTGAATAAAGTTTGCTTTGTACCTAAGGCAAAACCCTAATTTGAAGGCTATATAAAAGGAGACTTCTAGCATTGAGCAAACCTAATCCCCACACGTCTGTGTGCTACTAGTGCTCTCGCTAGAGTCGATCTCCATTAACTCTTTAGTTTCTTGTCTAAACTCGAGTTAACGACTTAAAGACTTCATTGGGATTGTGAAGCCAGACCGATACTACTTTTGTCGTAGTTGTGTGATCTGATCTTGCATCTTCTATCGTACGAGGACAATCGATTGATTGGCTTGAGATCGTGAGAGTTCTCCGATAGGCAAGATAAAGAAGTCACAAACATCTTCGTCTCACTGTTTGTGATTCCTCGACAATCCGCTTGTGTAGTCAGGAAGGATTGTAGAGAGGTGATTGATTAATCTAGGCTGTTCTTCGGGAATATAAGTCTGGATTATCAATTGGTTCATGTTACCTTGATTTTATATCTAAAGACGGAACAAAACCTAGGGTTTATCTGTGGGAGACAGATTTATCCTTTCGATAGACTTTTCTGTGCGAGACAGATTCGTTTATTATCAAGTCTGTGATTTTGGGTTGCAGCAACTTTTTGTTGTGGGTGAGATCAGCAAAGGGAATCAAGTACGCAGTGTCCTGTTGGGATCAGAGGCGTAGGAGTACAACAGTACCTTGTATCAATGGGAGATTGGTAGGAGTTCAACTATAGATCAGTCCGAAGTTAGCTTGGAGTAGGCTAGTGTCTGTAGCGGCTTAATACAGTGTGTATTCAATCTGGACTAGGTCTCGGGGTTTTTCTGCATTTGCGGTTTCCTCGTTAACAAAACTTCTGGTGTCTGTGTTATTTCTTTTCCATATTATATTTTATATAATATAAATAATACAGGTAGTGTGTTCGTGATCATCAACTTCTCTAATCCAACTTTTGGTTGTTGATTGTAGTTGATTGATCCTTGGACATTGGTCTTTGGTACCGTCCAAGTTATCTCTCTTTGATAAAGACTTGCTATTGATTTTAGATTGAGTAGAAATCAAATCGAGATATTGAGATAATAACTCCTTGAGATACTTTTTATCTAGATTGTGTCTGAATGTCTAGTTGATTCTCTAGCAAAGTATTTCAGAGTTAGTCCATACAGATTGCTATGCGAAATATTGGGTGGTGTTGTTAGACCCCCGCTTTTTTATAATGTCCTCTCGAGGGCTCGAAGTCGACAAAGCAAAGATATACTTAGTAAGAAACTTACAATACCCCACTTCGGTGAGGGAAATTCGCTCGTTTCTTGGTCATGCAGATTTTTACAGGCGGTTTATCAAAGATTTCTCCAAAATGTCAATGTCGATGTGCAAATTGTTTCAAAAAGAGGTTTGACTTCAACAAGGAGTGTAAATAAGCCTTTGACAAATTGAAAGAATTGTTGACAATTGCGCCGATTATCAAGTCACCGGATTGGAGTTTGCCATTTGAATTGATGTGTGACGCAAGTGACTACGCGGTTGGAGATGTTTTGGGTCAAAGAGTGGACAAGCTGTCCCATGTGGTTTATTATGCATCTCGGACCCTAAACGATGCTCAAATTAACTATTCTACCACCGAGAAAGAGTTGTTGGCTATAGTGTTTGCACTAGAAAAATTTAGATCGTATTTGGTGGGTGCAAAAGTGGTTGTGTATTCCGATCATGCAGCACTTAGGTACATACTTAAGAAGAAAGAAGCTAAGCCGAGACTTATATGGTTGATATTATTGTTGCAAGAATTTGATTATGAAATTAAGGATAAGAAAGGTGTTGAAAATATTGTTGCGGATCATCTTAGTAAACTTGTAGTTTCCGAAGAAGAACTTCCTTTACAAGATCGTTTTCCAGACGAACAACTTTTCTCAATTGAAGATTCAACACTTTAGTACGTTGATATGGTGAACTACTTGGTTACAAGGCGAGTACCCTAGTACAATGTCTAATTTTCAAAAGCTTAATCTTAAGAAGATAGCCAAGCAGTATGTGTGGGATGATCCCTACTTGTGGAAATATGGTTCCGATCAAATAATCCGCAGGTGCGTACCTAACTCTGAATTCCAATCCATCCTTAATTTTTTCCATACTTATGCATGTGGTGGTCATTTTGGTTCTAAAAGTACCGCTCTCAAAGTCCATGAGAGTGGATTTTATTGGCACACTTTATTTGAGGATGCGTATATTTTTTGTAAAGCTTGTGATAGATGTCAACGAACGGGCAATCTAGGTGCTCCAAATCAAATGCCACTCACACCAATTCTTTTTGTGGAAGTATTTGATGTGTGGGGAATTGATTTTATGGGTCCTTTTGTCAATTCTAATGGAAAATTTTATATACTTCTTTTTGTGGATTATGTTTCAAAATGGGTGGAAGCTAAAGCCACCCCTACTAATGATTTTCGTTTGTGAGTTTGTGAAGGAATATATTTTCTCTAGACATGGTACACCAAGAGTGGTTATCAGTGATGGAGGATCGCACTTGAAGAAATCCTTCCATGCTCTTCTAAAAAGTACAACATAACTCACAAGGTCGGTACGCCATATTACCCACAAACTAGTGGGAAAGCTGAAATTTCAAATCGTGAGATCAAATCCATCTTGGAGAAAACCGTTAACACAACACAGAAAGATTAGATTTATAGACTCAACAATGTACTTTGGGCGTATAGAACGACATACAAAGATGTGCTTATTGGGCGATAAAGATGTGCAATATGGATTATGACAATGCGGGGAAACATAGGAAATTACAACTTAATGAGCTTGAGGAGATACGCAATGATGCTTACGAGAGTGCCCGGATTTACAAGGAGAGGCTAAACTTTTCCATGACAAAATGATTTCTAGAAAGAGTTTTTTTGTGGGCCAAAAAGTCCTTCTATTTAATTCTCGTCTTAAGTTATTTCCCGATAAGCTAAGGTCATGTTGGAGTGGACCTTTTGTTTGTTACTAATGTTTTTCCTTATGGTGCAGTTGAAGTTACTAGTCTCATGAAAGGGACAATTTTCAAAGTAAATGGCCATAGATTAAAGCCATATTACGAAAACTTTCCTACGGAGAATGTGGACGTGATTGAGCTTCGTGATTTACTCCCTCTGGAGTAGTAGTTTGGAGAATGCCAAGTCGGGCTGAGCCGCTGAGGACGTAAAACTAAGCGCTAAATGGGAGGCAACCCATCGGTTTCGTATTTCTATCTTTATCTTATTTATTTTTCTTCGTTTTATATATCATATTAGGATTTCCCACCTTGACTTTACGTAGGACGAGTCAATTACATTGAGGAAAATGTGAAGTTTAAGTGTGGGGGGAGTGTTTGGATATTTTGCATATAGAGTTTTTCAAAAAATTTGCATAAAACCTCCAACTTGTAGAGATTTTAGAGTCACTAGCATACTTCTAGGTATGTTTACATAGAGAATTCTGACCGACATAATTGAACTTGGAAGTGTTAGGGAACTACGTTGGATTTCTTGCTTGTTAGAGTGTTAAATAATGGAGTTAATCATGTCGATGATGCAAATTAGGAGCATGGAGAAATGCATTATTAGAGTTGTTGATCAATCATTAGTGGAGACTACCTATTTTCATATCAACTGGGGCACTGTAGATGGTGGATTTTCGACAAGGGATAAAATCATAAACTCATAATTATACGAAGCTCTGATCCAGCAATCAGACATGAGTATCGAGACACGGGCTCTCATCGGATTCTCAACGAAGAGTACTTTCTCTCAGAGTACATGTAGATATATAGTCTCACGACTAGACAACGACATATCTCATGAATACTGAATACTTTCAGTGATTATTTCTATATAGTATCACGAGATGGACGGCTCCTAGACAACTTCCTCTGCTAGTATAGAGCGATAACGTCTTCAGGAACAAACAACGAGTTTACCCTGACTATATAAAGGATATGACTTACCGACAAGCTCATATCGGGATAATTAATTCTCCTCGACAGCTTGCTCTGCTAGTATAGAACCACAAAGTTAATTATTCCTAATTACAATTGCTCATATTCCATGGTCGAATCCACGACTGGTCCCATGGAATGGCAATAACAATTGCTCATGGTCGAATCCACGACTGGTCCCATGGAATGGCAATAACAATTGATCCTATTCCATGGTCGAATATGAGACTGGTCCCACGAAATGGAAATAAACAATTGTTCTGACGGCTTGATCTCATAGAATAGCAATAACTATATTATCTCATTACTCTGATTTCATGATCGAATCCACAACTGGTCTCATAAATGGTAATAGATAAATCTTAATTACTCCGATTCCATGGTCGAATCTACGATCCCATGGAACGGTAATGCTCACTTTATTATTATGAATTCGTAGTCGAATCCTCAGCTGATCCTATGAATTAATAATAAATATCTTATTACTCAGTTTTGTGAATTATTCTCCACTGAATTCCACATTAGTAATAAATAATCAACAACCGGGCGTCTGAGCTACCTCTAAGTAAGCCCCGAGTCAAATGGTGAAAGTGTATTCAACGACGATACACTAACAGTCACCACACGAACGAGTATTTCAAAATACAACGAAACGATGAACCTATGCAAAATATGGAAGAAAATAATAAATAATTAAAAATATTGACCAAGGTGTTGGGAACACGGACACACGACCTACCGACCGTGTCGTGGTCAGTTCCACGCCAGTTTTATATTTTTTAATACATTTATATTATTTTTCATGATTTGATGAAAATTCTCTCATCTGATCAAATCTCCTTCGTCTCGAGGAAGCTCCTCGGTTTCATGGTACTTCCATAAATCCATAACAAATAATATAAAATGAAGGAAAGGAGTGTGGGGCGTGACCATTGGCCAACCGGCCATGCCTTGGTCCCAGCCGGCCCCACACCCCACGGTTCCTTATTATTCTATAATGATTATTATTATTTCTCTAATTTCATGAAAAAACTCCTTAATTTCATGGTATTTTTTGCAAAAATCATCATATAATAATAAAATAAAATAAAATTATGAAAACTTGTGGGACCGGGACACTAGCCGGCCGGCCATGCCCTAGCCGGTCCTACACGCCCTTTCCTTTATTATTTTATTATTATTTATCCTATTTTTCCTTGAATTCATCAAATTCCTTGATTTTATGGTATTTCTCTCAAATTAGGAAAAATTCCCTCACGCCTCGTGGGACCGGTCCTTAGCCGGTCGACCATGCCTCCATGGTCCCACACGCCCGTGTTTTTATTATTCTATGCTTCCATGAACTCATGAAAACTCCTTCAATTCATGGAAACTCCCTAAATTCATCAAATTTCTCAAAATTCATGAATTTTTCATAAAATCATCAAAATATTATAAAATTAAGGAAAAGGCACCACGAGACCGTGGTCACGACGGCCGACCATGCCTTGACCACGACGGTCCCACGCTTCCTCATTCCTTATTTTATAATTATTTTTCATCATCTCATGGTGTTTTCCTCAGTTTCATCGAAACCCTAATTTTGGCATATTTTCTCGAATGGATGCTCAATTGCACGCCAGAAAATATCAAAATTCTCAGGACTGAGACGCGGACGCCTTGGGGACACGAGCACGCTATCTTGACCGACCAAGATTGGATCTTTGGCTCACGGAAGCCGGTCCCATCAATTTTCACAGTTTTGACCTAATTTGCACAATTGCTCGTATTAGGTCCAAAACTTTTCCAAACACTTTGGATTTTCATGAAGTGATCGTCAGGCGGTCACGTGACAACCCAGGGCCGGTTTCATGAATCCATGGTCGGTCCCTCGCCTCGTCATAATTAATTAGGTTTTCTCACCTAAGGCTCAGACGAGCATTTTTGAATAAATGATTAAGCTAGCATTTAATCATTCTTCCACCAACAAATCGTCAACTCTTCAAGTGTTCTTCGTATTTGCTCACGTGAGCATATGGACACTACATGGTTGATCCACGGTCCCATATAGTCTCTCCCTCCTCCGTCCTATGGATAAACTTCTGACGAACCATGAATTGATCATCAATTGATCAAATTAGGGTTTCTGAATCCAAGGATCATCATTCCAGATTCCAACCTTAATAATTTTACGACGCCTCATGGTCATTAATTTTATTAATTATGCTCGGTTCAACGACCAGTATTCTAATTAATATTTTTGGTACGCTGCCAATAATCCATCAGATGAGCAACACATGCTCAGACGATCAAATATTCAACAATTCATCACATGAGCAACACTTGCTCAGATGATAAATATTTGCTCAAACCAAGGAATATTGGTTCAACAATCAATATTCAACGATCCATCGAATGAGCAATACTTGCTCACTTCATCGTAAGAACTATACCTCTGTCTCATGACATGTTCAATTCATGAGTTTCAGAACATCATGTTCAACTCAGCAACTACATGGACTCATCGTCCCATCAAACCACGAAGTCATCAATTGACTAACAAACCACGAGACGTCAATCGTGTCACTTGGGGGGATATCACTTAGGGTTTTGGTCTGGCGGTCTACGGCACGTGTGTTCAAACACACGATGGAATGTGAGCAAGTCGTGCAATCAGTTGAAGGAATTCACGAGGTAGTGGGTGGAAAATCGACCAAGTCTCCACACGTTGAGCAACTGGTTTCAAACACGATCTCCACTTCCCCACTCCTTGATTCCATCAACTGTCACACTTCATGGGATCATGGTGTCTAAAATTCCAGCAATATAAATAAGTCTCTGAATCATGATTGAATCATCATCAGTATCATCAATCTCACGTCAAACTGACAACACGAGATCATCAACTCATCAATTGAGCAACTACTCTCAATTGAGCAATTTCAATCATTCAGAGCTTATCATATTCAGAATTCACACACCCACAATCTTTGATTACCATTGATTCCACACATTTCTCAGCTTCCCTCCTACAGATCAACCCATCCTCTCTTGTGACCGAATTTACTCTGGAACGGTCATTGTCTTGATTTAGGCCGGAGTACTACAGATTGATCTCTCGAATCTAAAGCACCCCCTTTGCAGCGGTGCATCTGTGTGAGGTTTAACATTTCGCTCGGTTCGAGGAGTCTCCTCCGTACGGTCGTCTCCTCAATTCCTTAAAAACCAGCAAATCGTTTTTCCCTCAGATTGGCGACCACAGTGGGAGATCATTCTCTCGGTTGCAATCTCACAATTTCACAAGATGGTTGATCTCAGGTCGGGTTCAGTTACGAATCCTAACACAAACCGTGCTAGCACTAGCAACAACAACAATCAGAATATCCCGGAGACAATTCCGACCTCCAACACTGATGGTGGTGACATTACTCCTCCTCACGCCGAAGGTCATCCACTGTCCGGACGACACCCTGAAGAAGTCAGAGGAGATCCACCACCTACCATTGCTGATCTTATCAAAGCGCAGGAGACTCTTGCAAAGAATCAGACTGACATGGCTGCTACACAGAAAGTGTGTAATTATCTCAAAACTCTTACTGACAAGATGTCAGAGAAGACTCAAGAGAAGGGAAAGGAGAAGGAGAAATCCTCAGACGACGATCCTGAAGTAATTCCAATCCATACAGTAGAAGACGACGAAGTCCACAAAACTGCTGCAGACAACTCATCAGCGAAGGGATCATCGAATTTCATCACTCGCGAGGATCTGGAGCACCTTTGGAGAACCGTGGAAAAGACAAAACATCGCATGTCCATCGTCATCAACCTCCTTATCCTGCCGCTACGCAGAGGATTCCACTCCCCAAAGGTTACGTTTCTCCAACCTTCACCTTATATGATGGAACTGGCAATGCTCGGGAACATGTCTCTCGTTTTCTCGAAGCCCTGGGAGAACATGAACATAATCATGTCGTTCGTCTCAAGGAATTCTCAAAATCTCTGAAAGGCAGAGCATACACCTGGTATAAAACACATCGCACCAGGGACTATCAACAATTGGGGAGAAATGGTTAACGCATTCTACAGGAAATACTTCTTCGTGTCAGAACAAGTCACCCTCTCCGACCTTGGAAGGATGTTTCAGAGGGTCAGTGAAAATCCCAATGATTATGTGAAAAGGTTCAGAGTCCAAGCCCTGGATTGTCATGACCCAAACGTCACGGAGCAACAACTGGTGGACTTGTGCATCAATGGCATGCTCCCGGTCTACAGGGCCTTGCTGGAAAACCTTCGATTCCAGACTTTCTCAGAGCTTCACGAAGCTGCGAAGAGGTCGGCAACCACTGCACCCGCTCTTTTGGAAAGAGAAAGTCTACAAAGACTGAGGATTCAAAAGACACTCGAGGAAGCAGGCGTTTGATCAACAAGCAGTACAACCTGCAACCTTCAACAAATGCTGTCGCGAAGGGAGTAAGCGAAAAGCAGAACCACAACACAAGCAGACTTCCTCCACCCCTTCAAAGGCACACAAGAAGGAGAATTCGAAAATCCCTCCTCAGCATACGGAAGATCCAGAAGCACCTGATTTTCCCTGTTCAATGGAAGAAGTTAATGAACTACTCGATGCCTGGATTCAAGATGGTGCAATCAAATTGCCTTATGTCAAGAAGGAACCAACTGAAGAGGCCATGGAAAATCCTCGGTATTGCCGCTTCCATAGATACGTCAGCCATCCCACAAGTGATTGCAAAATTTTGAAGCGCATATTCAAAGAAAAGGTCGAATCAGGAGAGCTCAACCTGGGGACTGAGGGAGTGCACAAAAAACCCCTCCCAGTCAGAACTTTTACCATCTCTGAACCTCCTGTCAAGGAAGCGGTCCAATCTCTGATCGAACATGTCTGCGAGTTGTTGTATCTTTCGAAAGCTCAAAGGAAAGACATGTTTGCTGCACTGAACCACATCGTGTCCGGAAAACGTCTGCTGATCCAAGAAACCACCACCGAACCTTCAGCCACCGACAAAGAAATGTATGACTGGGGACTGCTCACCACAGTGCACATTAAAGGAAATGAGTTCAAAAGGGCGTTCGTCGATGTTGGTACCGCTGTCAACATCATCCCTTTGAAAACTCTCAGAGCTGCCGGTATTACTCAGAAGCCACCCACGCTCCCATAGCAATTAGGGACCACGAAGGAATCTCCAGAGACGCATACGGCTTCATCACTCTCAAAGTTACGGAAAGATTGATCTGCACTGAGGCCAAGTTTTTCATAATCCGGGAAGACCCTGGATACGACATGGTCCTTGGAAGAACTTGGATTCATGCCGGAAGGATAACGATGCCTTCAACACATCCTGTCATCGACAAGGATTCCGAGTCGGAAGACGAAGCAGAGGAGCACCACCGTTTGAGCATCTGGAAGAAGTAAAAACTCTGATGGGACTTACGCAGGAACTTGGAGAAAATCCGCACACCTTTGTCAGAAGGTTTCGAGCTCAGGAAGTCTTATTCCTCCTCATGCTCCAATATTACCAATGTTCAAATACGCTACTATGGTCCAGGGACTTCTCCCCATGAACAATTTAGCAGTCATCAAAAGCTATGAGTGGGTAACTTCACCTCAGCAATATTACTCAATGGTTGGGTTCAGAACTTCTTCAAATCGGTCACTCCATCGAGAGGTTTATTGCTGAAGACCTGGCTAAGCATGATCAACACTATGCTGGATACTCTCTTCCCGCGAGTGTCCATGTGCCACAATCGTGGAATTCCGTCAAACAGGGAATTCCGAATCAGCGGAAGATATTCAAGGCACGATCGACCAAGCCTAACAAGTTTCATGAAGGGGACCTGGTTCTCAAAGCAGTTCAGCGCGGTCTTCATTCTACAAGGAACTCCAATTGGGAAGGACCATTCATGGTCGCTAAGTCCGTGGCCGGAGGATACTACAAATTGATCAACACAGATGGCAGAACCCTACCAGTAATTCACGAAAATTGGCTCAAGGCGTTTATCTGAAATTATTGGACATTTGAGGTATTGGGCGTTCGAAGCATTCATGGCGTTTGGATTTAACATTTAGGATTTTCTTTCATTTGTATTTCAATTCCTCCAAAACATTTGCAATACTTGCAATCAGTATTTGAATTCAGCAATTTATCAAAATTCAGTTCATATTTCGTAAAAGAAAATCTCTATCAAATCTACAAGAAAATCCTTAACCATCAGTCAATCCAAAACCATCTAAATATCAAAACCCAAGTATAAACCTCACATCTCTCAGAAGTTCAGAAGTTCAAGAGATCAGCAAGAAAAGGCTTTCGCTCATCAGCATCCTTCAAGATTTGCAAAGCCGCCCTCTCCTTGTTCAATTCCTCGGTCAGCTTGGAAATCTTGTCCTCCTTCACAACATCATTGGGAAAGGGTATGTTCGTCTCACATGAATCCTTGATAACGTTTATTTGCTTACGAAGCCATTTCACGTTGAGGCCAAGTATTTCTGAATTCTCCAAGTTAAACTCCCAATCAAAGAGTATATATGGAGTCAAGGTATTCCTGGGTCTCGTATGCATATCACTCACGACACGCAAGATAACGCCTACTTGCATGGTTAAAGCATAAGCACGCCCAGGGTTCCTGTCAACGATCATGTGGCCAAACTTCTTCCATATCGTCTCGTACAAGCGTGCATATCCAATGGAAACGCTGAATCCACCGACCAGTTCATAATACGGGAGTGAAGTGTTAAAGGGAGGATCGAAAGCAACCCCTGTAGTTGGATATTCATACACTATTATACGGTTCTCAGTCACTGGAGCGGCTTCCACAACCAAAGCAACAGTTCATTCGGTATTCTCCGCTGCTATCTCGGTTTCTTCTATCACTGAGGCAACAACCATCTGGTTTTCCATAACATCAGCAGCGACCTTCTCATGGCCTCGAAGTGCAGGGATGGTTGTCTCTTCATCAATAACTTCGGAAGGGTTAGAGTTATCATCATTGGCTCCAGTATCCTCAACTTCGGTATTTAGCACCTAATACGAAGATTACATGAGGTTAGAGTCACGAAGCCAAAGGAGATTATGAAACACAGTATACCCGCAAGGAAATATCATCAAAGTTCATCACTACATTCAAGGCACGAGCAAATAACATGAAAGTCATGAAAACACATTTTACGATGAGTCCGTCTGAAGAAACTGAACTCTGCCCTGTACTAAGAGACGAACTGGGAGCAATCTACAAGGAATCTGAGGATGGGTCATATTCCATTCTCTTCGTATGGATGTCCTCTATGACATGTCAAAATTTCATGACAATCCGATGAACGAGCGAGTAGATGTGGCCAAAATATCAAGTGATGCGCAATCTGAAAAAGTTCTGGAAGTCTCCTGGAAGTTTACTATTTCGCCTTTTTCAGGCTCTGAACGTGCTCAAAACTTAAAAAGCTTCTGTAAAGCTTGGAAATTTTCCGGGCTTGAATTTGCACATGCAGATCATCAAAATCCGACTCCGGACGAAGATTCTACAGCGTTTCTACTAAAAAGCTGGGTTCTGAATTTTCTGACGACGAAATTCGACTAAGTTTTCATATATTCACATGGGTTCTCATTCATTCACAAGTCAGCACTTTTATACTTCTATGAAGAATATACAGGATATATACTTACTTGAGGAGTCTCCAAAGTGTCCAAGGGGTTGGAATTGTCCACATCAACGACAAGAGGAACATCACTTCCATCCGGCTCCGAATCTTGGGAATTACCTCCATTCCCATTCCCAGAGGATGATTGAGTTCCAGAATTCTCCATCTCCATGACGACATCCTCCTGTACACGTCCTTTACAATCAATATTTTCATCTATGAAGCACCACATTTGAACATGTGAAGAAATACTTACAGTTTCTTCGTCACTCAAATCAGCGATTGCTTGTTCAGTAGCAGAAAATTGAAGACCTTCAAGACTTGATGGAGTAAAATTCTGCAACAAAATTAACAACATTGGCTTCATGATTCTAATGTTAATAGCAATGAAAGTCACGGTGAGAAATATTGGGAACTCACCAAAGAACGAACTGGGGACTTCACGGTATTAGGTAACAGCTTATAACTTTTGTTCCTTCCTTCTCCGCCGTGAACAACTTCTCCAATATCTGAAAAATCTGCATGGATTCGAGGTCTACGCTACGACCGTCCTGTAAAGAATTCAATAACATGATCAGAATACAGTTACCATGGTTTCATAAAAGACATGTGGAGAATCTTACTTGAGAACATCCTGGAGATAATTTTCGTTTATCACCAGAAAGGTACTTCAGTCTTGGTCGACCAGAGATCATCTCAGCAGACGGAGGAATCTTCACTGGAGGCTGACTAACTGTCACGAATTCATGCAACCTCTCAAATTTTGATGCCAGAATTCTATATAACCTGGGGTTACATATGCAAATCTATCAGAACCAGGAAACCAGTAACTACTCCCTTCCACGTGAGTGTGATCTAAACGAGACGCAAGCTGATCAACTGATGGTTTCCTTCTCCGGGTAGTTGGAACACATTGATCCATACCCATTTGTCGAGCCCCCTATCAATGTTGTATTCTTCTACGGCCCACTCTCCATGCATAACGGATAACAAGTGACCAGGAGTACAGCTCAACATGAAGGATCTCTCACCATCATTCGGGTTAGCACCAGATTTCAGAGTCGTGCTCTCTCCAGTATTGAAAGTCGTTGGTTGAGAAACATAATCAGGAACCGACACCCACGGACGAAAGTCGAACTCCGATTCTTCATCCAACACATCAATGAGGCGTGCTTTAGACCGAGGCTGCTTTGTAGACCAACATGATTCGGGCATTATCTTTCTCGGCGAAGATGTGACGGGCATCAGTATTTGGTCCTTGCAGGATATTACGTGGGATAGGCGCATAATTCTTGAAGTGTTCCCACATCAAAGCTTGAAGAAACATCGTGTTAACATAACACTCAATCTTCATGAAGCCATTCGACACGCTGGAATCTAACACCAAGGAGTCTAAGTTAGAATACAAGGAACCCAGGAATAAGCTACCTATTGGGAGTTGCTCACCTTGAGCCATCTTAATAGCAAAAGGGATTACGAAAGGCTTCAACAAATGTCCACTGTCTTCGAATATGTCTCTGGATAACCATAAGCATAAGAAAGCGGCAATAGGTAACATACCGGTGATGGGACTATCAGAAACTTCATCTCTTGGCCACCAACGTGTCAACCAATGGGCATAACAACCTTTACTACCAGACGCCTTGTTCACTTCTTCCATCGCAGCTGTCAGAGTGTCAAAAACCACTTTTTCCTCATCCGAAAGACCTCCAGAGAAATTACCTGTAATCGGGAGATGCATCAAAGCAGCCACATCTTCTAAGGTAACAGTAAATTCTCCCCATCTACATATGAAGGTGTGAGTGGGAACACACCAACGAGCCAGCAAAGCCACGATACTTTTCACATCATGATTAATAGACAAGTCTCCAGAAGCTTGAATAGCTCTCGTCACTTGTGCCTGGTTGAGCATAGCCCTGACATGAGGGAACCCAACATATGCCTCGCCCATCCAGAATTTTTTTCCAAAGGGCGTCGAGAAAGCTTAAACTCTATGGTCGATGCAAGGAAAAGCCCTCGTTCGAGACAAAGCCGTATTACCATCTTCGGGTCACCAATTTCTTCTGGTCACAGTCCTAGGGTTGATCAGAAGACGATATACTGGGGATTTGAGATATGCTTCAGCTCCTTTTGGATCCTCCTCAAAGAATGCGTCGTCTATATTCGGAATGTTCTTCACGCCAGTGGCATCCTCCTCTTCTTCACCAATGGAGGTCTCGTCCATGCATGCATCATCCCTGGAGATGTCATCATCAGTATGCGATTCGTCCCTTGAAGTATCGTTGGCTGAGGAATTGGTCATTTTGCTAAAACAACTGCAAAGTCCACATTACATTCTACTTCAATGCTGTCCAGACACGAATCAAGGAAATACGGCAAAAATGGTAACTCTTAACTCTTACCTTTTGTACTTCCACTAACAATAGTGATAGTAACGGTAGAGTTAACACCTCAAAATCGTTCGTCTCTTTGAAAACTGCAAAAACGAACGAAACTTTATTAATTTCAAAACTGATTTTTCATAAAATCACGGACGCAATTTTCATAATGTGAACATTCACACAACTGACCTATGAAGTTTAAAATAATAAAATATTTCATCATAAATATATTGTCTATCTTCGAAGATTCCTCAAAACCCACGTTTTTGATTTTTCAAAAAACAACAATTAATGCAACATTGCTTACATAAATTTTCAAGGATTTTATCTAATGAAAACAAATTCCTGCAAATAAAATATACCATCATATTTTGCACAATATATGTCACGGCTGCATATAAAAAAAAAACTATTTTCCTTCGTATCGTCGCTATTTGTCTTTAAAACGAAGGTTTATTTCAAAAATATTATGAAAGCTCACATCTCATACAAAATTTACATGAAATCTCATAAGCAAAATTTTATCTCTGGACACAAGTTCATCATATGAATTTTCCTTCGAGTCGTCGTAATTTGTCTTTAAAACGAAGGATTATTTCGGTTTCGTGAAAATTTACTCCTTTTATGATAAAACCGTGGTACACATGAAAGCTCATACACTAAGTTTTATCACTGGACCTAAGTTCATATATTAAAAAAAAATCTCTCCTAAATCAGGGATTATAGTTAGTTTTCAAAACTAACGATCGAACGAACATACGTTTTCAAAAACGAGTTTTTTTTCATAAAACTCACACTAATATATGCACATGTATATAATTTCATCTTGATAAAGGCATGGACAATTCATGAAGGTCATAGAATCAGCAAACATCAAAAAAAAAAAAACGTACCTGGGAGCGCCGGCCGGAAATTGGCCGACGGCGACTGGCGGCGGCAGGTGGATTGGGCCGCGGCGAAAATTCAACTTCTCCTGCTCGTGAAGATGGAGAGGTTATGAAGAGTTGGTCGTGAAAAAATTAAAAAAAAAATAGGAGGGTTAATCCCTTTTATGCTAATTTTTATTTCCAAAAACCTAATTTTACAAGGATTTCCTTATTGGGCCCGGCCGCAAATTCTAACCGACCACGGACTCGTCGTCCGAACCAGCGGTTCAACACCAATTTATGCTCATCAAAAGACGCTCCAATCATGACATTGAAGCCTTCATCAAGTCGTGGTTTTCTCATGCTCTCTAAATCCGGTAACGTCTCAACTTACGACTAAGTTCAATTACTGGTATTATTATTTATGGCTGGAAAATCACCATTTAATGCTGACTGAGGAACAAAGCTTTCCTCAGTAAGCAGGGGACTTAATGTAGATGGTGGATTTTCGACAAGGGTTAAAATCGTAAACTCATAATTATATGAAGCTCTGATCCAGCAATCAGACGTGAGTATCGAGACACGGGTCTCTCATCGGATTCTCAACGGAGAGTATTTTCTCTCAGAGTACATGTAGATATGTAGTCTCACGACTGGACAACGGCATATCTCATGAATACTGAATACTTTCAGTGATTATTTCTATATAGTATCACGAGATGGACGGCTCCTAGACAGCTTGCTCTGCTAGTATAGAGCGATAACGTCTTCAGGAACAAACAACGAGTTTACCCTGACTATATAAAGGATATGACTTACCAACAAGCTCATATCGGGATAATTAATGCTCCTAGACATCTTGCTCTGCTAGTATAGAGCTACAAAGTTAATTATTCCTAATTACAATTGCTCTTATTCCATGGTCGAATCCACGACTGGTCCCATGGAATGGCAATAACAATTGCTCTTATTCCATGGTCGAATCCACGACTGGTCCCATGGAATGGCAATAACAATTGCTCCTATTCCATGGTCGAATCTGCGACTGGTCCCACGGAATGACAATAAACAGTTGTTCTGATTCTATGATCTAATCCACGGCTTGATCTCATAGAATAGCAATAACTATATTATCTCATTACTCTGATTTCATGATCGAATCCACAACTGGTCTTATAAATGGTAATAGATAAATCTTAATTACTCCGATTCTATGATCGAATCTACGATCCCATGGAATGATAATGCTCACTTTATTATTCTGAATTCTTAGTCGAATCCTCAGCTGATCCTATGAATTAATAATAAATATCTTATTACTCAGTTTTGTGAATTATTCTCCACTGAATTCCACAATTAGTGATAAATAATCAACAACCGGGCGTATGAGCTACCTCTAAGTAAGCCCCGATTCAAATGGTGAAAGTGTATTCAATGACGATATACTAACAGTCACCACACGAACGAGTATTTCAAAATACAACGAAACGATGAACCTATGCAAAATATGGAAGAAAATAATAAATAATTAAAAATATTGACCAAGGTGCTGGGAACACGGACACACGACCTACCTACCGTGCCATGGTCAGTTCCACGCCAGTTTTATATTTTTAATACATTTTTATTATTTTCCATGATTTGATGAAAATTCTCTCATCTAATCAAATCTCCTTCGTCTCGAGGAAGCTCCTCGGTTTCATGGTACTTCCATAAATCCATAACAAATAATATAAAATTAAGGAAAGGAGTGTGGGGCGTGACCATTGGCCAGCCGGCCATGCCTTGGTCCCAGCCGGCCCCACACCCCACGGTTCCTTATTATTCTATTATTATTATTATTATTTCTCTAAATTCATGAAAAAACTCCTTGATTTCATGGTATTTTTTGCACAAATCATCATATAATAATAAAATAAAATTATGAAAACTTGTGGGACCGGGGCATTAGCCGGCCGGCCATGCCCTAGCCGGTCCCACACGCCCTTTGCTTTATTATTTTATTATTATTTATCCTATTTTTCCTTGAATTCATCAAATTCCTTGATTTTATGGTATTTCTCTCAAATTATGAAAAATTCCCTCAAATCATCAAAAATACCTAAAAATATTAAAAAATTATGAAAAACTCGTGGGACCGGTCCATAGACGGCCAGCCATGCCTCCATGGTCCCACACGCCCGTGTTTTTATTATTTTAATATTTTGCTTCCATGAACTCATGAAAACTCCTTCAATTCATGGAAACTCCCTAAATTCATCAAATTTCTCAAAATTCATGAATTTTTCATAAAATCATCAAAATATTATAAAATTAAGGAAAAGGCACCACGGGACCGTGGTCACGACCGGCCGACCATGCCTTGACCACGGCAGTCCCACGCCTCCTCATTCCTTATTTTATAATAATTTTTCATCATCTCATGGTGTTTTCCTCAGTTTCGTCGAAACCCTAATTTTGGCATATTTTCTCGAACGGATGCTCAATTGCACGCCAGAAAATATCAAAATTCTCAGGACTGAGACGCGGACACCTTGGGGACACGAGCACGCTATCTTGACCGACCAAGATTGGCTCTTTGGCTCACGGAAGCCGGTCCCATCAATTTTCACAGTTTTGACCTAATTTGCACAATTGCTCGTATTAGGTCCAAAACTTTTCCAAACACTTTGGATTTTCATGAAGTGATCGTCAGGCTGTCACATGACAACCCATGGCCGGTTTCATGACTCCATGGTCGGTCCCTCGCCTCGTCATAATTAATTAGGTTTTCTCACCTAAGGCTCAGATGAGCATTTTTGAATAAATGATTAAGCTAGCATTTAATCATTCTTCCACCAACAAATCGTCAACTCTTCAAGAGTTCTTCGTATTTTCTCACGTGAGCATATGGACACTACATGGTTGATCCACGGTCCCATATAGTCTCTCCCTCCTTCTTCCTATGGTTAAACTTCTGACGAACCATGAATTGATCATCAATTGATCAAATTAGGGTTTATGAATCCAAGGATCATCATTCCAGATTCCAACCTTAATAATTTTACGACGGCGTCGTGGTCATTAATTTTATTAATTATGCTCGGTTCAACGACCAGTATTCTAATTAATATTTTTCGTGTGTTGCCAATAATCCATCAGATGAGCAACACATGCTCAGACGATCAAATATTCAACAATTCATCACATGAGCAACACTTGCTCAGATGATAAATATTTGCTCAAACCAAGGAATATTGGTTCAACAATCAATATTCAACGATCCATCGAATGAGCAATACTTGCTCACTTCGTCGTAAGAATTATACCTCTGTCTCATGACATGTTCAATTCATGAGTTTAAGAACATCATGTTCGACACTCAGCAACTACATGGACTCATCGTCCCATCAAACCGCGAATTCATCAATTGACTAACAAACCGTGAGACGTCAATCGTGTCACTTGGGGGGATATCACTTAGGGTTTTGGTCAGGCGGTCTACGGCACGTGTGTTCAAACACACGATGGAATGTGAGCAAGTCGTGTAGTCAGTTGAAGGAATTCACGAGGTAGTGGGTGGGAAATCGACCAAGTCTTCACATGTTGAGCAACTGGTTTCAAACACGATCTCCACTTTCCCACTCCTTGATTCTATCAACTGTCACACTTCATGGGATCATGGTGTCTAAAATTCCAGCAATATAAATAAGTCTCTGAATCATGATTGAATCATCATCAGTATCATCAATCTCACGTCAAACTGACAACACGAGATCATCAACTCATCAATTGAGCAACTACTCTCAATTGAGCAATTTCAATCATTCAGATCTTAACATATTCAGAATTCACACACCCACAATCTTTGATTACCATTGATTCCACGCATTTCTCAGCTTCCCTCCTACAGATCAACCCATCCTCTCTTGTGACCGAATTTACTCTCGAACGGTCATTGTCTTGATTTAGGCCGGAGTACTACAGATTGATCTCTCGAATCTAAAGCACCCCTTTGCAGCGGTGCATCTATGTGAGGTTTAACATTTCGCTCGGTTCGAGGAGTCTCCTCCGTACGGTCGTCTCCTCAATTCCTCAAAAACCAGCAAATCGTTTTTCCCCATCCACAGGCACCATACCAGATTTCTTTGTAGCAGACTAAAGAGATTTATTTTGAGTGTGTGTATGGGTTGTCGTAGGCACAACAAATTAATAAATATATTTCCCACTAATTAACTGGTAATACAGCGGTAGTAAGAGATCGTTCCCACAGAGAGCTGTGTAATTGATAGGTTATTTGTATTAGCAAAACAAAGTAAATAACAAAGGGGGGTTTTGGTTTTAAGATTAATAAAAAGATAATGATAAATAAAGAGATGATCAAGGAATCCTTCGCCGTTACCAAGCGATAACTGGATTAATATACTTATCTATTGTTCGTAAGAACCATTCATCACCAACCGTGGAATAACAGCTAGCTCAGTGTTATCCCCAAAAGTCCTTGTACCAAGGATATGGAAGCTCTCCAATATCAGATTCTATTCAACCGAACCACCAAGTAGTAGCTCACTCAAGGTGTAATCCGACGAGTGCTTTAGGCTTTGTGAATTAGGTTGATCCCAGTAGTTAAACTCTTAGCTCAAGGTTTACTTGCTGGTGTTGTCTTCACACACGATTGCTCCACAGAATCCCTCTGTAAGGTCTCGCGATTTCTACTTGTGTAGAGAGTTAATCGATGATTACTTATTTCATAACTTCCACTAGCAATAGAACAATCAATATACTGATCTAGTAGCCTCCCAAATCAATATAAGAATCACTCATAAACCCTAGATATGGTAAAGACAAACGATGATGATAAAAACTCTCAATAGATTTGTATTATTAATAAAGCTTCATGCTTAGAACATTGAATTCATCCTTAATCAACAAAGGATAGGGTTTCTCATATTATAAAGAAGATGAATAATGGTGGTTTCCCCCTAAAGGGGTAAACCCTAGGTTTTGATGTATAACTTGAGATATGAGATGATATATTTTACATAACCTAATACATTTTTATAGGTTTACATTGCTTGGCTTCCAAGTATTTAGTTAGGTTTAAGAACCCGACCCGAAAATATGACCTAACGTCTCCAAACGTGCCCTTAGGTCTTCCAAGGTGTGAATACACGTTTCCCATTTAATAAGTTCGCATACCCAGTCCGCAAACTTCAAATTCCAGCAGAAAGTTTCGGAAATAAGTCTGCGAACTCGGTTCGAAAACTCAGTTCGCGGACTTCACTATCTTCGATATTCAATGAAAACAGTTTTGGCCACAACTTCTTCATCCGAACTCGGAATGACCTCATTCTTTTTGCATTCTTTTTATTTTTCAATTATATTCAAGATGATGATGAGAAATCCTTAATTTGAATGAGTTAATATCGGTATTTGGCCTGAGTCTTGATTATGAGCGTTTTGCTCCTTTTCGTCGCACTTCTTCCACTTCTCTTGGACTTTGGCACTTGGATACTTGAAATACTTATCTTATTAGCTCTTTTAATCACTTTGTAGCTCCTTTGTGGATGATCACCTATTGGAGGCAAATAAGAGAAAACCAAAGTAATAATACGAAAATATGCAAGAATAATAGCTAAAGCAAGTATGGAATGAATACTAAAATCATATGAATTATTCACTTATCAGTGTGTGTTATCGTACGTTAATTCCGGGTAGAATGGTGAGCTACCCAACCTCCCACCAATAGAAGCACTACTCTTTGATCTCTTGAGTGCTAATTTTGTCAATCATGAGGGTGACGTCTATAGATGAAAACCACATTCTTGTAGTTTGATTTGCGGTTAGCACCATTCTCTCTCTCTCGCCAACAACAGGTCCATAGAAACACCATCATCATCAACAAGGGAGCAACATCAAAATCTACAAGGGAAGTTTAAGACGTTTGAGGTTTACAAGAAACAATACAAGGAAGAGCAAAATTACGTATCCAAGTAAAGCAACACACAATGAGCATATTTTTATATACATGTTGAAGACTTACACACAAGGGGCAGAATTCTATATCAAACTTGAAGATTTAAGTACAAGATCGAAGAAAATCAAAAGATGAAAGCTATTGAAGTTTATGATACGAGACAGTACAAGTTGTGAAGAATCAAGTGGTAAAGTACTTCACCTTGGCCATTTTCATTGTTATTTTTGTATTATTTTTCTTGTCTTCAAAAAAAAAAGACGAGAAAAATTTGTTATTTTGTTTATTTAATAAGGCCATTGGGAAGAAAAATATATAAAGAAGTTTCAAGCAACAAGGAATTTGAGGAAAAGAGTTACAAATTGTCGAAGTTCTAAGAAATTCAAGAATTTATCATCAACAGTTGAAGACCGAAGATGAAGACCAAGAAGATGAAGAAGACGAGCTGAAGACTACGTTTTTATTGGATGCTGTGAGAGTGGTATTATCATCATTGCAGTCAGATATGAAGGTGGTAAGTACTCTCATCCTCGCATTAATGGTTGATTTCCTTTCTTAGAGATCATCAGAAAAATATCTTTATTTTCCACGATTTTGTGGAGTCTCCAGAAATAATTCGGAAGGTTTCCTTCCCACCATTCAATGTGTGTAGGATTTTATCTTCATTCCTACCTGCACACATGTGAGACCCATAAAAAAGTCGTCTTATTGAGTGCAATTATCATAAAAACCTTTTAAGTGAGGCAGAAGTCGAGGCGAAATGCTTATTGATCGCTCTCAAACACGCGTTCTCTCATTATGGTGTGGTTATTTCTCACTCAACATTTAAGAATGAGAATATCTTCTTTGGTATTTCTAACTTCTTATTACTAGCATGCAGAAACTCTATGTCCTCATAGCTCTTAGATTGCTTGGGAAGCTCGAACACTTTGAAGTTGGAGTAGGTTTTGTGGGTATACCTCTCGTAAGCCCTCACGAGACTATAACTCGTCCACTAGGAACACCTAGGGGTTTAAAGGCTTGTTACACATGCTAAGTGTGACTGTATCCTCGACGACATGGAGTTGTTATACTTTAAGTAGTTTTCTCGAGGACTAGCAAAAGCTAAGTGTGGGAGAATTTGATAGGTGCTTAATTTATATGTTTAGAATGTCAATTACATGCTTGTTTTAGCTATAATTCTTGCATATTACTTGTTATTATGATTATTTTCTAGTTTATGTGTCATATCAGGTGAATCATCCAAAAAGGAGCTATAAAGTGCTTAAATGAACAAGGAAGCGGATTCTATCAATGAAGAAGGCCAAAGTCCAAATTCAACTCATTAAAATCTAGGAGTTCTTAACATCATCTTGAAGAGAATGAGAATACGAAAAGAACGCAAAAGAATGAGGTCATTCCGAGTTCGGACGAAGAAGTTATAGGCGAAACAAGATTGAAACTTGAAGTTACAGAGAGAGGTTCGGCTGATAACTTCATCAGCTCGAGTCATCCGAACCTGCAACATAAAAATCAAGTTTTCAGAAGATTTTAAGTGTACATGTTCGGATAGAAGATGATCCAATGACCTAAGCCGAACCTACAAATGAGTTTTGAACAAAGTATCCAGGAGAGGGTTCGGCTAATAAGAGAAACCATGAAGTGAGCCGAACTTTGGAGCAAGGTTTGGAAGAAAATACAAGAAGTTACAGGAAAATGTTCGGCAGAAAAAGAGCTAGCTGAACCCAGGTTCGGCTGATAACTCCCCACCACTTTTGAGCCGAACCTGACACTCATCCGGATCAAAAATAACTTGTCAGGTTCGGCCTAACAAGTCCATACAAGTTTGAGCCGAACCTGACAACTTCCTGGGACACTTTTGACGCGTTTTTGACCCCGTTTTCGATAATATATGAGCGCGGAAGGAATTTGAAGACCTAATTTCGTGAGAACTATATAAAGACACCTCTAAAACATTAATAAGACATCTTTTACATTATTTTGAAAGTCTTGGGGGAGAGGAACAACATAACGGAGGAAAAGCTAGGGTTTGGAGCGGTTCTTATCAATCGTAACGATTTCTTCTCTAGTTTATCAATTGAATAACATGAATGCTCCTACATCCATGAGTATCTAAACCCATACTTGATTGAGGATGAATTCTAAGTTCTATACTTGATTTGTTTTAATATATGCATCTAGTTTGATTTCTTCATATGATTATTGTTTGCTTCTACTTTGATTAATGCTTATGATTGATAAATTGATTGCTCTAGGTGGCCAAATATAGTAGTATATTAATTGATATATTGCTAGTAAATGGTTAGGATAATCGTGTAATTATTGAATAATCCTTACACAAATAGAAAACGTGAGATATTGCAGAGGGATTCTGTGGAGAAATCGCGTGTAGAACAACATTAGAAAGTGGACCTTGCGCTAAGAGTCTAACTACTAAGATTAACCTAAGTCTTAAAACTTAAAGCATTCTACCAAGTTACACCTTAAATGCGCTACTACTTGGTGGCTTGGATGAATAGAATCTGATATTCGAGCGCTTCGGTATCCAGTGACCAAAGGACTTTAGGGGGTAGCACTGCGCTAGTTGTTATCCCATAGTTGATGACAATATATGATTAATGATGAATGGATGAATATATTAACTCATTGACGGTTTAGTAACGAAGAATAATTCCTCAGTCATCTCTCTCCCTATTGCTTGCAACTCAATTTCAATTGCTTTATTTAGTTTGTTTACAATATAAAACAAAACCCTCCAATTGTGACCTTTTTGACAACTAAAATCCCTGCTCTTCGTGGGAACGA
The DNA here is from genome assembly GCF_003573695.1 of Papaver somniferum. Classification (NCBI taxonomy): domain Eukaryota; kingdom Viridiplantae; phylum Streptophyta; class Magnoliopsida; order Ranunculales; family Papaveraceae; genus Papaver; species Papaver somniferum. Next base: position 216,401,533 of record NC_039364.1, on the reverse strand, counting down.
TCCTTGCTTCCATTATATTACTAGTTAATTATGTCGAAATAAGTGATTTAATTTGATTGCACTCATGACACGCATCAGTAGTAGTCCTCCTTCCAAGATTCATATTCCTATTCCTATTCCTAGTGAGGAATATGAAGCCTATGGTCACGTTGAATGGAAAGGTAACCACCAGCCTAACTTGTCTACTCGTGAAGATCAAGAGATGTTTCCTCAAGCTCATAAAGAAGACTCGTGGGATTTATCACGTTCTCATCAGAGTCCTCGCAATGAACATGTGATTTCATTATGTGCGTCTTTCCTGGAAAATATCAATTCCCATATTGCATCAGAAGCTGCTAAGAGATCCGCTGCTGATTTACTCAGTCGATTCGAACTGTCTCAGAATGAACAAACTCGTAAATATGTTCAGGAAAACAGGCGTCCTTCCAATAAAAGATCCAACCTCCAGTCAATCGCTAGTGAAAGAGGAAAGCGAAAAGCTCCAGCAGCAGAACAACAACTCAAACGTGCAACACTAGCGCATCACACGGCCCCACCCTGGAAGGCCGCGGCTAAGACTCCTGCACAACAACAAGAAACTGGAGATGCTGCTCCAAACTTCCCGTTCTCGATTGATGAAGTGATTGAAATCCTGGAAGTATGGATTCAAGATGATGCCATCAAACTACCTCCTATCAGGCGCCCACCAACCGAGAAACAAATGGAAAATCCCAAATATTTTCGTTACCACAGGTTCGTCAATCATCCCACTAGTGATTGCAACAAATTGAAGCACATTTTCAAAGAGAAGGTGGATGCAGGAGAACTTCAACTAAACACCGTGGGAGTCCACAGAGATCCTTTTCCCGTCAGAGCCGCATGATTTCTGGGGACTCCGTCCACGAAACCGTACAATCCACGATGAAGCATTTATGTGAAATTATGTATTTCTCCAAAGCGCAGCGTCAAGACATATTTGCAACACTGAACCGTGTCGTATCAAACAAGCAACAATAGGCGAGCTTCCGCCAGGGAATCAGAGAGGAGATGTTTCACCAAAATAAAAGGGGAGAAATAAAACTCATGTATGTAAGGGAGAAGCTCATCTTTTGGGACATAACGATCGATCAAAGACTTTTAATGTTCGTGGTCATAGCTAGCATCACCGCCAATGCTCTCGCCTAAAGCTCGTGGACGTAGCTACCACTACTTATGTCATCTAAGATTCATGGTCGTGGTTGTCAAAGCCCATGAACACCATCACCACGCCTCTCCATGCCGTGCTTGTAGCCACCACTCCCCCTGCCAAGATTTTTTCCCGTAATCACCCCTCCTCCCTGTCAAGGATCGTGACCGTATCCATCCAAGCTCCAGCCGACCTGTTTTGTTCCCACAAAAAACGAAGTCTCTTCTGATCACGGTTGCTGCCAAGAACCATTGATGCTCGTTTGTTGATACCATCCAGAGCTTCACCATAACAACGACAACTACGTACAAAGGTAATCCAAACTTTTGCATATTTTTACCCATGGAGAAGTAATATGATCACCAGTACGGAGGCTAGATGGCGATACCTTTATTATGGTAAACCCATCGGCATACAAGATAGAACTATGTAAACCACACTTGGGGACTGAGGCTCAACATGAAATTCCTTCGCCGTCAGTCAAGGACCTCTTCAACACAAGGGAGACGGTCACTCAAGAAGCATGTAATTGGCAAGGGAAAATCAAACTGAAGGTTGGTTGAATCCTTAACCATTATTGTTATTTCCCCTATTTCGAATCAAATGGTATTCTTTACCATGAGGAGGAAATATGACTTGCCGACCAACACTATTTGTGTGCCGTCTTCCCATATGCCATACCGTATCGCCTCAGAAGAATGGGAAGAACTCATTTTTCAAAATCAAGGGTTAATGGGAAGAACGCTCTCTCCAAGAGCCGCTTCAACGTTCGCTCCAGAAGCCGCTTCAACGCTCTCTTCAGGAGCCGGTTCAACGTTCGCTCCAGAAACCACTTCAACGTTCGCTCCAGAAGCCGCTTCAACGCTCTCTCCAGGAGCCTCTTCAATGATCGCTCCAGAAGCCGCTTCAATGCTCTCTCCAGGAGCCACTTCAACGTTCGCTCCAGAAGCCGCTTCAACCCTCTCTCCAGGATCTGCTTCAACGTTCGCTCCAGAAGCCGCTTCAACGCTCTCTCCAGGAGCCGCTTCAATGTTCGCTCCAGAAGCCGCTTCAACCCTCTATCCAGGAGCCGCTTCAACGTTCGCTCCAGAAGCCGCTTCAACGCTCTCTCCAGGATCCGCTTCAACATTCGCTCCATAAGTCGCTTCAAAGTTCACCCCAGAAGCCACTTCAACGCTCTCTCTAGGAGCCGCTTCAACGTTCCCTCCAGAAGCCGCTTCAACGCCTCAACGAGCCACACAGACCAACCGCATCACCTGCTCAGAACTCAGCACCGCCTACTCAAGGCCTGCACGAAGCTGCGCATCAACAACCACATCCATGAGCAAAGCCAGATACGACGCCCCTTAGCTGCAGGATTGCAGTTCCTGTGAATGTTCCGAGATTCTTCAACAAACAAGAAAATTTGCATTGACTGTTGCATGAAGCACAACTGCATACGAAGAATCACGTGAATCATACTTGGGGGATTGAAGACTTGCAAAAATCCCCTCACCGTAAAAAATCTTTCCAACTCATAGAAGGTAGATAACCAGAGCGCCGCGAAATTTGATGAAGGATTTCTTGCCCTCCAAAAGTACGCCCCAGAGATATATTCACATATCCGTCCACGCCATCGGATCTAATATAAGTATAACTGGGGACTGCTCATCGCATCCCATTCCATACAACAATTCAAGATTCAGAAGATGGTTCAAAGGATGACACTTCGAACGAAGTCCTTGGAGACTTGATAGCAGCACGTCGGCAGCGGAACGCCTCTTAGCTCGTCTACTTCACCCAATGGCTCCGGAATATTTTTACCGTACAATAATCCACAATATATCATCATCACAATCAGAAGGGCGAGAATAAGCCTTTTAGGCACCGAATAACTTAAAGTCAAGGAAGGATCAACAACGCAGCTACACTCTCCAAGATTAGCTCTGACATGATCACTGCCGAACATATATTTCATCCATCCATCCTAGGAGTGCAATGGAGTTAGGTAAATTTTGAAATCCACTGGAGAGGTTAGATACTCATTCTTCTGGAGACAGAACCTTATTACACATTCTGGAGAAGATCGATGGTACTATTGGGTGGCTACATGCGCAAAATAGAAAAGAGCACCTACCTTGAGTTCTCCTGGATCGCCTTGCTGATGATTATAACTATTGGAGATTGCTTTGTTGCCTTTGACGCTCGCTCTACCGTCGCTAACAAAGAAAGTCATTCACACCGAGCTAAATATCCAAGTTTGATCAACTACTCATGGATATTACACTCTCAGCTAAAATACGAAGACAAGATGAACTTACCTTGCCGCTGACGATTGACACGCTTATGATCGAGCTGCTGACAGTGACGAAGAGGAGCCGGCTGCTGCAGACGAAAGCACAGAGCCAGACGAGCAACAAAGACAGAAGAGGGTCGGTATCCCTTTTCATACGAACAGAGTTTATAGAGTTTGAACAGAAGAAGGATTCCTTCTTTCTCCATGAACGGGAATTGATGGTTGGGTGCACCGCCATAGCTGAGCTAGCAACACGCTACTACGAAATCCACTGACCACACGATCCTGCTGCTGAAGGTCGATTTGGATTTCCCTGGTAATATCTACCTGCTTCGTCTTTTCAATTTTATTTTTCGTCTGTCACCATCTAGTGCTTACCCCGAAACAATGTCACTGTTACGTGCTAAGAAGGAGACTTAATGTTGATGGTGGTTTTTAGCTTAGGGCAAAAACTGTAAAAGTCTGTCTACCTGACCCGGCATCAGAAGTAGTAGACCTTGATATATCTATATTCCGCAAGGAATTTAGAGAATATATCAGAATCTGATGAGTGTCTATGTCTCTCTTCACATTATATTTAAATTCAAGCTCCTAGATGAATTGTTCACTAGTATAGATCCTAATGAGTATTTAAGCTCCTAGTTGCATTACTCACTAATGCCGGAGCCTTCCTAGTATTTTCTAATGCTATGTTCCCAGCCGAACTCTCAATATTGGCATGACATGACGATTAATGTTCACTCTCAGCGGAGTAGCATGAATCTCTCGAAGTGTCAGTATTGAGACCTGCATGAAAACACTCACATAGGCTACACCACCCTCTGACAAAGAGATCAGCATGTTCACGCACTTTTTAATTAAAAGTCAGCGCGATCGAACGCGTTTAATTCCTTAAGGAAAATGTAGATTGTCCATATCAATCTTAAAAAAAATGATCACAGCCACACGATCTGGCCACGCAATTCAACCAACCTTGTCTACTCCTAACGAAGCTAGGTGATCGTCATGATAAACACCGGCGGTCCCACAAACGTCCCGACCGGTCGAAATTCCTTTAGCTCGTCCGCTACATCCTTGAACGCTCACCAAAACATGGGTGATCGCGCTGTTTAAAAATATCTCAAAGGCCCTAAGACCAGCAAAAACGGTCTCAAAACCCATCGCATCCGTCCAACTTAACCAGCCTAGTTGGACGGCTTAGATCGCATCTCGAACAATCAAAGAGGCACCAATGTGTTCACCGACGACCCAATTTTCTTCCCAGTCGATCGACTTGCTCAGGGCAAGTCAATGATGCATCAAACCATTCGATCGAACTAGAGCAGACGCGGTTGCTTTGATACCCTAATTTGTGTTTGCGGCAGTATGTTACTATCGCAAATCGATCACAACCATCCATCTTCGCTAGCCTAGTCGGACGACCTAGATTAAATTTCACTCAACGAGTAGGGTGTGGATACGTTCACTGGCGGCTCAACTACTGTGATGACTAATCGAGTATTCTCTAGCAGGGTGCTAACATCCAAAATCGTTGGCCCAAATTAAGTTGGCCACACGACTTTAAAACCATAAAATTGAATCAATGGCAGTTAGCAACTGCCGCAATTTGTCTTCGCCGTCTAACTTCACCATCCAAGTCGACCGGCCAATATTTGATTTCAGATGACCAACGAGATGTCGTCATGATCACTATCCACTTCTCTTTCATGAGGAGTGATCGACCAAGCAATGAATAGCCCATAAGGATCCCAAACGATCGCCCAAAGGTAACTAGTTGCGCTGCTTGCATGTAATGCAACGACGACCATCAACAGCCGCAAACCATCTCAGCCACTCAACTTGGCTAGCCTATTTAACCGGTCCAAATCTAACCTGGGCCGACCGATTGGATGCTAAAATGGCTACCAGTCGCCACTCTCTCATAGGGACCTACCGGCCAATCCCTGGGGTATGCGCGTAGCTCCTACCGACTCCCTGAAAGAGGGTGGTCATGTTCTTTTTTAAGACGTTCAATTTGCGACTAATTTGAACGAGCTCTAAAACAACGATGTTTCCTGCACATCGATTATTTTCAGCTGCTCGTTTAAAAGCGATGCTTTATATACATTGATTATAAGCGATGTTATGCAAATATTGATTTCACAAATAATTTTATTATTTGACCTAAAAGCATTGTGTGCTGATTTTAGCGGCGAGTCTCGTGACTTGAACCATTTACTCGAGACATCAAACATGTCACAAACTGGGGTATTGGTCTGGCGGTTTACAGCGTGCGGCGTGCAACACGCCCATTACGAGAAAGTGTCAGGAAGGAAGAACGGTTAACAATAATGAGAGTAGTGGGTGAAAGTGTGACTAGTCTTCCCTCATAACGGAAACACGATGATCACCACCTTTCGCACAACTCCACTTCTCCACTACTTAACTTCCTCCACTTCCTATGAGGTCAGGGTGCGCTCAATGACTTATATAAATAGGTTTTCAACCTATTTCAAGAACACAAGTGTTATCAACACAAGTAACTAGAAACCATATTCTGATACAAGTCATAAAACAGCCACACCTTCATAATTCAACATTCTGATCTCAAACACCTTCTTCGCTTCCCTCCCTAAGATCAACCCTTCTCCTTCACTTTGTGACCGAATTGAATCTGGAACGACCATTTCTTGGTTTAGGACAGAGTCTTACAGATTGATCTCTCGAATCTAAAAGTACTCCCGTGCAGTGCATTTGTTTAGGGTTTGAATTTGCTTCTCCTCAACGCACCCAAATTTACCAAAAACAACAGAATCAGTTTTTACCCTCAAACAACTGGCGACCACAGTGGGAGATTAATCTCTCGGTTGCAAAAAATCACTTTCCCAATCCCATTTTCGATTTCCTAAATTTCTCAAGATGGTTGATCTTAGGAATGGTTTAGAAACCCTCAATCCCAATTTTACTTCTCCTAGCAATGACAAAACTTCACATGTTATTCATGAATCTGTTCTTTTATTCAAAACCCTTGTCGAAGCTATGGAGTCTCAATATTTAATAATTATTCACGATTTGAAGAAAATCCGGAATGCTATTGTCAGGAATCAAGCTACTATTGTCAAGACGCAAGACGAAGTATTTACGCTTTTGAAAGTCCTCACGGATCAACTATCAAAGGAACCCACATATATTCATTCTGGAGGAAACGCTATCAACAATTCATTTTGGGTCAATACTGATGGTAGTTTATAAGTGCTTAATTTACATGTTTAAAATGTCAATTCAATGCTTGTTTTAGCTATAATTCTTGCATATTACTTGTTATTATGATTATTTTCTAGTTTATGTGTCATATCAGGTGAATCATCCAAAAAGGAGCTATAAAGTGCTTAAATGAACAAGGAAGTGGAATCAATTTTTCTCACGAGCTTCTAATTATTCGAACAATAACTTAGACCTTTTACTTTAAACAAGACAAGTACTAGGTTAGTTAACTAGTATTTCTTGTTAAGGCATTCGATTAGACTTGAATAACCGAATCCTCCACTTTGATAAGTCTAACTAAGATCAGAATCAACTTAGTTTCTCTTATCCGGAATCGAATTGGACTAAACAAATGATCCCGAAAACCTTTTTGCTAAGCCATAAACAATTCCTACAAACCAAATAAATCAACTTGCATAATTATTTATCTTAACCGGAAGCAATTGAAACAAACATAGACATTAAAGTACCGCAATTACACCGAAATTTCGTTAAGCCTGAAAAATTGATACCAAACAATAAAGCAAGATAACAATAATTTTTCTCAACCGGAAACAATTGAATCACACACACATCCATACACAAATAATGGAATAAACACCAATTGTACCGAAATTTTGTTAAGCAAAAGCAAAATATATGCAAAAACTCAGGCTTTTCTTAAACAGGAAAACGATTAACTAACAAATTCGTTACCTCAAGTTCTCCACTTCTCCCAATAAAGATATATCATTAAGCGCAAGTTCACATAGAACTCTCCCCCGTTGTGTTGTCATCCTCTCGCAAGACAAAAGAACAGCAACAAAAAGGCAACCTTTACCAGAGAAAGGTTGAAAATCGGTTTTAACTAATGCGATGCAAAAGTTGAAAACCCGAAACACACACGCTTTTATGCGAAACCAAAAATGATTCAACATATTGTGACTTTTTCACACATGAGTTTCAATTGGAACCCCTTATGATCCTTTGATAAAGCCTACAAACAAGGGCTAGAACTCAATCCCGCTAAATCAAAAAGTCACCCAAACCATAAGGGTTCACACATTATGGGATCGAATATTAAGGCTGTGAAAACCGAAAACAAACATCCCATAAACACATAAAAATAATATAAAGCATTCAAGCACAGACTATGTAAACGAAAAAATATCACAAGAAAAATTATAAAATAATAATTTTATTCATTAGTAATAGATAGTTTTATTCAAAATAGACCTTATACAATTATTGAAAGAAATCAAAAACTGATGTCTATTTTCCTTGACTTAATCCTTCATCTCAATGCTGGAGGAAGGTAGATTATTACTTTCATTCTTCAGCTTGTGAAATTCTTCAAGTAGATAACCTTGTTGTTTGACCAGGATTTCTTGCAGTTGAGAAATTTTTGTGAAGGATTCTGCAAGAACATGTAATTCTGTCTTTGATTGAACATAGAATTGTGTCAATGCTTCGATACACTGATCTTTCTTCAGCATATTCTCTCTTTCCTTCTTTCTAAGCCAATCTCTCTTTTTGATTTTACTCTTTGATTTCTCAATATCCAGAGAAGATGCAGACTTATTTTTGAAGTGATCTTTCTGATCTAGCATCTTATCAAGAGAAGACATTGGATCCAGACTCATAGTTCGGACAAGGAATGACCAAAGAAGGAGATGGATCTTTTTATAGCTTTCATACTTTCGAAAATATAATATTCCCATAAATACGAATATTTCACATATTTTTTCAATTACTAGATTTTATTCCCAGAATCTACACATAAGTGCCTTGATCTTTCTTCTTCCTCACAACATTTGGCACACGAGGTGAGGAAAGAATGCTAATACCGATCAGGTGGTATTAGTATGATATTTTCTCTCATTATGGAATTTTGAACAACCAGAGTGTTCTTGATCTAGTATTGTAAGAAAGAGTCTCTTTTTGTTACCTCGAACTAACGAAGCATCTTGAGATTGACTTGGGTTGCCTATGCAACTTTTAGCAATTCTGTTTTTGAGACAGTTTTTGCATCTTGTCTTAATTTTCCCTTTATTATTAGATGATTTAATAATATCGGAAGACATGTCTATTCTGAAAATGGTTAAATCACTAACGAAGGAGGAAGGAATAAGATTGACAACTAATGCAATATTAGTTGTTTCCTCTTCTTCAGAGTCATATGAATCAGAGGACTCATCAAGAGTAACAGCAAGTTCCTTGCTTCCAGTGTATTTCTCAAGATTGAGACAATCTTTAGCCATATGACCAAACCTTTTACACTTCAAGCACTGCGGTTGATATTCATCATCTTCTTCCTGATATTTCTTGACAGGAACACAATCATGTGGACGAGAAGATCGATAAGTATCTTTTATGAATCTCTTATTTATTTTCTTCAATAGATCTCGAAACTGTCTAGTGATCAATGATAATGATTGTTCAATTTCATCATCATAAATTTCTGCAATCTGTTCATATGAATCATCATCTGTCTATTCGTCTCAATTGGAGCTTTTGGAATTTTTGCAGCTTTGAAAGCAATTCCTTTACTTTGAATAGCTGTGATTCATGATCAAAGATATTTAACTTTCTAACGAGTGTGATTGTGAGAGTATTGAAAGATCATTTGCTTCTATGAATGCATGATTCTTAGATTCTTATCTGGATGCCAATGATCTGAGAAATTTGCATACCTTTTCAGAAATAGTCTTTCCAAGTGAGAAAGAAGCATTAATTATCTCAGAGAGTTTAATATGAAACTCTTCAAAAGTGTCGTTGTCATCCATTCGAAGGTTTTCCCAATCGGACGTAAGAGTTTGAAGTCTAGCTTCTTTCTCTGATGTGTTTCCTTCTAATACGATCTGAAGATTATCCCAAGCTTCTTTCGAAGTTTGACATGTTGATACATGATGTTGTAGATCACGACTTACAGCATGTACAATTGCATTCAAACCATCCGAATTCTGCTTCGCAACAACCTTTTCTTCGTTTGAATAATCCACTAAGTGTTTAAACTCAGTTTCTCTACTTTCGGGAGATTATAACCATTGACAACTAATAGCCATGTATTAATGTCTCGTGATTGAAGAAAATATCTCATAGAATATTTCCACCATAGATAGTTTGTTCCGTCAAATCTTGGCGGTACGTTAATTGAAGTCGATTCATGAGAACTCGATTTCATTTCTTATAGGTTGGATCGCACCAAACACAGATTTTTAGATCATTTCATGTTTGCCTGCTTTGATACCAACTGAAAAGACGAGGGTACCCAAATATACCTCAATCTAAAACTTTTCCACCTATAATTCCTTTCTCCGAAAGTGATTGTCTATGGACTGAGTCGAGACAATACAACGAATCGGTTCACACTTCGTGTGATCGTCTATGGATACGAGATCGACACAATACGACAACAAGATAACTTGTGTGATTGACTATGGATACAAGATCGAGACAATACAACAACGAAGTATGATTACTTGATAATAGGTTCGGACTTAACCAAACACTATAGGATTGCTATCAAGTAATTAGGAATTAATGTTTGTGTATTTTACTTCTAATTATAATAAATCAATTATAATTGCGGAAATAGAAAAGTAAAAGACACACCAAGATTTTGTTAACGAGGAAACTGCAAATGCAGAAAAATCCCGGGACCTTGTCCAAAATTGAATACTCTCAGAATTAAGCATGTTAGAGCATTGCTCGGTCGAACTCGCATGCGTTGCTATCTCAAGCATGTTTTTCAGTGTTAGTGATCAAAACTATATGTCTTGATTTCTAGTTTACTTATGACTAAGTCTCGGTCTAGGATAGTTAGGAATAGTTAAGATCCAGACTCCATGGCGATTATCTTAAGAAGACGAAGAACTAATCAAGGAACCAGTGGAACTTCATCTGACCAACAGGTATGTGGAGACTTAAACTCATCTGTCACTCAAAAGTCTATCTATTCTATCTCCTACTCTTGAGACAAAAGTCGTATAAGTATAATAGTTTTCATACATACACATTTGTTATTTCGAGCCGAGTTTACTCGCCTATCTTTTTCTCGAAATATGTGTTGGTAAGATTTTGCTTTAACCATTTTCATCCTTACCCATGACGAAAGTCATGATGACGTTTCAATCTTGAAAATAGCTTTGATGACGATAGTCGATTCTTTATGTCTAACGACTATTATAACATTATAGAAGAATGTTTCAATGATTTAAATGTAGAGTTGAGATTACGTAACCAACTATGGATATAAGCATATATAGTGTGTTTCCACATTAGTGTATAAATCCATGTGTCGGAAACCAAGTGCGTGCATATGTGTGCATGCGGTATTGGTGAAGGAGACAGGTTAGGTACGCGTACTGGCGGAACTTTGCCTCCCGAAAAATTCTACTGAGTTTGGAGTTTACGAACTCATAGACCAGTCACCATAGGTACGCGTACCGGAGAAACTTTTCAACCCGAAAAGTTATGCTGAGTTTGAATATCAAAAACCAACTCAAATCTGGTAGCTAAGGTACGCATACCCGTACGCGTACCCAAGCTGGTTATATTTCTCAAATCGGTAGTTTCATGAACTTAACCAATAAATCAATAAGGAATGCAATCTTTGCAAACCGTGTCTATATTGTTCATGAATTGATTCAAGCGAATCAAACCGATTTTGTTTCAATTGTGTCTATGTATAAAGATCTAAGAAATTGAACAACTCTTGAACTAGTTCTTATGAGTCATTTGAACTAGTTATGAGAAAGATGAATACAGTTAATATGAAAGTGCTCATATGGCTAACCATTGGTTAACTATTTGTGAACCAACTAAGTGTAAACGTTTAGGTACGGTTACTCAAACCTAAATGAATACATTTTATTTGTGTGTGTGACAAGCTAAGTTTTGATCTAACAGTTGAAAGATATTAGCTTGGATAAATCAGGTTTTTCATCTAACGGTGAATATTGAATGCTTTGTTACCAAGGTAACTTGGATTGCAAATCCTGATTTGAAAACTATATAAGGGAGACGTCTAGTAACTGGAAAAACTAATCCCCACACCTTCTGTGTGATACTAGTTGGTTTTGCTAGAGTCGGTTCTCCTTTAACCGTAGGTTTCTTCTCGAGACCCTGTCGGTTAACGACTTAAAGACTTCATTGGGATTGTGAAGCCATACGAAACTACTTCTCTTGTAGTTGAGCGATCTGATCTTGTCATTTTATATCGTACGAGTTCAATTGTAAGATTGGCTTGAGATTATATCTCCGATAGGGCAAGATAAAAAGAAATCACAAACATCTTCGTCTCATCGTTTGTGATTCCGCAATATCTAGTTTTGCTACCATACAATTTAGATTATTGTGAGGTTATTGATAATACTAGGTTGTTCTTCGGGAATATAAGTCTGGTTTATCAATTGGTTCCTGTTCACCTTGATTTTATCAAAAGACAGAACAAAACTTTTAGGTTTATCTGTGGGAGACAGATTTATCTATTATCATAGACTTTTCTGTGTGATACAATTTTGTTTATTAAAGTCTTCGACTTTGGGTCGTAGCAACTATTGGTTGTGAGTGAGATCATCTAAGGGAATCAAGTGCGTAGTATCCTGCTGGGATCAGAGACTTAAGTAGCGCAACTGTACCTTGAATCAGTGTGATATTGATTAGGGTTCAACTACAGTCCAGACCGAAGTTAGTTTGTAGTAGGCTAGTGTCTGTAGCGGCTTAATACAGTGTGGTGTTCAATCTGGACTAGGTACGGGGTTTTTCTGCATTTGCCGTTTCCTCGTTAACAAAATTTCTGGTGTCTGTGTTATTTCTATTCCATATTATATTTTGTTATATAATTGAAATAATACAGGTTGTGCGTCTATATCGATCAATAGTGAATTCCAACCTTTGGTTGTTGATTGGATATTAATTGACCCTTGGATATTGGTCTTTGGTACCTTCCAAGTTTATTCCTTGTATTTGATAAAGACTCGCAGATTTCTATTTTCTTGAGTAAAGATCAAATCAAGAGAAAAGATATTAACTCCTCGATATACTTTTACCTAAATTGAGTATGACTGTCTAGTTGATTCTCTAGAAAGTATATTGGAGTTAGTCCATACATATTGGTAATCGAAATATTGAGTGTGGTTGTTAGACCCCCGCTTTTTCAATTGGTATCAGAGCAGGAAAACACGTTTAAAGACCTTATCAGTCTGTGATTGTGGCGATCTGACTAGATGGACAGTAAAGTTTCTATAAACGCTTCACCAGGAATTTATCACAATCTTAGAGAATGTTCTAAAAACCTTATTATTCTCCAAAAAAAAGTTGGATGAACAAATCCGGATCAACCGTGATCTTGTTGTAGAAATTGCAAAGCATAAGGATTTGAAGTCAAGTGTTAAACAAAGTATATGCTTTGAAAAACTTGATAGAAGGAAGAACTTCTTAAATAAGATTATTGATGTTAACCCTTGTATGCTTTGTGAGTCTCACAATCACACTCAACATACATGTACATCTTTTCAGAAAAGTATAAATGTTGGGAGCAATCTTCACAAGAAAGCTGAACAACTGTTCACTTATCTGAAAAGATGTACAATACTAACAAGAAATCCCAAACTGGAAAGTAGTGTTAGTATGTGAGTCTTTGCTTTAAAATCAACATCACCCTTTTAATGGTTTCTTGACAGTGGTTGTAGCAGACACATGACTGGTGACCTTTCATGGTTTGTATCCATAAACGACTTTGAAGGAGGACCTGTTACTTTCGGAGATGGGAGTTGTTGCTATATTAGCAAGAAGGGTACGATCAAGCTTCCCGGTGTTCCAGAAATCCATGATGTAGTATACGTCAAAGGTATGATTGCAAATCTTCTTTCTATTAGTCAAATTTGTGACAAAAGCCATAGAGTTGTCTTCAATGCAAATGGATGTGACATTATGCATAAATATGGAAAAGTAATTTTTCAAGGAACTCGTGGTAAAAATAACTGTTATCTTCTTGATAATCAGTTTAGTAATTGTTGTAATTTGACTAAGGTGGAATCTACACATCTTTGGCATGAGCGTTTTGGCCACATCAATTATCGTCTCTTAACTAAGATCATTAACAAAGAACTTGTTAGAGGCGTTCCCAAAATCAATGCAAAGATTGACGGTGTATGTGGTGCCTGTCAAAAGGGTAAACAAACGAAAGTTCTCCATAAGTCATCTCGAGATATTATCACTAAGGCTCCACTTGATTTAATTCATATGGATATCTTCGGACCAATTCAACAATCCACTATTGGAGGAAAGAAGTATGCCTTAGTTATGGTAGATGACTACACTAGATTCACTTGGGTAGCATTCCTAGCTCACAAGAATGAAACCCTTGGTGAATTCAAGATTATTATTAATATAATCCAGAATGAATAAGGTCGCAAGCTAAAGAAAATTAGAAGTGACTGTGGCACTGAATTCAAAGACACCAAAGTATTTGAATTCTGTGACAAACTGGGGATTATTCAACAGTACTCACCACCCATCACTCCTCAATCTAATGGAGTCGCCAAAAGAAAGAATAAGAATATTCAGGAAATGGCCAGGGTCATGCTCCATAACAAAAACTTACCTCCAGGGTTTTGGGGAGAAGCTGTTTTCACAACATGTTACTTGATCAACCGTGTCTATCTACGGTATAAAACCCTAAACACTCCATATGAGTTGTGGTATGGTAGGAAACCCAACTTACACTATCTTAGAGTGTTCGGAAGTAAGTGCTACATCCTAAAAGATCGAGAACGGAGAGGGAAATTTGATACTAAAAGTGATGAAGGTATCTTTTTGGGGTTTGCGTCTGATAGTCGTGGTTTTCGAGTCTTTAATCTCAGAACCCAAGTGATAATGGAATCTGCAAATGTCATCATTGATGATATTAGCGACTTTCATCATGATTTTTCTCCTGCTGAATTGCCTCCAACCGAGACAACTGAGAAAGTCAAAGAAGTTTCAGATTCAGTTGAAGTTACACCTACTGTTACTGATCCTGATCCTTCGAGTGACGAGGAGAAAAACACTAATCAGACTGTGCATGTTGAACAATAACGTGTCCCTCCACGACATCTCTGGGTTCAAAGAAACCATGATCCAAATAGTATCATTGGAGGAAAAGATTCTACTGCAAATACTAAAGGACAACTTCAAAATTTATGCAATTTTAGCTGTTATCTCTCACAAGTAGAACCAAGGAATATTGATGAAGCTCTTAGCGATCCCTTATGGGTGAATGCAATGCATGAGGAGTTAAATCAATTTCAAATACAAGATGTATGGAAACTTGTACCTTGTCCTCCAAATATCAATATTTTGGGAACCAAATGGATATTTAAGAACAAGTCTGATGAGTTTGGCACTATTGTCAGAAACAAAGCAAGACTTGTCGCTCAAGGATACTCACAAATCGAAGGAATTGACTTTGACGAAACCTTTGTTCTTGTGGCACGCCTTCAGTCCATCAGATTGTTATTATCTCATGCTTGTTTTCTTAAGGTAAAGCTAATTCAAATGGACATTAAATCTGTTTTTTTAAACGGAACTTTAAAGGAAGAAGTCTATGTAGCTCAACCTAAGGGATTTGAAAATCCTGACTTCCCAGATCACGTTCTTAAACTCAATAAGGCGCTATATGGGTTGAAACAAGCACCTCGTGCCTGGTTCGAAAAACTGACCTCATCTCTTCTTGGGAAAGGTTTTTCGAGAGGGGGAGCTGATAAAACACTGTTTACCAAGTGGAGTGGGAAAGATGTTGTGATTTCTCAAGTTTATGTAGATGATATCATCTATGGATCAACATCAGAGAAACTTGCACAAGAATTTCAAGTATCTCTTGGAAAGGAGTTTGAAATGAGCAATGTTGGTGAATTAAAATTCTTTATGGGTTTACAAATTCAACAACACAGGGACGAAATTTACTTATCTCAAGAGAAATATGTTAAATATCTTGTCTCAAGATTTGTCCTTGATAAGTCCACTCCCAAACTAACTCTTATGCCTACCACTGGTAAACTGCATCGAGATGATAAAGGTGTAAATGTGGATCAAAAACTTTATCGATCTATCATTGGAAGCCTTCTATATCTTACAGCCACTCGACCTGATATTGCTTTCAGTGTTGGTTGTTGTGCTAGGTCTCAGGCAAATCCGAAGGAATCTCATCTTGCAGCTGCAAAAAGGATTATACGCTACATCAATCACACTGCAGGGTATGGTCTATCTTACACTTTTGATACTAACACTGATCTTACTGCTTATTCAGATGCAGATTGGGCAGGATGTGTGGAAGATAGAAAAAGTACTTCAGGGGGTTTCTACTATGTAGGAATGAATCTTGTAGCTTGGCGTAGCAATAAACTAAATTCACAATCCCTCTCAACATGTGAAGGAGAATACATCGCTGCAGGCTCATGTTGTACTCAACTTATATGGATGAAACAAATGCTTGATGATTATGGAATCAACACTAGAATAATGAGAATATTATGCGACAATACCAGTGCAATTCGCATAACAGAAAATCCAGTTGAGCACTCAACAACTAAGCACATCGACATAAGGTATCATTTTATTCGAGATCTTTATGAGAATGGTATAATTACTATGGAATTTGTTCCCTCAGGACAACAATTTCCTGATATTCTCACTAAACCATTAGATATTGCTACGTTTCAAAACTTACGGCAGTCTATAGGTGTTGTTCTGGTTCATTAGTCGTCCTTACCTCTTGCCCCTGTGCTTATCTCGATCCTTTGGGCAATTGAGTTTGGAACTTCTTGAGGTGTAAATTTGTTTTTCCACATTTGTTTATAGCAGATGTATCTTCTAAGTATCTTAGTATTCCAATAAAATCCTTCTTTTCTTGTAAAAGTAAGGTCGCTCTTGTTGTTCTCTCGGTAATGACATCAAATGGGGGAGAGTTCTTTTGAACTTGCGCTTAATTTCCATATCTTTGTGGGGAGTGCGCTGTGGAATTATTTAGGGGTTATCTTGTATCTTTATAAACTCCTTGATGAATGCATTTAGCTCCGGCTTTATGATTGCATCTAAATAAGTTGATATGTACTTTTCTTTGGTCTTGAAGCGTCTTCATGGAAATTTCATTAGGATCCCGTTTTCGTACCTTTGCCAATTTTATTGACAAAAAGGAGGAGAATTAATATGTAGTTCACACTACAAATACGTATGATTTACGTGTTTTACGGGTCATTATGTAAGGGAGAGTGGTTTTCATGTTGATACGAAAGTATTGACTAAAGGGGAGTGATACATATCACCATAGTATTGTTGTCGAAGTTGTGATATAAGAACTTTTATGTTGTGTAATAATACTATGACACCGTATAACAATGATCGAGAGCTTTTTGTTTTCTCATTGTTATGGCTACGGAACTTCAACAACTATGATGCTGAATTGAACATCTATGGAATCATGGGAGTACTTGGAAAAGACGAAGTTTTCGAGTAATGTTGAAGCACCAAGGAGATCAAGCATGTGGATGAGAAGCTACAAAGTTTTATCTATTTTGTAATCCATATGTATTGATAGTTTTGTCACTAAAATTGACAAAGGGGGAGATTGTTAGAGCATTGCTCGGTCGAACTCGCATGCGTTGCTATCTCAAGCATGTTTGTCAATGTTAGTGATCAAAACTATATGTCTTGATTTATAGTTTACTTATGACTAATTCTCGGTTTAGGATAGTTAGGAATAGTTGAGATCCAGACTCCATGGCGATTATCTTACGAAGACGAAGAACTACTCGAGGAACCAGTGGAACTTCATCCGACCAACAGGTATGTGGAGACTTGAACTCATCTGTCACTCAAAAGTCTATCTACTCTATCTCCTACTCTTGAGACAAAAGTCGTATAAGTATGATAGTTTTCATACATACACATTTGATATTTCGAGCCGAGTTTACTCGCCTATCTTTTTCTCGAAATATGTGTTGGTAAGCTTTTGCTTTAACCATTTTCATCTTTACCCGTGACGAAAGTCATGATGACGTTTCAATCTTGAAAATATATTTGATGACGATAGTCGATTCTTTATGTCTAACGACTATTATAACATTATAGAAGAATGTTTCAATGATTAAAATGTAGAGTTGAGATTATGTAACCAACTATGGATATAAGCATATATAGTGTGTTCGCACATTAGTGCATAAATCCATGTGCCGGAAACCAAGTGCGTGCATATGTTTGCATGTGGTATTGGTGAAGGAGACAGGTTAGGTACGCGTACTGGCGGAACTTTTCCTCCCGGAAAATTCTGCTGAGTTTGGAGTTTACGAACTCATAAACCAGTCACCTTAGGTACGCGTACCCTGATTAATGATTTTTCGTGGGTTGTAGTAATGAGGTTCAAACTCTCGGACTTGTGAAGGATAATTTTTTAAACTTAATAAAAAAAATATATACGATAAAAATATTAACACTGGTGCGAGAAACTGGGACTAAAGATTCAGCCATTTTTCATTTTCAAGTGGTTCAGAATTTAATTCTAGGCGATTATAGTTTAAAACAAAACAAATATTAACTCTATTCTTTGCCAAAGTAGATTCTATAAAATATTACTTGTATTTTATGAGCATGGCGTATCAAGAATCCCTAAGACTAAGCATGCTCCATCAAATAAAATCACAAATAATTAATTAAAATCTTAATTCAATTAAAATTGGTGCAAAAAGTAAATAAAAAATTAATTTAAATTACGACATGGATGAAACATGGCCTCCTCCGTCGTCCCAGTGCTTGGGGTTTAACTCGTCATATTAATCATGTTCTCAAAATACATAATTGATGCTCAAAATTTGATTAAAAGAGTGAAAAAGTATAAAACAGTGAATCTACGACCCACAAAAGGCGTCCAGAATCAACGATAGAAGTGTACTGCTGTAAAACAACGATACTTAGCTGCTGCTGTTGACACTGTTGAAGAACGACGGTCCTGGGACGTCTGTTCTTCGTCTTCTCCTTCTTCTTCAACAGCAGCAGGAAACTTTCCTGCAGTTCTTCTCTTCGCCTCTGCAACCTCCCTGTGGTCTCCCAATCGACCCCAAACTCTCTACACCCCCTTTCCTTCGACCCTATAACTCTATATATACCCAACAGGCGCAAGAAATCTCCCTCATTCACTCCATATAATCTTCATTACTCGGGCAGTAAATGAAAATATTTTGGGAATATTTTCTTTCCCTTCTCGCTCCTGCACGCGTATTACAGCTGTAGAACTCTCCTCATTTAGCTCTGTCACGCCTCTGCCTATTGATAGAGTCATAACACATGTTCTGAACACGCTCAAATTCCACAAAACTCAAGAAATCCCGTGAATAGCTTCCTCCCGTACGGGTCTGCTCTGTTTTCATCTGTTGAATTTTCTAGCCAAATTTGATCGCAACAAACACCCATACCAGCTCTGTTATGATATACCACATCTTTCAACAAAGTTTCAGCAATTGAATCTCACTAAAACACGTCAAAAAATTCTTCCCAAAGTTCTGCCAGTTGCATGCGTCATTTTTTCCGCCTTTTTCTGATTTCAAATTTTGGAAGAAAGGGACCTCCCCTTTATCCATTCCTGGGGTCCCTTTAGCAATTTGGGCGGAAATAGTAATTTTGGGGCTTAAACATTAATTTTTCTGGTGTTTTTAACAACTCCTCCGGGTACTTTTAGCGCATTTCTGGGGTGCCTTTAACACTTTATCCTGGGGTGTAAAATACCACTTTTTGAGCCCATTTCGCCGCAAGGGATTATTTCTCTAAAATTTCCTACAAAGACATAAAATAACACAATAAATACAAAATCGAGCACTAACAATACATACAATTGAGACATATTAGACACATAAATGTGTCTATCAACACCCCCAAACTTATTATTTGCTAGTCCTCGAGCAAAGCTAATATGGAAAATAAAATCCTAACTCACTATGTGTCCCTAGTGACCGAGTTAATCTCGGGAGGGTTTACCAGAGGTGTACCCACAAAACCAATACTCCAGACCCTAGATATCTACGCAGAACCTTGGAAGGCACTAAAGAATCTCCTTGGTTGGCATACTTATTGACTATAAGAGGAAGTACCCTGATGCGATATTCCAATTGTTGTACACGAGTTTGCACTCAAGCATACTAAAATTCATATATAAGTGACAGAGCTCTGCTCAGATAGTCGCACTATGGACATCAATATCCGGAGTCAAAACTAATCACATGGATAGATCAAGAAGATGGATATAGAAAAACATAGATGGTTTTGATGTTTACTAAGTGAACGGCGTTTCCCATATCTGTCTGAAGGCCTCCGCCAAAATCAACCTATCCTAATGGATTGAGATACTAGTCTGACTAATATCAACACACTGGCATATACAAGGGTACCAGTGGTCGATAACCTAACTCTAGGTCAACACAACTGGCATATACAAGGGTACCAGTGGTCGACTTTATTGAATTTATTCCTTTTGGTCAAATGGTCTGGTCTCAATTTCTCTTTTTTTTTTTTCATGGTATCTCAATCACTCTAATTCACCCTAGCATTGGTAACAACTTGAATCGTGATCCCCACCAAATCACTTAAAAACATATTTAAAAAGAAAACAACATCAAAAAAAAGTGAAAAGGACTCAGCGAGATATGGTGAAACTATCATGTTATTCCTAACAACTGAGCTCTGTGCTTTTATGAATAGACTCTTTAGATGTTTCCATCTAGTCAGATTGGTCCCTCAACTCCTAAAACCAAAATGCTTCCATCCACTTAGATTGGTTAGTGCCTTCCTAAATAAGCATAAATTTTAAGGCTCTGTAGTTTATTTATTATGCAACTAAAAAGTTTCTCCCAATACCCCCAAACTTAAATCTAACATTGTCCTCAATGTTCTAAAGATAAAATTAAAAACATGAACAAGGAGAAACTGTTACCATTTGAAGTAAAAGAGTTAAGGAAGGATATTACCGGGTTGCATGAGATTGGATTACCTCCCAAGAAGTGCTAAGTTTAAAGTCTTCAGCCAGACTTAGGAAAGGTTTAGTCAACTCAAACCGTATAACAGTAATCGGAATAACTGTGGGTCTTCAAAACCAAAAAGAGCTGACAACAGGAGACTGCCACAAGCCAAAGAGTGATAGTCTTCCTTAAACAAATGTGTCGACCCTAATCTCCTAAAATAATTAGGTTTAGTCTCAAAACTTAAAAATTGACACATTTTAAACTCATATGTTCCCACAATTGGTAGAAAAGTTTTTGGTGGGAAAACAAAATCGATCTTGGAATCATAGCATGGGTAAACCACATCAACCAGAGGATGGGTTTCTAACGACTGAATTTCCTTATGGACACCATTAGATTTAGGAAAACGTGTATGAAGATAATATTTTAGAATGGTCGAGGCATTGATGTCAAGTCCCAAGTGAGGGACCTTTTAAGAGTTAAAGCACACGGAGAACGATAATCACCCTCAAACTTAGAGTTTTCGGCGTCTCTAGATAGACTGGTCACAATCTCCCTAATTTCTAGGTCATCAGATTCTTGAAAATGGGCAATTGATTCTTCTAAGTCAGGTTCATCCTCACTAATCTCTACGAGTTCATCTAAGACTACTGTTTCCAAATCGTTCGACTCGAAAACAGAATTCTTAAGATAAACCGGTTCCTCTAAACCATCATCATATAAAGGATTATAAGAGAAAGTTTATAATAAAAGCTCATTAACTAAGGTGTTAATCAAAGTTACTTCCTCCGATCCATTAATAAGTTCATCAAATAATGGATTGTCCAATACTCTGTAGGCTAAAGGATCATGAACTACATCGTCTAAAACGGAGGTATCTCTAGTCAGATCCACATCCTTTTGAATAGGTGAATAATCATTAAAAATATTGGGATCTGAACCAGAAATAATATTATCATTATGAAGCTCAAATGGAGTAACTAGTTCCGGATCACTATGCCTACAAATGTATGATTCTTCATCAATATTATCTTCATCATAATCATCATGAACCTCATCTAAAGTAGTGTCTTTTATTCTAATCTCGTCCTCTAGATTGGGCAAATATTCACTATTGATATCAAGGGTAGAATTGGAAACACTATTTTGGAAATTTAGATTATTTCGAGCAACATTAGCTAACTGTTCATTTTCTGCCTCTAAACGTGCTTGAATTTCACTAAGTGTAACACTTATACATTCACAAGTCTCATTGAATATCTTATACCGTTGTGTACTCTCTTCTCTTGAACTAACTGCACGTTCATACTCCCTTCGAACTTGTTGGTAGGTTTCTTCTAGAGATTGAACAAGTTTAGAAATGTCATAATCAGGACTAGTTTTTAAGTAATTTTACAAAAACGCATGACTAGTACTATAATATTCCTTATTTTCTTGCTCGTAAGACCAATTCGTGTGTGGATAGTAATTGGGCTCACTATGGTATGAACCATAACCTTGAAAAGTTTGGCGTTCCCAACTACTATTCCCACCATGGTCATAAAACTGATGATGTCCATATTCAAATTCAGGTCGATACTCATTGTATTGGCGCAAGGGAATTCTACACAACCACAAACAAGGCCGACTCAACTCCACCAAAACAAACCTAAATATTTCTAGCAAACAAAAAGCATGATGGCTCCACTTAGATTGTTTCTAGACCAGCTTCTATCTTTCGAAAGGGAATTCGTTGCAATTTGAGCAAACCCCTCTAGAATCAATCCGAGTCAAAGTAAGTTGAATAGAGGAGAGGGAAGCTTAGTAGAGCTTTGATACCCAAGGCCTCACCGCATTAGAAGGCGGCGCAGTCACGCATTCAATTCACAGAAACCATCATGAACTTTGAAGTGTGTTTAAAGAGCAACCAATATTTTTCGAACGAGTTTCCTATTAAGCTCGCTACCCTATCGATCTATTTCTAGTCAAAATTTTAGTCTTAGTTTCGTGTTTGGTTCCGTTTTCCTAAGGCGGGCAAGAAGGGAACGGTGATGAAATCCAAACCCTTATCTTGTATTGGCCAGGCCTTTCCCTTTACTAGGAATTTAAAAACAGTCCAAATTCGTCCTCAATCAATGAATCACCTTAAGGAATACAGTAACTCGCTTACAGGAGATTCGCGAGTGTTTCAATGGACTTACCTCCCGTACCAGACGGGGGATGAGCCGTTGAAGTCGACTCGGGCCACGACTCCTATGTCATGTACGAACCCGAGGGGCCGAGACGATATTGTAATCGTCGCCCTTCCCTGCAAACAGTTTATATTTTTTTTTATTTTTATTTTTTTTATATAACCCTTCCGTAGGGTTTAAAATTAAAATAAATTGTCCAAAGTCCAGTCCAATGAAAAGAAATACAAAAAATAATAATAATAATTACAAAAAAAATAAAATGGAAAGTCTCTTAAAAAAAAAAATCTCTCTCTTTTTTTTTTCTCTCTTTTTTCTTTATTTTTTGCTTTGTCTTTTTTCCTTCTCTTTTAGCTTTAAGCTTTGATTCCAAGGTCTTTAGTATCCAACTTCAAACCTGTAATAGAAAGACACAACCAAAGAGACGTAAAAAGAACAAATGGAATAATAAAAAATAATAAAAACCTAAAATTCTACCTAAGCACAAATCCGCGTCGGCGCGCCAAATGATTAATGATTTTTCCGGGTTGTAGTAATGAGGTTCAAACTCTCGGACTTGTGAAGGATAATTTTTTAAACTTAAAAAAAAAATATATACAATAAAAATATTAACACTGGTGCGAGAAACTGGGACTAAAGATTCGGCCATTTTTCATTTTCAAGTGGTTCAGAATTTAATTCTAGGCGATTATAGTTCAAAACAAAACAAATATTAACTCTATTCTTTGCCAAAGTAGATTCTATAAAATATTACTTGTATTTTATGAGCATGGCGCATCAAGAATCCCTAAGACTAAGCATGCTCCATCAAATAAAATCACAAATAATTAATTAAAATCTTAATTCAATTAAAATTGGTGCAAAAAGTAAATAAAGAATTAATTTAAATTACCACATGGATGAAACAGGCCTCCTCCGTCGTCCCAGTGCTTGGGGTTTAACTCGTCATATTAATCATGTTCTCAAAATACATAATTGATGCTCAAAATTTGATTAAAAGAGTGAAAAAGTATAAAACAGTGAATCTACGACCCACAAAAGGCGTCCAGAAATCAACGATAGAAGTGTACTGCTGTAAAACAACGATACTTAGCTGCTGCTGTTGACACTGTTGAAGAACGACGGTCCTGGGACGTCTGTTCTTCGTCTTCTCCTTCTTCAACAACAGCAGGAAACTTTCCTGCAGTTCTTCTCTTCGCCTCTGCAACCTCCCTGTGGTCTCCCAATCGACCCCAAACTCTCGACACCCCCTTTCCTTCGACCCTATAACTCTATATACCCAACAGGCGCAAGAAATCTCCCTCATTCACTCCATATAATCTTCATTACTCGGGCAGTAAATGAAAATATTTTGGGAATATTTTCTTTCCCTTCTCGTCTCCTGCACGCGTATTACAGCTGCAGAACTCTCCTCATTTAGCTCTGTCACGCCTCTGCCTATTGATAGAGTCATAACACATGTTCTGAACACGCTCAAATTCCACAAAACTCAAGAAATCCCGTGAATAGCTTCCTCCCGTACGGGTCTGCTCTGATTTCATCTGTTGAATTTTCTAGCCAAATTTGATCGCAACAAACACCCATACCAGCTCTGTTATGATATACCACATCTTTCAACAAAGTTTCAGCGATTGAATCTCACTAAAACACGTCAAAAAATTCTTCCCAAAGTTCTGCCAGTTGCATGCGTCATTTTTCCCGCCTTTTTCTGATTTCAAATTTTGGAAGAAAGGGACCTCCCCTTTATCCATTCCTGGGGTCCCTTTAGCAATTGGGCGGAAATAGTAATTTTGGGGCTGAAACAGTAATTTTTCTGGTGTTTTTAACAACTCCTGGGTTTTAGCGCATTTCTGGGTGCCTTTAACACTTTATCCTGGGGTGTAAAACACCACTTTTTGAGCCCATTTCGCCGCAAGGGCTTATTTCTCTAAAATTTCCTACAAAGACATAAAATAACACAATAAATACAAAATCGAGCACTAACAATACATACAATTGAGACATATTAGACACATAAATGTGTCTATCAACACCCCCAAACTTATTATTTGCTAGTCCTCGAGCAAAACTAATATGGAAAATAAAATCCTAACTCACTAGGTGTCCCTAGTGACCGAGTTAATCTCGGGAGGGTTTACCAGAGGTGTACCCACAAAACCAATACTCCAGACCCTAGCTATCTACGCAGAACCTTGGAAGGCACTAAAGAATCTCCTTGGTTGGCATACTTATTGACTATAAGAGGAAGTACCCTGATGCGAAATTCCAATTGTTGTACACGAGTTTGCACTCAAGCATACTAAAATTCATATATAAGTGACAGAGCTCTACTCAGATAGTCGCACTATGGACATCAATATCCGGAGTCAAAACTAATCACATGGATAGATCAAGAAGATGGATATAGAAAAACATAGATGGTTTTGATGTTTACTAAGTGAACGGCGTTTCCCATATCTGTCTGAAGGCCTCCGCCAAAATCAACCTATCCTAATGGATTGAGATACTAGTCTGACTAATATCAACACACTGGCATATACAAGGGTACCAGTGGTCGATAACCTAACTCTAGGTCAACACAACTGGCATATACAAGGGTACCAGTGGTCGACTTTATTGAATTTATTCCTTTTGGTCAAATGGTCTGGTCTCAATTTCTCTCTTTTTTTTTCATGTTATCTCAATCACTCTAATACACCCTAGCATTGGTAACAACTTGAATCGTGAGCCCCACCAAATCACTTAGAAACATATTTAAAAAGAAAACAACATCAAAAAAAAAAGTGAAAAGGACTCAACGAGATATGGTGAAACTATCATGTTATTTCTAAAAACTGAGCTCTGTGCTTTTATGAATAGACTCTTTAGATGTTTCCATCTAGTCAGATTGGTCCCTCAACTCCTAAAACCAAAATGCTTCCATCCACTTAGATTTGTTAGTGTCATCCTAAATAAGCATAAATTTTTAGGCTCTGTAGTTTATTTATTATGCAACTAAAAAGTTTCTCCCAATACCCCCAAACTTAAATCTAACATTGTCCTCAATGTTCTAAAGATAAAATTAAAAACATGAACAAGGAGAAACTGTTACCATTTGAAGTAAAAGAGTTAAGGAAGGATATTACCGGGTTGCATGAGATTGGGTTACCTCCCAAGAAGTGCTAAGTTTAAAGTCTTCAGCCAGACTTAGGAAAGGTTTAGTCAACTCGAACCGTATAACAGTAATCGGAATAACTGTGGGTCTTCAAAACCAAAAAGAGCTGACAAAAGGAGACTGCCACAAGCCAAAGAGTGATAGTCTTCCTTAAACAGATGTGTCGACCCTAATCTCCTAAAATAATTAGGTTTAGTCTCAAAACTTAAAAATTGACACATTTTAAACTCATATGTTCCCACAATTGGTAGAAAAGTTTTTGGTGGGAAAACAAAATCGATCTTGGAATCATAGCCTGGGTAAACCACATCAACCAGAGGATGGGTTTCTAACGACTGAATTTCCTTATGGACACCATTAGATTTAGGAAAACGTGTATGAAGATAATATTTTAGAATGGTCGAGGCATTGATGTCAAGTCCCAAGTGAGGGACCTTTTAAGAGTTAAAGCACACGGAGAACGATAATCACCCCCAAACTTAGAGTTTTCGGCGTCTCTAGATAGACTGGTCACAATCTCCCTAATTTCTAGGTCATCAGATTCTTGAAAATGGGCAATTGATTCTTCTAAGTCAGGTTCATCCTCACTAATCTCTACGAGTTCATCTAAGACTACTGTTTTCAAATCGTTCGACTCGAAAACAGAATTCTCAAGATAAACCGGTTCCTCTAAAACATCATCATATAAAGGATTATAAGAGAAAGTTTCTAATAAAAGCTCATTAACTAAGGTGTTAATCAAAGTTACTTCCTCAGATCCATTAATAAGTTCATCAAATAATGGATTTTCCAATACTCTGTAGGCTAAAGGATCATGAACTACATCGTCTAAAACGGTGGTATCTCTAGTCAGACCCACATCCTTTTGAATAGGTGAATAATCATTAAAAATATTGGGATCTGAACCAGAAATAATATTATCATTATGAAGCTCAAATGGAGTAACTAGTTCCGGATCACTATGCCTACAAATGTATGATTCTTCATCAATATTATCTTCATCATAATCATCATGAACCTCATCTAAAGTAGTGTCTTTTATTCTAATCTCGTCCTCTAGATTGGGCAAATATTCACTATTGATATCAAGGGTAGAATTGGAAACACTATTTTGGAAATTTAGATTATTTCGAGCAACATTAGCTAACTGTTCATTTTCTGCCTCTAAACGTGCTTGAATTTCACTAAGTGTAACACTTATACATTCACAAGTCTCATTGAATAT
Source organism: Papaver somniferum (assembly GCF_003573695.1). Classification (NCBI taxonomy): domain Eukaryota; kingdom Viridiplantae; phylum Streptophyta; class Magnoliopsida; order Ranunculales; family Papaveraceae; genus Papaver; species Papaver somniferum. The sequence goes on along the minus strand of NC_039364.1, from coordinate 216,374,336 downwards.
CTTAGACCGTTGTGTACTCTCTTCTCTTGAACTAACTGCACGTTCATACTCCCTTCGAACTTGTTGGTAGGTTTCTTCTAGAGATTGAACAAGTTTAGAAATGTCATAATCAGGACTAGTTTTTAAGTAATTTTACAAAAACGCATGACTAGTACTATAATATTCCTTATTTTCTTGCTCGTAAGACCAATTCGTGTGTGGATAGTAATTGGGCTCACTATGGTATGAACCATAACCTTGAAAAGTTTGGCGTTCCCAACTACTATTCCCACCATGGTCATAAAACTGATGATGTCCATATTCAAATTCAGGTCGATACTCATTGTATTGGCTTCTATCATACCAGTTCGACATTCTTAATTGCAAGGGAATTCTACACAACCACAAACAAGGCCGACTCAACTCCACCAAAACAAACCTAAAGATTTCTAGCAAACAAAAAGCATGATGGCTCCACTTAGATTGTTTCTAGACCAGCTTCTATCTTTCGAAAGGGAATTCGTTGCAATTTGAGCAAACCCCTCTGGAATCAATCCGAGTCAAAGTAAGTTGAATAGAGGCGAGGGAAGCTTAGTAGAGCTTTGATACCCAAGGCCTCACCGCATTAGAAGGCGGCGCAGTCACGCATTCAACTCTCAGAAACCATCATGAACTTTGAAGTGTGCTTAAAGAGCAACCAATATTTTTCGAACGAGTTTCCTATTAAGCTCGTTACCCTATCGATCTCTTTCTAGTCAAAATTTTAGACTTAGGTTCGTGTTTGGTTTCGTTTTCCTAAGGCGGGCAAGAAGGGAACGGTAATGAAATCCAAACCCTTATCTTGTATTGGCCAGGCCTTGCCCTTTACTAGGAATTTAAAAACAGTCCAAATTCGTCCTCAATCAATGAATCACCTTAAGGAATACAGTAACTCGCTTACAGGAGATTCGCGAGTGTTTCAATGGACTTACCCCCCGTACCAGACGGGGGATGAGCCGTTGAAGTCGACTCGGGCCACGACTCCTATGTCATGTACGAACCCGAGGGGCCGAGACGATATTGTAATCGTCGTCCTTCCCTGCAAACAGTTTATATTTATTTTTATTTGTATTTTTTTTATATAACCCTTCCGTAGGGTTTAAAATTAAAATAAATTGTCCAAAGTCCAGTCCAATGAAAAGAAATACAAATAATAATAATAATAATTACAAAAAAAAATAAAATGGAAAGTCTCTTAAAAAAAAAAAAAAAAATCTCTCTCTTTTTTTTTCTCTCTTTTTTCTTTATTTTTTTGCTTTGTCTTTTTTCCTTCTCTTTTAGCTTTAAGCTTTGATTCCAAGGTCTTTAGTATCCAACTTCAAACCTGTAATAGAAAGACACAACCAAAGAGACGTAAAAAGAACAAATGAAATAATAAAAAATAATAAAAACCTAAAATTCTACCTAAGCACAAATCCGCGTCGGCTGCGCCAAAATGATTAATGATTTTTCGTGGGTTGCAGTAATGAGGTTCAAACTCTCGGACTTGTGAAGGATAATATTTTAAACTTAATAAAAAAATATATATACAATAAAAATATTAACAATGGTGCGAGAAACTGGGACTAAAGATTCAGCCATTTTTCATTTTCAAGTGGTTCAGAATTTAATTCTAGGCGATTATAGTTCAAAACAAAACAAATATTAACTCTATTCTTTCCCAAAGTAGATTCTATAAAATATTACTTGTATTTTATGAGCATGGCGTATCAAGAATCCCTAAGACTAAGCATGCTCCATCAAATAAAATCACAAATAATTAATTAAAATCTTAATTCAATTAAAATTGGTGCAAAAAGTAAATAAAGAATTAATTTAAATTACCACATGGATGAAACATGGCCTCCTCCGTCGTCCCAGTGCTTGGGGTTTAACTCGTCATATTAATCATGTTCTCAAAATACATAATTGATGCTCAAAATTTGATTAAAAGAGTGAAAAAGTATAAAACAGTGAATCTACGACCCACAAAAGGCGTCCAGAATCAACGATAGAAGTGTACTGATGTAAAACAACGATACTTAGCTGCTGCTGTTGACACTGTTGAAGAACGACGGTCCTGGGACGTCTGTTCTTCGTCTTCTCCTTCTTCTTCAACAGCAGCAGGAAACTTTCCTGCAGTTCTTCTCTTCGCCTCTGCAACCTCCCTGTGGTCTCCCAATCGACCCCAAACTCTCTACACCCCCTTTCCTTCGACCCTATAACTATATAAATACCCAACAGGCGCAAGAAATCTCCCTCATTCACTCCATATAATCTTCATTACTCGGGCAGTAAATGAAAATATTTTGGGAATATTTTCTTTCCCTTCTCGTCTCCTGCACGCGTATTACAGCTGTAGAACTCTCCTCATTTAGCTCTGTCACGCCTCTGCCTATTGATAGAGTCATAACACATGTTCTGAACACGCTCAAATTCCACAAAACTTAAGAAATCCCGTGAATAGCTTCCTCCCGTACGGGTCTGCTCTGATTTCATCTGTTGAATTTTCTAGCCAAATTTGATCGCAACAATCACCCATACCTGTTATGATATACCACATCTTTCAAAAAAGTTTCAGCAATTGAATCTCACTAAAACACGTCAAAAAATTCTTCCCAAAGTTCTGCCAGTTGCATGCGTCATTTTTCCCGCCTTTTTCTGATTTCAAATTTTGGAAGAAAGGGACCTCCCCTTTATCCATTCATGGGGTCCCTTTAGCAATTGGGGCGGAAATAGTAATTTTGGGGCTGGAACAGTAATTTTTCTGGTGTTTTTAACAACTCCTCCGGGTGCTTTTAGCGCATTTATGGGGTGCCTTTAACACTTTATCCTGGGGTGTAAAACACCACTTTTTGAGCCCATTTCGCCGCAAGGGCTTATTTCTCTAAAATTTCCTACAAAGACATAAAATAACACAATAAATACAAAATTGAGCACTAACAATACATACAATTGAGACATGTTAGACACATAAATGTGTCTATCATACCCGTACGCGTACTGGCGAAACTTTTCTACCCGAAAAGTTCTGTTGAGTTTGGATATCAAAAACCAACTCAAATCCGGTATCTAAGGTACGCATACCCGTACGCGTACCCAAGCTAGTTATATTTCTCAAATCGGTAGTTTCATGAACTTAACCAATAAATCAATAAGGAATGCAATCTTTGCAAACCGTGTCTATATTGTTCATGAATTGATTCAAGTGAATCAAACCGATTTTGTTTCAATTGTGTCTATGTATAAAGATCTAAGAAATTGAACAACTCTTGAACTAGTTCTTATGAGTCATTTGAACTAGTTATGAGAAAGATGAATACGGTTAATATGAAAGTGCTCATATGGCTAACCATTGGTTAACTATTTGTGAACCGACTAAGTGTACACGTTTAGGTACGGTTACTCAAACCTTAATGAATACATTTCATTTGTGTGTGTGACAAGCTAAGTTTCGATATAACGGTTGAAAGATATTAGCTTGGATAAATCAGGTTTTCCATCTAACGGTGAATATTGAATGCTTTGTTACCAAGGTAACTTGGACTGCAAACCCTGATTTGAAAACTATATAAGGGAGACATCTAGCAACTGGAAAAACTAATCCCCACACCTTCTGTGTGATACTAGTTGGTTTTGCTAGATTCGATTCTCCTTTAACCGTAGGTTTCTTCTCGAGACCCTATCGGTTAACGACTTAAAGACTTCATTGGGATTGTGAAGCCAGACGAAACTACTTCTCTTGTAGTTGAGCGATCTGATCTTGATATTTTCTGTTGTACGAGTTCAATTGTAAGATTGGATTGTGATTATATCTCCGATAGGGCAAGATAAAAAGAAATCACAAACATCTTCGTCTCAACGTTTGTGATTCCGCAATATCTAGTTTCACTACCATACGATTTAGATTATTGTGAGGTGATTTATAATAATAGGTTGTTCTTCGGGAATATAAGTCCGGTTTATCAATTGGTTCCTGTTCACCTTGATTTTATCAAAATACAGAACAAAACTTGTAGGTTTATCTGTGGGAGACAGATTTACCTATTATCATAGACTTTTCTGTGTCATACAGATTTGTTTATTAAAGTCTTCGACTTTGGGTCGTAGTAACTCTTGGTTGTGGGTGAGATCAGCTAAGGGAATCAAGTGCGTAGTATCCTGCTGGGATCAGAGACGTAAGTGTTGATGGTGGATTTTAGTTCAGGGCTAAAATTGTAAAACCAAATTTATGCACTGACATCCTGCAAAGGAGAAAGCCACTGATAAGTGATGAATGCTTCTTTACTTTACTAATTCACCCAGAATGGAGCATGTGGCAACAATCCCAGTATTCTGTGAATTTATAGCATTATTAATTAATGCGCGATTGGCCTTATATTTCCTGTGTTGTTCCCGCAGAACTCTTATTATTGATGCGGCATGACGACTGAGTGTTGCTCTCAGCAGAGTAACACGAATCTCCAAGTGTTAATAATGAGGCATGCACGAAATGCCCGTACAGGCTACATCTCTCGGTGTATTATACTATCCCGATTGAGCATACATCTCTCGGTGTGTTATAGTAGCCCGATTGAGCATACATCTCTCGGTGTGTTATACTAGCCCGATTAAGCATACATCTCTCGGTGTGTTATACTATCCCGATTGAGCATACATCTCTCGGTGTGTTATACTAGCCCGATTGAGCATATTTCCTAAGAGAAATCTGGACTTCCCATGACAGTCTCAGAAACGATCACGACCACACAAGTTGCCGCATGATTTAACCAGCCTAGACGAACCCTAGCAGGAGCAAGCAATCACCACAATGACCACCAACGGGCCCGTTTATGCCCTGGCCGGTCAGGTGCAAGTCACGCCCATCAAATAGCCACCAAACGCCAGCCTAAAGTTGGATGTCCAGGCTGGTGTGGAGCAGCTGAAGGAGTTCGCGCGACAAAAGCCGACCATGGCAGTCTTAGAACATCCACGGTCGTCCAACTTCACCGGCACGGTTGGACGGCGTGGATTTCTTCAAGCCCGGTCGGACAAGTGCCATGGCACACACTGGCGGGCCCCCTTTCTACCTGCATAATCGATCCTCCCCTGACCTAGCTACGGAATGACGTGCGGTTGCCTGAAGTTGGGCCGGCGTGAGGTTTAAAGGGTCGCTGGAAATTCCAATAAGGGTCTTAAATTGATCACGACCATACAACTTCACCGGCATGTTTGGATGGCTTAGATCAGACCCATAGCCATCAGACAGGTATTGGCATGTTCACCACCGGCCCAATGTGGGCCTCACATGGTCGGCCACCCCAGACGAGAAGCATAGCTTGCAAATTCGTCCAACCAAAGTAGCATGCACATGAAACCCTAATTAGGGTTTATGGCATATTACTTGTGTCGCAAATCAGTCACAACCATCCATCTTCGCAAGCATATATGGAGGGTGTAGATTTAGATTCAAAGGGTCCCAAGCATGTCAATACAATCATTGTGGGCCCGTCTACATGTGTGACCGATCGGTCAAGGCCAACCATGACTAGGTGCCTCGATTCGTGCACCCAAACTAGGCATGGTCGCAACTCCTTTGTGGCATGGGTTTTCTATTGCAAACCGATCTCGACCACTCAACTTTGCTGGACAAATTGAGTGGCTTAGATCACATCTTCATGGGACGGTGAGGTACGGACGCGTACACCGGCAAGCCGTCTACACGCATGCCAGGTCGGTCTTGCCAAAAACGTCTCCCATGCTTGGATTCGACCAAGCTGAAGAGTGATGCTTGCGCACCTCTTCAAGACCCTAAACTCTATCAACGGTCGCAGATGAGTGTCATAAAATCATCTCGTCCGTCCAACTCCACCAGCTTGGTTGAACAACCCTGGCTAGGAGTCAAGCTACCAATGAAGCATTCCCATGGTCACCGTCCACCACTCTTCCACAGAGAGTGATCGGTCAAAGCATGGCTCGCCCATGCAGCCTCCAAACGATCACTCGAAGATGGTTGGATGTGATGCTATTTTAAGACGCTTGATCGTGACTTACTCCGTTAAGCCTTAAAATAGCGATGCTTCATACGTGTTGAATATATTCGATGCATTACATGCATAAAATACACACGATATTTTATAAGTATCGACTTCCCAAATAACTTAGTTATTTAACCTAGCATTACATGCTACTTCCTATGGGTCCCACGATCCACACGATCGAGACATCAATCATGTCACAAACTGGGGGATACATACTGGGGTATTGGTCTGGCGGTTTACAACGTGCAACATGCCATCATAAGAACGTGTCAGGAAGACATGGACGGTTAGTGATGATGGGAGAAGTGGGCTTATACCTGATCGTGTGACAATCACTAACACGACTCCACTACTCCATCATTCCACTTTCTCCAATTCCCACGAGAGACAGGGTTAGGCGCAATGACTTGTATAAATAGGTTCTCCTCCCTATTTACAAAAAAAGAGACAATACAAAAATCAAGTGTTGATACAACGTATCCCAACACCAGAACTGATAGCTTACATTCTGCAAGCCAGTTCAGCTTTCTGATACAAGTCATACACATCCAACACCTTCACAATCTCAACACCTTCTTTGCTTCCCTCCCTAAGATCAACCCCATCTCTTTCACTTTGTGACCGAAGAAAGTCTGGAACTGTCATTTCTTGGTTTAGGCGAGAATTGTACAAATTGATTTCTCGAATCAAAAGCACTCCCGTGCAGTGCATTTGTTTAGGGTTTAGATTCATTTATCATCCACACACCCCAAATTATCAAAACCGACAGAAATAGTTTTCACCCATAAACAGTAAGAAGCGCAACTGTACCTTGAATCAGTGTGAAATTTATTAGGGTTCAACTACAGTCCAGACCGAAGTTAGTTTGTAGTAGGCTAGTGTCTGTAGTGGCTTAATACAGTGTGGTGTTCAATCTGGACTAGGTCCCGGGGTTTTTCTGCATTTGCGGTTTCCTAGTTAACAAAATTTCTGGTGTCTGTGTTATTTCTATTCCGTATTATATTTTGCTATATAATTGAAATAATACAGGTTGTGCGTTTGTATCAATCAATAGTGAAATCCAACCTTTGGTTGTTGATTGGATATTGATTGATCCTTGTATATTGGTATTTGGTACCGTCCAAGTTTATTCATTGTATTTGATAAAGACTCGCAGATTTCTATTTGCTTGAGTAAAGATCAAATCAAGAGAAGAGGTATTAACTCCTCGATATACTTTTACCTAGATCGAGTCTGACTGTCTAGTTGATTCTCTAGAAAGTATATTGGATTTAGTCAATACATATTGCTAATCGAAATATTGGGTGTGCTTGTTAGACCCCTGCTTTTTCAAAGCCGTTATACAAAATCTAAACCAACTTCGTATAGTTGAGACCAAGCAACTAAACCTATAGTTCACCTAGTTCCCTCAGTATCCCTGCGCCTGCAACTTGCAATAAGTCACGCACTTGGAACAATTCCTTTGGTTCGTATTCCAAACAGTAAAGGAACAACAAATCTGTTTGGTAACTACTCTTTTCAAACAACGTGATATGAGTTTGACAAAAGGCTCTTCCGTTTAACCAATAAACTCCTTTGCCGGGTTCTAGATCAATCTATTCAACAGATACCAAAGTAATTTTTTAGACTATGCAATCAATACTATGAATCACAAAGAAATATATTGATACCAATCTACACAACTAATCAATCTAATCTATCAAAAAGATAAACCGATTATAGTTGGATCCCCAGCCGATCAAGTTTTGTGCACACAAAAGATTATGAACTCAAATAAGAGACCATCTTTGTCTTCAAATCTTTTTAGATCTTAAATAAACACCTGCACACAAACAACTTGAATCTCTTGTGATAAATCACACACAAAACGGAGTCTGTTAACGATGGATTATCACAAGAAGTCTTTAGATCTACAAACAGTCTAAAGATACCCGTCGATACTTCGATCTAGTTTGAGTGAATATTATATCAGAAGAGAAGATTCTCAAGCATAAACAAACTAGGTGCAATCAAAGTTCAACAACCGTTAGTCAATCAAATCAATCGAAAATTAATAATAAACTGCAATTATCTAGTTTCCCACCAACGGGTACTCGTAGAGCTTCTCAATCCCAAAGAAGTCTTTAAAACGAGCGGTCGTATGAGATTTCGACTAATTAGGGTACTTTCCTCTCCGAATAGACGGCTCCACCAGTAACAACACAACTAGGTAGTTTTGCTAGCTCTGAGGATTAGTTTGCTCGAAATGCAAACTTCAATATTTATAGACCAAGGAAGTTTGGACACCAAGGAATTTCCAAAACCGGATATTCTCAAAGATATGCAATAAAGCCAAAATCGGTTTTCATAATTCCTGAAATGCTTTGTCCAAATATTGACCTAAATCTCAGTAGAAAATCTCCAATTAGTAAATGCACATTACCAATTTTTATTTTCTAAAGATATGCATTTAATTGGAAATTAAAAGCATATAAAATTAAAAACCTTAATTAAAAGATTCTCAATTTATTTTGATCCGGGATTCTCCTTTAGTTATTAAGGAATATCTTTGAGCAATAATAAATAAGAATTAATGCACATGTTCAAAGTATGTCGACATCTTTACTCTGTAAATCCTTTTTCATATTTACAATCTTGGAACCGATTTGCCACACTTCCAAACGAGTTTAGAATTGGTTCATCTGATTTGCCACACTTCCAAACGAGTTTAGAATTGGTTTAACGGTTCTACCAAACACAAAGTTCGGTTCTACCTCCAAGTGGCTACAAAGATCGGTTAAATTAGTTTACATAAAATGGCTAACTAAGTACCAGGATCGGTTACCACTATCTCATGGTATTACTTGTGATCGGTTGCACAAGTTATAGGATCGGATACACCAATTACTAAAACTTGTTAACCTACTACAAGGATCGATTACACATCTTGTGATTAGCCCCACCAAGTATTAGGATCGGTTACCCAATGACTAGGAATGGACACACCAATTACAAATATCGATCATACCATCTCAGGTGATTACTTAAGATTGGTTTCAATGATAAAAGTCATACTGATACATAAGTCAGGCATTGTGAATAGTTTTACCAAGATACATAAACAAGTTATGAGCGGTTATACTAAACACACATATTCGTAATCCAAAGATTTGCAATGAATAACAATACCAATCAGCCTAGCGATTTCCCTTTCGATTCACAAAACAAGTGTATGAATTGTACTTCCTTTAAACGAATGTAAAACATTGTTTCCTAGGATGAAATCTTCACCCATACCCATACATAATCACAATACCATTCATACGATTATGTGGATGTCTTATATACAAAGTTCAAAAGATAGGCGGTATTGTATTATAATTCCTTAATACTACGTCTAACTAGAGTATAATCATTCACAGCTTCACAGTTATGTTTCAATATAGCACGACTTGAAAGATACGTTATGAATGAAACAGTTCAAGCCAAAATATTACTAACCTCAAGAGGAAGGATGGTGTCGTCGATGTAGCTCTTTACTTCTTCACATTCTTCAAGTCTTTGAGTAATACTTGTATGTCTCATATCCTAATAACTTTCTAGCTAACCTATAAGAAGTTGGCTCTAGTAAATAATCAAGCGACTCTTTAAATGGGTTTTGGTTCACTAAAATATGACAACCAAACTTGACATACCAACGGTTGGTGGGTTCAACCAAGCAATGATCTAACAGATATCAAGAGTTGTGAAAAATAAATAAAAATAAAAATAATAAAATAAGGGAATGGAGAGGCGCAGGACCGGCATGGCCGGTGGGCCTGGTCCCATGCGCGCCTTTTTTTTATTATTTTATTTTTATTTTCCTATTTTGCATAAATCTTCATATTTCCACATACATCCATATTTTTGGATGCTCGTTCGTGCATTATTGTTAAGAACACCCACACCACTTTCTCGGGGCTTACTCGGTGGTGGAACATATGCCCGAAAGTGAATATATATTACTAATTCATGGAATTCATCTGAGAAAAGCCGTTAATTGAAGTAATGAAATATTATGAGAACAATAGAATATTTTCTAGGAGTTTAATTGATGAATGTTGCACTACAATTAATTAATTGATGGCTCTATACTAGCAGGAAATCTGTCTAGGAGCATTATATATATATATATATATATCTATTCGAGAATTGAGGTATGAGATAGTAGAACCATCATACTCGTTCTGAATGTTTATTATGCATAGTCAGGGAACATTTGCGACATCCTGAAGACGTTGTTGCTCTATACTAGTGGTCAATCCATCTAGGAGTCGTCCAATCATTCTCGATTTTATACAAAAGTGAATATTGGAATTGCTTAGTATTGTTTATATAATATGCAAAATATTGAAAGCTCAGCTGAAAGATTTTAATGATTTCATATTTATGCATGCTCTGAAGATGCTATACACTCGGTCAGAGATTATCTTGACATGAACTTTCATTTCTAAATTCTAAAATATGAATTTCATATATTCGTCTGAATCTAGGTCAAAAATACATAAAATTATGATTTTACGATTTATCCTTCATCAAAAATCCACCATCAATACACGGTTGCAAGTAGACCAACTGAATGAACCTTGACAATATGTATATAGAGTTTATCTCTCTACCTCTTCTCAATCAGTATATATATATACAAGGAGTCCGTGAACCTGATTGTTAAGAAGAGTACTTGGACGATCCAAAAATCAATATCCAAGATCAATCTAGTTGTATCCAAATAATCCAATCGGAATTCTGCCAAGTAATTAAACTTGTTATCTATCTTTCAAGATACGATTTTTACAAAAACAAGTCTCTTAATAGATTATAATTAGATGGATGCATATGGTATAATTGAATAGTACAACTTGAGTAAATCCAATTAAAAAAGATAAACAATACAATGCGGAAAAGGAAAAACACAAGACACCAGAAGTTTTGTTAAAGAGAAAACCACAACTGCAGAAAAAACCAGGGATGTCATCTAGATTTGAACACCAAACTGTATTAAGCCGCTACAGACACTAGCCTACTATTAGACTTCGGAAGGGGATATAGTTGAGACCGAATTCACCCTCCAAGAAATTTAGATGTAGTCGCGCTCCTTACGTCTCTTGAATCTCGAAAGGCTGTACATAATTGATTCCCTTAGATAACGTCCTTTACAGCCTAAGTGTTATTTCAGCCGAAGTGAAGACTTTTGATACCAATCTTCCTCAAACAGATAAACCTATTTGATTTCCCTTTATATCAAATATCAAGACTTGGAAATATATTTGAACACTTACACTCACTTAGATGAGAAGCCTGGATCTTTTACCACTTTTCAAGAAAAATCTTTAAAAGATTACTTAAGATCAATTTTCAGATATCTATCTTGAGGAATCACAAAGTCTGAGAAGAGAACTTTGCAATTACTATCTTTCTTGCCTAAAAGAGATAACAAAAGCCTCAATAACAATAAAGAAAGATTAGGATACACGAACTATCAAATAAAAATAGTCGTACATGGCTTCATGAATCCCCAAAACGAAGTTATTTAGTCGTAAACCTAATTATGTTTCTCAGAGGAAACGTAAGTCAATAGAGGACGACTCTAGAAATCAACTAGGACACAAAGTGTCGGGGATTGAACTTCCTATTTGAAAGAGCATCTCTATTTATACATTTTCAAGATTGAGGGTTGCTTAGTTTCCAACCTAAGATAACTTAGGTTTCAAGCAAACACTTTAGGTCTTGTAAATACAACAGAGTAATATACACAATGGTCCAGTTACGGAATCGTGTACAATGATTGTTTGGTTTGGCAAGTATGCCATAAGAACTAAAAGCAATTTGATGTTTATTTAAACACCTAAAAATTTAATCATGATGCAGATACATAAGTGTTTAAGTGATCAATGAAGTCTTAGACGTGTTTAAGAGAGTCATAGAAATGTTAAACATATTTAAAAAATAAGTCTTTGAGTATCTGCTAAATTCTACTGGGATCGTTGGTGAAACAGTTCGTGAACCGTAAAACAAGTTCACGAGTCAAGGTGTTACGGTTCGTGAACCGGGTTCGCCAACCTTACTTGGCTCGAGAACTCAGATGGATACGGTTCATGAATGGGGTTCACCAACTTCTAGCATTTTGCACCAACTTAAAAATTCAGTACACCGCGGTTCGTGAACTGTCCCCGTATGAACTTACGGTTTGCGAACTATTTCGCCAACATTCCCTGTATTTCTGAAACTCAGATATCTATGGTTTGCAAACTGGTTCGCCAACCCACCTTGAGCCGAAATATATGAAGTTTTGAATTTCTCTCTTTTTATGTTTAAAACATTCCCAAGTGATAAAAATCATTTGTATGTGCAATCTTCAATTGATCCACAAATTAATTCTTGAACAATAAATTGTTTCGAACTAATATTGTTAAGGACCTTTGAACATCTATGCTTGAATCATATTTCGAGATATTTAACAAGATAAACTTGACTCGAAAATTTTTCTTTCCAATAAATCTACTAATGTCATATGACATAGTCTCATACGATAGAATGATAAGATAGTGAGTAAAATATAAGGGTTTAGTCTTTACATACTGAATAAAAGAAGTTCTCCAAATGTTTTCGTCGATCTTCAGTCTTCGAGGGTGATGTCTGATACTCAACTAACAAATTTAACTTAGTCCGAGACTTGACTTAATATATTATAAATCAAGACATAGTTTTGATCATCTAACATTATAAACAAGCTTGAGATAACAAAAGTTATGAGTCCAACCGAGCATTGCTGTAACAAATACATCTCATTGGAGCATAGCTCAACTAAGGAGATATTTATTTTTATTTTCCATGTCAAGGAAAAAACTATATACATTCTTCCAAAAGATAATACACATACAAGAACTTATTATACTAATCAAGAAAGAAATGTCTCCCTTGCAGTAATTGTGCATCCTCCTTGTTGTTATAGGAGAGAAGGAAAAAAGTAGTACAAACAGGTTATGTTGTGATAAGCATCCTTCTTCTCATTAAGAAGGACAAAGTCCTTTGTCTTAATTCTTTGTTTAATAACCATTTGTCCTTGATATGGTGAGTTTCAAACGAAGTACTCAAAGAAAATTAAGTAGTGGGGTTACGTGAAACCCATCAATTCTTTACCTTTTTGATGCCTCCCCTCAGTCTTTTAATCAAGGTTCGAAAAACGGGTCACGGCCCAGGTCACAGGTATTAGGCGTGACCGTTATAACGTGTTTTGACGGGTGTGAGCACGTTTTGGGTCAAAAACGCGTTATATAGGAATAAAACGCGTTTTTTTGACGTTTTTTTAAAATAACGGGTGTGATAACGGTTAAATAAGAAAAATAAATAATTTGTGATCTGAATTTCCTATGTAACGGTAATTACAGCTGTGAAAACGGTTACAACGGGTCTAAATAACGTTGTTACAACGTTTTTTCATTTTTTTTTGTTTAATTTATTTATTTGATTTTTTATTTATTTGTTTATGGGTTTTTAACATACAAATTTATGGATATCTAGTAAAATTCACAACCCTAAGTCTATGACTTATAACAATGCATTGTAGTTATCGTCTACCGACAATATTTATACACGCATACTATCACTATCCACTTGATATGTTCAAGTTGTCACTCGAATAGTTCAATGCATTCCCCAATATTTCAATAATGCATATTCGGATTCAAAAGCAGTCAAAACTTTGTTGTCAAATAATACTCCTAGGCTCTTAGCTACTTGCTACAAGACTAACCAACAAGGAATGCAACAGGAAGAGAGTCAGAGACTAGCTAGAGAAAAAGAGAGTGAGAGAGGGAAGTCAGGGAGTCGATTTATATTTTTCTTTTGCATTTGGAGGTGTGTACAGTATATGCTACATGTGGTCTGTACTTTAGAGTTCAGACTCAAAAGTTAAAGAAACAAAACAAAAAAAAAAGTAAAAAGAGTAGTTGGTTTCATGATCAAAGACATAGCTAGCCTGTGCTTATATACGCATGCAACGAGATTCCAAATGTTTCAAGAATATTTCGATTTGCTAGCTATTATGTCTTCTTGCCCAAAGGAATGCTTTAAAATGACAAGAAGAGAATTGAAATGAAATCAATACCTCTGGTTCTCTGGTTCTCTGCTTCTTGCTCAAAGGAATGCTTTACATTTTGAATTTCTCAAATACAAGTTTAAGAGGTAATATTAATTATTTTTTGTAGATTTTTCATTCAATTAGAGATATAATTTATTAATACGTTATTAATTTATTTAATATCGTTTTTTTCTTTCATGATGTTAGAGTAGTGAATATAGATGTTTGAGAAATATCGATGTTTTTTTCTTTCGTGATGTTTGAGAAATATTTAAGAAATGTTAAGTGAAGAAATGTTTCATTCTATTAACGTATATTTACTTAATAAATGTTTCATTTTTATCTAAGAAATGTTTTAAGAAATATAGATTTTTTGTTCATTTTATTATCATTTATTTAAGAAATGTTTTAATAAATGTTAATATTCATAATTAAATAGTCCATCAACTTGAATCAGTTGGCACGTAAAAAATCATTGTTTCTTTATAAAAAAAAATGGCATGATGAATTGATGTATGGTATGTTTGTATTCCTGTTCTCAATCATGAAAAAATGAGAGGCTACACGATCCTTAATTTAACTTTTAATATTCAAGTTGAGTAAATGACTAATGCAACTTGTGATTTCTAATTATAATGCTACTCTAACCATTTTTATATTGATGGAATATGTCCACTTAACTTGTATTTATATATGTCACTTATTGCTATGTGAAATTTCCTACTTACAGAATATAATGGAAGGATCAACATCTGCAAAACGAGATGTTTTTCATGCATATTGTACTGTAATGAGTGATGGTAAAAAGTTGAAGTGTAATTTTTGTGAAAAAGAAGTGTCTGCGGGAATTTCGCGTTTCAAAATGCATTTGGCACAACAAAGAGGTACAATTACTCCCTGCATGCATGTGCCACCTGAGATTAAAAATTTAGCAAAAGTATGGGTGCAAGACAGAAACAAAGCAAAACGGCAACGAGTACCAGAAACTGAATATGAAGATACATAAATTCAAAATATGTATGAAAATGAACCGTGGAACCTTGTGCATGATATAGATGAAGAAGAACAAGCGCCGGTAACACAAAAGAAAATGGGAGGGTTATCGAAGTTGAAGAACCTTTTTGGACGAAAAAGTAAGAATACTATTGCCGGAGAAGGTACATCACAGCGTCCACTGGCCTCTATGGACATACCTAGTTCTTCAATGCGTACACCACACCAAGCACCTAGGATGTCTGTAGATATGGGAGGACAATATAATACTAATAGGGATTCTCAACCTAGGATGGCGAATTTTGGGAGAAGTAAAACGTGTCGGGAAAAAGTTGATTCTTCTGTTGGACGTTTTTTCTATGATAATGATATTCCCTTCAATGTGGCCAACTCAACTCAGTACCACGAGGCATTCAATGTAGTTGCAAATTTCGGAAAATCATACAGAGCTCCGTCTTTCTATAAGTTGTCGAACCCATTATTAAGGCAGGAAAAACAAAGGATTCAGAAGGATGTGGTGTCGGTCCAACGAAATTATTGGAGAGAGTATGGGTGTACACTCATGTAAGATGGTTGGAAAAACAAAAATAACCATACGATTGTAAACTTCTTAGTTTACAGTGGCCATGGGACAGCATTTTTGAAAAGCGTTGACATCGAGCATAATCGGTTGACAGCAGAGTATTTGATGAGTTTGTTCAGACCGGTTATAGAAGATATTGGTCCGACAAATATTGTTCAAATAGTAACTGATCAAGGATCCCAATTCAAAGCCGCAGGTAACTATTACAACTTAATTTAATTACAGTTGTTTATTTTTATATATTATTAATTCATTTCTCATTTTGTTTTAATAGGTATGAGATTGTCCATAGAGTATGGTACATTTTTTTGGGTACCTTGTGCAGCTCATGTGTTGGATTTAATGTTGGAAGATACTGAAAAGTTCCCCTTTGTTAAAGGTGTGATTTCAGAAGCTAGAAAAATCAGTAAATTTATTTATAATCATGGTTGGGTTCTTGCTAGATTCAGACAACATTCTGGGGGACGCAATCTATTGCGCCCTGGCTTAACAAGGTTTGCGACAAATTTTATCGCAATCAAAAGTATCATTGATCAACGTAATGCAATCGAGAGTCTTTTTGTAGACCAAGAATTTGTGAACTCGCCAGAAGGAAAAACTCGTACGGCTAAAGATGTGAAAAACATTATTTTGAATGAGATGTTTTGGCACACATGCCAAAATGCATGCATGATGGTTGGTCCTTTATTGAAAATGATCCGTTTCTTGGATTCAGATAAACCTACCATGGGTTATTTGTTTCATGCACTTGCTACATGTGTGGAAACTATAGAAAGGGGTTTGGGTAAAATTCGAAATAATTCTATTATAGGTGTGATTAACCGACGATGGAAAGATCAGTTGAGTTTTCCTCTTCATGCTGCAGCGCATTTTCTGAATCCATATTATATCTACAACCCAACATCCAATCTCATCAACAATGAAATTTCTCAGCCCCAAATTTGTCTCAGTGAAATTATATCAAAAATGATTAGTAGACCTCAAGAACAAGCGACATGCATGCTAGAGGTGTGAATTTTTATTAACAATTAATTTCGTAATTATATGAATTTCTATTCACAGTTTTTGATATTTTTAGGCGGGAAGAATGCAAATGATGCAAGGCCAATTTGCATCACCATCAGCAAGATTGGCTGCTCTGCAAGGTGATCCTGTAAGCTGGTGGTTGTCATACGGTGCTCAGTTTCCATCACTCCAGAGGATCGCGGTAAAGATACTAAGCCAGAAAAACACATCGTCTGGATCCGAGAGGAATTGGAGTGTGTTTGAAATAATTCACACCAAACTACGCAACCGTTTAGTTTCGTCAAGAATAAACGATTTGGTATATGTTCAGTACAATTTAAGATTGGAGCAGCAAAGAGTTCAAGGTAAAGCAAAGCGACAGAACATCGATGTCCACGATGTTCATAGCCTGCTGACAGATGAAAATATGCTTGATTGGATAGCAGGGAATGATGAAACACCAGGTTTACCTCAGGAAGAACATTGGTTAAATGAATTGGAAGAGGAAGCAACTAATAATCCAGAGCCTCTCCCTCCACCATACGAATGGTATGATCCAGAAGTTGAAATCTCATATCAAAGGTTGCCAGTGAGTAACTTTGTTTATGACTTTGGTAACCTAACATTTGGAGACAATATACAAGGTCATGAAAATGAAAATCCCATATACAATTCTCATTACACTGAAGATCGTCCAGAAGAAGATACCCGAGGAATTAATGAAGAGTATAATTCCAATATTAATATCAATAATGAAGTAGATAATCGTAATGATAATGAGAAAGAAGACTATGGTTATGAAGATGACGATACTGTTAACTACGACAGCCAAATGCATTACGCGAACCAATATGAGGCGGAGGAAGAGGAGGAGGAATCAACTGAGAATCGTCGAGAAAACAGAAAATACTTGAATAAGTCGGAAAAAAGTGCCGGTACAAGTTGGTTTGTCTAAGTTTAAAATTTCAAGCACTACTGTCACTAGGTTACTTATTGTAAGTTTAAAAAATTTGAAGTGTTTAATGATTATTTATGAAATTTTAGTTGTAAGTTTGAAATTAAAAATTGTATAAGAATTTCTCCAACTCAAATATTTTTTCCTTAAAAACGGGTTTAACCGGTATGAAAACGGAAAATACGGTGTAAAAAACGTGTGTTAAAATGTTATTTAGAA
Organism: Papaver somniferum; assembly: GCF_003573695.1. Classification (NCBI taxonomy): domain Eukaryota; kingdom Viridiplantae; phylum Streptophyta; class Magnoliopsida; order Ranunculales; family Papaveraceae; genus Papaver; species Papaver somniferum. The sequence continues at coordinate 216,356,466 of NC_039364.1, read as the reverse complement.
GAAAAAAACTGAAATATTAATTTTAGAAAAACGGTAATCACAGGTGTAAAAACGGTTATAACGGGTCTAAATAACGCCATTTTTTCCTATTTATCGGTGTTATTTAGGTAAGCGTGTTGGTGAACCTCACGGGCACGATATATGGGTGTGAGCGTTATAACGGACGTTTTTTCGGAAAAAACGGCCGTTTTTCAAACCTTGCTTTTAGTAAGAGATTTAAAATCAACGATTCTTTTGTTAATAACAGAGTGGCTAACATCTCCGTTGAAGTCATAATTTTTATTCCCCATATGTTATTCTTTAACTATTGTTATTTTTTCTTTTCAAACTAACTTATATACAACCGAAGGTTTTGTTTTAATTTATCAATGATAAAACTAAGAATAAATATTAAATAATTAATTGATTTTAGTTTGATTTTTTATTTAAAAATCATTAGTACAGAACTAAGCTAGGTTAAGTTTGTCTGTGTTAGTGGTGGTCAGGATTTGTCCAGACAAAGATAAATCAAGGGTTGTGGTTCTCCTGACCACCCCCTACAACTCGTGCGCGTGCCATTAATTCCAATATTATGAATGAAAAATGAATAATCAAGTCAAGATATGGATTTTCAAAAATTATAACGGAGAGGTTCGAACTCATGACCTATTGTGTCATAAGAGTGGCCTCTAACCAGTGTTCCACCTTGGTTGGAATTAATAGAAAAGATAAATCAACGATGGTGGTTTGTTCAACTTAAAATATCATAATTGATTCATTAATTAGCGTTTCACTAATTGCACATAATAAATAATATATTCATTATAAAGTGTTCTTTAATTAGTGTTTCACTAATTGCTCATAATAAATGACTAATCAATTTTTAATAATAAATTTTTTCTTAATTAATTATAATATTTATTTCTATTAATAAGTAATTTTGATAAATAATATCAATGGACATTTTTGGCGATAATGAGTAGTAGAAGAGGTGGAGGGCGAAAGATTAGTGGTGGTTAAGGGTGGAGCCAAGCACAATTATATTTATTTTGTTCTTGTAGTTGCAGGAAATCCTACACTACACCCCTCATAAGATTTCATTAACATTCAACTCATTTTTGGATTAACAATCTTAATTTTATTGATGAATCTTTGAACAACCTTACAAGAAAAGATAAATGAATCAAGAATAACCACTGCTCTAGATTTTCTCTCTCCTATTTACTTGCTTCCCACTCAGAAAAGATCTCTCTCCCTTTTTTTTACAACTGAATGACTATTTATAGGGAAATACATAGTGGATGACAACTAATCTGTCCTTTATTTTCGGATATGGTTTGCGACATTCTCGCAACCTTACAAATATTAATCTCGCACACTTCCTAATTTTCGCAAGTCCATCATATTTTTCTCATGATTTAGCTGATGTCGTTTATTATGTCGTTTCTGAAATTGCTTTGCGACATTGTTGTGTTGTGTTGTTAATAATTTTGCTGAGGCATTATTGCTACGAGATTCTGATCCTACATCTTGCCTCTTCTCATATCTTCTCTGCGAAGTAGAGAATGATGTGAGAAATCCCGCAGCTATCCATCACTTCATATTCTGCATTTATCACACGTATCCTTTCTCCCATCTGTTTCTTGACACGTCTTCTATAACCGCTGATTTTCAACCGCTCACGTCTTTTCGCATTAATTGTGTTTATCTTCTCGAAAATCTCCTCTATATATACTCTCCTTTTTCTTCTTTTTTACTCTCTTTTTCATCTTCTCTGCAACTTCATCATTTTCTCCGTAAATTCCTCTGCTGTAATTTTTCTTCTATCTTCCTTCTTCAATCTTCTTAATTCTTCGTTCATTCTCATACTTTATGTTCAGATATGCCTCCAAGCGGTCAAAAACATGAAAAAACCTTAAAGGAAGTTCAAAAAGATCTTGCCAAGAAAGGTTTCACACTTTCTACCATTCCTGGTGAAAGTGCCAAATCAATTCTTTCTATCAAACTTTTCTCTGACCAACATTGTGATGATCAATCAATCATAGTTTCGCTGGGTCAAATTCTCGCAGGTCTCCCCATTCCTCTTTATGACCCAGATATTCCTATGTTCTATGAAATTCTCGCTCACTCGGGATTTTCACGAGCTATCTTCCAATTGAGTGGGGATTTCATCCGTCTGATGCTGGAGTTCGCTAACCGTGGTGCTGGTAAAGGATCTCTATATTCCAAAGAGCTTAGGGATCCTAAATTCGTATATCTAGAGATAGTCGCTGAGAAGTATATAGTAGCGAATTTCTTCGAAAATTATGAATTAATATCTATGAAGAAGGAGAATACTCGCTGGGGTATTCGCTTGAAAAGGAAGGATGTTATTGCTGAAGATAAGATGCTCATGCATGACATTGATTGGCACTCTGGAATAAATAAAAATCCTCTCCAATCCAAAGATGATAAATGGTGCGTCTTCCCCTTGATGCTGAAAGGACCCTATATATTGATCATAGACCTAGCTTGGGTTTAGCCAACAAATTTAAACGTTTTTATATTGATTCTAAGGAGAAAATCAATAAGCTAAGAGCCAAGATTAGTGGCCTTATAGATGATAAGCATCGTATTTCTAATCAAGGTGCTGAAGCTTTGGAGAAATTCCAAAAGACTCTTCTTGAGGTTCAACTTGAACGAGATGAGGCTAACCGCAAGAATACCGAGCTCTGTGAAAGAGAAAGTCAAGTCCGTTGTCGTCTCCTTATAAATAGTGATGATGAGTTCGCTTGGGCCGAGACAATCTTGGATAACGCCAGAAAAGATTTAGGTGTAAATGTTAGTCTCCAAGTTGAGCATACAACCTTGATTAGAGATATGATTTCTGAGAGAGAAGGTCATTAACTGTTTTCCTTTATTAATCTTTGGTTTTTCACGAGTTTTTATCAAGTTATTGATTAATTGCTATATGCTTCATAGGATCTGAAAGTAGATATCGCCAAAGAGTTGAGGAACTTGAAGCTGAAAAAGAGGAACTCGCAAAGAATCTTTCTTCTCGCAACGACAAATATTCTAGATTAAAGAATCAAATCAAGATCACTGTTGCGAACTTTAAGAACGACGCTCTGCATCAATCAAACTATTCAAATGGTTTGTGATGACCATAGTATTCCTCACTCTGATTATCCTTGTCTCTTGGAGGAGATCCCAAAGAACAATCCTAGTCTGACCATCTCTGATAGCGAAGCTGATGATGAAGAATCTGATGGTGATGAAGGTTCTGATGGAGATAAAGGTTCTGATGCAGACGAAGAAGAGAACAAGTGAAGATGATGAAGGATCAACTAAGAAGTAGTCTTTGTTTCTTTCTTTGATCTTCTGTAATACTTGTACATTTATTCCTTCTTTTTGTATATTTGCGAATTCTTTTGGTTCCCCATATTCCTTAATATATGAGTTTCTTTCATTTTGACCTGCATTCATTAAAACAATTCTTCCTTGCAATACGGTTAATCAACATAATGATTAATTTTTGAATTTTTGCGTAAATCTATTATGTGGAGACAAATAACATTTTCTAGTTTCATTCATTCCCATACTTGCCTCTGATATTTGTATCCAAATGAGAGATTTTGCAGATTTTTCTTATTTTGTGCCTCAACTTCGCAGTTGTTTATGTATAATTTCGCAATCATATGCGAAGTGAATTTTGATTCTTTTCAAAATCTCATTCCTGTATGGTCTTCTTTTTCCTTCCTAGTTAAAGGTCTTATTATGCCACCTCTTGTCATTGCGACAAAATCGTAGGACGTCCTTGCATTTTCATGCAAAAACCCATTGATCTTGTCTTAACTTTTTCTTTAGTATTATTGCCTCTTCAGGATTGTCGCAAAAATATGACAAGCCTTAATACTCTTGCGAGTAAAAAGCCTCATGACATTTGCGTCTTAAGACACTTATCGGCTCCCTAATGGAGGGTGCCGCCCTTATCTCCCCCTGGTTTCCCCTTCAAGAAGGCGTACCTCTACCATACAAGGTTGGCTCCTCCCATCCGGTCTTAACAACAACCAGTTGTTTTCGCAGCCTCTTATCCCTTTTACCTATAGGTCTTATAGTTACGAGATTACACCCTAAGTAGGGTTTTCTTTAGGCCGAGTGCAGTATAAGCCAAGACTTGTCAAGAATGACAAGGTACGCTCCAGACGCCCCTGGAACTCTTGACTCAACCGTGTACCTCGGCGCCTTGGTCAGATTCTGCACTCCTTGGGAGAGACCTTATTACCTTAGTCGCCCAACCTAAGTCGTATGCTTAAGCTGAGAATCCAAGGTGCCTCTCCCGGATGGGCTTTATTGACCTCAAATCTCCATGACTCAGGTTCCGGTGGTGGTGTAGCCTTTCCCTGAGCCATGCAACATGTACCCCCTTATATGACGTACTTTAGGTCTTACATTTGCCTCTTGCGAAATTGTATTCGCGAACTAGGGTGTACGCCATAAAGATTCTCCCCTTTCTCTTTTGTCATTCTTCTCTGATTGTCTTTTGTAGAATTCATTATCTCTGTGATATTCTCTCACATCATCATATCGTATTTGCACTTCTCAATCTCATTTTCATCATTCAGTAAAATGTATTTTTGAGAATTTTATTTGTTGCGAGAGTGTCGCAACAAATCAATAATTCATACACTTCTTATTTTTATTACCTTTGCCATTCTCTGCTTCTTTGTTATTTTCTGCTACTGCTTCCTTGGTAGTGGTATGTTCATCATTTCTTATTCTGAGCTAGCATTAGTTTCGCAACATTTCTTCTTCTTTTCATTCGATTGCATCCACCATCAATCTCTCACTTCTTTGTGTCTCTTCGATTTTGTGTCGCCAACTTTCCTTCTTGTTTGCTCTTCCTTTGCAGGATTCTACCTCAGTTTCGTAACATTTCTTTCCTTCAACCCAATCTCCTTTTATGATTCCTACACCGCTGGGGTGAGGGAATTTGATGCACTGGTGGAAAGTTGAAGCTACACCTAGAATCCCATGTAGCCAAGGTCGACCAATTAATGTATTGTAGGGTGACTCTACGTCAACAACACAAAACAGGATTTTAGAAGATATTCCCTTCAATGGAATTCGCATAGTAACCTCCCCTTTAGGCTTGTTGGCAGTACCATTAAAACCATATATCTTATATGTTGATGGTATAAGATCATTATCTCTCCCTCTCATGGTTTTATAAGTATGATAGGATAAGATGTTCACAGAGCTTCCGGTATCGATTAGAATCCTATTAATTGCCCATGAGTCTTCAGCTTCATCATCTTCATCTTCTTTCGGTTTTGGATTAATTTCTAATTTTACCACAAATGGATTGTCATGTACCTCTCCACCTTCGGGGACTTCTTCTGCGGTAAAAGAAATAGTCTGCTTCTGCCACTCCTCTAGTGGCGAGATTTTTGCAATGTTCATAATTTCTCTTCCATCATTGTCTCTTGCGAACACTCTACTCAAAAAATTGTCATGAAAATCTTCAATTGTCTTGTATGAATGTACGATAGAGTGGCATAATAGATTCTTTGCTTTTGCACCAACTTCTACGAAGAACGTTTCCTTCTCTTTCACCGTGTTTACTCTGTGATGCTCTGGTGGTGGTGGTGGTGGTAATGGTTGAGATTGTGGGTGTCCTACCAGAAAGTGGTTTAGTTTTCCTTGATCTATCATTCTCAGAATAATTCTCTTTATATTTCTGCAATCATTTGTAGTATGTCTGTGAAAATGATGATAAGAACAGAACTCATGACTTCTGTGGCTTTGAGGTGGTTCCGTTCCCATGTTCCATGGTGTTGGTATATTCTCCATCAAAATTATAGCTTCCCATATTTTCTCCACATTTGCATTCATAGGTGGAATCTTGATTTCTTCCCATACTACCTTGTGACCTCCTTGTCCTCCATTATAATTTTGTCTTTGACCTCCATAGGTTTCTTGCGGCTGATCAAGTCTTTGAATCTTATTATTTCCACCACGATTGTAGAAATTTCTTTCTCTTTCATACTCCTCTTGATCTCGGTTTCCCATAGCCACCAGTTTCTGTTGATTGTTTTCCGTAACCTTTTCTTGTTGCACTTGCGAAGTGCTCGCCACTGTGTTTATTAGTTTAGGTAATAAGCTTGCATTCGCTGCTTGTGAATTGGTGTTCGCAACTGGGTATGATTCCATTTCATTTTTCCTTTCCTCTAGAGCAATATACTCTTCCTGAAGTTCTCGCAGTTCGGTCATTGTGATTGTATTCTTGACTCTGAAAATTTGGATATACAATAGATTGTTTGCGAACATAGCATTGATAAATGATAAGATAAGATATCTCTCATCCACACGGCCAGCCATTTCACTACACATAGTTCTCCACCTTTTAGTTAGGTGCTTCAAACTTTCGCCAATCCTTTGCTTTAATCCAAACACATCTTCAATACCAGGTCGCGAAGAATTGTTACTTATATATGCCCCCAAGAATGTGGTATGCAAGTGATTGAAAGATGTTATTGTATTTTGTGGTAGACCTTCGAACCATTTTAACGCCTCTCCTGTTAGACTGGATGCAAAATACTTGCACAATACGGCATCATGATTTTCCCACTGCAACATACACCTCACGTAGGCTTTAATGTGTTGAATTGCACAAGTTGTTCCATCAAAAATGTTGGTTAATGCGAGCAAATTGCATTTCGGAGGTATTCCTCCTAGTTGTACTTCTCTTGTAAATGGAGTTTTCGCAGCTTCTTCTATAGCTTCATCTAATTGTCTTCTGCCTACTTCTCCTCTATTATTTAGCATTCCTCTCATTTATTCTCATTCTTTTAGGATTTGTTCATTTACGCCTGAATTTTGATCCATTGGTCTTTTTAATTTCGCCTCCATTCTTCTGCGTTTATGTCTTTCTTCTCTCGCGAAATTTTGCATTTCCTCTTCATCATCCTCATCTCGTCTTCTCCTGCGATTCTCTTCCTCATCTCTATCTTGAATTCGTATATGATGATGTCTCTCATTTTCCCCTCCATGATTTTGTTCATTTTTTATCAATTCCATTCGCTGTCTTTCAGCCCTCCTCTGTACTCTATCATACTCTTCATTGAGATTACCGTTATTCCGGTTTTGTGTACGCCTTCTTTCTCGATTGTCATGATTGTTCTGGCGAATTGCCATCTGAAGCTCTTGTTCTTCCATTTCCGCTCTCAATCTTTCACGTTCGTAAGTTAAACGTGCTTGTTCAGCATAGTGTCTTTCAATTTCTTCTTCAATCGTTTGTTGATTTCTTTGAGTTTCTATCTCATGTAAAATTCCCCTTCCTTCCTCTCGATTCCCTTTGCCATCTTGATTATTTCGTCCCTGACGTTGTCCATTCTCCTGATTTCTATCATTTGCCTATCATCAAAAGTTTCATTTTGTGGAACGTAACGATCATCAGTCCTTTCTCTACCTTCGCGATGTTCTTCATTCGGATTTCGTATTTCTTCTCGAATATTATTTCCAGCATTAACTGTGGATGAGTTTCGCCTCATCTCTCTTCTAGTCGATCTTGAATACGATCTTGTAGTACTTCTTGATCTTCTACTCTGTAGTCTCATATTTTCCATCCTCAATTCGTGATTTTGCCTTGTTAGATTTGCACGTTCTTCTGTCTCAGCTCTTCTTTCTTCATGCATTCTTCGTCTCAACATCTCTACTGCTCCAATTTCCTCATCTTCACGAATTATTCCTTCAACTATTTCTTGTCCTCCCTCTGTTTGTCTATTATTTCTCGTTTGTCGCTCTTCTTCTTCATCTGCTGAATTTGATCGCCAAATATGTATGCTCACTCTATCATAATCCATAGTTCTATTTTGTACCGGTGTTTGTTGAACTGGTTGTTGAATTTGATTTTCTCCATCATTTATTATTCTAGTAGATTCTCCTGTTTCACTTCTCTCCCTTCCAGCAAGTCTTTTACTTCTTATTCTAGCGGTTGTTGGTTGTTCAGATATATTCCTCCTTCTAGCCATTTCTTCAATACTAATGAATTGTAAGAGATTCCGTAAAATTCTTCACTAGTTATTCTAATTTCCCACAAATCAGAATATTAATCTTCAACCTTTTCTAGGGTGATCTTCAATCTTCGTTCCCTGTTTCTAGCGCCATTATGTAGTTGCAGGAAATCCTACACTACACCCCTCATAAGATTTCATTAACATTCAACTCATTTTTGGATTAACAATCTTAATTTTATTGATGAATCTTTGAACAATCTTACAAGAAAAGATAAAGGAATCAAGAATAACCACTGCTCTAGATTTTCTCTCTCCTATTTACTTGCTTCTCACTCAGAAAAGATCTCTCTCCCTTTTCTTTACAACTGAATGACTACTTATAGGGAAATACATAGTGGATGACAGCTAATCTGTCCTTTATTTTCGGATATGGTTTGCGACATTCTCGCAAGCTTACAAATATTAATCTCGCACACTTCCTAATTTTCGCAAGTCCATCATATTTTTCTCATGATTTAGCTGATGTCGTTTATTATGTCGTTTCTGAAATTGCTTTACGACATTGTTGTGTTGTGTTGTTAATAATTTCGCTGAGGCATTATTGCTACGAGATTCTGATCCTAAAGTTCTTTTATAAATGGATACAAAGTCAATTTTTCACATGTATCCATCTTGCCAAGAATTTGTTCTCCCTCTTTCCTCAAAATCCTGGCTCCGCCCCTGATTTGTGGTGGAAGAAGTAGTGACGGTGAGTGCTGGTTAGTAGTGATGGACAATATTAATTTTATGTTGTCGTTACAACATCGATAACATCGTAGTGTGGAAGATGTGGTTGGTTGTTTTTAACACTTTTGATAAATGAAGGTACCATATATTTCAGGGATGATATCATACAAGACAATATTTTCATGATCGTAAGTGGATCACCCAAATGGTACCCATGTTATCTTTGGTATTATATCGTATAAATCATGATTTTTTAATGTTAAAATAAAATTGATTGCAATACAAAAAATAATATATACACGGAAAAAAAATAATGAAACTAATCAATTGACGACATTTTGTTCAATCTAAACCTCATACATGGAATTTGTGATTGAAAATTAGAATTGCATCCAACAACCTACACAGGGTGGGCGGCAATTATGGTGGCAGTGGTGGAGTCAAAAATTGACATTGAGGAGTCATACTTTTTTTTAAAAGAAACATGTAAACTTTGGTGGACTAAACTATAAATATATATGGACAAAGTACTATTTATAAAATAAACTAAAAAATTTATGTAGTTATTAAAAATTTAAGGGGTTGGAGCCAGGTTAGTCAACCCTTGGCTCTGTCACTAGGTGGTGGTGGATAAAAAAATGGATTCATATGGTTTTATGGTGGTGGCGGGTATTGGTGAACAAAAACATATTATGCTAATTTCGTAACGCCAATATGTAACGTTATATTATAAAGTATAACACGTGGTTGATCATTCTAATATTAAAATAAACTCGATAAAACACATGCCCATTTTAAAAAATTGGTGCAATCAATTGCCATGTTATGTAATAACTAAACGAACGACACGAATCAATCATAACATATGAAATTATTTATTATCGATTTGTCTATGTAATGAGTGGTCAGGATTTGTCCTTGGCAAAGATAAGTTTACCATTGGGGTTTGTTCAACTTAACCATTTTTAAATGTTTTATTAATTAGTGTCTCATTGATTGTTCATAATGATTAATTAAATTTTTATTATAAATGTTCCTTTAATAATCTAACATAAATATATAATTTTATTAATAAATAATTTTACTAAAAACTATATTAATTCTAACGGTGGCGGGTGTTTGTGAATGGTGGAGGCGGTAACATTATTATTGGTGGAAGAAATAGTGGCGGCGGATGGTTTTTATGGTGGTGGGTGTTGGTAATAGTAGTGGATAATAATAGTTTTTGCTTTTTAGTGAGTTTTATTGACCGACTAAAAAAAATCTTCACAAAACATGCAACGTATTGTGAAAGATGTAATCGGTTGTTTTTAGCACGATTGATAATGACAAAAACCAAATATTTCGAGGATGATACCGGAACGTATAAGACAATATGATCATGACTGTTGGATCACCGAAACGGTATCCGTATTATATAAAGGCAATTGGTGTACCCGAGTAAGAGAACATTATCGCTCTCTCAAGTACTATTATATTCTTTTTCCTGAAAGACCATAATGTCGAGTTTTTTCGCGACAACTACCTACAAAGAAAACAACGTACTTTCACTCAATTCCCGATATAAAACCTTATTGACCGGGAAAATATATTTACATTCTAAAATATTTGTTTGAAAATTATGTTTGTTCATCAAAATCATCATAAAAAACTCTAAATCATAAAACTAAATTTTGTCTCCGATGTTTATAAAATATTTTTTTATATTTTACATTCTCAAATCATGCGACCTCTTGATTACAAATCAGCAATATCAAATTAGGGATCAATATTTATAGGTTTCATTCACTGGGTTAGAAGGTCTAGTAGATACAAATGGGTAGATCACACAATGCAGAACATTACTGAGAATAGTTCAATAATTTGGTCAAGAAATAAGGTCAAAAATTTAAGATTAACTTTCTATAGGACTAATTAGATCGGCTTCGATAGGAGACGATTAAAATATGGATTAATAATGATTTTCACATAAGACAATTGCAAAACATAGTTTGGCTAACTCTGCATATGTAAAGAGTGGTCAAGATTTGTCCCTCCTCAATTGCTATGTTATGTGAGAAGAAGGTGATATCTAAGATTGAGGTACAATTCAAATCTATTAGATCCATACCATTTACAATTGGACGCCTTGAAAAAAACTGACGTGTTTTTATTATTATTACAGTTAAGGGATACATTGACCACACTTGCGCAAATAGCTCACTTCGCAAATGGTTGGTGTTGCATGTACTGTCAAATTAATTAAGGAAACAAATATAGTTTCCTTGGTTACAACACATTTCTCATATTCTATTACAATTTTAAAACCTTTATCATCTAAAACACCACAAGAAACAAGATTTTTGCAGATGTCCGGAACATGAAGAGCTTCATTCAAAGTGAGAGTCTTGCCAGAAGTGAGCTTGAGCCCAACTTTTCTTTTTCCTACCTGAAGCTGCAGATGAGTTACCCATATAGAGTTTCTCGCCTTCCCCTACCTTATTATGAGAGGTGAACATATCTATGTTTCCACAGACATGTTTGGTAGCACCAGAGTCTACCCACCAGTCTCTCACATTTGTTACCAAATTTACTTCAGACACCGTGCCAGAAAATTCAACTTTGTTGTTTTCAACCAAATTAACATTATTTTTCTTTTTAAGGTACTTACGGTTTCTACAGTGAACCGCCATATGTCCAGGATTTCCGCAAGCATTGAAATCAGCCTTAAGGCCATAAGCAGTGTCCGGAATATTTTGGATATAGTAACTCAGACGCGATGTAAGACTTATGTTCTTTTTTTTTTTAGTTTTTGCACAATCTATTTATTTAAGAAAAATGAACATTTTAAATACATAACATCAACAAAAATTGGACAGATTGTGTTTGACAATAATGGCTACTGATGGTCCGGAAACGGCAAAAGAAAAGAATTGTTGTAGAAGAATTGTTGGGATATACAACGGATTACTTGATACGAATGAAAGAGGTATAACTATTTCGATTCCGAAATCACATAAAATTCACAGTAGAAGATGACATCAAATTTAAAGTTAGTAACAAACATAATATGGCTAACTAAAATGTTAAAAACAAACAGGATATATAAACTTAGAAAGCCGTGGGACTTGAAGAGGCCAATTTTGAAAACTACAATCTTAGAAAAAATATTCAACGTTGAAGATGTCAACTTTTGGTAAAGGATCTATTGACAACCTATTAATTTGAAATAGGATTAGGGAGTCCAATATGTGTTCAAGGTTCTTTATGAGGTAATGCGTCGCCAGATTGTATTCCAAGTGAAGGTAGGAACATATAGAAGTGAAAATATCCAAGACTTTTGAAGTTACCGAAGCTTTCGTTAAGACGAACTGTTGGGCACAATACTTTGTTGAATATTAATGGTAGAGGTTCGCATATATACAATCCCTTCGAAAAGTTAATGGGTACACATTTTAAACATCTAATGGATGTTGAAAAATTATAGGAAAGTCATGTCACATTGGAGAGTTTGTATCATCCGTTCGATGCAAAAAAATACTATTCTCTGCCTATTTGGAGGATCGACAACATGACCATGATAGATGTGTCAGCTGGAGCGAAATAGGGGCATGGAGAGACTTTTATGGACGATATTAATTAGTTGATTTCACTGAGATGAGCGCTGCTGACGACATATTTCCAAAAATAATTTAAACTTCCATGTTCATGTAGAGCATTATCTCATTATAAGAAATGAACCTAAATAAAAACGTGTCTGGAAGTTAAGATTATATTTCTTTCGTTTGAGCAAATCTCCGGCGGTAAAATATTAAAGGAAAAAAACAAGAAAAAAAGAGAGGAAAATCCCAACTATTTTTATGACAAACCCATATTAAATTATAAGGAGTTGATAAGTGTTCGAGACACAAATTATACAATATATTAAAAATATTAAAAATGAACCAACATCATGGCCCGTGCCATTACGGCACGGGTTAAGGGCTAGTATGTAAAATAAAAAGTGGTTAAGTAAAATAATCTTTTTTAACAATAATAATAGTAAAAGTTAATAAATTTACACATATTTATAATAATGTCAAGAAATATAATTTTTTTCTTTCACATATTAGGAATAGTTATACGAAAATGTGTTGGAGCCTAGCTGGTCGCGAGGCTTTCAACTAATTTCTTGTAGACACTTTTTGTTTGCATTATTTTCAGTATTTACAATAAGTGTAATTTAACTTTTTTTAAGAAAATACTTGAAATAACTTATATATATAAAGAGAAAAAATAAATAAATAAATAAATATATATATATATATATATATTCATATTTATATTTGATATTAACATTTTTAATTGTTTTTAAACCCAATAAAATTAAATAAAGCTATTTTCAGACATACGTATGTTTTTGTCATTTGATATAACAATAATAGTTGAATATGATATTTTATCAAACACATTTACCCGCTTTTTTTTAATCAGCTTTAACTTTAATTTATATTTTATCAAGCATTCAACTGTTTTTTTTACGCATCACGGCACGACAATCCAATCAGAAAAAACGCTTTTATAAAAAACACATTAAAACTAAGCATAATACAGCTAGAAGAATGACCAAGTTCTGACTAAATTAATTCCTATGCTCTGTTGGAACACAAATCCTGTGTAGTGCAAAGATTATAAACATAAGTTGTAACTACGCAATCTTTTTCTCCAGAGTATAATTTATGTTCTCAGCATGTGTATATAAATATAAATATTAATAAGATCTTCATTTAAGTCCTGCCTAATGATCGGAAGATATACTTATTAAATGAACCATGATGAAATGTCCATTCATACCTTACGAAATCCTTATTTCTCTCCTTCATACTAAGACCTTGTTTGGTAAAATTTATGATTATTTATTTATGATTATAAATAATCATAAATTGATAAATGATTTTGATATAATCATTTTCAAAATAAATTTTTCCAAACACTTTTTTTCAAATAATTGATTATTTTAGAATGATGATCTCGAAAAGGAAAAGAAAGAACAATGATCTACTATATTTTTCTAGTCCTATGTTATTTTTTTGTCTCCCTCTTGATAGTTGATAGAAGCATTTATGTGTTTAATATAGCCCCATTGTATATTGTGTTAGTACCCATTTTTGTACTTATTATGGCTTTTTATGTCCCTGTAGGTATTTCCGGAGAAATAAGCTTTTGCGGCGAAATTGGCTAAGAAAGTGGTTTTTGCGCTCGTGGGAGAAAATTACTATACGGACTCTCACTTTGGATAAGGGGTAACCTAATTACTAAGGGGTGACCCATTTCCAGGCAGCTGCTAAAGGGACACCAGAACTGGATAGGGGGAGGTCTTCTTCAAATTTCAAATACTGGTTTTTGGCGGGAAAGGCCATGCATATCGCTGTTGAATTTTGATCCGATTGTTGGAGCTGTTTTAGGGAGATTAAACACCGGAAATTGATTGGGCTGGACGTGATATGGATATAGAATTCTAGTATGGATGATTTCATGGGCTTAATTGGGCTAGAATATCCGGGAGAAGCAATCGAAGTTAAAACAGAGAGACGTGTCCTGTTGTGCACTTTCAAAGATTTTTGAGAGATTTTTGGAGGACTTTGACGATGGATTAACATGTACACGGTCTTATTCAAGTCTAGGGAAGAGTTTGGTAGCTATTTTATAGCTAACAGCACGTGAAAAAGCTCAACAGAAGGGATTATTCTCTCAACAGCACAGAGAAGAAAAAGAAAAGAAAAAGTCGGAATTTATACGAGATATTTGGGGTCTGTGGGATATATAAGAGTGGTTTCAAGTCATAAAGAGGGTTAGAAAAGTTTAGAGAGAAAGAGGAGAGATTTCAGAGCCGAAACAAGGAAGATACCATTGATTGTTGCTGCTGCTGCTGCGAGGAGGAAGAACGTGAAGAACAGACTCTCCAAGGCCGTCGTTTATTAACAGTGACATCGACTGTCTATTGCGGGTCGTAGTTCTTCAACAGTGCAAACAGCGAGCTCTCTGTGTCGTTGTTATACAACACTTGTGTTCTATCGATTATTTTCAGCACTACCCCTTTGTAACAGTGACGCTGCAACAGTATAACAGCGTTACAAACTTCAATTATCAATTATTTTCATCAATAAAAACACTTATTTAGCCATGAATACATCTTGTGAGTGTGTTTTTGAGATGAGGAGCTAAACCCCTTAGCCAAGGCGACGGAGGAAGCCATTGGTCCTTATTTATGGTATAATTCTAACTTTATTATTTATTTGCAATATTATTACATGATTATTTGCATGGAATTTTTATTGGAAAATTGATTTTTATTGAATAATTGTGATTCATTTTGATGGAGCATGCTTAGTTTAAGACTCTTGATGTTTCATGCTTGGTGTTTACATTTATTACTTCAAAAATCTACAAAAGGCATAATATTAGAATCACTCTAAAAGAAAAATTGCATGAATATTAATTATTAGAATTTATCAAATAATGGATCAATGGTGGAATCCAAGTCTTGGTGTTTTTCTCTAAAGGTTTGAACTATTTTATTTATTTGCGTGTTTAATTTAAATCTAGAAAAATTGTTTTCTTCACAAGTCTGAAAAGAACCTGTTTACTACTACAACTACAATCACTATTTGAAAAACTATCAATAGTTTAGAGAAAATAAGAAGTTAAAATTCAATTTGAGTTTCTTAGAAAAAATAATTGATTATAATAAATTTTCAAAACAACTCTTTCCTGTTTATGGAAATAATGGATTTTTTCAATTATGATTAAAATAAGCAATTATTATAATGGTTACCAAACGCATAGGGGTTGTTTGGTAACTATTATTTTAATGGATTATCATCTCATAATCCATTATGCAGATTATAATGGATTCTATATGCGTTTGGAAATCATTATAATAATTGTTTATTTTAATCATAATTGAAAATATCCATTATTTCCATAAACAGGAAAAAGTTGTTTTGAAAATTTATTATAATCAATTATTTTTTCAAAGGAACTCAAATTGAATTTTTTCTTCTTATTTTCTCTAAACTATCAAGAAAGAGACAAAAAAACAACATATGACCAAAAAAATATCCTAGATCATTGTTCTTTTTCTCTCCTTTTTGAAATCATCATTCTAAAATAATCAATTATATGAAAGAAGTGTTTGGAAGAATTTATTTTTAAAATGATTATATCATAATCATTTATCAATTTATGATTATCAATAATCATAAATAGATAATCATAAATTTTAACAAACAAGGCCATATAAAATCCATTATAATCTGCATAATGGATTATGGGCTGATAATCCATTAAAATAATGGATTAGGTCGAGGAATGAGAAATCAGCACTCAACAGTACTCCCCATTATTCTCTCCGTATCTCAGACCCAAATTCTTCCGCCGCTGATAAAACCGATGTTCAATCGCTTACACTTCTTCCCTGTAATCGTTAAAAATGGAACACGTTGTTTTCCTTTTTGGGGATTATTTCGATCATCATGTTAATCGAGATGTTCTCAGTGATTTTGAAATTTGGTTTGGTTACCAAGGAAGATCAATCACAAATCATTATTTTTTGGAAGAACAAATTACAGGTATGATTTTGTGAGTATTAGTTCTATGATTCCCAGAAGAATCAAATTTAGGTTCGTTATTTGTATAATTATTTTTATTAATTTTAGGTAAAATATGGTTTGTGCATCCAGATGTCCCGATTAAGAAAAGGACTGTCAGTCTTACATATCTGATTCCCCCAAGATCACAAATTTGATTCATTATCTGTATAAAATTTTGATTAATTTTATTATGTGCAAATTTAAAAAAGATCAGTATTGGAGCTAAGAATTTGTTTTTGATTTTCTGTCATGGTGCTCCTAATTTTGACCTAATTGCTAGGGCCATATCAATTTAAACCTGAATGTTTCATCACGCGACGTTTCAGGTTCTTTATATTTAATTGCATTTTCAAATTTGCAGTTACAATCTTCTTAATTTTAACCAAAGGAACTGTGCGGTTCTTTTAGCCTTCCAGCTTCCTTTGTGTTATATTTACTGCTTTCAATTGCGACCAAAACTCTACTGTTATTAACTCGCCATTAATTGCTCAAAGTATTGGAAAACCGAGAAATTACAGTATCTCAATTGATTTTTTGTTCTCTATTCCAATCGACATACTTCTGAATATTTTTTGTTTGTTTTTTTATATCCCAAACAATTACAGTATCTCAATTGATTCTTCATTGTTGTTGCATTTCAGCATCAACAAAAAATTGAAAAAAACCTTCACACATCCGAAAGAAGCAAGCGGAATCTCAACCGATTCTCCATTTTCAGCGATCTTCTCAATGCTATCTGAAAAAGTTAATGATATCTGATTGATTTGGTTCATTTTCTTATTGTTGATTTGTTTGCCATTTGTTCGTGAAATTTCCAATATAGTATATTAGTTAATAAAACTAGGTTTAGTTTTATGTTTCATTGTTTGATTATTTGATTGATGGAAACGTTCAATTATTTTTAGTGTTTCATTGTTTGATTTTTAGGGTTGGGGTTTTGGTTTTCATTGTAAAAAATATATGAGTTTATTGTCAAGGTATAGGGTCAATTATTTATTTATTTTCTTCGTTGGTTTTTTACATATGTTAATTAGAGTTCCTCATTTTGACTACTTTCTTCTGCTAATGTTTTTCTTCTCTGCGCATCAAATATTTGGTTAGTCAGGTTTGTAAAAATTTGATGTTGAAATAGGGAAAATGGTTAGAGGAATACATTGATTTAGATGTTTTTTGTAGGAACTGGATGGACTTTGATGACGAATGAGTGGAATCCAATACACCTGGTGATGGAGCTTCTACAGTAACTGGTAATTTTATCAATTTGTATAGGAATGTCTTATAGAATTAATGTAACAAATTTCAGTGCATTTTTTCTTAAAAATGGGATCATCGGTATACTACCTACTCTCATTATATGAGGATTCACCTTTACAGAATAATCAACTTAACTATCAATATGGTCCTCACTATGTTCATTTTCACTATCTTTCTTAATGCTTGGACCACCTCCTCCTCTTTTCAAAGATGTAATGTTGAAAAATATAAGACTACAGATGTTTGACTAAATAACTATGTCAATGTTGTCAATAATTGGACGATAGAATGGGGTAAGCTCCCAACATTTTACTGATTGTTCAAATTATTGTGTTTATTTCAGGTTCCATTATTTAACGTACTGAAGAAACTTTATGAGTCTATAATGGAGGTTGTGAAGCCTTCCGTAGCCAGGACGCGGTATCGGGTAACCAGACTTCCTCAACATCACCAGCACCCTTAAGTTCACAACAAGTACTTTTCATCTGAATTTATCCAGAAATGAGTTTGTTTAATTACATTCAATTGAGTAATGATGTGCTTTAGGTGTTATGAATTCTGGGTATCGTAAAAATTGAAAATGTCTATGAAATGTTGATCATGTCTTGACCTATACTACCAAGTTCTGAGCATAAATGTGGAGGATTCGTACCATGTAAAGAAATACAACTATACAACTTCCAACTACTGATTATGTACACAATGTGTCAATAGAGATATGTCGTTTGATTCGGGTTGTTAGTTTAAGAATATCTTATTCGCATTGCGAAGATTGACATGTTCATGTTGGATATGTGCTGTTTGGACTTGCGAGGACAGTGACTAAGAATGCTTAACTTTTATTTACTATGGTAGAGAAGTATGCCCTTGGTGAAATTTTACATTTTAATTTCTGAGGCAAATGTCACAAAGCAGCAATATAGAGCCTTATTTGCATTTTACTACAATCAATCTTTCGCCATGTGGATATACTTCTTTAGCTGAGACACATGTTATTGATTGTTTTTATGGTGTTTGTATCTGTTTGGGATGTACTACAATGCATGACCAGAGAAAAATGTTGTTTCATTAAACGCAAACTATGAACCAGATGTGTGGAAATTCAAATGCGGGAATACTTTGTTTAGTCCTTAATCACAAAATTTGTCAAACTTAGAGGAACACAGAAAAGTTTCTTAATTTTTTTTGTGAAAAGTTTGATCATTGATGCACAAATTTAATTTTATTTTTGTGTTTTTTCAGCAACTTCTCGGATTTTTGCCATTCCACATGAGATAATAGCAAAATAAGTAAGTTTAACGGGTGGCAGTTGGTATATCTTCTATCAGAAATAGAAAATCTGCCAATGGAAGTATTTAGGAGGAGAACTTTGACCTCAAAATAACACCAAGTTTCATTGTGGCTTATATACATATTAAAGGTGCGGATTCAACGCTGTTTAGCATTCTTTGTCCCCTTCGTTTTTTTAGCTAATGTTTTAGTTAAAATTAAGGTTCATGTAGTACTCGATATTTACTTGAAATGTGCCCTAATTTGTATCTCAACTAACAGGTTTCGTAACCAACGTCTTTGGTTTTGATCTGACAGAAGTTTACAAGTCATATCACCCGAAGAGACGACATGAAGAGATTCAGGTGTTTTTAGTTTATTATCATCCCTGATTTTTAAATGTTGCGGTAGTGGTTGTATTGTTAATTGTTTATGGGTGGGAATATGGTAGTGTGTGAGTGATATAGAGACGAGGAATTTGTGTTAATGGCTTGGCTTTCATATATATTTATCTGGCTTCATAAAAGTTACATGATTAAATGATTAAACAATCGGTGCGAAATGCATACAAAAAGAATCAAAATTACTAAGGGTGACAATATTATAATCTGCAAACGGTAGTTGCTTCACAACATTTGGGTACAAAAATTATTAAAGCCTAGACCATTTTCAATGCATTTGGTACAACATCATTGCTTGATTGCTTGATAAAGGGAATAGCCCTTCTCTGTATTTGTGATTGATGGGTGGTATCATCTGATTAAATTAATCATGATTTTGAATCTTTAGATGCAGCGAATAACCTATCTTTTGGATGTCATAAAAGACTGCGTGGGCGATCGAGGAACTTAATTATATACCTCATGGTGGAGTAGAATGGATTCTCCTACTAGATTATTCACAGCTGGTTCAGTAAGGGTAGCGATGATATACTTGGACAAGTGCGGTCTTGGTTTTGATTCTTGAAATTGAAACTCCAGAAATTTGTGAACCCAAACTAAAATACAGTACAATTAAGATAAAGAAGGGTTTTTTTTTCATTTTTAGAGATCCTAATTATAGTTTGTTCCCCCCATTTGAAAATCGGAGATTATTTATTTGTTGTGCCATAGTGAAAAATTGCACATTTGTTATATTCTTTTTCATATACTCACTGTTTCTAAAATAGAGTTATTATAGCTTTTTTAATTTGGCTTATTTTAAATTTGTAGGCCAAATTGCTATAGTAACTGTTTTCTAAAAACAGGGTAGTATGATATTCCAGCTTCAACCTTTTAATTTTAGGCTAAATTTTATGCCTGGAGTATCCACCATATTTAATTCTAATATTTATTAGAATTATGATTTTGGGTGCTAAGCTCAATTTTACCTATTGAAATACAAAAAGAATAAAGGTTAAATACGAAAATAATGATGTTACTTAATCATGAATGCTAATAGGATTGTCGGGAATATATCAAAATTCATATAAAATAAGGTGAAAAATAGTTTTGTTTTATATGAAATTTGGTACGCTTCCAAATAATTTTTTACTCCTGTTTGGAATTTCGAACATTTGCAAGTAATTTTGTACCCATATTAACATTACGCACATTCTTTCAAAACATGTTGTGGCTAAAATGTATTAAAAGAGAAACCAGTTAGTTACTTTTGCTAAATCAATAAGAAAGAAATGGCGGCACGGGTTAAGTCCTAGTAACCATAAAATAAAAGAATTAAAAAAATTGCTCCCGTGCACAAGTTTTTTTTTTCCGTTATTTTATGCTTTTGTTAAAAAATAATACAATAATGGCACGTCCTACTGTATTTCTTTCTCCCGCTTCTCTGAAAGAGAAAATCTATATTCTAGTTAAAAGAGTTACTTCCATTCGGTGTTTTAGAAGAAAAAAACCTAACATTTCCTTTCAACTCGAGAGCAAACCCTAATTTCTGATTTGCTAGTTAAAGAGTTACTTTCATTGTTTCATAAAAAAAAAACCCTTTGATTTTCTTTCATCTCCAGAAGAAAGACACTAATTTCTGATTTGATTATGTTTAACAAGAAATATGGAGGTCTCGTTTAAAGCAACCTTTAAACCCACTTTCTTTGAGGCAAAATCATCATCAACGTCTTCTTCCTCTTCTGTTGAGAATAAATCCTCAAAAGCAGCAGAATCTAAACAAACTGTAGACCCTGACAATGGTAGGAATTTCTTGATTGTTTGTTTTCATTCTTTTAATCTTGTTGTTTTTTATTTCTCATAAACCCTAATCTGCAGGAAAATCTGATGAACTTACTGCTGGGGAAACAAAACCACAGTCTTCTTCATCAACAAACAAGTCTTCGAAAGAAGAAATTGAAGAAAATTCAAACAATGGTAGGAATTTATCTTTTCGTTCTTTTCAATAGTATGTCTTATATCGATTTCTCATTGAACCCTAAATGTGTAGAAAAATCTGATAAATCTACTGCTAGGGAAACAAAACCACAGTCCACCTCATCTACAAAAGAGTCTCGGAAAGAAGAAATTGAAGAAACTTCAGACGATGGTAGGAATTTATGGTTTCGTTATTTTCAATTGTTTGTCTTCTTGTTGGAAAATTAGATAGAATTTTCGTATGAATAGAAAATCCCTTGTCTAGTACCTAGTGGAGTTGGGTTTTAGAGTTAATTGGTTTGGCCCAATTAAGTTTCTGATCCGGTCAGCTAGGTTAGTTTCAAATTTGGAAACCACATTGAAACGTCGGAAACGTGAAAGGACTTGATCTTTCATACGAAACCCTTGAACAAAACTCCATGAAGCGTCGCGATGCTTCAATGAAGAGGTATTAGATAATCTATAAATACCCTGCACACCTAGATTAGAATCAATCAATTAGAAACCTAATCATCATTCTACTTGCATTCTAAATTTTGTGTTAAAAAGAGAGTTCATAACTTTAAGTTTTGGTTCGCCGTTTCTCGAATTTTTGAGTGATACTACATCGAGAAGAAAGTCGTTGTATCCTGGAAGACAGACATCGATAATCCGTAAGCACCAGTGCGGGGTGAATCTGTCTTAAGGCTAGAGGATATATAATGGCAACTGCAAGATGAAACTTAGCTTGTATAAAGACAACTCTCTTTATTGATGTTTAGAAAATCTCTCAAAACTAAACACAAGCTCTAATCTTGCTCATATGATCAACCACAACTTTGGTTATCATATATATATAGAACTATGAATTCCTTTTCCTACTCCTATTACCTTATTACATGTCTTTCCTTTTCTTAGAACTAGATGACTTCTAATTCCCTTAGGATTACATCAATTTCCTAATCTTGCCCTAACCAGCTTGTTAGTGACTTCTATGTTGAAGTTAATCCAACATTCTCCCCCTTAAGCTTCAACCTTATCCGTGACATATCTTGTACTCCAATCAGTTGTCTCATTTCTTCAAACTTGATCCGAGCTAATGCCTTTCTCAATATATCTGCTTTCTGATCAGTTCCAGGTATGTGTTCTACGTTAATGACCTCATTCTCGATGCATTCTCGTATGAAATGTTACCTTTTGTGAATGTGTTTCTTCTTCCCATGAAATACTGGATTTTTAGTGAGTGCAATTGCAGACTTATTATCAATCTTGATGAGAACTTTTTCAGGTTCTCTTCCTTTGATTTCACCCAACAGTTCTTGAAGCCATATTGATTGTTTAGCTGCTTCTGTTGCAGCCATAAACTCAGCTTCAAAGGATGAGAGGGCTACAGTGTCTTGCTTCTGTGAACACCATGTAATAGGTGCTTCACCTAGATAAAATATATGACCAGTTGTACCTTTTCCATCATCTTGGTCAATATTATGACTGCTGTCACTATACCTAACAATTCCTTTTGATCCTCCTCGACCATACTTCAATCCACAGCTGATTGTTCCTCTTAGATATCTCAATATCTGCTTTATTACATCACCATGAGACTTGCGTGGACTCTGCATATAACGGCTTGCTACTCCCACATAGAAAGCCAAGTCTGGTCTTGTGTGTAACAAGTATCTAAGGCATCCAACATTTCTTCTATAACTCGTTGGATCAATCTCAGCTTCTTCTTGTTCCTTTGAAACTTTAAGTCCAAACTCCATTGGTATCTTAGTTGGATTACAAGTTTCAAGTCCTGCTTCTTTCAGAATTCTCCTTGCATAAGCTTCTTGTTTAATCTGAATCCCATCTACTCCTTGATGGACTTCTATGCCAAGGTAATAAGTGAGTTTTCCGAGGTCTGACATCTCAAACTTTGATGACATTTCTCTCTTGAACTCATTGATCACCTTAAGGGAGTTGCCAGTCAAAAATAGATCATCTACATAGACTGCAATCACAAGAAGTGTTCCCTTTTCTTCTCTTCTGTATACTGATGTTTCTTTAGAGCACTTAACAAATCTGATTTCTCTTAAGATTTGATCTAACTTTGTATTCCAGGATCGAGGAGCTTGTCTTAGACCATATAGAGCTTTTGATAACTTATAAACCTTATGCTCTTGTCCTTTTACTTCAAAACCTTCTGGTTGTTCAACATACACATCTTCTCGCAATTCACCAAGTAAGAATGCTGTCTTAACGTCTAAGTGGTGAATTTCCCATGAGTTTGATGTTGCCTCTGGCTTATCAACTAGAAACCAAGTCTTGTTTCTGTTGATTGAAATAATTTCTTCTCTACATTCTTGTATCCATTTAGTCGAGACCTTTCCTTCCTGAAAATTCCTTGGTTCATCATTAACAGAAAGTAGCATAATCTCACATTCTTCTGCAGCTTGAAGAACATAATCCTCCAGATACTGTGGCTTTTGTATCTGTCTTTTTGATTTTCGCAGTGGAATGGGTTGAGTTATTTCATCGATCTCCTCCTCTTCTTCTTCTTCTTCTTCGTTATTCTCAGTGTTTTCATTATTCTCTTCTTCTTCTTGATTAACATCATTGTTTCCATTGGTATTGATGATTATGGGTCCTTCTCCTTCATCAGTTACTTGACCCCATCTCATGTGAAACATTCCTGGATCCCTACTTGGTCCATCATTAGTTTTTTTCCAGTTCGCTTTTTCATCGAATACCACATCTCGACTCACTATTACTCTTTTCTTTGTTGGATTGAATAATCTGTAAGCTTTGAATCTGTCAAATGCTTCACTCTTTTCTTTCATAAGAATAGACCACATATATCTTGAGAAGTCATCTATAATAACAAATATGTATTTGTTATTTGCAAGGGTTTGTGGTGTAGTAGGACCACATAAATCAGCATGAAGAAGCTCTAATGACTTTGAGGCTCTGAATGTTGTTGCTTTTGGAAAACCTTGACGCGTTTGTTTCCCAACTAAACATGATTCACAGATCCTTGATTCATCGTTTATCTGTGGTAGCCCTCGAACCATCTTGTTCTGAGACATTGCCTTTAAAGTTCTAAAGCTTATGTGTCCTAACCTTGCGTGCCACTTCCATGTCTGATCTTCCAGTCTCATATTCAGACATAATGGCCTTCCAATCATGAGACTTATCTTGTAGAGTCTATTCTGTGAGCGTGAGACTCTAACTAAAAGTCTTCCACTTGGGTCATGAACTGTTAGATAATCTTGTCGCATTCTAACATCACATCCAACTTCTGTAGCTTGTCCTAAACTTAGAATGTTGCTTTGTAAGTTTGGGATGAAGTAGATGTTTGTGACAAGCTTTTGTTCTCCGGTCTTGCTCTGAAATAGAATTGATATTTTCGCTTCAATTTCTACAGAGGATCCATCCCCAAACTTCACTTGTCCTTTGATTTTCTTATTGAGTTCAGAAAAGTAGTGTCTCTTACCAGTCATGTGATTGCTGTCTCCATTATCTAAATACCAGATTCCTTCTGCTCCATCCTTTGATTCGTAGTTCTTTGGTATTAGTTTCCCTTCGTTTAAGAATACAACTTCGTGCATGAAAAGAGTTGTATCTGCTTCCCTTGTTTCATTCTTGTTTGCTTCTTCCATCTTTTGTATTCTTTCAGGGCATACAGAGGAGAAGTGTCCTGGTTTATCACATCTGTAACAAATAATGTTTGATCTATCCTTCTTTTCTTTCCCTTGGTTTTGATCATTCTGACTTGTTGTTCTATCTTGTGAGTTAAACCTTCCTCCCCTTCCTCGGCCTCTGTTTCCTCTACCACCTCTTCCACGACCTCTTCCTCTTGTCGCAGAGTTTTGTTGGTAAGAGTTTGTGTACAAGAGTTTTCCTTGAGTTTCTCCATTGTTTTCTTCATCAAGGATTCTTTCTTCATATGCTTTCAATCTTCCAATTATATCTTCATAGCTAGTCTTCTTTAAATCTAAGACTTGTTCGAGAGAAGCTATGATATGAATATACTTGGATCTTGGTAAACTATTGAGAAACTTTTTTACCAGTTTATCTTCATCAATGGATTGTCCAAGTGACACAGCTTTTGAGGCTATCTCTGATAGCTTTTCTGCGAAGCTATCAATAGTATCAGTGTCTTTCATCTTCACTCTTTCAAATTCAGACATTAAGGTTTGCAGACGGGATTCTTTAACTCGATCAGCTCCGAGATTACGTGCCTTTATTGCATCCCAAATTTTATTTGAAGTTTCCTGTTCACCAACTTGTAGAACAAGACATTCTGGTATTGCTTGAAAGAGTAATCCAATGGAAACATTGTTTTTGTCTGGGTCCAATGTACCAGGATCAATTGTTTCCCAAACTTTGTAGATTTTCATCAGTACCTTCATTCTCATGGCCCATATTGTGTAGTTTGTGGCGTTGAGGATTGGAACTTGTATTGATGGTGGCGTGAACTGTTTTGCACCCACAATGGTGGTTTCGCTTTCCATGGCTCAGAAACAAGCTCGGATACCAATTAATGGCAACTGCAAGATGAAACTTAGCTTGTAAAAAGACAACTCTCTTTATTGATGTTTAGAAAATCTCTCAAAACCAAACACAAGCTCTAATCTTGCTCATATGATCAACCACAACTTTGGTGATCATATATATATATAGAACTATGAATTCCTTTTCCTAGTCCTATTACCTTATTACATGTCTTTCATTTTCTTAGAACTAGATGACTTCTAATTCCCTTAGGATTACATCAATTTCCTAAGCTTGTCCTAACCAGCTTGTTAGTGACTTCTATGTTGAAGTTAATCCAATAATATAATCCTTGCCTCGACTTTGGTTTGTCTAACTTGAGTTTGCATCCTTCCTCTCTCTTTTCTATTCTTCTCTGTTTGTTTCATTAAAGTTTATACACAAGATTGCCAACAATCTTAAGACAAAATTTTTCTTGTTTTTCTTGTGTACTGTAATGTAGATACACTGATCTCTTTTGCGTTTTGTGAACGTACGCTAATAAACTTTGTTTGTTTAGCCTGCCTGTGTACAGGTTGGATGAATTCAAAGTGGTGTTATTTGATACAGGTTGGTACTTCCGGTCAGATTACAATCCTATTGGATTGATCGTGCGGTGGGTTGATAAACGAATCATATTTTGCGGAATTCAAAATTGAATTTTGGCTGCCATACTTTTTAGTTTTCGTTTTTAATATATGAATTATATAAATAGGCGTCAGACTATGTGCAAGATTCTGTACATGTTCATGCTTTTCTTACATTAACGTGCAGTATACTTGGAAGACATGCTACAAAGCGGTTTCATTATCTCCTTTGTCAACAGAACTTTGGATCTCCCTTGTTTCTGTTTTGTTCCTTGCTTACTGATAAAATGTAAAATTCTTTGGTTTCTTATTTTGGTTCCTGCTTGCTGAAGAAACTATCTTGGAAACTTTGATACAGTTAACAATGGATCCTAAGAATTGTACGAATTGACGGCAGTTATATCGAAAGTTTATATGGGGAGATTCTGGTAAATGGTGGATCGGTAGCGGGCGACGAACCATACTTGTGATGATAAGAACATATTCACTTCTTATCAAAGTGTGGACAATGAAATAAAAACGGTTAACCTCCTCTATGTTCTTTGAAATTTTCTAACAGCTTTCAATTAGTTACAGGACGCACCCCTCTTCAAGGAGACGCGTCTTTATCCATCCTTCATAAACCATTTTGTAGGAAAATGGTATGTGCTCTGAGTTGACTCTTGAACAGAAACGGAGATGCGATTTTATTTGGTTGCTTAGCCGAATAATGTTTTGTATCAGATAGAACTCCTAGGTTAAAGGGTTAACTACTAGGTTTTAACCGAAGAAAAGAGAGACAATGATGACGAGGTTAAGCAAGACAGTTTCTATTGATTTTTAATACACCAAATATACAGAGACTCAATGCATATATATATGCATAACTAACTTGAGGGTTAAGATACTATCTTTCCCAAATAAACACAATTTCCTAATATACAGAGATTTCCAAATATACAGGACTGCCATGTATGGCATGAAGTCACGTTGTGTTAACACCCTCCCGCAAGCGTAACGGGTTATCTTGAACCGTAAGCTTGAACCTTAAAAGAGAAAACCGATCACTAGAAAGTGGTTTGGTGAATATGTCCGCAATTTGATCTTTAGAAGATATAAAACGGACATCAAGAAGCTTGGAAGCTACTTGATCACGAACAAAGTGGTAATCAATTTCTATATGTTTCGTCCGAGCATGAAATATAGGATTAACTGTGAGATAAGTTGCACCAAGATTATCACACCATAATATGGGAGGAGAGCGTGTGGATACACGAAGCTCAGAAATAAGCGACTGAATCCACATAATTTCGGCAGTAGCAATAGCAAGTCCTCGATATTCAGCTTCAGTACTAGAACGAGAAACAGTCTTTTGTTTACGAGCACTCCAAGAAATAATGTTACCACCCAAATAAACACAATATCCACTTGTAGAACGACGATCATCAAGAGAACCAGCCCAATCAGAATCAGTATATGCACTGAAAGATAATTGTAGAGAAGGGGATGGCTTAAGGAGTATACCAAACGTACTTGTATGCTTGAGGTAACGAAGAATACGTTTAACTAATCCCCAGTGAAACTCCGTAGGAGCATGCATAAATTGACAAACCTTATTGACAGCAAACGCAAGATCCAGACGAGTAAAAGTTAAATATTGCAAAGCTCCAACAATGCTACGATATTCAGTAGCATCTGTTAATAAAGTGCTACGATCAGAGGAAACATCACCAGAAGTGCTTAGCGGAGTAGTAATTGGTTTAACGCCATCCATTTTTACTCGAATAAGAAGATCTTGAGCATAACGGTGTTGCGAGAGAAAGAGCCCCGAAGAAGTACGAATTGCCTCAATTCCAAGAAAATAGGATAATTGACCAAGATCTTTAATTGCAAATTCTTGCTGCAAACGAGAGAGAATAGAGGTAATACCTGTAGTACTAGAGCCAGTGACAATGATATCATCCACATACACCAACAAATAGATCACACCATGAGTCCCAGTATAAATAAACAAGGACGAATCACACTTGGAAGTAACAAAACCAATTTGCAACAAAAAATTGCTAAGTCTGTGATACCACGCACGGGGAGCCTGTTTAAGTCCATAAAAAGAACGATGTAATTTGCAAACATGTGTAGGAAAACGAGAATCAACATAACCTGGAGGTTGTTTCATGTAGACTTCCTCTTGAAGTTCTCCATGAAGAAAAGCATTCTGCACATCAAGTTGATGAATGGGCCAATTGGAGGATAAAGCCAATGTAAGGATAATAGTATAGTGCATGGTTTAACAACCGGACTAAACGTTTCAGAGTAATCAATTCCTTCTTGTTGATTGTATCCTTTGGCAACTAGTCGAGACTTACGACGTGCAATGGTACCATCTGGATTACGCTTGATTCGAAAAACCCACTTACAACCAATAACATTCATAGAAGGATGATACGGGACTAAGGACCAAGTACCATTTCGGAGTAATGCATTGACCTCATCGTCGGATGATGTACGCCAGTCAGGGTCCTTATGAGCTTGAGAAATGCAAGACGGTTCAAGAACTGAATCACAGATGAGAGTATATCGTGAATTTGGTTTGAAAATACCATCTCTAGCTCTTGTAGTCATCGGGTGTGTAACAGGAGAAGCATCTGTTGAAGTTACAGATTGAACAGCAGAAGAAGACGGCAACAATAACTGAGAGTCGGACGAATCAGGAACAGGAGACAATGAATCGACAGCATCAGGTGTTGGCGGCAGCGGAAGAATAACAGCAGGTCACGGCTGAGAATGAGAGACAGAAACCGGCGGCGGATGATTAGAGAAGGATGCTGTCGGCTGAGAAGTAACAGCAGGTGACGGCTGATGATTGGAGACAGAGACAGACGGCTGATGATTGGAGACAGAGTTTGGCGGCTGATGATTGGAGACAGAGTTTGGCGGCTGATGATTGGAGACAGAGTTTGGCGGCTGATGATTGGATACTGGAGACGTTTCATGATTAATAGACACTGATGACGGCGCAAAATTATGAAGAGCAGACAAGGGAAGAATTACCTGTGAAGGAGTCGACGACGGCGAAGGTGACGACGCGGATGCAAAGGGAAAGGTAGTCTCATCAAAAATAACATGTCGACTGATATATATTCGACCCGTAGGAATATGAAGACACTTATAACCCTTATGAGAGGGGCTATAGCCAATAAAAACACATGGAGAAGACAAAGCATCCATCTTATGAGACCTATACGGACGCAAGTGAGGATAACATAGACAGCCAAATACACGAAGAGAAGTGTAATCAGGCGAAATACCAAAAAGAGCTTCATATGGAGAAGAATTATTAACAGAAGTCGAAGGGACACGATTCATCAAATAACATGCAGTGTAAAAGGAGTCATACCAATATGAAGACGGCACAGAGGCCATGTTAAGAATAGTAAGACCAGTTTCACGAATATGACGATGACGACGTTCAACCAAACCATTTTGTTCAGAAGTATGTGGACATGAAAAACGATGAAAAATTCCAAGTTCTTGAAGATGTGGAGTGAGTTTGCGATATTCAGCAGCATTATCAGATTGAAATATTTTTATCTTTCGACCAAAAAGATTTTCAACATGCTTTTGAAATAAGAAAAATATAGAGAAAACATCAGATTTTTGAGACATAGGAAACATCCAAGTAAAACGACTATACACATCAATGAATATAATATAATATTTATATCCTTCATTAGATAAAATATGAGAGGGTCCCCATACATCGGAGAGAATTAAATCTAATGGATTCAAATAAACTGTTGTACTGGATTGAAAAGGTAATTTATGACTTCTATGCTCATGACAAAAAGAACAAAAACTGATAGTTTGATTTGAAACTGGAAGAGAAAACTGAGAAATAACTTTGCGAACTGTGCGCATCACTGGATGACCCATTCTAGCATGCCAGGCTTGTAAACTAGCACGTTCTCCTATGTAAGCCTGAGGAACTGGAGATGAAACATCAAGTTGATAGAGACCACCCTTCCTAATGCCGCGAAGAAGAACCTTCCCGGTACATCGATCCTTCACAAGACAAAAATTTGGATGAAATTCAAATAAGACATTATTATCAGTAGTGAAACGAGAAACAGATAAGAGATTATGAGAGATTTTGGGTGCAAAGAGGACATTACGAAGCTGCAACTTACGGTTGGGAGTCCCTAAATTGAGGAACCAACATTAGAAATTGGTATAGAAGAACCATTACCCATCTGAATTTGATCAGGGCCAGTATACTCAGTAGGAAATTGAAGACGAGAGAAATCATTGGTAATGTGATATGTAGCACCACTATCAGGCGTCCAAGAAAGTGATGATGAAAACCCAGGTCCATAAGCGGCATAAGCCCGAGGTGCAGAGGATGGTGGTTGACGCCTAGGTGGTCGAAAACTCTTGTCATAACGGTTCCAGCAGTCTTGGGCCTCATGATTTTTACGCCCACAAAGTTGACAACGAGGAGAAGAAGAATCAGAGGTCATAGGCCCACGTTGATTGTCAGGTGAAGCAGGCCCACGTTGATTCTGAAAACGAGCAGGCTGAGATAAACCAGGCCCATGGTGATTTTGATTTCTGTTGTTACCAGTAGAGCGAAAGGAAGACAACTGAGAGTTGGGTGCTGAAGATGATCCAGATGATGAAAAAGAATGATACGAAGATTGTCGATTCTGGGAAGCGAGATTAGAAACTGGTTGAGAGTTGGAAAGCTTTGTCTGTTGATCAATACGTAGTTCAAACGTCAGGAGAAAAGTGAGAAAATCTTCAACAGACAACGAACTCATCGTGGTGGTTAATGATGTGACGATAGCATCATAGGTACTGTCCAAGCCAGCTAAGAGACAATGACGAAACTCTTTATCCGTGACAATGGTATCTGCTGCTGCCAAGCTGTCCACAAGATCACGAGCACGGTCTATGTACTGACGCATAGTTTGAGAACCTTTCCGTAATGCTCGCAGTTCACAGTGAAGATGATGAACTTGAACATCATATTTAGAGCCATAAAGAGATTCCAGAGATGACCATATTTCTTTAGACGTTGTTAATCGATGGACATGACGAAAAGTAGCCGGGGTAAGAGAAGAAAACAGCCAACTAACTAAGAGTTTATCCTGTTTTCTCCAGGAAAGATAGGCAGGGTTTGGGAGATCAGCAGTAAGAGTTTCTGTAGGGCATGGAGTTGCACCAGTGACATAACCATCCAAGTCATGTCCCTGAAGGTAAGGAAGAAATTGAGCACGCCACAAGGAGTAATTGGTGTCGTCTAGCTTTACGGTGATCATGTGATGTGGCTGAGAGAACTGAAAAGAAGACATCGTAGAGGACTGGAGGGAAGACATGGTAGAGTTGATTATAGCAGAAACTGTAGAAGAGGCTGTAGAAGATGTGGTTGATGATTCTGTCATAACTGAAATAGGATCGGCTAACCTACTGATACCAAGATAGAACTCCTAGGTTAAAGGGTTAACTACTAGGTTTTAACTGAAAAGAAGAGAGACAATGATGACGAGGTTAAGCAAGACAGTTTCTATCGATTTTCAATACACCAAATATACAGAGACTCAATGCATATATATATGCATAACTAACTTGAGGGTTAAGATATTATCTTTCCCAAATAAACACAATTCTCTAATATACAAAGATTTCCAAATATACAGGACTACCATGTATGGCATGAAGTCACGTTGTGTTAACAGTTTCACATGATGGTTTGAGTCGAAGTGGAGATACCAGATGTATCTACAAAATAATGATCACTTCAAATTTCAGAGTTCGCAATTGAATGCCCAAAAGGATGCGACTGACTTCAAAGAAGGATTTGAAGGAAGAGGCAGTTGAAAAGCCAATGTTATATAAACAATAATATACAATTTTGGCTTGATTGGGTGGTATCCAAGTTCTGGTGGAATGTATCCGGTCAAACATGGATATGGGCATGTTATCATTTACGGAAAATGGAAGGGAAACATCAAGAGACTGGTTAGTCAACGAGTCTTATGGTCCGGCACAGAGCTCTTATTCCAGTTTAAATCTCACGGGTCTGGTTAAACTCAAGATTGAATTTCCTGACACCTTTTAGGAATTCCGTTTAAGTGCTATCCTTTTCATGGCTGATCACGATAACTGCCATGTGAACGCACTGAACGGGTTCCTAAATTTATGTCTGTTCGTGTCTAGGTTGACATGAATATGATATCGATGACCATTGGAAATTAGATAATATCGATTCCCTGGCGGTTTTGATTTGCTTGGACATATTTTTGCATGTTCACTGCACACTCTGGAACATGGTTGAGCAGAGCAATGTGCCTGTTGGTATTACCCAATCCAAATTAATGTGTCTTCCGTTCTCTCTTGTGGATAGTGACACAGTACGCGTGATTCTCTCGTTCAAGTGAGAGAGCAACTAAGGTTGCGAGAATAGGTGTGAATTTGTGTAAGAAAGTGATGTTGATGTAGAAACATCTAAACTTTCTAATTGGTTCTTGTTAAGAATTCTGATTTGATTCTTATATACTAGGAACAGTCCTAGGAAATGATATGTTTTGTAACCTTTAGTGGTACATAAAAAATTAGCAGAGACGGAAAATTCAGTTTGTGTTGTTGCTACACCAAAGAAAATTTTCAGGTCAGAAATCAACATATTTTGATTAGTGGGTTAATCAATGTGGGAAGACATTTCATGTCAAGAATTGTGGGTGCCTAGCTGGCTGTGGTTTAAAGGCGCAAACGGTCAATAGTGTAGTATTATGATAAGCGTAGTCTGCCTAGACTTTGCTTACCGCCACAATCCACTAGATTGGAGGGCAGTATAAACCCCATGAATTCAAATTGGGAATTAGATATCTGATTGCTTACGGAGATTGCGGTCTCTTCACCGGGAATAGCCATGAAATGTGGGAGAAAGTGTGTGGTTATGTTTCTCCTTGTCATTCTGTAGTCATGCCTCATGGGTGTCATGATCAACGGTTGGTTGATTAGTAATTGAGAGCTATTCTTGTTAACCAGTATGGTTTTGAGTTTATTTGGCATCGAGTCAATGAAGATTCAATAACGTAAGAAGATCCAGTCATGCATGTGTGGATTAAATATCTATATATAGCCATTGTGATTTCATACCATGGACGTATGAATAATTAAAATTTGATGTTGGCTTATCTGGTTAGAGATGTTTGAATTTGGCTTTGGCTTATAGTAATGCCGGGCTTAATGTTTGACTGGGAGTGCACATCTGGTTAGAGATGTATTTAAATTAAGTTTGAATTTTATTTTGTTTGCAAAGCTTTATCTAAGACAAAAGCAAGTAGTGTCTCTATTCACTGAGATTATATGATGAATAAAACCAGTACCACATAATTGTGGGGGCGGTTATATAACAAGTGTGTTATAATGATAGATTCATCAAAACGTGAGGGTACTGAAATATGTAAAATGAATCTTAGATATGGATGATTTAAAGTCATCAACGAGAAACTATGTGTGCAGTAGAAAAGGAAAATGTGATAGCATGGAAATTAACCAAACCTGGACTCCGAAGCTTTGGACGTAAAGCTGGAGAACACGTAAGAGTGACATTGGAATTTCCATGAATGTATACTTATGGCCAAAGTATTCGCATATTGGAAATAACACATGGTTTGAGTATGGTATGTCTCGATAAATAAATCGACGACACAACACGATAAAGCAATTGCTCTCAAATGCGCGCATCTAAAAGAATATTATTTGAGAATTGTATCAAGTCGACAAAGGATATCAATTCTAAGGAGAGCTTATAATTGCATCATCGAGGGGAATGGGCTTAAAGCCTACAGGTGCCGAATCTTATTAAGGGAAACCCAACCTAGTTGACTGGAGATCCCAAGATCTAGGTTCAACGGGACAACAAAAATTAAGAACAATTCACATGAAGCACTGTGAAACATAACTCTAGATATGTTTCTTCCCATTCCTATGATGAAACAGTGCAGCCTGTCGCGTAGTTAAGGATAAGCATTGTTTTTAATGATTCCTAAGATTTGGAAAATCCAAATAGAGTGTGGCAGGATACTCTTAATATGAAATCGCCTATATGAAGTGTGAAGTGTGGTCGCTTCCGTGAGAACCTTTGATAGGCTAGGTTCATCTAAAAGCATTTCATGAATTCCGGGAATTTTTCAGGGCCGGAATGAACACAACTATGAGAACCAACTTGGTGAGGAAATAAATTGTGTGATAGTTATTGTCTTGGTTTACACTTAAAAACTGACAGTTCAAAGCCTCTGGCACACTGATCCAGTAGTAAGCCCGATAACTATTCACTAAGGAAGGTTCAAGGCGAAAGCTACCTATCCCCATGCAATTTATTTACGTTTGAACTCTCTCTAGTGTCTGTCTGCATTTTCCTTTGCATTGTTAGTCAACGAATTTTCATTCATGTGGGGGATTGTTGGAAAATTAGATAGAATTTTCGTATGAATAGAAAATCCCTTGTCTAGTACCTAATGGAGTTGGGTTTTAGAGTTAATTGGTTTGGCCCAATTAAGTTTCTGATCTGGTCAGCTAGGTTAGTTTCAAATTTGGAAACCACATTGAAACGTCGGAAACGTGAAAGGACTTGATCTTTCATACGAAATCCTTGAACCAAACTCCATGAAGCGTCGCGATGCTTCAATGAAGAGGTATTAGATAATCTACAAATACCTTGCACACCTAGATTAGAATCAATCAATTAGAAACCTAATCATCATTCTACTTGCATTCTAAAGTTTGTGTTAAAAAGAGAATTCATCACTTTAAGTTTTGGTTCGCCGTTTCTCGAAGTTTGGAGTGCTACTACATCGAGAAGAAAGTTGTTGTATCCTGGGAGACAGACATCGATAATCCGTAAGCACCAGTGCGGGGTGAATCTGTCTTAAGGCTAGATGATATAATCCTTGCCTCGACTTTGGTTTTTCTAACTTGAGTTTGCATCCTTCCTCTCTATTTTCTATTCTTCTCTGTTTGTTTCATTACAGTTTATACACAAGATTTCCAACACTTCTTTTATCTCAATTTCTTATCAAACCCTAAATCTGTAGAAAAAACGGATGACAAGGAAGAAGAGATTAAATCCGATGGTAAGGAACCACCACCAATAGCATCATCTCCAAAAATATTCCAGGTGAAATTCTCTTTTTGGTGAAAAATTTCTTTCCATCAGTTCTTCTATTTGTAAGGTTTTAACTAACAACTAGTGAATCAACTGTTTTATTGTTCAACAGAGAGAATATCTAAAGCATAGAAGAAACAACTTTTTTTCCTCAAATAGCGAGTTCAGAATTTCCTATCGCAATGAGAAAGTCAGATGGGAGGCAGGGTTTGCGAAAGGTACCAATCTTGCTATTAAAAGGGAAAACCAGGTATGATTCTTTAATCACTCTCCAAGTTCATTTCTGTATACTTTGAAAGTTCTGTTATTCGCATCTTCATTGTTGTTTGGTTTATGGGTGAAATTGTGAACCTTAGTTGTTGTTAGCTTTAGATCAAATTGTTGTTTTGTTATTCCGTCGATCACCTGGATTCCCCTTCTTCTTATTGGGTATATTTGTGATAGCACCCCATAGAGTTGGTCCTATATCTATCTGCGCTTGTGTATTCAGCTGCATCATCTACTTGTTGCATTTAAAAAGAAATGCACACTGGAAAATTTAAAAAGGTTAGATAGCTGACAAGACTTTAGCTCAACCGTTTGCATCTCACTCGCAAGTCTCTAGTTTGTGTTAAAACCATTAAATGTAAATAGTGATAGCTGTAACTTTTTGACTCAGTGGTTGTAATAGTAACTTACAGGGTGGATGTAGGGTGGTTGTAGGGTGGCCTTATTTTCTTCCTCCCTTTCTTCTAACAACACGCCATTAGAGAAGACGTGTTTCTCTTCTTCCTCTCCTTTTGTAATCTATATATTTAGATCTCATTATAAATAATGATATACAACAATAATAAGTGAGAACCTTTTGAGTTGGTATCAGAACTTCCATGGTGAAGCTGGGATATTCTTTTTTGTAGAATGAGTACTTCTTTATTACGATTAATCATTATTCCGCTGCTATCTAAAGGTTCTTTTTAGCTGTTCTTATTACGACGGAAAGTAAGCTTTTCTTAACCTATCAATCTTTCTTTTGGTTTTGTGATAAGATTATTTCATCTTGATTATCATATTTTATATATCATCGATATACTTTGATATTCACTGTTCTAAACTTTCTTCTGATTTGATTAAGTAGTGTGATACTACTTGAAAGTTTAATATATATTTCCTGGTTGTTTTGGAAGTTGGAATCACTATCCTTTAACACTTATTAGGACAGTCAGGGATTCATTACTTGATACTGCTTGATATAAGTCAGTATTCTTATTCCGTGGTGTTTGTTCCTTTTTTCAAATATTATCGTCTACTTGATCTAATTACATAGTCTGTAGAGGTATTTTTCCGTGTTTTATTATGGATGATGAATCTGGTACCGCTGTTATGCCCGTGGTGAATACGATACGCTCTCAAGAACCAGC
This sequence comes from Papaver somniferum, assembly GCF_003573695.1. Classification (NCBI taxonomy): domain Eukaryota; kingdom Viridiplantae; phylum Streptophyta; class Magnoliopsida; order Ranunculales; family Papaveraceae; genus Papaver; species Papaver somniferum. The sequence goes on along the minus strand of NC_039364.1, from coordinate 216,319,651 downwards.
GTCAATTCCTTATGGTGTAAAATTAAATGATAAGAATTTTACTTTTTGGTCACAAATTGTGACTATGTTTGTCTCAAGTAGAGGCAAAAAGGGATATCTGACTAGTTCTACCCCACAACCCAATGAAGGAGATCCTATGTTTGATGAGTGGTGTATGAAAGATTCTCTTGTAAAAGGTTGGCTTGTCGGTGCTATGAAACCAGAATTAATGAATGTATTCATTCGTTTACCTACTGCAAAAGATGTTTGGGACGCCGTGAAACATAAATATTATGAAGGGGCCGATAAATCAATACTTTACGATTCATCTCATAAGGCTATGGCAACAAAACAAACCGGTCGACCGGTGGCTAAATTTTTTTTCTGATCTTACAATTATTTGGCAGGAGCTTGATTATCGTAAACCAATTACTTTTACCCAAGCAGATGTAATAAAAGTTCGCAAAGCAGAGATTGATGAAGAGCGAGTTTATTTATTTCTTGCTGGTCTTGATGATTCTTATGATTCTGTCAGAGGAGAAATACTTCGTAGCACCCCACTTCCTGGACCTGAAATGACTTTTTCTATTGTGAGGCGTGAAGAACAACATCGTAGTACTATGATGAATCAAGTTGTTTCTCCTCAAATAGCTATGACGGTAAAAAAATTTGGAAATATTTCCATGCCCCAGCAATCATCCTCAACAGGTACAGGTGGAAAATGTACTTATTGTGGAAATGGTAAGCATACTGTCGAAAACTGCTTCAAGAAAAATGGTTATCCTGAGTGGTAGAACAATCGTTCAAAAACAGAGAAAGGAAAAGGAAAATCAGCTATTTGTTCTACTGAGATGCCAGCTGAAGCAGCGATATCTACTCCAATAGTTGATGAACTTCCATCGACTACCGGTCATCTCATTCCACAAGAGTCAGGTAATATTGGCCTAGCTCTAATAACTGCTAACTCAAAAAAGGATCATGGTTGGATTCTTGACTCCGGTGCCACTAATCACATGACATTTGAAGCATCTATCTTGAAAGATATATGTGCACCTGATTGCTCAACTGTTTATAATGCCAATGGGGTTCCATATCAGGTTACCGGAGCAGGGAGAGTTGATTTAAATTCTTCCTTGACCTTGGAGCATACTTTGTTGATTCCTTCACTCTCTAATAATATTTTATCATTATCACAAGTGACTGCACAATTAAATTGCGTAGTATTAATCTATTCGACTTTCTGTTTTCTTTAGGATCTCAGCAACGCGGAGATAATTGGACGTGGTACTAAGAGAGGGGGGTTGTATTACATAGAAGATGTGTGTGAAGGGCGGTCTTTGTCAGCCAAGGGTTCCTCTCATACATGTGAAGATCAAATATTATTGTGGCATCATCGGCTGGGTGACGTTTCTTTTGGTTATTTGCAACATTTATTTCCAACCTTATTTTCAACTTACAAACCTTCTGATTTTAATTGTGAAACTTGCATCTTAGGAAAGAGTCATCGTACTACTTATCTTGATAGTTTTAACAGAAGATTAGTTCCATTTGCTTTGGTTCATTCTGATGTTTGGGGTCCTTGTCGAATTACCAGGAATTCAGGATTTCGTTGGTTTGTTCTATTTGTCGATGATTGCACTTGTATGACTTGGCTTTATTTGATGAAAAATAAAAGTGATGTAGCTCATATTTTCAAGTCTTTTCATGCAATGATTCAAACACAATTTTCCACCAATCTAAAGGTCCTTCGTTCTAATAATGGCAGAGAATATGTTAATGAAGTTTTACAAGGTTATTTTCAGGAACATGGTTTAGTTCATGAGACTACTTGTCCTTCTACGCCACAACAAAATGGTGTTGCATAGCGGAAAAATAGGAAATTACTTGAGATTACTAGAGCTTGTTTAATTGGAGTAAACATGAGGCCACATTTCTGGGAAGAGGCTATTACTACTGCGGTATATCTTCTTAATCGTGTACCCACTAGTGTTTTAAAATTTCAAACACCTTTGGATAAATTGGCTTCATTTTTGACAATTCCTTCTCAGCTTAAAATTCCTCCAAGAGTGTTTGGATGTGTTGTTTATGTCCACATACAAAAACATTTGCGCAGCAAGCTAGATCCATGTGCTCTAAAGTGTGTATTTGTTGGTTATCATCCGTACCAAAAAGGTTACATGTGTTATCATCCTTCTACTCGCAAATTTTATGTTAGCATGGATGTTATCTTCTCTGAGCACGAGAAGTTTTACTCGGCACATGATATAGGTTCTCCTCTTCAGGGAGATAATAATATTGAAGAGTTGAATTGGATGGATTTATTTCCAACTAATAGTGAGATACATCTTCCCTTCATAGAAGAAAGTTCAAGTACCCCTCAAGCTTCTATCGATTTGGGTCTGACTACTATGCAACCTCCATAAACAAATCAAGTGGTAGAAACTCATAGTGCGGAAGACCCCCTCCTTTCTTCTGCAACGGTACCTACACCCAGTTATCCTCCAGCTGATATCCCTGAGGTAAGCATTGATTCTTTGATTAATACTGACAATTCTTGTGAATTAACTGAGACAAACAGGTATAGTTTACCACAACGGAGTAACCGTGGGGTGCCACCAGATCGTTTTTCACCTGAACCGATAAAGAAGGTGAAATATCCCATTGCAAACTACATGTCTACTCATAGATTGTCAGAAGATGGAAAAGCATTTGTCAATAAGATGGAAGATGTTACTATTCCTAAAAACGTACAAGAAGCATTATGTGATCAAAAATGGGCTGATGCGATGAAAAAGGAGATGATAGCGCTGGAAGAGAATCTTACATGGGAAATAGTATTGTTACCAGAGGGAAAGAAACCAGTTGACTGCATTTGGGTATATGCTATCAAGCATAATCCAGATGGCTCTATTGACAGGTATAAAGCAAGACTTGTAGCTAAAGGTTTTACCCAAACTTATGGTATTGATTATCAGGAGACGTTTGCTCCTGTTGCAAAAATCAATACTATTCGAGTATTATTGTCTTTGGCAGCAAATCTAGGCTGGCCTCTGCAACAATATGATGTAAAAAATGCATGTTTACATGGTGATTTACAAGAAGAAGTCTACATGTCATTACCTCCTGGTTATAATGCTCCGAACGGTGCTAACTTGGTTTGTAAGCTAAAAAAGGCCTTATATGGTTTGAAGCAGTCTCCTAAAGCTTGGTTTGGTAGATTTCGTCTAGCAATGAAGAAATTTGGGTATACACAGAGTAACGCTGATCATACCTTGTTTCTAAAAAGAGTTGGAGAAAAGTTAACTGCGCTTATTATCTATGTGGATGATATGGTGGTAACAGGAAATGACCCTGAGGAGCTGAGTAATCTGAAGAGTTGTTTGTATTATGAATTTGATATGAAGGATCTGGGTGGACTTAAATACTTCTTGGGCATTGAAGTTATACGATCTCAAAAGGGAATTTTCTTGTCTCAGCGAAAGTATGTGATTGACTTGTTGAAGGAAACCGGTATGTTGGGTTGTGAGCCGATTGGGTCTCCTATGGAATAAAATCATGGTCTTGAAGAGTGTTCTGATCAAGTACCGGCTGACAAGGGGCAATATCAGAGGTTAGTTGGCCGTTTGATTTATCTTTCTCATACAAGACCTGACATCGCATATGCTGTAAGTGTTTAAGCAGATTTATGCATAATTCGGGTCAACAACACATGGATGCAGTCATAAGGATACTGAGATATTTGAAGTCCGCACCAGGCAGAGGGTTGATGTTTTCAAAACATGGACATCTTGATGTATCGGGTTACACCGACTCAGACTAGGGAGGCAAATGCGATAGAAGAAGACCAACATCTGGGTATGTTACCTTCGTTGGAGGCAATTTAGTAACTTGGAAATCTAAGAAACAACAAGTTGTTTCTTTGTCCAGTGCTGAAGCTGAATACAGGGCAATGGTGAAAGGTATTTGTGAATTTTTATGGTTAAAAAGGCTTATGGAGGAGCTTGGTTTTCCTACTGAAAAACCTATGAAGTTGTTTTGTGATAATCAGTCAGCGATCAAAATTGCAGAGAATCCGGTGCAGCATGATCGAATGAAGCATGTGGAAATTGATAGGAAATTCATCTATGAAAAACTCGAAAAAAACATCATTGAGATACCATATGTTCGTACAACACAACAACTGGCAGATATTCCGAAAAAAGCCGTATCCAATAGTTCATTTAACGATTCACTTGTCAAGTTGGGCATCTGTGACATATATGCACCATCTTGAGGGAGAGTGTTAAAACCATTAAATGTAAATAGTGATAGTTATAACTTTTTGACTCAGTGGTTGTAATAGTAACTTATAGGGTGGCTGTAGGGTGGCCTTATTTTCTTCCTCCCTTTCTTCTGACAACACGCCATTAGAGAAGACGTGTTTCTCTTCTTCCTCTCCTTTTGTAATCTATATATTTAGATCTCATTGTAAAGAATGATATACAACAATAATAAGTCAGAACCTTTTGAGTGTTTGTGAGGGGTAATATCTAAATCCACCTTTGCAAAGTGTATAGCCAGCAGTACAAGATGACGATGGACGATGCAGTCACACTGTAATTTTAGTTGATTGATATTATGAATAATTTACAGTTACAATATTAATATTGAGGAACATGAAATTTGCTGATTTAGTAGTTATTCATGATAATTTATGAACAATATTCTGAGCTTGATTTGGAGTCGTATGTTTATGAATTAAGTTTTAGATATATGTTTCTGTCGATTCTTTCATCCGCTATGAATTCTGTTTCTCTGGTTCTGTTGATTGTTGCTTTATCTCTTGTAATGAAAGTGGAGTTAACTGATATCATATGGATGTTAATCTTTAAAAGCAGTATAGTCATAATGTCATATTGATGAAAAATCGTAAAAGCATATTGAGCTTGTACTTTGACATGTTTTCATATCACTTGCTATGAATGGTTATTCAAATAAGATGGTTTGACTTGTCAGTGATTAGGCAAATTATCAAACACCATCTTCCTACAGCTATTCTGCTGCACCAGACTTGTCACGTGTGCCTGATATTCTGTTAATCGTGGCAAGTGTTTCCGGAGTGCTGTATAACCAAAGAAACAATGAGAGTTGAGCTAGATCATACTCTTCCTGGGTGTAAAACTTAATCATGAAGCAGCCTTCATCTTCTTCTTTGTTAATGAAGATATCATATCTTTACTCTTATTCCAGAGCTTTTTGAGTTCTTTATCCATATCTCCAACAGAGTATTCTTTTTCTGAATATAGTTTGCTAAGAAAACAGTATTTCCATTGTTTAGCGCCTTGATTTAAAGCTTCAGCTGAGAGAACTGGTTGCTTGAGCGCTTCAAGTCTAGCTGAGATAGAAGTGTGTTCCATTTTTTCCTGAACCTCTTGAACATGAGAGTCCATCAGGAGAGAAAGCTTATTAAAATAGTTTCTGTTACAACCCACATATAGGAGAAGAAGAAGAAGAAGAAGAAGAAGAAGAAGAAGAAGAAGAAGAAGAATAAGAAGGATACAAACTGTTAGATAACTGAGCCTGCCTCTCTTGTGTGTAATGAATGTATTACACTTGTTAGAATACTTACTGATATCACCTTGAGTAGGGGACGGTGATAGACTGGGACTAGGGTTATTACGGCAGCGTGGGGAATAAAAAAGAGTATAAACTTGTAAAGACTGCAAAGTAGATTTTGAATCAGAGTAGAAAATTGATTCTTCTAGTTCATAGGGAAAATCAAAGGTTGATGCATCATCAAGGGTGAGGGGTAAATTAGTGATGGAAGGGACAGTTAGGCAAAACCACTCCATAAGTCCTTGGCCTCCAAATGCTGTAAACCAGTACCTAGCAAGAGAACACGAAAGAATCCATTAGTTATATTAAAAAATACTATCCACGGAGAAGAAAAGAATAGATTATTGCATGCAGGAATTTGAAGTAGAGATTAAAGGAAGAGGTAGAGAGAATTCAATTGTAGAAGATGATTCCGAGTTACTCCTCCACTTCTTGTTTTACTTATTCTTTCTTCCGCTATTGTTCAATAGTATGTTCTAGGTTATTCACATGCAAGTGTTTGTTAATGAATATGTAATGCCTTTACGTAAATATCTTCCCATATGTTGTCTTGACTTCATTAGGTACCCAAACGTCTTTGTTACTTCCGTATTCTGTTTGATTTTGTTGTTCATTGGGTACATTTGACTTTGCAGAATCCTGAACCTAAACAGAAAGCTACTGAAGCTACTCAGGAGGGAAAAGGTAAAACTGCACCTAAAATGGAGGCTACTGCTGCAGCCAAGGGAGCAGATGCACAACAGGAGGAGAGTGAGCCTGCTATTGATGCACACTTCAACTTAAATTTCGACCTCAAGGGCCTCTTTCGTTTCTTCTCGTCTGCAAAGGAGATGGTGCTAGGTTTTTTTGGGCCGAAGGATGGTGTTTGAGGTATTTGAGCAGTATGCTGTTTTGCATCTGGTTTCAGAATTATGATTATAGCATTTCAGTATCTTTTTTGTAATCTCATCCCTGGATGGCTAAGACTTTTATATTCTCTGTTGATGCAGAGATTAGGTGGTGGATCCGTTGTTGGATACCATAACCTCACCTGGCAAGTTTGGAGGAATGTTGTGCTCATCTCATAGTTCGATGATCTTTGTTTGTCAATATGTGGAAGCTGCCTATAGTATATAGCTTGTACTTAAAAACATATAGCTGGTATATGTAAACTTTTGATTTACTTGTTAACCATTTGAGTCTCTTGAAACTCAACTTTTTGTATATCCTAATTTCCTCATAAGTAAAGTTGTCTTAGAATCCTAATTTCCTCATAAGTAAAGTTGTATTAGAAATATGATTCTCTCTATTTTTATCAGTTGAAATACTTTTCTTTTTTCATTTATTTTTTACTTTTTTAGTAAACTCCGATCAACATCGAGAGTCCATAAGTGACAACATCGAGAGTCCATAAGTGACAACATCGAGAGTCCATAAGTGACAGCATCGAGAGTTTCAACATTCTCAGACATCGAGAGTTCTCTCCCCTGTCATCAATCGAGAGTTCTATCCCCTGTCATCAGTGATTCTGAAAGCCCTTCGCTACCACTGTTAGGGTATATTGCGGGGAGCCCCTGTAAGAAAGGCATCTATATCTCCCCAGCTACTTCTTTCTACCAAGCAGCCTTCATAAAGAAAAAAAGATCAATAGACTACAAGATACTCTACAATATTTGGGTGTTCACCTGACGTATTCTGCAATCTCCTTAAACCCCAACTCCTACTTGTAACTGAATTCTTAAACGGGTATTCTGTTTTCAATTGCGATAAATTCTTAATCCAGGTGGCTAAACCCCACGCAATTAGATGTAAGTGAATGGTAATCTCCAATCAACTGATCAAGTGTAGTATCAGGATCTTATACTTGTACTAACAAAAAACAAAGAGAGGAATTTTCCATGATTAGAGTCCTAAAAAAAAAAAAAACTTGCGTCTCCAAGGGGTGAGTATGGGTGGCCCAACCCGCCAATCCGACCCTATCCACCCGTAATTTGGCGGGTGGATACCCAACACATTCATGGGTGTATGGTACATAGGTCCATTCTTGAAGGTCCAGTAGATATTGGATCGGGTGCTGGTACATATCTAGAAATCTATCGGAAACCCACAGTCGCTAAGTTAAGAGTATCCAAAATCACACATGGTATGAAGGTAAATTTAGTAGTTTATACCCTGTTATATATCTACTACGTATTATTCATGTACGGAAGTTTTAGTTTTAGACTACGGAACCAGGAATTTATACCCGGGGGGCTAAATTTTTTTTTTCATGAACTCCATATTTCATTCATCTCAACCACAATAAAGATAAATGTGGTAATATACATTAAGTAAGCAACGCAAGCAACATATTTTGTTCTTCTTGAAGCACGATAGTTTGAATCATATATAGCTCTTCGATCACCTCAGCTATTTATACAATAACAATGATATGAGTTAGTCTAAAAGTGTATCTAATTGAATTGTAAAGAATGATTCACTACGTATACAGGATTCCTGATACAATGTGTTTACTTAAGATAAGTATACAAGTATGACTTTAATAAATAATAAACTGAAAGAAAAAGCTAAAAGTAAACAGAACTACATATTATGCATTTACTGGTTATGAATATGGTCGTCGGATCAATTACAAATAGTCGATTTTCACATTTCTTTTCCATAATATTTTGGGAAAAATTGAGAGTAAGAACAATACCCTAATTTCCCAGAAAATGTTATAATTGGCGATGAATATAATTGAGGACTGATGAGCACTAAACCAAATTAAAAATACATATTCGTTTTATTTATTTATTTATTTTTTTAGAAAAACTTAGGCATAGCCTAAGGGAATAGATTGATAGAAGAGCTAGTGGTGTCATCGTTTAGAAAAACATCAGACCCATTGCTAAGGTTTTTACAAGTAATAGCCAAGTTTAGAGCTTGGAGATTTTGGGTTCTATGAAGAAGTTTAAGATCCAATAAAACAAAAGATACAGGTTTAACATTAAGACTGTTTCTTCACTCAATGTCTGTTTTTCCCTGTGATAGTTCCTGCTGAATCTTCCCTTTATAGCTTTGATGTAGAGAGCATTGAAATGTTCCATAATTTCATTGGTTTCAACATGTATTTCAATGTTCATGTGATGCTTTTCCTCTGCCACCCAAACAGCTAAATCTGCTCCTCATATGGCTCCTCTTGCTCCCCATTGACCTGTGTGTCCTCTGCTATCAACATAGTTGCCTGCAAAATCAGTGATAGTTAGTGCTGAGAAGAACTGATAAGTGTTAGGATCCTGAATAGTGCAGATTTTGATTAAGAAACCAAAAGTATGCTTTTGAGTAGGAATCCCAACATGAATTCCTGTTGTTGTTATATGGGGGTCAGTATCATAAGTATGCCCCTGTGTATTCAGAGCATGGTGGGGCAAATTGTGGATTCTGTTATGATCATATATATGTTGTTGTATGCTGGGAGTTGTATTCTTAGCATTTGGAGTAATGTTTTGGAATACTAGATCACATCTAGTCTTCCATATAAACCAGCATTTGCATAAGTGCAGATATTGTCACTGCTGCTTCCATTGTGAAACCAACTATTGAACCAATCCATGAAAGGCGTTTTATGGTTAAAAAGACCATGATTTCCACCTAACATGTGCTTCCAAACCTCAGTGGCAGCAGGGCAGTTGAGGAACATATGTGTCATTGTCTCCTCCCCACTATTGCATATTTTGCATATGGGATCAATATAGTGGAGAATGCTTGCAGTTTTAGCATTAGTTGGGAGAATTTCATGAGCACATTTCCAGAGAAAGATTTTAATGGCTGGTGCCACTTCCAAATTCCATTTAGCTCCCCAGTTTCTTGTTGTATGATCATTTCTATACAGGTTCTCTATTTTGGCTTTGTACAAAGCTTTAACAGAGAATTTTCCTGTGTTGTTAAGATTCCAGTGCATGCTGTCTTCTTCTCTGGAGTAGATAACAAGATCAGTGATGACTTGAGAAGTGTCAGGACTGAAGATTTGCTGAATGAGTTGGAAATTCCATTCCTTTTGATCTGTCATTAAGTGAGCTAGCAGTTGTATATCATTGGGGCAGTTTGCAGGTTTTGTGAGCTTGTCAGTTGAGTCAGGTATCCATAAGTCCTCCCAGATTTTGATTTTGTTACCATTGCCTATTCTCCAAACACAGTGTTGTTGAATATTCTGAATTCCTTCTAGAACCCCTTTCCAAATCCAGGAGTCTCCATCTTTGGCTTTGGTATTCATGTTTAGAACATTTCTCCCCAATAAGTATTTGACATTCATCAATTTGTACCAGAGAGAGTCCTTATCCTGTTCCAGCCTCCATCCTATTTTTGTTATCATTGCATTATTGAAAAGTTCCATATTCATGAACCCTAATCCACCAAGATCCTTTGATTTGCATATAGTTGTCCAAGCTTTTGGGTAATATCCAGTGGGGTGTTCCAAATTTTTCCCCCAAAAGAAATCTATTTGTAAGTTGCTCATATCTTGACAGGTTTTCTTTGGTATTCTGAAGCAGTTCATTTGATAAATGCTGGATGTGGAAGTGACATATTTTATTATAACTTCTCTTCCAGCTGGATTTAGAGGGGAATTCTTCCAACTTGACAGATTTCTCTTCATCTTATCCACTCTTGGTTTGAAAGATTGGATTTTTCTTCTGTGAGTAAATAGTGGAGAGCCTAAGTACTTGTCATTTAGAGGTAAAGCTTGAACTCCTAGCAGATTGCAGATATGAGGCATTAGAGCTGGGTCAGTGTCCTTGCTGAAGAATATACCAGATTTGCTTAAGTTGATGAGTTGACCAGAAGTATCTCCAAAGATGTTGAGGATGTCCTTGAGGTTTTGGGCTTCAGTAGGATTGGCTTTGCAGAAGACCATACAATCATCAGCAAAAAGAAGATGGTTTATAGATGGAGCATTCTTGCAGATTTTTACTCCAGAGATAATGCCCAAGTCTTCAGCATGAGATAAAGTTCTGGACAAGCTTCCATGCAGAAAAGAAATAAGTATGGGGATAGAGGATCCCCTTGTCTGAGACCTCTAGAGATTAAAGAATTTATCAGGGGAGCCATTTATCAGGACAGCTGAAGAAGTAGTGGAGATGCACTGCATAATTTGTTACACCATTCAGATCAAAGCCAATTTTGTCATAATGGTATGAAGAATTTCCAATCCACTCTATCAAATGCTTTAGCCATATCAATCTTGATCCCCATGTTCCTTTTTGCCTTTGAGACCTCTTCTGGTTCTCATGTAGTGAATAATTTCATGGGAATAGCTATATTATCAGCAATTTGTCTTCCAGGTATGAAGGCAGACTGGTAGGGAGATATGATTTTGTTGGAGAGGTTTCATTCTTTGAGCTAAAGTTTGGATATTATTTTGTAGGTGGTGTTGCAGAGACTAATGGGTCTGAAGTGGCTGGGGCAAGTTGGGTTTTCAATTTTTGGTATCAGGGATATAAAAGTGGAATTCATTTCTTTGAGAGATGCCCAGACTTGAAGAAATGTTGTACCATTTTAACTAAGTCTTCTCCTACAATATCCCAGTTGGCTTGGAAGTTTGGTGGAAAACCATCTGGACCTGGAGCTTTATCTTTGGCCATGCTAAAAAGAATAGCTTGACCTCATGATTTCAGGAATTCTGTTGAGAATGTTGTTATCAACATTGGTGACAATTGTAGGGATGAGGTTAATGATTTCAGGGTTCATGTCAGGAGATTCAGCAGTAGCCATCTTAGAAAAATGGTTGGTGAAACATTGTTTTATTTCTTGGTAATCCTCAATCCAATTTCCAGTACTGTCTTGTATAGAATCTATCTTGTTTCTTCTTATTATGCATTTTGTAATTCTATGGAAATAACTTGTATTCTTATCCCCCAGTTTGATGAATTGATCTCTGCTTTTGGTCTTCCAGAATTTTTCCTCAATGTCTTGCCATTCTCTGAGAACTTGATTTGCAGTTTTTATAACTTCACCTCTGTTGTGTTTGAAGTAGTTTTCTTGTAATTAATGTAGATGTTGCTTACTTTCTTCAATATTTGACTTTATGTTGCCATAAACTTCTTTGTTCCGAACTTTAAGTTTCAACTTAATGTCTTTGAGCTTTCTAGCAATGACGAAAGCACTAGAACCAGACAGATTTCTCTGCCAGCATTCAAGATTAATATCCTTACAGTCCTTATGGTCCAACCAGGGACCAAAGAACTTGAAAGGAATTTTACCAGTACACCAATGAGGATTAGTGTTAAGAAGAATGGGGTGGTGATCAGATCTAATTGCTACAAGATTAGAGATAGTGGAATTTGGATATAAGAGAAGCCAGGATTCAGTGGCAAGTCCTCTATCCAATCTCTGCTCAGTGAGAGCAGGACCACTTCTCTTATTAGACCAAGTGAAAGGGCAGCCTGTACTGCCTAAGTCAATTAGATCCAAGTCCACAATTTTGTTACTAAAAATATTAGCTTCTATATTGTCCAATGGTTGAGTACTGTATTTTTCATTATCATGCAAGATGAAATTGAAATATCCAATAACCAACCAAGGGAGTGAGTGATTGGTAGTTGTTGTCTCCAAGGCTTTCCAAGAGTGAAGTTTACTTGGAGTATCATATGGGATGCCATAAAAACCAGTAAAAAGCCAAAAAGAGCCACTAGTAGGCTTGATTGTAGCATTGATATGGTGAATGGAATAGTCCATAATTTCAACATCAAGATTGTTCTTCCATATCATTACTAGTCCTCCAGCAGTACCACTAGCCCCTCAAGGATTGACATGCCAATAATTCTGAATATTAAGCTGTTGCATGGAATTTAAAAGTTTTCCATGTTTCTGCTTTGTTTCAGAGATGAAACAGATGTCAGGATTGAATTTGGTCAACATATCATTTAAGTATTTCTTGGTATTTCTTTTCCCTAGCCCTTGAAAGTTCCAGGCTATTGATATAAAAAATTGCCAAAAATATGATACATGGGGATATTTTGAGGTTGGTCTCCTAGCTATAGGATCATAGTAGAATATAATGCAACAGTATAGGTGAACATGGTAATGGTGCAAGTGATTTAGACTAAGATAAAGAATAAAGAGATGTACCTCAGAGGCTGATGTTGATGAGCCAGATGCACCATTAGTCATTTGGGGAATGCTTGAGTCCAGAGGTTCAGCATAATTATCAAAATAGTCCTTGAATCTTTTGATGTTATCAGGTTTACTAGTTTTCATAGGTATTGTAGCATGTGTTGATTGTTTCCTCTTTGGCATGGCTTTTTGCTTGTCAGATTCCTTAGGAGAAGCAGGATCAGAAGGTGAGTTTGCTTCAGTAAAGACATGAAGTGTTTTTCTATCCCTCCAAGCCTTCTTTTTGAACTGTTCAGATTCAGCATCTATCCTTTCTTTGATTTGAGAAAGGGTTGGTAAAATTTGAGTGGGGATGGCTGGGAAGATACCAGTAGTGTTTAGAGCATGATTGACATTGGTGTTTGATGGGATGGGGTGTTTGGATCTAGCTGCTTCCTTGATCTTTAATTTAGCTTGATGGTTCTTGTAGTTGGTGAAGATTTTCTTAGATAGATCAAGTTTCCTGTTCCTTATTTGGTTAGCAATGACATCTGGGTGTGGAGAGGTGGAATCAGCTCTGGAGGAAGCTCCAAAAGTGAGGTGTTTAGAGGATGAAGGAGCAATTTTTGCTATTGTCTTTTCAAGTTCTTTCTGTCTTGCATTTCTCATTTTGATTTCAAAGACTTGGGTTGCATCAGCATCACTGTAAACTCTGTGAATGACATTTCCTCCTTCTTGAACAGATTTTTGATAAGAAGTTTGGGGTGGTGGTAGTGGTTGAGGTGTTGGCAGGCTTTTGTAGTTAGAGTAGCGGGATTTTGAGGGAGTAGGTGGGATGGGGCAAGGTGGGGATGGATGATCTAGAATTCTACAAACTTTACAGAATTTGATACCATTGAGAGCATAAGCAAATTCAAGCCAATGAGAGATAGTTGGTGTTTCAAAGGCTTCAATACCAAACTTTAATGGCTTAGTAACATCAATGGTGATCTTGACTTCTAAGTTTTCTCAAAACTGTCCCTACCATAAGGTTTCTTGGCAGTTTGATAATCTCCAACAGGTTGCAGAATATTGTTGATATCTGGTATGATATGGGTTGGAATTCTTTTGATGAGCAGCCAAATCATAACCTTTGAGAATTGTTCTTCATCAATTAAGTCTGGACCTCTCAAGGGTACACAAACTATAACCATAAGTTTATCAAATACTCCTCTAGTTCCTCCATTCCTGAGAGTTGAATAATCTTCTTCATGTGTAAGTCTGAGAATAAAGTAGTTCCTTCTCATGTTCCATATATCCAGTTCAACTCTGCCATTGAATTCCCATTTGTTGTTGATGAAGTTGCTGAATCTGGATGTTTCAAAACATATGTTGCTGCAGAGTTTTCCAATAAAACACAATTTCCAATCTAAAGCTTGCTTGGTTCTGATGTTTTCAGGATTTAAGAAAACCTTGGGATATAAGTCCGCTTCAGGCATTTTGAGAGTTTTATTCATCTGAGCAACAAGGTTTTCAATGGATGGGTTGGGGAATTTTGAGGAAGAACCCATTTGTGGGTGGAAGAGGGGGTAGTAAACAGAGAGCAACCAGTAAGTATATTGACCAATGTGTATTGTGGTGGAATAAGACCAATAAAGATGTTGAGGGGAATCAAACCAAACTTTAATTTGAAAAAGATTCTTGACAGTGTCAGTAATGCAGGGTTTTTGTAAGTAGTTGTGGGTTGTCCTCAAGCTAGTCAAATATGGTTTTGGGAGGTGCTGATCTAAGGATGAGGGCATCTCATTGTAATTATACTTGTGATAGTTGTTGTTGATGTAGATGACTAATGGAATCTGGCTCAAGTACCTGCACCCAGAAGATGTTACATTGTTATCTAAAATGTTGAGAGTCTTACTTTGTCCTTCCCATTGGGGGTAGTAGATGATAATTGCATAACCTTCAGAGAGACTGAAAGTGATGTGACTAACTTTAATTTGAAAGTTTGGCACGGGTTGGTTCTGGTTTTTGTCATCAAGGAATGAGTTGATTTTGAAGTGGTCCTTGTACTTGCAGTTGTGGCGGATAGAGATAGAGTTGTTGACTCTTTCCAGCAGTTTTAGGAGTATAGTCATCCAGGACCTGTACATAGCAATCCAAACTAGAAAGACTTTACCTTGGGTTGTTGGCATGGGTTCAGATCCCCTGTAGGCACTTTATATTTTATGAGATCCTAGAAGAAAAGAGGTTGATATCCACCAGACCTTAGTTGGCCTTTTGGAGTCTGACTGTGTTTGCATCTGGGCGGTAGAAGTTATCTGAGTCAGATTGACTAAGTGATTCAACCCTGATTGACTGGGAGGTGTAGCCGGGTCGGTTTTGATGGGTATGCTCCGTATTCTTTCACTCATGATCTGACCCGATGCAGGGAAAAAAAAATTCTTGCCAAGTGTTGTTTGCCGCTTCCCATGAACCAATGATGGCTCATTGCTTGTACTAGGCCAAATAAAGATGCCAGTAGGCATAATTATACACATCAAGTTGCAAGACCAATCTTTAATAATGTGAGTCTGGTTACCCCTAGAAGATTTTGACGGTTGAGATTGTGCAACTGTTACTCTTCTTTGCCCGATTATAACCGCTGAGAGAGTAAATCTTTTTAGTTTCTCAGCCATTCTCCTTTGAGAAGAGACAGTTATCACTGAAAATTCCCCATGTCTAAAGAAATTCCCAGAAGAAAACTTTCTTTAAAATTTCAAGGTATGGAAGAAGGTCAGAATTCCCAAGAAGGTGTGCAAGATGAACCACGAAAGAAGGCCCGAGTCGGGGAATCCTTGGAACAGGTTAGTTTTTCTGTAATTCAAATTTGTGTTGAGAGTGATTTGAATTTTAAAGTAAGTAATAAATTTGGGAATGTTTTGAGTTTTGGCAATTGAAAATTGTAGGTTGCTACTGCAAGGGTATGTGAAGGTTTTTCTGGATATAATGAGAGTCAATTGTACTCTCTTTCTGGTGCAATGCATGAAAGAGCAGGTTTTGAGGGTGATAGAGCATGCACTGGAGGTTGAAGAGGCTACGCTGAAGAAAGGGTTGTGCATGCATCCACCAGAATTGGGAGACCACCACAGAGGCTTGAGCAAGGCCGAATTGAGAATGGGGAGCTTGTGGGTGTTAAAGATGGATGGGTTCTGTTTGCTGTTCATCCCACAAAGGGCCGACGAGTGGTAAGGGAGGGGATTGTATCGGTGGATGATGAGAGGATCGTATGTGGTGGAACTCAACATGGATTCTTTGCTTCCCCACTTCCTGACGAAGCCAAGGATCAAATTCGAATTAATGCTACTCGTCCTCCTACTCCTGGCAAGATATTTTTCCCAAATTTGTTCATGCTTGCACCCACGCTTAGGCAGATGGCTCAGGATGTAGTCGAAGTATCCCAGACTGGAATTGGAGAAGTTACATATCCACTTGAAGTTCCTAGAAACGAGCCTTTGATCCCTGGTGTTGATTCTAGAATTGTGGGACAAATATACAGATCTGCAAAAGCCAGTGCAATACGTGGAGAAGAACCTCAACTTCCTGAATTGCCAGCTGAAGATACATTGCCACCAGGAGATGATGCAATCGTTGTAGCACAGGTGTACAGAAATGTAATGGCTCGAGCTATAAAGGATGTTGCCAGTGCAACTGGAGGAGAAAAGGAGATCTAGCCAGGTAGTTTCCAAAATGATGTACATAGTGAAATTAGCAATAACCAATAGACAGAAAGTTTCATTTTTTATTTGAGACCAAGCTTTAAGTATGTGAACCAATGGAAGAATGGGTCTTAGAATTTGTGTAATTGTGGTTAAAACAAATTGCATGTTAATACTTTTAATGCTTGAAACCAAAGTGCAGTGCAGATCATCTATAGGAGTATAATTAAAATAATCAGTGTAGTTTCCCCATAACTGCAAGACCTGAGAGATAACAGGGTTCAGATTATAATCATGGCTAGAAGTAAGAGCAGGACTAGCATACCTTGTGGTAAGTAAGCATAAGAAAATGAGTGAAATGAAAAACAAATGACTAGGGTGTGAGAGATATATGCTTAAAGGCCTAAAGGAGATTAGAGTTAAATTCTTACCTTCAGGCACAACAGCCAAATTAGAGACAAGAAACATACCAGAATTCAAGCTAGCAGGTTTCCAGCAGATGCTCAAAGGTTCATAGAAGGCTAGATACCTCAGCAATTGATTTTGAAAGAAGTAGTCCAATATTGAGCCTGAACTTGTGATTGAGATGCCTAGCTTGAAGCTTATAATTGGTATTTTGAGGTAGCTTAAAATGAAGTAAAACTTCCTCAGATCAACAACATGACTTGGAGATAGTTTAGTGTGAGAAAAGTACTCAGATAGAAAGATTATCCCAGAGGGAGGGAAATTTTTAATTGAAGAGTATATTGTGGTGATGTTTCCATTAGCAGAACATGGTAATCCAGGTCAGGTTTTATTGATTTGAGTATTACTTTCTGAGAATGTAATTTGAGTGACGCGGGTGAGTTTTGTGATTTGAGTGAGATAAGAGAGTCTTGTAATTTGTGTGTTTTGAGTGATTCCTGTGATTTGAGTTGTGTAATTGCAGTTGCAGTCGTGGTTCCTGTGAGTAGTGTTCATGATTGGGTGTTGAAACCGAAAGTAGAAACCATTAGACAGAATAGAGATGAATTAACCGGTGAGAATCAGGTTGTCGGCGGTGAAAAACTAGCCGTTGCAAGAGACGTTGAGAGAAGAGGACAGAAGAGAACCGGCCAGAACTAGCCGTTAGAGGGAAGAGGGGAGGAATTCAGGGAAAAATGGTTCATATTCGTTTTATCAATAGTTATAAGAATGATCAATTAAATGAAAAATAAACATAAAAATGATCAATTATATGAAAAATAATATTTTAGACCAAAATAATGTGAAAGTTAGTTGTAATATGCTGATTGCATCTCATACAAGTTTCTTTTAAGATGTTTTGATGTTGATCAGTAAGCTTATACGTCAGGAATGCTTTATGAAAAATGGAAATACACATTCAAGGTGGGATTTGTATATACTGGAATTAATTTACATGGAAAGGTTCCGTATAGACTCTACCCTTATTACATGCCGTTCATTGAGATTACGCTTCATTGGCTTTTCCATTTTCTTTTTTAGTTAGTCATGGGCTAAACTAAATTCCTACCTGGACTATTGATATTTTCTCCTACAATTACAAAGGTGTAAAGAAGCTTTTCCTGATTTTGGAGTGGACTACAGCCTAGGTAAGCCACTCCTTGCTACCGTCACTACTTTTAGTAGAGAGACATAGAGGATTGAATTAAACATGTGTTGATATTTATTAAATGATGATTTAGGATATTATGAATCACTATATGAATAATATTTTTACTTAACAAAAACTTTTTCATACAAGTCTGTAGATGCATTTGCATCCAACCCATCTACCCGGCAATCCACGGGTATTAAACCCGCGGATGATGGATCAAACACGGATGAACATTTAGCGGCCATAATTTAGACGGACCGGACTGGTACCAAAAAAGAGAAGAAGAAGAAAAACAAAAAAAGAGAAGACTTATGTATTCCGGCTAGAGTCGAGTATATAAAAGTAAAGCATCTGTTTGCTTCCTCCAACACCTTATTTGTTTCTCGTCGACATGGGAAAAGAAGTGACATCATCTACGCGGCTTCACAACACATACACCGATGCCTCACTCCCACATTCTCTCTGGTTTAATTACTCGTTATATAGTCCCAGAAAGTAAGTTGACTTGCTTCTACATATGATCCTAAATATGAAAAAATTTCACCGATTCATATTAGATCTCTTAAACTAAACTAAACTAATCGGTAATAATTTAAGTTTCTCCAATTGGTTAATTAAGAATGTTCGCCTTAGAGCGACTGCAATGGTACGACTAAACTCAAAGATCAAAGACCAAAAAAAAAGACTAAATATGAGTTTAATCTGTATTGTGACGTTATGGGGAGAAGACCAAATTTGGTCGCGCGTAAAACAATTTTACGCATGAAGACGGGCGGAAGTATTAGTTACGTTTCATTTCTGCGCGGAATTATAAATTACGTTTCAAACGGGCGTAAATATAAATCACGTCTGTTATCGAGCGTAAATATAAATTACGTTTCGTATGGGGCGAAATCTTAAATTCCGCCCGTTGATCAGACGAATTTCAAATGACCGCTCGAAGAAACGTAAAAAAAAATTCCGCCCGAGTTAAACACGGTCACACAGCACGTGTGAGATCAGACGGGCGAACATCTGGTGTCCGCGTGATGAATTGTACGGACGGACATCTGCTGAAACATCATCTGATGAAGCAGCTGGTGTTACTTTATCATTATTACCAGATGTGAAGCATCATTAACGACCTAAGCTCAAAGCAGCTTTAACATCTAACCTCCATGCAAAACCACCACCACTGTCGTTCATTTTCCAAACATCACAAGGTACAATCAACGAGTGCCTCTCCTTCTTACACGTATACTGTAATCTAACCCTACAAACAAACCCTTCACATCTCGACGGTAAAGATTCGTTATCTTTCGTTACCAACCACACCATTTCCGGTCTCTGTTCTCCGCCATAACCGAACCCATCTTGATTCACTAGTTTTCTGTACGCTTCGTTGGTCCATCTCACTCTATTCAAACTGTCAGATATGAATCCAGGACACGCGTCTTTCTCTAGATTAATCTTTTTTTCTTCGTCAGTTCTTCCTAAAAACCCTAACCCTATCTCTTGATCACCGAATGTTTCAGTTATACACTTCACAGTTACACATGATCCTACTGGTCTTACTGGCTGTGGAATCACAACCGTCCGATCTGTTGATGATGATGATGTTGATGTTGATAGTGCAGCAGAACCACCACCTGATCCGCCTGACCCTCCACTACTAGCTGGACTACTACCGTTTTGGCTCCATGTTGCAGCAGTAACATAACTAGTCAGATGACTCAACGGTAGAAGTGATGATGGTGAAGATGATGCTTCACCAGTGGGTTTCTCTGGTAATAATGATAAAGTAACAACAGCTCATTGTACGGAATTTTGGTGTCCGCCCCAGAGAGGCGGAATTTTGGTGTCCGCCTGGCAACGCGCGGAATTCTGCTGTCCGTCTCATCAGGCGTAAATTTATGTTACGCCCGCAACAAACGTAAATTTAAATTCCGCCCCACCAACATACGTAAATTTGGTTTACGCCCGTTAACAAGCGTACTTTAAATTTACGCCCAGCAACAAGCGTACTTTAAATTTACGCCCGACTATATTATAATTTGGGATTTGGTCGCGACCATATTTGGTCTGGAATTTGATCTTTGGTTGGGATTTGATCTTTACTCCTTCCCACTGTATTACGATCTCATCCCAAATTTTTGGTTATACTCGCCCACTGTGGATGCTCTTATATATATTGGGTTTTTACTTCTGCCATAGTAGTTCGCACCTTGAACTAGTTGGTAACCTACATAACACCTCATTCCAACATTTTATTTCCAGAGAATTTAAAGTTCGTTATTGAAAGGTTGACCTAGCTATGAAGATTTTTAAGTTGGTATTGTAGTTTTCTTTTATTTTATTTTTTGTGTTGTTTCTTATAGGGTAATAAAATAAAATAAAATCGAAATATACAATGCAGTTGGAGTCTGGTATGAAGATCATTCTTGTCAAGCCAAAGGAATCTATATTAGTGCTTGGAAGAAAGCTCTGCATCCAACCATCAGGCATAACAGAATTAGTTCAA
Organism: Papaver somniferum; assembly: GCF_003573695.1. Taxonomy (NCBI): domain Eukaryota; kingdom Viridiplantae; phylum Streptophyta; class Magnoliopsida; order Ranunculales; family Papaveraceae; genus Papaver; species Papaver somniferum. Next base: position 216,299,256 of record NC_039364.1, on the reverse strand, counting down.
CATCACTCGAGTATTTGTAGTTGTACGCGCCTCCATCAACCAAATACTTTAATACCTAGACTACCCTATGACTTAGCAATGGCCTGCCTGATCCGTGTTCCACGCAAGGAGCATAGGAAACTGAGGATTGTTTGTAAAGCATGGAATAAATTGTTGGCGGAAGACAACTTATTTTACTCTTTGCGCGAGAATCTTGGGTTTGCAGAAGAATGGATTTACGTGATAAAGAGGAATAGAAAAGACGGGTTTACCACATTTCATGCTGTTAAAACTTTGGTAAATCCCTTTCTTAATCTTATTCATAGAATACTTTAGATATTTATACATGACTCAAACTTGAAGAGCAAACCTTCCTAACCTTAAACCTTTCTAAGTCACGAATTTGAGACTTTCCTTATGGGTCTCAAATTCGTGACTTACATGAACAATTCTTTCCTAATATATTACTTACCTTATCGGTCTCAAATCCGTGACTTACATGAACGATACTTTCCATAGACTGACCACTACGGTCTTGGAAAGTATTACGGCATTTCCTAATATATCACTTTCCTTAATACCCCCCTCAAGACGGAGCATGCAGGTCACAAATGCCCATCTTGGACAAAAGACCTTGAAACTGAACTCGGCCTAATGATTTTGCGAAGATATCCGCCAATTACAACTCCGTAGGCGTATAAGAGGGAGAAATAATTTTCTGTACTATCGCATCCCTGATGAGATGACAATCCACTTCTATATGTTTAGTTCTTTCGTGAAAAACGGGATTCTGAGCAATATACAATGCCGACTGACTATCACAAAGAAGACTCATTCCCTGTGTATGACAAACTCCCAAATCACCTAGTAATTGCTTCAACCACTTCAATTCACAAGTAGCTGCAGCCATAGATCTGTATTCTGCTTCAGCTGAACTCCGAGAAACTGTGTACTGCTTTTTGGTCTTCCAAGACACTGGTGAATCTCCAAGAAGCACAAACCATCCTGTCAACGATCGTCTAGTCAAAGGACAGCTTGCCCAATCTGAATCACACCAGCCTTTTAAACTTAGACTACTATCAGAGCGCAACAAAATTCCTTGCCCAGGATTCTTTTTCAAATATCTAACTACCCGAAGTGCAGCTTCCCAATGTTCTTGTCTTGGATGCTGCATAAACTGTGACAAAATATGCACAGAATAAGCTAGATCTGGTCTAGTCACAGCCAGATAAATCAATCTTCCTATCAGTCGTCGATACCTTTCTGCATCACTCAGCAACGGCCCTGTTGCCAAAGCTAGACGATGATTAGTTTCCATTGGAAACTCTGCTGGTTTTGCTCCTAATAACCCCGTCTCCATAATAATGTCCAATGCATATTTCCGTTGACAAACATAAATGCCTTGCTTACTGCGAGCTATCTCCAAGCCCAGAAAATATTTCAATTTTCCCAAATCTTTCATCTTGAAACACTGTCCCAAATGTTTTAAATTTATTAGCTCCACTATATTATCTCCTGCAACAATCAAATCATCCACATACACCAAAACATTAAGTTGCATCTTTCCTTTGATCATAGTGAAAGAGAATAGTCTGAATAAGATTGCCGAAAACCATAATTCTTCAAAGCTGTTGATAGTTTTGCAAACCAACAACGTGGAGCCTGTTTCAAACCATACAACGATTTCTTCATTTACATACCATATTAGGATTACCTTTCGCAAATCCAGGTGGTATTTTCATATACACCTCTTCCTCCAAATCTCCATGTAGAAACGCATTGTGTACATCCATCTGATGTACTTCCCAATTTTTAACAGCTGCAACAGCTAGAAAAGTGCGCACTGTTGTCATTTTTGCTACAGGTGCAAAGTCTCTTTGTAATCTAAGCCTTCCACCTGATGATTTCCAAAGATCACCAATCTTGCTTTTAAACGAACCAAATTCCCATTTTCATCATACTTCTCTGTATATATCCATTTACTTCCTAGTGCTCTCTTGCCCTCCGGCAATTCTTGCAAAACCCAGGTATCTTGTTCTTCTAGTGCTCGTATTTCTTCTTCCATGGCTTTCCGCCATCCTGGATGTTTCATTGCTTCTTTAAAGTTGCGAGGTGCATAACCCGCAGTTATAGCTGCAAGAAATTTCTTATACGGTGCAGAAAATTTATCACAACTAACATAATATATCAAAGGATACGGCGTACCTGAGGAGGATGATTGTGATGAATGAAGATGAGATGGACTATTTTCTCGAATGGTGTGCGTCACAAATCCCTTAAGTCTACTTGACGGAATCTTCGTACGCTTTCCTTTACCCATATCACCTTCTACTGCAACGTCATTGCCCGGACTCACAAGCTCAGCAGATCTCTCTTGAACTGCTACGCTTTCTTCTTCTGTCGCAGTTTCATCTTGAACTGCTACACCTTCTCCTGTTGTCGCAGTTACGCCTGGTATACCTACAGCTTCTCCTACTGTCGTTGTTACGCCTGGTACTGCCCCACTTTCTCCTTCTGTCGCTGTTACATCGTCATCATCACTCCAGTCAAACGCTGGACTCAACTGATCAGTCTCAGCTGATACACCAGTCACCTCGGTCTCAATAGAATGACCAGGCTGATCAGTCTCGGTGCGAGTCGAAACTTTTGTCTGCTGCGACAAAGATGTTGCATTCTTATATGGGAAACTATTCTCACAAAACTGGACGTCTCTTGACACTAGAAATTTTCTTTCATCCAAGTCATATACTTGCCATGCCTTTTTACCAAACGGATAACCAAGAAAAACACACCTCCTTCCTCTACTTGCAAATTTATCCCCTTTATTACTTTGATTATGCACATAACACAGGCATCCAAACACCTTCAACTGATTATACGGAGGTTGCTTTCCAAACAATATTTCATATGGCGTTTTATTTTTCAGAATAGGTGTAGGAGTACGATTAATCAAATACGCAGCTGTCAATGCGCATTCTCCCCAAAACCGTATTGGCAAGTTGGCTTGAAATCTCAAAGCCCTTGCCACATTCAATATATGTTGATGCTTTCTCTCCACTCTTCCATTTTGTTGCGGAGTGCCAACACACGATGTTTCAAAAACTATCCCATTAGTCTTAAAATATCCACGCAATGAATTAAACTCGGTACCATTATCACTTCTAACAATTTTGATATCTTTATCAAATTGTCGTTTCACAAGAGCAATGAAATCAAGAAACGTTCGTTCAACTGCAGTTTTATTTTGAAGCAAATGAATCCACACACCTCTTGAAAAATCATCTACTATTGTTAAAAAATACTGTGCTCCACAAGACGATGTAGCCCTATAAGGACCCCATAAATCTATATGAATCAACTCAAAAATACAACTGGATTTACTTAGACTACTAGCAAAGCTACTCCTATGTTGTTTCGCTCTTGGGAAATGTCACAAACTTCATTATGCTTCTTCAATCTACTCACACCCGGCAACCTTTGCAATACTTTTTCTGATGGATGTCCCATTCGTCGATGCCACAGCTCGTATGATTCTCCACTGACTGCCATAACTTCAACTTGAGGCACACCACAGAAAATATACAGTCCACCTTGTCGTTCACCCATTCCAATCACCTTCCTCGTCAACCGGTCCTGTATAAGACATAAACTGTTAGTACATTGTACCGTACATATAATTCATCAATAAGTTGTGTGACTGAAATTAGGTTACAAGTTATTTGAGGCACATAAAGCACATTATCAAGTCTCAAACCGCCCTGCAGAATAATAGTCCCTATTTTCTCAGATTGTGCATATTTTCCATCTGGGAGTCCAACAGTACACTTCACAATATCTTTCACATCAATCATGTCATCTCTTCTACACGTGACATGATTTGTAGCTCCCGTGTCAATAATCCAATTCGGTTTAGTTTGCTTACCTTGAAGTTGGGACGTATTTTTCTTTGCATTCAAAAACTCAAGCACCTGTCTGAGTTGTGTTGCGGTTACTCCCATCAAATCTGAGCCGTCTGAGGAATATGTACCATTTGACTGCTTTGTCTCTGATATATTTAGATTATGTGCTCGAACCTGATTGCCCGTTCCTTGTCCTCTACCTCCTCTCTGCCATTCGCAAATCCACCACGACCTCTACCACCGGTTCTTCCACCTCGACCATATCCTCTTCCACTTCTAGGTTTATCTCCCCACCATTCAGGGTATCCAATAAGCTGAAAACAACCTTCATCCGAGTGTCCTTGTCTGCCAATGCTTGCAATATTTATTAGGATCATAAGTGTTATGAGAGTACGTTGATCAGATTGTACCTTGAACGCCATCACATTGTCATGAACTTCTGTGTGGCAGCTACATCTCCTATTCTGAGACGTTCCGAGTTTATCATTGTTTGATATGCTACATCTATTGAAGGCAGTGGATCTCTTACCAATAATTGTTCACGCAAGGAACCATAGACAGCGTCTAGTCCAATTAAGAAATAATGTAGTAAATCTTCTTCTCTCAAAGTACTAACCTGTGTTGCAATATCACACTCGCACTTGCCACACTTACACGTTGGTACCTTCATATATGTGATCATCTCATCCCATATCTTATTCAATCTTCCAAAATAAGCAGCCACACTTTCTGTTTGCTTTTGTTTACACTCACTTAAAGATGTCTTTAGCTGGCATGTCCGTGTTCCAATTACAACACAAAACCGTCTCTTCAAGTGGTTCCACAACAGGCTGGCATCATCATAGTCTCCCAAACTCGATCTGAGTGATGGCTCCAATGTGTTGCTGATCCAAGAGACAAGCATTGACTGAATTGCAACCCAATCTTCCAACTGTTCACTTTCTTTAGGTTCTTGAATTGTTCCATCAATGAAACCAAACTTCCTCTTAGCTATTAATGATCTTCTTATGGCTCTAGCCCATTCATCATAGTTATGTCCTTTTAGAACAACCGGTGTGATAATAATACCTGGACCATCACTTGATCCTAGGTGATATACTGGATTCTTCCTCTGCGTATCATATTCTATATTCTTTTCTTTGCTTGATTCTCCATCACCACCCATTCTCAACGATTTTCTTTTCTCCTTTTTTTTTTTTTTTTTTTTAGGGTTTTCAACTGGCTCGTGATGCCATGTTAAAACTTTGGTAAATCCCTTTCTTAATCTTATTCATAGAATACTTTAGATATTTATACATGACTCAAACTTGAAGAGCAAACCTTCCTAATCTTAAACCTTCCTAAGTCACGAATTTGAGACTTTCCTTATGGGTCTCAAATTCGTGACTTACATGAACAATTCTTTCCTAATATATTACTTACCTTATCGGTCTCAAATCCGTGACTTACATGAACAATACTTTTCATAGACTGACCACTACGGTCTTGGAAAGTATTACGGCATTTCCTAATATATCACTTTCCTTAATACATGCCTTTGACCCTGTTTACAGACTGTGGCTACCACTCCCTCCAGTCCCAGAAGAATACGAGGAATACACTCACGTATATGCTAATTGTCAGGTTCTTAATGGTTGCGATTTATATTTGTTTGGATTTCAGTACGCACGTAGTCGGGGACATGTTATATTTTACAGTGTGCGGACAAATAAGTGGCATCGAGCCCCGGATATGCTTCAGCCACGGATTAGATGTCGCTCTTGTGTTATAAACAATCGCTTGTATGTTGCTGGTGGTGCACTGGTGAAGGGAGGCAAGCTTGTTCCCATTAAATCAGCAGAGGTTTATGATCCTATCAAGAACACGTAAGTTGATATTGGTTACTGTATTAGGTTTCTATCTACTGTTTCTTTCCTTCATGCATTGGAGTAGTAGTTAAAATGGTCGACCTTGTAAAGGTCAAAATTTGGTATAGAGTTTGCAATGGGATTTTATCTAAGTTATCAATCTTAACCGAAGCATGCAGTCATGTCTAACTGTTAGTTTGGCACCTTCAATTATAATTGGACGAATATTACCTAAAACCAAAATCAGTTCGTTATTTGCTCTCTCTCTCTCTCTCTCTCTCATTTTTTTTTTTTGCATTCTTGATCAGATGAGATTCTCGTGATAGAGCAATTAACTTTAAACTACTAATGTACATACAGGTGGTCCTTTGTAGCAGATATGACGACAGGTTTGATACTCGTAGATGGATATGTGTATAATGGAATGTGGTTTGTTGAAGGAATGGTTGCACCTGAACGTAGCTTGCTTCAAGTTTACGACCCTGAAACAGACAAATGGTTTAAAATCGCGGATGATATGGCAGCACCAAGGGCAAAAAACCCAACCATCACCATCGGGGGGAAGCTCTATACAAGAGGTTGCCAAGATGGGTGCAAGTTGGACCTCTATGACGCAGACACTGATTCTTGGGTATCTAATTACATTGACTGCTCCAAAAAATTGCATTTGGGCCCGAAATGCTTTAAATACTTGCAAGTGAGAAATTTTTTACCTCTAAACAAGGGGAAACTCATGTGTTTAATTCGTGACAATATGAGTATTTCTGTGATGGACGTTTCAAAAATTGTATATGATGATTTGGGAAGAAGGCAATTTGAAGCATATCATCTTTGGGAAGTACAACACACTTTTGAGCTTTTATCAGAGAGATTCTTGCTTGGCATTTATAATTATTTGTCAGAGACTACTGCAAACTATTTTATTCCTCATTCTCAGATTCTACGAGCGTAACGGAGAAAGTACGAGAGATTGGGAAACCATGAAGACGCGACAAGGTATAGACGGAGGTCGCACACATATCTACGCACAGTGCAACTTAACAGAGTTTGGACCGGAAATTTAGATTTTTAATTTGGGTGCTGGGGACGTACCCAATTTTTTTCTCCAAGTGGGGACAAATTCATATCATAAAAGTCCGGCCGGAAGGTGTTCCATTTTTCTAAAGACATTTTAACTGATGCAATAGCATTATTTAAATGAAAATATAAGACTTTTTTTTTCTTTTTTTTGGTAAAGCACATAATTTAAGACAAACTAGTTGATTTGAGCCAAGGATAGGCTCTCCCTCTGATATCATCTAACAAAAAAGATTGCAAACCGGGTGTGTATCCAAACTCCCTCTAGACGTTGCTCACTAACTGATTTCGCTAAGTAATCAACAGCAAAATTGGATTCCCCATACATGTGGCTATATAAAATATCACAAAAAAATTCATTCAAGTATTGGATATCACTAATTACATTTTGTGAAAGTCAAGGAGCTTCTGTTCTACCTAAGCAGAGATTTATCGCAAATTAAGACACAATTGCCAACAAAAGTGTCTTAATTTTTGAGGGGATTTGAGGGACCAGATTGTCTTCCAATCCCGATTAAAGGAATATATACCTCGATTACGAGAGACGCATTGTCAATATGCAGCTTTAACAGTAACCTTACCAGATCAATTTCCCGCATGAACCAACCGATCCTGCTGAGGATTAGCACAGAGAATCGGAATAACAGAAATCGCTTGAATAATTTCAGTGGGAAAAGCTTGTTGTAAGTCACCTAAGTCCCAATTCCTAGTAGACCTGTCCATTACTTGGCCAACTTTAAGGTGAGGGTCACAATTCATAGAAATATCCATAATAGCAGCTAACTGATAATCACGGACCCACGGATCAGTCCAAAATTAACAGTTTCACCAGACCCAATAGCCCATCTAGTGCTTTCCCGTATTAAGTCACGACCACGCATAATACCCCTCCAACTAAAAGAAGACTTTGGTGGGATGCGACATGTCCAGAACTCCTCCTCTTTGAAGTACTTAGACTTTAACAGTTATGTCAGAACAGGGTTGGCATTAGCCGCAATACGCCCAGCCATTTTGGCCAAAAAAGCTTCATTATTAGCTTCAAGATCTCGAAGTCCCAAATCACCCATAGTCTTGGGACAACAGGTATTCTCCCATCCAATCACATGCATTTTCTGTTTACCCTCTTTGTCACGCCATAGAAAATCACGCCGATATTTATCAATTTTTCGAGTAACAGTCTTCGAAAACAGTCATGGTATGATTAGTAATAGGATCAACAGCAGCTGCCAGTAAAGTAGATTTTCCTGCCATATTTAGCGTACTGCTCTTCCACCCCTGCAGTCGAGCTTCAACTCTAGATAAAAGTCTTGAAAACAAGCTTGATTAATACGACCATCATTCTGCATTAGCACACCAAGGCACTTACCTGGGTTGTTGCTTAGTTTTACTCCTAATATGTGCTGAAGAGTATGGTGAAAAAGCGGGGGTCTAACAACACCACCCAATATTTTGATTAGCAATCTGTATGGACTAACTCCGAAACACTTACTAGAGAATCAACTAGACAGTCAGACTCAATCTAGACAAAAGTATCTCAAGGAGTTAATATCTCTTTCTTGTTTTGATTTACTCAAGCTAATAGAAATCAGCGAGTCTATAATCAAACACAAGGAATAACTTGGACGGTACCAAAGACCAATGTCCAAGGATCAATCAATAACAATCAAAAACCAAAGGTCGGATTTCCAATTGATAATCTTTAACGCACAACCTGTAATATTTCAATTATATAAACAAATATAATGCGGAAATATAAATAACACAGACACCAGAATTTTGTTAACGAGGAAACCGCAAATGCAAAAAAAACCCGGGACCTAATCCAGATTGAACACACACTGTATTAAGTCGTTACAGACACTAGCCTATCCAAGCTAACTTCGGACTGGACTATAGTTGAACCCCAATCAGTCTCCCACTGATCCAAGGTACAATTGTACTCCCTACGCCTCTGATCCCAGCATGATACTGCGCACTTGATTCCCTTAGCTGATCTCACCCACAACTAAGAGTTGCTACGACCCAAAATAGCAGACTTTAACAATAAAAAAATCTGTCTCACACAGACAAGTCTATCAAAGGATCAATCTGTCTCCCACAGAAAAACCCTAAAGTTTTTTGTTCTGTCTTTTGATAATAATTAAGGTGAACCGGAACCAATTGATAATCCGGTCTTATATTCCCGAAGAACAGCCTAGATTAATCAATCACCGCACAACGATCTTAGTCGTATGTTAACGAAACAAGATGTTGCGGAATCACAAACAATGAGACGAAGGTGTTTGTGATTACTTTTTATATCTTGCCTATCGTAGAACTCTCACGATCTCTAGCCAATCAATATGATTGTACTATTACGATAGAAGATGCAAGATCAGATCACACAACTACGATAAAAGTAGTATCGTTCTGGCTTCACAATCCCAATGAAGTCTTTAAGTCGTTAACCTGGTTTTAGAAGAAGAAAACCTAAGGTTAAAGGAGAAACGACTCTAGCACGCAAACTAGTATCACATGTAAGGTGTGGGGATTAGTTTTGCACAATACTAGATGTCTCCTATATATAGCCTTTCAAATCATGGTTTTTCCTTAGTTACAAAGCAATCAATATTCACCGTTAGATGAAAACCTGATTTAGATTCAAGTTAATATTTCTCAACCGTTCGATCGAAAACTTAGCTTTTCATACACAAATGACTGTACGCTTCTAGGTTTGTTAACCGCACCCAAACGTGTACATTGTTGGATCAACAATAGTCTACCCAAAGAGGTTAACCATATGAGCGTTTCATACCAACCATGTTCTTCTTCACCATAACTAGTTCAATTGACTCAAATGAACTAGTTAAGAGAGTTGTTCAATTGCAAGGAAATCTTATGTAACTACACAAGACACAATTGAAGCAAAGATGGTTTGATTCACTCGAATCGGTTCATGAACTTTAATAGCCACGGTTTGCAAATGCATTCCTTAGTCTTTTAATATTAAGTTCAGAAATCATCTTTAGATATATAACCTTCTCAAGTTCGCAGACTAGGTTCGCGGACTTAAGACACCGGATAGAGTTTACAAACTCCACCAAAAATTCTCGGGTTCGAGAACTACGCCGGTTCGCGGACTGGGTTCGCGGATTTGGCTCACGCAAGTAATTTGTCAATTCCAACAGAAATTCTCGGGTTTGAGAACTTCGGCAGTTCGCGGACTTGGCACTTGCCATTATTCCGGTTATCTTGATCAACAAAGTTCGAAAACTTCGGTTCAAAGAATCCATTGGTTATGTAATCTAAACTCTTATTCCAATCATTGAAACATTCTTAGGGACGTTATATAGTTGTTACACTATTTCTCGTCAAAGAAATTTTCAAAGTGATTGAAACATTCATGACTTTCGTCACTAGGTAAAGATAAACTTGGTTGAAGCGAAAAGCTTACCAACACATATTTCGAGATATAAATAGGTGAGGTATACTCGACTCGAAATACCAAATGTGTATGATCTAGTCTATATATATAACATACGACTTGTGTCTCAAAGAGTAGGAGATAGAATAGATAGACTTTTGAGTGATAGATAAGTTCAAGTCTCCACATACCTTTTTGTCGAGAAGTTCCACCGGTTCCTTGAGTAGATCTTCTACTTGTATGATGAATCTCCATGAAGTCCTTGAGCTCAACTACACTTATTATCCTAGTCCGAGACTTAGCTATAAGAGACTAGAAATCAAGACTTATAGTTTTGATCACTAACATTGACAAACATGCTTGAGATAGCAACGCATGCGAGTTTCACCGAGCAGTGCTCTAACAATCTCCTCCTTTGTGAATTTTAGTGACAAAACTATCAATACATATGGAATACAAAAAAGATAATGAAACTTTAGTAGCTCCTATTCCACATGTCTAATCTTCAACATTCCTCGAAATCTTCGTCACTTCCAAGTACTCCAATGATCCCAAAGGTTGTAAGTTTAACACCATCGTTGTTGAAGATCCGTAGCTATAACAATGAGAAAGCATCAGTCTCGATCATTGTTATACAGTGTCATAGTATTATTATACAGTGTCAAAGTCCAATTGTATCACAACTTCAACAATAATACTATGGTGATATGTATCACTCTCCCTTAGTCAATACTCCATCTCACATGAAAACCACTCCCCCTTACACAATGATCTGAAAACCATATGTATTTGTAAACTACATATTAATTCTCCCCCTTTTTGTCAATAAAATTGGCAAAGGTACAAGAACGGGATCATAATGAAATTTCCGTAAGAGACATTTCATGACTGAGAGAAAGAAACACACATCATCTTATTTATATGCAATCATATAGCCGAAGCTAACAACATTCATCAAGGAGTTTAAAGATACAAAATAACCCCTCTAAAATTCCACAGCCGCACACCCCTCAAGATATGACCATTAAGCACAACTTCAAAAGAACTCTCCCCTATATGATGTCATTCCCGAAAGAACAACAACGAGCGACCTTAATTTCAAGAGAAACGAAGGATTTTTATTGGACACCAAAACCATGAGAATGATTTTTATATCCAAAACTCAATCAAATTATTCACAAGTAAACCCATGAATAATTTAATCCGAATACATAATCAAATTAAACACAAAAAGTGATCAATTTAATTGATTTTGCTGAACATAAGTGAACTTACGGAGCAACGACTAAGATAACCATATAAGAGAGTGATTGGCTTAATCGTTCATATACTCAACACAAGAGAACTTGTGGAGTAATAACTAAATAACCAAGAAGATGATTAATTTAGTTCTAAATGCTCAACATAACGTACCTCACGGAACAACCAACAAAGCTAATCAAGAATAATCAACTTGGTTGTATCGTGCTCAACATAAGATACATTACGGAGCCTCGCGGTAATACAAAAATATGGATCAATGAAGATCAGTACCGTGGAATACACAAGGATTCATTCTTTTGCACAAGCATATACAATAGCAATAATCCTTGGATACAAAATATTTTAACCTATCTTCCGTCAAAGATTGACAATATAGGCTTAACTTTTGTAAATGTCAAAAGTTTATTCATCCTTAAACCAATACATGAATACCGATCGTGAATGACTTTACTTTTGATAAAATATGGGACATCATAGTTCACGGACGTAAACACCAATATCCCATAACAAGTTGCAATATAACAAATCAAAAAGATTAAATATTGCAAAACATCATCCTCCAAATAGTTTTATAATTTTAAACCAAAAAACCTAAAAACAAGAAGATGAAAATAATAGCTATGTGTAGTCACAATCATCGCTATTCAAAGCACTAGTTATTCTTCCAACTAAATCTAAAAGAAGACTTCCTAGGAAAACTAAATCAAAAAGGCTTTTATGCCAAAACAGGACATAAACAACATCATAAGGATTCTGAAGGTTCATGAGATGTGTGATTATTGAGCTTGTGGGCGTGGGCAACCTCTGCAACCTTTGATGGAAAATCCTTTCTAGGAAGCTCTTTAACATGGTGCTTCATGAGAGCAAGGTTACAGTTAACCTTTTCCAACTCAGTTCTTACTACATCAAGACACTTTATTGTTCCAACAAGTTGCTGAGCATCAACAACCATCTTAGTTGGAATATTCTCCCCAATATCTGAGTAGGAAACAGGAGATTGATGAAAGGATCTTTCACCTTCAACAAGAGTTCCCTTCTCTTTATCAAACTCAAAATATATATCGTTGTCAACGAAGTCTTCAGGCAAATACCACGAAGAAGAAGACGCCATTGAAAAGAAACCTAGAGTGGAATGCTTCTACTCAATATGAATGGTATATAAATGATTTGAGAGAATTAGGGTTTACAATATAGGTATATGAGACAAAGCCCAAAACCGTACATGTACCCTTACGAGAGCTCATAACAAAACTTGTAGTTTTTGAAAGGAAAGACAAAATAACAAAAAAAATACAAAAAAGATGATAAAATACTCAGGTAAAAGTATGTGACTGATTATCCATCTAAGAACGATAAGAAAATAGTTGGATAACCAGAGTTACTTTGCACGGAGTACACCTATTCAATTCTCACACAACTAGGATTTTTGGTGGGTGAGATATCAACCTTGTGATTAATTTGCACAAGTATGAGCATCCAGCTCATTAAATGAACATTGTTTTTTCTTAGCCTTCCTTCTTTGAATATCACTCAGTTCAGAAAAATAAGATATAGCTTGTTCTGCATATCCTTCTTTGATTATCCTTCTAGAAGATGTCTCTAGTAATATCTCTGATCCTACTAGTGAAAGAATCAAAGCTAGCTTAGAGGAATCTTTGAAGTATTGGTATAGTGTGAAGCAGGACTACTATATGCAAAGAGCTAAAGAAAATGTGCTTACTTTTGATGATAAAAATACTAAATATTTTCATGATAAAGTCAAATTTAGGAAGAAAAGAACTCAAATTGATTGTTTGAAAAGTAGTACTGGCATTTGGTTGACTGACAAAAACATGGTAGCAACTGAATTAAAAGATCATTTTAGTAAGATTAGCATATCAACTAATCCTTCTAGAGACAATGGTTTTCTTGATATCTTACAACCTTGCATCACCCCTGAGGAGAATGATTTTTTAATTCATCCTCTTACTGATGATGAAATCAAAGTTGTTGCTTGGCAAATGCAGCCTTGGACTAGTCCAGGGCCTGATGTCTACCCACCTGGTTTTTACCAACAAATGTGGGACACAGTTGGTGCTGATACCATAGCCATGGTCAAGAGTTTTTTCACTCTGGCTATCTTCTAAAACAGCTGAATCACAATTTTGTCTCTTTAATCCCCAAGAATAATGCTCCCAGTACTCCTGCAGACTTTAGGCCTATAAGTTTGAGTAGTGTGAGTTATAAAATAATCTCCAAACTCCTAGCTAGTAGACTTAAGACTGTTATGGATAAGTTCATTAGTCCTTACCAGACGGCTTTTCTTTCTTCTAGGCAAATAACACACACCATTGTGATAGCTCATGAACTGGTTGATACTATGAGGAAAAAGAGAACAAAATATGGGTTAATGGTCATTAAACTTGACATGTCTAAGGCCTTTGATAGGGTAGAATGGAGTTTCTTAATTGATATCTTAAGAAAATTAGGCTTTCATGATCATTGGTGCAAGCTTATAGAACAGTGTGTTTCAACTGTCTCTATTTCTATTTTACTAATGGTGCTCCTGGTGATGTTTACTATCCTACAAGGGGTCTCAGAAAGGGAGATCCCTTGTCCCCCTATCTCTTTATAATTTGTATGGATCTGTTATCTAAATTGCTAATTGATGCTGAGCATAAAAATAAAATTCAAGGGATAAAGGTTTCTGCTACTAGTCCTGTTGTGAGTCACTTGTTTTTTGCTGATGATTGTCTTGTGTTTACCAGGGATTCAGTTCAAAGTGCTAAGAATCTAGAGTTGTTTCTTGAGAAGTTTAGTAAGTTTTCTGGCCAAGTTATTAACTTTGAAAAATCTGGGATTGCTTTCAGTCCCAAAACTGAACCTAGAGTTAAGTCTCAAATTCTTGCTATTCTTAATATTAAAAACTTAGGATTAGCTGATAAGTATTTAGGTGTGCCGTTGCTGCTTCAGAGAGATAAATCTGTTACTTTTAAGCACCTTGAAGATTCCTGTGAAAATAGACTTGAAAACTGGCAAGGTAAGTACCTTAACCAACCAGGTAGAACTCTCTTAATTAAATCCACTTTAGGAACTTTAGATGCTCATCATTTATCAGTCTTCCATATGCCAAAAAAAGTGACTGATAGGTTAGATTCAATTCAGAGGAAATTCTTTTGGAATAAAAAGGGTACTGGTAGAGGTTATTATCCTAGAAGCTGGGACACGGTGAATAAACCTATAGAATTAGGGGGTTTAAACATAAGGAAAACTGAACACCTTAATACTGCTCTCCTTTCTAAGCTAGCTTGGAGGATGTTGAATGAGCCTGATGCATTGTGGGTGCAGATCTTGAAACATAAGTACTTTCCTAATATTAATCCTATTCATGTTGTGTACTCTGAGTCAATGTCTTGGGTTTGGAAAGGAATATGTAGGGGATTAGAACCGGTAAGAAAGTATTATTGTTGGGAAGTTGGAGATGGGAAATCTATTGAAATCTAGAAAGACAAGTGGATTCCAAATAGGAACTCACTGCTTGATGCTTCTTTTGCTTCTAGTAATATGAAAACTGTTAATCATCTTATTGTGCAGGATACAGGTGAATGGGATGTTACTACTCTACATTGTCTTTTTGACACATCTACTGTCAATGACATTTGTAGTTTAAGAATACCTAATTCCGGTAAGGATGTCTTATGATTGTCTCCAACCTACAATGGCCAATTCACTGTGAAATATTCTTACAGATGTATCATGACTGAAATCTACAATGGTGAAACTAATACTTTCCCATGGAATCCCTATGGAAACTAGATATACCTCAGAAGATAAAACATTTATTGTGGAAATGTATGCATGATTGTGTTACTGTGAGGAGCAAACTAGTTAGGCATGTTTCTTCTATAAGTAGTCTCTGTCCTTTGTGTGAGCATGAAAATGAAACTATAAATCATATTTTCATTGATTGTGAAGTTTCTAAAAGAATCTGGTTTGCTCTTGATACTAACATTGCAGGTAGAATTGTGAATGTTAACTTGCAGAATTGGATTGAAAGTTGGTTTCAGATTAGAAGTGGAACTGAAGATGAACAAAGGAATTTTATACAGTTTGCTAGTTTTGCCATTTGGCACATCTGGAGGCTTAGGTGTGCAGTTATTTTTGATAAAGAAACAGTGGAAATACCACAGCTAGTAGCAAGAATGACTAAATATCTAAGTGAATGGAATTTAAATTCTATAAAGAATATGTAATAAACATATGGGTATAGGATTAATGTTGTTCTCTGATGCAGGGATTTGTGGAGGTGCGCAATCAGTCCCGGGTTTAGCTCAAGATGAGGAACATGCAGAAGCTCTAGCAGCACTGGAAGCCATCAAGTGGGAAAAAGCTTCTTATGTTGATAAGATTCATCTTGAGGGAGACTGCATCAACGTAATTAACGCCATAAATGGCAGTGTAGGAAAAGTCCGTTGGACTAATAATAATATTATTATAAACTGTAGAAAGCTGTTATCCAGTTTCAGAGGTTGGAAATGCACTTTTGTGCATAGAGAATCCAATGAGGTGGCCAATAGCTTGTCAAAAAGAGCTAGAATTTCTAGAAATGCTGAATCTTGGTTTACAACATTTCCAAATTGGCTGAAATCTCTTATTGAAATCTCTTACGACATTTCCTAAAAGTTATTAATGAATTCTCTTTTCTTATTAAAAAAAAATTGTAAAAATAATTAACCATAGTAAATAAATATCTTTATTCATATAGCATCATACAGATGTACTTTTATTGGCTTTACATGGATTTTAATCTTTATGTAGATACTTATCACCACATCCGTTAAGGAGAAGGAACACGTGGACGATCAGGAACCAGGAGCATCAGAAGGGAAGCACAGGCATCACATGATAACATCTCCTAATCCTACTTTAACATATCTCGAGTTGATTTCAAATATGACGTATCAGATCCAACTGACATTGAAGAGACAACTGTATTTAATGGCTGAGCAGGCGTGGGATAATCCAATGACCAACATTAAATGTGACAAGATATGTGACACATGGAGGTGTGAATGGATGGAATAAAGGTGCAATGATGAGGTTGGACAAGAACGTTGGGACAACCATCAGTTAGTCCCACGTGGTGGACCCTGAACATGAGGAGTAGAGATAACGAGATAACCCAAAGTAACAAGGAGAAGACCACGAGGCATCTTCGGTTCATCATGACGTACTCCGACGGTAAAGGGCACGAAAAGCTAGAAAGTGAGTACCAGCTGAGATAAGGGACCCACACAATTATGCTATAAATAATCCACTCCACTGGAGAAGGTGTTGGCAATTCTAGAGAAGGGCAGGAGAGATCATAATAAGTACTAAGAATAATAGGTGCATCACGTAATCTTATTTCCCATTCCACTCCAAGTCACTTGACTTGGTCTTGTAATTATCTTAAATTCATAGTGAAATATCTCTCAGAACCCAGTGGATGTAGGCCTTAGTGTCGAACCACGTATATCGTTGCGTTCTTTACATTCATGCACTTTGATGGTGCTTGTTTTACCTTTCTTGATTACGCACTCATTTTCATCTTCATCATTACTTTTATTGCGAATATTTATTGTGAATACGAAAATACCATATGTTATTTTGGTGTTCACACTTATTATTATCACGAAAACGATAAATGCTAGGAACTTAAAAGGACATAACTAATAAGAAGTATATATTTATTGTTCGAGTTGGGCTATACATGGTTCCGGTTAAACTAAAGAACCAAACCGCTATAAGAAGAACCGAACTGAACAGTTTATTAATGGTATTTATTGGTTTTAAATAACCGAAAATCGATATTGTTGGTTCGGTTTAATTCAAACTATCGGTTAAACCGATTATATCAGCTATTGGATTTTAATTTCTCAAATTCAATCCTGATTGTCTAGCCAAACACTTATATTCTCCTTACTTCATTTTCTCGATTTGAACTGTTTTCATTTTTTTCTTCACTTAACACAACATTAGCAGACACCACCATCACCATGAACCACATCCACCACCATTTACTAACACAATAATACACCATTTTTTTTCTTTTCTTTTTTAGTTTTGAAGCTTGATTAGGTATTTTCTACAAAATTATTTATATATTCTTCTTCTATTTCACTTCTTTTGGATGTATACTGAAATAATTGAAATTTGGGACATTGTTCTTGCAGTTTTAGGGTTTTATTTGATTTATTAGAAAAATATTCTGAATCAGGTATGTGTTTATTTTATTTTTTTATCTAAGTTGTAGATCTTCTGTATTGATTGAGTTTGTATCTTTTTCTCTTTGCGGATGGAAAAGTCTTGTTTTGGAGAAGGTTATGGTGATAATGATGAAGAGCGAAAGGTTCTAGAGAAGAAATTATTTGAATGGAGAAGTTCTTTTGCTAATAAGATGGATGGAATTGAGTTGAGTCTTCAAGGTGTGAAGTTTAAGGCTAATGTTTTTCTTCTTATGATGATTTTAATTCGTTGAATAAATATTCATTTCCGTTTGTTTATTTTAAATGAATTGATGCTGAACTTAAAAAGTTGAATTTTAGATTATGGATTTTGATGATTTTTCGTTTGGAACTTATTATGTTTAATTTGGAATCTTTGATGTTTATTATTTTTTTCCCAGGGGTTCTGTTAAGAATATTTTTTTTGATGCAGAACGACAAAGAAGTTTTTTATTTGCCGTTTTGGAAAAACAGATGGTCACCGAACTGAGCCAGTACATTTGTAAACCAAAAAGGATTTTTAAAAGGTATGTTTTCGACTTTTCCTTTTAGAAACCAAAAACATAATTTCATGGCTTCGATCCTAGTTTAGGAGATCAGACGAGGGAAAAATAGAAAATATTCCAAAGGTCGTATTTAGTGATTCTTAAAAGCTAGCTTAACCTGGTTAAAAGGGATGCACAATATCGGTCTCAGATTTTATACCTATAATTATATTTCTGGTGAATATTAGACGTTGGATCTAAAATTTCAATTCCACCTGTTTATTATATCAGACTTGGTTTACTTCGCCTTTGATCATAGGAAGGCTTGAATTCCTAAAAAGTAAAACCTATTTCACATTTCACATTCTTCGTCTCTTTCTCCAATTTTTTTCCCCTCGTTCTCTATTCTGTTTTTCTGCCCACCATCTTTATCTAAACAAATTTATATAATACGCTTTTATTGAATCATTCAATGAAGAAAAGGTTAACAACATTCAACCATATCAATTAACAGCTAGATAGGATGATGTATATACCTTATATAAACTAATTAGTTGTTAGTAAAATATTTTCAATTAATTTTGATTGATGTATTTTAGGCAAACGCATATCAATAGGATTTCTGTATAAACGTAAAGGGTTTCCCAAGCATATAAAATCAATTTCATTCAGTTCAGGTCTTTTCTCTCTGTTATCACTGATAGAGATCACAAAACTTTCTCATATACAGATTTTATGTCAACTTTTTCATAGTAGTTTATGAAAATGGAAGAAAGAAAAGAAAATCCGGCCGAGACATTCTGGTTTTGACCAAGACGTATTGATTCCGACCAAGATAACCGAAGACTTATCCTTTCGTCGAGATTTTGATTTTTTCTATCCCAAGAGCGATATCCCAAATCCCACCGAGACGGCCGATATCGACTATATTGGTATTTCCCATTCAATAGCTCTGACTATAGCCAATATTTCAGCTACAAAATTAGTAATTACTAGATCTGTGCATGTGCTACGTACCGGGCATATTTTTTCTTTTAACTTGGTGTGCGCGGGGCTTCGTTCCGTCCCCTGGCGATGTATTTTGATTTGGTGTGGCGAGGCAAATACATTAAATAGGTGAAGAAAATATGCAAATTTTATTTTATTTTTCCTTTTAACTTGGTGTGCGTGGAGCTTCGCCCTTCCCCGTGGCAATGCATTTTTGATTTGGTGTGCACGGGGCTTGATCCCACCCTTGGCGATGTTTTTTTATTTGGCGTGTGCGGGGCTTCGTCCCGCCCCGTGGCGATGTATTTTTTATTTGGTGTGGCGAGGAAAATACATTAAATAGGTGGAGAATATGTGCATATTTTAATTATTTATTTTCTTTTATTTTCGCAGAAAATATGTGGATTTTTTCCCTTTATATGTTAATTTGGAAAAGATAGTCCTAATATAGTAATTACTCAATTTCCAAATTGAATTTGGACTCCATAAAATTTCAAACACGGTAAGTTAGGTTTTCCTTTTAGGTTTGTAATTGTTAAATCAGTCATAAGTTGCCAAGTATCCTCACATAAATATTGTCAAATTGAATTTGGTTTCCTTTTTTTAATCTTTTTCATGTTCTTTTTAAATTTAAACCGATCATACGTTGCCAAGTGTCCTCACTAAAACGCTTGTTTCACAAAACTCATAAAAGGTCTATTTCGACCAATAAGAAGCGAAAATTTCCTCACCGTTCAACATGGGAGCTTTATTTGTGCATGTTTAACGATCACATCGAAATCTATATAGGGTTAAGCCTATTAAGTTAGTAGGGACCTACGACCCTTGGTCAAATTAGCCGGTGGCCCTTTATATGAAGGAGAAAATATCAAAGTAAAATATAAAAGTATGTTTCCCCTCTTGCTGCAATAATACCAGTTGATATAACATAATAAATGGGACAGAATGGAAGAAAGGTAAAAGCCAAAATACTTTAGGAGAACAATGGTATAAATTTTATTGCTACAACTGTGACCATTGTTGTGTGGTTGTACATATATTTTGTGGCAACTACATTAGAGAAATTGAACAACCTCCTATAGGATGTGAGCTTTAAGTGGTCGATTAGTTGACGTATTATCACTTACACTGTTACTGTTAAGATTAGTGCATGTGAGAGCCCCCACCAAGTGCCAAGCTAAACCCCAATACCTGAAGCGACGTGAAAAATATAGCTAATCAGTTGCAAGTGATTAATGCACTATATATTACCTGAGGTTTAAAAATAAAAATTTCGTTGATTTATGCCAGTACCCAAATCAATTGAATCCAATAACTTAACTGTTCCTTCAGTTGTGCCTCCATTTCGGTTCTACTGAAACTCTTTAACATCAGTTGTGTGTAGTGCAATTCAATAGCAAAATTTACAATTAAGCCCAATCTATCAAATTTAATTGACAAAGATAAACAAATTAAACAGAACAAAATCCAAAACTCACCGAAAAGTCGTTGTATCGGGTCTAATTATAAGAAAATATGCATACTTAATTCTTCAACCATGAACCTGTTTTAGACCCTCTCGATGCAAATTCGGTAATATTAAACGAATAATGCTATCTCTAAAGGGTTCTATGAATTAACATAACACGGTGCAACAATGCAAATACTGTAAGTACTGAGTTTAAAGTCAGCTGGGTTATAAATCAATCATTTGAATTTTAAAACAATATTTTTATGCAAAGATGATCAACAGTAACAAACATTATGAGTTAAGCTAATGAGCATGAGTTTTCCTGTATCATAGAAGTCAAGCTCACCAAGTATAATGTCAGCAGCGCTTGGAGGTGGTGCTTCGTGTGCCATTAAAGACTAAAATATATGTCATGGTACCTCCACAATCACCAGTTACACAATGGCCATTACAGTTGGCCTTAAAGATGGCCCATGATCACTTCATCAGTTCCAACTACGACTTCTGTTTTTTTCTTCATGTTTGTGTATACCTTATAAAAATCCAAAGATAAGGCACATAAGAAAATAACTTAGTTATCGAATTAAGGAAGTCCAGAAAGTATATGTTTATATGTTATATTATGATGCGAATGAAAATACATATTATTTGATCATCCCCATCAACTGATTTCTCGCTTAAACACTAACCCAGATCAGTGAATACTACCCAATATTCAGTTCTTTCTCCACTTCAAATTCTTCTTAACTCTTGGTGAATAGTGAACGAACCCATAACAGCGACTCAGTGGAACTAAGATGGTGACTGTTCGGGCTCTCTGTCGGGCACGTTGTGTGTTTTTCAACGGGTGCCCTTGTATAAAACACCGGGGAACAATCAGGTAGAAGAGGCGATATTGAAAACCCATAATAAAATCAAACTAACAACCCCAGTAATGAATGACGTAAAAACATAAAGAGAACAATCAGAAGAAAAAAAACAAAAACCTAACTATATAATTCTAGGTTTATATATATTACCTGATTCTGCTTTGCCTCATAAAATAAAATACCTCAAAAAATCAACAAACTGTAATTTGGAATCCGAACAGAGAAAAAAGAATGCGCAAAAGAAAAGAAGCAAAAATGCAAAATTCTAAGGTTCTGCGAGAGTAATACTGGGAGGAAGGAATTTAGTTGGAAACTGTTCTAACATTAGGAGACACCTTTATCAAAGGTAAGCGTAGCAATATCGGCGTCCTATCAGCAAACCAAAGGAACAGACGGACGTATACATCATAGTTGGAAGTCTTCTTACAAAGTACTGCATAGACTTCTTATACAGTCGTGCATACACTAAAGAAACTTGGGAATCAATAATTTTGGTATTTGTTTAAAATCAGAATCTGGTGGGGTATTAAGAAACGCTCCATGTCGTGGCCTAAATATTAACTGAAGCTTACCAAAATCAGGAAACCCATCGATCCGACGAACGTCTATATAAAACATATAACGAATCAATCCGCACCGTGGGATGACGAAATCGATGGCCGTATTTATAAGGCTACACATGCTTTTTGAACTCCAAATTGAATTTGGTTTCCTATCTTTTTTATCTTTTTCCTATTTTTTTTTAAATTTAAACCAATCGTACGTTGTCAAGTGTCCTCACCAAAATGCTCGTTTCACAAAACTTAAAAAGGGTTTATTTCGTCCAATAGGAAGCGAGGGTTTCCTTACCGTTCAGCGTGGGAGCTTTATTTGTCTAGGCCTTTAAGTCTTTAGATTCCTGAACCACAAGATTATCCATGTAGGAATTTACCGAAATTCATGGGGTTCAGAACGTAAATTAGATTTTTAATTTAGCGATAAAGTAATTCAGGTTGAGGTTTGGTTGTCAACATCTCAATGTGTACCGGATTATTATAAGTCTACGACTGGTGACATAGCCAAAACTTTTTACAAGTGGGGGAAAATTCATATAATAAAATTCGCACATAGCGGGGAACTAAGAGCAACTTCAATGCATCAGAGCTCTGCAAATCGGGCGATTATGAGTCAATTCGGAGACAAATTTTTTTTATTGTTTTTTAGATCATGATCACTATTTTCCATTTTTTCTTAGATATCTTTTATTTCTTTTAGTCTAATATCATCTCTGTTTCTTCCTTGCTGTGATTTTTGCTATGTTATGTTATTTTTCTTGATAGTTATATGGTTTTTCCAGACATTTTATCTTAAGTTAGACTTATATTATCCTAGGACAATCCTTTAAGTAGTTTTCATTACGAATCTTCTTTATTTTGTTTTTTATATCTAACTATGAGTTTTCAGTTTGTTGCAAGGCTCTCTTAATCGGAAAGATGGTCTTCATCCGGTTTTGGATCTTTGTATTCAGCTTAAGTATCCTTTTGATGGTAGTATTGCCAATTACAACAGTTTTGCACAGCACAACAGTTTTGCATAAAATAGTTATGTTAAAAGTGGTAGTTCTGCTGAATAACACCATGGAAGACTTGAATATATGCCAGCATGATCATCCTTTTCTTCCTAGTCAAGTGTTTGAAGCCATTAAAATCTTGATGAAGCAACCGATCCGTAACCCGTTGACCTGTCCAAAAATTCAAAATTAAAAAACTCATACCATTTCATGTCGTGATTGTAGGAATGATACGTACTTTCCGGAAGCCATGCAACTATTTTATAACAGAATAATTATATTTCTAAATTGTGTTAGTTTTTCCAACTTATTAAGGAATCAATATATCCCTTATTACATCTCCTCTAACACAATCAATAGGTATCTCTATCCAACTATTTACCTACCTTTAATTAGGAAACATGATAATCATTTCATAATTATTCTTTATCATATACTCACTTTTGATAAAGATATCCATTGGAGTGTTGTCCCCCATTCAATATTGAGAAACCATAAAACCCTAGACTGTTTTAGAAGCGGAATGAACCCTAGCAACAACAACAAGGTTTCTGATATCATTGAGAAGATGAAGAATGCTACCATTAGGAAATCATTTAGTAACCCAACTAGAGGAGCTATTAGTTCTTCTAAAGACATAAGTGAATCAACAGAGGAATGGTCTAATAACTTAATCGGAAAGCTCATTACTAATGATCGGGAAATTGAAATTGGTGATGTTAAAGAAGAGTTGAATACTCTATGGAAGAATTATAAGAAGAAAGAAGTTAGAGTTGTGGGAACGCACTTATACGACTGAAAATTCAATACTGCAAAGGATATAAACGATGTAATGAAGAAATCCCTGTGGAATATTCAAAGGTGTCTATTGGCCATTCGAGTTTATACCACAGATATTCCCTACCAGGATTGGATATCCACCAAACAAGCATGGACAGTTCAATTTAAAGGTTTGCTCCTTGAACATCACCATGAAGCTTTAATAAATGAAGTTATTGAATACTTGGGGGAAAATATATCTATAAAGCTAAAAAACTGTAGACCAAGGTCTGGGAGTATGATTTCTGCATGTATCGAGATGGATCTGACAACACTGAAAAGAGGGGAATGATGGAATACTAATTGTGGAGAAGTTGTGTGGATTAGATATCACCGGTTTAAACAGCCTCATAGTATTTCCAAGTATTGTTATACAGTTGAACATAATAATGAAAATATGCGAGAAGGTAGATGAAGCACTTAGTGAAAGAACATTGACTGTGGAGGAATATGAATAACATTGTAAAAGGAAGAATGAAGCTGGTAATGAAGAAGTTGCAGAACAAGACACATACAATGAACATGACTTTGTTTTTGTCAAAAATAATGTTGATGAACAATAAAATGGAGATGAAGGAGGAAACACTCAAAGAGCTAGAAACTAACCTGTCCTCACCTCTGGTAGTAACCACTTTCTCAGCCAGCCAACCCTTGCTAACCATGCTGGTATTGGTAATGGTAGTGATCATGCTGGTAACATAAATACTCAAAATAACTTCATGGAAGCTGTTGAGATGGATGTCATTAAGGAACCTGTTGCTGATAAAAAGTTAGACACCATGCAGGATCAAGGAAGCATTGCTTTCATTGTAACTATCTCTCTTTACTTGCTTTGTTATTTTAAACTTCTTGCCAGTAATAAATTTTTTTGTTCTAGGTGTTTTCATAATCTAGAATATATTCTTGTACTCTCTAGTGTTTTAAACATGTCAGTGTTAGATTGGAATTGTTAAGGCCTTTCTAGCAAAACCACTAGAGACCATCTGAAGGATTTAATGAATAGGTATGACCCAGATATCATATTCATTTCTGAGGCCAAAATAGGAGTAGATAAAATAAACAAATTGATTAAGCCATTTAAGTACCAAAATAACAAACTCATATCTTCTATAAGATTAGCTGGTGGCCTTATTTTACTATAGAAAGATGGTTTTTAGTTTCAAGTTGTTAATGCATATACTTGGATCATAAACGATTTAGTTCATGATGACCCTTCAAAGCCTGAATGGCACTTTCATGTATGGATCACCATACCCAAATTATAACGAGAAGCAATGGTCTTATATAAGAGATTTAATTCAAAGCATCAACTAGCCATGGGTGATCATTGGAACTTGAATTTGGTTTTCAATAATGAAAATAGACCCTCCATTCATAGTACTTCTTCTGCTTCAAGATATGTCACTTCTACATCAAGAAAATCTTCATATATTAATATGATTTATGATACTAGGCTTGAAGATATGGGTTATTCAGGAAGATCTTTTACTTCTAGTAATGTACATGAAATGGGTGTAAGAAGGTATAGATTGGACAGAGCTCTCACTAATGCATATTGGGCTGGTGCTACATTTCCCTGATTCAAAACTTCTACACCTACCTCAACTTGGATCTGATCATTGTCCCATTTTTTGTTGGATTCTGCATCGATAAAAAGTGACAAGAAAAGAAATTGGAAGTATTTTCAGTGCTGTGAAAGAGATGAATCCCTCAAAGTTGTAGTTACTGCATCTTGGAGTAAATAGTTCCAGGGATCACATGCTTCCCAATTCTCAATAAGGCTAGTCATCACAAGAAAATATATCTCAAAATGGAACAGACAAAAGTTTAGTGATATTCAGATCAACATTCATCTAATTCACCAACAACTTGAATCTGTTCAATAAGACTCTCAGCCTCAAGATACAAGCACTCTTCAAGTTCAGTAGTTGGAACATGAAATAGAACATTGCCATCAAATACAAAGTGACTTCTGGCGACAAAAGGCAAGGGATCAGTATTACTTATAGATGGATAGAATTAGAAAGTATCATCATACAAATGCTAATAGAAGGAGATCAAGGAATAAGATTGCAGCTCTAAAAGACAGTAATGGGAATTGGTGTTTAAGCAGAAGACTTAGAAAACTTTCTAATCCAACATTACAACACTCTTCACACAACCTTCTCTCCTAGTAAAAATGATGCCTTATTGCAGAATATTCCTTAGGTCATTACAGCTGCAGATAATATTGATCTAATCAAAGTCCCGGAAGTTGCTGAAATTTTAAAGGCATTAAAAGACATGAAACCATGGAAGGATCCAGGTCCAGATGGCTTCCCACCTGGGTTTTTCTAATCACATTGGGATATAGTGGGCACTGATGTTGTGCAAATGGTAAGACAATTTTTCCAGTCACTGTTCATTCTTAAGGAGCTTAATAATACAAACATATTTCTTATACCAAAGTAAAAAATAAGCAGTTTCCATCTGACTTAAAACCCATTACACTGTGCAATACTTCTTATAAAGTCATTTCCAAGATTCTCTTAGCCGAATTGTAGAAAGTCATGAAAAATATCATCTCTCCTTTACAAGCAACATGTGTATCAGGATGACAGATTTCTGACAACATACAGTTGGTTCAAGAGATAATTCATGCTATGAAAAACAAAAATGAAAATAAAAACTATGTTGCTCTAAACCTTGACATGTCAAAAGCTTTTGACATGATTGAATGGTCCTTCTTAATGGATATTATGGAAAGAATGGGCTTTTATAGTGAATGGTGCAATCTTATCATGCAACGCATCAGTACCACTAAAATCTCTATCCTTCTTAATGGTGCAGCATGTAATGCTTATAAACCAACAAGAGGCATTAGACAAGGTGATCCTCTTTCAACTTATTTCTTTATTATTGATATGAAGGCTTTCTCAAGGCAAATGTAATTTGTTGAGAATAATAACAAGATTGAAGGTATCTAGATTGCATCATGAGCTCCTTCCATCTCCCATCTATTCTTTGCAGATGATTGCTTGCTGTTTGCAAATGCTAATTTGTACAATGTTAACAATTTGCTCCAAATTATTGAGGACTTTTGGGATGCTTCTGGACAAATGGTGAACTTCACTAAGTCAAGTGTTTTCTTTAGTGCAAATTCCCACAAAGATTTTGCAGGATACTGACTAGAAGATTGAAGGTGCCTCATATTAATCCAGAGGATAAATACTTAGGAATACCGTTACTAATTAGAAAAAGCAAGAAACAATATTTCACACATCTTCTGGACAAGGTGAAAAACAGGTTATCCATTTACAGAGGTAAAACCATGTCTCGGTGTGGTAAATCCTTGATGATAAATTCTATCACCAACACTACCCATACATATACAATGAGTTGATTACAAATTCCTACGGACACTATAGATAAAATTAATGCTCTGCAGGGGGATTTTTGGTGTGGTTTTGAAGAAAATAGAGGTATTATGTTACTTCATGGAAAAATTTAAATTTGCACATTACGGGTCAAGGCTTTAGAGATTTAAAAATCTTGAATCAAGCTTTACTAGTCAGAGCTGCTTGGGAAACATGCACCAATTCAGATGTTGTATGGGTTAAGTGTATGTCTACAAAATACTTTCCATGCACTAGCATGTTACATGCTACTATCAAGAAGGATTGCTCTTGTAAATGGAGAGGGCTGCAAAAAAAAATATGGACTTAATAAAAAAACATGGTTGTTGGCGTGTTGGTGCTGGCACTCAAATCAAGATATGGCTGGATGTTTAGATTATAGGTATGGATAGTCCACCAATACCAAGACCAGAGGCTATAGATACTGAAAATTTTATTTGGGTGAAGTAACTTATTCTTCCAGGTGGTAAAGAATAGAATACTGAGCTAGTGCAATATCTCTTTGGTCAACCCACGACTGACCTGATATTAAAAATGCGGCTCTCAGATACCTCATAAGACAAGCTAATATGGAAGCTAACAAAAAATTGTATTTTCACTCTTAGGTATGCTTATAAAAAGATGTATAGAGACAATATGGGTACCCGGAAGTTTTCAGCTAATATTCAAGGTACAAATGTCAGATGGAAGGAGTTTTGGAAAATAAATACAAATGTTAGATGTATATAGCTATACGACTTTTGTCTCAAATAGGAGATAGAGTAGATAGACTTTTGTGTGATAGATGAGTTCAAGTATCCACATACCTTTTGTTGATGAAGTTCCACAAGCTCCCCTTAGTAGTTCTTCGTCTTTAATCGATGAACGCCATGAAGTCTAATGCTCAACTACACTTTCCATCCTAATCCGAGACTTAACTATAACTAGACTAGAAATCAAGACTTATAGTTTTGGTAACTAAACTTAACAATAAGCTTGAGATAGCAACGTTTGCGAGTTCGACCAAGCAGTGCTCTAACAATAGCGAATGACAGAAACATACATATCTTTAAGAATAGTTTTAATCAACTTTACTGGGTATACAAATAATTATAATTTTTATATTTAAATATAAATAAATATATAAATATAATATTAAAATTACTAATTATTACTATTATTATTATTTTATTATTTAAATAATTATTTTACTTGACCACTTTTTCTTATAGATATATTTTTCAAACGAAAAATCAAACTAAAATTAAGTAATTATTTATTTGCACGTATTTTCATTATTGGTAAATTAATAATCTTTAAAAGATAAAGTATAAGGAATAAAAAAATTATTGTATATACTAATATACACTTAAGGGTAGTCTTTTCATTTATAAAATAAAATAGGGATAGAAAAGATAGTCAAGCATTAAACTTAGGTAGGAATTTTTGGAAGTGCTTTGGTTAAAAAGCACTTTAAAAATCTTTACCAAACACCAATGTCAATTTTTTTTTTACCATATATGTGTTTTGCAAGTGTTTTTTTCTTTCAAAAAAAAAGAACATTATTAAACCCAGCCTAAGACTTAAGTAGGTTTTGACGTCAAACCAGGTTGGTTCCAAAATTCTGGAAATATGAAAATATCTCATGTACCTTTATTTACTTGAGAAGTTTGGTTTCGAAGCCGAATGAACATCTTTTGGTTTCGATACCACTCGGAAATTTGCGGTACAAAATTTTCGTTTTGAAAAATATTGTAAATGTCATATTTTCCTTCTTATCGGGTTTTCTTGCAAAACAATTTTAAAAATCAAATTGAGTAAGTAATGACTTTTGATGCAAGTAATTTTCTTAGCTTTTGTAAGACTTGTGTTATACCAATTAAGTGTTCGTCGCTGAGAAAGCCACTGTGATTAAAGGTATATGAAGACGAGGATATTGTGTTAAAAGATCAACAGTCCTCCCTTAAAAGAGTTCTACAGTAAGTGTATGGTATAAGATTCATTTAGGTCCATCAACAGACTAAAATCCGAGGGAATTTGGCTCATCCGATTCCGATTGGATAACTTTTATTAGATTTTCGATATCCGATAACATCCGACGGAATTTCAAAAACCTAATTAGGTTCCATTATTATAAGGTTATAGACATCGGGTTCTAATACGATAACTTTCGACATTCTGATATCTATTCTTGGTGATATCTCAAAATCAGCAATCATTCGAGTTTTTGTGCTTGCCGATAATGATATTAATGAATCCACTAAATTCCTTCAATATAGGAAAGGAGATTCAGTAACTCCATCAGGAATTGTTAAGAAAGCAGTTACAAGTATTGGTTCAAGGGTTTCTGCTCTGGTTAAACAAGAAATTTCTGATACATAGAGGAGAAAAATGATTCAACTAATGAACTGAAGAAGCCAAATATTGAAGAATCTATTTGCAATGACATGCAAGTGGTTTCACTAAGTGAAGAAACAAAGGAGTTGAAGCCAGAGACAACAAATCAAGATCTGACTTTAATAACCAAGGTCAAAGAAGAACCAAAGTCAGAGAAGTCAAACGTTATCGGATGGGTTTCTAATTAAAATACAGTTTTACTTATACGTTATTATAGGATGTCGGAAGTTAACCAAATGGAATGAGTCAAATCCGATTCAGTTATGATGATGGGATAATGTTCGATAAATAATCTGGTTCCCAAATCTGAAATCCGATGCATCAGATAATTTCCTATAAGGTCTTGAATTTTCGGATATGGATTGCGAACTTCAGACTGTGGTTGAAATGCCTGGATTCACTTGACATAACAATTTTTCAGTTAAACATAAAGTTGTGTGAATTAACAGTTATGAGATCAGGTTTCGAACTACTGAGAATGTTATTGATACTCTAGGTATTCCATTAATGTGGGATAATCTTTGAAAGTAGGATATACCTCGAGGATTTACTTAATTTGGCACCTCATGATTTGAGTTATCTTTAAGATAAGCAATAATATCAACTACGAAACCGTAGAATGGTGATTATCAAAAATAATTATACTTTAAGTATCAAGAACATATGCCATGTTATCAATTCCATTGAATTGGTAAAGCTAAGTGTCCTTGGGGAAGTTTTTATAAAATTGGGTAAAATTAAAGTTTGTTAAGTAAAATCCTGGTTGGGCAAAGTACATACTCATGGAGGCCATAAGCAACCCAGTTGGTCGAAATTAGTTGTGCTTGGAGACAATTAGGATTTAAGTTTCTTTGACTAAAGTGGAACACCACCTAGATACGAACAAGGGTATATATATAAGGTATATGATATGAGATCAAAAATACTATATGGATGCTCTTAGAATGGGGTAACTGGATAGAATTTGTTAGGTTGCAATCGGGTAGATGAAATCGTCAATTGTAATGGCTTAATCTAGTGAGTATATATTCTGGACTAAGTCCCTAGGTTTTTTCTTTTAGTAGGAAGTAATCCTCGTTAACAAAATCCAGTGTATGTTTTTTTTACTTTTGCTGCATTAAAACTTTAATATTTATTATAAATATGTACTTATTTAATGAATCTAAAATACAAGGCTACCCAATATAATACTAATTGATTTGTTTAACCTATTCAACACATACCGTGAATGATCTTATGGAGGTAGAGAAGATCAAAAAAGAAAATCAATATAGTGTTGAATAATAAAAGCAAAACTCACAAGTAAGATTTTGTTAACTAGGAAAACTGCAAGTGAAAAAAAAAACTCCCGAGTCCTAGTCCAATTTTAAAAACTCGGCAAATTAAGATATTATCCATATTGTTTACTATTTGACTTCGGTTTATTATAGCTGAGGCGAAATAGAATAGCATTAGGTTAACCCATTTCAACAATATCTTGCACCTACAAACTGTTACTAGATAACGCACATTAATTTCCTAACAGATCTTCTATATATTTTTAATACCTATAGGTAATTTTATACACGTCTCCTTTGCAGTGTATACTTGAACGCCAAGTTTATCCCGTAATAATTTACTGTTAGAGCATCCTGCGGTCAAACTTACAAGTTTTGGTATTATCAAGATTGTTGTCAAATTTAGTTGATTAAAATATATCTTGATTTATGGTCCACTAAGGTCAGTCTCAGACTAGGAATAGAGCATGATAGTTGAGTATCGGAATTCACCAATCGACTGTGAAGATTGGAAACTAAAGAACAATAGAGACATCTACTAGAACTTTATCAACAAAGGCATGCTAGTTTTTTATGCTTTGCAATTTTACCCATTAACATTTTTTTGTGTTTTTCTTTAATTTACTTTTCGCATTATATAATTTTTTTATAGTTAAAAGTATAAGTTGGCTGTACGTTAATCAATCCCTAGGATTCAAAATATCTTTCAGATATTATTCGATGAAATTTATTTCATGCCTTTAACTTCTATTAAGGTTCACGCAAGGAATAGATCCACTATGTTCAATAACGAAAAAGTTGGATATGTACTTGGTACCCTCTCATTTTTCAGACATTATCTTCAAATTCTTTGCTGATGTAAGGAATTTCTTTGACTGCACCTTAATTGTGTTCATGAGCTAATACATTAATCTTTCAATTAACATTAGGAACAAAATTTCTATTTGCCACTACAAGATTGACCAACTTTTTTGATTATCAACAGTATTGTTTACTGAAATGACGAGGATATCAAGTACACTACTATCTTTTCGATATTAACCTATAAGTCTGCTACCTTGTGTGATCTAATATAGACAGAAGTTGTCAAGAAGATAACAACCACAAGGTATACACTTGGTATATAGTTACTGGTTCGAAACCAAACCTTAATTAAACTATATGGATCAACCCAAGTGTTTGGGATAAACGTACAAGTGCATTTACTTAAAGTATAACTTAAACAAATTATAATACGGAAAGTAAAGTAAGATCATACAACAAGATTTTGTTAACGAGAAAACCGTAAATGCAGAAAAACCCTGGGACCTAGTCCATTCTTGAATACTCTCGGAATTAAGCCGCTAGACAAAGACACTACCAACTTTGTATAGTTGAGACCAAGTAAACTACCCCTAGTTAGATAGTTTCCTAAGTATCCCTGAGCCTACAACCAATATGGCCAACGCATGGGAATCCTAAGGTAGAGTCAACTATCTTAAATTGCTTTAGCCTTGATGAAGACTTTAAACACCCAACCTTTTCGATCGTCTTCCAAATAGTAAATGACTAATCTGTTTGGTAACCACTCTCTTGTCTCAAGAAATAAATAAGATATATGTTGGTGAGAGTGACAAAGGCTTTTCTGTTTAAAATCAGTTAAACTCCTTTGCCGGGTTTAGATATTCCAAGATCTGGATTAACAAGTTAACCATATCAATTCAAACAAAACTACCAGATTCAGATACTAAAGAGTACCACCAAATGATAGCTTGTCGATCTAATATACGACTAGCAATAACGAGTCTATCAAAATATAAATCAGATCTAGTCATATTTCAACCGATCAAGTTTGTACATGAAGCAAACCACAAAAATATGAAACCCATAAGAAAAATCTTCTTGTATTCAAATCTTCAATAGTCTTTTGTACCTGCACAATAACAAACTGATTCCAACTTATGATCGATCATGCACAGAACAGAGTCTATTAATAATGCATGATCACAAGTCAACGTTAAATTTAAAATCAAATCTGAACTATCGTTAATCTCTTTATCTAATTTGACTGGCCTTATGTCAGAAGAGATGGCTCTCAAGAATAATCAAACTAGGTATAATCAAGAGTTAACAACCGTTAGTCAATCAAATCAATAATTGAAAACTAAATAATAATTCAAATCTAGTTTCCCACCAACAATACTAGTAGATACTTCTTGATCCAAGCGAACGTAAGAGATTTCGCCTAATTAGGTTACTGTTTTCTCCAAGTAGTATTACAAGTAATACTATTAGTCGGCTACAATAGTGACTATGAAACGAAGTGCCTGCCTCAGGATAAGTTTGTAAGAAGTAAAAACTTCATTATTTATAGACCAAGGTAGTTTGTACACCAAGGACTTTCCATAACCGAAAATATTCTCAAGATATGTAATAAAGCACCTAAATTCGGTTTTGTCTAATTCCAACCAATATCCAACTGTACAATTGAAATCTCTCTTGGACAACTCAATATTATCTAGCACTTAACTAATATATCTTTTCGAAGATATGTTTTGCTTGCTAGTAAAATAAAAACATATTCATTCAAAAATCTTAAAAGATTCTTAACCATTTTGGTTTGGGATCTTACCTTGAGTATCAAGGAATATCTTTGAACAATTAATAAATAAAATTTCAGCTCATGTTCAAATACTCTATTATGTCAACATCTTGAACTTTCCTATTTTGCGAACCCAATTTCCAAATCACACAAACCCTAAAGTGTACATGACTTAATGAAATCATTTTTTCATATTGGGACCGGTTCTACCTTGACTCCCAATATAGGTAGGTATCAGTTCTACCTTGACTCCCAACATAAGTTAGAATCGGTTCTACCTTGATTCCCTACATAGGTTAGGATTGTTCCAACCTTATGATGTTCAATTAAAACCGGAACTTTAATCCTCTTGATTTCTTTCAACTACGGAACAAGTTCGAAGTCTACTTCCTTAAACTCATGTAATTAAACATATTTTCCTAGACATGAAATCAAACTTATGTTTACTACACAATCTAGTAACGATTTACAAATATTATGTTGATGTCGCAATTTCGAAGTTTAAAAGATAAGTTCAATATACAACATTCATAACTATTGATATATTGTTCCTTGACACTTTGATCATAATAAGATGATAAAGTCTTTAATACTAAAGTTTCATGTATATAACTTCGCATGTTATGTTTTCAATCAGAACGACTTGAAAGCTTACGATATAGAAATAGAAACAAGTCAAGTCATATTTTAGTAACCTCCGGGTAGAAGGATGATGTTTTCATTGATGTAGATACATTTTCCGATTCTTCGGGTCTTCAGAGTAATACTTGTATGTCTCAAAATTTCTAGACTTCTTGATCTAACCTAACAAAGTTGACTCTAGTAATCTAATCAAGCGACTTATGAGTTTTGATACTAAAATATGACAACCAACCTTGACAGACCAACGCAATTGGTGGGTTCAACCAAACAGTGCTCTAACATTTACTATACGAAATATTGCTCAACTCATTTTAATTCAGTGTCCAAACTGTTTTAGATGAGGAAATCAGCGATTCCAGAGTACCAAGATGCTTGCTCGACGAACAAAGATTCTTTAGATATAATTTTTTCTTTATATTCAGAATAATATTTTTACTTGGAGACTTTCCTCCCCAAAGCAAAGAAAATTCAAGAGCTAAACCTAGTTTGATAATGCATGATTCCTTAAGAGGCAGCCATACTTATATTCTCCTTCAAGAGTCAAGTATTTTCAAGATTATCAATAATTTCGAAAACCAACATACACATTTTTGAACATGCTTATCAGCAATGGACCACCATAACTCAGCAGCCTTGAAGATATAAGAAGATGGTCTCTTTCGAATATCAGTAATGTCTTCGTAAGAGCTCCCTATATTCTGAACTTCACCAAGGTAATGATCATCCTCAATTTCCTCATAAAGCAATTTGGAACAATAAGGTACCGAAAGTTATTTTTTTTCCCTTATGGGTTGCTTCTAACGATATATTAGTTACAACTGATAAATTTGTGGAGTACGGATTTCATCATGTTAATAAATGTCTCTTATGTGATAATGCTGAAGAAAATATTGAGCAGCTATTGTTTGATTTTTCTTTCTCAAAAATAATACGGTCTGTTGTGCTTCCATCACATGGTATTACTAGTATCTGGCCTTCCATGGTTCTTGAACTAATGCGGGTTTGGCACAATCTCAGAATTCCCGATAACGATAAAAAAAAAATTATAGTCTTTAACACCTGTTGCGGCTCTTTGGTCAACCTGGAATGAAAGAAATTCAAAGATGTTTGAGGAGAAATCGAAAAACATTGATCAAGTTTATCGGGATGCTAAATCTTTACTTCTATCATGGGCATCAATTTTCAAGTCTAGTCTCTGATGTGATTTTATTGTGCAGTTTCTTAGCTCTTGTAAGGAGTTTTTTGTACATTCTTCTTTATCAATTTTTTTTTAAAAAATTGAACATAACTTTCCTGAATTGCACATCATTCTTGGTTTCAAAATCCTATAAGCAAAAAGTTAAAAAAAACTGCTCATAATGAGGCTTTCACCCAGTTTCCACAGCAATGGGTTTGGATCTTCTAAGGGCAACTCCTGTGGGAAAGAAAATCATCCACATATTTGTGATTATCCGCATTTTTTGGACTACAAAACGCCACTATGGGTGAATTTAGCATCCATATATTTGTGAAGTCCATATGCTACTCCACATATGTGTGGAGGTCACTATAGAGTGTCCATCCGGTCATAGACTGACCGGATATCCCATCCGGGCACTTAATGTACGGAAGAAATAAGAAGCATTCTACCATCCGGCTCCTCACTAACCGGATAAGATATTTTCCTTTAAAAAAATAATGTTTCTATATCATTTCAAATGTTTTAGCAACGGTCTTCCTAAATTAACAACAGTTATTAGTGTTGCTAATTTCAATTTTTTGAATCTGCTGTTTTTTTGAGCCTTCCCTGTAGTGGATTCTGTATTTATCTTTGTTTCTGCTTCCTTAAAGTTGGTGTCTCCTATTTTTTTTCCTTCTCCTTCTTTTCTGTGCTTGATCTGTTTTTTTTTTCTGTCCAATTTCATTGCATCTTCTTTTCCAATTTTGCTCTGGTGCCTGTGTGTTGTCAGTTTCTTTGGAGGACTTTTTACAGGATTGTGTTGTTTTGGCTTCATCTAAGTTTGTTTATTCTTTACCTCATATTTGGCTGTGTCCTAGAGCCCTGTTTTGGTTTCTCTTCTTTTTCCTTATAGTTAGACTTTATTGAGCCTTCCCTTTCTTGGTAATCAACCTGCAGATCTGTTTTTTTAATTCTTTCTCAATGAAGTTGCTTTCATGGGACATCCCGGGTTTTTGAACCCCCATTACAAAGGATCATTTCCATTACCTGTGTCAATACTACAAGCCCGATATAATTTTCTTGGCTGAGACTAAAGCCTCTTGGGCTCGTATAGACTTTTTTT
This sequence comes from Papaver somniferum, assembly GCF_003573695.1. Lineage (NCBI taxonomy): Eukaryota > Viridiplantae > Streptophyta > Magnoliopsida > Ranunculales > Papaveraceae > Papaver > Papaver somniferum. The sequence goes on along the minus strand of NC_039364.1, from coordinate 216,262,831 downwards.
TTTTTAAATCTTCCTTTGGTGACTGGTTCATAGTTCCTTCCGTGGGAATAACTAAGGGTTTAGTTATAGTCTGGCACAACAATATTGAAATGAAATTAATTTCGTCCAAATTCAATGTCTGTCATTTTGAATCTAATATAGGAAATGAAGATATAATAATCTCATGTGTTTATGGAGCAGTCGAAGAAGATGGAAAAATCGAACAATGGTCGTATATCTTGGAATTTGAGCAACAAATAAACAAGCCCCGGGTTCTATTAGGAGACCTAAATGTAATATTGGATCCAACTGAGAAACATGGTGGCAATAAAGCTGGCTCAAGCAGCAGTAAATCATTTGTCCTCGATACTATCGACACTTTGGGACTACAAGATGCGTGATACGAAGGATCGCCTTTCACCTGGTCAAACAACCGAAAGGGAGAAGCAAACATCTTCGAACGAATCGATAGAGCGCTGACTACATTTCTGTCGTCCTAGAAATTTCCGGATACCAAGGTACTTCATCTACCAAGGGTAGGCTCTGACCATACACCTATTTTATTGGATTCAAACCCAGAAAAACATAGGATCCTGAAACCTTTTAGATGTCTTCGATCCTAGTTAACACATCCCTCTCTGACTACTGTAGTTAATGCATCTTGGAAATTACACTCCGTAAATTCCAACGAATCAACATTCACTGGGCTTCTTAAGTTACTTTCCTCAGAATTAGCCCATTGAAACACTAATATCTTTGGGAACATACACAAAAACATCAAATTTTTTTAAACAATAAAATTGATTCCATTCATAGATCCGAAAATATTTCTAAACAAATAGACAATCTAAAAAATATTCAAGCGGAGTTAGAAAAATGGTACACAATAAAAAATGATTACTACCATCAACTTTCCAGGGATAAGTTCTTCAAACAATATGATCAAAACACAGAATATTTCCATGCGTCCGCCTCTAATAGAAAAAGAATCAATATAATAAACTCTCTTAGAGAACCTTCTGGTCTTTGGATATCGGATAGAGATCAAATCAACTCTCTGTTGGTTAAACATTTCCAACAAATTGGCACGTCCCAAAACAGCAACGTTGACTTTGATCTAACTACCATCATAAATCCCTGTATTAGTGCTGAGGAAAATGCTTCTTTATCTGCAATTCCCACTGAAGAAGAAATTCGGCTCACCCTTTCCAATATGAACCAATGGGGGGCCCCAGGTCCAGATGGCTTCCAGCAAGGTTTCTTTAAAGCTAATTGGGATACTCTGGGAAATGACATCATTGACACCGTCCAAGACTTTTTTCGCTCGGCCACTCTCGACAAAGATCTCAATCACTCATTCATAACCCTCATCCAAAAATTATCCACACAAATCCTAGGGGATTTTAGACCTATTAGCCTGAGTAATACTATTTATAAAATTATCTCAAAATTTTTAGCTAATAGACTAAAACCCCTTCTCGGTAAAATTATTTCCCCTAATCAATCGGCCTTCCTACCCGGTCGACAAATCACAGACAACATCATTGTTGCCCATGAACTTATTCACTCGATGAAAACTTCGAAGAAAAAGAAGGGTTTCCTAGCCTTGAAACTTGACCTATCCAAATATTTTGATAGAGTTGAGTGGAACTTTATTGAGAAAGTTCTATTGGCTCTTGGCTTTTCTGAATTCTGGATAAAACTTGTTCTTCAATGCATCTCAACAATCTCTTTTTCAATCCTTCTAAATGGTATTCCGGGACCATCATTTCATACTTCTAGGGGACTAAGACAAGGCGGCCCTTTATCTCCCTACCTCTTCCTGGTTTGCATGGAAATCCTCTCTAGACTCCTTGAAAAAGCAATATAAGACAAGAGAATATCTGGGTTCCAGATAAATAAGGACGTGCCAAATATCTCGCACTTATTCTTTGCGGACGACTGCTTTTTATTCACAAAAGCGGATCTGGGGGAAGCGAAAAGTCTCTAGGAAATATTACAGTTATTCGGGAATATCACGGGCCAAATGGTAAACCTATAAAAATCCAGTGTATATTTTAGCCCAAAAATTCATCCGAAACATGGAAAAATAATTGCGAGAATTTTAAAGGTCCCGCTGATGACCAAAAATGATAGGTACCTGGGTACAACACTTTTCTTTGACAAAAACCGAAAAGCCAATTTTGAACCGCTGCTACAACATTATTACTCTACTTTACAAGGTTGGAAATCAAAACTGCTTTCTCAAGCAGGTAGGACTGTTTTGATAAAATCAGTTCTTCAATCCTACCCAACCTATCAAATGCAAGTCCTTGCATTGCCGAAAACAACTCTGGATCAGCTCGACCGTATTCAGAGAAACTTTTGGTGGAAAAAAGATGGACAAAAAGGAAAAGGAGGATTTATAAGAGTGTGGAAGAGTATCTGTAAACCAGTTTCCCAAGGTGGCTTAGGAATTAAGAATCCCCATCATTTTAGCTTTAGACTTTCTTAACAAGCTTGCAAGCAGACTAGTCAACGAAAAAGACCAATTATGGGTCAAACTGTTAAGAGCAAAATACTACCCAAATTCCCACCCCTTAGAAAAATCCAGAACTTCGAACCTCTCGTGGATTTGGACCAGTATTCAGAAAGGGCTAGAGTTAATAAAAATTAATTACATATGGCAAGTGAAAAATGGTGCCTTGGTTAAAATATGGGAAGACAGATGGATCCCTAATGCAGAGATAATCCAAAAACTTCCCAACAGTCAGGGGCAGCCACCAACAAGAGTTCAAGAACTAATTACGTATTAGAATACATGGGAACAAGAAAAGTTAGACCAGTTCTTCTATCCAGAAGATAAAGAAAAAATCCAAGCTTTAAACCTTAGAAACCAGGAGCAAGACATCATTAGATGGAGACATCATTAGATGGAGACATCATAAATCCGGAAAAATTTCCGCCAAAAATGTTTATACTTTTCTAGCAAATCAGGATCTCGACAATAATGAAACCCTGACTTCCCATGGAGTAAGATCTGGAAAATTCAATCCATACCTAGAATCATTAGTGCAAAAAAACCTTCCAACTTCGGCTAGATTAGGCACTCACAATACAAAAATTGACCTGGTTTGTCATCTATGCAATAATCAAGTGCAAGAAACGAAAGTTCATCTTTTTTGCGAGTGTTCCTTTGGAAGAGCAGTCTGGTTTGGTCTATCTCTACACAATGTGATCAATAGAGGCACTCCCAACTCTGTAATTGATTGGGTAAAATGGTGGATTACGGAACCATATCTGAACCAATTTCAGGCAAAAATTTCAACCACAAGTTGGTTCATTTGGAAATATAGATGTTCCATTATTTTTGAGAAAATCCAACCAGATCCAGTCAGCTTAATAGAACAAATAAATAGTTTCTTAAATTCATCCCCGTCGAATACAATACAAAGGAAAAAAGAGAACAAAAAGAACATATCTACCAACGAGTATTGGTCAAACCTGCATTCAGACTGGATTATACTCATTGATGCTTCGTTCAAGAAAGAAAATTCTTTAATGGGATACGCTTTCATTCTATACTCCAGAGATGAAGAGGCTTTCATGCACATTTCGGAAGGCTCAGAGTGGGCAACGTCAGCTTTTCACGCAGAAGCAAAATCCTTGTTAAAGGCGATTACGTGGCTAAAAGATAACATCATATCAAGCGTGTCTATTGTTACTGACTGTAAAGCCTTGGCAGACAACTTAAACAGGTTTAACCCAGAATCTCCATGGTCGGCAGAAAACACTTTGCAGGAAATAAGGATAATCCCAAGCTAAAGTGAAATTTATTAGGAGAAAAAACAACAATGCAGCAGATTACATCGCAAAGGAGGCAAGAATCAAAAGGCTACAACACATGTCCGAAAACTTAAACCAACGAGTTCACAAGTCCAACATAGATTCCAATTCTTTTGATAAAAATGATTATGTAAATCTGATGTATTACATTTGTTAGTTTTAATATATGATCTTTTCCATCAAAAAAAAAAATCATGTAAATTTTTTTCCAATCTGGTCAAGGAATAGCGGATGGATTAACTACTAGTATATTTTTCCCATGGTGAGTTTTAACTCCACAAATTATCAAGGATCCACATATATGTGGATACTCCTTCAGTTATGGATGTTTTTACCTCCATCTCGTAGGAGTTTCCCTAAATACCTCCAACCTTTAAAGTCATGATATCTTAGCTAACTTGCAGATTTTTTTTTTCCGATCTCAAAAAACAAAAATCTAGTTAAATGAATGGGTGATATTCTCATGATTCTTATATCAACTGTTTATTATCACAGATAAGAATTGCATTTATTAACATCAAATGCACACACTATCTAATCCAATTTGTTTTGGTAAACATTACGTACGTTATTTATGTAGGGTAATTTTGTAAGGATTTTAACCTTCTAGGAGAAAGAGACAAAGGCAATTATCTTAGCTTAAAATCCAGATTTTATTTTTATACCTAATTCTCCACCACCAAATTTAAGTGGATTGATATTTTGGAAACAAAATTAGTCATAAAAACCCAAGGTGACCAAACTTGTGGTAAAAAAACCCCACTCAAATGTTGGGGTTCATTAAAACTCCATCCTAAACTAAATTATACAAAAACTCCAAAATTTTAAGAACTTGATACAAAAACCCCAAATTTCAAAATTGGTTTCATCAAATTTTATGATGAAACCAAAGATTGGTTTCGTCAAATTCTACGAGGTTTCATCAAATTTTATGATGAAACCAACTTTTGGTTTCATCAAAATTTTGTTTTTTGGGGTTTTTGTATTACTTTTGTTTTGACGGGTTTTTTGTGGATGGATAGTGACTCCTTTGGGGTTATAACTCGCGGACCGTTTTGGAAAATAAGAAAATTATTATTATCTTCCCATGCACTTACATCTAATTGTCTAAATGTTAGACAAACTCGAGATTGTTCCCAAATTTAAAACGAATAAGATATTGTTTAAGAGTCATTTCATTAAAGCTTCTATTTTTCAAGAGTATTTTCTACTCGAAATCATTTTATTTTCTACTCGAAATCATTTTATTTTCTACTCGAGAAAATTAAAATGTAGTATTCTTTGCGTCCCACATGTTAAGGTGGAGTTTAGGATTTTGATGGCCCATTTGATAGGCGGATTGTTGTTCTAATTAACGTGAGATAGGAATACATAGTTGTGAGTGGGGAAAAACGATTTGCTGGCTTTTACGGAATTGAAGAGTCGACTGTGGGGAGACTCCTTGAACCGAGCGAAATGTTTAACCTTACACAGATGCACTGCAAGAAGGAAGTGCTTTAAGTTCGAGAGATCAATATGTAAGACCCCGACCTAAACCAAGAACAATGGCCGTTCCAGAGTCAATTCAGTCACAAGAGAGGATGGGTTGATTTGTAGGAGGGAAGCTGAGAAATACGTGAGATCAATAATGATCTGAGATTGTATGTGTGTTGTGAATTCAGCGTGAAAATGCTCTGAATGATTGAATTTTTCTCAATTGAGAGTAATTTCTGTGAGTTCGTGTAGACGAAAGATTGTCTGTATGAACTTTGATGAGAAATTGCTCGTCTTGGCGAATGTTGTTCGAGTGTTCGAAAACTTCTGTTTTTCCAATCAGGATTCAGAGACATTTTATAATGCCGGAGTTGAAAACACCATGATCCCATGAAGTGTGACAGTTGTTGGAATCAGAGAATGGGAAATTGGGAAATCATGTTAAAGCCAATTACTCATCGTGCGGAGACTTGGTTAACTTTCCACCCACTACTTTGCTGACTCTTCCAAATGATTGCACGACTTGCTCACATTCTCATCGTGGGTAAACACACGTGTCGTAGACCGCCAGACCAAAACCCTAGTTAATATCCCCCATGTGACACGATTGAAATCTCGTGATTTTGGAGTCAGTTGCTGACTTTATGGGACGATGAGTCCATGTAGCGTTGAGTTGAACATGTGTGAGTAAATGTTTCGAAACTCATGAATTTAACGTGTCTGCTGAGATGAGGTATCATCATAACCTAAGACGAGCAAAACTGTGTTGCTAAATTGTTGAATATTGATAGTTGAACTAACATTCTAAGGTTTGAGCAAATATTGCTAGTCCGAGCGAATATTGCTAATTGAGTAAATATTGCCGGTTCGAGCAAATATTGCTACTTTGAACAAATATCGTTCTTTTAATGAATTGTTGATAGCTGGACCAAGTAAAATATTAATTTAAGTTACTGACTGCTGGGTCGAGCAAAATAAATACGAATGTTAATTATGGAATCAACATAAAATTATCAGAGTGTTCGAATCTGCTCAGAATTACGTTTCTGCAGAGCTCTGGATTCAAAACCCTAATTTTACCGAGATAATGATTTATTGCAAATCACATAAGACCGGGTACATGGGATGACGGGTTCACCATATAATGCCCAGATGCTCGAATGAGCAAAAATACCAAAGTCTCTTGAGGACCAGTTGGTGAAAGAATGATTAAATGTTGGTTTAATCATTTACTGAAATAATGCTCGTGTGAGCGACAAATCATAAAACCTGGTTTTATGGAAAATATGAGGGACCGACTAAGAGGTCATATGACTGGCTCTTGATTGTCGTGGGACCAGTAGATGGTCATTTGAGCAAACTTCCAAATGTTTGGAAAGAGTTTGAACCTAATATGAGCAGCTGAGCAAATTAGGTTAAAATCATTAAAGCACGCGGGATCAGATGTTTGCAAGCCTCAGGGTCACCCTTGGTCGGTCATGGGGATGTTCCCATGTCACCATAATGTTCACTCTTCAGTCCTGAGAATTTTGATATTTTCTGGTGCACGTTTGAGTAACATTTGGAGAAAATATGCAAAATCTATGGTTTTGCTGAAACCGGCAAAAATAAATGAGATGATGAAAATAATAAATGAAACAAGGAATTACAAGGTGTGGGACTGGCCACGGCTAGGGCATGACCGGCCGGCTGACACACGGTCCCACATGGTTTTCCCAGTTTTATGTGATTTTATGTATTTTTCTCTGATTTAAGGGAAATTCCATGAAACTGGAGAGTTTGGCGAAATTAGGGAATTTGCATGAGATGAGAGACATAAATTAAAATATAAAATAGGGAATGGGAGTGTGGGACCAGCAATGGTCGTGGCATGGCCGGACGGCCAATGGGCACGGTCCCAATGCACTCTTCCCAATTTTATGTAATTTTGATGATTTTAGATAATTTTCAAAAAATCAAAGGGATTTGTTGAAAATTAAGATATTTTATTGAAATCAGGAAACAAAACACCAAATAATAATAAAATAATGGTCATGTGGGACCGACTAGGGCATGGCCGGCCGGCTAGAGCCCGGTCCCACAAGTTTTCCTAATTTTTTTAACATTTTCCATGATTTTAGAGAAAATACATGAAATTAGGTAATTTTAGGGAAAATACATAAAATCAAGGAATTTTCATAATTTGAGCAGGAATAATAAAATAATGGGATGTGAGGTGTGGGACCGGCCACGGCCAAGGCATGACCGGACGGCCGGCAGTCCCCCGACACCTTTCCCTAATTTTATTATTTTTAATAAAATCATGTGATTTAGATAAAAATACATGAAATTAGGTAATTTTCATGATTTTAGGGAAAATTCATAAAATCAAGGAATTTTCATAATTTGAGAAGGAATAATAAAATAATGGGACGTGAGGTGTGGGACCGGCCACGACCAAGACATGGCCGGCTGGTGCTCGGTCTCGCGACACCTTTCCCTAATTTTATTATTTTTGATAAAATCATGTGATTTAGATAATTTCTTTGAAATAAAGGAAATTTGCTCGAACAAGAGGATTTTCATGAGATCGTGAAGATAGTAAAAATATGATAAAATATAAAATTGGGCGCGGGATTTGTCACGGCATGACTGGCCGGATGGTGAGCCTAGTCTTCCTTTCGAACGAGAGATTTTATTAACGTGAGTTCTTCTTGATTGAATTAAGCAAACCGAGCCAATCTTCATGCCGAACTCATTGTAATCTCCCTTAACTCTTGTGGTTCTTCGTCTTATGAAAATATCCAAACATAAGTTGTATAGTACATGGGGCCGTGTGACTTTCCAATCACAATTAACCTTGGTCAGTCCCCAATGCACTATTTTACTCCGCATCTCCAGTTTGACCTTGTTCAAGACTTAGGGTTTCAGTAAAACTCGTAACTGAATCGGAGATAAGTGCCTGCCGTATCTTGTATATATCTTTGTAGATTTAGGGTTTATCACTTGCGCCAATATTTCCTCCATTCCTAAGTTAGTTTCATCACAGAAGAAATTTCGATCACCATACCTCTCATATCATGTCTGCTGATAATACTTCTTCTCAAAACGGACTTCAGTCGAAACATGGAGTAGAAGCGCCCATCTTGGTAGTTGCACATCTTTTCCGTCTCGTTCAGTTGAGGTTACTGATTGTAGAAGATGATTTGTTGCAGGATAACCAGAAGAATCTTTCTTCTCACAATTCAAGGCCCAAGCTGACTGCTAGAACTCCTGCCCGGTATAGGTCGGGTCCTGCTGAGACTGGATCATCTGTAAGCAATCTTATAATCCTTGAAATTTTACCATGTCTAATTCAGGCAAAATTAAACACTTTCCCGTTCATCACAGGCGGATGTTCGTGTCGTTGTTGATGCTAGAAGGAGAAGAAGTGGAAAGTCTGTGTCTGTGGTCGAGGTTGAATATAGTAGCAATCAAGCATGTGAATATTCTGCAGAATCCGTGGAGACAGAAGACAGTGTTCATTCCCGTGAATACCCGACAGCTGGGCTCTTGTTTGAAGCTCCATTGATTAATACTTTCCCAGATAATAAGGTGGTTGGTGGATTCGTTATTCCCAAGTGCCATGCACCTCTGTATACTAAGATCTGGAAAAAGTATGGGCATATTGCCACTACAGAAGTGTGGAAAGGTTTTCTACCCACCCTCCTGACTACAGTTGCAGGGCTGCTACCGATCATTGAAGAAATGAACCAAATGCACCTGCGAGACGTCAAGAATCAGGAACTACACAAGTGGGATGAGATTATTTCCAATTTTGAGATATTGCGATTCAATGTGAGCTGGCTTCGCCGTCGTCTTGAGATAATTAAGATCCATAAGGCGGCGGAGGCTGCTGATGCGATTTTCATGACCACTGCTTTATTGGAGGAGGAAAAGATACTGGCTTTGGAGTCAGCGAGGGTCGAGAAGGCGGTTGAGGATTTGAAGGCAAAGACTAGGACTTCCAGAAGAAACTTGACAGGGTTTCCTACAGGGATTATCCATTGCTGGATGGTTTGCTCTAAGTGAATATTCAGGAGAGTTGAAATGTAGGTTTCTGACAAGGTAGAATAATCTGATAGCATGAGGAGTTTTTGTTCAATTGATGAATATTTGATGAACAAATGAGCATCTTGCATGCTCTTTGAAGGAAATAGAATACATTTGAGATGTACTTGAAATAAAGGATAATTATTTGATGTTGATCAAGCGTAATAGGCTTTGAGCCATTTGCCATTGATAACATTTTTTTCCTTTCCTCCACTGATTGCTAAAATTTTGTAGTATCCACTAGACACCGCTTTGATGATAACATACGGCCCTTCCCATTTCGGAGAGAATTTGGGAGCAGACATATCTTGTTGAATGTGTTTTGCCGTCTTTAATACCAAATCTCCTACTTGAAAAGTTCGGGGTTTTACCATTTTGTTATAAGCCCTGGATATCCTCTGTTTATAAGCCTCCACGTACTTTTCTACTTTAGCTCTCCTTGATTCAAGCATGTCTAGTTCAGCAACTCTTGACTTGGACACTTCATCTTCATCCCATCGTATTCCACTAGCTGCTGCAATCCTTGCTGAAGGAATTTTTATCTCGGCTGGGAGTATAGCATCATCCCCATATACGAGTGAATACAGTAACGTTCCAATTGAGATTCTCGGTGCAGTTCTGTAAGCCCACAAAGCCATGGGAAGTTTCTCATGCCACGATCGTGGATTGTCATGAATTGTTCGACTGATAATCCGGATCAAAGTTTTGTTGGTACTCTCTGCTTGGCCGTTTCCTTGGGGGTAGTATGGTGTGGAGAAGATCTGTTTAATCCCGTACTCCTTGAGAAATTTCTCGACATCTTGATTGGCGAAAGGAGTCCCATTATCTGTGATGATATGTTTAGGGACGCCGAATCTACATATAACATGCTCCTTGATGAAGGCTGCAATAGTTACCCCTGTGGTACCTCTGAGCGGGATTGCTTCGACCAACTTAGTGAAATATTCAGTAGCTGTGATGATGTATTCATGTTGCTTTGAGGATGCTGGGTTGATTTTCCCGATGATATCAAGTCCCCAGCTATAGAAAGGCCATGGACTATTCACAAAGTGTAATGGAAGACAATGGGTATGAATGAGATTACCGTGAATCTGGCATTTATGGCACTTCTGAACGTATGCGGCTGCATCATCTTCCATATTCGACCACTAATATTTCTCGTGGATTTGGAGAAATAATTTATTTTTCCCCTGATGTTCTCCTTCATGAGTTTCTTTCAGGACTGTCAGGCTTTCATCTTCGCCTAGGCATTTCAACAAGTCTCCTCCAAAGCTTTTGCGGTATAAGATTCCGTCAAGAAAAACAAATCTCTTAGTCTCTGTATGAGTTTGATTGCATCTTTTTTCTGGTGGCGATTTGTTGTCTCGAAGATATTCGATGTAAGGCTGCCTCCAGTCCCCGGTGTGAAGGAGTGTTAGCACTTCCAAATGATGAGGAGGTGTCTGACAATTAGGACAAGCTCCCTGCAAAGTCCTCGACTGTGTTTCCATGGAAGGCCAATAGTACCCGAGTCTCTGGAGTCTTCTATAAAGTGTTATTACCAGCGTCTTCCGCACACTTCTTGATGTACACTTTCGAGTTTCTCTTTCGCTTCTTCATCACCCAGGCATCGTGATAGAGAGGCATCGGGGTTGCGATGGTATAAGGCCCCATGAAGCAAGAAGAAGTTCTTCAGCTCTTTAAGGCTGATTGTCCCTTCTGTAATGGAGCTGCTCAGTTCATGAATGATAGGTGCTCTCCAGTCATTTGCTTGAGCTTCTTCAGTTTGATTAAGCCACGTGGATGATACAGTTCGTCTTTGCACTATGATAGCTTTCTCTGACCCTTCGAATTGCAACTTGGAGGCAAGGGTTGCTAAGCAATCAGCATGCATGTTGTTGATCCGGCCAGTATGGGTGATGGTCGCGTCGGCGAAATGAGTCAGGAGTCGTGTGCTTCAGCTCTGAATGGAGCAAGTGTTATCTCTTTGAGAGAGTACACCCCATTCATTTGATTAACTAGCAGCTTTGAATCTCCTCTGATCTCCAGATGCATTGCTCCTGCTTGTTTAGCTAAGGATAATCCTAGCAAGAAGGCTTCATACTCTGCTGAATTATTTGTACAGTGGAAATCCAGCTTGAATGAATGTGAGAATACCTCTCCTGATGGCGAGACCAAGACTATGCCTGCTCCTCCGGTATCATTACTAGGAGTGGCGGATCCATCAAAATACAACAACCATGTTTCCTCTTTAACGACTGAGATTCCTGGAGTTCTCCTGGTACATCATCTTGTAACGTCGCGGAATCTTCTCCTGGGAAGGCCGCCAGTAAATCTGCTACTGCTTGACCTTTGATTGCTTTGGGGGAAACACATACTATGCCGAATTATGACATCTGAAGCAGCCACTTCCCAGGTCTTCCTATCAGAGCAGGTTTTGAGAGAAAAAACTTTATGGGATCGTCTTTGGATACAAGTATGACTCTGTTGGAGATTAAATAATGCCTGAATCTTTGCATTGCATGAGCTAACTCTAGGCATGCTATTTCAGCTTTTGGGTATCTGAGTTGAGCATCCTTCATGGTTCGGCTATAATAGTATATCGGATGCTCGACGCCTTCTTCATCTTCCTGAGCTAATAGGGCTCCAATAGCAACGTCACTGGAGGTTGTGTATAGTATCAGCGGTCGTCCCTGCACTGGAGACCTCATGACTGCGGGTGATAAAAGTATTTGTTGTATCTTCTGGAATGCTTCCTACTGGACATCCGTCCACGTGAAACTCGCTCCCTTCTTCAGTAGAGGAGTGAACGAATCAATAAGTTGAGCCAATCCTGGTATGAAGCGTCTGATGTAATTCACTTTACCCATGAAGCTATGTATTTCGTTCACAGTGCGTGGAGGAGGCATGGTGGAGATGGATTTTGCTTTGTCTGGGTCGACTTTGATCCCTTTGGCAGTGACCAAGAATCCCAAAAACTTTCCAGAAGAAACTCCAAAAGCGCATTTTAGAGGATTCATCTTCAACTTGTATTCTCTGCATCTTTCGAAGACTTGTCTCAGAACTTCTATATGGGATGTTCGAGCTTTCGATTTCACCACGACATCGTCAACATAATCTTCTACTTGCTTGTGCATCATATCGTGAAATATTGCTGTCATGGCTCGTTGGTAGGTGGCGCCGGCATTCTTCAACCCAAAGGGCATCACAGTGTAATGAAAATTCCCAATGGGAGTACGGAACGCGGTCTTGGCAGCATCGTGTTCGAACATTTTGATTTGGTTGTACCCACTGTAACCATCCATGAATGAGAACATACCGTGGCCGCTGGTCGCATCAATGAGCATATCAATGTTGGGTAAAGGAAAGTCATCCTTCGGGCAGCATTTATTCAGGTTTCTGAAATCTACACAGCATCTGATTTGACCATTTTTATTCTTAACTGGGACGACATTAGCCAGCCATGTTGGGTGTTGGATAGGCTTGATAAATCCTGCTACCAGTAATTTTTGAATTTCGGCCTTGATTTGTTCCTCGACTTCATGCCTGAACTGCCTGGGTGGTTGTTTGACAGCCTTGGAGCCAGGAATGATATGTAGACGGTGAGTGACCAATTTGTCATCCATACCAGGCATTTCTTCATACGTCCAAGCAAATATATCCCGATACTCTTTCAGTAACTCTACCAGGCCTGTACGCTCTTCCGTTGATAGCGCAGAACTGATTAAGATTGGTCTTGGATCTTCATCTGTGCTGATGTTAACCGTCTCAAGATCATCAGTGGTATAATTCGTGCCATCTTGCAACTGCTATGGAGCTTCCTGAACTTCATCCTCAGGTGGCTGTTCATTTTGACACGATTCACCAGTGCGGGGAGACTTTTGATCAATCTCCCCTATTAATTGCTAATCTTTGCGTCGCCGGTAAATGACCTTTCCTTCCGCGTCATGAGTGGTCATAAAATTGGATCCTGGGATCGTAGTTTCATATTTTCGGCGTTTGACCCGTGTAGCATGTGACTTGACTGGTTCTGCTTCTGAAGATGATGATGACGCCGCAGATGCCTCAATAGCCTTCCAACTTGGAAGTGGAGTAGTGTAGATTTTCTTAGGAGGTTCAGGGGCGCTTCTCTGGGACTCGATGAATTCCGCAACGTAGGACAGAGCATACGGAGATGATGAAGCAGCTATGCGGACGATCTTGTTATTGAGTAAAGCCTTCATGCATTGATGGTAGGTTGATGGAACCACCTTGTTGTCATGGAGACAAGGTCGCCCAAGTATCATGTGGTAGTCAGGTTCTTGTTCGATCACGTGGAATTTCACCTTTGATTGAATTGGTCCTACCCTCAAATCTATGTACGCGTATCCATATGTGTGGCTTCGGCTTCCTTCAAACCCTGTCATTAGGATGGGATGTCGAATGATTTTACCTCGCGGGAATCTGGCCATTCTAAGAGTTTTCATAGTGACAATGTTGGTGGAAGCACCGGTGTCGATGAGAGCTCTTCTAAATTCGGTGCCTTTGATGAAGCCAGTCACGTACAACGCGCGATTGTGCCCTTCGTCTGCCATGCGATCTTCTTCTCCAAAAGTGATGTTGTCGATTGAATGTCCAGTCATCAAAGAAACTTCTTCAACTCCTGGGGTTGGTGAAGTTATTTATACATCAGATGATATCTGGCTGAGTGCATCAAATGTGTCCGTGCGTTGCTCTTTAGAGAAATGTAGGAGTTCACATAAATTTTCGATCAAATGTGCAACTTCCTGTTTCACTGGTTCCTCATATGTGGTGAAACTGTTGGTCTGAGGAGGATTACTAGTCGAAGGATTTGTAGTTTCCACCATCTCTTCTCCTAAAATCCTCGTCACGTGTACCAGGAAAGTGAACAGGCTATCGATTGCCCTTTTCAGCCGGTCCACGTTTCTTGACAAGTCTTCTTGTCTTCGTGCCAATTCATCCAAGCTTGGGATTTATCTATCCATCGGTTCAACGGAGATAAATGGATTTGTAAAATATGATAATTCATTGTAACCAGAATTGTTCGAAGGAGTGTGAGAGACATTACCATTCGAGAGATTCTGGTTGGGATCTGGAGCTGTTGAGTCATTCCTAAGACCGACCATCCTTGGGAAATCGTGAGATTGCAACCGAGAGATTAATCTCCCACTGTGGTCGCCAATCTGTGAGTGGGGAAAAACGATTTGCTGGCTTTTACGGAATTGAAGAGTCGACCGTGTGGAGACTCCTTGAACCGAGCGAAATGTTGAACCTTACACAGATGCACTGCAAGAAGGAAGTGCTTTAAGTTCGAGAGATCAATATGTAAGACCCCGACCTAAACCAAGAACAATGGCCGTTCCAGAGTCAATTCAGTCACAAGAGAGGATGGGTTGATTTGTAGGAGGGAAGCTGAGAAATACGTGAGATCAATAATGATCTGAGATTGTAGGTGTGTTGTGAATTCAGCGTGAAAATGCTCTGAATGATTGAATTTTTCTCAATTGAGAGTAATTTCTGTGAGTTCGTGTAGACGAAAGATTGTTTGTATGAACTTTGATGAGAAATTTCTCGTCTTGGCGAATGTTGTTCGAGTGTTCGAAAACTTCTGTTTTTCCAATCAGGATTCAGAGACATTTTATAATGCCGGAGTTGAAAACACCATGATCCCATGAAGTGTGACAATTGATGGAATCAGAGAATGGGAAATTGGGAAATCATGTTAAAGCCAATTACTCATCGTGCGGAGACTTGGTTAACTTTCCACCCACTACTTTGCTGACTCTTCCAAATGATTGCACGACTTGCTCACATTCTCATCGTGGGTAAACACACGTGTCGTAGACCGCCAGACCAAAACCCTAGTTAATATCCCCCATGTGACATGATTGAAATCTCGTGATTTTGGAGTCAGTTGCTGACTTTATGGGACGATGAGTCCATGTAGCGTTGAGTTGAAAATGTGTGAGTAAATGTTTCGAAACTCATGAATTTAACGTGTCTGCTGAGATGAGGTATCATCATAACCTAAGACGAGCAAAACTGTGTTGCTAAATTATTGAATATTGATAGTTGAACCAACATTCTAAGGTTTGAGCAAATATTGCTAGTCCGAGCGAATATTGCTAATTGAGTAAATATTGCCGGTTCGAGCGAATATTGCTAGTTCGAGCAAATATTGCTAGTTTGAAAAAATATCGTTCTTTTAATGAATTTTTGGTAGCTGGACCAAGTAAAATATTAATTTAAGTTACTGACTGCTGGGTCGAGCAAAATAAATACGAATGTTAATCATGGAATCAACATAAAATTATCAGAGTGTTCGAATCTGCTCAGAATTACGTTTCTGCAGAGCTCTGGATTCAAAACCCTAATTTTACCGAGATAATGATTTATTGCAAATCACATAAGACCGGCTACATGGGATGACGGGTTCACCATATAACGCCCAGATGCTCGAATGAGCAAAAATACCAAAGTCTCTTGAGGACCAGTTGGTGAAAGAATGATTAAATGTTGGTTTAATCATTTACTGAAATAACTCGTGTGAGCGACAAATCATAAAACCTGGTTTTATGGAAAATATGAGGGACCGCCAAGAGGTCATGGACCGGCTCTTGATGGTCGTGGGACCAGTAGATGGTCATTTGAGCAAACTTCCAATTGTTTGGAAAGAGTTTGAACCTAATATGAGCAACTGAGCAAATTAGGTTAAAATCATTAAAGCACGCGGGACCAGCTGTTTGCAAGCCTCAGGGTCACCCTTGGTCGGTCAAGGGGATGTGCCCATGTCACCATATGTCCGCTTCAGTCCTGAGAATTTTGATATTTTCTGGTGCACGTTTGAGCAACATTTGGAGAAAATATGCAAAATCCATGGTTTTGCTGAAACCGGCAAAAATACATGAGATGATGAAAATAATAAATAAACAAGGAATCACAAGGTGTGGGACCGGCCACGGCTAGGGCATGGCCGGCCGACACGCGGTCCCACATGCTTTTCCCAGTTTTATGTGATTTTATGTATTTTTCTCTGATTTAAGGGAAATTCCATGAAACTGGAGAGTTTGGCGAAATTAGGGAACTTCCATGAGATGAGAGACATAAATTAAAATATAAAATAGGGAATGGGAGTGTGGGACCGGCAATGGCCGTGGCATGGCCGGCCGGCCAATGGGCGCGGGTCCCAAGGCACTCTTCCCAATTTTATGTAATTTTGATGATTTTAGATAATTTTCATAAAATCAAAGGGATTTGTTGAAAATCAAGATATTTTGTTGAAATCAGGGAGTTTTCATGAAATCAGGAAACAAAACACCAAATAATAATAAAATAATAGGCGTGTGGGACCGGCTAGGGCATGGCCGGCCGGCTAGAGCCCGGTCCCACAAGTTTTCCTAATTTTTTAACATTTTCCATGATTTTAGAGAAAATACATGAAATTAGGTAATTTTAGGGAAAATTTATAAAATCTAGGAATTTTCATAATTTGAGAAGGAATAATAAAATAATGGGACGTGAGGTGTGGGACCGGCCACGACCAAGGCATGACCGGCCGGCCGGCGGTCCTGCGACATCTTTCCCTAATTTTATTATTTTTGATAAAATCATGTGATTTGATAAAAATACATGAAATTAGGTAATTTTCATGATTTTAGGGAAAATTCATAAAATCAAGGAATTTTCATAATTTGAGAAGGAATAATAAAATAATGGGACGTGAGGTGTGGGACCGGCCACGACCAAGACATGGCCGGCTGGTGCTCGGTCCCGCGACACCTTTCCCTAATTTTATTATTTTTGATAAAATCATGTGATTTAGATAATTTCTTTGAAATAAAGGAAATTTGCTCGAACAAGAGGATTTTCATGAGATCGTGAAGATAGTAAAAATATGATAAAATATAAAATTGGGCGCGGGACTAGTCACGGCATGACTGGCCGGCTGGTGAGCCTAGTCCCTGGCGCTTTTGCTTAATATTTTATTATTATTATTTTCCCTTCCTATTTTGCATAGGTTCCTCGTTCGTTCGTATTTTTGAAATGCTCGTTCGTGCATTCAAAATGCTGGTCTGTGCATTATTTGCTAATTACACTTGCACCATTTTTGTCAGGGCTTATTCGATGCTCAGATGCATGTTTCGCTGAATATTTATTATTAACCTGTGGAATTCTGCTGGGAAGAACCACAGATTGAAGTAACGAAATATAACGAGGAATCGTAAAATATTGTTGGATATTCAGGCGATTAATTGACGACTCGTAGAATATTGCTGGTTACATCCCGAAGACGTTGTCGCTCTATACTAGCAGACATGCTGTCTAGGAGCCGCCCAATATTTCGATTCTATACAGTATGAGATGTGTCGTGACCTCAGCTGAGAGACTACACATCTTCATCTTCCCTGAGAGACTTTCTCCATCAGAGGTGGCATGAGCTTTCATGCATAGAGACATGAGTCTCGATACTCATCCGATTGCAGGATCCGGAGTAATTACTGAAATTGCTCAGTATTCATGAGATGTGTCGTGGCCTCAGCTGAGAGACTACACATCTACATGTACTCTGAGAGACGGCCTTCTCAGTCAGAGATTTTATGGCATGAGCTTTCATGCTTTGATGAGAGACATGAGCCTCAATACTCATCCGATTGCCGAATCTGGAGTATAGTTTTACAATTCTACCCCTTGTTGAAAATCCAGCATCTACGATAGTGATCAGGCCACAAGGGTAAATTAAGAAGACTGGAAGAAAAAAAATATAAAAACCAAAATCATTTTAATCCTGCTCATTTTCGGACTTTGAATGTGGGGCGGAGTCACGGAGGAAGTAGCACAGTTATGTTGTTTTTAACCTTTTGTCAAGACATTGTAGTTCCGTAATAGACATCGTAATTCCCTAATGACGGGCTATGCCATTTCCCTCCGATTCAATTTCGGTTCCATCGGTGTTTCCTACATTCCACCACCACCACCGCCTCCTGCTTTCATGGAGGTGGCGCCCCCTCTCATTGTTACAAAGGACACCGTTTCTCCTTCTAATCCCATGGTAGTATCTCCCTCCAAGTGCTTTATTTTTTTGTTCGCGCTATGTAATTAGCAATTTAGTCTAACTAAACTGGTACGTGATTATTACTACATGATGATAAAAGGAAACTTACTACTGAGAGGGATAAAGTATGTGATTTACTCGGAAGAAAAAAAGAAAGATAAGACATGTGATGGAACTGTTCGACTAAATACCTGAAAGAATATTTTGCTTCATAAGAAGAAACCAACGCATGCGGTATACCCTTTGACGTTTGGCACACCGGTGCCCTCGTATACTAACAGCGTCAGTGATAATGCCGGTATAGATTTGTAAGACTCTTTTCTGACAATTTGATAAAATCTACAATGCAGAACGACTCCGGACTAAAGATCCTTCTTGATGTACCTAAGGAAGAATCCGTAATCCTTGGAAGAAAGCTCTGCATTGAACCATCAGACCTCATAGCAGCAAATGAGCTTCATTTGGATAGCAATACCCACGGCTATGTTCCAGTTTCTCTCATCCCTGGGCTTCCCTATGACTTAACAATGGCATGCTTAATACGCATTCCGCGAATGGAGCATAGAAATATGGGGTTAGTCTGTAAATCATGGTATAGACTATTGGTGGAGACGAATTGTTTTACACTGTTCGCGAGAACCTTGGGTTTGTAGAAGAATGGATTTACGTGATAAAGAAGGACAGAAAAAAAAGGTGAGATAACCTCGTTTCAAGCTTTCGACCCTGTTAACAGACTTTGGCTACCACTCCCTCCGGTACCAAAGGAGTACTCAAAAGAAAGTGGATATGTGAATTGTCAGGTACTTAATGGTTGTGATTTATATTTGTTTGGATTCGACAACAACTCATGTAATCGAGGACGAGTTATATTTTACAGTGCTCGGACTAACAAGTGGCATCGAGCCCCAGATATGCTCGAACCACGGTATATGTGTGGATCATGTGTTATAAACAATTGCTTATATGTTGCTGGTGGTGGGCTTGTTCAGAACGGCATCATCTACGGCTTTGAATCAGCAGAGATTTATGATCCTCTTAAGAACAGGTAAGTCGGAACCTAGTTGCTCTTTCCATTTTCTTTCTTAAAGGGACAAATATCTTGTAGCGTGATGGAGTGATTAACATTTTAAAGTATTATATACATACAGGTGGTTTTTCGTTGCAGATATGACAAGGCGTATGCTAGTTGAAGATGGATATGTGTACAACGGAATGTGGTTTCTTACAGGAGTTTATGGGTCTGAACAAAACATTAATGAAGCTTACAACCCTGAAACAAATAAATGGATTCAGATCGGAAATGGTTTGGTAGCATCAAGGAGAAACCCAACCATTGTCATTGATGGAAACCTCTACATAGTAAGTTGTAAGGATGGGTGTAAGTTGGACCTCTGTGATGCATCCACAAACATGTGGGTGTCTAATTATATTGTCTGCTCCGAAAAGTTTCATTTGAGCAGGGAACTGCCAGAACTCATGACGTTCTTTGATGCCAGAAAACTCTCATCTCTAAACAAGGGGAAGCTCCTATGCATTGTCCGTGATAATATGACCATTCTTGTGGTAGATATGTATCAAGATATGAATATGATGATGCAGGAAGAAGGCAGTTTGAAGCATATCATCTTTGGAAGGAAAAGGAAACTCATAGCATTCTGTGGCAGCAATTCAGGAGTCATGATTCTAATATTTTATCAGGAACCGCAAACTATAATATTCTTCATTCCCAGATTCTTCGAGCATAAGAAAGAAGTACAGAAAAAGTTCTACTGACAATCCATTACAAAATCCAGTCAAGTGCATGCATTCCAAATATGATGCACAACTAATGCCTGGAACGAAGATTCAGTGGTTTGGAACAGATTTTGGTGGAAATGAGTCCAAGTTAGATGTGGACACACTAATGATACCTGAACTTATTTTCAATAACCTAATGGTACCAGTAAGGAATTAGTTTAGAACTGCTTCTTCATTTTTTGGTTATAAGTTTAGAACTGCTAAAAAGAGATTGATGTCCTAGTCATTATAAACGAGCAATTTAAATCTCAATTTTGAGTTCCGAACTTTTGAAAATGAAGGTTATTTTTTTACTCCTATTTCCCTTGTAATTGTTCTTTGGAGACTTTCATATAGGGAAAAAGATCATCGTAGACAGCATACACACGTTTGTGTATATTATTCTAATTCATTATTGATACTATGCTGGTTTGCTGCCTGTGTATACATTTCGTGATTGGTAGATCATTTAGTACCAAGGTAAAAACCCCAACAAATACTTCACTTTGATAATTTATACAAACTCAAAAAGACAAACGTAAGTAAAAGAATAACAATTAACAAGTACAGTTACAAATCATGTCACCAAGAAAATGGAACCCTTCCCCAGTCTCAAAACCCATTCTCATTTAAGAAACCACATATGCTTCTTCTCTGTCGGTCCTTCCAATAGTGCTGTTTTCTTCAAGTCTTTTGAGTCAATGGTTTTCATAATATTGACTGAATTTGACCCTTTTCCTTCGATTTCCTTTATTATTTTTCCACCCATCATTCTATAATAATGAAGAAAATATAACCAAGCTGCAGTGTAGAATATAGCAGAAATCTTACCCCACAGAAGCATCATTGCCATTATCACCACTAAAACTGACATACCTACTGCCGGACCAAATTTCCCTGTAGTTTCTTCGCTAAATTTCTTACTAGCACCTAGTGAATTTCGTAACTGTGTGGACATTGTGACCATTTCTCGACTCGACCTCTTTACTGCAGAATCACCTTGATAACCAGCTTTCGCCTCAACCTTCATAACTTCTAATCTTTTAGACGTATCCGTCTGTGGTTTGCCTGACCAGACGATATATTTGTGAGTGTTTCCTCCATCCTTTTCCTAAACAAAAGTACAAAACAAAGTTAAAATTTTCAGTTAAATCTTTTGTCAAGGTTTACATGGTAATATATACTCCAGTACAAAACAGTTCGCATGTTTTGCTGTTGCTCATTCTCTATCAAGATAACAAACTTGATGATGTGGTTACACGATACAGATACAGTACACGAAACAAAAAAGACCAAGTCAAAGTCAAGTGTTGATCAAAGACTTTAAATTTTTTGTTTTCATTTAATGTTGTGCAATTGGCCAGTATCAATCCAGCTATGTACAGATATCATTCGATGAACGTGCTTAACACATATTTGTCCTCCTACCTTAACTAAGGGGACGGCACTGTCATCAGTGAATGTTAAGAAGACAGTTGTGATGTAGATTTGGGTGACAAAGTTACACACTCCTGTAATACATGCGAGTCACTACCTGATTAACTGATGAAAATCCGGTAAGTTGACAATCGGAAACGTCATTTCTTTATGAAAATAACAAGGATATCCTAAAGGAACAAAACCAACGTTATCGTGATCTTTTGAGGCTGTCGGGTACATCGGGTGCACAATGCGAGCTAGGCTAGAAGCTAATTTATATCAGAATGCTTTTTCGTTGATGAATACGAAGCAAAGGTTGTACTGTTAAAGAGAGGAATGAGTTCATAAATGTAACCCAAAATCATCTACCAATGAACTAAGTCATCTCCTTGTATTTGTAGTCACATTCATGCCAACCCTATAAGCCTCTCAAACTAAAGAATCTCATGGCAAAGTACAGGGTAAAATCATGAGATTTGTTCATGTATTTAATCAGATGCGAAAGCTATAATAGCTACTAATCAAAACGTCAAACGTACAATGGGTATATAAAAAAATTAGGAGATTGTTTTTTCAAAAATTATTTAATACTCTAAAAATTAATAAGAGTTATATAGTTTCTTCCCAATGGCGCTTAAAATGAAAATTCCAAAAATTATTTAATAAGAGTCATATAGTTTCTACCGGATGACGATTAAAATTGAATATATAAACTTTAAATGATTAACTGAGGTCAAATTTATCAAAGACATACCTTTCCTGGTTTTCCATCAAAGCTCAGCGTCTGGTCATATGATAATAGAGTTTCAATCGCAGCAAACTTCACCGTTTTACGATCTAGACTCGCCGGACTCCGGCATTTCCCCGTGAAGTTATCATACCTCACTTCTTTAGTCTGCTTCTTGCCATCGATTTTCTTAAAGATTGGCGGGTTATAAACTGCGATAGTTTCTTTGACGGAGTTCTTCAGACGAAGTTTCGCACTAGAAAACCAGCGACGTGTCTTTTTTTGGTCATCACAGACTTTTAGTTCCGGCAAATATTTGTCATCTCGGTATGAAAAGCCAAAACAAGATAGAAAACGGGAGTGTTTTCTTTTGCGTTTGATATTGAGATTCCCTCTTGTACCAGTTTCCTCCGCCATGGGAGTAACACTGATCTAGAGAGTATAGGGAGTAAACAAAGAAATTGCGTAAAGTGTGTATATATTTTGTTGAAGTATTAATAGCGCGTGGAGAAATGGAGTTGTAGACATGTTATATCAATCGTGGGATGAAGAGAAATCATAAGTTTGAAATTGGAGATATAAGTTAGAAATTGTCGACCGAAAAATCAAAATCATACTCGTATCTTGGAAATTCTACTTTAAATTAGTTTATTAATTAGTTTAGTTTAGTTGTTATCGTGTTTTTTTAATTATCTACACCATTATGGTGGCTTTATCTCATTTTTTGAAGATTTATCTATATTTTAATGGCGGTTCTTGGTTATTAGTTTGGATTTTAAGATTAATAGAGATATTCTCCAATGGCGAAATCTTCATCTTTTGTTGTCTACGACGACGAAATCTTAGCGGCGATGACTTTTTTGACGACAGAATCTCCATCCCTATTTACAAGAGACTTGAGCAAATCACTCCTATTTTGGGAGCACATCTTTCTATAAAACAAAATCAAACAAAATGGCTGGAATTTGATTCCGAAAAGAACCATCTCTCCTCCAATTTAATCGGATCTTATTCATACTTGTATTTATCTTATTCCGGTAATCCTTCTCTTTTTCTTGTCGGATTTCTCGGTATTGTACTCTTACGGTATGATCTTATTTCTTTGTGTTCTCTTATTTTCAATCTCAAACTCATTGTAACCTCGAAGTACTATTAATGAAAAGGTTCCTTGTTTATCAAAAAAAAATAAAAAAAATAATAATTGTTCATGACCAAGTAGTTTGCACAACTAAGCTACACTATATCGGAACACAAACCCACAAGCAAAATGCTATCAACCAATACCCTAAATAATCTAATTCACCTCTCCCTCTATGTCGAGAGTTATGCTTACCTTTTTTCCCATTGGACAGTCAATGAAACCGCGACATTTGATTGGTTTAAAATTTGTTTATACCCTTTATATTTCATGTTCGTCGAATCAATACCCTAAACACTCCAATTCATCTCTTACTCTATGTTGAGAGTTGCATTTTCCCTTTGAAATGACGAGGGTACTATGTACGGCATAATTTTTTCTATATCAACCTATGTGATAGACACCTTGTGTAATCTAGTACAGACACGAACTGTCAAGGAATTTAATTAAACAAGATGTATAGTAGGTACACAACATAAGTTCGAACCCGAACCGATCTATGGGATCGAACCAAGTGGTGATTAATGTACAAGTGTATTTACTTTGATTATAAAGACAAAACAATATAACGAGGAAGTAAAGTAAATCACACGACACACAAGATTTTGTTAGCAAGAAAAACTGCAAGGCAGAAAAACTCGGGACTTAGTTCAGTTTTGAATACTCTCAGAATTAAGCCACTATATATAAAAATTGACTACAACAACTTTATATAGTTGAGACCAAATAAATTAACACTGCTTCGTTACTCAGTTCCTTCAGTATACCTGCGCCTATAACCAATCTGGTCTATGCACGTGAATCCCAAGATAGAGTCTATTATCTCAAGTTGCTTCACCTGCTGTGAAGACTTCCGCTAATCAACTTCTTTGGATCATCATCCTGAATAATAAAGGACTAACCTAATTCAGTAACCTCTCTATTCAATATCCTAGATCAACAAGTTAATCAGAGATATAGTTAAGTACAACGGTTCCTCCCTTTAATCAATATAAACTTCTTTTTAGGCCACATATCATCTAAATAAGAAATTATCAATCTTAGTTCAAAAACTATCAAAGTAGATCTCAAAGAGAAACAACTAGATAGATTGTTGATGTATACAACAAGCTTGGTGTCTCTCAAGATAAACAACTTGTAGGATTCCAGTTAATCAAGTATGCACGAAGTATATCACAAAGATCGGAATATCAAAAACAAAATCTTATACTTTTCAATCTTCAGTCTTCAAAGTACTTGCACAAACAACTTGATTTCACTAGTGATCAATAGCGTACAGAAATAAGTCTGTTAACAATGGATGATCAATAGTCATATCTTTAGATCTTGAATCAATAAAGCAGATCTGAAATCGCTGATCCTTGAACTAGTTCGAGTGACCTTATATCAGACCGAAGGCTCACGAAATAAACAAACTAAATCTGTCAAGGTTCAACTTTACTGTTGGTCAATCAAATCAATAGCCAAAAACTAATATAACAATATTTATTTAGTTTCCCACCAATGATACTACTACGAATTCTTGATCCCGTAGAATATTTTAAACGAATGCCACATAAGAGATTTCACCTAATTAGGATACTCTCCTCTCCAATGAGTATTACGAGAATATACCTAGTGGGCTTCCCACGCAAACAGTTAGGCAGTGTGTCTAATGGATAAGTTTGTGATAATACAAGCTTCTACTATTTATTATGACCAAGGCAGTTTGGACAACAAGGATTACCAAATCTGAAAATACTAAAGATATTCAATGAAATGTTTATTTTCAGTTTTGTCAAAAATCCAATTGTAATCCAACTCATATACCAAAACCATTCTTGGAGGACAACTAATATTAGCTAGCATATAACACATACTTTATTAATATAAAAACAAGAGATATGCTAATCCTCTGGGATATGGAAAGCATGTAATTCCGAATATCAAAAAGATATTTAGAATATTTCGGTTTCAGGATCTCACCTTGAGTATCAAGGAAAATACTTGAACTTTAAGTAACAAGATTCTAGCACATGTTATGTCAAAATTTTATGAACTTTGTATTTTAGCCAAACTATATTTCTGATAGCTATGCAAACCCTAAGATAATAGCCAAACGGAAAAGGCCTATTTTGGAAGCCGGAGCAAGTATTTCTTCGAAGATATAAAATTCAACCAATCACGACGAAGGGGGTGAAAACACCGGGGGTACCAAAATACACCACCAACTTTTTCGTAGGCAATCTGTATGGACAAACTCAACACAACTCCGAGAGTAAAAATGGAATCAAGGAAAGTGTCTAGAGTTATCTCTCTCTCTCTCTTGTGATTAGAAAGTTTACAGAATTGAATATGTGAACCTAATCTCAAAAAAAGTTCTTAGACGGTACCAAAAACCAATATCCAAGGATCAATCAAATTTTATCCAACAAACTAGGTCGGACCTATCTACTGTGATTGATCAACACACAACCTGTGATATTTCAATTATAAATATATAGAATATAATGCGGAAAAAGAAAATAACACAGACACCAGAAATTTGGTTAACTAGGAAACCGCAAATGCAGAAAAAACCCAGGTGTTTGTGGGTGAAAACGGTTTCTGTTGTTTTGGGTAATTTCGTGTGCGTGGGTGAGAAACGAGTCTAAACCCTAAACAATGTACTGCACGAGAGTACTTTTGATTTGAGAGATCAATCTGTACAATCCTGGCCTAAACCAAGAAATGGCAGTCCCAGGCTTGCTTCGGTCACAAAGTGAAGGAGAAGGGCTGGTCTTAGGGAGGGAAGCGAAGAAAGTGTTGAGACCAGAATAGTTGATTCTGGAAGTGTGGGAGTTTTGTGACTTGTATCATAAAGTTGAACTGGCTAGATGTATCAGATGATTTCTGTATTTGGTATTGTTCTCCTGACCAAAACTTGTTGTTTGGTGGAAGTAGGTGAGCCCTATTTATACAAGTCGCAACAAAACGTACCCTGTTCTCATAGGAAGTGGAAACGATTGAGTGGTGGAAGAAGGGAGTAACGGGTAACGCCTGGAATTTATGTTTCCATAATGAAGGATAGTTTACACCATTACTTCTTGCAATACGCCGCACGCTGTAAACCGCCAGACCAATACCTTGATGAGTATCCCCCAGTTTGTGACATGTTTTGATGGCTCGAGTGTTTTTGTGGAAAACATGTAGCGCTTTGCTACGTGTGGCAAGTTAAAATTGAGAGGCTTGTCGCAGGCAAATAGCATGTGATGCTAGGCTCGTCTTGACTAGTCGCCTAAAACTTGTCACGAGCTCACCGGCTCGGTGGAGAACTTCGATGGCCGAGATCGCATCTTATAAAATGAGGGTAGCCGTTGATTGTGGCTACCTTATGTTGGCGCCTCATAATGGCGTTTTGGTGTACGCCAGTGGCATTGTAGCATCGCTCGTGCATGTCAATGGCACGGTGGTGCAAGTGGCTCTCGGCGTAGCCACAGCCATTGGGTTTAGGCGGCTGGTCGCCTAAAAGTTGCCACAAGTTTATTAGTTCGGTGGCGAACTTGGATGGCTGAGATTGCATCTCAGGAGGAAGGGTAGCCGTCGATTATGGCTACCTTTTGTAGGTAGTGGCGCCTTTAACGCGCCTGTGGCATAGTCGCGCCTGTGGCATGGCGGCATGGCCAAGGTTAGGGCTTGGCGCCGTGGCAAAGTCTAGGGCTTGGCGTCGTGGCCAAGGTCAGGGATTGGCGTCGTGGCCAAGGCTAGGGCTTGGCGGCATGGTCGCTCAAAAAGTTGCCACAAGCTTGTTAGTTTGGTGGCGAACTTGGATGGCTGAGATTGCATCTCAGGAGGAAAGGTAGCCGTCGATCATGGCTACCTTTAGTTGGCAGTGGCACCTTTAATTTGCGCTAGCGGCATTGCGGCATGTCTAGCATGGATCGTGCATGCCTTTGGTACGGTTGCGCGCGTAGCCATGGCCACTGAAATTTTGGCACGTTGGTGTGGAGATCTTTCCTAAATTAGGGTTTGGCTTGTCGAAACCCTAATTAGCATATATGGCATATCACATGTGGTGAGTGGTCATGTTTGGCGTGTTTGGCATGCGTGTGTGGCATGTGTGCCTGACATGTGTGATAGACGCATTTATGTGTCTAATTTGTCCCAATTGTATATATTGTTAGTACTCAATTTTGTACTTATTTGGTTATTTTATGTCTTTGTAGGTGTTTTTTTGGATAAATAAGCTTTTGCGGCGAAATTGGCTCGAAAAGTGGTTTTTGCGCTCGTGGGAGAAAATTACTATACGGACTCTCAGTTTGGATAAGGGGTAACCTAATTACTAAGGGGCACCCTCAGGACACACCAAGGCATCTGCTATTCGCACCCCAACCGATGATAGGGGGAGGACACTTTTTATCACGGTTTAAAAGGAAACAGAAAACTTCCTTTATACTCGGAAGTGAGCAGTGAACTTTGGAAGCCTAGATTGGATCGAATTGGATAAAACGTTGAAGGAAGTTGATCTCTGGTGAAATTATGTCTAAGGATAGATACATAGGAGTTTTCGGAAGATCAAAACACTAAAAATCCGGTCGATAATTGGCTGCGGAAGTTTCCTAGTCGCATTGGAACTCTGTCAACTAATCCTTATCGAATTGGGAGTTTGAGGGGTTACGATCGTGTTAAAGTATATATATAGGTGATGGGAGGTTCAGATAAGGGACACACAAAGTTTGGGGAAGTTTGGACGTCAGGTCGTGGAGGAATCGGGCGCGGAAGAAGGTTGCAGGAAGCTGTTTTCTGCTGCTGCTGCTGCTACTGCTGAAGAACAACCGTTGCGAATAAGAACAACGTCGCGAATTCGCAACAGGCCGAAGAACAAACATTGCGGTTTAGTATAAGCGTCTCAGTTCTGTAAAAGTTCTATTATTCTTTCTGTAACAGACGATTTGTAGCGTTGTTTCAGCGTTGCAATTCAGCTGCTTGATTATTTTTCTCTTGTTTTTCACCCTTTTGAGCTATGAACAATTATTTTGAGCAAATGAATGACATGAGGAGCTAAACCCAAACACTGGGATGATGGAGGAAGCCCTATTTCACGCATGTGGTAATTCTAATAATTTTGTATGACTATTTGCATTGATTTTTAATTGACATATGATTTTTATTGAATGAGTGTGATTTCGTTTGATGGTGTATGCTTGGTCTATGTATTTTTGATACATCATGCTTGTGATTTACAGTCATTGCTTTTCAAAAATCTATTTTTATTTTAATATTTGATCTATAATTGATTGGAATTATTATTTGAATCACATGAATGGAATTTGGTGGAATCCTGAGTCTCAGTCTCTCTCGACATTGTGACAAACCTTTTGTATATATATTTTATTTTTATTTTAAGTCTAGAACCCAATCTTATCAAGTCCGAGTTGAACGAACTTTATTTACCATTTTAAAATTACATCAATTTTTGGCGCCGCCGACGCGGATTTGTATTAGGTTTTAGGTTTTAGATTTATTTTATTTCTTTTAGAATTTTTGTTCTCTTTTACGCCTTTAGTATTTTTTGATTCTTTTCAGATTTCGAGCGAAGCTACAAGGAAAGAAAAAGTGTTATAAAAGGAAAGCATCGCCAAAGAAGGAAAGAAAAGAGGAATCTGAAAGGAGTGAAGAAGAAGATTTTGTATATAGTTATTTTGTTTTATTTTTAGAAACTGTAAATAGGGTATTATTTTTGTAATTTTTCTTTTCCTTTTTGGGACATTTTTATTTTTGGACTTTTTGGATATTCTTGGACATTATTTTTAAACCCTAAGGAAGGGTCAAAATTAAATATCAATTGTTTGCAGGGAAGGACGACGATTACAATATCGTCTCAGCCCCTCGGGTTCGTACATGACATAGGAGTCGTGGCCCGAGTCGACTTCAACGGTTCTTCGCCCGTCTGGTACGGGAGGTAAGTCCATCGAAACACTCGCGAATCTCCTGTAAGCGAGTTACTGTATTCCTTAAGGTGATTCATTGATTGAGGACGAATTTGGACTGTTTTTAAATTCCTAGTAAAGGGAAAGGCCTGGCCAATACAAGATAAGGGTTCGGATTTCATCACCGCTCCCTTCTTGCCCGCCTTAGGAACACGAAACCAAACGCGAACCTAAGCCTAAAATTTTGACTAGAACGAGACCTATAGGGTAACGAGCTTAATTGGAAAGTCGTTCGAAGAATATTGGTTACTCTTTTGAGCATACTTTGAAGTTCTTGACGGTTTCTGTGAGTTGAATGCGTGACTGCGCCGCGTTGTAACCGGTGAGGCCTTGGGTATCAAAGCTCCACTGAGCTTCCCTCGCCTTGATTCAACTTACTTTGACTCGGATTGATTTCAGAGGGGTTTGCTCAAATTGTAACGAATTCCCCTTCGAGAGATAAAAGCTAGTCTAGAAACAATCTAAGTGGAGCCATCATGCTTTTTGTTTGCTAGAAATCTTTAGGTTTGCTTTGGTGAAGTCGAGTCGGACTTGTTTGTGATTGTGTAGAATTCCCTTGCAATTAAGAATGTCGAACTGGTATTACAATAGCCAATACAACGAATATCCGACTGAGTTTCAAAATGGACGTTACTACTTTGACCATAATGTGAATAGTGGTTGGGAACATCAGCCTTTTCAAGGTTATGGCTCATACCTTGATGAGCCCAATTACTATCCACACACGCACCGGTCATACGAGCAAAATTATTATATTTCTCCTTTAGAAGAGTCCCTCAGGAAATTAGAGGAGTCGACACGTAAGTTCGCTGAGATGAATAACTTGTTTTATGACGAAAGAGAACTTTCTATAGAGGAATCCTTCAAGATGATAGCTGAGACGAACGAAAGAATTGCTCGAAATAATCTTAATTTCCAATACAGTGTTTCCAATAATACCCTTGAAACTGAGGATAGTAATTTTCATAATCAAGATGCCGAGGATAAAATTGGTAACACTACTTGTTTAGATGAGGTTCAACCATTTTCATGTTATTATAATGATGATTATGATGAGGATAGTGTTGATGAAGAATTTGAAATAAGTAGGAATAGTGATCAGGAATTTGTTACCCCAATTGAGCCTTATAATGATTATATTATTTCTGGTTCAGATCCTAATAATTTTAACAATTATTCACCTATTCAAAAGGACAAGGATTTGACTAGAAATATCCCCGTTTTAGACGATGTAGTATGTCCTGTTTACGAATCCGATAAAGGTTTAGAGGAACCAGTTTATCTTGAGACTACTGTTTTCGAGTCGAACGATTTAGAAACTGTAATCGATGATGGTTTCGAGGAACGGTTTTATCCTGAGAATACTGTTTTAGAGTCGTACGATTTAGAAACAATAGTCTTAGATGAACTCGTAGAGATGAGTGAGGATGAACCATATTTAGAAGAATCAATTGACCATTTTCAGGAATTTAATGACCTTGAAATTAGGGAAGTTGTGACTAGTCTTTCTAGAGACACTAAAAACTCTAAGTTTGGGGGTGATTATCATTCTCCATGTGCTTTAACTATTAGAAAGGTCCCTCACTTGGGACTTGACATATGTGCCTCAACCATTTTACAAGATTATCTTCATACATGTTTTCCTGAAACTAGTGATGTCCATAAGGAAGTTCAGTTGTTAGAAACCCATCCTCTGGTTGATGAGGTTAGGCCAGGCTATGATATTAAGATCGACTTTGTTTTCCCACCAAATACTTTTCTTCCAAATGTGGGAATGAATGATTTTCAAATGTGTCAATTATTTAGTTTTGAGACTAAACCTAATTACTTTAAGAGATTAGGGTCGATACATTTGCTTAAGATAGACCACCACTCTCATTGTGGTCAGCTGTGTGAGTCAAAACTGATTGACTTTAAGGATCCACAATTATTCAGGTTATTATTATGTGCTTCTAAATTTTTACTTGAGTTTCTTCAGACTCTAATACCTGAACCGGATTTTAGCTTTGAGGAATTCCAACCCATGAAAATATTTTATTTGGACCCAGTTATAGAACCTAAACCTGAACCGCAGCTAGATGTAGTTGTCTTAAACAGGAAACTAGACAAGGGTGCGCTTTATTTGTTAATTTTATTGGCAGGTTGCAGATTTCTTTTATTTTTGATAGCTCTATTTGGTTTTGATGACCCATAGAAATTTCGGCTATTACTTTATGATTCTATGAGGTGACTAATCCTTTCTTAGTCTGGCTGAAGACTTTAAACTTAGCACTTCTTGGGAGGTAACCCAACATTCATGCGACACGGTAATATCTTTCCTTATCTCTTTTGCTTCAAATGGTAACAGTTTCTCCTTGTTCATGCTTTTAATTTCATCTTTAGAACATTGGGGACAATGTTAGATTTAAGTTTGGGGGTATGGGGGAAACTTTTTAGTTGCAATAAATAAACTCCAAAGCTTAGAAATTTATGCCTATTTAGGATTGCACTAACCAATCTAAGTGGATGGAAACATTTTGGTTGTAGGAGTTGAGGAACCAATCTGATTAGATGGCAACATCTAGAAGAGTCTATTCATAAAAGCACAGAGCTCAGGTGTTAGAAATAACATGATAGTTTCACCATATCTCGTTGAGTCCTTTTCACTTCTATTTTTATTTTATTTTGTTTTTAAACTATGTTACTCTAAGTGATAGGTGGGGCCCACGATTCAAGTTGTTACCAATGCTAGGGTGAATTAGAGTGATTGAGATACCATAAAAAAAAAGTTGAAAAAGAAAAAGAGAAAAAAAAAGAGATAAAAAAAAATGGTAGTTACCAAAAAGTTGAAAAAAAAAAATTTTGAGACCAGACCATTTGACCAAAAGGAACAAATTCAATAAAGTCGACCACTGGTACCCTTGTATATGCCAGTTGTGTTGACCTAGAGTTTGGTTATCGACCACTGGTTCCCTTGTATATGCCAGTGTGTTGATATTAGTCAGACTAGTATCTCAATCCATTAGGATAGGTTCATTTTGGCGGAGGCCTTCAGACAGATATGGGAAACGCCGTTCACTTAATAAACATCAAAACCATCTATGTTTTTCTATATCCATCTTCTTGATCTATCCATGTGATTAGTTTTGACTCCGGATATTGATGTCCATAGTGCAACTATTTGAGTAGAGCTCTGTCATTTTATATGAATTTTAGTATGCTTGAGTGCAAACTCGTGTACAACAATTGGAATTTCGCATCAGGGTACTTCCTCCTGTAGTCAATAAGTATGCCAACCAAGGAGATTCTTTAGTGCCTTCCAAGGTTCTGCGTAGATAGCTAAGGTCTGGAGTAAAGGTTTTGAGGGTATATCTCTTGTAAGCCCTCCGGAGACAACACTCCGCCACTAGGGACACCTAGGGGTTTAAAGGCTTATTGCATACGCTAAATGCAATCGACGATGCCTGCGAAAGTGAGTTAGGATTATATTTTGTAATTTCGATTTGCTCGGGACTAGCAAATAATAAGTTTGGGGGTATTTGATAGACGCATTTATGTGTCTAATTTGTCCCAATTGTATATATTGTTAGTACTCAATTTTGTACTTATTTGGTTATTTTATGTCTTTGTAGGTGTTTTTTTGGAGAAATAAGCTTTTGCGGCGAAATTGGCTCGAAAAGTGGTTTTTGCGCTCGTAGGAGAAAATTACTATACGGACTCTCAGTTTGGATAAGGGGTAACCTAATTACTAAGGGGCACCCTCAGGACACCCCCAAGTCATCTGCTATTCGCACCCCAACAGATGATAGGGGGAGGACACTTTTTATCACGGTTTAAAAGGAAACATAACACTTCATTTATACTCGGAAGTGAGCAGTGAACTTTGGAAGCCTAGATTGGATCGAATTGGATAAAACGTTGAAGGAAGTTGATCTCTGGTGAAATTCTGGCTAAGGATAGATACATAGGAGTTTTCGGAAGATCAAAACACTAAAAATACGGTCGATGATTGGCTGCGGAAGTTTCCTAGTCGCATTGGAACTCTGTCAACTAATCCTTATCGAATTGGGAGTTTGAGGGGTTACGATCGTGTTAAAGTATATATATAGGTGATGGGAGGTTCATAGAAGGGACACACAAAGTTTGGGGAAGTTTGGACGTCAGGTCGTGGAAGAAGGTTGCAGGAAGCTGTTTTCTGCTGCTGCTGCTGAAGAACAACCGTTGCGAATAAGAACAACGTCGCGAATTCGCAACAGGCCGAAGAACAAACATTGCGGTTTAGTATAAGCGTCTCAGTTCTGTAAAAGTTCTATTATTCTTTTTGTAACAGACGATTTGTAGCGTTGTTTCAGCGTTGCAATTCAGCTGCTTGATTATTTTTCTCTTGTTTTTCACCCTTTTGAGCTATGAACAATTATTTTGAGCAAATGAATGACATGAGGAGATAAACCCCAACACTGGGATGACGGAGGAATCCCTATTTCACGCATGTGGTAATTCTAATAATTCTTTTATGACTATTTGCATTGATTTTTAATTGACTTATGATTTTTATTGAATGGGTGTGATTTCGTTTGATGGTGTATGCTTGGTCTATGTATTTTTGATACATCATGCTTGTGATTTACAGTCATTGCTTTTCAAAAATCTATTTTTGGCAAAGAACAAGAGTCCATATTTTTAATATTTGATCTATAATTGATTGGAATTATTATTTGAATCACATGAATGGAATTTGGTGGAATCCTGAGTCTCAGTCTCTCTCGACATTGTGACAAACCTTTTGTATATATATTTTCTATTTTTATTTTAAGTCTAGAACCCAATCTTATCAAGTCCGAGTTGAACGAACTTTATTTACCACTTTAATGTGCGTTTGGCATGTTGGCGCGGGTTTTGGGAAGCCAATTGGCTTTGCGACCATCTAGCGTGGTTTCCTCCTTTTCAACACTGTGGCGAGTTTAGAGCAACCTGATTGGTTAATATAAGAGGTTCGTCCAAGCATGGGCATGACTACACTTCTGGTGTAAGTGTGGCGGTTTTAAAGCGACATGATTGGTCGATGGGAAGTGGGGCCGGAAAGCTAGGGCGTGGCCACACTTCCAGTGCGCTGTGGCGGATTTAAAGCGACCTGATTGGTCGATGGAAAGTGGGGCCGGAAAGCTAGGGCGTGGCTACATTTCCAGTGAGATGTGGCGGACTTAATCGCCTAGTTTGGCTAAGCATGGTTGCGACCAACGGGTCTAGTGTACTGCGCGGGGCGCGAAACCCCTAATTTTTGCAAATTAGTCGGGTTTATGATTTTTTTTGTGAGTTATCACAATAATTGGCTGGATTTTGTATGCTGACACATAATCCTTATCTACATAATGCAGTGTGTTTTCTGTCTGAGCATTTCGTGCGATAGCCTTAACTTTGGTACTTGGAGGTTCATGCTACTCCGCTGCGAGTGAACATAAATCCGTCATGCCATACCGATATTAAGGGTTCTGCCGGGGAACGTAGCAAAGGAAAGTACTCAGTGAGTCTTGTATTGGCGAGGTGCCGAAATTTACAGAGCGTTTGGGATAGTTGCTAGATTCGCCAGTCTGGATAAATTTCATGTAAATATATTGGATGGCTCAATAAATATGTCGGTGGAGAGGTTAGCACTCACGGCACCGTTTCCTTGCATAGTGACGTCACATCAGATGCAAGGTTTTACGATTTTAATCATAAGTTAAAAACCACCATCAACATTAAGTCCCCTGCTTAGCACGTAACAGTGGCATTGTTGCGGGGTAAGCATGAGATGGTGACAGGCAAGAGTAAAATCGAAAGAGCAAGACATGAAGATATTGTCAAGGAAATTCAACTAACATTTGGTGGAAGGCATGAGGAATCCGTGATCCTTGTGTTGGTGGTTTTTGCACAAATTCGTCTTGGCCATGGGACGTTGGCCTCAGTGTTGCATTTTTGGCTATTGATTGGCAGGGGTGCCATTGCAATTTGGTCCGCGGAACGGTGCTCTGTATGGCCACGGAAAGGTGGATGGCGCTGTTTTATCCAGTTAAGGAATGGCTTATGGTGTTGTTGGCTAGGACGCGGCGCGGTAGGTTTGGCCGTGACGCTGCTGGCTTGGCTTGGGCGTGAAGTTGTTGGCACTGGCTTGACATGGATCCATTGGCTTGGCTCGGGATGCACGCTTGTCAGGAGCGGAAAAGTTGGCGCTAAGAAGGATGCAGGTGCATCGGCTATCGAGCAGAGAAGCTAGCGCTGGGAGGATGCAAGCTGTTGGTGCTGGCTAGGGCGCGGAGCCGTTGGTGTCGCTGCTTGGCTTGGCTTGGACGTGACGTTGCTGGCTTGGCTTGGCTTGGCCGTGACGCTTCTGGCTTGGCTTGTCCGTGGAGATGAGGCTGGATAGGAGCGGGTTCTTGGCCATGGCATGTTGGCGCCATGGAGCTTTGCTAGCGCGGGTCTGGTTGCCTCTTTTCATGTTAACCAAAAATATGAGACCTTCCTCCTTTCGAACTCCCAAAAGTCGTGCCTATAAAAGGCGTTGCCCATCTTCTTTATCCCGTATCATCAGTTTTATTCTCACGCCTTGGAGTTAGCGGCAAAGCAATAGCAACACAGCAGGAGAGCGTATTCCGGGTATGCATCTCTGTGTTTCTTCTTTGTGTTTACTCTTCTGCGTTGGTGTAAACCCTAGCCGTACATCCGTTATAAATTCGTGAAATACTTTAATGTGAGTAATTTCCCTTTGTAAGTAGTATCGCAATAACATCCACCACCTCGTTTAACGGTAATGAATCCAATTGTTTATGCGAAGCAATTATGCATAATTGGGTAGCCGTCGTTTAAACTTTCCCCACAAAAACCTAATTCTAGGGTTTCCCTTTTTTTTTCGAACGTGATTCTTCCCGTGGCACCCTCTTGGACGAGGGTATATCTCTCGTGGCATAAAGTTGGGGCGGATGCCAGTCCCCATTCCTTTTGGTTACCACTCCTCTGGTTGTGCACCACCTTTGGCCGTGCATCCTGCGGCTTGCGACCCAATAAATTGGCTTGTGACCAAGATGATTTCTTTCACCGTTGACAAAATGATTTTCATGCATCCTTTTCTTAGTAGTAACTTCTACTGGTTTTGCTCCGTTGTAGTTACTTCAATAGTGAAAGCAGAGTAAAGAAATTCTGTTAGGATGTCACCTGAGAAAAGTCCCGCCACCGCATTGAAGGGCGTTGGCAACTCCAAGCCAAACACGGATGATGAATTTTTTACAAAGTCTTCTACACTTAGGAGGGCACATCCTAAGGATGTGGCAACCCTTTTGACCGGTTCAGAAAATGAAGGAGAGGTCCAGTCGGCCGGGGCGTGTAATGCGGTTTTGCCTTCAGAGGAAAGAGTATCCTGCTTCTCCAATCCACTTCAAAATCTGTCAAAGTCCATTGCGCTCTTTTGATAAATGGATGCAATTTATGATAAGTCAAGATTGTGTGAGGGCCAATTTGACCAAGGCGCAAATCATTGATGCTGTCATGGCTTCCGCAACACTTCAAATCAGGAAAGACATCTCGGGCTTGATCACTTTTATCTCCAGATGGTGTCCAGATACTCATACGGCCATATGTAGGTAGGGTGAAATGACCATCTCTTTAGAGAGTGTAGCCGTCTTTCTGAACCTTCCCATAACAGGGAATCTTGATATCACGTTGTCTGACGATGATGAAGAAATACGTGCCACTCTTGTCGCGAAGTCAAAAGGATTCGTTCGGAAGGATTACGAGACGAAGTGCTTCTATAGTTGGTGGGCGTCTGAGTGGTTCCCTGATGAGCCGTAGTCGGGTCTAGTGCTGGATGATACACTCCATGTTGCTGCATTTTTAGTTCTGTGGTTGTCCAGAGATATTTTTGATGACGGCTCTGGTAAGAAAGAGATAATACGGGTGTTCATTAAATTTGCCATCAAATTGGCGAAAGGCGTCGTTCTTCCCATTGGTGGCTTGTTTCTTGGTTCTTTGTACAACAATTTGGATCATCTGGTCACGGACATGTACGCTTCAAATGGTTATATGAAAGTGGACTCGTATGTTCACGTCGATTTTCTCCAAACATGGTTGTGGGAGCATTTCGCAAAATATGCTACCAAACCGTCGGCTTCACTTCCTAAGTCTTGTGGCGGCTCCAGAATACTGCGCTGGTTGAATAAGCGCCCAAAATCTGGATCAAAGCTCATCGACTTTCTTAACAATGCGTATGCCGTTAGCTTTCGTCTTGGGCTCCAGTCCATGCGTCCATAGTTCAGCCGAACACTTTCGCTGCTGCTCCGAACTTGACTTTGCTTTCTGCTGGAGAGAATATGAGCATTGGAGAGGTTGTATTTATGCGAAGTTGTATCCTCGGACACGTGCCATATTTCTTCCGGGGGTCTTTCAAGGCAGTCCCTTATAATATGGACAGGGCGGCTCGGCATATGGGATTTGACCAAGGGGTACCATTTATTCGTCAGTCGGTTGCTCCGGAATAATTGTTGCCAGCTGTTCTTGATGCCCGTGTTCTTGCGCCGGGTAAAATCCTTCCTTTCTTGCTCTCAGAATGAAGTCCAGTGACAACCTCCAGGTATAACACGTTCTGGAAGGATGAGTTTCTTGTCA
The DNA here is from genome assembly GCF_003573695.1 of Papaver somniferum. NCBI lineage: Eukaryota > Viridiplantae > Streptophyta > Magnoliopsida > Ranunculales > Papaveraceae > Papaver > Papaver somniferum. The sequence continues at coordinate 216,224,831 of NC_039364.1, read as the reverse complement.
TCCACGGATTTGTGAATGACGTGGTGGAAAGTTCTCGTGGCAAGCCTTCCCCTGCGACTTTAGCGGAACATCCATTTTTGAGGGAGCCTCCTACTGCTAAGCGAAAATCTCCTAGCCCGGATGTGGACAGTCCCCAGAAAAAGGAGCGAAGGTCTAAAAACCGTGCGGGTGGTTTTCAGTCAGATTCGACGGCTCTTTTTAGTTTTCCAATATGCAAGTATTTATGATTTTATTCCTGATTTGGCCGTCTTGCATAAATATTCTGAATTGTTGCCACTGAACAATCTCTTCCTTTTTGATTTAGGGTCTCAACAAGATAAACGCCTTTACCAGACTTGCAAGTGGCCAAAAGGTGATGCCTTCTGAAGAAAAGTCTGGCGATACTAAGCCTCTCAGCAGTGAAGAGGAAGATGAAGAAGAAGAAAACTCAGAGTCTGATGGTGATGGGGAAAGTTCTTCAGAGCGAAGCAGCGAGTCCTTTTCCAATCCCAGTGGGCCCACAGATGAGTCAGTGAGTCTCCCACACGTTTTCCTCTTGGACTATTTACTTATCCCAAATAAATATTCAATTGGTGGTATTTACAGGAGGAGGTCGCTTCTGAAAATAATTCTGATATGGAGATTCACGGTAATGAAGATGTAACAGTGTCTCCAATCATGGAAACTGTACCCGCTGGTAATCTGGAGATGGAGGTTGATCATCATAAAGATGTTGTTGTGTCTCCCATGGCGAAAAATGTTGTCGTGATGACGGGCGTGATTGTTCCCAAAGAATCTTTGCTGGTCGCACATCCAGCCGCAGGTGTCGTTTTTGATCCTCCATTCGAGGCTCCTTTCGAAGGTCATGTGTTGGTCGGAGGATTCAGTGTGCCCGTGAAGTATGCGGAGCTATAACCAAGATATGGAAGAGGTATGGGCACATCTCCACGACCAGGAAGGTTGATAGTCACTTTGTATTGGTTAAGCGCGTGGAGGAAACTTTATCTTCAATTCATGACATGTGTGGCGTGACTAGACACACTGTTTCTGGAGATGTAATCAAAAGTTGGGAATTCCATCGGGATATGTGTGTAAACTTTGAGTTTAATGTCTCCTGGTTCTGTGATGGATTTTCCGAGATCCAAAGGCTGCAAGATGAAGCGGTTGATGTCCCTTCCGTAGATTTGATTAATCAACAGGAGGCAGAAGTCGAGAAGTTGTCCCAGGAGTTGAAGCTGAAGCATGCAGCTCTTCAAAGCATGAAGAACGTTTTCTCCAAGAAGAACGAGCCTTTGCTAGGCAATTTTCCTTGAATGTTTTTATTTTCTGAACTTCCTTTGCTTAGTTTTTTTTTTTGAAAGGCAAACGAAACGCCTAGTTTATGGTTTGATTTTTTTTTTGAATTTTTGGATTGATAGATAATCGTTACCTATGAGGGTTTTGGATTATTCTTTGGAATGAATTTTAGAATAATGTCGTTTTGATCATGACTGTTAGTAGCATAGATATTCCAGGAGAGTCATGGAATCGTGAATGTTGTATGACGGTAGAAAGTATGGGATGAAATTTTGGGGGTAACATGGCTATTGGTTTCTATTATCAACGTGAAAACTTGAAGTAGTAGATTATGTACTTTGTCTAACAAGACTTACTCGCTTTTAGCGTCTCCCAATAAAATGGATCTTCCGGGCGTAAGTCTGAGTTTTATAAACGACGTCGTTGTGACTGTGAGAAGTCCTCAGTCATTCCTCATCGTGTAATAACTGACAACTGAGTCGTTAAACTCCGCGCGGATCGTTTGCTTCTACCATCTTGAGATCGGTGTTGAAAGATAAAATCGGGAATTGAGAAATTGATATTGTAACCGAGAGATTAATTTCCCACTGTGGTCGCCAATTGTTTGTGGGTGAAAACAGTTTCTGTTGTTTTCGGTAATTTCGTGTGTGGGTGTGAGAAACGAGTCTAAACCCTAAACAATGTACTGCACGGGAGTACTTTTGATTCGAGAGATCAATCTGTACAATCCTGGCCTAAACCATGAAATGGCCGTTCCAGGCTTGTTTCGGTCACAAAGTGAAGGAGAAGGGCTGGTCTTAGGGAGGGAAGCGAAGAAATTGTTGATACCAGAAAAGTTGATTCTGGAAGTGTGGGTGTTTTGTGACTTGTATCAGAAAGTTTAACTGGCTAGCTGAATGAAAGCTATCAGATGATTTCTGGATGTGGTATTGTTCTCCTGACCGAAACTTGTTGTTTGGTGGAAGTAGGTGAGACCTATTTATACAAGTCGCAACAAAATGTACCCTGGTCTCGTTGGAAGTGGAAACGATTGAGTGGTGGAAGAATGGAGTAACGAGTAACGCCTAAATTTATGTTTCCATAATGAAGGATACGTTTCCACCATTACTTCTTTATATTACTAACCGCCCCGCTTTATGACACTTTCCTGTAACGGGTGTATTGCACGCCGCACGCTGTAAACCGCCAGACCAATACCCTGATGAGTATCCCCAAGTTTGTGACATGTTTTGATGTCTCAAGTGCTTTTGTGGAAAACATGTAGCGCTTTGCTACGTGTGGCAAGTTAAAATTGAGAGGCTTGCCGCAGGCAAATAGCATGTGATGCTAGGCTCGTCCTGGATAGTCGCCTAAAACTTGTCACGAGCTCACCTGCTCGGTGGCGAACTTCGATAGCCGAGATCGCATCTTATAAAATTAGGGTAGTCGTTGATTGTGGCTACTTTATGTTGGCGCTTGATAATGGCGCAATGGCGTTTTGGTGTACGCCAGTGGCATTGCGGCATGGATCGTGCATGTCAGCGGCACGGTGGTGCAAGTGGCGCTCGGCGTAGCCACGACTATTGGGTTTAGGCGGTTGGTCGCATAAAAGTTGCCACAATTCTATTAGTTCGGTGGCGAACTTGGATGGCTGAGATTGCATCTCAGGAGGAAGGGTATCCGTCGATTATGGCTACCTTATGTAGGCAGTGGCGCCTTTAACGCGCCTGCGGCATAGTCGCGCATGTGGCATGGTGGCATGGCCAAGGTTAGGGCTTGGCGTCGTGCCTAAGGCTAGGGCTTGGCGGCATGGCCAAGGTTAGGGCTTGGCGTCGTGGCCAAGGTCAGGGGTTGGAGGCATGGACAAGGTCAGGGCTTGGCGTCGTGGCCAAGGTCAAGGCTTGGTAGCATGGCCAAGGTCAGGGCTTGGCGCCGTGGCCAAGGTCAAGGCTTGGCAGCATGGCCAAGGTCAGGGCTTGGCGCCGTGGCCAAGGGTAGGGCTTGGCGGCATGGTCGCTCAAAAAGTTGCCACAAGCTTGTTAGTTTGGTGGCGAACTTGGATGGCTGAGATTGCATCTCAGGAGGAAAGGTATCCATCGATCATGGCTACCTTTAGTTGGCAGTGGCGCCTTTAACTCGCGCTAGAGGCATTACGGCATGGATGGCATGGCTCGTGCATTCCTTTGGTACGGTTGCGCGCATAGCCATGACCACTGAATTTTTGGCACGTTGGTGTGGAGATCTTGCCTAAATTAGGGTTTGGCTTGTCGAAACCATAATTTGCATATATGGCATATCGCATGTGGTGAGTGGCCATGTTTGGCGTGTTTGGCATGCGCGTGTGGCATGTGTGCCTGACATGTGTGCCTGGCATGCGCGTTTGGCATGTTGGCGCGGGTTTTGGGAAGCCAATTTGCTTTGCGACCATCTGGTGTGGTTTCCTCCTTTTCAACACTGTGGCGAGTTTGGAGCAACCTGATTGGTTAATATAAGAGGGTCGGCCAAGCATGGGCGTGGATACACTTCTGGTGTAAGTGTAGCGGTTTTAGAGCGACCTGATTAGTCGATGGGAAATGGGGCCGGAAAGCTAGGGAGTGGCTACACTTCCAACGCGTTGTGGCGGATTTAAAGCGACCTGATTGGTCGATGGGAAATGGGGCCGGCAAGCAAGGGCGTGACCACACTTCCAGTGCGCTGTGGCGGATTTAAAGCGACATGATTGGCCGATGGGAAGTGGGGTCGGCAAGCTAGGGCGTGGCCACACCTCCAGTACGTTGTGGCAGACTTAATCGCCTAGTTTGTCTAAGCATAGTTGCGGCCAACGGGTCTAGTGTACTGCGCGGGGCGCGAAACCCTAATTTTTTCAAATTAGTCGGGTTTATGAGTTTTTTTGTGAGTTATCACAATAATTGGTTGGATTTTGTATGCTGCCACAAAATCCTTATCTACAGAATGCAGTGTGTTTTCTGTCTGAGCATTTCGTGTGATTGCCTTAATTTTGGTATTTGGAGGTTCATGCTACTCCGCTGCGAGTGAACATAAATCCGTCATGCCGTACCGATATTAAGGGTTCTGTCGGGGAAGGAGTCTCACCAACTAAGAGTTGCTTCAACTCGAAGACTTTAAACCAAATCTGCCTCCCATATATTAAGCCTATAATTGATTTCATGATTTACGATCGAAACGGATGATCAGATCAAACATAGGATTAAGGTGATGGAAATCGATATCAACTTTATAGAAGTATGGCTATCCTTAAAATCCAGACTTATGCAACCGGAAGTGCATCCTAGATTATTATTCACCTCACAAGCATAAACTTGCGTAATCACAAAGTTTGAGACGAAGAGAATTTTGTGATTTTTATCCATCTTGTTCAATTGATAAATCAACAATTGAACAAGATCAAGATACTCAAGTTATCAAGATAAAAGATAACTGGACCTATCTTCACGAATCTTAATGAAGTCTTTGATAGTCGCTAAACCCTAAAAAGGTTTCTGGAGAGGACGACTCTAGATACAACTAGGACACACCAAAAAGTAGTGTCAAGATTCAAAGATCCCAGTTCCCAAGAGTTCCCCTTATATAGACTCCAAAGCGTAGGTTGCTTAAGGTTTAAGCTAAGATAGCTTTGGAACCAAGCAAACAATATTCACTGTTAGATGAAAGCTTTGAATTTTATTCACATAAACAAGATATAACCCTGGTTAGGTAAATCGTAACCGAACCGTGTATAAAGACTATGTCCAACATGGTTAGCCAAACTAGCTGATTTGAAATAAAAAGCTTAACACTCATTTTCATGTACACAAAGACATTCTTGAGGCACAATCATGTGATCAAATGAGTCTAGTGTTAAAAATTGATCAAATGCAAATCATCTCATAGAAATAATTTAATCGCAATTGAATCATAATTGACATGGTTGGTGAATGCACAAAGTACAAATACTTGAGTCGTTCGTGAGTCGACTGAGTTACAGTATGCAGACCGGTTTGCAAACTCATAAGCAAAACCGAGTTCGAAGTTGACAGAACTTTTTCAGTTCACGTACCGGTTTGCAAACTTAAAAATTTTACCGGTTCCGGAGTTCACAAAACTTTTTCAGTTTGTGTACCGGTTTGGGTACTAAACTGGTTTTAAAACATAGAACTGTATTGGCTCGCATATCCGTTTGAATGCTTTAACTCGGTTCACTTACCACAGTTCCAGAATGGTTTGCATAAGAATATGCATACCTATCCGGATCACGAAATAAACATATTTTCCCATGATGTGCATACGAGTATGCGTATCACACAAATCTGAAAGTCGGTATATAGCTACTCTGTTACGTGTACAAGTACATGTAATACGGCTTCAGACATAAAACAGTTTTCTCAGTTTGTAAGACTGATAACACTTTCTTGTATTCTGAATATAGTAGTTCTATGTTTCTCTAGATCAATTCAAAACATTCCTGAATAACATCAATGACACATATCACTGTTGCAATCTATTTTTGAATGATAAACTGGAATCATGATTTGGTTCTGAACAACAAATTATTCTCCATCGAAATTGATCAAGTATGAACAAATGTTCATTAAGCTTAGTCATTATATTTCGAGAAATTCGTAAACTAAATAATTAGTTCTCGGCTCGAAATTCTTGTCTATGCAAGCTAGTCTAATTAGTTACGCGACAAACGTCTCAAGGATAGAAAAGTGAATATAACTTGAGAAATAAGTGGTCATTCTTCACTTAACTTTTGCTGATGAAGTTCTCCAAAATCTTCGGTTGGTCTTCGCATTCAAACGGTAGAATGCAAATGATGATTGACACATTTCTCAACTACACTATCTTAAACCGAGACTTAACTAATTATAGACTAGAAATCAAGATATAGTTTTGACAACTAAATTTGACAACAATATTGATATAGCAACACTTGTGAGTTCAACCGAGCAATGCTCTAACAATCTCCCCCTTTGTCAATTTTAGTGACAAAATTATTAATACATATGGATAACAAAAATATAGTTTTCGAAGCTTTATCGAACAAATAAACTCCTTGATCCATCATGCCTTGATTTCCTTGGTTTCTTAAACTCTTCTTGAACTCTTCGTTATTTCAAGTCACAATGATTTTGAACGTTTTCAATTCAGCATCGTTGTTGTTGAAAAACCGATTCCATAGTGAAAACAACTTTTGTAAACAAATATTCTCAATCGTTGTATACAGAAACATAGTATTATTATCTTCTCTTAAAAGTTCAATTGTATCTCAACTCTGAAGTAATACTACGGTGACATATTTCTCCCCCTTAATCAATACTTACATCTTTGTGTAATAGGTAAAACCTATTTCTAAATGATTCACTCTCTTTACATAATGATCCGTAAACCATATGTACGTAGTATGAAACCACTAAATAATTCTCCCCTTTTTGTCAATAAAATTAACAAAGGTACGAAAATCGCACGATCATAATGAACACAACCAAAAGATATTTCAAGTTTAAGGAAGATGGAGACACTACATAATAACATATATAGTTAAAATGCAACTCCTCATATCAACTTATTTGGATGATATCACATAGTAATAAATACTTAGCGCTAATCCTAAGAGATTAAAAAGATACAAGCATCCCCTTTAAAATTCCACAGCCACACTCCCCACAAAGATATAGAAATTTAGCACAAGTTCATTTAAGAATTCTCCCCCATTAAATGTTATTCCCAAGAGAACAACATGAGTGACCTTACTTTTGTGAAAAAGAAGGATTTTTACGGACATTAGCAAATCACAAGGATTTCTATCTGAAAAAGCGGGGGTCTAACAACCACTCCCAATAATTCGCTTATAATTCTATATGGACTAACTCCAATATACTTTAAAGAGAATCAACTAGACAGCCAGACTCAATCTTAAGAAAAGTATATCAAAGAGTTATATATATATTTCTCAATTCAATCTGCAATCAAATAAATAGGAATTTGCGAGCCCGATTGAATATAAGAAATAACTTGGAAGGTATCAAAAACCAATATCCAAGTGTCAATCAAATTTAATCAACAACCAAAGGTTGGATTCACAATTGATTGAACTTAACATAACCTGTGATATTTCAATTATATAAACAAATATAATGCAGAAAAGAAATAACACAAACACCAGAAGTTTTGTTAACGAGGAAACCACAAATGCAGAAAAACCCCGGGACCTAGTTCAGATTTGAACACCACACTGTATTAAGCCGCTACAGACACTAGCCTACTCCAAGTTAACTTTGGACTGGAATGTAGTTAAGCCCTAACCAATCTCACACTGATCAAGGTACAATCGCATTCCTTACGCCTCTAGAACTACGTCGGATTCTGCGCACTTGATTCCCTTAGCTGATCTCACCCACAACTAAGAGTTGATATGACCCAAAGTCGAAGACTTGTTTTTATGGGTGAAAACTGTTTCTGCTGGTTTTGGTAATTTTGGGTGTGTGTGGATGAGAAACGAATCTAAACCCTAAACAAATGCACTGCACGGGAGTGCTTTTGATTCGAGAGATCAATCTATACAATTCTGGACTAAACCAAGAAATGGTCGTTCCAGACTTGCTTCGGTCACAAAGTGAAGGAGATGGGGTTGATCTTAGGGAGGGAAGCGAAGAAGGTGTTGAGATTGTGAAGGTGTTGGCTGTTTATGACTTGTATCAGAATATCGAACTGGATTGCAATAATGTAAGCTATCAGTTCTGGGTGTTTTCTGGATACTGATGACAACACTTGGCTTTCTCTGTGTTGTTTGGAAATAGGTGAAGGACCTATTTATACAAGTCATGGAGTGCAACCCTCATCTCTCGTAGGAAGTGGAGGAGGTGAAGTGATGGAGTAGTGGGGTCGTGTATGAGTGGTGATTGTCACACGATCACACCTTTGCCCACTTCCCTTATCACTGTTAATCGTCCACCTTTTCCTGACACGTTCTCGTAATAGCGCGTTGCACGCTACACGCTGTAAACCGCCAGACCAACACCCCAGTAAGTATCCCCCAGTTTGTGACATGCTTGATGTCTCGAATGAGTGGATCATGGGACCCACTGCAGGAAATAGCATACGGTGCTAAGTTAAATAACTAAGTTATTTAAGAAATTGATATTCATGAAATATCGTGTATGCTCGATGCATGTAATGCATCGAAAACAATCAGTGTGTATGAAGCATTGTTGTTTTAAAGCTTAACCGAATAAGTCGCGGATTAAGCGTCTTAAAATAGCATCACGTCCAACCATCTTCGAGTGATCATTTGGAGGCCACATGGGCGAGCCATCCCCTGGTCGATCATTAGTCGCCTAACTTTTAACCTAGGCTGTCCGACCAAGCTGGCAAAGTTAGAACGACGAGATGGTTTACTGCATATATTTGCGACCGTTGATGGAATTTTAGGGTTTTTAAGAGGTGCGCAAGCATACCTCTTTGTCTTGATCGAACTCAAGCATGGGCATTAATTTTGGTGGGACCGATCGGGCATGCGTGTAGACGGCATGCCGGCGAGCATGTCTACGCCTCTCGGTTTCACAAAGATTCGATCTAGGCCGCTCAATTTGACCGACAAAGATGAGTGGTCGTGATCGATTTGCGACATAAATCAATTGCCGCAAAGGATTGAAGGTCGCGTGGCATGCCTCCTTCGGGCGCGCGTTTCGAGGCGATTGACCATAGTTCTCCTAGGCCGGTCGGTCACATGCACAGGTGGGCCCGCGTTGATCACTTCAACATCCTTAGGACCTCTTGAGTCTATACCTACACCCTCCGTTTAGGCTGGCGAAGATGGATGGACGCGATCGAACTATGACAAATATGCATTGCCGCAAACCCTAATTAGGGTTTTTAAATAGTCATGCACGCGTGACTTTAGCCAAACGGTTTGGCGAGCTATGCTTCTCCTTTGGAGTGACCGATCGTGTGGGGCCCACGTTGGATATGCTGGCTAAGTTGGATGGTTGTGATCGTTTTAAGACGCTAGTGGAATTTCTGCGACCCTTTAAAGCATCACGCCAGCCATGTTTCGAGCAAACGTTCATTTCTCCATGGCTTTTCCGTGAGAAAACCGATCGGGTATGTGAGGAGTGGGTCCGCCAACGTGTGCGTTAGCACTTTCCTGATCATTCGCGGGACGATCTAAGCCGTCCAACCAGGCTGGCGAAGTTGGACGGTTGTGACATTTTTAAGACTGACCTGATCAGTCTCGCTCGTTCGAGCCTTTCCCAAAACAACATGGCCACCTTATTTTAGGGCTGGTGTTCGACGGGCGTTGGGAGTATAGCGTGGTGTTCGACCGGCTAGGGCATAAGCGGGCCCGCCGGTGGTCATCACAGTGATCGCCTGCTCCTGCTAGGGTTCGTCTAGGCTGGTTAAATCATGCGGTCAACTTTCGTGGCCGTGATCGTTTCTAAGACTGATACGGACAGTCCAGATTTCCCTTAGGAAATTAAATATGCTCGATCGGGCTAATATAAGCACAGCGATACGAGATTCTCTTCGTTAGAGAATGGTGTAGCATGTACGTGTATTTCGTGCATACCTCACTATTGACAATTGGAGATTCATGTTACTCTCCTGAGAGTAACACTCAGTCATCATGTCGAACCAATAATGAGAGTTCTGCTGAGAACATCACAGGAAATACTAGGCATATCATGCATTAATTAATAATGCTATAAATTCACAGAATATTTGAGATTGTTGCTACATGCACCATTCTGGGTGAATTTTGTATATTTATTGAATTGCTTCAAATAAATAAAGCGAGAGGTTTTCTGCGCTCATCGCTTATCAAATGGCTTTATCCTTTGCAGGATGTCAGCACATTAAATTTGGTTTTATAATTTTAGCCCTGAACTAAAATCCACCATCAACAACTTGATAAACCAATTTGTCTCACACAAAAATGTCTATTAAATAGATAAATCTGTCGGCCACAGATATACCTATGAGTTTTTTTTCCGTCTTTTGATAAATCAAGGTGAACAGGAACCAATTGATATACCGAACTTATATTCTCGAAGAATAGCCTAGAAATATCAATCACCTCAAAATAATCTTAATCGTATGGTAGCGAAACAAGATGTAATGGAATCACAAACGATGAGACGAAGATGTTCGTGACTACTTTTTATCTTGCCTATCGGAGATTAAATCTCGAGAAAATCTTAGAGAAGATAGTACTCAACACGATAGAAAACAACAAGATTAGAACACGCAACTATAGAGAAAATAATTAGGTATGGCTTCACAATCCCAATGAAGTCTTCAAGTCTTTAACCTACTGGGTTTTAGAAAAAACTAAGGTTAAAGGAGAATCAACTTTAGTCGCAACTAGTATCACACAGGAGGTGTGGGGATTAGGTTTCCCAGTTGCTAGAGTTCTCCCATAGTCTTCAAATCAGGGTTTGCAATCAATGTTACCTTGGTAACAAAACATTCAATATTCACCTTTAGATGAAAACCTTATTAGACTCAAGATAATATCTTTCAACCGTTAGATCGAACTTAGCTTGTTACACACAAATGAAAAGTAACTTCATATAGATATGAGTAACCGTACCTAAACGTGTACACCTTGTTGGCTCTACAATAGTTAACCGAAGTTATCCATATGAACACCTTAATATCAACCATATTTATCTTAACCACAACTAGTTCAAATGACTCAAATGAAACTAGTTCTAGAGTTGTTCAATTGTTTATATTCTCATAAAAGTATACGAGACACAATTGAAGAAAAATCGATTTTGATTCACTCGAATCAATTCATGACCATTATAGCCACGACTTGCAAAAGATTGCATTCCTTATTATATAAATGTATTAGTTCATGAACAACCCGATTTTAGAACATAACCTACCCAGGTATGCATACGGGTACGCATACCTAAGTGGCCGGACTAAGTTTGGGTTTGCAAGTATGCGAACGGGTACGCATACCTTCCAAAACTCAGTTGAATTTCCGGAACTTGAAACTCACGCCAGTACGCATACCGGTATGCATACTAAGTTCTCGGACTTTCATTAACCAACTAGTACACATAAGGGTATGCATACTATGGTTCCCGGACTAGGAATAACTTGCAACAGTTAGCATACAAGTATGCATACTGTGTTATATCCAATCATGGTTATTTGTTCTAAACTCCCATTTAAATCATTGAAACATTCTTAGAAGATGACAATAGTTGTCTCACACAAACTATTAGCTTCAAAGCAATTTTCAAGTGATCGAAATGATCAATACGAAACATTCCGAGTCTACATCAAATGACTGTCTCACACAAATCATGTAAGATGTTACAAGGAGATTTTCACATTATCATCTTTTGACTTTCTTCAAGAATATAAGATGAACTTGGTTAAAGTGAAAGCTTGTCAGCACATATTTCGAGAAATATGTAAGCGAGTTAAACTCAGCTCGAAATATCAAATGTGTATAATCGAAGTCTATATAGCTATACGACTTTTGTCTCAAATAGGAGATAGAGTGGATAGACTTTTGAGTGATAGATGAGTTCAAGTCTCCACATACCTTTTATTGATGAAGTTCCACAAGCTCCCCTTAGTAGTTCTTCATCTTCAATCAATGAACGTCGTGAAGTCTAATGCTCAACTACAAGTTCTATCCTAATCCGAGACTTAGCTATAAGTAGACTAGAAATCAAGACTTATATTTTTGGCAACTAAACTTGAAAAACAAGCTTGAGATAGCAATGTTTGTGATTTTGACCGAGCGATGCTCTAACAGTATCCATAGTATCAACATAAATTAATCTCAAGGCCAGTTACGAACAACGAGAGAATTTTACTCGATTTTACTCAACATAAGATAATTACAGAGTGTGTCAAGCAGCAATAACACGAAGGTGTACAAGAATATCAATAGTGTGAGAAAAATCTCAAAGAGTTTGTTCTATTTTCCATTTATGAAAACATAATAGATTAAACTTCTGAGCATATATGAAATATTAGCTCGATTCACGAGAACGTAAAGGCACAAATATTTCATAAGAATTTTGCAATAATTAAACCAATAATGATTACATACTGCAAGTTCATCTTCCAACAACTCTATAATTTAAACAAATAAATATAAAAACATGCATGCAAGATGAAAAATGTTGGAAATAGATATGTGTAATCACAATTTTTGCTATACCAAACTCTAGTTATACTTCTCAAGAATAAAATCCTAAAAAGGAGTTTCCTAGATAAAAACAAATATAAAAGAAAACTAAATACACCAGATTTTTCCAGACTCTTCATCGGCATTGAGACCCTTGAATTTTTTATCAACTGTATCTACGAGCTCTTCAGAGAGAATATCCTCATTGAGTAGTTCACGAACATGAGATTTCATGAGAACAAGGTCAGCGAAAACCTTTTTCAACTTAGTATTTAACATGTCTAAACTTTTTAGCGTTTCACCAAGTTCTAATTTAGCTTCTTCAAATTGTTTAAGGAAATCATAAACAACATCAACAGAAATCATCTCTTCTCGTTCAATCATCTTGATGAACATAAGCAAAGTAACAATTCACGTCAGACGAAATTTCGGATGAATCAATAACTTCGTCATCAACCACCGTTTTCTTCTTTCCTCTTGTTTTAATACCATCGTGATTAAGAGCTTTGTCCATGATTTCAAGAAATCCAAACATATGAGACATGCTTGGTTGCAGAACCTTGGATGAGAATTTCTCAATCACAAGTTATGGTATATAAAAGAGAAGATATTTTTTCTGGGATGCATTAGGTTCGTGATTAGGGTTTTGCACAGAAAGGTACATGTACCTTTAGATGGTGCGGAACCGGTTGATTTTAACGGGCTCTGGAACACCAAGAAAATTGAGGGTAGAAAACAGCTTTTAATTTTAAAGGGCATAACAATTTTTAAATACTACACATATCCTTCTTAGTTATGACAAAAAATCTTCCTTGAATATTAATGTATTTTTAGCTTGACAAAAGTAAGTTTAGAGCACAAGAAAATTAATATTTTAAAAAGATTTTAATCAGAGAATCTTAGTTCAAGAATTCATCATTCAAATCCGATTGAACATATCTCGGAAGGATTAAAATAAAAAAATTATTGCTCAACATATGTATGCGCTACTTGAGACAAATAGTACACCTGTTATATATGCAGTAATCCTTATCCACTAGGATTTTTCATGGATAAGATTCCAAGACATGTGCGTAGTTTGCACAAGGGTGAGTTGTACACTCGCCACCGGAATAATGTTGTTGTTTTCTTTTGTTCTTTCTTTTGAAACGTCAAAAATGATCATAGAAATTCCTGTCATCAAAATAAGAGATATGATTAGAATTCGGCCTTTAGCTCTTTTACCTTCGATTCGAGAGTGTCGTAAGACCCCCTCCTCTTACCTGAAATTCCTTATCTTGAACCAGATAGTTTGTCAATAGAATCCTTATATCCTGTAATGATCAAATTCAGGTTAGCTTGTTGAGCGGTTTCAAAGGTTTCCACCCATATTTGTGATGCTTTCACAAATTCTTCTAAAATATATTTTGCATACTACCATTTTGGTTTATTCGAATATTTATGGACCATGAAGTGATGACATTCCTAGAAGCAGATTTTCTTGAAAGTGATCTCACCTCAAGATGTTTACACATCCGAATATCAATAACACCTCTCAGAATTAAATCCAAGGTGTTTTGAAGACGGTGAAACTGAAAGTTTTCCAACCTTAGTTTACACTTTCTTTGAACATGTCCTTTAGTGTTGCCACAGAAGCACGCTTTCTGAGTTTCAATGAAATTAGAATGGGTAGTCTTGACAATTTCATTTTGTAAAGAACTTTTTCTCCTTGGAGACACTTTATCTTGGTCAGAGAATTTCAACTGATCCTCTCCTATCAAAGCAATACTTTGATTATTAGTTTCTGACAAGATTTTGTTAGTATATCATGAACAAAATTTGTTCTTACTTTTTCTAGTTCATCGCCTTGTTCAGAAGCTTTCATCATGGTAGTTTCTTTGGATTCACTATCGCAACGTAGAGCAGAATTCTTATTCATTGGTTGAGCGATCTCCAAGGCATCATCTTCAAGAGACATCCTTGTTTTGGAATTATATTTAGAAATAATACCAATGAGAGTATTGACTTTGTATGGAAGCCGAAGGAACTCAGAGGTCTGAAACTCTATTCGGTTCCTTGGCTGCTTCCCATTCTACTTCTGAGTCAGACTCATCTGTAAAACTATAGGGAAGACACTTATCAATATTTGACTGTTTTATGGAACCACGGTGTTCGTCTAAAAGAGAGTTTGACAAGTCAGAATCTTTTACAGGATCCATTGAAACAATTTCTTTTAAACTAGTGTGGAGTTTATTATAGATTTCACTCCTTCCCATATAGTCAGACTGCTTCAAACACAAACTTATTAGGTTTTAACGTGTTTTCCTGCTCTAATACCAATTGAAAACGCTGGGTACCAAAATACACCACCAACTTTTTCGTAGGAAATCTGTATGGAAAAACTCAACACAACTCCAAGAGTAAAAACTTAATCATGGAAAGTGTCTAGAGTTCTCTCTCTCTCTCTCTCTCTCTTGTGATTAGAACTTTACAGAATTGAATTCGTGAACCTAATCTCAAATAGAGTTCTTAGACGGTATCAAAGACCAATATCCAAGGATAAAATAAGTTTTATCTAACAAACTAGGTCGGACCTATCTACTGTGACTGATCAATGCACAACCTATGATATTTCAATTATAAAGATAAACAATATAATACGGAAAAAGAAATAACACATACACCAGAAATTTTGTTAACGAGGAAAGCACAAATGCAGGAAAAACCCGGGACCTAGTCCATATTGAACACCAAATTGTATTAAGTCGCTACAGATACTAGCCTACTACCAGTTAACTTCGGTCTGGAATGTAGTTGAGCCCGAACTCAGTCTTCCATTGATTCAGGTACAATAGCGCTCCTTACGCCTCTTGAATCCCAACAGGACTCCTCGCAATTGATTCCCTTCGAAGGAGTCCTACCAACTAAGAGTTGTTTCAACTTAATTGAAGACTTTAAACCAAATCTGCCTCACACAAATTAAGCCTATAATTGATTTCTAGATTTACGATTGAAATGGTTGATCAGATCAAATGTAGGATCAAGGTGATGGAAATCGATAGCAACTTGACAGAATTCTGGCTATCCTCAAAATCCGGACTTATGCAACCCGAAGTGCAGCATAGATTATTATTCACCTCACAAGTATAAAACTTGTGGAATCACAAAATTTTAGACGAAGAGAACTTTGTGATTTTTAACTATCTTGTTCAAGTGATAAATCAACAATTGAACAAGATCATGATACTCAAGTTATCAAGATAAAAGATAACTGGACCTGGCTTCACGAATCCTAATGAAATCTTTGATAATCGCTAAACCCTAAAAGGGTTTCTGGAGAGGACGACTCTAGATACAACTAGGACACACCAAAAAGTAGTGTAAGGATTCAAATATCCGAGTTTCCAAGAGTTCCCCTTATATAGACTTCAAAGCCTAGGTTGCTTTAGGTTTAAGCTAAGATATCTTTGGAACTAAGCAAACAATATTCACCATTAGATGAAAGCTTTGAATCTTATTCACATAAACAAGATATACACTCTGGTTAGGTAAATCGTAAACGAACTGTGTATAAAGATTATGTCCAACATGGTTAGCCGAAACTAGCGGATTTGAAATAAAAAGCTTAACACTCATTTTCATGTACACAAAGACATGAATCTTGAGTCACAATCATGTAATCAAATGAGTCTAGTATTAATAGAGAATTGATCAAATGCAAATCTTCTCATAGAAATAATTTAATCTGAATTGAATCATAATCGACATTGTTGGTAAATGCACAAAGTACAAATACTTGAATCGTTCGTGAGTCAGCTGAGTCACAGTACGCAGATTGGTTTGGAAACTTATAAGCAAACCGAGTTCCGGAGTTAACAGAACTTTTTCAGTTCACGTACCGGTTTGTAAACTTAGGTGCAACTCTAAGTTCCGGAGTTGACAGAACTTTTTAAGTTCATGTACCGGTTTGTAAACTTAAGACTTTTACTGGGTCCGGAGTTTACAAAACTTTTTGGTTTGTGTACCGGTTTGGGTACTAAACTGGTTCTAAAACATATAATTGTATTGGCTCGCATACCGTTTTGAATGATTTAACCAGGTTCCCTTACCACATTCCAAAATGGTTTGTATAAGAATATACATACATATCCGGATCACGAAATAAACAGATTTTCCCATGATGTGCATACGAGTATACGTATCACACAAATCTGAAAGTCGATATATAACTACTCCGCTACGTGTACAAGTACATGTAATACGGCTTCAGACATAAAAAAAATTTCTCAGTTTGTAAGACTGATAACACTGTCTTGTATACCGAATACAGTAGTTATATATTTCTCTAGATCAATTCAAAACATTTCTGAATAACATCAATGACACATATCACTGTTCCAGGCTATTTTTGAATGATAAACTTGAATTATGATTTGGTTTCGAACAATAAATTGTTCTCCACCGAAATTGATCATGTATGAACAAATTCATTAAGCTTAGTCATTATATTTCGAGAAATTCACAAATAAATAATTTGTTGAAGAATTAATTAGGAACATAAAGTAATTTATAAATCAAATTCTATGTGAACCCACTTTAAGAAATTACAAGATCTGTGTTTTTTGATGCAATTCAAGAGGTGATGAATCAAAATATAACCAGAGTAAAATTGAAAAGAATTAATTTTTATTACAAAGGAATTATCTTTTTAGAGCAGAGAGAAGATCCAAAAGGAGAACCTTCAAAAGTAGCATTACTGCCTCCAGGGGTTTCTTTGAAACTCGATAATAAATGTGTTCCTCCTCATGTTTCAATACTGCAAAAAATATAAATAAATAAAAAATTCAGATCAAACAAGAACCGGGAAATCAATTTTTAATCAATCAGAAATATGGAATTGTACCTATGAGTGGTTGCTGCCCGTGTATAGAATGAAGAAACATCGATGATTAAAAAAAGGGTTTGGAAAGAAAGAATCAATGGTGAGATTGGTGATGGAATCATAAACCATGATCATTAAACAACCCCTTTATGATCAATAGTAGTATTATGGCTAGTAGTTGATAGCAATACGATCGAATCCATTGAGATTGGAGAGGCCGATTAGACGAAGAAGGCGGTGGTATCTGTTTTATTTTCTCAGTGACGAAGAAGAAGGAAGAAAAATAGAAGACATGAGTGAAAGTTGAGAGTCAGATTAGTTTTAGGCTTATTACCTTGACCTAAAATCAACATCCAAGATTTAATCATCTGATTTCTATCAACGACTTATATAGATCGGTTCTTATGGTCCGGGACAGGTACGGGAATACACTAGACTCGCTACCTGTACCCCTATACAACCGGTTCTGGATTTCATTCTCATTCCATGTACTCGCTTATCCGGTTCCGGTCCTAATTTTTCGGTTCTAGTCCGGTTCTCCGGTTCCATCCCGGTTCTTGTGCAGCCTGAAAATGCGGGGGTACAACAACCTCACCCAATATTTCGATTAAAAATCTGTATGGACTAACTCTAATATACTTTTAAGAGAATCAACTAGACAGTCAGACTCAATCTTAATAAAAAGTATATCAAGGAGTTAATATCTCTATCTCTCGATTTGATCTTTACTCAAGCAAATGAAAATCCGCGAGTCTTTATCAAATACTAGAGATATAAACTTGGATGGTACCAAAGACCAATATCCAAGGATCAATCAATTTCCAATCAACAACCAAAGGTTGGATTTCACAATTGATCGATACAACACACAACCTGTGACATTTCAATTATATAACAAAATATAATGCGGAATAAAAATAACACAGATACCAGAAGTTTTGTTAACGAAGAAACCGCAAATGCATAAAAACCCCGGGACCTAGTCCAGATTGAACATCACATTGTATTAAGAAGCTAAAGACACTAGCCTACTACAAACTAACTTCGGTCTGGACTGTAGTTGAACCGTAATCAATCTCACACTAATTCAAGGTACAGTTGCGCTCCTTATGTCTCTGATCCCAGCAGGATACTACGCACTTGATTCCCTTAGCTAATCTCACCCACAACTAAGAGTTGCTATGACCCAAAGTCGAAGACTTGAATAAACAAATCTGTATCACACACAAAATTCTACGATAATAGATAAATCTGTCACCCACAGATAAACCTAAGAGTTTGTTCCGTCTTTTGATAGAAATCAAGGTGAACAGGAACTAATTGATAACCCGGACTTATATTCCCAAAGAACAACCTAGAATTATTAATCACCTCACAATAATCTTAATTGTATGGCAGCGAAACAAGATATTATGGAATCACAAACGATGAGACGAAGATATTTGTGATTTATTTTTATCTTGCCCTATCGGAGATATAATCTCAAGTCAATTATTCAATTGAACTCGTACGATAGAAAATGGCAAGATCAGATCGCTCAACTACAAGAGAAGTAGTTTCGTCTGACTTCACAATCCCAATGTAGTCTTTCAGTCGTTAACTTACAGGGTCTCGAGAAGAAACCTAAGGTTAAAGGAGAATCGACTATAGCAAAACCAACTAGTATCACACAGGAGGTGTGGGGATTAGTTTTTCTAGTTGCTAGATGTCTCCTTTATATAGTTTTCAAATCAGGGTTTGCAATCCAAGTTTCCTTGGTAACAAAGCATTCAATATTCACCGTTGATGAAAAACCTGATTCAACCAAGCTAATATCTCTCAACCTTTAGATCGAAACTTAGTTTTTCACACACAAATGAAATGTATTCATTTAGGTTTGAGTAACCGTACCTAAACGTGTATACTTAGTTGGTTCACAAATACTTAACCAATGGTTAGCCATATGAGCACTTTCATATTAACCGTATTCATGTTTCTCACAACTAGTTCAAATGACTCATAAGAACTAGTTGAAAAGTTGTTCAATTGCTTAGGTCTTTATTCATAGACACAATTGAAATAAAATCGGTTTGATCCATTTGAATCAATTCATGAACAATATACCCACAGTTTGCAAAGATTGCATTCCTTATAATTTATTGTTTTAAGTTCATGAACTACCGATTTGAGAAATAACCAGCTTGGGTACGCGTACGGGTATGCGTACCTTAGCTACCGGATTTGAGTTTACAAACTCAGCAGAAATTTTCAGTTTGAAAACTTCCGTGGGTACGCGTACGGGTATGCGTACCTAAGGTGACTGGTTTACTAGTTTGCAAACTACAAACTCAGCAGAAATTTGCGGTTGAAAACTTCCGCTAGTACGCGTACCCAACCGGTCTCCTTCACCAATACCGTATGCACACATATGCACACATTTGGTTTCCGGCACATGGATTTATACACTAATGTGCGAACACACTATATATGATTATATCCATAGTTGGTAATCTCAACTCTACATTTCAATCATTCAAACATTCTTCTATAATGTTATAATAATCGTTATTCACGACTATCTTCATCAAATCTATTTTCAAGATTGAAACGTCATCATGACTTTCGTCACGGGTAAAGATGAATGTGGTTAAAGCAAAAGCTTACCAACACATATTTCGAGAAAAATATAGGCGAGTAAACTCGGCTCGAAATAGCAAATGTGTAAGTATGAAAACTATCATACTTATACGACTATTGTCTCAAGAGTAGGAGATAGAGTAGACTTTGAGTGATAGATAAGTTCAAGTCTCCACATACCTTTTTAGTCGGATGAAGTTCCACTGGTTTCTCGAGTAGTTCTTCGTCTTCGTAAGATGATCGCCTTGGAGTTTGGAGCTCAATTACACTTAATTATCCTAGACCGAAAATTAGTCATAAGTAAACTAGAAATCAAGACATATAGTTTTGATCACTAATATTGACAAAAATGCTTGAGATAGCAATGCATGCGAGTTCGACAGAGCAATGCTCTAACACAGCCCTAACCATACTCCAATCCTAGTCTAAGACTTAACTTTAGTAGACTAGATATCAAGATATAGTTTTGTGTAACTAACATTGATAACAAGCTTGAGATAAAAAAAAACTTGCAAGTTCGACCGAGCGATGCTCTAACATATTCAATAAATGCTAATTTTCGATTTTGTTAAAATTCTAATTGTAATCCAACTCGTGTACCAACTAATATTACCTAGCATATAACATATGCTTTACTAATATAGCAACCAGAGATATGCTTATCCATTTGGATATGAAAAGCACATAATTTCGGATATCAAAAAGATATTTAAAACATTCCATTTTCGGGATATCACCTTGAGTATCAAGAAAAATACTTGAACATTAAGTAATAAGAGTTTAACAAGTGTTCAAATACTATGTCAACATTTCATGAATTTCCATATTAACCAAACTACATTTTCGACAGCGGTACAAACCCTAAGATATTAGCCAAACCAGAAACTCTTATGGCGTGTTTAGTTGGGGGATGGGAATACGATTCCTGGGAATTTGATTCCAGGAACCCTATTCCCAAGGAATGCTATTCTTCTGCATGATGTTTGGTTATGTACTAGGAATAATATTCGTCCCATGTTCCCAATTAACCTTTCGTAAATTAGACTAAAAATATGCTCACTGAATTTTTATTTATAAAAATATAATCAAACTTTTTTCCTAAGCTCCTAACTAGTCTGTAGCTTCAACTAAAATCTTCATAACTCAATACATTCCTGTACATTGGTGTTATCACTAATGACTACGTATTACCTCATGTGTTTCCACTACTGACTACGCACTACCTCATACTTTAGCCAGTTATTTTTTGTCTTGAACTCACATAACAAATGCACAAGCTAATTTCTACATTACCATGTTCCCGTAGTCTACCCAAGGATTACAAAATGAGTGGATGGGAAATTTTATCATATACCAGTTACGCATGCATTTTAAAGACTACAAAATAAGCAAACACTTTTAACTACTGCTACAACATATCTCATTCATTGTAAAAATCGGTAAAAATATCATAGAAAGTAGCAAGATTTTATCAAAAAAAATATATCTATTTCTTCAAAAGCTTTTTGATAATTTTCTACACCAACTATACGAAGGTTAAATAGCAGTATTGTTGTAGATTTAGTCTTGAATCGATAAAAAAAAATCTCCATGAAAATCTGATAAAAAATTTACCTTTCTGAGATTATAGTTTCTTCCTTGAACGGGAGAAAAAAGGGTTTGGTTACTTTTGTACTTGATCGGTAATTTCAATGAAAAATTATCGATTCTCCTGGATGGGAATCATAAATCCACCTACAACATGGGTTTTCTATTCCCCCATTTTGGGGGAACCTAAATTAATGAGGAATTCTATTCCTACGGTTATTGCATGTTCCAAACACGGGTTTGGAATAGTATCCTTAGGAATATGATTCCAAACCCCCCAAACAAACACGTTATTATGTTGGTTAACCTAAGGATCGGTCTTATTAGGGATCCATGAGATCGATCCTTGGGATCGGGCCTAATAGAGATCATTGGTAAGGGATCAGTCATACTAGAGATCCTTAGGATCGGTTTTAGTAAAGATCCTTGTTTACGAGATCAGCCCTAGTATAGATCCTTTGATTCCCTTTCAAGTACGAAACATATTTCACAAGTCTACTTCCTTAAACCATGTAAATTAAACATAGTCTTTGAGGTTTACAATCAACCCGAAAATTCAACACACCGAATAACAAAAAGTCACCACTTAGTGTTATGTCATATTTATGAAATCCAAATAGCTAAAATATACTTTATAATCCAATATACCAAAGTTGTGTAAAATAACTCGTATATGCTTCATTGGCACTTTGATTATAGAATGACCAAGTCAACAATAACTAGAGACAAGTAAACAAACTATACTTCATATGTTATGTTTTCAATGAATACGTACTTGAAAGAAACGAAGATATAAATTAAACAATTCAAGTCTGCACTACTAACCTCGGACGGAAGGATGATGTGTTCATTGATGCCGATACGTCTTTAGGTTCTTCGGAGTAACATGAGCGAGTATAAACATTTATATTGTTCCTAGTATAACCTAACTACATTGACTCTAGTAATCAAATCAAGCAACCTCGAGTGTTGGAACTAAAATATGACAACCAAACTTGACATACTAACGCTTGGTGGGTTCAACCAAGCAATGATCTGATATCAAGAAATCTTAGCTCCTTTAGAGCAGTTCATATTTCTTTACGAGAGACCATTGTGATGAGAATTTCATTTTCCCCCATACTTATTACACTAAGCATAATACTAGAAAGCTTTCACTCTTTTTTAGGATCCCATCTTTCATTAGTGAATAATGATTTAGAATATTGAAACATGTGATTATCAATATCAATTTCATTCTCTAACTATCAATCTTACCCATTTGTTAACATGTAAAATTAATTTATATTTCTCCTAACGAATGTGGCTACGCTCGCCCAGAAATAAGTTGTCTCCATGTTTCTTCGGTAAGCCTGATAAGGTATCAAACTCGCAAAAAATATTCCTTTGTTCTCTTTCCACTAAGTAGTAACACAATGATAAGTGAGTTTGTTTCTAATGGAGAGTTAAGCTAATTGTGATATGAATTTTTAAATGAGAGTAATGTTATTATAAATAAGTGAAAGAATAGTAAATAATGCAAATTATAAGGATAAAAATGGTTAATAAATTTTTATTAATAAATGAAATAGAGCACAATTAATTTACGACATATTTCTCATAATATCCCCCCACCCAAATAATCAAAAGCCCGACTATCATAATCAAATTCCATAATCACTTACTAGAAAAGCCTTTCTAGAAAATACTATCATAATCATCCCCTTTGAGTAGGCTCTCTAAGTGATAGATGACTTCCAAGTCTGAAGTCTTGGAATCCTCGTCACAGACACTGGAAGAATCTTAATTTTTTTTATCTTGCGTGCCAAATATATGAATTTTGTCATGAAATAATAGATCAAACATTTCATACAAAGTATTGCGAAACCATCACCAAGAAACACACATAAAAGCTTCAAAAATTATATCAGATCAAACCTTCCACGATCCATATTTCTGTCTTTTCTTGATTTTGAAACGATTGTTTGTACTTGGTTTTATAAGCCTTTGATTTGAGAATTACCAACCCACCTCAGCATTTAATACCACTGTGAATCTCACCAGAAACTTCCCACTGGATTTTTCTGGCGATGAGAGAGAATGAGTCGTACAACCTACAACCTCATCTCGTCGGAAAAACTTAATCTCAGTCATGTACTAGCCGTTGCTTCTGTCACTAGTTCTCTAACGGTCTTCTAACGGCTTGTTCCTCCCGTTTTCCGGCTGCTCTCTCTACCGGAGTTCTTCTTCTTCTCTGTTTCTGTTACCTCTCATGAACTCCATTCTCCTCATCTCTTTGATTCCTTCTACATCCTAATCTCTTCAATCTCTTCAGGCTTATTGTTTTTCTATGGAAGGATACTCAAAAATCAATGGCATCGCCGGAATCACTGAAATCACTAGAATCACTGGAATCACTAGAACTACCGGTATTTTTGAAATCACAGATCCAACAATCTTCATAGGAAAAAACAACATCACAAATTTCACAACCATCACAAACAACACAAACCTCACAACTCCCATTCCTCTCAAATCAATCACCATGACTACCCTGATATTATCTAGTAGGATTCTTCCTTATAACACCATCACCCATACCCATCACCCACCTGTAATTCTTGGAAATTTAGTCCCAAGATCTCTGGTATCAATCAATAATAAGCATGAAACTAATGGCAAGAAGTATCCAAAGAACTACATCACTTTGGTCTCAACAAACATTAGCAGTAGTAATCTCTCTCGCTGCTATTCCCAGAATGTCACTAACAAACTCAAAGAGAAATGCTCTGTATCTGAAACCACTTCATTGCAAAAGCTATCAAGGAAAGCTACTCATAAACATTTATTCATATTTAACAAATACCCAAATCCAAAAATCAATAATCAAAACCATCCATCAATTACCCATAAAAGTACCAGAATCAATATTATCAAAAATACGACAGTTTTTTGGTTAATTAGCCCTTGAATTTGAATTTCTGGGTGTAAAAGACAAGCAACATATGGCCATGGTTGAAATAACCTAGAATTCAAAATAAATGGTTCTAATATCCTTTCTGGATATCTCTCCGAAAGATCTTTTTATCAGTTTACTAATATACCCTCTTCACTTTCTCTTTTTCTAAAACTCGATTTGTTCTTCCTCCTTTCCGTTTTCTTTTTGTTTCTGTCATCAGAGACACCCTCCTCCACTATGATCACCACCAGCGACACTATCGCCGACAATTTTATAAGCAGTTGCCGGCACTCCAAATCCATTTGATTGATAGTGCTAGAAAACTACATGGTAAATTTTCCTTTTCATCATCTTTATATTTTATATGAATTTTGTAAAATTATGATGATTTTAAAAATTCCGTAAAATTATTGAAATTTTGTAAGTTTTCCCTCTCATCTTTATTGAAATTCTGTAAAATTATGAAGATTTAATTATTTTGAAGTAAATCGGGATTGCAAGGTAGTCGTAAGTTAATTGATTCTCCGTGTGGGGTTTTGATCAAGTTGGCTTGATGTTTGAGAAATTGTTTCAATAACCAAGCAGTGCATAGATAGGTTTATTATCAATGGAGAAGTAATGTTGTGGGACTAATATTTAAAGCTGAGGTACAGATTGAACTAATCGTTAGTGGGGATTTGTCCGGTAACAAGAGATTAGTAAGAAAACTATATACAAATGAACCAATTGATATTGTTAGAGTCCAATAGGGAGTAGAAAATTTAAACGAGAACAGTGTATTCTACATGCCATGTGCTCAATCTAAATTCTTATCAACACCAAGCACATTGCATATGAACAAATTTCTTAATTAATTTGTTTCATTATTTTTCTTTTTAGTGGTCAAATTTCTCAGTGGAACATCACCTTGGGATGTTTCATTATTTTTCTTTTCATTATATATTTTGAAATCGAAGAACATTAGCTTGTGTTGTTTGTTGTGACGGGCATCATCAATTTTCAGAGATAAGACGTTGTCTGTTGTTGGAGGAGGAGATTCAACAATGGAAGATACGAATTTCTTAACTGAGTTTGGGTCCAGGGTGACCAATTCTTATGATGATCAGATGTGGGATCGGATTATGCCCAAGACTTCACTAGTAAATCAGTGATAAATACTTTGATTGTTTCATTTAGTTCGCTATTGTTTTTGGGGGTTTGTATGCAATCAACGATCGAGTCGAAATTGCATCTCGTGGCAGTCGATTGCCAAATAATTGGGTTTGATTTGAGAGTTAAAAATATGGCCATGTAGGTAAAAAGATGATTGTGTACCACCAAGCTTTCAAGGAGTAATTGGTACTGTTAGTGCCCTTTTAGGTGATGCAGTTGAATCGTGGCTATGAACAGGGGGTCAAATGGAGTTCTATTGTTGTACAATGATCAGGTGATTACTAGGTTAAACTAAATTTTTTCACGAAATATTCAAGATGCACCTGAGTGCATATTGTATATTCTGATAGAAAAGTAGTTTTTCGCCTAGATGCACCCGAGTGCACCGTGTATATTGTTTTGAGTTTTTCGTTGTTGGTCTAATTTTTCTTCTTTCTATATGTTTCTCGTTGATGTTTTAATGATGAATGTGATGGTTGGAGTTTTATTACTCGAGATCATGAACTAGTAATTTTTGTTGTATTTCATATATTGTAGGTGATTATTAGGATGAACCTAGATTTATCTACGAAGTACATAAGATGTACCTGAGTGCATAATGCATATTTTTATCAAAAAATAGGTTTTGGCGTAGGTGCACTCGAATGCACAATGCATATGCATGTTTCTTATAATAAATATATGTTTTACCAGGTTACACCTGGGTGCATAATGCATATTCTTATAAGAAATATGTTTTGGCCTGGTTGCACCTGGGTGCATAATGCATAGTTTTATAGGAAATGAATATTGGTCAGGTTGCACCTGGGTGCATAATGTATACTCGGCCTAGTTCAAAATAAAATATATTTTTTTTCGATTTTCATATCAACAATGGATCTTGTTTCGTAGAGATTTTCGACCCCTTTCTATAAATGTAAATTTTATTAAAAATCTGACTTATATTTTGGAAGTTAAGACATTTCTCGTGATTAATAAAGTTTAAAGTTAAGGGTACATATGACTAATTTTTTAATAAAATTACATTTTGCGTGATTACATATCAACATTTTTCGTGACTTATATTCTGACTTATATGATAAAGAATAAAGTTTAAAGTTAAGGGTACATATGACTAAGTTTTCTTATGTCTTTTTCACCCAGACCTATATTTTACAAGTCCATTGCTCCCGCATTTTATGGGTTGTGGTCATATGACCCATTTTCCAAAAATACGATCCAAAAGAAACCAAAACAACAAACACAAATATCCTCCCACAGTGTTCACCACACTTTTAAACCAAAAAAAATTGTGTTTCTCCTAATTACTGTTAAAGAGAAAAGGGATGATCATTCTCCTTACCTTTTACTGCATTTGCTGAGTCCGACTCCGAGTGCTTTGGCTAACACTCCGAATCTGACTCCGAGTCAAACGCATGGTTGTCCTAGGAGTATGGTTTCTAGCAGGTGTCTAAGAGTGCTCATCAAGGTTCATTTCCTGCTCAACCTGCTCAGATACGTCATTGGAAGGGCTCTTTGGTTGATCCGGATCGACCACTGGGTCGGAGGCTGGATCGGCTGTGGACTGGGTTACTCCGGCAAAAACTGCTCGTTTTATCTTACCGGTATCCGCACAGAGAGAATCCAATACAGGAAAATGTATAGGTTCATCCTCATGCCAAGGTTGTGCAGCCAACTGGCGAACCATGAAGCGTGCAGCAGCAGGATGCGTAATCGACTGAAATCCAACTTTGCTCAAGCCGAAAATAAGAAAACGATCAGCAACAATTGCAACCCCCTCATGTACTTTAAATGGTCCAAACTTAGGATGATAGGCATACAAAACCCAATTATCAGCGTCCGACCCATTTCGCTTTGGCTTCTCCGATGGTGTTGGATTCTCAGGTGGTGGCTTCTCCGATGGTGTTGGCTCTTCATCATCCTTGGACATAGCAGGATCATTCATCCTCCTCGGCTTTGCTCCAGACATATTACAACCTCCGTCTTCAACACTGAGATCGGGCGTGAGAAATGGATTTCTATTTTCTTGATTAATTGGAGAGGTCTTGAATTGATTGAAGTACTGAATCAATCGTTCAACGGGAGAATCGAGCAACAACTCATGTACAAATCCCGGTGGACTGTCCTGATTCATACACTCCTCAATTTTCACATCCATGTTATGTTGCATGTCCTTTAGATACCAGTCGAAATTCTCTCTGAAACTAGGAGATTCACATCCCAATGGAAAAGCTATTCCATATGGAAGACGACTAATCCGATCCTCATAAGGATACCAATGGATGCGTGGCTCGATATCTTCTTCAACCGTCTTCCGCTTACCCTTTCATCAATGTTTTGATGATTTTCAGCCATGAAGGAGCTTTTAAGAAAAATTTAAAAGGAAAACTTGCAGAGGAAAAACAACTAAATTTTTCTTCGACTACTGAACAGGCTATTTTAAAGAGATTTATTCTTGGAACTTCGGTATTTTCACCAATTAATTACATCGTTTCCCAAAATCAATATTCTCTCACCCAAAAATCTTCTCTTCACCTCATGTCGTTTCAAATCTCCTGCTCATAGGCTTTCATAACCTATGCAGTAGGAAACCGCTCTACCCACACTTCTCTAACTCGAATAATTTTGTGATTTTGGATTTGGTTGTCTTGTCAGGTGGGAACGAACCGGTGGACCTAAACTCATCAAACACTAGCAGATGGCTCACATGCATCACACTGTAAAATTCCACACGCCTAACTCACACAAATCTATCTCAGATGATCACTCAGAAGACCATTCTCCAAACTCGGATTCAGACACAAGCTGACTCAAACCTGGATTGGGCTGGAATTCACATTAACTACAATGTTGAGCCAAATCCATATCTGAGATTAAATCAAAAAATTACCCATTTCCTCTCTTCTCTTGATAATGACAAGGTTAAGAATCACATTATACTGGTAACTATGCTCTCATCAGTCTCTGCTTATATTGCTGCTAACATCATAGTACATAGATGCTTTATTCATGACAGGTCGCTATTCAAAACGCCATTAGCCATAGAAGACCAAGTCCAACGCAACAATTTTACTGATGACTGCTATATTCACAAGTACAAACGTCCTAGGCTCTATCTCTATCACGACAAATTTCGACATAGAGCATTTTTCAAATTAAAGCTAGTCCTACCTCCATATATCCCACTTCAAACAACTATACCTACATTGTTGCTAGTGAACATAACCCCCATGATTTATTTCACTTCTTGTATCAAGTAATCACTACCATGGTTTCTTCTTCCAGTTCAAACCCAAATACCATTGATAATCTAGTAAACAAAATGAACTCAGCTCTAAACATCCCTGAGGATCTATTCCCAAAAGCTTTCCTTAACTCTGAAAATATCAGAACTAAACAACCTCAAGACTTGAAGGGATGCTTCATTGGAAAACTTTGCAGCAACAGATGCTTTCAAACCTCCAGAGTTAGTAATTTCATCAAGTCAAACTGGGAAATGATTAGCAGAACTGATGTTGAAGTGTGGAACAGAAGAAGAAACTTCTACATTCTCAGAACCATTCATGAAGAGGACTACTCAACATTAAGGAATGGTGGCACAAGGGGGCGGGGTTTTCGACAAATTTATGGTCTTGGTAGGTGTTCTTGCTAAAGGTCCTGAATTTATTGATGAAGAACTCTTTTCCAAGGTTATGATCTAGCTCCTTATAAAGAGAATCCCATCTCATATCATTCCAGATATCATAAATATAGTTCAACCAATTGGAGTCTACCAAGACGCAAAAAAAAAAAGAAACGTATGGAAGAGATAAATTTGAAAAAAAATTGGAAGTAAAAGTTATTGTCAATGTTACTAGATCTCTCAAGTTTGGCATAGAAGCTTATAAAACTCCTACTCTCTCCCATTGGTTGGAGTGTGCTTATGCTCTAAATGGCATTAAATTTTGTAAAGTTTGCAGAATCCTCGATCATCCAATCCCACCCTGTCCCTCACCCCCAAACCAAAACCATAATGACTATCATCATTTACCAACCCCTCAACCAGCTTCACCACCAAGAACACCCCAACAAAAAATTGTCCAAGCTGGTAAGGATGTCATCCACAGACCTTATTCCGATGCAGATGCTGCTGCTGTGTTTGAAGCAAAAATGAAGGCTGCTAAAAGGATGGGGATTGAAAAGTCAATTGCCAATATAACTTCTACCTCCAATAGCCCCATCATCTTTGGAGCTCAATCATCTCCTATTGATATGTCTATTTCACCTCACCCTGATGTTCTAGCTTGTCAACTCAAAAACAGAAGATTGGAGCTGGAAAAAAGAATTGTAGGCTCTTACAAGAAGAAACTGCTGAAAAGGCGGGGGTCTAAAACCACCACCCAATATTTCTCTTAGCAATCTGTATGGACTAACTCCGAAATACTTTGCTAGAGAATCAAATAGACAGTCAGACTCAATCTAGATAAAAGTATCTCAAGGAGTTAATATCTCTCTCTTATTTTTGATATTACTAAAGCTAATAGAAATCAGCGAGTCCTAATCAAACACAAGGAATACTTGGACGGTACCAAATACCAATGTCCAAGGATCAATCAATATCAATCAACAACCAAAGGTCGGATTTCCAATTGATGATCTTTAACGCACAACCTGTATTATTTCAATTATATAAAAATATAATGCGGAAAAGAAATAACACAAACACCAGAATTTTTGTTAACGAGGAAACCGCAAATGCAAAAAAAAACCCGGGACCTAGTCCAGATTGAATACACACAGTATTAAGCCGCTACAGACACTAGCCTACTACAAGCTAACTTCGGACTGGACTATAGTTGAACCCCAATCAGTATCCCACTGATCCAAGGTACAGTTGTACTCCTACGCCTCTGATCCCAGCAGGATACTGCGCACTTGATTCCCTTAGCTGATCTCACCCACAACTAAGAGTTGTTGCAACCCAAAATCGCAGACTTGATAATAAACAAATCTTTCTCACACAGAAAAGTCTATCAAATGATAAATTTGTATCCCACAGAAAACCCCTAGGTTTTTGTTCCGTCTTAAGATATAAAATCAAGGTGAACAGGAACCAATTGATAATCCGGTCTTATATTCCCGAAGAACAGCCTATATTAATCAATCACCTCTCAACAATCCTTCTTGCGGTTTGTCGAGGAATCACAAACAGTGAGACGAAGATGTTTGTGAATTCTTTATCTTGCCTATCGGAGAACTCTCACGATCTCAATCCAATCAATAGATTGTACTCGTACGATAGAAGATGCAAGATCAGATCACACAACTACGATAAAAGTAGTATCGGTCTGGCTTCACAATCCCAATGAAGTCTTTAAGTCGTTAACTTGGTTTTAGAGAAGAAAACCAAAGGTTAAAGGAGAATAGACTCTAGCGAGCGTACTAGTATCACACAGACGTGTGGGGATTAGTTTTGCACAATGCTAGATGTCTCCTTTATATAGCCTTCAAATCAAGGTTTTGCCTTAGTTACAAAGTAATCCATATTCACCGTTAGATGAAAACCCGATTTAGATTCAAGCTAATATTTCTCAACCGTTAGATCGAAAACTTATCTTGTCACACACACTTGGGTAGACGTTTACTGGGTTTGTGAAAACCATGGCCAAACGTGTACGTGTATGTTGGTTCAACATAGTAACCCAAAAGGTTAACCACATGAGAAATTCATATTAACCTAGTTCTTCTTCACCATAACTAGTTCAATTGACTCAAATGAACTAGTTAGAGAGTTGTTCAATTGCTATGAGATCTTATGTAACTACACAAGACAAAATTGAAACAAAGATGATTCGATTCGATAAATCGGCTCATAAACTTTATAGCCACGGTTTGCATAAAGCATTCCTTAGTAATTTAAGTTTCATGTTCAGAGCACATCTTTAGATCATAACCACTTAAGCTCACAAACAAATTCGCGGACTTAAGGCAACCGACAGAGTTTTCCAAAATTAGCAGAAAATCTCGGCAAAAAGACTTCCACCAGTTCGCGGGCTAAACACGCAAACGAGTTTTTGGAAAATCCCAGCAGGAATTCTCGGCAAGAGAACTTCCGTCAGTTCACGGACTGAGTTCGCAAACTGAGTTCGCGGACTTGGAAAAGCCAATGCCTCCGGTTTCTCTCAATCAACAAAGTTCGAAAACTTCGGATTAAGGAATACATGGTTATGTAATCTAAACTCTCATTCCAATCATTGTGACATTCTCAGAGGACGTTATATAGCCGTTATTCACAAACCGTTTCACGTCAGAGCAATTCTCAAAGTAATTGAAACTTTTCATGACTTTCGTCACTAGGTGAAGATAAACTTGATCAAAGCGAAACGTTTTACCAACACACGATTTCGAGAAAAAGATAAGTAGTGAATACTCAGCTCGAAATGTCAAATGTTTATGATCCAGTCTATATAACATACGACTTTTTGTCTCATAAGAAGTAGGAGATAGAATAGATAGACTTTTGAGTGATAGATAAGTTCAAGTATCCACATACCTTTTTGTTGATGAAGTTCCACGGTTCCTTGAGTATATCTTCGTCGTTGTATGATGAATCGCTATGAAGTCCTTGAGCTCAACTACACATTTCTATCTTAGTCCGAGACTTAGCTATAATAGACTAGAAATCAAGACTCATAGGTTTGATCACTAACATTGACAAACATGCTTGATATAACAACGCATGGGAGGTCGACCGAGCTATGCTCTAACAATCTCCTCCTTTATCAATTTTAGTGACAAAACTATTAATACATATGGAATACAAAAAAGATAAACTTTAGTGGCTCCTATTCCATAGTCTAATCTTCAACGTTCCTTGAAATCTTCGTCCTTCCAAGTACTCCAATGATCCCAAAGGTTGTAATTTGAGTACCATCGTTGTTGAAGATCCGTAGCGATAACAATGAGAGAAATCGAGATTCTCGATCATTATTATACAGTGTCATAGTATCATTATGTAACATCAAAGTCCAATTGCATCACGACTTTAACAACAATACTATGGTGATATGTATCACCCCCCCTTAGTCAATACTCCATCTCGATCATGGAAACCACTCCCCCTTACACAATGATCCGAAAACCATATGTATTTATAGTGTGAACTACATTATTTCTCCCCTTCTTTTTGTCAATAAAATTGGCAAAGGTAAAGAACGGGATCATAATGAAATTTCCACAAGAGACATTTCATAGACTAAAAGAAAAATACATACCAACTTAATTTAGATGCAATCATAAAGCCGAAGCTAAATGCATTCATCAAGGAGTTTTAAGATACAAGATAACCCCTATAAAATTCCACAGCCGCACACCCCGCAAGATATTACCATTAAGCACAAGTTCAAAAGAACTCTCCCCCATTTGATGTCATTCCCGAAGAGACAACAAGAGCGACCTTAATTTCGAAAGAAGAAGGATTTTTAATTGGACACCAAAAACCATAGAAATGATTTTCTATATCCAAAACTCAATCAAATTAATCACAAGTAAACCCATGATTAATTTAATTGGAATACGCAACTAAATCAAACCACAAAAGTGATCAATTTAATTGATTGTGCTCAACATAAGTAAACTTACGGAGCTACGACTAAGGTAACACGGAGATGACTAACTTAATCGTTCACTACACATAAGGAAAACCTTACGGAATATACGACTACATCAACCAATAGAACATAGTTAGTATAGCCGTTCATATACTCAACACAAGAACTTGTGGAATATATGAAAACTCAACTAGACTAATTACAAGAGAACCATAATTAATCTAATTGGAATACACAACAACCAAACTAATCACGAAGGTAATCAATTTAATTGTCAAAAGTTTTGCTCGACAAAAGAAGACTTTCGGAGCAAATAACTAAATAACCAACCAAGATGATTAATTTAGTTCATAATGCTCAACATATAGCATCTTATGGAACAACCAACAAAGCCAATAAGAATAATCGACTTAGTTGTATCGTGCTCAACATAAGACACACAATGGAGCCTTCACGGTAATACAAAAAGAATGGATCAATGAAGATCAATACCGTGGAATACATACAAGGATCTATTCTATCTTTCCATCACTATATGCATAATGACATAATAGACTTTATCCTTGTCACACAAAAGATTTTATCCTATTTTCCATCAAATAAATGACTGCATAGGCATAACTTTTGTATTTGTCAAAAGTTCATTCGTCCTTTCATCAATACGAATACCAATTTATGAACGACTTTACTTTTGACAACATATGGGACCTTTAAGTTCACAGATGCAAACAATACATATCCCATAAGCAATTGCAATGTCATAAAATCATAAAGATTAATACTGCAATAACAATCTTTGCCCTTAGAAGGTAGAATCAATATTTTTCGCACGGATTTATACCAAGAGTGGTTACTAGAAGCGTATAAAAATATTTCCTTAACAAAGAAGAACATACAAAGTCATTGACGACTATGCACCATAGTTCACATGAGATGATTGTGAACGCTCAAGAATATATAGCAATGTGAACTACTACCCATTCTCTAACTTCCTTCTTTGTGATTCACCAACATCACTCTTGTAACAGCCACAAAATAGCTTAGAATAGGATTTCTTAGTGCCCAAGTCCAAGAGAATAGAACAAGTGCAACGAGACGGAGCAAACACTAAAAAACAAGAGACAGGACAAAGACCAATATTAACTCATCCAAATTCAACAATTCTCATCTCCATTTTTAATGGAATTCAATAAGAAAGAGAATGCAAAAAGAATGAGGTAAATCCGAGTTCGGACGAAGAAGTTACGGCCAAAACAAGTTTACCGAATATCGACGTCAAGTATGCATACGGGTTTGCGAACTTAAACCCCTGGATTTTGATTTTGAATGTTGTTATGCATACTTGGTATGTGTACCATGTAGTCCAAACATCCCGAACTATTATTTTCAAACCTAAACATTTAAGAACCTTAAACACAGATCAAGTTAGGTAAAAATGAACGATAAGCAAGATTATTATAAGTATTTTAAGCAAATAAAAGTACAAATCTTACTCAAGTTTATAGACATATCTTTTTAGATGAATCCAATCGAATTCTAACACCTTACCGAACATAATCTGTGTGCCCCAATTCTTGTGCTTCCCTCACCGTATACAAAGCAGGGCATTCCTTGGTAAGGATGCACTTCCAACACAATCAAGTTGCGTTGGGGTGAACAAAGTCTTGCTCACCACAAGTGACCTTTGGATTATCATGAAAGAGATCACTTTTAGTACCTTTCACATTCAATTCCATTTTTCCAAAAAACTTGTTAAGTTCCAACATCATGGATACTGCCTTTTCCATAGTCATGGAGTTTTCTGGAAGATCATTCATTTTCACACTCAAAACATCATTGTCTTTCTTCGGTATCCACTTCTGAGTGCGTTTAGGAACAGTCGGAACCTTCTTCCCATCACTCTCTTCTAGAATTCTTGGAAGAGAATTGGATTGACTATTCTTTTGCAAGTTAGTCTTTCTTCAATTGGGAGCATCAGATCTTGTCTTCGTCTTTCCGAAGTTATACTTTTGATAACCATTCCGATTATGAAAAGGATTCGTACGACTTTTATAGGTAAATCTAGGTCAATCGTAGCACTGATTCCTTTGCCTAAAGGTTGGACAATTACAACCTGTAACGTTAAGAGGAACAGTCTTAACGTATGATCTTGGTTTCACAACTTCTTGTGATTCCCAAAAAATAACATCATGAAGTTTCTCATTCCTTATACGGAAATGACATCTCCTTTCCAGGTGACCTTTATTTCCGCAATAGTGGCAAACATAAGGAATGTTCTTACTTCTTTCCGTGTGTACTAACTTTGGAGGTTGATAAACTTTGCTCTTTTGAACCTTAACTGTCGGAGAAGGTATTTCACTTTTGCCATCAGTGGAAACCTTTTGTTGAGAAGAATCACTAGCCTTGACAAATTTTACCTCTTTGCTAGTACTTGGAGCATTTATTCCCTTATAGTCCAATCCTCGTGTATCACGATGATTTTTACTTGATCCTAGCATAGTGGTTAATTTGCTTGAACTAGTATTGAACTTTTTCAAGTCATCTTCCAACATCTTGATTTTATCAAGAGCAGCAGCTAAATCATCCTCAAGGCATTTTTCTCGAGTGAGATAAGCGGTTTCTCTGTCGTCAAAACTTTTTTGCTGGAAGTTAAACCTTGCTTCAGATTCTGCAAGTTTCTCTTCCAACAAAAAAGTACTTTTGATAAAGATTATCACATTCAAGTGACTTCATATGTAGGTTCTCCTCAGAATCCTTAAGGATCGATTCGGTAGAACGATTTGAAAAATAAACACCTGCGTAACATCTTCTCAATTTCTTGTTTTCTCGACAGAGAGGAGTCATAAGAGGTGTGACATGAGAAGTTGTAATCTTATTCATTTTCCATGAATCCAAAAACTTAACATACTTTGAGACTTCTTCATCAACATCTCTATCAATATCTGAATCACCTTCATCAGAAAGTTCATCCAACTGTTCTTCTAGGAGAGTTTCCCAATCAACAGTTTTTACATCAAGAGAATGTTTAGATATTGACTTAGATGTGACAGTTCTATCAGGTGAATCCAAGATTTTAGAATCATCTGGTAATTTCTGAAATGGTATGTTATTAGAGATAGACTCGTCCATAATCAGATCGCTACAAACACAGACTTATAAGGTCTCTAACGTGTTTACCTGCTCTGATACCAATTGAAAAAGCGGTGGTCTAACAACACCACCCAATATTTCGCTTAGCAATCTGTATGGACTAACTCCGAAATACTTTGCTAGAGAATCAACTAGACAGTCAGACTCAATCTAGATAAAAGTATCTCAAGGAGTTAATATCTCTCTCTTGTTTTTGATATTACTCAAGCTAATAGAAATCAGCGAGTCCTAATCAAACACAAGGAATACTTGGACGGTATCAAAGACCAATGTCCAAGGATCAATCAATATCAATCAACAACCAAAGGTCGGATTTCCAATTGATGATCATAAACGCACAACCTGTATTATTTCAATTATATAACAAATATAATGCGGAAATACAAATAACGTAGACACCAGAAATTTTGTTAAAGAGGAAATCGTAAATACAGAAAACCCCCGGGACCTAGTCCAGATTAAATACACACTGTATTAAACCGCTACAGACACTAGCCTACTCCAAGATAACTTCGGACTGGACTATAGTTGAACCCCAATCAGTCTCCCACTAATTCAAGGTACAATTGCACTCCCTACGCCTCTGATCCCAACAGGATACTGCGCACTTGATTCCCTTAGATGATCTCACCCACAACTAAGAGTTGCTGCAACCCAAAATTGCAGACTTGATAATAAACAAATCTGTCTCACACAGAAAAGTCTATCAAAGGATAAATCTGTCTCCCACAGAAAACCCTTAGGTTTTGTTCCGTCTTAAGATATAAAATCAAGGTGAACAGGAACCAATTGATAACCCGGTCTTATATTCCCGAAGAACAGCCTAGATTAATCAATCACCTCTCAACAATCCTTCTTGACTACACAAGCGGTTTGTCGAGGAATCACAAACAGTGGGACGAAGATGTTTGTGACTTATTTATCTTGCCTATCGGAGAACTCTCACGATCTCAAGCCAATCAAAGATTGTACTCGTACGATAGAAGATGCAAGATCAGATTACACAACTACGATAAAAGTAGTATCGGTATGGATTCACAATCCCAATGAAGTCTTTAAGTCGTTAACCTGGTTTTAGAGAAGAAAACTAAAGGTTAAAGGAGAATCGACTCTAGCGAGCGCACTAGTATCACACAGACGTGTGGGGATTAGTTTTGCACAATGCTAGATGTCTCCTTTATATAGCCTTCAAATCAGGGTTTTGCCTTAGTTACAAAGCAATCCATATTCACCGTTAGATGAAAACCTGATTTAGATTCAAGCTAATATTTCTCAACCGTTAGATCGAAAACTTAGCTTGTCACATACACTTGGGTAGACGTTTACTGGGTTTGTGAAAACCATGCCCAAACGTGTACGTGTATGTTGGTTCAACATAGTAACCCAAAAGGTTAACCATATGAGCAATTCATATTAACCTAGTTCTTCTTCACCATAACTAGTTCAATTGACTCAAATGAACTAGTTAGAGAGTTGTTCAATTGCTATGAGATCTTATGTAACTATACAAGACACAATTGAAACAAAGATGATTCGATTCGATGAATCGGCTCATGAACTTTATAGCCACGGTTTACATAAAGCATTTCTTAGTAATTTAAGTTTCAAGTTCAGAGCACATCTTTAGATCATTACCACTTAAGCTCACAAACAAGTTCGCGGACTTAAGGCAACCGACAGAATTTTCCAAACTCAGCAGAAAATCTCGACAAAGAGACTTCCGCCTGTTCGAGGACTAAACACGCAAACGAGTTTTTGGAAAATCCCCAGCAAAAATTCTCGGCAAGAGAACTTCCGTCAGTTCGCGGACTGAGTTCGCAAACTGAGTTCGCGGACTTGGCAAAGCCAATTCCTCCAGTTTCTATCAATCAACAAAGTTCGAAAACTTCGGATTAAGGAATACATGGTTATGTAATCTAAACTCTCATTCCAATCATTAAGACATTTTCAGATGACGTTATATAGGCGTTATTCACAGACCGTTTCACGTCAGAGCAATTCTCAAAGTAATTGAAACTTTTCATGACTTTCGTCACTAGGTGAAGATAAACTTGATCAAAGCGAAACGCTTTACCAACATACGATTTCGAGAAAAAGATAAGTAGTGAATACTCAGCTCGAAATGTCAAATGTGTATGATCCAGTCTATATTGCATACGACTTTTTGTCTCATAAGAAGTAGGAGATAGAATAGATAGACTTTTGAGTGATAGATAAGTTCAAGTCTCCACACACATTTTTGTTTATGAAGTTCCACGGTTCCTTGAGTAGATCTTCGTCGTTGTATGATGAATCGCCATGAAGTCCTTGAGCTCAACTACACTTTTCTATACTAGTCCGAGACTTAGCTATAATAGACTAGAAATCAAGACTCGTAGTTTTGATCACTAACATTGACAAACATGCTTGATATAGCAATGCATGCGAGGTCGACCGAGCTATGCTCTAACAACTGCCAAAGTGGAAAGATGCTGCAAGAACTAACCTCAACAAAAATTCTGAAGCAGGAACTGAGGAAAAGAAGGCTACTGCTGCTGATATTGCTGCTGCTGAACGAATTTTCCCTATCACTAACACTCCTAAACATTTCCCTTTCAATACCCTACCTACCTTGGCCCAAATCAAAGCAAACATGGAAGCTGAAGCTGCTAAAAAGAAAAAAGCAGCATGGAAAGCTACGAAAAAAGACCATCACTTTGAAAACATTGATGAAGACACCCAGAACAATGTAAACACTTCAAACTCTAACATCAAAATAAAGAAGTCTATCTACAATGAAGAATCCCCCTTACTCAACAACATGGAGAATACCAATGTCAAAAGATTTAAGGATCTGAATGGACTTACTTATGAGGAGATGGGCAACATTCCTTTTCACATGGCTAATGGTATTTTGGAAGGTTCCTCTCCTGGGATAATGGTACTTTCTCTCAACTCCACTATTTACATTTTCTCAACTTCTTCTAATGCTTTATATACTGCTCAAAACTTCATTTGCTCTTTTTATGATCATATCATTAGAAGACTCATTTCTAAGTATCCAAATGTGTCATATTTCTGGCAATTTTTTACTACTCTAGCATGGAATTTCTAGGAACTGAGAACTAGGGATGCCAAGAGATATCTTAATGATATGCTTAATAAGCTGAACCCTGACATCATATTCTTATCTGAAACTAAACAAAACTATGATAAGTTTAAGAAAACTATGAATGAGATAGGTGTGAGCAATTTTGGTCTGTTAACCCAGGAGGGGCAAGTGGCACTGCTGGTGGATTAGCCTTGTTATGGAAAAAATAACATATCCTTAGGCGTTATGGATTTCTCTTTAAACCATATCAATGCAATAATCAGAAATTCCAATGGCTCCTCTTGGTTACTTACAAGTTACTATGAAAACCCTTATGATACTCCTTCTAAACTTAACTCTTGGCAGGTGTTAGATAAAACTGCAGCCTTGTTTATGGGTGTGTTGATGGTGGTTTTTAGCTTAGGGTTAAAATCGTAAAACCATACATCTGACATGAGGTCACTATGACCACTAGCGCATTTATTGAATCAATCAGCATGCCTACGTAAGAATTACCAGGGTACCTTTTTTTTATACATGTGTCATGTTCCACGACAGAACCCTTAGTATTCACCGACATCATCTTCGTACATACCAAACTCTAATTCTCACGCCACCGTGCCAATGGAAAACCATGCCAGCCACGTCTCCGCGCCAAGGCCTGCCAACCGTGCCAGCCGCACCACCGTGCCAATGGCAAACCATGCCATCCACGTCTCCGCACCAAGGCATGCTAACCATGCCAGCCGCACCACCGTGCCAATGGCAAACCATACCTTCCACGTTACCATGCCGGCCTTCTCTTCACGGCTGCTAAAACGAAGGTGTGCGACAATCAACGGCCACCCTTCCATCTTAGATGCAAATCTTATCCGTCCAAGGTCACCAACCAACGCATGGTAACCTTTGGCCCAATGCCAAAACCCTAGTTTGGCCGCTCCTAAACCGCGCCAAGCATGCCGACCATGCCACATGTGCCAATGGCATGCCGCGCTAG
Source organism: Papaver somniferum (assembly GCF_003573695.1). Taxonomy (NCBI): domain Eukaryota; kingdom Viridiplantae; phylum Streptophyta; class Magnoliopsida; order Ranunculales; family Papaveraceae; genus Papaver; species Papaver somniferum. The sequence continues at coordinate 216,184,456 of NC_039364.1, read as the reverse complement.
CCACCTTGCCGCGCCTAAGCCATGCCATGCCGGCCTTCCCCTCACGGCTGCCAAAACGAAGGCGTGCGACAATCAACGACCACCCTTCCATCTTAGATGCAAATCTTAGTCGTCCAAGGTCACCAACCAACGCATGGTAACCTTTGGCCCAACGCCAAAACCCTAGTTTTGGCCACGCCCAAACCTCGCCAAGGCATGCCGACCATGCCACATGTGCCAATGGCATGTCGCGCCAGCCACCTTGCCGCGCCTAAGCCATGCCATGCCGACCTTCCCCTCACGGCTGCCAAAACGAAGGCGTGCGACAATCAACGATCACCCTTCCATCTTAGATGCAAATCTTAGCCGTCCAAGGTCACCAACCAACGCATGGTAACCTTTGGCCCAATGCCAAAACCCTAATTTGGTCGCGCCAAGGCCTGCCGACCATGCCACATGTGCCAATGGCATGCCGCGCCAGCCACCTTGCCGCGCCTAAGCCATGCCATGCCGACCTTCCCCTCACGGCTGCCAAAACGAAGGCGTGCGACAATCAACGACCACCCTTCCATCTTAGATGCAAATATTAGCCTCCAAGGTCACCAACCAATGCATGGTAACCTTTGTCCCAACGCCAAAACCCTAGTTTTGGCCACGCCCAAACCACGCTAAGGCATGCCGACCATGCCACACGTGCCAATGGCATGCCGCGCCAGCCACCTTGTCGCGCCTAAGCCATGCCATGCCGGCCTTCCCCTCACGGCTGCCAAAACGAAGGCGTGCGACAATCAACGACCACCCTTCCATCTTAGATGCAAATCTTAGCCGTCCAAGGTCACCAACCAATGCATGGTAACCTTTAGCCCAACGCCAAAACCCTAGTTTGGCCGCGCCTAAACCGAGCCAAGGCATGCCGACCATGCCATTGGCGCCATCCACCTTTCCGCGCCTAAGTCATGCGATGCCGGCCTTCCCCTCACGGCTACCAAAACGAAGGCGTGCGACAATCAACGACCACCCTTCCATCTTAGATGCAAATCTTAGCCGTCCAAGGTCACCAACCAACGCATGGTAACCTTTGGCCCAACGCCAAAACCCTAGTTTTGGCCACGCCCAAACCGCGCCAAGGCATGTCGACCATGCCACATGTGCCAATGACATACCATGCTAGCCACCTTGCCGCACCCAAGCCATACCATGCCGGCCTTCCCTTTACGGCTTCCAAAACGAAGGCCTGCAACAATCAACGGCCACTTTTTCATCTAAGATGCAGATCTTAGCCGTCCAAGGTTACCAGCTAACGCATGGAAACCTTTGGCCTGACGCCAAACCCTAGTCGCGCCCAAACAAAGCCAAAACCCTCACTTTTGCCGCGCCTAAACTAAGCCATATTAAAGCCATACCGGCCATGCTTTCATGCCACTATCTACCAAACGAAGGGTTGCAATAATCAACGGCTACCCTTCCTCTCAAGATGCAAAATCTCGACCGTCGAAGGTCACCACCGAGCCGGCAAGTCTCCTTAGCTCAACTTGCCAAACAACAACAACATGCTACATGTTTTCCACGAAAACACTCGAGACATCAACACATGTCACAAACTGGGGGATGCTCATTGGGTATTGGTTTGGCGGTTTGCAGCGTGCGGCGTACACTACGCCCGTTATAATACAGTGTCATAAGGATGAGGCGGTTAGTAAATACAAGGAGTAATAGTGAAACACTTTCTTTTATGGAACATCAATTCCAGGCGTTACCAGTTACCACCTCCTCCCATTTACTCACCCGCTTTCCATTTCTTAATGAGACCAGAGTACGTTTCACTTCGACTTGTATAAATAGGCCTTACATATTTCCACCGAACAACAAGTTCAGGTCAGGAGCATACAACACTCGGAAAATATTTGCTAGCTTTCCATCTGTTAGCTTCCCACTTTCTGATACAAGTCGTAAAACAACTACTCTTCCAGAATTAACTATTCTGGTCTAAACACTCTCTTCGCTTCCCTACCCAAAATCAACCTTTCTCCTTCACTTTGTGACCGAAGCAAGTATGGAACGTCCATTTCTTGGTTTAGGCCGGATTTGTACAGATTGATCTCTTGAATCTAAAGTACTCCCTTGCAGTACATTGTTTAGGGTTTAAACTCGTTTCTCACCCACACAACCGAAATTACCAAAATCAGCAGAAATCGTTTTCACCCTCAAACAGGGTGAAAACTGTTTCTGCTGGTTTTTATAAATTTGGGTGTGTGGATGAGAAACGAATCTAAACCCTAAACAAATGCACTTCAATCTGTACAATTATGGCCTAAACAAAGAAATGGCCGTTCCAGACATGCTTCGGTCACAAAGTGAAGGAGATGGGGTTGATCTTAGGGAGGGAAGCGAAGAAGGTGTTGAGATTATGAAGGTGTTGGTTGTTTATGACTTGTATCACAATGTTGAACTGGCTTGCAGAATGTAAGCTATCAGTTCTGGGTGTTTTTTGGATACTGATGACAACACTTGGTTTTTTCTATGTTGTTTGAAGATAGGTCGAAAGAACCTATTTATACAAGTCTTTTGAGCGCAGTCCTCATCTCGTAGGAAGTGGAGGAAGTTGAGTGATGGAGTAGTGGGGTCGTGTAGGTGATTGTCACAAGATCACGCCTTTTCCCACTTCCCTCATCATCGTTAACCGTCCATGCCTCCTAACACGTTCTCGTAGTGGGTGCGTTGCATGCCGCACGTTGTAAACTGCCAGACCAATACCCCAGTAAGTATCCCCCAGTTTGTGACATGTTTGATGTCTCGAATGAGTGGGTCAGGTCGTGGGACCCGTCGTAGGAAATAGCATACGGTGCTATTAAGTTAAATAACTGAGTTATTTATGGAATTGATATTCATGAAATATCGTATATGTTCGATGCATGTAATGCATCGTTTTAAAGCAAGCAGCTCAAAACAATCGATATGCATAAAGCATCGCTGCTTAACGCTTGATTGAATAAGTCGCGGATTAAACGTCTTAAAATGGCAGCACGTCCAACCATCTTTGAGTGATCGTCTGGAAGTCGCATGGGCGGGCCACCATCTGGTCGAACACTCCCTGTGACAGAGTGGCGGACGATGATCATTGAGGCGTTTCATTGATCGCCTAATTTTTAATCCAAGCCGTTCGACCAAGCTGGCAAAGTTGGACGGACGAGATGATTTACGACACATATTTGTTGTCGTTGATGGATTTAGAAGTGCGCAACATACCCTCTTTGGCTTGACCGAATCTAAGAATGGGCGCTAATTTTGGTGGGACCGACCAGGCATGCGTGGAGACAGTCCGCCGGCGTGTATGCTTATACCTCTCGGTCCCATAAAGATTCGATCTATGCCGCTCAATTTGACCGGCAAAAATGAGTGGTCGTGATCGATTTCCTATAGAAATACATTGCCGCAAAGGTTTAAAAGTCGTGTGTCATGCCACCTTTTGAGCGTGCGTTTCGAGGCAACGGCCCTATTCTGCATAGGCCGACCGGTCACACGTAAAGGTGGGCCCACGGTGATCACGTTGACACCTCGGGACCTCTTGAGTCTATATCTACACCCCCCGTTTAGGCTGGCGAAGATGGATGGTCATGATCGAACTACGACAGATGTGCATTGCCGCAAACCCTAATTAGGGTTTTGAATCAGTCATGGACACGTGACTTTGGCCAAACGGTTTGGCAAGTCGTGACCTCCTTTGGGGAGATCGATCACGTGGGTCCCATGTTGGGCTGACGGTGAACGTATGTGAACCTTCCTGATGGTTCTAAATGCGATCTAAGCCATCCAAATAGTCTGGCTAAGTTGAATGGTTGTGATCGATTTAAGACACTAGTGGAATTCCGCGACCCTTAGAAACATCACGCCTGCCATGGTTTGAGCAATCGTTTCATTGATCCATGGCCTCGCCGTGAGAAAACCGATCGGGTGAAGGAGAAGTGGGCCCGACAACATGCGCTTCCCTGATCATTCATGGGATGATCTAATCCGTCCAACCAGGCCGGCGAAGTTGGACGGTTGCGATGGCTTTAAGACTTCCCTGAACAGTCTTGCTCGTTCGAGCCTCTCCCAAAACAGCGCGGCCACCCTTCTTTGGGTTGGCGTTTGACGGCGCTGGGGAGTATGGTGTGGTGTTCGACCCGCTAGGGCATAAATGGGTCCGTCGGTGGTCATTACAACAATTGCCTATTTTTGCCAAGGTTTGTCTAGGCTTGTTAAATTGCGCGGCCAACTTGCATGGCCACGATCGTTTCTGAGACTGATATGGACAGTCCAGATTTTCCTTAAGGAAATTAAATACGTTCGATCGAGCTGTATTTAATCAAAAGCGCGTCGGTTCGAAATTCTCTTTGTCAGAGAGTGATGCATCCTGTGTGGGTATTTCATGCATGTCTCAATATTGGCACAGAGATTCATGCTACTCTGCTGAGAGTGAACACTCAGTCGTCATGTCAAGTCAATAAAGAGAGTTCGGCTGAGAACATAGCACGGGAAATACTAGGAAAATCATGCTAATAAAATTCACATAATATTTGGGATTGCTATTGCACGCACCATTCTGGGTGAATTTCATGTATATATTGAATTGCTTCAAATAAAGTGGAGAGGTTTTCTGCACTCATCACTTCTTAAACGGCTTTTCCCTTTGCAGGGTGACAACGCATAAAATACTGGTTTTACAATTTTAGCCTTGAACTAAAATCTACCATCAACATTAAGTCCCCTGCCTAGCAGGCAATGGTTGCACTATTGCGGGGGTAGGCATTAGATGGTGACAAATAAAGATTAAATTTATACAAAGTTTGATGTTACCAGGAGAGATGGGTCATCGTGTCCTTGGAGCATATCACGTTCAAGAGGCATCCAGGTGAGTGTTCCCCTAACATGATGTCGGTTGTCCCCAGGTAGATTAGGTATATGGTTGGTTGGATTCTCAAACTATTCATGACGAGGTCGTAATCCTCGACTCTGATGAGAATGAGCCCTATCATGAGTAATATCTTTAAAAGGCTGCTGAAGCAATTTCTGAAAAAGATGTTGAAGCAGCTCCCAAAGAGAACGTTGATGTAGCTTCCGGAGCGAGCGTCGAGGCAGCTCCTGGAGAGAGCGTTGAAGCAGCTTCTGGATCAAACGTCGAGGCGGCTCCTGGAGAGAGCGTTGAAGCAGCTTCTGGAGCGAACGTCGAAGCGGGTCCCAGAGAGAGCGTTGAAGCGCCTTCTTCTGGAGAGAGTGTTGAAGCGCCTTCTTCCTGAGAGAGCGTTGAAGTGACTTCTTCAGGAGAGAGCATTGAAGCGGCTTCTGCTGGAGATAGTGTTGAAGCGGCTTCTTCTTCAGTTTGACTTCCCGTTGCGAATTACATGCTTCTTGATTGACCATCTCTCTTGTGTTGAAGAAGTCCTTGACTGACGGCGCAGGAATTTCATGCCAAGCCTCAGTCCCCAAGTGTGATTTATATAGTTCTATCTTGTATGGTCGGTGGGTTTACCATAATAAAGATATCGCCATCTCGCCTCTGTGACTCTATTATTTTTCCATGGGAAAATAAAATATGAAGAAGTTCGGATTACCTCTGTCCGTAGTGGTTGTTGCTATGGTGAAGCTCGGGATTGGCAATTTTCATATAGTGGTAGATCTTGTCTCGTTATTAGAGGAAAAAGCTAATGATGGAACCAATAGCTTCCTTGATGTTGCCTCATGGAATGAAAAATAGGGAGACAGTCCCCTGCCCACGAGTATCTACTGTGCCTTCGACTTGATAGATGTTGTCACATTGGGTTCATGAGGTCGTCTTTATGTCTTCATTGCGTTTCATAGACGTCCAAGAACATCACTGGTCTTTGACAATACGTCTGCTCTCTTGAGTATATACTCGTCTTTGGACATCTTGGAATCATAATGATAGCGTGCTTGCAGCTCTCTAAATTCATCATCTTTGAGATGGGCAGTGCTAAGCAGTCCCCAGTCACACTCCTTTGCCATTATCATCTTTGGATCGTGTCTTTGAGGAGTAGGGAAGTTTCTTCATGCGAATGACTTAACTAATAGGTTCTGCAAATATGATGAATCTCTTTTCATGGAGAATATGTATGTACCTCTTAAGTCTCAGGTGCAATCTCCTTTGGTAACGCAACTACTTCTTCTACGGGAGACGAAATTCAGAAAACGTCTCTCATTGATGTTTCTGTCGTCGATACAGATAAGAAATATCTTGGATGTTGTTTCATCATTGTGGCAGTCGTGCATGTGGTACTGGAGTTGGAGTTGGCGATTTTGGACGCGCAGGATGTTGTATCTCGGCGGTTTTCCTCTTGCTGCTTCAGCGAAATTGCTTACAGAAGGCTGAAGGTTGTATTGCCTGTTGGTGAGATATATGCTTCCACAAACATCATGAGGCTCTTCATTACTGGTAGGCTTGTTCTTTCTATCGGGGCAGGTGCTGTCACAACTGAGCGTTTAACAGCTTCACGGAGTTCATAGGATGTCTGAAAGCGCAGGTTCTTAGACAAAGCACGATATACAGGTATCATACTATTGATGCACAGTTACACCACTTGTTGTTCAGTCACATTTGGATCGTGACCCTCCAGTGCCTGAATTCGGGACCTCTTGACATAATCATTTGGATGTTCGCTGTTTCGCTGAAGCATTCCTCTTAAGTCTGACAGAGTGATTCGCCCAAGCTGCGGATTCTTTCTCGACATGATGATGCGGACATCGCTATCTTCTTGAGGCTGCTCCCTTGAGGAGTCGGCTCCAGTAGATCTGAAGATGTCCCAGGCTCGCTCTCGTCCGGGCTGACATAATAGGCGAACCCTTTATGATGATTTGGAGATGACAATATTCGTTGAACCTTCCGAAACGCTTCCTTTTGTAGTGCGGTCCAGAAGAAACTTGCTCCTTTCTTCAGCTAGGGGGTGAATGAAGCAACAAGCTGGGATAAACCAGGTATAAAACTGTAGTTCACCTTGCCCATGAATCTTTGGAGTTCCTTCACAGTTCGCGGAGGCAGCATCGTGAGGATAGCTTGGGTCTTGGATGGGTCCACTTTGATTCCCTTAGCAGTCACCTTTCGAACACTTGTCGCAATACTCCTGTGTGGGCCGCCCGAGCTTTTGATTTGACTACTATATCATCCACATAGTATTCAACTTGCTTATGCATCATGTCGTGGAAGATTGCCGTCATATCGCGTTGATACGTTGCACCGGCATTAACCAAATGGCATTAAAGTATAATAAAAATTTCTGAGAGGAGTTCGAAAAGCTGTCTTACTCGCGTCATGCTCATACATGCTTTCTGATTGTAGCCGCTATACCCATCCATGAAGGAGAACACACCGCGTTCGCTGGTGGCATCCACTAACATGTCGATGTTAGGTAGAAGAAAATCATCTTTGGGGCAGCATCTGTTCAAGTCTCTGAAATCCACGCAGCGCCTGATCTATTCATTTTTCTTTTTTATCGGAACCACATTAGCTAACTATGTTGGATGATGAATGGGTTTGATGAAGCCAACAGCTAGCAGCTTCTGAATCTCAATCTTGATTTGCTCTTCTACCTTGTGTCTGAACTGCCTCAGAGACTGTTTAACCGGCTTGGATCCAGGTATGACATGTAGATGATGGGTGACCAATTTTTCATCTAAACCGGGCATTTCTTCATACGTCCAAGCGAATATGTCTTGGTACTCTTTGAGAAGTTCCACGAGCTTCGTGCGTTCATCCATACACAAGGTTGAGCTGATGGAGATAGGCCTAGGAGCTTCCTCATTCCCGATGTCAACGATTTCGAGCTCATCAGTTGTGGAGTTGGTATCATCTTACAGCTGTCGTGGAGCATCTAGCACTTCTTCTTGTGGCTCGTCGTTGTTGTAGCATTCCGTTGGGCGGAGAGACTGGGTAACAGTCTCCCCTGCTAATTGCTAACAGGTACACGGTTTTCCCTTTCTGATCACAGCTTTCCACATAATTTCGCTCCCTCTTAGTGTGAGTGTGGGTCGTGGCTTCACATGATGAAGAAGAATTAGTACGTCTTGTCAGCAAAGATGCATCGTGGGACTTAACCTTCAATGATGCAAGTCAGTCCTCTTCCTGGATTGACGCCCACGTGGGGAGTGGGGTGCAATGAACTTTGTGTGATTCTTCCCGCAGAGCTTCTCTTGGTTTAAACAATTCCGCTCCACATATTGGTGCGTAAGGAGACAATGATGCAGGAATACGAACGACTTCTTTATTCAGCATAGTCTTCAGGCATTGGTGATACATCGAGGGGAAGATCCTATTGTCATGAAGCCATGGTCTCCCCAGTATCATATGGTAGTCCGACTCCTTTTCTATGACTTCGAATTTCACCTTGATTGGACAGGGCCTACAGATAAATTCAGATTGACATACCCGTACATGTTGGTTTGGTTTCCTTTTAATTTTTTTCATCGTGGTAGGCTGTTGCACGATCTTGCTTGGGCGAACCTTGGCCGTCCTGAGTGTCTTGAGAGTAATCACATTCGAAGATGCTCCCGTGTCGATGAGATCCCTTTTGAAATCTGAATCCTTGATGCGTGCAGTAACGTATAGGGCCCGGTTGTGACATTCTTCCGCCATCATGTCTTTTTCTGTAAATGTGAAATTATTCACAGACATCTCTGGTGTTTTCGAGACTTCTGGATGCAAATAAGTTAAATGCACGTCTAGGGCTATCTGGTTGATCGCATCAAACGTCTCTGCCCGCTGATTCTTCGAGTGGTGTAATAGTTCGCATAAATTTTCCACTAGAGAAGTTGCTTCCTGGTCCACCGACCTCTGGTTCATAGTGAAACTATTGACTTGAGGAGGATCGTTGCGAGGATCAATCCCCAGTGTAGAAATCTCTGTGACAGGAGAACCGCTCATATATGATGTCATCTTGATGAGGAGATCGAGTATGCCGTTTTTATTGTTTCTTTGATCAGATCCAAGTTCTTCGTGTGAATCTCCTGCACCCGTGCTAACTCGATCAATGTTGGGATTCTTCTGGTTACACCACCAGATATACCGTTGGGAAAAGTGGCATCTTCATTGGAGGAACTTCGATCGGTATCTGAAGTTTTTGGGGCAGTCCTAAGACCAACCATTTTGAAAATCAGCCAAATGGGATTCGGTATTGAAGAAATTGACTTCACAATCGAGAGATTAATCTCCCACCGTGGTCGCCAATTGTTTATGGGTGAAAATTGTTTCTGCTGGTTTTGGTAAATTTGGGTGTGTGTGGATGAGAAACGAATCTAAACCATAAACAAATGCACTGCACGTGAGTACATTAGATTCGAGAGATCAGTCTGTACAATTCTGGCCTAAACCAAGAAATGGCCGTTCCAGACTTGCTTCGGTCACAAAGTGAAGAAGATGGGATTGATCTTAGGGAGGGAAGCGAAGAAGGTGTTGAGATTATGAAGGTGTTGGTTGTTTATGACTTGTATCGGAATGTTGAACTGGATTGCAGAATGTAAGCTATCAGTTCTAGGTGTTTTCTGGATACTGATGACAACACTTGTTTTTTTCTGTGTTGTTTGAATATAGGTCGAAAGAACCTATTTATACAAGTCATTTCAGCGCAATCCTCATCTCGTAGGAAGTGGAGGAAGTTGAGTGATGGAGTAGTGGGGTCGTGTAGGTGATTGTCACACGATCACGCCTTTTCCCACTTCCCTCATCATCGTTAACCGTCCATGCCTCCTAACACGTTCTCGTAATGGGCACGTTGCACGCCGCACGATGTAAACCGCCAGACCAATACCCCAGTTTGTGACATGTTTGATGTCTCGAATGAGTGGGTCAGGTCGTGGGACCCGCCGCAGGAAATAGCATACGGTGCTATTAAGTTAAATAACTGAGTTATTTATGGAATTGATATTCATGAAATATCGTGTATGTTCGATGCATGTAATGCATCGTTTTAAAGAAAGCAGCTCAAAACAATCGATATGCATAAAGCATCGCTGTTTTAATACTTGATTGAATAAGTCGCGGATTAAATGTCTTAAAATGGCAGCACGTCCAACCATCTTTGAGTGATCGTCTGGAAGCCGCATGGGCGGGCCACCATCTGGTCGATCACTCCCTGTGACAGAGTGGCAGACGGTGATCATTGAGGCTTTTCATTGATCGCCTAATTTTTAATCCAAGCCGTCCGACCAAGCTGGAAAAGTTGGACGGACGATATGATTTACGACACATATTTGCTGTCGTTGATGGATTTAGAAGTGTGCAACATCCCCTCTTTGGCTTGACCGAATCTAAGCATGGGCGCTAATTTTGGTGGGACCGACCAGGCATGCGTGGAGACGGTCCGCCGGCGTGCATGCCTATACCTCTCGGTCCCACAAAGATTCGATCTAGGCCTCTCAATTTGACCGGTAAAGATGAGTGGTCGTGATCGATTTGCGATAGAAATACATTGCTGCAAAGGTTTAAAAGCCGTGTGTCATGCCACCTTTTGGGCGTGCGTTTCGAGGCAACGGTCCCTAGTCTGCATAGGATGTCCGGTCACACGCAAAGGTGGGCCCATGGTGATCACGTTGACATCCTTGGGACCTCTTGAGTATATATCTACACCCTCCGTTTAGGCTGGCGAAGATGGATGGTCATGATCGAACTACGACAGATGTGCATTGCCGCAAACCCTAATTAGGGTTTTGAATCAGTCAAGCACACGTGACTTTGGCCAAACGGTTTGGCAAGCCGTGACCTCTTTTGGGGAGATCGATCACGTGGGGCCCATGTTGGGCTGACGGTGAATGTATGTGCACCTTCCTGATGGTTCTAAATGCGATCTAAGTCATCCAAATAGGCTGGCTAAGTTGGATGGTTGTGATCGATTTAAGGCACTAATGGAATTCTGCGACCCTTAGAAGCATCACGCCTGCCATGGTTTGAGCAATCGTTTCATTGCTCCATGGCCTCGCCTTGAGAAAGCCGATCGGGTGAAGGAGAAGTGGGCCCCGCCAACGTGCGCTTTCCTGATCATTCATGGGATGATCTAATCCGTCCAACCAGGCTGGCGAAGTTGGACGGTTGCGATGGCTTTAAGACTTCCCTGAACAGTCTTGCTCGTTCGAGCCTCTCCCAAAACAGCGCGGCCACCCTTCTTTGGGTTGCCGTTTGACGGCGCTGGGGAATATGGTGTGGTGTTCGACCGGCTAGGGAATAAATGGGCCCGTCGGTGGTCATTACAACAATTGCCTATTTTTTCCAGGGGTTTGGCTAGGCTTATTAAATTGCGCGGACAACTTGCGTGACCACGATCGTTTATGAGACTGATATGGACAGTCCAGATTTTCCTTAAGGAAATTAAATACGTTCGATCGAGCTGTCTTTAATTAAAAGCGCGTCGGTTCGAAATTCTCTTTGTCAGAGAGTGATGCAGCCTGTGTGGGTATTTCATGCTTGTCTCAATATTGACACGGATATTCATGCTACTCTGCTGAGAGTGAACACTCATTCGTCATGTCATGTCAATAAAGAGAGTTCTTCTGAGAACATAGCACGGGAAATACTAGGCAAATCATGCATTAATTAATAATGCTAATAAAATTCACAGAATATTTGGGACTGTTGTTGCACACACCATTCTGGGTGAATTTCATGTATATATTGATTTGCTTCAAATAAAGTGGAGAGGTTTTCTGCACTCATCACTTCTTAAACGGCTTTTCCCTTTGCAGGGTGACAGCGCATAAATACTGGTTTTACAATTTTAGCCTCGAACTAAAATCCACCATCAACAAGCCTCTAATAAATTACCTTGGTTGGTAATTGGAGACTTCAATTTTACTCTTCATGACTCTGAAAAATTCAGCACTCACCCAATTGATACTAATGAAGCAAACATTTTTAATGGAAAAATTCTTGATTTGGATTTGATAGATCTTGGTTGTACTGGTTTCCCCTTTACTTGGTCTAACAAAAGAAAAGGTCATGCTCTTACTGAGAAAAGACTGAAGGGCTAGCTACTGATGATTGGCTATCCATCTTCCCCAACACCACTATTACTAATATGTTATCCATTGGGTCTGACCATCACCCAATCCTGCTAACTTCAAATCCCCACTGGAAAAATGGTAAGATACCCTTCAAGTTCTTTGGTCCTTGGCTAGATCATGAAGACTGCAGGAAAATCATAGTTGAATGCTGGAAACAATCTATTGCTGGATCAAGTGCCTTATATATTGCCAGAAAACTTAAAGACATAAAGCTGCAAATGAGAGTCTGGAACAAGGAAGTTTATGGCAACATTAAAACTAATATTGAAGAACGCAAGCAATATTTAACATGTCTCTACATCAAATATTTCAAAGATATGATGATACAGGACAAGGCTTTAGCTGAGGCAAGAAAGCATCTCAAAAACTGGCAAGATATAGAAGAAAAGTTTTGGAAAACTAAGAGCAGAGATCAACTAATTAAACTGGGGGATCAGAACACAAGCTACTTTCACAGGGCCTCTAAGAGCAGAACCAGAAGAAACAAAATAGATTCAATATAGGATGAAAAAGGTCATTGGATTACAGATTGTCAAGAAATCAAAAACTTCTTTACCAACCACTTCACTCAAATGACAACTGCTGATCTCAAGCATGTCTTTCAATGTAAGTGATCAAAACTATAAGTCTTGATTTCTAGCCTACATAGCTAAAGGTCTCGGACTAGGATATAAAGTGTAGTTGATCTCAACAACTCCATGGCAATCATCATACAAGACGAAGGACTACTCAAAGAACTGGTGGATCTTCATCGACTAAAAGGCATGTGGAGACTTGAACTTATATGTCACTCAAAAGTCAATCTATTCTATCTCCTACTCTTGAGACAAAAGTCGTTTTGATATATAGACTTTCATTATGCAGATTTGTTATTTCGAGCCGAGTTTATCTCGCCTATCTATTTCTCGAAATATGTGTTGGTAAGCTTTCACTTTAGCCGAATTCATCTTTACCTAGTGACGAAAGTCATGTTATCTTTCAATCACTTTGAAAATTGCTCTGACGAAAAATGGTCTGTAAATAACGGCTATATCTGTCCTCTGAGAATGTTTCAATGATTGAAATGAGAGTTTAGATTACATAACCATTGGTAGGATATAAGCATTGTTGTGGAAACACATATATGTATAAGTCTTTATTCCTTGAACCAAAGTTTGCGAACTTTGTTGATCAAGAGAAATGGCGTGAGCCAAGTCAGCGAACTAGGTCCGCGAACTGGCGGAAGTTCTCGACCCGAGAATTTCTGCTGGAGTTTGTGAACTCCTTCCATGAGCTTAAGTACGCGAACTTGAGCAGGTTATATCTAAAATCGGCTGTTCTTGAACTCATGTTTATTTAACCTAAGGAATGCTTTTGCAAATCGTGGCTATAATGTTCATGAACCGATTCGAGTGAATCAAATCGTTTTTGCTTCGATTGTGTCTTGTGTAGTTACATAAGATCTAAGAAATTTAACAACTCTCTAACTAATTCATTTGAGTCATTTGAGCTAGTTATGGTGAAGAAGAATATGGTTGATATGAAAGTAATCATATAGCTAACCATTTGGTTAACTATTGTTCAACCAACAAATGTTAATGTTTGGGAACGGTTTGTAAACCCAAAATTGGACATTTCATTTGTGTGTAACAAGATAAATTTTCGATCCAACAGTTGAGAAATATTAGCTTGAATCTAATCAGGTTTTCATCTAACGGTGAATATTGAATGCTTTGTTACCAATCTAACATTGATTACAAACCCTGATTTGAAAACTATATAAGGGAGAACTCTAGTAACTGAGAAACCTAATCCCCACACCTTACGTGTGATACTAGTTGCATAGCTAGAGTGGATTCTCCTTTAACCTTTGGTTTCTTCTTCTAAAACCAGGTTAACGACTTAAAGACTTCATTGGGATTGTGAAGCCAGACCGATACTACTTTTCTTGTAGTTTTGTCATCTGATCTTGTTGTTTCTTTACGAGTATGATTGTAATAATTGGCTCAAGATTTTATATCTCCGATAGGCAAGATAGAAAAGTAATCACAAACACTTCGTCTCATCGTTTGTGATTCCATAAATTTTTTTTCGCTGCGTCGATTAATATTATTGTGAGGTGATCAATAATACTATGTTGTTCTTCGGGAATATAAGACCGGTTTATTGATTGGTTCCTGTTCACCTTGATTTATCAAAAGACGGAACAAAACTCGTAGGTATATTCGTGGGAGACGGATTTATCTATTACCGTAGACTTTTCTGTGTGATACAGATTTGTTTATTAAAGTCTTCGACTTTGGGTCGTAGCAACTCTTAGTTGTGGGTGAGATCAACTAAGGGAATCAAGTACGTAGCATCTTGCTAGGATCAGAGGCGTAGGAGCATAATTGTACCTTGGATCAGTGTGAGATTGATTGGGGTTCAACTACAGTCCAGACCGAAGTTAATTTGGAGTAGGCTAGTGTCTGTAGCGGCTTAATACAGTGTGTGTTCAATCTGGACTAGGTCCCGGGGTTTTTCTGCATTTGCAGTTTCCTCGTTAACAAAATTCTGGTGTCTGTGTTATTTCTTTTCCGCATTATATTTTGTTATATAATTGAAATATCACAGGTTGTGCGTTGTTCAATCAATTAGAATATCCGACCTTTTGGTTGTTGATTTAAATTTATTGACACTTGGATATTGGTCTTTGGTACCATCCAAGTTATCTCTCTTTGATAAAGACTCTCAGATTTCTATTTGCTTGAGTAAAGATCAAATTGAGAGATTGAGATATAAACTCCTTGATAAACTTTTATCTTGATTGAGTATGATTGTCTAGTTGATTCTCTAGAAAGTATATTGGAGTTTTTCCATACATATTTCTAATAGAATTGTTGGGTGTGGTTGTTGTACCCCCACTTTTTCAATTGGTATCAGAGCAGGCAAACACGTTTAAGACCTTACAAGTCTGTGTTTGTAGCGATCTGACTCTATGGACAGAGGTGCTATCTCTATTAACGTACCACCAGTCTTCGATGGCTCTAATTACTTATGGTGGAAAATTTATATGCGAGCTTTTCTTCAAGCGCATGATTTTCAATCATGGGTATATGTTGATAATGGTTATGATCCTCCCGTTATGGCAGTTGGAGATGTAAACGTTCCCAAACCTATTGGTGAATACAACCCTGCTGAGATACTTGCTGCAAAGCAAAACTCCGACTGTTTAAATGCGATCGTACATGCCATTACCCCAAATCTTCAGCACCATGTGACTAATTGCATTAAGTCGCAAGAAGCTTGGGATATCTTGGAAACCGTATTCGAAGGTAACTCCAGTGAAAAGGAAGCTAGGCTTCAAAACCCTAATTCCAATTGAGAAAACCTTTGTATGGCAGATGAAGAAACATTTGATGAGTTTAATCACAAAGTATCTGAAATTGTTAATGCATCTTTTGAATTGGGTAAGACTATTCCTAAAAAGGACATGGTGATGAAAATTCTCAGATCATTGCCATCTAGATACGATTCTAAGAAGCATGCCATCGTTGAGGGAAAAAACCTTAATAATCTCTCCAGAAATACGTTGGTTGGGAAGCTTAAGATATTTGATCACGAACATCATCCAAAACTAAGGATGTTGCGTTCAAAGCAGAAAAGGACACTAAATTACTTGATAAGAGTAAAAAAGTGTATATCTCTGAAGATGATCATTCTGAGACAGATTCATCAGATGAAGATCTTAACAAGTCAGTCTCGATGATCACAAGACAGTTTAGGGATCTTCTGTTGAAGAGAAGTAAACGGTTCTCCAGAGATAAGCCTGAAGCATCAGTTAAACCTCATAATTTTATTCCTCCTAAAAATAGGGAAACAGATGAAACTGATGATGAGGATATGCCTCAGTGCTTTAAGTGTAAAGGATTTGGTCATTTTGCATATGAGTGCCCAAATCGCAGAAAATACACTGGGAACAAAGGTCTTGCTGCAACTCTTGATGAAATGTCTGACAGCTATGATTCTAATGAAGACGAGAAATCAAGTGTTGCACTTCTTGGTGAAAATATTGATTTTGATAACTGTAGCAATACATACATCAATCTCAATATTCTTTCAGAATATAATCCAACTAATCTGGAAGAAACAATTGACCCACTTCTTGGAAACTATGTTTGTAATGTTTCAGGTTCCACCATGTGCGCTGCGTGCACATCTCAGAAGCCTGATTTTTATTCTAGTTTGACGTGTTCGTATTGTTCTCTAAAGGGTCATGAACTTTCAAGGTGTTACAAGTACAAACACCAATTGAGGCACGTCAGCAAACTTCAACGAAGAGCAAATCATTTAGCAAGGAAGCTTAAACTTGCTCAGAAGACCGCTGAGGTATGTAGGATCTTATCTTCATCTAAGAAGTTAGTTTCCAAGAACAAACCAAGACCATTAGAGGAGAAGGTATTGTCAAACCGGTTTGATAGACAGAAGTCTGAGGATTCCTCTGAAGAGGAAAATGGTGTACAAATTGTTGTTCACCGCAATGCAACTTGATTGTGTTGTTTTGGAAATCTTGTCTCATGTGCCTGATCAAAAGAGACAATGATTTTGTACCTCTCAGGCTTTAAGAAAAGTTTTTCGTTCTTTTTCTTAGTTTTTTGTTCTTTCCTGTCTATCAACAAAGGAGGGTTATTATCGACAATTCGACTCTTTATAGGGTTGTGAGTTAGACGTGTACGAACCTGTTTAAAGGTTTTGAAACCCTACATTCCTTTTTCCTTCCTCAAAACCTCTTTTTATCTCAAGACTATTTGTTGAGTTCAATTTGTGATTTCCTCTCACAAACCCATACGTTATGGATACTCCAAGCATGATGTCTTCTTATAAAAAAGATGTTAATGCGATTGTTAAGCCATCAATAATGAAGGAAAAAAAATCTCTGTTATCTCCTACCTTGAAAAGAAAAAGAAGGAATGTGAGGAAGCCAAGAGTCGTTCATTCAAACTCTCAGAAGTTTTCTGGTGTTCTTGAAGAGTTGAAGGAGATGCGAAAGGAGATTCAACAAATAAAGGCTTTTGTCAGTTTGTGTATAAGACTCATGAGATTCAGAAGGCCCTAGTTCGACAACATTAGCCGAGAAAGTTTATTCATATAAACTCCTACCTTAATGAACCTTATGTCCCAATGGTTGTTGACGACAAGGAGTTCGGGGAAGATAAATAATTCTTCAAAGGTCTTATTGCCTAGTAAATCTTTTATTTTCTGTTTTTATTAGAAGAATAACTAGAGTTTGGAATAGCCATTATTGTGATTACACATAGCTATGTCCAACGTTTTCATCTTCATGTTTTTAGATTTATTGGTTTAAATTCTAAACTTGTTTGGAAGATGATTTTTGCAGTATTAATCTTTATGGTCTTATATATTGCAATATTGTTATGGGATTTGTGTGTTTACGTCCGTGAACTTGACCGTCCCATATCTTGTCAAAAGTAAAGTCTTTCGTATGTCGATATGCATGTATTGATAAAAGAATGAATGCACTTTTGACAAATACAAAAGTTAAGCCTATATTGTCAATTATTGATGGAAGATAGGTTAAAATATTTTGTTTGCAAGGATTATGTCTATTGTATGTCATTGTGCATATAGTGATGGAAAGTAGAATGAATCTTTGTGTATTCCGCAGTAATTGATCTTCCCTGATCCATATTTTATGTATTACTGTGAGGCTCCGTAAAGTGTCTTATGTTGATCATTAAACAACCAAGTTGATTATTTTTGATTAGCTATGTTGTTGTTCCGTAAGGTACTTTATGTCGAGCATTTTCAACTAAGTTAATCATCTTGTTTGGTTATTTAGTTGTTGCTCCGTAAGTATTCTTATGTCGAGCATGACCAATTAAATTGATTACTTTTGTGATTAATTTGGTTGTGTATTTCAATTAGATTAATTATGGGTTCTCTTGTGATTAATCTAATTGTATTTTTTAAGTCTCCATAAGTTCACTTATGTTTGAGCATTTGTCGATTAAATTAATCACGGGTTCTCTTGTGGTTAATTTAATTGAACTTTTTGGATTCAAATTCATGCTTGTATGTGATTTTTTATGTCCAAAGAAATCCTTCTTTTCTTTCGAAATTAAGGTCGCTATTGTTGTTCTTTCGGGAATGACATTTAATGGGGGGGAGTTCTTTTGAACTTGCGCTTAATTGCCATATCTTTGTGGGGAGTGCGGTTGTGGAATATTATAGAGGTTATCATGTATCTTTATAAACTACTTGATGGATGCATTTAGCTTCGGCTTTATGATTGCATCTAAAGAACAAGTTGATATTTTTGCTTTCTTTTGGTCAAGAAATGTCTCTTTCGGAAATTTCATTAGGATCCCGTTCTTGTACCTTTGCCAATTTTATTGAAAAAAGGGGGAGAATTAATATGTAGTTCACACTACAAATACATATGGTTTTAGGATCATTATGTAAGGGGGAGTGGTTTCCATGTGAGATGGAGTATTGAATAAGGGGGAGTGATACATATCACCATAATATTGTTGTTGAAGTTGTGATACAATTGAACTTTGACGTTGTGTAATGATACTATGACACTGTATAATAATGATTGAGAACTATTGTTTTCTTATTGTTATAGCTACGGATTTTCAACAACGATGATGCTAAACTTACAACCTTTGGGATCATTGGAGTACTTGGAAGTGATAAAGATTTCGAGTAATGTTGAAGATTAGGCATGTGGAATAGGAGCTACAAAAGTTAATTTATTTATTTTTTGTATTCCATATTTATTAATAGTTTTGCCACTAAAATTGACAAAGGGGGAGATTGTTAAAGCATTGATCGGTCGAACTCGCATGCGTTGCTATCTCAAGCATGTTTGTCAATGTTAGTGATCAAAACTATAAGTCTTGATTTCTAGCCTACTGTTTATGGGTGAAAACTATTTCTGCCGGTTTTGGTAATTTGGGGTGTGTGGATGAGAAATGAATATAAACCCTAAACAAATGCACTGCACGGGAGTGCTTGTGATTCGAGAAATCAATTTGTACAACTCTGGCGTAAACCAAGAAATGGTCGTTCCAGACTTGCTTCGGTCACAAAGTGAAGGAGATGGGGTTGATCTTAGGGAGGGAAGCGAAGAAGGTGTTGAGATTGTGAAGGTGTTGGATGTGTATGACTTGTATCAGAAAGATGAAATGGCTTGCAGAATGAAAGCTATCAGTTCTGGTGTTGGAATACGATTGTATCAACACTTGGCTTCTGTCTCGTTGTCTTGTTCGGAAATAGGGAGGAGAACCTATTTATACAAGTCATTGCGCCTAACCCACGTTTCTCATGGGAAGTGGAGTGATGGAGTAGTGGAGTCGTGGTAATTGTCACACGATCAGGTAAAGCCCACTTCTCCCATCATCACTAACCGTCCATGACTTCCTGACACGTTTTTATGATGGCGCGTTGTGCGGTGCACGCTGTAAACCTCCATACCAATACCCCAGTAAGTATCCCCCAGTTTGTGACATGATTAATGTCTCGAGTGTGTGGATCGTGGGACCCACAAAAGGTAGCATGTGATGCTAGATTAAATAACTAAGTTATTTAGGAAGTCGATATTTATGAAATATCGTGTGTATTCTATGCATGTAATGCATCGAATATATTCAGCACGTATGAAGCATCGCTATCTTAAGGCTTAACGGAGTAAGTCACGATAAAGCGTCTTAAAATATCATCACGTCCGTCCATCTTCGAGTGATCGTTTGGAGGCTGTACAGGTAAGCCCTGACTTGGCCGATCACTTTGTGTGGAAGAGTGGTGGACGGTGAACGTGGTGATGCCTCATTGGTCGCCTAAATCCTGTCTTAGGTTGTCCGTTCAAGCTGGCTAAGTTGGACGGACGAGATGACTTGCGACCCACATCTGCGACCGTTGGATTAGGGTTTAGGAGGTGCTCAAACACCAACCTTTAGCTTGGTCGAATCCAAGCATGGGACGCGTTTTTGGCAAGACCGCTTGGTCATGCGTGTAGATGGCATGCCGGTGTACACGTCCGTACCTCTCTGTCCCATGGGTATGCGATCTAATCCACTCAATTTTTCCGGTAAAGTTGAGTGGTCGAGATCAGTTTCCAATAGAAAACCGCGCGACCATGCCTAGTTTGGGCACACGAATCGAGACACCTAACCATTGTTTGTTTTGGTCGGTCGGACATGGAGATAGATGGGTCCACATTGATCATGTTGATACTCTCCGGACCTGCTTAGTCTATTCCTGGACCCTTCATCCAAGCTGGCGAAAACGGACGCTCGCGATCAATTTGCGACATATGCATGTCGCAGACCCTAATTAGGGTTTCCGGCCGGTTGCGTGCATGCTAGTTTGGCCGACCGAAATTGCACCCTACAGTCCTCATCTGGAGAGGTCGATCGTGTGGGACCCACATTGGGCCAGTGGTGAACACGCCAATACCTGTCTGGCGGGTATAGGTCTGATCGAAGCCATCCAATCATGCTGGTGAAGTTGGATGGTCGTGATCAATTTAAGACCTTTAGCGGAATTTCCTGCGACCCTTTGAACCTCACGCCGGCCGAACTTCCGGCAATTGTACGTGATTATGTGGCTAGGTCAGGGGAGGATCGATTATGCAGGCGTGAAGGGGGCCCGCCGGTGTGCAGGACAACGCTTGTCCAACCGTCAATGGGACGATCTACGCCGTCCAACTATGCTGGTGAAGTTGGACGGACATGATGAATTTGAGACTGCCGTAGGCGGCCTTTGTTCGTACGACTCCTCCAAGCCGCTCCATACTAGGGCATAAGCGGGTCCACTGGTGGTCATTAAGGTGGTAGTTTTGGAGGCATGGTAGGTATTCGACCAACCAGGGCATAAGCGGGTCCACTGGTGGTCATTAAGGTGGTAGCCTGCTCCTGCTGAGGATCGTCTAGGCAGGTTAAATCATGCGGCCAACTTGCGTGGTCGTGATTATTTCCGAGACTGAGATGGACAGTCCAGATGCTCGATCGGGCTAGTATAACACACCGAGAGATGTATGCTCAATCGGGCTAGTATAACACACCGAGAGTTGTAGCCTGTACGGGTATTTCGTGCATGCCTCATTAGTGACACTTGGAGATTCGTGTTACTCTGCTGAGAGCAGCACTCAGTCGACATGCCGCACCAATAATGAGAGTTCAGCAGGAACATCACACGAAATACAAGGCTGGTCATGCATTAATTGATAATGCTATAAATTCACAGAACACTGAGATTGTTGCCATATGCTCGATTCTAGGTGAATTAGTAAAGTGGAGAAGTATTCATCACTTATCAGTGGCTTTATCCTTTGCAGGATGTCAGCGCATAATTTTGGCTTTTACAATTTTAGCCTTAAATGAAAATCCACCATCAACACCTACATAGCTAAAGGTCTCGGACTAGGATAGAAAGTGTAGTTGAGCTCAAGAACTCCATGGCAATCATCATACAAGAGGAAGGACTACTCAAGGAACTGGTGGATCTTCATCGACTAAAAGGTATGTGGAGACTTGAACTTATCTGTCACTCAAAAGTCTACCTATTCTATATCTTACTCTTGAGACAAAAGTCGTTTTGATATATAGACTTTCATTATGCACATTTGCTATTTCGAGCCGAGTTTATCTCGCCTATCTATTTCTCGAAATATGTGTCGGTAAGCTTTCGCTTTAGCCGAATTCATCTTTACCTAGTGACGAAAGTCATGTTATGTTTCAATCACTTTGAAAATTGCTCTGACGAAAAATGGCATGTGAATAATGGCTATACCCGTCCTCTGAGAATGTTTCAATGATTGAAATGAGAGTTTAGATTACATAACCATTGGTAAAATATAAGCATTGTTGTGGAAACACATATATGTATAAGTCCTTATTCCTTGAACCAAAGTTTGCGACCTTTGTTGATCAAGAGAAATGGAAGTGGCGTGAGCCAAGTCCGCGAACTCGGTCCGCGAACTGGCGGAAGTTCTCGACCCGAGAATTTCTGCTGGAGTTTTTGAACTCCTTCCATGAGCTTAAATCCGCGAACTTGAGCAGGATATATCTAAAATCGGTTGTTCTTGAACTCATGTTTATTTAAACTAAGGAATGCTTTTGTAAACCGTGGTTATAAAGTTCATGAACCGATTCGAGTGAATCAAACCGTTTTTGCTTCGATTGTGTCTTGTGTAGTTACATAAGATCTAAGAAATTGAAAAACTCTCTAACTAGTTCATTTGAGTCATTTGAACTAGTTATGGTGAAGAAGAATATGGTTGATATGAAAGCAATCATATGGCTAACCATTTGGTTAACTATTGTTCAACCAACAAATGTTAATGTTTGGGAACAGTTCGTAAACCCAAAATTGGACATTTCATTTGTGTGTAACAAGCTAAGTTTTCGATCCAACGGTTGAGAAATATTAGCTTGAATCTAATCAGGTTTTCATCTAACGGTGAATATTGAATGCTTTGTTACCAAGCTAACATTGATTGCAAACCCTGATTTGAAAACTATATAAGGGAGAACTTTAGCAACTGGGAAACCTAATCCCCACACCTTACGTGTGATACTAGTTGCATAGATAGAGTCGGTTCTCCTTTAACCTTTGGTTTCTTCTTCTAAAACCAAGTTAACGACTTAAAGACTTCATTGGGATTGTGAAGTCAGACCGATACTACTTTTCTTGTAGTTGTGTGATCTGATCTTGTTGTTTCTATCGTTACGAGTACGATTGTAATAATTGGCTCGAGATTTTATATCTCCGATAGGCAAGATAGAAAAGTAATTTTACAAACACCTCGTCTCATCGTTTGTGATTCCACAATATTTTATTTTCGCTGCGTTGATTAAGATTATTGTGAGGTGATCAATAATACTAGGTTGTTCTTCGGGAATATAAGACCGGTTTATTGATTGGTTCCTGTTCACCTTGATTTATCAAAAGACGGAACAAAACTCGTAGGTATATTCGCGGGAGACGGATTTATCTATTACCGTAGACTTTTTTGTGTGATACAGATTTGTTTATTAAAGTCTTCGACTTTGAGTCGTAGCAACTCTTAGTTGTGGGTAAGATCAGCTAAGGGAATCAAGTACGTAACATCTTGCTGGGATCAGAGGCGTTGGAGCATAACTGTACCTTGGATCAGTGTGAGATTGATTGGGGTTCAACTACAGTCCAGACCGAAGTTAATTTGGAGTAGTCTAGTGTCTGTAGCGGCTTAATACAGTGTGTGTTCAATCTGGACTAGGTCCCGGGGTTTTTCTGCATTTGCAGTTTCCTCGTTAACAAAATTCTGGTGTCTGTGTTATTTCTTTTCCGCATTATATTTTGTTATATAATTGAAATATCACAGGTTGTGCGTTGTTCAATCAATTAGAATATCCGACCTTTTGGTTGTTGATTTAAATTGATTGACACTTGGATATTTGTATTTGGTACCATCCAAGTTATCTCTCTTTGATAAAGACTCGCAGATTTCTATTTGCTTGAGTAAAGATCAAATTGAGAGATTGAGATATAAACTCCTTGATAAACTTTTATCTAGATTGAGTCTGACTGTCTAGTTGATTCTCTAGAAAGTATATTGGAGTTTGTCCATACAGATTGTTAATCGCATTGTTGGGTGTGGTTGTTGTACCCCCACTTTTTCAGCTGAAACCACAAGCACCTCACCATAAATAATCAATCTCATACCCTCAACCATATCCACTGAAGACAACATTATTCTTAATAGAAAACCTGAGCATGATGAAATTAAAGCTATTCTCTTCAGTATGGCCAGTGATAAAGCCCCAGGACCAGATGGCTTTCCACCAAATTTCTTCAAAGCCAACTGGGAGATTATAGGCACTGATATTGTCAAAGTGGTTCAACATTTCTTCTCTTCTGGTCATTTACTTAAGGAGATGAATTCCACCTTCATATCCCTAATACCAAAAATTGAAAATCCTACCTCTCATAGCCACTTCAGGCCTATCATTCTCTGTAACACCACTTACAAAATCATATCAAAACTTATAGCTCAGAGAATGAAACCATTTCTTACGAAAAATCATATCTCCCTACAAATCTGCTTTCATTCCTGGAAGGCAAATCTCTGACAATATAGCTATTGCTCGTGAGATCATACACAATATGAGATCCAAAAGAGGGAAAAAAGGATACCATGGAATTATGGGCATAAAGATAGACATGGCCAAAGCTTTTGACAGAGTTTATTGGACATTCCTAATAGCAACTATGAAGAAAATTGGTTTTGATGACCAATGGTGCAACAAAATCTTCTAATGCATCTCAACCTCCACCTCTGCTGTTCTGATAAATGGCTCACCTGATAAATTTTTCAAACCCTCCAAAGGGTTAAGGCAAGGTGACCCCTTATCACCCTACCTTTACCTTTTTTGCATGGAATCCCTCTCTAGAACTCTGTTACATGCTGAGGAATTGGGCATCTTCTCTGGAATCAAGATTTGTAAAGCTGCACCATCAATCAACCATCTCCTATTTGCAGATGAATGTATGATTTTATGCAAAGCCAACATACCAGAAGCCCAAGACATTATGAAGATTCTTCAGCTATGTGGAAGTACCTCTAGGCAACTTATAAATTTCAACAAATCTGGAGTCTTTTTCAGCAAGAACACTAATCCAAGTCTCATTCCTCTCATCAGCAACACCATGAGAGTTCAAGTGCTACCTTTAGATGACAAATACCTAGGCTCACCTTTATTCACTCATAGAAGTAACATCAATTCCTTCAAGCATGGAGTGGAAAAACTTAAGTTAATACTCACTAGTTGGAAAAATACCCCTCTAAATCCTGCGAGAAGGGAAGTACTCATCAAATCTGTCACCTCTTCAGCATGTATTTATCAAATGAACTGCTTCAAAGTGCCCAAGAAAACCTGTAAAGACATCAACAATCTTCAAAGGGATTTTTTTTGGGGAAAAAATATAGAAAACCCTACTGGATATTATCCTAATTCTTGGACTGCAGTGTGCAAACCAAAGGAGATGGGAGGATTAATATTTATGAATGTCGAACTCTTCAACAGTTCTATGATAACAAAAATTGGATGAAGACTTGAGAAGGATAAAGACTCTCTATGGTACAAACTCATGGATGCTAAGTATGTAATAGGCAAAAATGTTCTCAATATGGATACTAAATCAAAAGATGGTGACTCCTGGATATGAAAAGGAATTCTAGAAGGCATCAGCAACATACAACAGCATTGCACCTGGAGAATTGGATTTGGGAGGAAAATCAAAATTTGGGAAGATATATGGATTCCAAACACCTCTACAAGACTCCATAAACCTCTAAATTTCCCTCAACACATTGAAAAGCTGGAATCCTTACTCCTTCCAGATGGAAACTGGGATGAAACTCAAGTGCATGCCTACTTTCCTAACTGTGAAGCCTCAGTGATTATAAATCTGCAAACACATCCAGATGAAGAAGATAAGATAATTTGTAATCTGAATGATACAGGGACTTTCTCTGTTAAAGCTTTGTACAAGGCAAAAATTGGAAACCTCTATAGAAATGACACACCATCAAGAAACTGGGAGGCTATATGGACTATGGAGTGGCACTAGTGATCAAGATCTTTATCTGGAAATGTGCTCATGGGATTCTCCCAATAACTAATGCAAAAAAAACTAGCATACTTCACTACATTAATCCTATATGCACTGTTTGCAATAGTGGGGAGGCAGAAACCATGACACACATGTTCCTTAATTGTCCCGCTGCTACCCTAGTTTGTCAAGAAATTGTGGGTCCTCAAAACACACAATTTGATAACAACACCATTTTCATAGACATGCTGAACTCATGGTTCCATAATGGAAGAACTAGTAAAGATTGCAACATATAATGCTACCACCTGCTAGTATATATGGAAAGCAAGATGTGATTTGATATTCAGACAGATACATCCTAATGCATGAATCACCTCTTTGCGTATCAAACAACACCTTTGCAATCATAACATAATTCACCATATGCCAGAGCACATAATGAATAATTTCGCTCTTTTACCTGGGGAAATTGATTCAACTATGCACCATAATACAATGCCCTACAATCTGAATGCAACACCGGATTATGGGAATACTATCAATATTTGTACTATACAAGACCCTGAGAATTTGATTTATTATTCTGCTCTGACTATGACAGATTTTGCAGTAAACATCGTTGGAACCAGAGGAAATTTAGGATACTCCGGAGCTTGGGGAGCAACAGGAGGTGCGGACCTAGCATTCCAGTGGGAAAAATAACTACAACACACAAACATCCAGATATCTGCTGAGTCAATGGAGATCTTGATACGTTTTAAGTTACTATATCATGAAGCTGTCACATGAAGATTCCACCTACGCTACCATGAGAGAAGTAACAATCAAGAAAAATGGGGAACTACTGAGATTAACCAAGTATCTTTTGTTTTAGTAAGATTCAATATCATCCATAGCCTTCGAAACATGGATGCTTTTAATTTAGCCTTATTTTGTAAGAACAATGCTGGCAGGATGAGTGACACATCCACCGTCAATGCAACTTCAAACTTTATGTATTTGCCTTAAGTGGCTGTTTAGGCCTAAGTTTTTCTATAAAAAAAAAGTAGGCTCTCTAAATGTAATCAAGTCGGAAATATTAAAATCTGTAAATTAGGTTCTTACTTACACCCAGTCGTATGTTCTAACTGTGTATAAAGTGAAGTCTTCACTTCTCAATTGGTTAACAACATCCTGGCATTTTTAGGGGCGACCCGAAAGAATTAGGGGTGATACATATGACAAAAACGGATCACCCAAATGTAAAATGAAGATATCCCTTATCTCTCGCTTTTTTTAATGGCCAAACTACCCTTCATAATCGGTAGTTAAGTTTACAATCGGGAGAAACTACCCAGAATCAGTAGTTAAGTTTACAATCGGGAGAACATCATGAAATTTTTTAATTTCCAAACTACCCAGAATCAGTAGTTAAGTTTACAATCGGGAGAACATCATGAAATTTTTTAATTTCCAAACTACCCAGAATTGATAGATAATGGATTACCACATCTACCGATTGTAGACTACTTAGCCAAAATATATCTATAATCGGTAGACAATGACATTTAATTGGCTTCCGATTACATTGTAGCCCCAAAATTGGATTGTGTCAAAATTCTTAAATTTTCGAATGCTCTACACAAACATAATCGGTAGTAAATGTAGTTTATTTAACTTCCAATTACAATCAGTAGAAAATGAACTAACATAATCGGTAGTAAATGAAGTTCGTTTAACTTCCCGATTACAAAGTAGTCACCAAATTGGATTTTGCCAGAATTCTTGAATTTTCAAATTCTCAACACAAACATAATCGGTAGTTTCATGATGCGCTTTATCTACCGATTGTGGTAGTAGTCCCAAATTCAAAATTTTCAAAAACCAATGGAATTTTGAATTTCTCTATTTTCACAGTCGGTAGTTTCGTAATGTTTATTATTTACCGATTGTACAATCGGTAGTTTCATGATGTTCATTTTCTACCGATTGTGGTAGTAGCCCCAAATTCAAAATTTTGGAAAACCAATGGAATTTTGGAATTTCTCTATTTTCACAATCGGTAGGTAGATGATGTTTATATCTACCGATTGAAATAGTAGCTCCAAATTTCAAATTTCTCAACTTTTACAATCGGTAGTTTCGTGATGTTCACAATCTACCGATTGTGTTAGTAGCACCAAATTCAATTTTTACAAAACAAATGAAACTTCGGATTTCTCTACTTTCACAATTGGTAGTTGTGTGATGTTTATTATATACCGATTCTGATAGTAGCCCTAAATTTATTTTTTTCAAAACAAAGAAAAGAAGAGAAGAACACAATCGTAATCGGTTGCTAAAACGAATCCTAAACTAACGATTATAGAATCATAATCGGTTGTTAAAACTATCCTAAACTACCGATTATAGAAGGGCATTTAGGTATTCTCCTAACCATTAGGACATTCCATAACCTTGTTTATTTGCTGGGAATAAAAAAATCGCCCCTAATTTTACAAAAAAAAAAAAAAAAAACATGAATTGGAAGGAAAAAAAACTACATGAATTGGTTTTTCACACTCTGGTAATCCTTTCTCGGGGTGTAATTATCAGAAAATCCACCGAAGGGCTTCCGGTTGCCCCACAGTAAATTCCTGATTTTTTTAAAACCCTTTCCACTATACATGTGTGTTTTCTTACATCGACACATCGACTCAAAATTTGATCTTCACTTCGATTCGGATCTTCTTCCCGAACAAGGAAACTATAGTTGAATCATTCCATTAAATATTCAGTAGCATTTCAGTATAACCTTAAAGCTATGGAGAATCCCTCCTACTTCTTCTCACTCTAATGATCTACTAGTTCTGGTAAGTTTTTTTTTTAGGGTTTCTAGTTTCTTCAATTCTGCATCATCATCATGAGTGGATCAGCTAATCAACCCTCACCAGCACCGGCAGCAGCAGCAAATTTCAGTACCGGAGACAGTTTGTTCTCGGGTTTATCTCTCAAGAACCTAAAATTGAAAACTAAGCAACAAGAAGTACTGATTCGTGTTAGTATTCTTGGTCTTGTTTACATATTAGCATTTATAACAAGGTTATTTAGTGTTCTTCGTTATGAGAGTATGATACATGAATTTGATCCATACTTTAATTATAGAACAACATTGTATCTTACTGAAAAGGGGTTTTATGAGTTCTGGAATTGGTTTGATTCTGAGAGTTGGTATCCATTAGGTCGAATTATTGGTGGTACTTTATATCCAGGTCTTATGGTCACTGCTTATTTAATCTATTCCACACTCAGGTTTTTGAGATTTGCAGTTCATATTCGTGAAGTTTGTGTTTTAACAGCTCCATTTTTCGCATCAAATACAACTATTGTTGCTTACTTTTTTGGGAAAGAGATATGGGATTCTGGTGCTGGTCTTGTTGCTGCGGCGTTAATTGCCATTTGTCCTGGTTATATATCTAGGTCAGTGGCTGGATCATATGATAATGAAGGAGTTGCTATTTTCGCTCTGGTGCTTACTTTTTATTTGTTTGTTAAGGCGGTTAATACGGGTTCTCTTTCATGGAGCTTAGCTTCGGCTTTTGGCTACTTTTATATGGTGTCAGCTTGGGGAGGTTACGTTTTTATTATTAACTTGATTCCGCTGTATGTGTTGGTTCTTCTAATTACTGGGAGGTTTTCAATGAGATTGTATATAGCATATAATTGCATGTACGTGTTGGGATCATTACTCGCAATGCAGATTCAGTTTGTTGGATTTCAGCATGTTCAGTCTGGGGAGCATATGGCGGCAATGGGAGTGTTTTTCTTGATGCAGGTTTCTTTTTCTTTTATCAAGTTTGTTTCTCTTGTTTCAGCTACCATCAAACTGAGCCCTATATAGCATGATAGATGGGTCACCCACCAAGCACTGAATTTTGCAAATGCACGCATTTATAACCACGATTATCATGCTATTCTCATTGAAATGTGAATTTTTAAGATAGCTGTAGGATACTTTCTTCTTTTTCTTTTCTGGATAGCAGAATGAGAATCCTAGTGTTGAGGTAATTTCACATGTTGTATAACTATAGAGATGGTAACCGCTCTTCCATTATTACACGGATTTTGTAAATCCATTTGTTTATAGTGAATGTAGTCATGATCACAGGGTATTAGTTCTCCTACTGATATTAACTCTGCAATTTGAGCTTTGCCCACACTCACGTCTAAAGTTAAGTGATTACCTATCACTTATTTATTGATTTTTCGAATATTGTTACAGGTAGTTTACTTCTTAGGTTGGGTTAAGCACTTGTTAAGCGACACAAAGCTATTTCAGTTCTTCTTGAGGTTCACAGTGACCTGTTCGATCGGCATGGGTGCTCTGGCTCTTGGGGCTGGGATGGCCTCTGGTTATATATCTCCATGGACAGGCCGATTTTACTCTTTGCTCGACCCCACCTATGCAAAGGATTTCATTCCAATTATCGCTTCTGTATCTGAGCATCAGCCGACAGCATGGTCATCTTTTATGTTTGACTTCCACATCTTGCTCATCCTGTTCCCAGCAGGGTTGTACTTCTGCTTCAAGAAGTTGTCGGATACCACAATTTTCATAGTCATGTATGGATTGACGAGCATGTATTTTGCTAGCGTGATGGTTCGGTTAATTCTCGTTGCAACACCTGCAATGTGTCTTATTAGTGCTATTGCAGTATCTGCTACCATAAAGAATTTAACTTCATTAATACGAACAAAGAGCAGGAGTCTTCTCAGTGGCTTTGGCAAGGCAAGTGGTAGTTCAAAAGGGTCATCTAAGGTGAGGGCCTCTGTATTGACTAGAATGTTAATTGCCTAATGCCTCCTTTTTTTTATTTTTTTATTTTTTTTTGTATCTTCTTATCCTCCAGTTTGAAGGTTCAGGTTTTATAGGACAATTTAAGTGTTAACATGGAAATATAAAAGATCCATGTTGTGATGGGCTAAAAATGGTACTTTATCTGTCAAATCTATCGTATGACACTGATATTGATGCTGGAAAAGCAGGGTGCTTTAAAACAGGGTTAGAGATAGGTTATTATCATTATAGTCGTTAATTGTTTTTACTTTAGATGTTATTAGTACAACAATGGTACTTTTTTGCCATATAGTTTTTAAGATTTGGCTGACAGAGGTGGTCTCAACGTGATGTGTCTCATAAACATGTACAGAATTTTAGTTTAAAACAGGGTTAGAGATAGGTTTTTATCATTATAGGGGTTAATTGTTTTTACTCTAGATGTTATTAGTACAACAATGGTACTTTTTTGCCATATAGTTTTTAAGATTTGACTGGCAGAGGTGGTCTCAACATGATGAGTCTCATAAACATGTACAGAATTTTAGCTGCGAAGCTGTTGCACTTACATAACACGAACAAGACATTAGCTAGGACAATATATTATGTTCTGAAACAGTTATGCTTCAACTGCACTGTATGCTGATTATTTGCTCCCATGAACATGCCATTACAAAGATATGACTCACATTAGTTGCATCAACAGAATTCACCCGATCAATCTCCACCTTTCGGAAAAAATGTAGCAATTGCTCTGCTCGTTGGAGCGTTTTACTTGCTAAGCAGATATGCTCTTCACTGCACCTGGGTTACATCGGAGGCATATTCATCTCCCTCAATTGTGTTGGCTGCAAGGGGTGCTAATGGAGGCAGGGTCATTTTTGACGATTATCGAGAGGCATACTTTTGGCTTCGGCAGAATACACCTCCAGATGCTAAGGTGATGTCCTGGTGGGATTACGGGTATCAAATCACTGCCATGGGAAACCGGACCGTTATTGTAGACAATAACACCTGGAACAATACACATATTGCCACCGTAGGGCGTGCAATGGCATCTGATGAAGGTGAGGCATATGAAATAATGAGATCGCTGGATGTGGATTATGTACTGGTCGTATTTGGAGGTGTTACTGGCTATTCTTCTGATGATATTAACAAGTAAGATTTTTCTGTACTTGAAGCTCAATTATTTCTCAGATTGTATGCATTAGTCAAATAAAATGCAATGATCAATTAGCTGCTTCCTGTGTTAGCTTTTTCTAGGCGATTATCTTTCTTTACTAAAAACTGCAAGAAGAACAATGTGGACACAAAATTATTCATCTCTTACAGCCCTATTTGTAATTTTATTTAGATCTACTTAGTCTTCTTAGTTCATTGAAGGTTTATGCTCATTCTAGAAAGTGGTCTGCTAGCGGATGTGTATCTTTTCCAATATAATATAGTATCTCTAGCTGGTTTAATGGTGCAAAAATGTGTTTCCATAGGCGTGTACTCTCAGGTCACCTGCTTCACATGTCAGCTCTTTCATTGGCGTGCAAAACTTGTTTAGCTACCTATTTTTGGCATGCAAAACTTTCTCTCTTATTGATTCACTCATGTGCTGTATTAGATTTCTGTGGATGGTGCGTATTGGAGGCGGGGTTTATCCTGTCATCAAGGAATCCGACTACCTTGTAAATGGTGAATATCGGATTGATCAGGGTGCCGCACCCAAGATGTTGAACAGTCTGATGTAAGTAGCTGAGCTGGCTAAACTAGTTATCTTTGGATTGCGATGATTGCAGTTTTTTTTCCTTCTTTTGTTCCTTGCCATGATGTAACTATTGATATGCATTCCTGGTTTGGATTTTCCAAGGTATTGACTTTGATTTTGTCTGCCGATGGGTAGTTATAGATGAATACCATATAGAAGGCTTGTTTAAATTGTTTTTTACAATGAGTTGCTGTGGAACCATGTTCAATCTGTCCATTTTTCACTTTTGTCCTTTCTGTTGGATCACACTCGTGCTTCTAAGACCTGTACTAATACACATACCCGACTACTTGTATGTCGGATCACCCACCCTGACATGGGTTCTATTTATTTGGTATGTATTGCATGACAACCATGTTTAGTGAAGTCGCCTGCTCAACTCCTGTCTGAAACTTGTGGCTCCATGCATTATCTACTAAACTGTTATCTCTTAGTTTCGCGATTTTCCTGTTTAGTTGGATTAGACTTTAAACTCTCTGTAATAACCCATGTACGTACAGTCATCAAATCACTTAGAAATTTGGAGGCTGAAAAGCAAGCCAATCATTTGTCAGGAATTAGTGTCACTAAACCTTTGCTTCCCTGCTTTTTGCTAAAAGTAAATTTTGTTATCTGGACAGTGGTGAGCTTGTCCTTACATATACATTTTCAAGTTCTTTCTTCAATCAGTCAATAATGTGTTCCTAGTTGAATTATTGCGTAATGCCTCTAGGCCTATTTCATCTAATTTATTGCATCGTTCTGTGATCATTAGGTACAAGCTTTGTTATTACCGGTTTGGAGAGCTGACAACTGAGTATAGTAAACCTCCTGGGTATGTGCGTTTTTTATTTTTGTTTCTTCAGTTTCTGTGAAATTGTATAGTAATGTTAGAAAAGTGCAATACTAGAAACATCCAAAAAAGAAAAAAAAGTACAGAGGAGTGTTATCTTTAAAAAAATTGAAAACAGCCAAGGGAAAAAAATAATAATTTCACAGCTGTAGGAGCATTTAAGTTTGTGAGCTTTCTACAAACTTGCTGTCCATACTTCACTGATGACTAACAATGTCATAATAACAAGAGATTCTAACAATTGCGAATGGGTGAATCCTTTCTGAATGAAGTGATTTTGCTGCAACCTAGTTTATGAAAAGCAGTTAAAAGTTAAAATCATCTTATGTATTGTCTCCATTTTTGGTAAAATGAATACTATTGTTCATGCGTGTATTTTTAATGTTGATTGCGTTGGTCTAATGATTTTAGAAAACCAAGTCAAGAGCAATTAGTTATTTTGGACCTTAATTTTGTATCAATCAATATTGAAGACTCTACTCTTTCTCATAGGCATTCTATGTACCTTCTGCATTTTGTAGTTCTTATTCTTTTCTGGCCTTAATGCCTAATATCTTGATTGTACTCCAGGTATGATCGTGCCAGGGGAGTTGAAATTGGAAACAAAAATGTGCAGCTTGAGCACTTGGAAGAGGCCTTCACAACTTCCAACTGGATTGTTCGGATATACAAAGTCAAACCACCTAGTAATAGACCAAAAGTCATGAAACCGCCCCGTAATATGTAATTCTGACTGTTAGAGAGAGAAATGAAGCCGCACAGCCAGAGCAAGGTTAACTTATCACGTCTGCCCAGATTCAAATGAGTACTGTAATCCCTGTACCTCTTGCTAGGAATTGACAACGGTAAATGTTTGTGCCGGATGGATTGTTTGCATTACAAGTTTTCCAAATAGAGATGGTTATATTCTTAGAGCATAATTGTTTTTTCATTAATGAAACTAGCCAGTCCCAGGTTTGACACCACCACTTTTATTTTTTTGCATTGAAATCCTGTTTCATGCCTGTGAAGAAGAGGGTGTGTAGGATACTAAAATTCTAAAATGATTCTCACTTCACTGACTCACTTGTACGTATGTTTGTCACACCACCTATGTGTTTGAGAAAATTCCTTTTCACTGATTCCGAACTTAGATTTAGCAAATAAAGTAACGATGGTTGCACTTTTTAGTGGAATCCAGAAACTGAAAACTTAGTTCTGAATTCAACAACAAAATAAAATAAAAAATCTCTCTTCGATCAACAACCGTACTTCTCAATTGGTGTGTTGAATTCAGTTGTCTTAAATATCTACCTTTCTGCTCTTCTTGGGCAAATGAGAAACAATCATTCTTGACTCGGTGAGTTTTAACTTGATAACTCAGTATTATGAATCGACATAACGTTAACTATAGTTAAAAAGAGACCGACACAAACTAACCAAGGTTAATAAATTGTTTTACTGAAAAAAATAGTACTTACAAACAAAAAAAAAAAAACACGGACCAAATAAATTACTTTTTCCTCTTTCAGAACCCAAATTCCTCTTTTCTTTTCTGAAAACCCCCTAAAAAAAAGAAAAAACATTTTCCTCATAATTTTCTTTTCCGCTTCTTCGTATTCTCGTAAACTCTTTTTCAATCGAAATGCAGAAGAAAAACCCTAATTCTTCATTGCTTACTGATCATCTTCGTTGGATTTCTCCGCATTAGACGACGACACAGATATTGCCCCATCAACTTCATCTTATCCCTCTTTCATAAATCTCAGAAGATTGTCGTTTTGGTGATTTTGTTTTTGGTATATTGATTTGTCAGATTTCTAGGGTTTTGTTGTTTGTGAAGAAATACTTGTAGGAAGTTGAGGATTTTTATTAGGGTTGTATCGCCATGGCTCCGGGGCGTAAAAGAGGAGCAAACAGAAACAAAGCGAAGAATCAGTTAAGTTTAGGGGATCTGGTTCTTGCTAAGGTTAAAGGTTTTCCTGCATGGCCAGCAAAGGTATGTTTTAGGGTTTCTGTTCTCTACTCAAATTTTGATGTTTTGGTAATTACTACTACTTGGGGAGTAGTAGTGCAAGATTAGTTTGTAGGGTTTGATTGGATGATGATGAAAACATAGGTCTTGAACAGTTTGTTAATTTGTTTATCAGTTTCTGGTTTATTTCTCAATTGCTTGGATTGAAATCTATTGCAACTTTGTCGTACTAGAATGGGAGATTAGACAAAGGTTGTTCAATTGATAGACTAGGTTTAGTTTAGTAGTATCCAAGTTAGTTCATTGGTACTAAGACATCTAATGGGTTCATCTGATGTTTGAGTTTGTCAATCTAGAACACTTCGATATTATATATTGATTTTGATTGTTTACTTGTGTGTTTAAATCTAACAGATAAGCCGACCTGAAGACTGGGAGCGTGGTCCAGATCCTAGAAAATACTTCGTTCAATTCTTTGGAACTGCTGAAATGTGAGTAGTCTATCTGATGTGACTCTTTATGCTGCTGGAAACTTTTATTTTTAAACCTAAATTGATTGTAATCAATGGGACTAACTTCAATGCTTGCTGAATACTAAATTGATCATTTAATCATTATTTTCATCCCTACCTTGACATATGATAGAAACTTTGGTAAGCCATGGCAAATATACCTTCACTCTATATTGCAAAAGAGAAGTGTCATGTTCAGCTAACTGACACACAGAATTCAGCAATGATGCCTTCCTTTGTCTCAACAGATTCCCAAGTTCCTAACTGGTTTGTGTTGAAATGCTTATTAGGACCTGTTAGGGGTAGTTGTCTTCAGAATGCTTAAGCCTGATGTTTAATCTTTCACTAGTGTATTTCTTAACAAAGATAAGATTATTATTAAACAGTAGTAAAAGATACATCCGGAGTCAGATTTACAAGGAGAATTTCTGGAGGCTCATGCCACCATTCTCCAACAGAACATAACTTACGGACAGATTTAGCTAGTCTATCTGCCGTTTTATTGCAAACTCTAGGTACATAATTACACCTCCAGTTACCAATGAAAGAAAATTTAAGTTATGTTCCTTAGAATGCCTTACATTCACTTGTTAGTGATTGCCTGAAACAATCAAAAGACTGCAAAAAACTTTATAACTTGACAATATCAGGTTATAAGCTCAGAGAGTGCTAACTCTGGAGGAATCTCGAAGCAGTTAAATGTGAAAAAGTTACCCTGATTTAATCAACTGTCAAGTTTGTTTGTTATTTACTTCTCATTTATTCCAAGTTCATGTAAGCCATGAAGGATGTCTGATTCTTTAGTACTTAGGCACCTGAAAACCCTAAAATTAAGGCTGACTATTGTGTACATTCATGTAACTTATGCACCATCACGAACTGGTATTTGATGGTAAAAAAAAAAATGGGATTATTAATTTCTTGTGGCTGGGTTTTTCTGTTTTGGTTCGATCTTATGTTCTTCAGCCTTTTAGTTTTATCATATCGTAATACCCATTCAGGGTTCTTTATGATCTTAATAATCCCCTCTCTGATGTATGCAGTGCATTTGTAGCCCCTGCTGATATACAAGCCTTTACTAATGAGACTAAGAATAAATTATCAGCACGATGCCAAAGTAAGACAGTTAAAGGTAAGGCCATTAGTGATTTTTCCCGTGCTGTAAACGAGATCTGCAAAGCTTTTGAAGATCTTCAGCAAAAGAATTCAGATGAATGTAAAGGGGAAGAGGTTCCCTTGGTTGAGGGTGGGGAAGTTGACTTGAACGACCAGGTTGAGGTGGTTGAGCACAAGGAAGGTGTTTGTAAAGAGGACTTGGGCGATGAAGTATCTGTTTCTGAGGAATATCCACATGAGGAGGGTGAGAGTGTCAGCAAGGATGTAAAGCCTATTGTTTCTTGTAATGCAAAACAAGTCTCTCCAACTATATCTGGTAAGGGAAACAATGCATCTAATGACGGGACACATTTGCAGAAGCACGATGCACACAAGACAGATAATGCTTCCCCAGTAGAAGAAGAATCTGGTTGTAGAGGTGAGGATGGTAAGGCGACTGGTGATTCTCAACTCAAGAAGGTAGAGAGCATTTCAGGAAAATCGGAAGCCGGTAGTGACCATGCTTCTCCTTCTGATGCTGATCCTTCTACTAGCTTGGATGATGATAGTTCTCCTACTTTAGCTGTGGCAATTGGAGCAAAGCGTGGCAGTACTGGACAGAAGGCAGTCACAAACGGTGACAGGAACAAGAAAGTGGTAGCTGTTCCAGGAAAGAAAGGACAGGGTATGGTTGAACTCCAGAATAAGAAGCATTCAGCAGTTTCGTCTTCGGAAAATGATAACCTAAATGGTGATGTTGACGTAACTGAATCTGGAGAACATCTTAAAGATGGAGGGAAAAGAAAAACTGCCCCATGCAGTAGCATGAAGGGAAAATCTCCCAGCTCCGTGAAATATGATCCAGATATCAGTAGTAGTCGGAAGAAAGACAAAAGCCTCATAAAAGCTAAAAAGCATGACATGCCAGCTCGTAAAACGTCTGGTTCTCGTGATGTTGACAATGAAAATATAGTCAAGTCTAAGAAAGAGGGCAAAGATGGACCTTTGTCTTCTGGAGATCGCAGGGAAAAGAATGCAAAGCCTAGAGATAGAAAGCATAGGTTGGATACTGCTGAGGATTTGCATCCTGCCAAAAGACCAAAAAGCACCGAAGTAAACACTACCCCTGGTGCTAAAAAATCCGTTGTGGAAAGAAGAAAGAAAGATTCGTCGGGTGTCGTTGGCAACAAAGGAATTCCACAGCATACAGATGTTAAAAAACCCTCATCAGGTAAGAAAGCTGAAGAGCGTTCAAAATCAAGAACTGAGATGCGTAATGTTGGATCTACCTTGCCAAGCGATGAGGATGTTCTTCCTCTATCAAAGCGACGCCGTCGGGCAGTAGAGGTTATGTCTGACTGTGCTAAGCAAGCTGGTTTGGGTAAGAAGGAAATGTCGAGAACCAATAATGTTAGGTCTCCTACCGTTCAAGTTCATTCTAAACGGAGAGCACTTCTAACGTTGGATGATGATGAAGACGAAGATGAAAAAGTATATAAGATTAAGAAGCCAACTCATGTTGAATCTACCAAACAAGTTGCTGGAGTTAAAGTTGAAAGTTCTGATTTAGCCAGACCGACCAATTTGTCTGAGGATGGTATATTGCCTATCAAGCCGTCAAATGAGACTTCATCACCAAGTCCAAGTGAAACTGAAGAGAAGAAGCTGAAAAAAGCCAAGGCTCTGCATGTTACCCCTAGTCCTGGAAAATTAGGAACTCAGAAATCAGTTGTGAAGGAGGAGAGTAGCTGTCCTACTACCCCTAAAACCTCCTTAGGGTCTGTTGCCGAAGCTAAGGAACTAGAGCTTAGACCCATCAAACCTCAAGTCAGACCATGTGGATCGTCCCAGGCAGGGTCAAATAAAGGCTCAGCTCAGGCTTCTTATAGTTTAAAGCGTTCTTCCAATCAAGTGGTGTCCCAGAAACACAGGCCTACATCTTCATCTGAAACTTCAAGGATTACCTCCAGCGTGCGAGTGAAAGTGGAAAGCACCACAGATACTGATGCTTTTCTTGAGAGGTATGTGTATAATGTCTTGCTTTTCTAAATGTAACATTTATTTGTCATTTAACATTTTCATCTCAGGATAAATGCGTGATTGCTTGTGTATCTGCAGATTGGAAGCTGCAAAAGAGGATAAAACAGCCATTACAATGTTAGATTCCAAATTTGAAGATTCTGTTACGTCGATGAAAAATCTTATTGCTGCAGCTCAAGCAAAAAGGAAACAGGCTCACTTGCAATCCTTCTCACATGATAATCTTCTTCCCTCTTTCATATCCTCCGGTTCTTTGCTTCAGGGGAGAAGCCCTGGTCCTGGTTTGGCAGTAGGCTCTAGCATAATAGTACAAACTGACGCAAATGGATATTATTCTCACTCAGCTATAGGCTCTCCTCATTCCCGTCCATTCACATCACAACATCAACTGGCTCCTGAAGACGTGGAAGAGGGTGGAGTTAGTTCAGGAAACCGGGCACCTGTGGAGTCGTTAAGTGGTTGTACTGAGGTTGCTGTTGCTCGAGATGCTTTCGAAGGAATGATTGAGACCTTGTCGAGGACAAAGGACAGTATTGGACGTGCTACTCGCCATGCCATTGACTGCGCGAAGCATGGAATCGCTAGTGAGGTGAGTGATGCAATATATCGTGTATCATATACCTTTTCATTGGCCATTTACGTTTCCATTATATCATTTGCCCAGATAAGTCGGTCCAGATTAGGTCATCAGATATTGCAGTTCTTTTTTTTTTCCAAACCTTTTCATTGCTATCTACTACCTCTGCGCACAAAAGTGGGTCTTTCTCTTTTTATGGGACGGAGGGAGTATATCGTCTTACCGCTCGTCCAGAGAAAATCATCCGTCACCGTTTGCACCTTTTCTTTTAGTCTTAAACCACAGGCTCTTTTGATGAATGTAGTAATTTATAGCTGGGCATTAGATGAATGTATTTTGTTCTGAGTGTTGGAGATATCGAGTTGAAATTTTAAACCTTCCTAAGGGGTTTCAAAGATATTTTAAGTTCTTGCTGGTTAAGTTCTGGAGTAGTGCGTCACAAAGAGTAATATAGAATTCTGTCAAGCGTGGAACATTCTATTTTAAAGTATCCGTGGGATGGATTATGATTTAAAACAAATTGCTTTTTCTAACTTTTAATAAAGCCAAAAAATGTCGTACATACCAACTATTGGCATCATGTGGTTCTCATCCATGGAATTCAAGAAGGATTCTAGAGACTAGGCAATAGCGTGGATGTTTGTGTGACAAAACTTACATTTTGCTATGTTATCTGCAAGCAATGATGTTCTCTAGGTGAATTCTAACTTAGAAAGTCATTGGTCACATGCAGATCGTGGAAATTCTTATTCAAAAGCTGGAGAACGAACCCAGTTTTCATCGCAGAGTTGATCTGTTTTTTCTGGTGGACTCTATTACACAAATTTCACATAATCAGAAAGGTATGAGGATGTTGTATTAACTCCACCTCTCAGTTCTAGGTGGCACATTTTCATTATGGATGATGTATTTCACGTTGTAAATGTTTTAGTAGTAATAAAAATGTCTGTGTTGTTTTCTTCCCCGTGACAATGTCTCAACGCCTGGTTTGGCTAATTCACTTGGAAGCCATTTGATTAAGTAGTTCCACCGAACTGTGAGTACACTTTCTACCCGTTTTTTTGATAAGCTTTTGAACCCAGGTATTGCGGGCTCGTCTTATATTCCTTCAGTACAAGCAGCATTGCCACGTCTACTAGGTGCTGCTGTTCCAGCTGGAGCTAAGGAGAATCGCCGTCACTGTGTTAAGGTAATTGTTTGTAAAACTGTACTTAAGGTAGTCTCTTACTTGGAAGTGGGTAAACCGACAATTTCCTTTCTCAGGTATTGCGCTTATGGCTTGAGCGAAAGATCTTGCCTGAATCTGTTCTTCGACGTTACATGGAGGATTTTGGATTTCCTAATGATGACATGATAACTGGAATTTCTCATAGACGGCCGTCTCGAACAGAGCGTGCTATAGATGATCCAATTAGAGAAATGGAGGGGATGCTTGTTGATGAGTATGGGAGGTATGTAGGTTCTTATCTTGCAGTTATTGTAGTTACTCTTGTTTTTTCATTTACTCCGTCACAAGAAAAATAATCCGGTTACAGGAATCCGTGGTTTTCTTATCCTTCAACCTAAACATTAGATAGGTATCAAGCTTGATGTCGTAGTGTCTAAGTCTAATAATAATTTTAGCTATCTAGACCAGCTATCAGTTGTATATTTGAAGTTTCAAGGCATACTTCATACACTTAATTTCAACTTGGGTCATTTGATGTTCCCATATCTTCCAAGTAAGGGATTCTTGGTGAAAAAATTGGTATATTTTTTTTTGCGTGCATCATGGAGACATGTCTTCTCGTTTCTTCTTCCCCCCTTTTTTTTTTCTTTTGGAAATGCTATTTGAGCACTTATCTTGTAGGGGTATTTTCCATATCTCTTTCCCTGTTAGATGTGGTAGCATTTTTTGTTTTAACATATACTTCTCTGGTTGGTATTTCTTTCAGCAATGCAACATTTGAGTTGCCTGGGTTTCTATCGTCTAGTGTATTCGAGGATGAAGACGAGTTTCCTAGCAGTATGCTTAAAGAGTTGGGAGATAAAATATCCTTGGATGTTGCTGGGGTCACAGAAGGGCTAGAACAAGGTGCGGTTACTCCAAACGATAGGCGGCATCTCATTTTGAAGGATGTTGATGGTGAGCTTGAAATGGAAGATGTTTCTGGTTCTCCTAAGAATGAGAGAAATACGGCTCGGAATGGTTCGTCCAATTTAGAATCTAGACAGCTGAATTCGGATTGTACGTTGAAAGTAACAACAGATTCTCCAAATGAGATTCCCCCGCTGCCATTTGGCTCTCCACCGTTGCCTTTGGATTCTCCACCGCCTCCACCGCCATTACCACCTTCATCACCGCCACCACCTCCTCCACCACCCTCACCTCCACCACATCATCTGTCATCACAGCCACCTCTACCTTTCCAACCAGTTCCAGTTCCACCACAAACATTACTGCCTCCACAATCACTGCCGCCTCAACCTTCATTTACATATCCACCTTCAGTTCCACCTCAATCCACGATGCCCCCTCCCCAACCATCAATGCCACCTCAACCATCGTTCCCACCTCCACATTCTTTGTCATCTTGCTCACCACCAGTACCTTATCATCCTCCTCCACCTCAAGAAAATTGGAGGCCTCCCAGTGTAAGTATTTTGGAAATAATGTTCTGTTACTTTTCTCTAATTGCAGTCACCACATTCATTTATTTTCTTAATGCAGGGGAATCATGTTCATCAAACGGCTGGAATTACTCCTCACCCTGGCAATGTTAGGAATGTTGTAAGAAATGAAATGTTTCCCCAGCAGTCATCAAACACTGTGCAACCTGGGTCATGCCGTCCGCACGATGATTCTGGATTCAGTTCATCAAGGCCTTTTGAATATGGGCACAATGACATGTATCCAGTTTCTCAAGCTTCCCAACCCAACCAACAATTTCGTCCCCCTTCTACTCCGTACCCTCATCGACCTTATCCTCCTATTCCCCCTGCACAAACACCACCCAATCATTTCTCGTACCCACAGCCCTCCGGTCAGCACCAAGAGCAGCATATTTATCCCCGTCCATACCCTTTGCCCCCTCTTCCCAATGGTCAAAGACCGTATGGTATGGATGAACAAAGAAGGATACCTTCA
The DNA here is from genome assembly GCF_003573695.1 of Papaver somniferum. NCBI lineage: Eukaryota > Viridiplantae > Streptophyta > Magnoliopsida > Ranunculales > Papaveraceae > Papaver > Papaver somniferum. The sequence continues at coordinate 216,142,166 of NC_039364.1, read as the reverse complement.
GGTGATTTTAATACAGACAATCAGCATGGTATGTGGGTAGGTGGAGGGAGGAATCCCACATGTCCTGGACCGCCTTTTGTACCTGAAGGTATGGGCACCCTCGTGTTAACTATCTTAAATACTTGTTATTATACCTGTCGAGACACGCATGCACTAGCTTTAACAAGTCCGTATTTTGTATTTTGTTGATTTTGGAGAGTTGACCTGACACTTCAGGTTTACAGAAATTAAGTAGTGGATGGTTAGACTTGAATGATAAAGTAAGCCTTAATGTTTATGATACTGAGGATAGATATACTGCATCTCCAAGTCTGTATTTGGTATTTTGTTGATTTTGGAGAGTTGAACTGAGACTTCAGGTTTGCAGAAAATAAGCCTTAATGTTTATGATAATGAGGATATATATACACTTAAAATTTAGGCGCATAGCTCACTTGGTAGTACTGATTGTCTTGATTTGACATGACAAGAGTCGAACACCTTTTCATAGAACACGTGCTAACATTGTAGAGCAGTTGGTTAATCATATGAATCTATAGTTTGAAGAGAACAGGAAAAGAATATAAATAAGTGTCAGACGGTTACTTATTGACCCAAAATCATACACAATAAGAAAGCATATGTCCTTATGACCTATATCTTATAGTTATAGACCTATGCCATAAGCCAGAATCAACAACATCGAAGCCATTTTAGCAATCACTGATACTCAACGCACATCAGTTGCGTACAAATTACCATTTGACTAATCAGAATGCAGCAGCATCACTGCAGGTTGAATTTGTATCTGTTTAAATAACTATTCCTATGGTTTCAAGTTATGCATTTGAAATACTCATCACAATTTGCCTGATTGTTGGTTGCTTTTTGTAATTCCAGTGAATTGTCTAAGATTCTGTTATACTAAAAGAAAAGAAGAGATTGTGGTATTAAGATTGTGTGACTCCCTCAAACAAATGAAGGCACTAAAGTTTAGTGATTTTGCTGTAACAGGGTATTTTCGGCCACCGATTGATACACCACCTAATAATATGGGGTACCAACATCCTATCCATAATCCTCGACCATTTGGAGCTCCAATGCCAGGTGACCTTGATTGGCTGTCATTGGAATTTTTATCGAAGTCTAGTGCATATTGCTGTCTATAAGACTTTTTTTTGTTGGAGTTCTCCAGGTCATGGTGCTACGCAGATGCTTCCATGTAGGCCAAACATTTCCACCCATAATTCTTGGAGATCATCATAAGATTAAGGTGTACTACCCTTGTTTCATAATCCCAGTGAGTTCCCTTCCTCTGATTTAATCCAAGCTGGTGTAGATTCTTACTGTTCACTAAAATCTGCTGTTTCAGACATTGTGCTCTGCCCACATGTCGTATGCCTGCCATCACATTTGCGTGTTCAAACCTTTCCTCCTAGGCACATGACCAAAGATATTCATACAATAAAACATTCTAAATGGAATTAAGTTTACAGATGAGTTGAAGAATCGGTTTCCTAGCACCGGTACGTCTGAATTTTGGCACGGGTGTTGAGTGGAATGATGTAGATCTATTTGAGCTGCAATAACTCCTAGGGTATTTGTACGTTTGTTGGAAATTGAGCCTTAATGTTTGGAGATGTGATCTTTCTCCTGGTAGTCTTGTCACCATGTCGTCTGGCATAAATGCTGCAAAGAGATGTTGTACTATAACTTCTTAGCTGGGGTGTATCTTTGCAGTTGCACTAGCATGATGATGGTAATGACGAACGGCATAAGCATAATTTTGAATTTTTGCGTTGGTGTATTGCTTACCATATGAACTACATAGCTCTACAAACTTCTCAGTAGTTCTGCTTTGGGTTTCCCAACAGTGTAAAGAGGAATGTCACCACACTTCCAAGTGTATGCGACCTTAAGTGTATGCGACCTTTAGTAGAACACACAACACACTGTGAAGGCCAAATCATGACGGGATGATTTGGCAGTAAATCAAAAGGAACCGACCAATAATAGTTACATATTGAGTCCACAATTTATAAGTTAATTTGTAACTGAGAAAGTAAAAGCATTAATAATTTTTAGTCGTTTGTAGACACAAGTTAGTAAGAAAATTAGTTAGTGAAAGAAGAAAAGGAATCAACCAATGTCACTGGAACTTAGAAGAAATGTAATTTTTCCTTGCTGCAAAGTGAAGTTCTTTTCTGACTTTCAGAAGCCCTTTTATATTCGTATCCATACTCCTTTTGCTTTGGGACTTAAGTCATAAATCAAGAAGCTTTATCCCAACATGATCTTATGATGATTCGTAGAACCCAGTTATATTTGGAGTGTAATTTGGCTGACCTAATGTTGCTTGCTTTTCGATTGTTATTCTGATGGATTGTGTTCAGAATTGGGGTTAATTATTTTCCTTTCTGCTGTTTCAGTTATGTGGTTGTAGTTGTACCCATTGAAGTGGGAAATTCGTGTGCCACCGAATGGCAGAAAGGGTCTTGGCATCTGAGTGAGAATGGCCAGCAAACACTAAAGAAAACAGTGTTACATCTGGAGGAGGTGCTCGGGAGGAATGTGTATATTGTATTTTTTTTTCCTGACCGACAAACTGCTGCTACAGATCGTAAGCCTGCTATTTTTGCTTGACAAGAATATATATCTGAGCTAATTTTAATTTATTGCTTTGACTAAGAAATAATCTGCTTAAAGCAATAAATATGAGTTTTGTAGCTCTTGTGATTGTTCTGCCCTGTAGTGCTTCTTTACTCTACTTAGGTATTCGTTGAGCTGTTTAACTGTATGCAATGTAGTCGCGCATGAAGATTTGTATCGTTATCGATCTCTTCTTTCACTTACAGTATACATATATATCTATACATAGAAGCATTATGTCCTTTTTGAAAAAGCATGGAGTTGCCTCGGCCCCATCCCACACAAACGTTTAAGACACTGAGATAGAAACTTTATAAGTGACATAATCCCAGTCAGACTCCCGCAAAAACGAAAAACCTTCGAAGGTGCATTCTCAAGTAGACTACTCGTTGACGACAGGTGAAAGCTATAATGTCTACTGTAGTGTAACTTACATTGCAAGTTGAATAATTGATGCTTTATGTGATGCGTAGGGGTTCTTCTCCCTTCTCTTATTTTTCTCATATTGCCTTATCCTCACCACCTTTTTCATATCACCATGTAAGCAGCATTGTATAGTCTTGCAGACCAAACTACAAGCCATCTGGTTATATCAAAATTGTTGCGACTGTCTGTCTTGACTGAAGTTCTTATGTGCTGCAAGTTTAAGTGATCCGCTTAAAGAATATGCAAGTGGTTGTTGTTTGAGAAAAAGAAAGTAATTGATTTTTTTCCCCCATTCTAGTCTTGTTTGATTCATATGTTCTCGACTTTCTAGAATTTTGTGATAGCGTTCATTCATATATATTTTTATGCTTCCAACCATCTTTGAAACTGAATGTTACCGCTGTTTATAGCATTATTTACCTATTCGTTTCTCTTGTTATATGAAGTAAATTGTTGAAGTCATATGTTTGAAGGACGCTAGGCAATTATTCTTTCTTCTGTCTGTAAGTGCTTACTGACAGTAATGGAGGAGGATATATTAAGTTTTTGGGTTCTCGCTCCTAATACTAAAGAGCAGAAAATTAATGAGGTTTCCCTGAACTGAGTGCTTCCTTTAAGAAGTTCAGATTGGTTTTGATGCACGCATACTTGAAACATTCAAGATATGCAACACATTTATGACCATCTTTTTCTTCTTCTGTAGTTACAGAATGAGTTCGCTCTCTGCAATGGAGAGTGGGATGGATAGCTTTATTGGTGGGCATCGGCTATGTGTAGGTTCAGACTTATGTTAGTGGATGTTGTTGTGCTAGTCCTGTTAAAAATGGAGCTCTTAAGCTCTATTCTATGTGTGCTTCCTGGCTTATTGGGATCAGATAGACTAATGAACTGGTGGTCCTAAGGCGTCCTAATTTTTTTTTTTTTTGGGGTGGGTTGGGGCTCCAGCGTTTTGATGGTGATTGTACAAGTTGTTCTGCCAGTACGAACATTTGTACTCAGTATGTATTACAGTCAAACATCACAGTAGACATATCTATCTTGGGTTGCGATTTTGGTACGGATGGGTTTAACTTAGTAATCTCTCCGCGAATCGAACTTACTTACTATTACCCAACATGCTTAATCAAGTTGTGTAGGCTCCATATTATACTCTGATTTCCAGGAACTCTTTTGATCAAATGGCATATTTTTGTGATTTAGGTGTTGTATAATGAAGCATGGAGTAGAGTTTCTGACATTGGTTGTATGTGGTCTTGTCGATTGTGGATAACAATTTTGTTTGCTTGAAATACCCATGGCATCCACTTCATGTGACCATGAAGTTATCCTTCTTATACGTATAGAAGATAGACAGTGTGAATAAAGGGTAAAGCATTTATCTTTCAAATATTTTGAAGTGGATGTGATTAGATGATGTGTTATTGAAATATGTGAAAGCCATGGTAAGAAGGTTTTGGGGGACTAAGGGCTTAGAGTCCAATAGAGGAACACTGTCTTTAATGTTGTGTATACGTGCTTTTATTACGCGGAGTTGTTTCCTTCACTGTAACTATTGCAGATAGTGTATTCGCAGAAGATATACATTAATTATTCCTAGAAATGTGAAGTTTTCGGATGGCACCTTTATATGCTAAATGAAAGGTGCTTCCTTTATAAGACCAGTGGTGGGTAGCACCAGCAGTTGACTTGTGTATTTCACATCATGACAAAACCAGCTCATGTACAATTGTTTTGTATAATTTTCACAATTAAATGGCTGTTGTGTATAATCCTTGGTTGGCAATGCGTAAGCTTTGCGTTCCAGTCATTACATGGTACAATTTCTTTAGTTGCGTGTTGAACCTTTCTGTTGGTAGTGCAGCTTGTATAGAAATAAAAAGATGTTTTTTCATTTTTAGTTCAAAGTTATGTTGTGTAACAAATGTCCAGTGAATATATTTTTTCTTAGAAATTAAAATAGGTTTGGTAAAATTATCCTGAGAAGATCAGTGTTAGTTGGTTATCAGTAATAGGTTTTCGGGAAGTTCTTTTATCGCCTGTTCTGCAACCTTTATTTTTTGGGGAAAGGATTATCCTTGAGCCTTGACCCAGTTTAGTATAGTTTTATTTATTTATTTGATGTTCTGTGGATTATCCTCCTTCAACTGCTGGATTGAGCTTCAAGAATGTGGCAACATAGTTCCGATGCCTATCTTAGAATTTGCTTGGACTTGGAAAAACAGATAAATATTATTCAATCCACATAATCACTAGCTTGCAGATGTTATTTAAATTTGGATTCTTTTTTGCTTGTCAGTTCAAGAGGTTCTTGTGTAATCTGAAGACTGAGGTGCTTTACCTGTAGTGTCATGGTTTTGCACTGTGTTCTCCTTATGGTTTTTCTTACTTCGCGCAGATTCTTCAGTTGAAATAAGGATTCTTTTTTACTTGTCAGTTCAAGAGGTTCTTGTGTAATCCCTGACGACTGAGGTGCTATACCTTCAGTGTCATGGTTTTTTTATGGTTTTAATGACATCGCGCTAATTCTTCAGTTAAAATAAGGATTCTTTTTTACTTGTCAGTTCAAGAGGTGCTTTTTCCTTTAGTGTCATGGTTTTGCATTGTGTTCTGCTTATGGTTTTTATGACTTCACAGGTTATTCAGTTGAAATAACCATGTCTAATTTCTGTATGTTGAATCATTATTCTTACTAACCTCATAAAGTTCTGTTCGTGCCAATAATTGGTGTCTGCATATCACACTGTCACAGGTCATGGCATCAGAATACTGGTTGGTGAAAAATCATGTGTTCTCTTTGTTGCTAATGGTGTGGTTGTGCAAAGCTTCTGCTGTGTGAACTGCTGGAAATGCAAGAGGCCAAATCTTTGGTTCTGGTGGTTAGTGTTACTAAGAAAATCCACGCAGCTTGGAAGTTATGAAAGAGTGGTTCCTAGCACTATCTAACCCATTTTAACAAAGAAGACTTCCCAGTTCTGGTCACATGCAGAATTAACTTCTCCAGATGCCTGAGGTAATCCTTATAATTTTTGGGTCCTTTAGGATAGTAAACTTCTAACTTGCTTACTTATTCCAGATTTACTTTTAAGATAAGCTTTCAATACTGGTCTTAGGGTTATACCAGCTGTGTCATTTTTGTTTCTCATATACAACTTGTTCATAGATGAGATAGTCTTCAATTATTCCGTTTATCTTTTCCTGCTCGTATATGTTGTTATCTATAGCCTGAGGGAGAATAATGTTCAGTTTAGTTGGTATTTTTCTGACTCTTGTTCGTGTTCAATTTCGTACTGTTCTTAATATATCGATTCAGGACATCTTGAAAACTTCTTCTCATGGTTTCTTGTAATTATTCATGTAACTAGTGCGAGAATTATGTGGCCTGTTAGTATGTTCCTATGTTCAACCTAAGGAGGTTCAGAAGTCCTCAGTATGATAGTACTCCTTGAGATATTCCCTCTTTATAGAGTTGGTACCCTAACTCTGCTGTATTCTCATGTCAAGTGCTAAAAACTGTTGCTCAATTCCCTTTCTTAGGGTTTCTCAATCTCCTTCCCTTGGAGTTGTCCTTGTAGGATTTCTTTAACATATTCTATGGAATCTGTAGATCCTTTTTCATTGAAACTATTGTGAATTTCGCTCTCCAACATCCAGTATGACTTTATTTGCCAGCAAATGGCGCAAATTAAAAGGGGCGGCTTTTGATGTTTAGGTTTCAATATGTTGATTATGACTAGTATTTGCTGAATTTATCGAGGAAGATATGTTTTGGTGGTAAGGTAGGTGTGTGTTGGACGTAAAACTATTAACGCCGTAATATAATCAGGCTTTTTAAGTAGAAAGACTGTTTGAGTATTGTGGATATGCCACATGGGAGGAAAGCCAGGTCCATCTCTTTTCAAGTTTAAAGTGTTCTTAGATTTTATTAATCTCAGTCATTGTCTTCCTTTCTTTTTTATATTTTTTGAAATTCAGTCATCATCTTCATTTCGTTTTTATATTAGAATTTCAGTTTCTCAAGGAGACTTCTCTTGAACTGTTTTCATGTAATTGCTGAAAACTTCGGTACTTGGCTAGGGCTAGTGTCACATTCTATTCGAGCCTCCTTTTTGATGCCTCAAAACAATTAAATTATTTCATGTACTCAATGCCAGGGTCTCTCTCATTCGACATTGAGCACTGCTAGTAGATTTCATCAATCTCAAATTTTATGTTTAGTTGATTATTTGTTATGCTTAATATTGTATGTTTAGATTTAAAATTATCTTATGTTCATTGAATCAGTTTTTTTAAGAACTTTACTTAAACCGTCCTCGTGTAATTGCTGAAAACTTCAGTGAAATTTCTTGGCTAGTCTTGCGTTCTATTAGCGCTTCCTATTCAATGCCTCGAAACAATTGAATTATTCCATTTACTCAATGCTTCTATTTTCTTTTCAGTGGTACGTTAATCCAGTAGATCTAGTGTTATGTTATCCCGTTGCTCTAATTTTTCAGATATTCTCTCTGCATCTGAAGTGGGGTTGTAAATCTGCAGTCATACCCCCCTGTTGCATTGCAGCTGGAGTATAAAATGGGATTTGGATCTGTATAAATGCTCCCTTGTTCCTGAACCATCATTAGATGATAAGTTTGCACTTAGTTCCCCCTGCAAACAATTTACATCAGTTCTGTTTTCGCCGTGCTAATCTACATAAGATGACTTCCCCCTGGTAAAATGAAAAGGATAATCGGCTGAGTCGCCTCAAAAAAAGAAGAAATTAGCATTATTCCAAAGATGTTTTCCGGACAAATCATCCTCGCCATAAGTCCCGCGATTCTCCATTTATTCCTAGTTTAATTGGGGGCCATGGAATTTTGTTTGCCCCCCAAAATTTTCAGGGTGTAAATATCGCAATATGAATATACTATTTTACCCTTCACTAATTGAAAATCAGTTTCACTAATTAACTACCCTAACTAAGACCCCTAATCTATATACCCTAATTAAATCAAAGAGAAAATCAGTTTCTCTTTTATCTTCATCTTCCTCTCCTCCCTTTTTCTTCTCCACCTCCACCATTAACGACTCCACCTCCACCGAGGAAAAATCTTCGAACCGATTCATCGCGTAATCGTCGATGATAAAACTTTAATCGACGATTAACTTCTTTTACAAATATGGCTAAAACAAAGCAAATTGCTCGCAAAGCACTTCAAATTCCTAATCTTGTAGATGCGGTGAATGCAAAGGTGTACGTGCGAAGAGCTCCTGAAGCAAGCAAATCGAAACCCAAAAAGGGAATGGCTCCAATTAGAGGATACGTGAACTTAAACCCACCTCCTATTCGATGTTTTGGTTGTTTTTTGATTGTGTAATCGAGATTCGTAACTGAAAAATAGAAGTTACAGAGTGAGAGTCGTTAGCATCGAAGAAATAATACCCTAACAACTCTTACATTGCATGCTTTTTCTATGAAAAATCGTTAACCTGTTAGTGTAAATATGACGACCCTTGTTCTGCTACTTCGACCTTTTGTGCCCTAGAATAGAGTCGTCGCCATATTAGGTTGAAGATGACGACTGTAGTTTGACGACCCCAAATTAGTGCGTAACGATTCTGGGTTGAACTTGAACTGCCTTCTGTTGGAGAAAACGATAGAGTCGTCAGTAGTATATAATCCCTAGACTAGAGTCGTTAGTAATCTATAATCCCTAGAGTCGTCATCTCTTTTAAAGGGTCGGCAGTTACTTGTTTGACGACCCAAGTTTAATCTTTAACGACCCTTTAAGGACCAAAATCATCCTCACTGTCCAATTTTTGCAAAGAGTCGTTACCTTATAAATGACAGTCGTTACTTTGTAATGAAGAGTCGTTATTTTGTTAGAGCATATCATTGACGACTCTTTAAATGATAGAGATAAAGTTGATGTCTTATAAAAAAAAAAAATCGTGTTTGGAATGTAGTGACAAGAAAACGAAAGACAAGGTTGAAATCACGATAACTCCTCCTTCGAAACCTCCCCGCAACGATAAATACTTACTTGCCGGTCCATTGCGCGGAAGAAGGCCGAGTGAGGTATCATTTTCTATCACCGAACCAAGAGACAAAGGTAATGAGTTGTCCGATTCGTCAGAATCAGACACTCCTGTTGTTTCAGCTAACACTAGTGCTGAAGAAGAAGATGAACAAGAAGAAGAGCAAGTAGAGGAGGAACAGGGTGTAGAACATGAGATACAAGAAGAAGATATTCAAGAAGAAGAAGAGGAACAAGAAGAAGAGAAAGAAGAGGAGGAAGAGGGTGAAGGTAATGGTAGTGGTGATGATGAGGATGATGGTAATGAGGAGGAACAACATAAAGGTAATAATGGCGGTGATGATAATGATGATGAGGAGGAAGAGAATGAAGGTAATGATGATGAAAAGGATGAAGGTGGTGATGATGGTAAAACCACTGTTGAGGATGAGGAAGAGAATGCAAAGGCGAAAAAGCCGGTAAAGAGGGTTAAGAAGGATGGAACAAATATTGCACCCAGTGCGAGACACGTTCCCGCTACTCATTTGATGTTGCCTCCTCTTCGAGGTGGTAAACTTAGAGGAGAACCTAGAGATGGGGGCAAAGTTCTATTTGGATATCCTGGATCGTGGGCTCATTGCATTAGTGAGACAATCGTAAGAATCCCAAATTTGCTTGCTATTTGATTAGTTGGTGTTAATTTGTTTATGTTTTGTTTTTTAAATACGTGTTTGTTTATGTTTTGTAGGATCATAAGGATGCCGCACGTCTTTTCCGGCACCAATCTTCTTTCAAGAAAATGGAGTTGTGTCCGTTAGAAGTTGAATGTGCAAGAGTTAGAGATTTGGTTGAAAACTCAGGTTTGTACAATGTCGTTCTGAACTCTGTGATTGCGTATGACAAGGTCGCAGTATCTAGTTTCTGTGAAAGGTATCACGTTGAAGTCTACACATTCCAACTTCCTTTTGGTGAGATGGCGATAACTCCTGATGACGCAGAACAGATATTAGGGTTGCAGGTCGAAGGCAAATCAACCGGTGAGAAGTTCAAGAGAAGGCCTAGTTGGGAAGACATCTATACATGGACCAAGAACTTGTTTGGCTGGGATTCCGATAAGACTAATGGGCTTTTCGAGAAGGGACCTAAGTACCAGAAGAAAGAGTTCAAACTTGTAGATATTAGGAACATGTTTTCTGGGACAGAAAAGAAGGAAAAAGAAGGAGGTCTCTCTGATATGGAATGTCGCTATGCGGCGGCTGGGTATTTGTTGTATATCCTTGCGTCGGTTATATTTCCTGACAGCAAAGGTAACCGGGTGAGCGCCAACCTTCTTCAGCTTTTGGATCCCTTGGAAGATGTGAGCAAGTACTCTTGGGGGACTGCCATAATTACACACCTGAATGGTCAGCTTTCTCAGGGATCTCGCAAACTAACTTCTCAAATTAATGGGAATTTGGCTCTAATCCAGGTATTTGGATTGATGAAAGTTTTTTTATTTTTGTACATTTTAAAAATTGAATTATTTATGTTTATTTCATTGGTTGCTATAGGTGTGGATTTATGATCATTTCCCATCACTGATCAAAGATAATGAAGATGTGAAACTCAACCCACAATGGAGCAAAGGTAGTCCAACGGGAACAAAATACTTGTTCACTGGTTCTCAAGATAGGGAACAAACTTATGCGTTGATACAAATGCGTCAATAACTTGACAACATCACGGCTAAAGAGGTAGTCTTCAATCCGTACAAGAATAATAGAGTTGGCGCAATGGAAGATGTCGTGTATTACCATGGCCCTTTGTTTCACCCTAACGGTTTTTCAATGTACAATCCGATAAGAATCATGCGTAAACTTGGTTTTATTCAAGATTCACCCGATGAGGATTATGTACCTCCGTTCAAGCACAAGTTGGAAAAGTGCGAGGCTGACGAAGCGGGTATAAAGGTGGCTTATGAACCTGAAGTTGATGTCAAACATTGGAATGATAGACACTCTAGGCTTGTAGACATCTCATGGTGGGTGCATGCGGATGAAGGTTATGAGGCAACACCGGATTACGTCGAATGGTATGAAGGCTTCTCCCATGGTAGGGTGATATGGGTAGATCCGACTCCGGGTAGGAGGACCAACAGAGCATCCACCTCTTCTTCTTCTCAAGTCGACAGTAGAGATGCTACTTCCATTCTGACACTAGTGGTGAGTATTTAATTTTTTAATTGTGTTATTCATCTACGTATAAGAGAGTTAATGTGAAATTGTTTTTGAATGCATATAGAGGGAGCGAATGAAGCTTCTTGTCAAGGATTTTTGTTGCTCGGATGACAAAGGGGAAGTGATGGATCCTGCGAAGCAACGTCGGTACGCAGATTACTGCACGCACATTGAAAATTCCAATGCAAAGAAGATGTTCAAGGAGCTGGCTAAGGA